>NC_140587.1:471129813-472548928 GCF_964204655.1 Triturus cristatus | reverse complement strand
GTCCTCTGTAATCCACACAGAACCTCATCTCTCTCTTGCCATCTTTGGTGTGAGATTTGGGACCAGAACCACTAGGCTAGCCCAGGAGCTCTCTGAGGGTTCAATGACACCCAGTTCCAGCATTTTGTGTACCTCAGCCTTTATACAGTCCCCGACGTGGTCAGGTTGTCTGTAAAGTTTGTTCTTTACAGGCAGACTGTCACCAGTGTCCACAACATGGGTACACCAGTCAGTTTGACTAGGTATCAATGAAAACATGTGTTGAAATGATTGTAGAACCTGTCTACATTCAATCTGCTGATGCTCAGTGAGGTTGCATCCAAGGGTCACTCCTTCAACTGAACCATCTTCAGGGTTCTGAGACAACAAGACTGGGAGAGGGTCACTCTCTTCCTCCTGTCCCTCATCTGTAGCCATGAGCAAGCCCATGTCTGCCCTGTCAACATATGATTTTAACCTGTTAACATGGAGTACCCTGTGGGGACTCCTGGGAGTTCCTAGGTCCACCAAGTAGGTAACCTCTCCCTTCTTTTCCAGGATTGTATGGGGTCCAGACCATTTGTCTTGGAGTGCTGCTGGGGCCACTGGCTCCAACACCCATACCTTCTGTCCTGGCTGAAACTCAACCAAGACAGCCTTTTGGTCATGCCAAGCTTTCTGTAAGGCCTTGCTTGCCTCAAGGTTTTTGGATGCCTTCTCCATATACTCAGCCATCCTGGAGCGGAGACCAAGTACATAGTCCACTATGTCTTGTTTAGGCTTTTTGAGAGGTAACTCCCATCCTTCCTTCACTAAACACAGTGGGCCTCTTACAGGGTGCCCAAACAACAATTCAAAGGGGCTGTAGCCAACTCCTTTTTGTGGGACCTCTCTGTAAGCAAACAGAAGGCAGGGTAGAAGGATGTCCCATCTTCGCCTGAGCTTTTCAGGTAATCCTTTGATCATACCCTTTAGGGTCTTGTTGAATCTCTCAACAAGCCCATTGCATTGGGGGTGATAAGGAGTGGTGAACTTGTAGTTGACACCACATCCCTTCCACATAGCTGTCAAGTATCCTGACATGACGTTGGTACCTCTGTCAGAAACCACCTCCTTAGGAAACCCCACTCTGGAGAATACTCCCAGCAGGGCCCTGGCCACAACAGGAGCTGTAGTGGTCCTAAGGGGAATTGCCTCTGGATACCTGGTGGCATGATCCACTACCACCAGTATAAATCTGTGCCCAGATGCAGTGGGGGGATCCATGGGACCCACTATATCTATTCCCACTCTTTCAAAGGGGACCCCCACCACAGGTAGTGGTATTAGGGGGGCCTTTGTTGTGCCACCTGATTTGCCACTGGCTTGGCAGGTCACACAGGAGCGACAAAACTCCTTGGTATCTTCATTCATGTGAGGCCAGTGAAAGTGAGGGACAAGCCTGTCCCAAGTCTTGTTCTGGCCTAAGTGTCCTGCTAGAGGAATATCATGGGCCAAGGTAAGAAGGAAGCCCCTAAATTGCAGAGGTATAACCAACCTCCTGGTTGCACCAGGTTTTGGGTCTCTAGCCTCTGAATAAAGGAGCCCATCATCCCAATACACTTTATGGGTACCTTGAGCATTCCCAGCAGCCTCAGCAGCAGCCAGCTGTCTGAGGGGTTCAAGAGATGGACAGGATAACTGAGCCTGCCCCACGTCAGCCCTGGAAGGTCCCCCTGTCCCCAGAAACTCAACCTGATCAGGTTCAAGCTCTTCAGGGACAGTTCCTTCAGGGTTCTCTAGATCATCTTCCTGGGAAGGCTGATCATCACTTGTAGGCAGGGGGGAAGGCACAGCCTTAACTCTCCTGTTCTTCTTCTTGGTAGGTGCTTGGTCCATTGTTCCAGGATCCAAGACCTGAGGTTCAGTAAGGCACTTTTTGGCCTGTGACCTGGTCACAGCAAGGACATGTGGTGATATACCTAACATCTCTGCATGTGTCCTGTACTCCACTTCTGACCATAGAGAACTCTCTAGGTCATTGCCCAACAAACATTCTACTGGGAGGTCTGCACTAACCACAACCCTTTTGAGGCCAGTTACCCCTCCCCATGAGAAGTTAACAACTGCCACACTATGTGAAGTAGTGGCATTGCTGGCATTGGTCACCAGGTAATTCTCACCTGGTATGTACTGTCCAGGGTCCACAAAGCCTGGTGTCACCATAGTGACACTGGCACATGTGTCCCTGTAGGCTTGAGACACTTTTTCATTTATTAAAGGAGTCTGTCTGTACTTGCCCAGGTTACTGGGGCTCACAGTCAGGGACAAATCCATGTCCCCATCACAGATCAAGACTGCCTGTGTCAGGGTTCTGTCTAAGTCAGAATCTCCTTCAGTTCCCATAGTGATTCCCACTACACCCTTTGTCTGGGGACCAACACTGCTAACAGTAGTACTGGGAGCAGGTGCCTTAGGGGCAACAGTGTTGGGGGCTCCACCCTTCTTACAATCACTAGTCCAGTGAGTTGTATTCTTGCAAGATTTGCACCAGGGTTTCTTTGGACCTTCTTTCTTCTTCCCTTTAGGCTGGGACCCACCCTCGTTAGTACTAGTTTGGGGCCCTGTTGAAGACTTCTGGTCTTTAGATTTCTGATCTCCACCCTTTTGGTCTGTTTTCTTCTGATCACCCCCTTGGCCCTGGTTCTGGTTCTTTTGCTTAACCCTGGTTCTGACCCATTTGTCTGCCTTCTTTCCCAATTCTTGGGGAGAGGCCAGATCTGAGTCAACCAAGTGTTGATGCAGTTGCTGGTTCTGACAGTTATTTAAAATCTGTTCTCTCATCATCAAATTGTACAATCCTGTATAATCAGATACCTTACTTCCCAGCAACCAACCCTCCAAAGCCTTAGTGGCACATTCAATGTATTCAGACCAGTCCTGAGTCTGCGTCTTCTGGGTGTCTCTGAACATTAACCTGTACTGTTCAGTGGTTAAGCCTAACCCATCAACTAGGACACTCTTCAGGGCTCTGTAGTTTCTGACATCCTCCTCTCTAACAGTGAGGAGTCTATATCTGCCTCTACCTTCAAAGGAGAGCCATAAGATTGCTGCCCACTGGTCTTCAGGAACCTGCTGCACTTTGCAGGCTCTCTCAAGAGCAGTCATCCACTTGTGGATATCATCCCCACTTTTGTAGGGGGGCACAACCTTGGACAGGTTCCTATTGTCAAAGACCCTATCTTTGTCCTTAGGGACAATGCTGCCACCAGTGGGTATAGACCCACTCTCTCTAGGTTGCCTAGCCTTACTCAGTTTCTCTTCCATCAGAGCTACTTCTAGCTCCTGCCTCCTGATTCTCAGCTGAGCTTCCTGCATTCTGGCCTCATGTTCCCTCCTCTGAGGGGTGGTCATCCTTCTTCTGGAGTGACCTTGAGAGCCTCTAGAGGCATGAGAAGCATTAGATTCACCTGAGTGATTCCTTTGCCTCCCAAACCCCTGGTTAAGTCCACTAGGGAGATCCAATGGGGTGACCCCATTGTCAGTCCCCAGTAGCCTTAGGTTAGCTGGGCCACGTATAACACTTGGCACTGGGCTAGTTCTCCCTTCATCCCCACTACCTTCTGTATCAGTACCCTTATCACTTTCATCCTCTGTAGTATGATTCTCATCTAAGGGGTGACTATTGGAAAGGGGTACCTCAGTAGCATTTTCAGAAGGGGGGGCCTCCTGTTCCAGTCCCTAAGGGGCCTAACTGGGAGGCTTTCTTGAGAGCTTTCTGATCTTCATCAGCTTGTAAAAGCTCTTTGAGTTCAGCAGAGGTAGGGTTCTTGGGCTGTTTAAGGCCCCTGATATTTGCCAACTGCCTGAGCTCCTTTTGGTTTAGGGTAGCAAAGATGGATGGTGCCCTCTGGGGGTCACTCTCAACAGAGATGGGTACATTGGACCCCTCTGCCCCAGCCATTGCTCTTAAGTGTGGGTGGATGTGTTGCAATCTACCTACACTTGGGTTTTCCTACTAAACCTATCTAGTAGTTGTAGTCAGGGTGTGCTACTCCCTTTGCTCAACAAAAACTAAGTTCAGTAGAACTTAAGTATATCTATCTTGTTTTATATGTACCTAAAGGTACCTGTATGATCTTTCAATTGGTAACAAAGAGATTACAGAGGTAAAACACAGCAAGCTCAAATCCAACCGCTGCTCACCAATGTGAGAAGTTGGCCTGGTGTATGATGTTCACTAGTTAAAGTGACCACCTTGTACCATGCCAAGCAACCCTTATGGTGTGGTTGTAAGTCAACCTTTTCGGACTAGCTGCCCTAGTGGTAGCGTAGGCTAAGCAGTCTTTGAGGCTAAACTCGTTAAAGCGTGTTAAGCAGGCTGTTTTACCAAATGTAACCCCCCTTTATACCAATGAAAGGACACCACACAGATATATATTCAAAATATATATGTATTTATTACTCAAAGTATCCCCTAGACTCTTTATGAGCACAGGAGCACAAATCGTTAAACAAGACAACGTTATAATATACAGAAGTTGCACTTTATATGGATGGGCCCTGGTGGCCACTCAAACCATATACTAAAATAGTGGTATAAGTACCACGAACAGGAAAGGGAAAAGGCCTAGGGCCTCTAGAATCGCTGGGCCTACAAGGAGCTAACTTCAGTTAGTGACCAGGAGGTCCACGGGTCGCGTGTGCAGTGAGGAAAGTTACACGCGGGCTCCCATAGGTTTTCAATGGGTGCGTAAAAGTTTAAACGTTACTGCAGAAAGGGTCTTCTGGATGGACTACGAATTCAAGATTCAAAACACAGACACTAGAGATGTTTCTCTACACTTGGGCACCGGAGTGCCAGCTTTACCTCACCCACAGGAAGCGGGTGCATAGGTCTCGAAGTGCGTCGGGTTTCTTCTATCGATTCAATGGAGCCTGATGACAAAGATGCTGCAGGCGGTCGGTCCAGAAGAGATGAGTTGGATCCAAGGGTGGATCGGAGTTGTAGAAGACCTGAAAGCAGAGGGGACAGTGTTCACAGTCACTAGCCAGTGACCGGCGTGGCACCAGGTAGGTACCAGGCGATGTCGGGTGCAAACAGGTGATGAGGTGTAGCTTGTCTCCGCAGCCACGTGGTCCCTGAAGGTTGACGACGTCCAGCAGTCAAGTCACGAGCTGTCCCACGCAGGCTCTCGCTGTCGGCGGTGTCGGCGACTCGAAAGAAGCAATCAAGCCTTGGCAAAGGCAGGAGTTGTGGAAAGTCAAGAAAGCTGATTGTTCTGACCAGCAAGGTCAGAGGGGCTGCTCCCTTGGAGAGCAGCTGGGGCCAGTCTGGAGCAACCAGACCAGCATCGTTAATTTCAAGTTAGGTCGCCAAAATGGCCACTAGCCAACGGGCCAGGGACCGGGCAGGCGCGTCGAGATGCAAAGTGCAGAGGGGCCCCACGCAGATCGTGGAGATGCTGGAGGGCTCACCTTTGGTGCAGATGCTGCTCGGTGGTTGAGCTTCTCAGGACCCAAAGCACAACTTGGAGGGAGCCTCTGCTGTTGCGCTTGCAGCTTGTCGTTGGTCTTCCAAGATGGCTGGCTCCACGTGTCTCGGTGCCTCCACGGGTTCCTTCTTTGCAGGGACTGTGGATCGGGCGGTGAGAGGTCTGGAGGTCCAGGTCTTGTCGGGCTCTAGGCTCGGGCTCTGGCAGGAGGCGGCGGCAAAGCAGACGTCGAATAGCTGGTTGGTGCTTGCGTTAGCAAGATGGTCACTCCCTGACCATAGGGGAGATTTCCTTCTGTCCTCTGTGCAGCAGAGCGTCGAAGTTCCCGTCTTCTTCTTGTGGTTAAGTTGATTCCAGGATGTCTGAAGTCTTAGGACACAGCTCCTACCTTTAAGCGGATTCTAGGGGCCGGACTACCTGCTAGGTCCCTCCCTAAGGGTGGGACCAGGAAGGGGGGTGGTTACACCCCCAATCCTTTGTCCAGCTCGCCCCAGGTCCGGGGCTGGTGTGCCCCGGGACCGGTTTGAACTGGCATATGCACCGAGGCTCCTTGTGAGCCTCGGCATGTCTGTTTCCTTTCAAGCCCTACCTGACCAATACACAAAATCCTGTCTGGGGTGGTGCTCGCACCTCCCCTGGCAGGAAACCCTTTGTCCACGTCTCCCAAGCTGGAAGGACTCCCAGCAGCAGGAGGGCAGACTTGTGTCTGTGGTGGCAGCATCCATTTTGTGGAGTTGAGGCTATGTCTGATTTTACCCGGGTTTCAGGTACTGTACATGTCGTGTCCCTCTAGAAGTGTGGAATGCTAACCCCGTCGCCAGAATTGGCGAGGGGTTAGTATTCCAATTCATATGACACCTTACTCGACATGTTTTGATAAAGCCAAACCAAAGATAGCATTTAACCGCGAGGTTCATAATGCACTTAAGAGTATATGGTATGACGATATCTGGAAACGGTAGAAGGAAGTTGTTCCGACCACTGCAGCTCATGCCAGAGCATCATCTCACATGGAACCAAGCACTCTGCCTTCAGGATTGTCAAGGCCTGCCATAGGAGTGACTTATAGGTTACCAGGTGTCCCATTTAAGGTTGGGTATAGGTATACTACACCTAAGTAAGAGGTGGTTACACCAACTTACCCCAGCTGAGTGATCAGCCAGTTGTGTCAAATTTGTTAGGCCAAGCCTGGGGTGGCATAATACATGCTTCAGCCCCTGGCAGGCCTTAGATACACCAATGCCCTGGGTACCTAGTGTACACTGGTACAGGGACTCACACCTGCACACTATGCACCTAGGGTGCATAGTGTCAATTTAGTTAGAGAGAACAGCAGGCTGGGGGTCTGATTGGCAGGCCCACAGCCTCAATATGTCAAAAACCAGTGAAGCAAAAAGCAAAACTTTGGGGTGACCATAGGATAGCAGACCCTACTCTCCTACAATAATCATAGGAAGATGAACTCCCAGAGCGCTGATAACATGTACAGCTTGTAATTAGAGTGGTGTTTCCCAAATGATGTACCAGCGCAGCAAGTTATTTCTTCTCTTGAAGTAATACATTGACAAGAAATTGATGGAATGTGGGTATCCTAGGTGGCTTGACAGCTACAGAGATATAATTTTAGAACCCCAACAAAGAAACAACACATGTGACCACATTATCTGTGTGTGCACGTCTAATCCAGATAGCATCACAATGAAAGAGCTTGTCAAGAAATCAATGTTTTCCTTCAAGAGGGAAAATAACCTTAGAGACACCCTCGTCAGAGCTGCCCTACCTGCACCACCCAAAATGAGTTGAACTCTCAAATGAGGGTTGATACCACTACTAGGTCATTCCAAATGTGGCCAGTTCTTGGCTTGTAAGTACTGTTTGAACACAAAACATTTTGTATATATGAATGTATATTTCAATTTAAATTTGTCTACAAATTGCAACACTAGCAATGTAATATATGCAATAATCTGCCCTTGTATCCTCATCTACATTCGGCAGACTACTCCAAAAATCAAATGTTGGATCTTACAGCACTGCAGCAAGATCAAATGGCAAGTTGCTGGAGCGCCTCTTGTGGAACATTTTCAACAAATGCAGCAAACACTTTAAGATATCACCTGGCAAATGATTGAACATGTTTCATTCGGTTCTGGCCGAGGATCCATTGACAATCCCCTATCTCGCAGAGAACTGCACTGGATTGACAAAGTGGATTCCATAGCACATGGGTTAAACACTGTGGAAGACTGGAGGGAAGTGACTATACATTAATTTCACCGATGTCATTGTATTTGTGTTATATACTTCGAATCATTTGACTCATGTTATGTGATGTGCATTGTTATACCTATTACATGGTTCAGGTACAAATTTGTTGTACTCACATACTAATGATACCTATATGGCCGCTCTCCACCCTGTTAGGATCCAATTTTGTCCCCATATTGCAACCTCCCACCAATTCAGCTGCTTCATTCCCTCCTGGGACCAGGACACTTTAGGCCTTTCTTCCAGGGCACATTTTGACCGTTCTAACTAGTCATGGTTTTCTAATTCAATTGCAGTGTTCAGTCCCTTGGAACTACGAGTTTTTACATTTTGTCCCTATATGGCGACTTCACACCACTTCAGCTGCTTTACTCCCTTCTGGGATCAGAACACCATAGACCTTTATTTCAGGGCACATTTTTATCCTCCCAGTTAGCCTTGGCTTTCTATTTTCATTGTAGTCCCCTGTTGCAGGGAACTATAAATTGTTATGTGATTTATGATATGTTTTTTAATGCATTTTATGTTAGATGGGAATTTGTTAGCCTTTTTGAGCGTTTTATTGAATTTAAAAGTTGCTTGAGTTGCAGTACACCAAGTACCTCAAGGTGATCTGATCTCAAATCGGTGAGATTGGCTGTCACTATGTGACCAAATTTTAACTGAATTGTTTAAGGTTTTTGGACCTAAAAAATTCTTTCTTACTTGCTAAAGGTATCTTTTTAGAAATCACATACTGTAAATCTCCAATCATACCAACCCCCAGATGTTTGCTATTCACTGCGCGATGAGTCCTCACTTTTAAAGGCCATCATGTTCTTATTTTCTCATAATTCCCCCGTTCTCCTCTTAGAACAATTTAAAAGTCAATGTACATACTGATACTTATCCCACAGCCTTAAACCATTAATGGACCCTTCCCCTATTTAAAGGAGACTTATCTATTTTTAGGTGAGACTTTTTAGGCTAACCTTAGCATGTATACACAGCTGTGTCGTGGATCTATTTACATTGTAACAACAAAATAGCCATTAATGTTTGTATGTTTTAATCTAGGTTTCTTGACCTATGGCATCTGAATCCTTTTCTGAATCTAACTTTGGATATTTACTCCATGAACACTTTCCAATGAGTAGGTTCCCTTCCAATTCAATGTTAAATCTTGATAGGTTCATACCTTTCATTATCATTTAAACCAGCTGATATGTGGTTTCCCTCACACAGGTGTTTTCCTTTCTCTGTCCTGATGATGACCCTGTACAAACAACACTAGAGGGTCGAAACGTTGACACTATAATAGGGTACTGTGTATATTCAATCCGGTAGCCTGCAACTCTACATTAGAGTATAGATTAAACAACTGTGCATCCTCTACCATCACTATTCATATATATTGTATAGCACTAGCGCACTTCTCAGTCGCTTATTTCACACTTACTGCACCGTTGCGTCATTTAGGAAACACCACTCTAATTACAATCTGTGATATTATCAGAGCTCTGGGAGTTTGCTTTCCTATCTTTGTAAATAATTTGTATTTGAATAAAAGTGTATGTGTTCTAGTATAATCAATCCTCTGATGGTCATTTACTAGTGTCCCTGTAAAAGTTGAGGTTTACAATTTCCCCTTTAGCGACCATTGTGTTCTTTATCATTATGCCCCAATTTTGCAACTTTAGCAACATTTTTTGCATCAACATTGTGAAAGAAGATTGGTCGGAATGAGTTGCACACACTTGGTACTTTGGCAGGCTTAAGAATAAGGGCGATGAGAGACGCAGTAATTGTGGGAGTCATTTACAAAAAGCTGCTGTAAAGCTCTCTGGTATCCATAATTAATCACACCATTCAGTAACCATAATTAATACAAAATGCAGGCCATTTTTATCAATTGTTTGTTATTTATATTCATATTTTCATTATATCATGTAGGTGTAGAACACATGATTTTTTTTCAGTGACAATAGTGTAGATGACCCAGAGTGTGATGGCGCAAAAAAAGTGACTATATTCAATTAAAGCTTCCTATTGTGATACCTGATATTACATCAGTCTTCTTGAATCCTGGTCTGCTTCACAGTCATTCCTAATACACAATCAAAACTAAAGATCATGGCATTTTATTGTTGATATTTCGACCCAAAAGGCATTTACAGGTTCTGATTAGGACAAGCTGTCTCAATATTGTAATCGCCCACAAGGGAAGATAAGAGGTCACGATAAGGAAAGGATTACCTATTCTGTGTGCATGTGTATTATTACACATATTATTACTCACCACACAACTATGTTAAATCAGTCTCAAGGTTTTCCTCAAGAGTACACACAGCGAAATGTTCGAAAAAAAGAATACAGTAAATTAGATAGACCACCCTGGGGGTTGTACACTTCATTTGTGTCACCTGAAAAGTGTCAAAGACTTTGTACCTGGTGCACGATTGAACGATATCTGTCCTTATCCTTATACATGGGCTAACTGTTGGCAGGGTTCCTCATGCATGTGGCTCACCAATCTTTCAAAACAAATCAGGGACCTCTCTGGAGTGTGTAATACCAACTGCTAGTAAAGCACCTATTCATGAAAAGACATGCAAGATGCCACAGAAAAATGCAGATTTCAAGGGCTAGCCTCCATGTAGTGAACATGCAGAAATAACCTCAGTGTAATTAAGAAGGTAATCAAGAAGACACCATCCAAAAAATGGAAACAAAATTGCCAATCTATCATGTGCATAAGTAGCATCCAAATAATTCTACAGAGTTTACCAGTAGTAATGTTCCAACAGGATATTAGAAATCAAGGCATGCATCCTAAAACCCACAAAAAAGCCTACAATAAGTACCTTCGGTGGAATGTAACCACAACTGAATTCTTGATGGAACACTTACTAATTGCATGGTCCGGACATACCTCAAGTAGCTGCCGGTGTATCTCACAGGATGCTGACGAGCAGGAAGTTCCTCATAAGATAAAACTGTGTCTGTGAGATACTAGACTGTCAGCTTGTGAGTCCGGCTGCCATTTTGGACTGGATACTGCTTGTGGATCTATACCACTCCATGTATGGGAATACCGTACTTACACCTCGTGTTCATTTAGAGAGGATTTGAGTTTCACTCAGTATAAGAAAAGGTATGTATACATACATCTCGTATTTATGCCACAATAGGAGCAGAATACATCAACATTATCATTTCTACATCACAAAATTTGAATTGTTCATCTGAACATACTACCTGGGAAATTCCCCATCAAACAACATGTCAACTGACTAAACAAGTTATGTCAGTGCATTCAAGTTCCACAATACGGGTTTCTGGCTGTAAAAAGGCTCATTTATCCAATGTGGCTAAACAATGAAGATCATAGACATCATTCAGTCTTTTCACGGTGCTTTGTAGAATATCAATCCATCTGCCTTTCCTCTGGTTGTGTTTGGTCGCCATATCTCCACCTCAGCTGTCCATCACTTGCTTTCATATTTTGTCAGCTCTGTGATTTTTTTCTAAAACATGTTTGATCAATGGTGCCCCTACCACTTTATCTATCACCTGGCTTCTCTGCTGGCAAATTCTCTGTTTCTTCATTGTTGTTGCTTGACCTACCTATATCAAGTTGCATGGACATTAGATAACATGAATCACATTTCTTATGTTACAATTTGATATGGATTTAAGTTTGTATTCTTCCAACCCTTTCTCATACACTTTAGTACTGGTAGTATGCTGACATACCTGACAAGTATTATACCTGTTGTGTTTTGTGAGCTCAGGTAGATTCCAAAGTGACCTTAATGTTTGTGGAAGGGAGCTCCCTGTGTGCCCTCACAACATGTTCTGTTCTATTTATATTACATTGGAAAGCAAGCAACGGGGACTGGTTACTTGTTTCTTCTAACAGGTGCCTATGTCTTCTAATAAGTTTTTGTATCTGGTTGCTCACAGGATTAAATGTGTTGACAATGACTATCTCCTCCCCAGTCTCATCACCCCTATGCCAAAGGGTCAAAAGTGATTCCTTTGAACCATGCCCTCATAAGTGTTCTGTTGACCACACTTTTGGGATAACCTAGCTCTGTTAATTTGCCATTTAGTGTCTCAGCTTCCTTCAAGTAGTCATCCCTATAGTAGCTGCATCTACCTTATTGTCAAAAAATTGCCCATAAGGTAGATTATCCCTGGGCATTCGAGGATGCCTGCTATCATATCTTAGTAGTGAGTTAGTGTCTGTAGGATTATTGTTTAATGTGGTATAAGGTGGACCATCTCTGTGTTTGATAAGGAGGTCCAAATAGTTAATAAAATCCCTTTTGTCGTTGGCCGTGCACTTACGGTTGGGACTCTGATTGTTCAGCCACCCCACAAACTCAATGAACTGATCATCAGATCTATGCCAGATAACAAACACGTAATCGATATACCTCTTCTAGCTAACAAATCTTTGTTTATGAGGATTATTAATGTTAATGACTATGACTTTCCCAAACTCAAACATAGAGATTTGCTATGTCTGGAGCAAACCATGCCCCCATTGGAACTCCCTTTATTTGTGCGTAAAATCCAAGTTGGAGATATGGCATTCAAATTCAATTTGAGGGAATTCATATAAATTGCTAGGCTACGAAGCACCATCAAAAGTCTGAATGATGTCTATGATATTCGCTGTTTAGCCACATTAAATAAATGAACCTTTTTACAGCCAGACATGCATGTTGTGGGACTTGGCACAGTGAAATGACTGGTATAGTCGGTTGACATGTTGTTTGAAAGGGGATTACCTAGCTAGTGGTTCAGACGAACAATTTCGATTTTCCAATGTAGAAATAATAATTTTGATGTATTCGCTTCATATATGGTGTAAATATGTGATGTATGTATACATACCTTTTGGTATACTGTGATGAACTGTAAATCCTCTCTCAGTGAACATGAGGTGTAACCACAGTATTCCATAAACTGGTTCCCCTTATTGTGCATATTCTATTAGCTTAACATGAATTTGGTTGAGAGTGTAAGTAGGCAATGCAAGAATTCTTGTGGTTTGGCTATATTACACAGTACTGTTCTCCTTTGGCCTTCAAAATAGACATGCAGTGATATTTGATCTAGGCTATAATTCCAGCAATAAATTGTCACAGATCTCTTTTTTAAAATGTATACAACGTGTGGTAATTGCATTCAGGATGGTCTATTAGGAGTGGTATAGCTCCACTGTCCATACCCACTCCATGATGGCAGCCGGGCTCATAGGCTGACTGTCTAGGATATCGCTGACACCTTCTTATATTGGGAGGAGCTTCCCGCACATCTGCATTCTGTGAGGCGCAGCAGCAGCTACTGGAGGCACATTCGGACCGAGCAATCAGTAAGTGTTCCATCAAGAATTCCAGACCGGTTGTGTTTACATTCTACCCATGGTTCTTATAGACTTTTTTTGTGGATTTTAGAAGACAGTTCCTTATTTCTAGTATCCGGTTGGAACATTACAACTGGTGAACTACAGAGAATTGTTTGGATGCAACTTATGCACATGATAGATTGGTAATTTTATTTCCATGTTTTGGATGGTATCATATTGATTAACTTCACAATTACACTGGGTGTCTTTATGCATGCTTACTATGTCATGACTATCCATGGACATTTGGAATTTTTGGTGGCATTTTGCATGTTTTTTCATAGATATGTGCTTTACTAGCAGACTGATATCAAACACTATAGATGTGGACGAATATAGCTGAGTCGCGTACCAGTTACACTGTCCTTGGCACTTTTTAGGTGACATAGATAAAGTGTACAACCCCAAGTTGGTCGAATTTAATGTATTCTTCTAACATTTCTCAGTTTGACCTCTTGAGGGAAACCCTGTGTGGTAAGTAAATAAGTGTGTAATAATACACCTACACACAGAATAAGTAGTCCATCTCTTATTCGGGCCTCTTATTTTCTCTTATACGAGACTACAATATTCAGATGACTTGTCCTAATAGGACCCTCTAAATGCCTTTGTGGTCAAAACATTGATTAAAAAAATCCCATGGTCTATAGTTTTGATTGTGTATTAGGAACAACTGTGAAGTGCACAAGGATTCAATATGACTGAATATGACAGGGATTACAATTCACCTTCACACACTGCATTATCTGCACTATTGTCACTCTAAGAAACAGTCTCATGTTCTCAAACTACATGATGATACAATGAAAATATGAATATAAACAAACTTTGTGTAAAGAGGGCCCATATTGTGCATTAATTACGGTTAGTAAATGGTTTGATTAATTCAGTATGCTGATAATGTATAGATCACAGTCTCTGGCTTTTAAAATAGTCCCACAAGACCATTGTTTAGTGAGAAATACATACACTCGGGTCCTGGTGGGCATATTGAGGTGGTCTTTGAGGCATGTGCTCTAGAGGGACACAATTTGGATATTACGTGAGGGTCTCTTTTTCTGTTATAGGTTTTCTAGATTATCATTGTTTTAGGGTAGCTCCAGCCAGGTAAGTGCCTCAGGCTTGGGATTCTGTGGGTTCCTTTGCGTATAGGTGGTAATAGAATCATGAAGGCCTTAAACCTTTTCTGTGTCTTACGTGTCTTCCGACCATCCAGTGATTTAACTTCCTCAATAGTGTTTTTCATCCCATGCACCATAAACAAGTTTGCAAACAATTCACCTGATTTGTTACCTAAATCGGAGTACTTATTATCTAGTTTAGATATTAGATATGCAGCCCTATCTGTTTTTAGAACTTAAATCTTCCTGTGAGTCATTAGTATTTTCTTAAGACTTTTTGCAGGATAGTCTGCTTGTGAATCTGTTTAAGGCCTCTTTGACTCTTTGTAAGCTTCACACGTTCTTTTCTTATCCTCATCCATCCGAGGAAGAGAGACTCCATCGTCTAGACCCTAAGAGAGCTATGAGCTTCGATGTAGATCAACCAAGGCCACCAGGTCAACGATCAGCTCTTTGTCGATTTTTCTGTAGTGAAGATGGGTAGAGAAATGGAAAACGTACCATCTTTAGATGGATTGGCCTTTGAAGAAGATTTGCTATGCCTGCAGGCTCATTCCACTAGAGCCAAAGCTGATACCAACGGGCTGGCATGCAAGGTGCCTGTTTTGGATATCTTCCAGGCTGCTACGTGGGTGTCAGTTCACATGTTCACAGACCACTACTGCCTGCATATTTCTGGGTCAAGTAGGAGAGGCACTTTGCCCATTCATTGCTGCTCAATTTCCTGGTTTGAGCCATTCCCCAGACCCGCCACCTGGGGAGCTACTGCTTTTGTATCTATTGGCAAGGTGAGGAATCTGCAGTTAAAGGTATCCATCAGAAGACCGAGTTACTTACCTACGGTAACCCTTTTTCTTGTGGACACTCTGTGTAACTGCAGATTCCTCAGAAGCCATCTTCCTCCCCATTCTGTGGAATATACGCCTTTGATCCATACCAAAAAGATTCCATTTGGAGATCTGCACACTGGTGCAATCTGAGTACTGTGGGCCAGCATGATTGTGGGAATATTTGAATCTCACCCCCCCCCCCCAATATTACTGACTAAGCAACATGTGGTATTTACTATATCTTACACCATGTACTATGGCAAGTTAGTATGTCATAAGACATGTCTTCATATTCTGTAAACTTGGGGTTCGAATGTAGAGGTTGAAGAGAAGCCAGGCTAGGGATGAGATGCAGCTTCAACCCTTAAATGTGTATGTCTCCTCTTTAAATTGGTGATGAGCTCAACAACATCATTCAAAATCAAAAGGAAGCACAATAGTAACAAGAGTTCCTGGGAACAGACTTTTCATGTGACCCAGAACCAGGCAAAGGATCAAATTGAATTTTTGTGCTGTGCTGCCATGAGTAGTGACAACTATTTATCCAAATGTGCGTCTTTATATTATTTGAATCGCAAAATCCCCACCCTTATAGCGCATGGCCTTTCACTCTGTCTGACTCGAGCACAACATTCTGGAGCACATAACAAAGCACTCACAAGTGCAACTCTTCACAAGCTCTGAACGCAACCATAAACTATAATATAGCCACCAGAGCAGCTGTCGATGTGCCGCTTGATCAGCGGCTGCTCTATAACACAAGAGAACTCAGAGACACGTCTTTGCCAGTAGGTGCGCCGCAGTCAGGTGTAACTCTGGGATGTACTGACGCATCGATGTGCTGCATGTCAGCACCATATTGCTTTGGAAGAGGCCAGCATAAACCCAGCTGTACAGTTTAGTCTGCTGGTGTAAACTCAGCTGTTTGATGTCAACAAACAATGGGTTTGAGAGCAGCACAACACCATCTCAGCGGGCAAACAGGGGATACTACTGCAGTATCAACTTATTGAGTGTTTCCTTTAGACACAGATTTGCAAGTCTTAAAAAAAATCAATTCTCTTTAGCAAAAGGCCAACTGAACTGGAATTATCTTTAGTAAAAAATCAACTTTAACACAGTAGGGAGGGACTAAATGTGACACAGTACTTCAACTGGTATTGCTCCCATACTAGTATTGGCAAGTTATTAACTTATTGATTTCACAGGTAAGGGATTTTGGTTATTAGTTCAGATACTGTAGGGGTTTAGGATATTAGATAAGATACTGGAGTAAAGTTTATTTTTTGATTTGTGTTATTTTACGGTTAAAACGTTGCTAAATGTATCACCACTTCCATTCTTTTAATGTATCCAGGAGAGCCTTATTTGAATAGAGGAAAGTGGAAAAATTTGATTTTGTCACTATTCACATGTGTGTGTGGCGCCTTTGAGTGCCGAGTGAAAAATGTTGTTACTATTACATTTCCTTGGGCCAGAAGGTCAAGATGTATTTGAGCATTTACCCAATTTGTTCAGTGATGATGCTCAAGGTTGGAACGAATTTGAGATATGTTTGAAGAAACTTGATTTACATTATCTACCGAAAGTCTCTACTGTGCTTTAAAGGTATCACTTTGTGAAAAGGATGCAAAGATCAGCAGAAAACGTAGAAGAATATATAACTATACTCAGGAAGTTAGCTTCTACATGCAACTTTGGAATTAATAGTGAAGAAAGACTGAGCAATCAGTTTATTTTAGGGTGCAGTGTAGAAAATGCCAAAGATATATTTTGGCAGAAAGATAATCTCACTCTAGGTCAAGTAATTGCTATTTTGAAGGCATGTGAACATGGTCAAGCTTGTGTAGGAGAAGAGGTGCACCACAAAGAATTAAGAAGACATACAAGTAGTTAAGGCAAAGACTAAAAATGTTAGTGGAAATCATAGTGGAAATTCTCAAACCTCATCACAACAAACTGCATCTTTTAGAGACAGGAGTGTTAAAGAAAGAGCGAGTAAATAATTTCTAGGGGTGTGCTTCAGGTGTGGTAAATAGGATAATTTAGCCAAATGCAAAGAGTGCCTTGGCTGGAAAGCTACTTGCAGAGCGTGTGGGAGAAAACGTAATTTAGCTAAATGTTGCAGGAGTACTAACCTAAAAAGAAATCTGAGAAGTTACATGTGAGGTTGATGATGGATGTGGAGAAATTATTTTACAAGTGAAAGGAGACAGAAGTAGTTCAGATTGGAAAGGTACCAGTAAGACTGCTGTTTGACTCAGGAGCCAAAATAACATTTATTACCAGGGAGGTATATAAAACAGAATTGAAAGAAAAAGTCACATTAATGAAACCTGACATTCGACCCAAAAGTCACAGGGGGGACCAATCAGATTGTTGGGCTATTTTATAGGGGAGATTCACTTTAAAGGAAGATACACAGCTGAGAAAGTATATCTATTCATGAAAGGTGATTCCCAATGAGAGCTTGTCTGTGCGTCTGAAGGAAGTAAGTGAGATTAGCCAAATCGTAGACAGTATTCCTGACTATTAAAAGACATTTCCAGAAGTATTTAAATAAGAGCTGATTTGTCTTAAAGGCTATGTTCACAAAATTGTAATGAAAAGAAACTCGCTTCCTGTAGTGAGTAAAGTTAGAGTTGTTCCATTAGGAGTCAAGGATAACATCAAGTTGGAAGTAGAGAGACTCATGGAGTGTGGAAACATTGAAAGGGTTGAAATAATGAAATGGTTTGTTCCAGCAGTGATGGAGCATAAACCTAACAGTGTTGTGAGGTTATGTGTTGATCTACGGGGACTCAATAAAAATGTTAGGTAGAAGGTAGTCTACAACCACATGAATGAGATGTTGACAATGTTAAAAGGCGCAAGGTATTTTTCATCCATGGACTTCGCCTCAGCTTACTATCAAATAAATTGCACACAGAATCTCAAGATTTAGCAGCTTTTATAACTCCATTTGACACTTCAAGGTTTCTGAGGATGCATTGTGGACTTATATCTATGGCTGCTGTATTTCAAAAAGCGATGGAGAATATATTGAGAGGCAATCAGGGCGTAATGGTATAGAACAATGATGTACTGATTTACAGGTGTAATTCAGGGCGTAATGGTAACATCTTTGCAAAAGTCATATTACATAAAAACTTCACTAGAACTACTGAACACTTAAAATCACAATGGATACAAGAGTGCACATTTTTGCAGGACATATGGATCAAACATTAAATTCTCTTGTTGAGGGTGTGAAATCACAACTTGCTACCCCAGAAGGTAGTTATCATATGGGGCTACATAACTGTGAGCCATTAAGATAAAGTGCGTAATCTATAATTATCATGAATTACTTAGAAGTTCTCTACAACTTTAAAAATCTTAAATCACATTCACAATAAAGTGCATCTTGTAATAAATTATGTATAAGGGTATTATTAAAATGCAATGTATAGGCCAATTTTGAACATAACAATAATTTATGACAAATGTCCATTGTGTAAGAACATTTAATGAAATTAAGATAAAAACTTTACCAGCCTAATATTTAGTTGGGTGTTGAGCTGGTTCATTGATGCCATAATAGACTGTCTGCAAGGCCTCACTTTAAGGAAATTGAAAGCTCTACGCAAGATGTCTCTGCACTTGTGAAGGAGGGTTGGGCACAAACTGACTATATGCGTAAATGTTTCTTTAGCGATTGCACACAGCCAACAAGTGGAGTCTGTGGGATGGAGAGGCCACTTGGGTAGGAAGTCCGATGTTGGAAACACCCCAAATTGATAATTTGTCTCAGCAATCACATGCTGAGACAGTCTGTTTGGGCAATTCTGTTTTTAAAAGCTTTACAAAATCTGTAGAGTAATGTTAATTATTTTTAGTTCGTTTTGAGCCTGTGTTTTGATTTACTTTGACACATTGCAGTGTTTCCCTCCTGCTCTTACCTCTTTGGGACCTCGCTCCCTTGCAGAGCTTCTAAGTGCTCCCACCTGCACCCCGTTCCACCGCGGGTTTTCCCATTTGGTTTGGAGGGTGCTCGGCGGTTTCCAGAATCTATTTCCGGACTGTTGGGGGCGGGGCTAGGCGGTCAGCGCTCTAGCACTCAGAGCCTATTTAACAGCAATTACATGCTGAGACAGTTTCTGTTTGGGTGATTCTGTTTTTAAAAGCTTTACAAAATCTGTGGAGTGATTTTAACTATTTTTAGTTCGTTTTGAGCCTGTGTTTTGTTTTACTTTGACACTTTGCACTGTTGCTCTGTTGCTCTTACCTCTTTGGGACCTCGCTCCCTTGTAGCGCTTCTAAGTGCTCCCGCCTGCACCCCATTCCACCGCGGGTTTTCCCGTTTGTTGTGGAGGGTGCTCGGCGGTTTCCAAATTCTATTTCCGGTCTGTTGGGGGCGGGGCTAGGCAGTCAGCACTCTAGCGCTCAGAGCCTATTTAACCAGCATGGCTTGCTCGTCGCGCAGCGGACGTGAGCTGCGGATGCACGCAGTGGGCGCGCCAAAGGCAAGCCCGTCTGCGCCAAGACTGCGTCTTGCGCTAGGGATGCGGGTGTTTTTCTGCCAGATCGGATGTTACAAACTTTCCATACCATGAAGGAACTTCTATACCTGCGGAAGGTAGGAGCTTCTTGTCACCATACTATGGACCCTGAGGTCTTAGTTGATATACAGCGCTCTGCCTGTTCCTCTGGCAGTTTTTTCCTGACACAGGCAGGAGTCGGGAGCATCACCGCCGATAAACATGCAGCTACTTCTCCTTTTAATGAGCACACAGTTCAAGGTTATCTCATTAATGCCAGATCCCTGATTAAGAACAAAGTGGCCTTCAGAGACTTTGTCTCGTTACGGAAGCCAGATTCGGTATTCATTACAGAGACATGGGCTAGGGACTGTTCGGGTCCTGATCTTGTAGAAGCAATCCCTTCTGGATACAGTCTAGTCAGATTGGATAGGGTAGGCAGGCTGGGTGGGGGGCTGGGCATTCTCCATAGGGAGTCTTTTATCTGCCGTACAGAGCCACTCACCTCACTCTCCGATCATTACCAGGCTCTATATTTTTCAATAAATACTAAACCCACTGAAAGTTTTTCTGGTGTCCTATGCTATCGGCAACCTGGATCTAGGGCATCCTTTAGTCAGGACTTTAATAGTCTTTTAGAGCCCTACCTTGAAAGGTCTAATTTCACACTGCTGGGGGATTTTAATTTCCATTTAGATAAAACATTATGTAATGACATGCATACTCTCTTGGAAACCTTGAGCTGCTGCGGTTTTCCGCAGTTGGTTATGCGTCCCACCCACGTGGCGGGGCATATTCTAGATGCCATTTTTTCTAACGATCCTCGAATAAAGGTGGGAGAGCCTATACCTCTCGCCTGGTCAGATCATTTTGCCATTCCTTTTAACTTAGAGACTTCAGTCTCAGGGACTGTTTTAGCGGAAAACAGGAAATTGGAGGAAAGTAGAAATTTCAGCCTCATTAGTAAGGAGGCACTCACTAACCTCCTTAAGAACTTTTAGCTTTCAGAGCACCTGGACGCAAATCTGGCTGCAACAGAATTATCTAAAAAGTTGCTAGCAGTCATGGACTCTTTAGCGCCCGTTAAAAAGCACTATGCACCATGAAAAAATCCCTCCGCTCCCTGGTTCTCTGATAGGCTCAGAAAGCTGGGACAGGTATGTCGTAAGCAGGGGAGGCTATGGCATATAGATTTAGCGCCGACGGGTAGAGAGCTACATAAACAGCGTCTGTAAGAATATAAAGCGGCTATCATGGAAGAAAAGGGGATATACTACTCTAAGATCACAGAGTCGATCAAATCCTCTAGAGAACTCTTTAAGGATATCAATTTCCTCATTTCTCCCCCGTCACAGATCCTTCAGAGACCTCGCAGGAGTTCTGTGATAGATTATCAGATTTTTTCCGTATCAAAATCACAGACATCTACACCTTGTTGCAGGCGTCTAACTATAAAGCGGGGTTACCAGCTCAGCCTATATTCCACCTTAATGATGGTGCAATTATGGAGGAGACATCCAGGCTACTCACTTTCCCTTGCATGTCATCAGATGTTACTGACCTGCTATTAGAAGGAGTTACATCTGGCTCTCCTCTGGACCCGTGCCCTCTGAAAGTGCTAAAAATTGGCAGAAAGGTTATTGTTCCCCATCTTACCGCTGTACTGAACATAGCGATCTCAATGGAGCAGTATCCTACCTCATGGAAGACTGCAGTGGTAAAGCCACTCTTAAAAAAGCCTTCATTGGACCCCACAGAATTGAAGAATTATCGTCCGATTTCTTTGCTACCAGTCCCTGCCAAGATTTTGGAAACCTATTTAAATTTCCATCTTAGTGGCTACCTAAAGGATCATCAGATACTGGATGGTTCACAACATGGCTTTAGAAGCCACCATAGTATGGAAACAGCATTAACTGCGGTATTTAATAACATCCATACTCGGGTGCATGCAGGGCACACCACATTGCTGGTCCTACTTGACCTTACTGTAGCGTTTGATACCCTATCTCCTCTGAGGCTGGTTGAACATATCAGGAGATAGGGATTGGGGCTCGGCTTTGGGGCTTCTTGCATCTTTTCTCAGTGAGCGGGCACAGACAGTGAAAATGGACCAGTTCTACTCGGCCTCAAATTCCCTGTCATCTGGAGTTCCTCGGGGCTCCTCCTTGAGCCCGACTCTTTTTAATATCTAGGTGGCACCGCTGGCAAAGGTGGTGAGATCCTTTAGGCTGGAGGTGTTGTCTTATGCCGACGACACCCAAATAATGGTGTCCATCACTCACAGTATTTGGGACTCCGCCACTAATTTTAATAAATGTAGGCAGGCAGTCTCCTGCTGTATGGTGGAAAATTTCTTGAAACTGAACGGGGAAAAGACCGAGGTCCTGATTTTTGGCAACCAGCAGGATATTTTGTCCAATAAGTGGTGGCCGGATTCGCTGGGCAGCTGCCCCTGCCCTGTATCCCATGGGATAAATCTAGGGGTCATAGGGGATAATTCTCTTTCTTTGAGCCTGCAGATTAGTAGGACAGTGTCCACCTGTTTCGAGATACTCAGGATCCTTAGGAAAATCTCCCAGTTCCTTTCGTTTGACACACGCAAACAAGCTGTTATGGCCCTAGTATCGTCCAGATTAGATTACTGTAATGCCCTCTACTTGGGCATTAACAAAGGACTGGTGAGATGTTTGCAGCTTGTGCAGAATGCAGCTGCCAGGCTGGTGATGGATCTTCCCAAATACCACTCTGTCTCGGCTTCCCTCATCATGCTGCACTGGCTTCCTCTGGACCGTAGAATTCTTTTTAAAACCCTTTGCCTGACTCTTAAAGCATACTATGGCCTAGGCCCTAACGGTATTAAAGCAATATTTCAGCGTTCTGTCCCTACTAGGCAACTCAGGTCCTCAAATAAGAATCTTTTAACACTGCCGAGGTTTAAAAAGGCAAAATGGGGAGGCAGAGCCTTCTCTATTGCTGCCGCTAAGCTGTGGAACTCCCTCCCTGAAGATCTCTCTGGTCAGGCCTCACACTCTCTCTTCCGTAGGGCCTTGAAGACGTGGCTTTTTACACAGCCTTCAGTCTTAACATTTCATTTTATGTCTGCACTCTTGTCTTGCTATAGCGCCTTGATGCCCTTGGGCTAAGTTAGCGCTCTATAAGTTTAATATTCATTCATTCATTCATAATGCATAAACTTCAGTTTAACATACTTCAAGTAGTTTGTGCGTACAAATACCTGGTGGTCTTTAACACCATCCAGGTGTGCCTTCGCTGTGCTCGTACGTTCTTATCCTCCAAGTTCCTAACCTTGTGGGTGTGATAAAGAACCATTTTTTAAATGCTTTCTGGGACTCCTGCTGGTTCTATAAATCCCTTGCCCGGAAAGTACGCAGGGATGTTTCCAGGAACCAACGGTGCGGTGAATTGCTCGGGCTGGATTCGATTTCTTGCCAATTAAGTTTGTTGAAAAAGGGTATTCTATTCAAGTGAGTATACGAGTATAAGATTGAATTTCAGAGCATCAAGTTATGTTTGAAGTGTGCCTCTAGTTTACTAAGCTTTGAACCGAGTCAGGATACTGTTATTATGTCAGATGCTGAAAGCAGATCTGATGCAACGACGTGATGGAGTAACTCACACAATTCTGAATTATTCAGTTGTAGAACAGGAGGCATTGCCAGTATATTGCACTATACTCAATCTGACGAACTTTGGGGGATAGGTTTGAAATTAAAACAGATCATAAACCTTTGAAAGACGTTTTTGAGAGAAGCAGACTGGATGCAATCTCTGGTAGGATTAGAAAATGGATTGCATCTTTACAAGAGTTCCTGTTTGATGTTACATATGTGCCTGGAGGGAGAAATAACCTTGTATATTGTTGCTCCCGTCTCATAGATAAAGACGAAAAGAAAGATGTAAATGAAAATGATGAGGTAGAAGTAGAGCACTTTGAGGGGTGCTTGCTCAGAGACAAAGTTTTCAAAGAAGATGAGTGGGTGGAAGGTGTTAATAATGCAGTGCTAAAGAAGGTGTTCAACAGATTAAAGATTGAGTGAATGTGCAATGACAAATTTGACAGTGAGTTGAGTACATTTTGGAGAGTTAAAAATGAACTCCTTTTCCAAGGGGGTTTATTTTTTCGTGGAACCAGATTCATTCCTCCTTCTTCATTGAGAGAGGATCTCGTCAACCTGGCTCAGGAAAGTTATCCAGGGATATCTAAGAACAAAAATAGACTGAGATTGTCATACTGGTGGACAGGCATGGTTATTCTTATTGAGAGATGGGTAGGACAGTGTTCTGAATGTTTCGAGAGTGACAAAACATTGAAGTGTAGGGTGCAACCAATGATACTGAGAGAGTTATCTAAACGTCCATGGGAGGATGGGATGTTAGATATTCTCAGTCCCATCAGATTCACTGGTTTGGATAAATATGTCATAGTACTTCTAGACATGTTTTCTGAGTGGCCAGAAGTGGCTATTACAAACACTATTGAAACCAGTGACGTCGTTGAGTTTCTTGCCCAAGAGCCTGCTTACGAATATGGTGGTTTATGGACCTCCAGACTCACGGGGGTGCAGCAGACTTTCGACTGCTCTATTACCTCAAGGTCGGTCGAACTGCCATTGCACAGATCAATGATCCCTGTTGGTGGCACGGCAGTCTTGAGGCTGTGATCCTGCGAAGCATATTATGAGTTTTCTCTCTGCCACTGTCTTCATGGCAGTTCCTCCTCCATTAAAATCGTGGTGGAGAAGAAACAAAGGGGGCCCTACAGGGCCCCCTGTTACCTCTGGGCCATGGTATGCATGCACAGGCCCGTGCAGGTACTGCCTTTGACCTTCCCACGACAGTGCCTATTTTATATGCACCGCCATGTGAACGCCAAAGAACTGCCCGCCAGTGACTGAAAAAGTCAAAATCTGGGGTGCGGTGCACACACAGGTTTGGTGCGGTGGCAGGGCAGTTTTGCTCCCGCACCGCCAAACTCGTATTCAGGCCCCAAGTGTTTGAGAGAGAGGGTTTTCCCTTAACATTATTGTCGGACAATGGTGTACAATTGGTCTCGAGAGAAATGGAGAGATTTCTTGCTGATAGGGGCATTAGACACGAGAAGACTGCACTAAATCAACCAGAATGTTTGAGAGGGTTAACAGAGTGATAAAGGAGACCATTCAAAGAGCTATTGCCGGGCAGTTATGTTGTAAGAAAGAACTTTTAAAGAAGATAAAAAGAATTACAGATTGGTTCCTCACACAACCACAGGTGTAGCTTAATTTGAGCTGTTTCTTAAAAGAAAGACACACGCCCAGCCCGGATAAACAAAAAACGGAGGGTGGTTTGAATCTTGGGAAAGATTTGGATAAAGTTAGAGAATTGGAAAAAAAGAAAAAAAGAGATCAATAAGAAACGTTTTAACATTCGGAAAGCCTCGAAATAAACAGTATTACAAGTAGGTGATGTGGTGAAAGTGAAGAATGCTAGAATGAATCCAATACAATCCAAATCCAAATTTGTGTTGCCTGTGGAAGTTATTAAAATATTCAAGAACACAGTGCAGACAGAGGGTCACAGGATTTGGAACCTAAACAGAATAGCAAAACTGCCAATAACATCAGGTGGAAAGGGGTGTAAGATAACTGATAAAAGCAATAGAATGAGAAGCGATAAAGGTCCAAGGAGGAGTTGAAAAAAACACAAGTTATTTACAATATTATGTGTAAATGATTATCTAACACAAAAGAGTATTTTATCAGCCTATTAAACTGTTTATGTATGCATTTATATATAGATTTTTGGTTTATCGAAAAGGAGATGCTTGGTATTTACTCCATCTTACACCATGTACTGTAATCACTTACAATGTCATGTCATCATATTTCAGAACCTAGGGGTTGAAATGTCAGGGCTGAAGAGAAGCCAGACTGGGGATGAGATGCTACTATTGGTGTTGGCTGAGGTGTTTACATTGAACTGATAAAGAAGATGTATTTCAACCTTTGGATGTGTATGTATCCTCTATACACAATGCCTCTGGCTAGAGGTTTTGGGACCTCTTGCAAATTTACATTCTGCAACGTGACTGATGAGCACGTCAGTCGCATAGCAGAATGCTGGGCAGGTTCAATAATACACTTGGCCCAAAGTCTTATCTTCTGTATGATATGTATTTATAATGAAGCTGCTGGAAATTTTCATTCAACAGCAGAAATTTGCCCAAAATGTGAGCTTATCTTATACGAAAGTTAGTTTAAGTTGTCGATATCGCAGCAACAGAAGACTTGAATCCAGAAACCTGGAGCACAGCAATCTTTGAAAGAAAATAAAGACAGGTACACCGCTCATATACTGCTCCATTTGTTAACTGATTGTGACTGAAAAGCTTATACAAAAATTCTCAGCAGCCAATTAACCAAAATTATCAGATGGCTTGTTCCATGAGAATTCTAACAACAAAATGTGAAAAAAATAATGATTGATTTAATCTCTGCTAACGGCTATCACTTGGACCTCATTGTATTGTTTTAATTCCACTATGCCACTCTAGACATAGAACAGCCGTATGCAAATATGATCCTGCTACAGAAGAAACATGGGCCTGAACAATTGCAAGTGTATGAGATTAATTAGAGCATTGATCATTGAGTCTAATTTGATGGAAACCCTTTACAATCTGTTGTGGATTAATCAGCCATTTTACGAATAATCGATGATGTACCGGTCTCCTCTATGCATGTAGTGTTAGCCTTTTTTCCTTCTTTATCTTTATTAATACGTTATGTGTGTGCGATAAAGATATTTTGAGATCTTGTTGACTCAGTATCGACAGTGTAGCCTCTCAAATTTGGCTGTTAGACCCCCTGTGTTTCATGTGTTATACATTCAGTTGGTGCTGGGGATAAAATCAGGTGTGGGTCTTTAAAAATATATATATCCCTTGGACCCTATTTTAAATGGTTTTGTTTAATCTGGTCTTCTAGTGTGACATAATTGACAAAAAAATAATTGTCTGGAATGTGGCCCTGAGCGATCACCAGTGTCTGAGTAATTCAAGTATTCCTGCCATCACTTTGTTGCTCATTCCACAAGTAAAGCATTTCTTTACACCTTCACTAACGTACGTAACCACACAAAGCGGCTGTAATTGTGATAGATAACACTCGGGTTCAGTGCACTCCAACAGAAGTCATTCTTTTGAATTAGAAACAAGCATTTACAATGCAATGGTCTCGGCATTGGTAAAGTTAGAGCTATTGGCATTGCTCATGACATTATTTTTGTTTATGTTTTTGTTTTTAAAACATTTAAAGAAACAGCATTGTCATGAGCAATGCCAATAGCTCTAACTTTAACAATGCCGAGACCGTTGCATTGTAAATGCTTGTTACTGTTGATTTACCTGATATTTCAACAAACAGCCTGCAGCAAGCACATATGCATGCGGCCTTCCATACCTTGCAAAACACTTCATCACTGTCTTTACAAGTTCAAACCAGTTACTATCTGCAAACATGGGGCACTTTATTCAGCTACCTCATTTAGTAATTAGGCCGCTTTTATGGACTCTGCTTGTCACTCCACTGCCCACAGCATCCCGAGACCTGCCTTGTACAAATGAAACCCCTGAACAAGCCACCCCCCACCCCAGGAGGGCGGAAGCAGCAGGTGAGAAGTGCCACAGGTATTCCTGGAATCCACCCGTTAATGGCCAGAGCCAGCTGAGAGCCCGGCGTCCGAGCCCGGCCGCATTCCACAGTGGGGCAGGGGAAACCGGAGCAGGCAGCGAGACCGGGGTCGATTCCTGAAGGGATTCACTGCAAGGGAAGCCGGTGCAGGCAGTGAATCCAGCGCCATTTCTGCAAGAGAAGTCAGGGGGCCGGCGAAACATGAAACCACGGCCTAGAAGTGACCGCAGCTGCAGGCCCGGCTGAAATTTCAATTCCACAGTTGTAAAGAGGTTTGTAGTGGACAGAGGCGAAGCTATCGATGGTGCAGCAGGTACAGTGGCACTGGGGCCCACTGCACCCCAAACATAACCATTTTATTACTACCAAACCAAGTGACGTGGGAGTGGACACTCCCCTCGCGTGCGTTATGGCTCGTGGCGATCCCGGTACAGCACTGCTGTAAGCAAGGGTAAAGGTCACTTACACACGCTGAACCCACCGTACCAATAACCGGCTCTGGGCTGCCATATTAACAGTCTGCACAGCGGTTCTCTCACGTTCACTTCTAGGTGAGGGGGCGAGGTCTCACTCTCGTGACACCCCTCTCTCTTGAGGGAGTCTCTCGCTATCAAGCATTGCCGAGGGCCTGCAGCAGAAAGGAGGGCCCGAGGGGAAAATTAAAGACCAAAGAGGCGCCACGAGGCTGCATGAGCGTCTGTTAAACTGCACGTCATTAACGACACCCGTCTCCGAGACTAAAGCCGAACCCAGGTCCGCCAGAGCCGGCGCCCTCGCCGCAGGCAGTGAGTGCCCCCACCGGGTATACAATGGGTTATGGGGAGGCCAGAGTGCCAGCACACAGCTCGCATCAGGGGCGTCCAGGGCCCCCTGGGGTGTCGCAATCGGGCCCTGCGGCAGAGTGACCAGAATCTTGGGAGCCAGGGGTGCAAATCACCCCCCCCCCCAAACCCGTCGGCGGTGTCAAGACCCATGGGAGCGGAGACACTTGAGAAATGTCAGACTCCCGGTGGAAGGGAGTGACGCGAGGCAACCCAGGAAATATTCTCAGTCACCCGAGGAAGTTAAACAGACCCCTAGGAGAGCGGGGAAGTAAGACCCCCTAAGAGGGAAAAGTTTGTGGCAGAAGGAGGAAATGAGTTGCACCCTGCCATTCCTGGTGGAAGCTGTGTGAAGTTAATCTCGTACGGTTCTGCTTCTAGGACACCACCAACAACACGCCTGGGCTCCAACTACATTATACTGCAGGGAAGACGCAGCCGCTTTTTCTATTCAGTCCATCTAATGAATATAAGCACATCCTTCATTGCCTACTACCGGCTCTAACAGTTGACACTCTGTACCTTGCTTGTGCCCCTTCCCCCCCCCCCAAGACTGGACAGGCCTACAGCCAAGCCCCCAAAACTACGCACACTCCCCAAGCCAAGGCCTTAGAAACGGACTACACGAGGACTCAGACTGCACCAAACAGCTCCTTCATGTCGGGGTCTCCTATCTCTTCTGTAACAAGCCGAGGGCACCGGAAGACACCACCGCCTTTCTCCGAGGCAAAACAGAAATGCCTCGGAGAAAGGCAGCGTCGTTTTCGGATTCGGGGGCGTGTTTTGCTGTTAACTCCTCCTTGAGACTTCTTGCAAAAAACACGCTCCCCGATCCGAAAAGGACGGGGCCTAATCTGAATGACAGACCTCTTCTCCAATGGCTGGCCAGCATTCAAGAGGCCAGCCAATGGAGAACAGAGGAGAAGAGGGGCGGGTTCAAGCCCCTCTTCTCCAAGTCATTAAATCTCGGAGCTAGACTGCGCAAGCGCAGCCTTCGCAGCCGAGACCTAAAAACCTTTTGAGGGTGAGTTATCAATACATCCAGCTCTTGTTAGGTTTGATATTGCATCATCTTTCACTGTTTGGATTTAAAATGTTTCCAGATCATGAGCTGCTGCATTTGCCGACTCATTTCCGTTGAGGACATTTCCCATCAGTCGTGGGATATAGCATGAGCCCTTTGAATCATGTCCTTTCTTCAGTGTGCATGCATATTAGTTCATGTAACTAAGTCCAGGTCCCAAGTTTTCCATACTACAGAAAAAAGAAAAGCGAACATATTGGTTTTGTTCCTATTAATGTAGCAGCTATACATGCAATCCAGCTGAAGGCACTTTGGGGAGTACTTACGAAGGTGTTTTGACATGCTCCTGTGCATACACTGGATATTGCCAGTACACTTGGCAGTTCTGTTACCATGAAGAAAAGCAACACCTGAAACCAATATTCTTTATAAGATCCAGAAACGTATGGAAGTAGTGTTTCATTCTATATAATTCAAGGTCACACACGCACATGCTTCGCCATAATCATTTTTTAAATTCTTCAGGCCACATGGCTAAACATTTTGGCCGGCGTTATTAAATCCTTGGCTGTATGTAAAGCTGAGGTTAGAGCAAAAAAAATGAAATACAGCATCACAATAGCAAATTTGTGGAGGTGGTAATGTAGGACAAGAAATATTTGTGCAAATGTAAGCAGACAGATTGCAGCTGAGGTACAGCAACACCATAATAACACGTACCTTATTACAACACAAAACAACAATAACAGTACTACGATGCAACACAGCGCCAAAATGATAATGTAACAATAACACAGCAACAAGTATACAACACAATTCACCGACACAAAAGAACAAAAGTGCCAACATAGGGGCAACATGAAAATAAAACTCAATAGCACTGTGCTGTGCTGTAGTTCTGCATTTGTTCTGTTTTGTTGGTGTGTTGTGTTTCTTTGTGGCACATTGTTATGCTGCTGTAAATGTGAGCTATTGTTTTTCCATGGTTTATTTGTTGGTTTACTTTCTTCTATTGTCTCACTGTTCTGATGCTTACATTTGTTGCAGTGATATTGTTTTGTATTGTTGTGGTGTTTTTGTGTTGCACTATGTTGTTATGTTTTAGGTTAAGCTACTCTGTCATGGAGGTGTGTTGTTGCTTTGTCCTATTGTGTACCATTTTGTAGTTTTGGTGAAGTTCTGTTTTTTTTTTTTACACAATTGAGCTTTTGTGTCACAGTATTGCCTGGTGCTGTTACTGTTTTATACTGTGATTGTGGTGTGGTGTTGTGATCAGCTATGTCTATGTGTGACCAGATATTCTCGCGTCAGTGCCTATTCTAATCATGGGTCCCACGCTGCAACTCTGGGCAATAGCTTGCTTAATCTCCACAACGGCCCCAACAGCGCTGGGATGCCTGGCCTTCACCATGGGGGTGCCCAGGAGTGGACACCTCACATGGAAAGCCAGGAAGGGTTCCTTCAGCGGTATGAATACAGCGCTGAGATACCCGTAGTGGTGATCGGCGCTATATAAAAAAACCATACATTTACATTTACATTTGTATGGTAATATGCTTTGTGTTAAAAGCATAATATTTTCCTTCAAAGTCTCAATGAGAAACATCCATTTACCACTCTCTAGGTTTTCTCCATACCACTGCCTGTCTCTTCTCTTAAGACACCAGTCAGCCCAAGCCTCTGCCAGAGACCCTGCCTTAGAGCAGCTCTTTCAAAGCTCGCTTTACTTGATCCGGCCCCTTGTCTCCTGTTCCTCATCATGAAAGGCTTTTTTCTGCTGTAAGAATGCAGACGCAGCATGCAGTTTCGATTGTGTTACAGCACAAACACGCACATTTACACATTTACGAGACTGTTTTTTGGATAACATGTTTATTGCTTTCATCACAATTAAATATCGGAAGAATATAAACTAGACTGCAGACCTGCTGGCTACATAGCGGATGGTGAGAATACAGCAGTAACATGGGAAAGTCATGGGCTGTATAGAGTTGACGTACTCTGTTAGAGCGGTTATCACGATGCATGTATACAGGGTGCTGAAAGGTAGCCACCTCATTAGTGTAACTTGCCCACCTGACCAGTCACAGAATGAGCTTAGGCGTCTGTGTAACTCTGGAAACAATACTGGCAAAAGGCACTCATCACATCATATGTAGATGCCAGAAAGGTGAAGTCCTCAGTGGTAGCAGATATCACACTGGATGCAGACACCAGGCAGCTGATTAATGCCATGTATTGTTGTTTTCTAAAGCTGAAACAGATGTTTACTTCTTACAGTAGTGACAATATGTAACACATCCAAAAAACAGGGATCCACGTACCTAATGCAAGAAACACCTGCGAGTGTGGAGAAAAGGACTGAGGTGAGACTCGGAATGCACTCTCCAAAGGGCTGGCCCCACCCCAGGCAGAGTGGCTCTCATCAGTGATACCGAGGGAATCTGTGTCCCGCCTGCCAGTATTTGACACTGAGGGGGGGGGAGATGCTTCAGTGGTCTGCAAACTGGAAGCTAGAAGAGACCCGCGTGCAGCCACTCCCTTGGGAAGCAAGGCTCGAGATTTAAACCTATGGATTTCACCATTCCTCTCAGGGGTATCTTAAGGAGTGTCCCACCCTTTGTAGCTGGAGCCACTCTAGGATTATGTAAAACCATGGGGTGCACAGCTCTGTAAATGCACCAGTGTGAAGGTACCTAATTATGTAAAGTAAATACCAAAAACATAGTTAACATGTTGATCAATAGGAAGACTAACTCACAGTGCTGCGTTCAGGTTCCACTAGTGAACTCTAGGGTACAGGGTGGCTGTGAACTCCTTGCTTATCTGGACCATTTCAAAAACAGCCCTGGGAGGCCATACCTGGGAATGGTGCAGCTCAAGTGACATGTACGAGATGAACAATGTCGCTATTGTGTTTAAGAAAGCAAAAAAAGTAAAGTTTCTTTATTGAATATACAGAGTGGCCTATGTGCAGACATTCTTTTGTTTTCTCCTTATTGTTACAAAAACTGTACATTACAAACAGTATAGAAACAAACCAAAAAGAATTTTCCGCACACCCTGGCTACGTATCTCTATTTGCAATCAAATGTACAGATATAAAAAGAAAGCACAGCCCACTCCTCATAGTGCACAGTTGATGTGAAGCTACGGTTGAGTCCTCTGTTGGCGGACTTGAGTGCGCGTCCCTAGTCTTCGTCGGCGCAGAGGACCAGGGCCAGCTCTGTCCTGTAGAGCTTCCCTCCGTCGGACAGGGCCATGATGCTCTTCTTGTATGTAGGGATGCTGTTGCTGTCTAAATCCTATTTAAAGAACAGATCATTCTTGATAATCCATTTAAATTATACAAGTCAATGTGTACTTTGCCATATATAAAGGAAGCCAGCTAACAGTAAAAGCCCCCTAAAATTACAAATCTATCACCATTCGTACATATTTGCCATTTTTTTAATTATTCTGTGCCATTGTCTCAGTCGTGCAGCGCATCCCTGGTGTTATGTCGCCAATTAATGCAATTAGAGATTTACATCCACATAACTCCTGCTAAGACGTCTTAGAGCACTTCAGGAATTAGCGCCGGCTGCTCTATCTTTAGCTCCTTGTGTAAAAGGGTTAGATGTTTTAAATCTCATTTAGGCTGCAAATTGCCGCTCCAAAAATACCCTCACGCATTACCTTTTTGTTCTTCTCGCACAGATCTTTCAGCAGGGCGTCCAGCTCGTTTTCATCAATGTATCCATTGCCGTCCTGAGCAACGGGGGGAGAGAGAGAGAGAGGGGAGCTTTGAAGAAGGCTGCTTGGAGCTGTATGTCTTTTACTGCTCACATGTATTTCTGCTAAGTTTCTGACTTGTCCCGTTGTAAAGCTCATATGGAATTTATCAATAAAATCATTGGCACTTCTCCATCAGAGAACCTTTACCTGCCCCCCATGCTGAGGAGACACAGGGGAGTGTGTCGGGTGTGTGATGTGCCCTATTTTCTCTACTTACTGTCACATCAACACTGTGTCTCCTCACGTTTAATGAGGCAGAAGTAAACACGAAGCCCCTTTGTGTGCAATGTTTCTCTTAAATGTGGTGATACCGCATTACAGAATCCGAAGTCCATGCCCGACTCCAAGTACCAGCAAAATGTTGTTCTTAATTGTGTGTACACAAATGCAGTAAAACATGCACGTTATTCCACATTTGTGTGCAGATTGCCTCTATCCAGCGGCAAAACTATACCTCAGAACTGCAGTAACATTATCACAGTGAGGTATCCCCACTTGGCGAAGTGCTGACTTCTAAATGAGGGCCGCAGTGAGGTTCTATTTAATATAAAATGAATGTGTATGGATCAAAATCAGAAAACTTTCAAGTATAGAAGCTATAATACTTCTGTGACGAAGGATGATGTGCAGGAATTGTCAAATCAGGTACTTTAGAACAAGACCTTTGATGTAGGATACGTGTCCTGAGCATAGCACTGCGAGCCAGTCTTGGCTCCCACTCCTGTTTGTATGTGATTAATGGCAGATTTTCTTTTCCACCCCTTCTTTTTCACAGCTGGTGGTGCCCATTCAGATTTTTGACGAGTGACCTATTATTCAGCTCTAAGCTTTTTGCTTGCTTCTCCTAAAGTCTTTTAAAATTGAAATCCTCGGCTTATCTGCGCCCACAGCTCCGCTGCCATCCTCCACTTCTCTTATGCCCACATTCTGTTTCCTTTCTTGCAATTTCGGATACCACCAACTATGGAGATGTCAGAGGAACATACTGCCACGTTTAGAAATGGGGTTTGATGTTGTGGGGTGGGAGGCAATTTCCTGCTCATGTCACTTATGGGGCTACTTGACAGAAGTACTTTTGAAGACAGACAACCATCTATGGACTTTCCTTCGCAGCCCAAGATTAAAATTACACAGGCCATGATGTACAGTCTAATCAGAAAATATTGTGGAAATGGCTGGTCCATTGTCATCATTCACAGAATCTATGGTATTTTCAACAGGTTCAGAAATGTTGGGTACCAATCAGCAGAGACATATTTTTTTGGTCATAACTGCATATGTCCTCTGGCAACAAATGCCTCTTGATGATATGGCCGTTATTACTGTTGCAACTCCTAAACATCACCCTTCAAGTCAGAATCAAAACCAACGCACACAAAAGCAAAGAACTCTTCACCATCATCAAGGAATTCGCCAAACCCAACAACAAAACCACATACGTCCCACCCTCCCAAGACCTCTGCAACAGACTCAGCACCTACTTCCACCACAAGATCAAGAGGATCTATGACAACATCGACAACGAGGACCTCCCCAACGCACCAGCAACCTCCTCAACCGACGCCCCTGATAGACCCTGGTCAGCTGGACCCCACTCACCACGGACGACACCCTAATGACATGAAAAACATCAACTCTGGAGCACCATTGGACGCCTGCCCGCACCACATCTTCCACAGAGCTTCCCCCGCCATTGTACCCGAGCTACACCGAACCATCAACTGATCTCTCAAGACTGCCTCCTTCCACGACGACTGGAAACATGCTGAAATCAACCCACTCCTGAAGAAACCCTCTGTGGACCCGACAGGCCCATCTCCCTGCTCCCCTTCCCAGCCAAAGTCATCAAAAAAGCTGTTAACAACTAACATGCCAACTTAATCAAAATAAACTACATCTTGGACATCTCCCAATCCAGTTTCCGAAGCAATCACAGCACAGAGACTGCCCTCCTCGCCACCACTGACGTCCTCCGCTCCATCCTCAACCAGGGCGAAACCGCGGCCCTCATCCTCCTGGACCTCTCAGCAGCAATCAACGCCGTATCCCACTGCACTCTAAACACTGGACTTCACAATGCCGGCATCCACGAAAAGGCCCTCGACTGAATCTGATCCTTCCTCACGGGCAGAACACAATTGGGCAGACTTCCGCCATACCTCTTGGAACCAACAGAGATCAACTGCTGAGTGCCCAAGGGCTCCTCTCTCAGTCACACCCTCTTCAACGTCTACATGCCCCCTCGCCAACATAGTCAGGTACCACTGATTCAACATCGTCTCCTACGCTGATGACACACAGCTGATCCTCTCCCTCACCAACGAGCCCAACGTCACCAGGCACAACTTCCAAGAAGGGATGAAAGCCGTCGCCACCTGCATGAAGAACAGTTGCCTTAAGCTCAACTCAGATAAGACAGAATTCCTCATCCTGGGATCCTGCCCCTCTGCATGGAATGATACCTGGTGGCCTTCTTCGCTAGGAACTCCCCTCACCATGATGGACCACACACAAAACCTCTGCATCATACTAGACGCATAGCTCACTATGGACCCCCAGATCAACTCAGTAGCCTCGGCCTGTTTCAATACCCTCCACCTGCTGCGAAAGACCCTCAGATGGATCCCCACCAAATGCAGAAAGACCGCCACTCACATGCTCATCAGCAGCAGACTTGACTTTGGCAACACACTCTATGCTGGTGTTACCCAGAAAAACCTCTGCAAGCTCCAGAATGTACAGACTGCTGCAGCCAGACTGGTCCTCGACCTCCCCCGGCACAGCCACATCACTCAACACTACCGCAACTCTACTGGCTCCTGGCAGACAGAAGAATAACCTTCAAACTCCTTACCCATGCTTACAAGGCCCTCCACAATGCTGGACCAGCAAACCTGACCAGCCACCTCTTCTCCCACGCACCCAAAAAGACATCTCCGCTCAGCTCGCCCTGGCCACTGCCCCATGGATCCCCAAGACCAGAACTGGAGGAAAGTCTGTCTCCTTCCTTGCTGCCAATACCTGGATACCCTACCCCTCCACCTCAGACGATCTCCCATGCTACCCAGTTTAGGAAGGACCTCAAGACATGGCTCTTTGAATTATTCCAGCACTTAGACGGATCTACTCCCCACCTCTCCCCAGTGCCTTGAGACCCTCACGGGTGAGTAGCAGCACTGTACAAACCCTTGATTGATTGAAATTTCTCTGGGGATTAAAGAATGTCAGGGAAAACCAATATCTAGACATTTCCTTATCTATGGCGCAAAAGCCAGAAGGTTTAAAGTGGGATCCTCATTAGCTAGGAGGGCTGAATCAGTTTTATGGAAACAGTCCTCGAGTGCCCCGGTGCATTAACTCTGTCCCTCAAATTAATCAATACAAAGAGAACTACAAAATTCAGTGAGGGTCGAGGTTTATGATGACTTCATGTGAGACCCCGAAGGTCTACTGAGAAACTAGGAATTACAAGAGAGAATTAATAATTCTGTATCCAATTCTCCTGGTAGTTGCTAATTTTCCCCCAGTTTCGCCTGGAGATCTTGCCTGCTGTAAGTAGTCAACTCTCTTGGTGAAACACAGCATATCTGCAGTATTTCTGTGGATCTCATAATTATGATGGGATGGATAACTTTTTTTAACCTAGTCTATACAAATGAAAGGGTCACTGGGAACGTGGGACAAAATCGAGGCCCTCGTGAAGTTATTAAGTACAGCTGACATTCTCTTTGGTAACTAATATTTTGCTGAACTTTATGAGATGTCACCTTTTGGATTGCTACCCATGCAGTCACATTCCTGCCAGTTCACATTAACAAATAATTCGTACGTTTAAAAGGGTTACATTACAACTAAGAAACAAGAATTCTATAAGACTGAAGCAATTCCAAATGCACATACCTGGTCATATAGCTCAAAAGCTTTATTAAATTCTTTCCCACACATTTTGACTCCCTGCAGAAAAACACATGTAGAAGTGGTGTTAGAAAAACACTACTACGTTCTTTCATGAAATGGTGTCACAAAGTAACATTACTTTTTTTGTCAACTGATTACCAGTTGAAAAGACCCTCAAAGAACGTCTGGGTGAGTTACTAGCTGGTGTGCATTTTAAAAGCAGTTAAATATCTTAGCGCTTTGAACTGAAGCTTGTGTCAATGGATTCGTGTGAATATGCAGGTAATAGGAGAATAGTAAAACCGCAAACTCAAAAACAGCACGAGTCTAATTAACGTCTTAATTACTTACTGGTTATCTTCATTACTCTGAGTCCTGGTCTTCCTCAACACAGTCGTAGGTTCCTTTCCAGCCATATGTAAGAGAAAACCACTGAATACTCAAAGAAAAGCTGACTATTCAGACATTGGTAAGGATAGAATCCTGGTTTATGTCATACAGGAAGAGGTAGGCCAGGTCTGGTGGGTCAGCGGACTAATGCATCCACTCCAGGAACTTATGTTTGACTTCATGGTCACAGATTCAGATCCAGGCAGTTTTACTTAACCTTTCATTCTTCTGAGGCCGATAACATTAGTACCATTAATGTGGATAACCTCACATAGCTATTATTCACTGCCAAGATGTCCCAAGGGATGAGCGTGCACTTTAACAGTACTGGTTATATGTGTCGGGGTAGCTGCACAGAGGTCGTACCTGGTTGTGAGAAGCCTAGGGATGCCTTGTATTAATTTTTGGGTAAGATTCATAAAGTCTGCATATCCAGACATACTTCATCATGCATGAACTGGGACAGCAAGATGGACGAGAAGGCACTGCTTGTTAGAATATGCATCAATAACCTAACACTCACATGGCTTTTAGCTCATTTATGTGGGAGATCGATGTTGTGTCTGTTTAATCCCATGTTTCTTTTTTTGTATTTCCATTTCGAACCCAGTAAGCATTTAGACCTCTTGCTTTGTAGGAAAATACCATTTGGTTTGTGCAAATGGCATGCCTTTAAGGAAAGACCTGACAGGATTCAAGGCAGCTTCATTATTGAAACAAAGTGTTCGACCTGGCCCTTTTAGCAGGGCTATCCTCAAACATTTTGCCTTCCTCCTGTATTTTTCTGATCCTCCTTTTGTTGACTCTGGGCACTTTAGCACTAGTAATCACTGCTAATGTGCATGTGCTCTCTCCTTTAAACATGGTATGATTGGTTTACACTTGTTTAGCATATGTAATTTACTTGTAAGTCCTTTGTATAGTGGTATTTCATATACCCAGCACCTGTAAATTATATGCTACTAGTGGGTCTGCAGCGTTGCTTGCGCCACCCACAGAAATAGCCTTTCAAACCTGTCTCATGCCTGCTCCTGCAGGGCCTGCATGTCCAGTTTACTGCCACACTGAGTTGGCATTTAAAGTTACTTACCAAACCTGAAACTTCTCTCTTACTACATATAGGTCACTCCTAATGTAGGCCCTATGTGGCCATATGGGCATAGCGCTGTATTTGTAGAATGAAAGACATGTGGCTTTATTGTGTGGCATGTCCTGGTATCGACAACCACCTCCTTTTTTTTCTCACTACTGTAGGCCTACTCCTCACATAGAATCGCATTGAGAATTCTCTTGTATATGTTTGAGTGGTAATTCCTGATCTGAAAAGAGTTTTGTTGCTATGTTTGGTATGTTTGGAATAGTAGTGATAAATCCTGCTTATTGTTTTGGGTGGATTTTTCACTACTATTGCAGAAATGCCACTTTTAAAAAGAAGGCATTTCTCTGTGCTTATGACCTTATGCAGCCTGACTCCAATCCACATCTAGGCATGGTTGACAGCTACACGTTGTGCATATTTTACAGACAGACGTCAAATAGGGAGGGTTGGGTGTAATAGGGTAGCATCCATCTACATACTAAATGGTCTTCCTGGGTTGGGAGAGAGGGAGGCGGGGCACACTTACATTTGTATAGGCTGTGTCCTGACCTCACACAAAGGGCTGATTTACCCCCTGCTGTATGTCTGGAGCCTGGGCTGAGTATAAAGGGGGTGTTGTGAACTTCTAAAGTTTCTTTTGAAGTTCCACCAGATCAAAGACATTTTGAGTACAAGTGCAGGGGCTGTGACCCCATGTTTTTAGACACTGTGTGGGACTTGTAACCAGACGCTGCTGTATCTACATACTGCACCAGAGGATTGCTGTGCAGCCATTAAAACCACCACTTGGACGTTGTTTTGTTGTGCTGACCTGCTTGGCTACTAGAGAGACTTCCACTTTGCTGATAAAACCAGTGTGCTGGCCTACTGACTGCCTGTCTGCTTTTGTGCCCCCCAATTGTGTGACTGCCCAGAACTGGCCATGGGACTCTGAGTCTGGCCTCCACAGTCACCTGCAATTCCAGCATGGATAGTTCTTCATTGGGAATTGTTTGTTGCCCCAAAGAGAAGTGCGTGGTGAGTGCTTCCTTTCTCTCACTTCCCCTTGTGACAGCAAGCAGCACGTGTCAAGCGCAGTTGCCCCGGGAAGCTGGGATCTCTCAAGAAGAAGGGAACTTCACCCAGGCATGTTCGCTACTCGACAGAGAGGTCGCTCCACAGTGAGCACGCCCAAGTTTCTGCCCCACTGCACTGATTTGCCCATCTCCTAGCTGGGGGCGGGTGGACCTCTGGGTTTACTCAGAGTCCGCAAAGCAGCAGTCTTGTCACCGCCCGGGCCCAGCTGATTCCTGAGGGCACATCCGGCAGGTATTGTGGGCTTCCGCGTCTTTGATGGAGCACCGACATTACACAGCAAAGTGAGGGCGGCCGTAGCTGGTGGTAGTTCTTTGTGACTTGGGAGTCTGTCCCTTTTAGTCCTTTGGGAGGTTTTCCCGTTGCGGTCTTTAGCAGTGGTCTGAGAAGCTCCAGAGCAGTTATTCCTGGACTGAGCAAGGCTGCTGGGGTTTTACTTGGTGCGCGGTGGACCCAGCGCGGTCTCCCCACTGAGCCTTACAGTGTGGCACCTTCCCTTCGGTTGGACGTCAGAGCCAATGGATCTTGGTGGTAGGACGGAGTGAGTCCCAAACAGAGAACCAGATGGGAAGTCGTTTTTGGAAGAGTTCAAGGAGGGTGATAGTTCTGGGTAAGACTCTAGGAATAAGAGGACCCCTTTGGTATTCTAAGCCGTGGAACCTCCAAAAAGGTTGAGAATCTGAACCCCCAAAGGGTAGTGGCCCTATGGAGACTGAGCAGGAGGGGGGAAAATGACCAAGCAGGGACACCAGTAGAAGACTGGGGGCCCCGGAGATAGGGAGGCCCATGCTGGGTGCCAGGGAGCAGTGTCACCTTTAATTCCCTGTCCACTAAGTAGCTCATAGATAGACGGGAGGAGAGGGACCTGAGGATGCAACTGGTGCAGCTGGCTGTGTTGGAGAGACAGTCTGTGGTTGAAAGATTTTAGTTCAGGAGAGGATGGCAGAGGCAGAAAGGGTCTTTGCCAGAGAGAAACTAGCTCTTGAGGAAAAGATTAGCCCATGAAAGTAGTTTGAGAGTTCTTGACTCACCAGCACTGGTGGTCGGGTCCAGTGGTGGCAGCAATTGTGAATATAGTGTTAGGAACACCACCCACATACCCACAGACTTAGTGCCTAGATTTAAGGAGGGGGGTGACATATGTCAGTGGTTGCAGGAATATGAGGAAGCTCTGATAGTGTGCAGGATCCCTGAGGAGGATTGGGGGCGGGCCTGGGAAGTTATATTCCTGAGGATGGGAGGGATGCCCTACTGGCCCTAAGAAGGGAGTAACAGGCAGAGGTCCCCCCATTAAAGAAACGTTGATAAGGAGGAATGGATTCACCCCTGAAGTGTATAGGTTGAGGCTCAGGGGCAGTAAGAAACTGTCTCACCAGCATTGAGGGAATTTTGAGAGAATTGTTGAAAAGCACTAGAGGGATGGGTGAAGGGTAGGATAGCAAACAATTTTGAAGGGCTGTTCAATCTGATTGTCAGAGAGAACATGTTCCATTGTTGTTTTCCAGGGCTATGCTGACACCTGTTTGAGTGTACATTCTCTGACCACAGGGAGCTTACAAAGGAGTCAGGTCTCTGGGTGAGTGCCAGAGGGTCTGGAAATGCATTTGGGAGCGATCCTAAAGGGAGTGGCGCCGATTTCACTCAATCGAGGGAGATGGGGGAGGTTCACAAAAGCCCAAATAGGTCCCTGTGTAATGGCATGGCTACAGCGTCCCATGTCCCTTCTCATGGTAGGAGGAGAGGTGGGGGTGGGCAGAGGCCCAGGATGCCCAAAACTCAGTCACAGAGCCTGGATAGTTCCCAAAGGGAGCACCAGGAGGGGGGCCAGCTCTGTACCAGGAGACTGTCCGCTGACGGGGACCCAATAGTGCCAAGAGAACTTTGGGGTAGTGGCTGTCACAAGCATCCCAACAGTTCTGGTGTCTGGCAGTATCAACCCCATTTCTAATACAGAGATTTGTAAAGTTCAACTGTACTGCTTTCTGAAGAGCAGAAACTTAGGCCTGATTAAAAAAATATTCATAAATCTGCCCCTGCAGTTCACAAAACCGTTTGCTCTTGCTCTCTAATTAAAAGCTTCCAAACTGGAAGTGCCTATTCCCAGAATACAGCATGAGCAGGGTGATACTCTGCAGCAATGGTTGGAGCCGTCTGCCTGCTGGACTCCCCATGACTTGAAGCATTTTGGATCAGTTCCTTGTGGCTGGCTGGGGAGCCCAGCTCCTTTGAATCTGGAGAAGTAATTTATTGAACATCACTTCTTGTAGAAACACACTCAAATAGGCACCCTGTAATAGTGTGGGTGGACACATGCAAAGACAAATATATGATTGGCGAACTTGGTATCAAGGGAGAGCTCAGTCAGCAATAGAAAATTTATTTAAAAATAGGTGAGCCTTAAAGCTGACTTTAATTGTGGGAGAGAAGGTGTGGCCTCCGGTAAGTAGACCAAAGTGCTTCAATGAAGTATCTAAGCAGGCTGAAGGGTCAACATCTGGAAAGATAAAATGGTTTTAGAGTAGCATTAGGGGTTAGACTTGGTGTACAAGGTTCTGAGAGGTTGTGCATTTAGTTAGTATTTGTGTGAGCTATAGAAGACCTGAGTTATAGAATACTTTTCTTAGCAAAATTAGAAGCTTGTTGATGGCTCGGTCCTCCATGGAGAAGCAGTCAGGTTCTTGACTATAATGAGTGATAGTTGAAGGTGGTAGATGTGGTGGCATTTATGCTCTTGTTCAATGGACATTGTTTCTACAAAGGTGGACTTGTATTACTACTGTTACAGTCATTGATATTTCTCTTTACAAGGTTGTTCATCGGAAATGGGCTGTGTAGAAAGGAAGGTGGAGCATTTTGCACTGCAGTGGCTAATAGGAGCGAATCAAGCAGCATACTAGGTAAATCAGGAAGTTTCAGGGCTGAGCCTTAAGGGGCTCAAATCACTAGCAGCAGGGAGTGAGGAACAACAAATGACGAGAGTAATGATATGAGAGGCAGGATAAGGGCATATTACATCACCCTGAGGTTAGCAAACTTGTTATACCCAGGGAGTGATCAACAGTATCAAACAGTGCAGGCACGACTAAGAAAAAGAGAGGATAGGCAAGTGATGAACTGAAAAGCATGCATGACTGCTAACTCAATTTAATGACAAACTCAGCTACCAGAGTGAAGGGTGCTGAGAGAAGAGTTGTATCACCTTTTGGAGAACACGGGAAGCTATAATAATAGCTGTCAGAGAGTGAGGAGTGGTCAGTGGTAGGTTTATTTTAGCAATCGTAGGATTAGAAGCTTTGCAGGTATGATTTATATAGACGGTATTGAATAAGGGGGTGTGTGGGTTAGACATATCACTGGAAGGTTTTGTTGTCTGCAGTATAGTTTTTGTGGGGGGGAATGGGGAAGAAAGAGGTGCATTAAGCAGCAAACAAAAGATGAGACAGTCAGAAGGTTTTTAAGACTAAATAGGAATGTTTTAGAGAAAGAAAGGGCGTAAATATAGGCAGCAATGAGGCAGAAGTAGACAGTGAGTCAGGACTGGACTTTGTACAATTGAGAAGGATACATTAATGGTAAAGAGGCGATGACTCGGAGAACTGATTGTTCAGCGCTGACAAATGCAGTGATCTGAAGGCTATGACTTGAAATCCGGGCAAGTAAGACTCAGCTTTCCATCCTTCTGAGGTCAGTAATCTGAGTTCCATAAAGTGGTTAAAATGTACAGCTGTGATTTACAGCACTTAGAAACAGTGGAAGTGCAGGTAGAAGTGCTGTGTAAAATAAAGTTATAACTTCAGAAGAGTAGATGGGTTGGTTTGATAGAGGTTGCATGCAGGGATCAGATATTAGTATGATGCAGCAGTATAAGTGATCAGTGTAGGAATAGTAACTCTCAATTTGTATGTCACAGGTTCTAGGGCTTCTAGTTTTCTGCTGCCATTGAAAGCTTTTGTGCATAAGTATTTTGAGTAAGTCGATGGCGGGTCGATCTGGGTTTTAGAAGAAGGAACTGAGGTGGGAAGCATGCGAGGGCACTGTGCAAGTTGAATGCAGACTGAATGTTGTCTTTGAAACTATGACAGGAGGTTCAATTAAGGAGTGCTTTGGGTTTGGCCCTGGTATGTCAGAATTGAGCTGGGAGTAAATGTTTGAACTTTCACCAGTTAAAGTAGTGAAGTCTCTGTGACCTGCTGCAGTGCAGCTCGAACATGGAAAGGGTGATCAAGAAGAAGAGGGCCGACGGAGGAGGAGCCTAGCGCGCAACCTAGATGGCCGCGTAGGTGCGAGGCTCCCGAGGACCTCCGCGACCTCCTGCATAAATCCTGACAGAATCCTGTCCCAGATGAGGGAACTGTATTTGTGAGCCCGAGCAGAGGTGACGCCCGTTTTCCGTTTTTAAATCGGACCTCGGACACCGTCAGGAGCATCGATTGAGGTTTGCGGCCTTCTCCACACCGGCCCCCCGTACTGGAGTTGTGGGGCGATCCGGACACAAAGTGAACAACAGCGGCGGGCAAGGCTGGGTGACTCGCGTACCCCGCACTTTCACTTTCGCTTTTGCGCCCTCCTTGCTGCCAGGCGAGGTTGGGTTGCGGGGCGGTGTGCGGTGGTGTGGTCTCGCTGGGGTGCCCTGCCGGTCCGCCAGCTGCGGTCCGTCCTGCGGAGCGGTGGTCGCTCCCCCCTGGACCCCTTGAACTGGATTGTCGGCCCCCCGTTTCTTGAGGAGATTGACTCGTCTTGGGGATTGAAACTATGTCCACAAAACAAGATGGCGATCGGGCTAAGATAAAATCGACCCGCCGTGGCGCGGCCCAGCAATCCAACAGTATGGACCGCTACACCCTCCAGAAGGGATCCCCAGAGGCACCGCGTAAGTCCCCTACGGGCCCGACTGATGCTTCCGCTCTGCCCACGGACCTGACCCTCCGAGACGTCATGGGTGCCATCGCCGAGATGAAGGCCTCGGTGGACCAGCGCTTCGACACTCTGGCGCAGAAGATTGACTCGGTCCTCGTGGACGTGGGCCTCGTGAGGGCTGATTTGTCTAAAACCAACGACCGGGTCGACTCTTTGGCCCACTCTACCACGGGCCTCACAACGGACGTAGCGGCCCTCCAACAGGAGGTGCGCAGGCTTGGCCAGGCGAGCGCCCTGATGAATCGTCGGCTGGAGGATTCCGAGGGTCGGGCCCGGAGGAACAACGTCCGCATTATCGGGGTGCCGGAGGGACGCGAGGCGGAGGCAGCGGATCTATTTGTCGAGGACCTGGTTCTCACCCATCTCCAGCCTCGGGGGCTGAGTAAATTCTTTGCAGTGGAGCGTGCCCACAGGGTCCCCGGGGGTAGGCCTAAGGTTGGAGCCCCTCCGAGGCCTCTCATCGCCCGGATCTTCAATTTTCGGGACAGAGACGCTATCCTACAGACTTCCAGGCTACAAGGGCCGGTCAAACTTGACAATATGGACATCAATTTCTATCCTGACTTCACTCCGGCAGTCCAAAAGCAGAGACTGAGCTTTCTCGGTGTTAAACGTCGCCTAAGGGACCTGAATCTCAAATATGCGATGCTTTTTCCAGCCAAGCTGAGAGTGGAGGTGGATGGCCACACGCACTTTTTTGATCGACCCGAAGTGGCCGGGGACTGGCTAGACACTTTGCCTGGAGATCGGGACCGGGGCGGTGGGGGGGGTGCGGTTGGTGGGGAGGGCCCGCCGGATCAGGACTGAGGGACTAATGGTAGGCCTTGCTCTGGACTGCGTTGTTGTCATTATTGACTGTTAGGGTAAGTTCCCCTCCTGTGGAGGTCGTGTGGGGTCTCTTGGGGGATCTCCCTCCTCCTCTGGGGGACTAGTTAGTTTTCTTATCTATGGGGCGACAGGCACACTGCACTTTGGGGGGGCTGTTTGGGCTCATGCAGGGGTGCAGGGTGGGGGGAGTTCTGTTGGGTTGGGTGGGTTGGGGTGGGGTGTGGTTCGTTTCTACCGCAAGGCAAACCCGTTATTGTATTGTTGTTTTTGAGATGCTCTGGGGGGGACAAATGATGGCTTCGTTATGTGATGGGGGGTAGGGATTTGACTTTGTTGTCCTGGATTGTTAACGGACTGGGTGATAGGATCAAGCGGGGTGTGGTCCTGCAGTATTTGAAACGGATTTCGCCTGATGTGGTCTTTCTGCAGGAGACACACCTTATTGGTAACTCCTTTTGTGCCATGAATCGCCGTGGCTTTCGCTTGGTGGCCCACTCGGGCTTCACATCAGGCTCGCGGGGGGTGGGCATCATGATCAAGACCTCGCTCCCGCTAGAAATAGACGAGGTGCGCCATGATGAGAGGGGACGCTACACTGTCTTGGTGGGGAGGATGGAGGGCAGGGTAGTTGTCTTTGTCTCTGTGTACGTCCCACCGGGGCTACAGTCCACCACCTTTGCAGATCTGGGACGCCTCCTTCTTGACCTCCCGGGGGGGCTTCTGGTGGTTGGGGGGGACTTCAATGCGGTGGCTTCTGGGACTATGGATCGTCATCCCCCTAGGGACCTCCCCCGGGCACAGGCGTGGTTAGCGGGCCTTTTGGACACACTGGGATTGGTGGACTGCTGGCGTTTAAAGCATCCCACCCAGCTGCAGTACACCTTCCATTCGGGTGCCCATGGTAGCCTCTCGCGGCTTGATTATGTCCTTGTCCCTGCGGCCTATGCTGGGAGGGTGGGAGAGGTGCGCCATCTGGCGCGGGGTATCTCAGATCATTCCCCGCTCCTGTTGCACTTGGGTGTCTTCCCGAGGGGAGAGGGCAGGGTAGCCCCAATCAATGCTTGGTACCTGCGTGACCCCACTATTCGCGCTGACCTGATTAAATCATTGCAACGGTATTTTGAGGAGAATGTGGGGTCCGTTCCGTCGGCTATCTCCCTGTGGGAAGCCTTTAAAACAGTTCTCAGAGGGGAGGCCCTCTCCTTTATCTCCCATGCCCGCAGACGCGCACAGGAGGAGGTGACCCGGGTGGAGGCCGAAATTACTGAATTGGAGGGCGATCTGGGGAGTGGGGTGACTGACGCGGCGCTGCATGTTCTACACCTTAAACAGGCGGCCTATAGGGCCCTCGTCACGGAGGCGGCCAGGGGCCTTAGCAGAGAGCAACAGGGGCGACTGTATGATGTGGGTGATAAGGCTGGCAAACTGATTGCGTGGTTGGATAAGAAGGAGAGAGCTAGTCGTGTGGTCCCGCTGATTGAGAGGATGGATGGTATACGAATTACTGAGCCGGAAGGCATTGTTTCTTGCTTCGCGGATTATTTCCGCGAGGTATATTCTCCGGTCTCTCCCTGCTCGGAGGAGGACTCCCATGCCCTGCTGCGGGACATCGCGCTGCCCTCGCTTTCAGTGGAGGACAGGGATTCGTTGGATGCCGCTCCCACCTCGGATGAAATCGCCCTCGCCATACGCTCGGTCGCCTCGGGCAAGGCCATGGGCCCGAATGGCCTTCCTATCGAATTGTATAAGCTGCGACCGGATGTACTGGCACCTCACCTCCGTGCGATGTTCCTTGCGGCCCACTCGCGGGGCTCCCTCCCGCCGGACCAGCGTCTAGCTACCATCGTGGTTATCCACAAGGAGGGGAGACCGCGAGACCGGGTTACATCCTATCGGCCGATCTCGCTCTTGAATGCGGAGCCTAAAATCCTCGCCAAGGTGCTTGCCAACCGGCTGGTCGGCGTGGTGGGCGATCTGGTCCACCAAGACCAGTCCGGCTTCATTCCCCATCGCAACACGGCTCTTAACTTGCGGCGCTTGCACGGGGTGCTCGCGCGTGTTCCATTCGTGCGGGAGCCGGCCATCTTGGCGTCCTTGGACGCCACCATGGCGTTTGACACGCTCGAGTGGCCGTACATCTGGGCGATGTTGGCGAAATTTGGATTTGGCCCGGGATTCATCAGCTGGGTCAAATTGTTGTACTCTGACCCATTGGCGCAGGTGGTGGTGAATGGTCGAGTCTCGGCCCCATTCGTGCTGGGACGGGGCACGCGACAGGGTTGCCCCCTGTCGCCGCTCCTGTTTGCACTGGCCTTGGAACCCCTGGCGGAGTGGCTGCGGTGGCACCCTTCTATCCGTGGTCTCCGTTGGACCCCTGAGTATGAGGACCGCGTGTCCCTCTACGCCGACGACATCCTGTTGTACTTAGCCTCCCCGCGTAAATCACTGATTGTCCTGGTCGATGTTCTGCGCTCCTTCGGCCGTAACTCAGGTCTTGTCATCAACTGGGCTAAATCCTGTATCTATGTGCTTTCCGGGGAGGCTCCTGTTCTCCCGCGGGGCTGCTCGATCCAGATTGCCTCGCAGGGGTTTCGTTACCTGGGCGTCTATATTACGCTGGACCCGGTGGCCCGCTACGAGCGGAATTTGCTTCCCCCCCTCCAGCGCTTGAAGGAGGACGTCGCGCGCTGGCGGCGCTTGCCGCTCTCACCGCTCGGCCGGGCGGCATTGTTCAAGATGATGTCCTTGCCGCGCTTTTTGTATGCTCTCCAGAACTCGATGGATCTGGTCCCGGCGCGTTACTTCCGTGAGGTGGAGAGTTTGCAGCGCCGCCTGTTCTGGGACGGGAGGCCGCGTATAGCCCTGGCAAAGTTGACGCTCCCGTGGTATAACGGAGGGATTGCCCTCCCGGATATTAAGCGGTATTACTGGGCCTCCCAATTAGCTGCAATTAATCATGGCCTTTACGGGCCCGCCTTAAACCCGGCATTTGAAATGGACAAGATGCTCCTGCCCGGTGGCGATTATAATCGAGCGCTCTACACTAGCTTGCCCGATTCCCGCCTTACGGGACCCACGCGTGTCATGGTGCGAGTATGGCACGCGGCCAATGCAGCTATGGGATGGAAGGACCGTTTGACCCGGGCGTCACCGTTGTATGCGTCTGAGAGGTTGGGCTCTCTATGGACCTCGAGGGGCTTCGATAGGTGGGACACGATAGGCATTAGTACAGTGGGGGACCTCTGGACGAGGGGAGGATTCAAAACATTTGAGACACTGCAGGCGGAGTTTCAGCTGCAGGGCAGTGAATACTTTCGATACCTGCAGGTCCGTCACGCTCTGGGTTCAGTCTTCCCAGACGTGGCCGCCATCCCGGAATCCTCCCCATTGGAGGATAGAGTGCTAGATGGCCACGTTCCGGACAGCACGATCTCCCTCATCTACAAGAAGTTGATTAATGACCGCTCGGGCTTACTGACTGGGCTCCGCGAGGCTTGGGTTGCCGATGGGTTGGAGCTGGACGACGAGGACTGGATTTCCGCGGTGGCCTCCCCGAAGGAGGTGGCCATCCCGGCTCGCCTTCGCTTCGTCCAGCTTAAGATACTTCACCGGGTGTACATGACGGGGCCAGGGCTTCTGCGTATGGGCTATGCCGAGGATGGACTGTGTAGGCGTGGGTGCGGTGCATTGGCGACTTTTTTACATATTCTGTGGGAATGTCCGAGGGTGGAGCGATTCTGGCGTGGTGTGCATGAGGTCCTGCGAGCGGTCATGCATGTCGTGCTGGTGCCTGAAGCAAGGAGATGCCTGCTGAATGTGTGGGAACCAACCGACTACTCGGTTCCACAGACGCGATGGGTGACGCTGGGTTATATGATCGCTAAACGTGACATCGCTCAACTGTGGGGATCCCAGAGGCCCCCGGCAGTGTCGGCCTGGAAAGAACACATGGATTGGTGCATGTTCCGAGAGAAAGTGGTGTATGTGGCGCGGGGTAAGCCTGGGGCGTGGCTGAAGGTGTGGGGCCCCTGGAACGCCTACCGCGGGGGTATTTGCGAGCCGCCATTGTTGCCTCCCGCTTCACCAGCTCCGTCCCCCTAGATGACCCCCTCCCCCAATCCCGGGCACAGTGTTTTCCCAGTCCCGGACCTATTTCCCTTCCCCTCCTTCGATTTTAGTGTAGGGTTGGGGTCCCCCCATTTGAGGAGCCTATGTTGTCACTCTTGTTCTCGGGTTGCCTTGCGGGTGTGGTTTTATGTTGTTAGTGTTGTATAAAACGAAACCGTATTGTGGGCTCAGAGTCATGTGGCCCACGTTGTTGATACCTCCTGCTAGCGTCTCTGTAACGCCAAGTGCCTTATTGTATATATGTCACTAATTGCTGTCACTTTAGCGGCCGGCCGGAAGGTTGTAGGCCCATACCTGTATATATTCGAGATTGTAATAAACGGTTTCAAAAAAAAAAAAAAAAAAAAAAAAAAGAAGAAGAGGGCCGCAATTTTACAACCTCTGTTGGTGTCGATACCTTTGCATTTGGCTGCATTGTTCTTTATTAATTGGTTACTGGAGATCTGCCACCTTGTCCGACTACTACATCACTTCAAAATCACCAGATATGACTGTAATGCTGTGGGGATAGGAAATGGCAGGGAAGCCAAATACTGGATCTTAGCTTATATGTGGGGATTTGCTAGCAGCACTTAATCAAAGATCTTCTTGGCTGCAAAGGCACTTGTGGACCTGTTAGAGGCAGTCCTCTATGGGTCAATCATGAGTGCCCAAAGTTTGGTGCATTAACTTGACCCCACATTTACCAATAACAGGGGTACCCATAACTTCAGGGTGCAGAAGAGTTTACGGGAATTACTAGAGGGACCCTGAATGTCTACTGAGAAATAAATAGTTACAGGGAGAATCTGCAATGTGGAGATCTGACACCTTATCTGACCACCTGCTCCGAGCTTAGTAAGACCAATGCTTACTTCCTGGGATCTTTTTGAAGAATTACCCCAATTATGTGTTAATAACCGAGTGTACAAATTTGCAGGTCCCTCTGTGCAAAATCTGGCAAAAAGGTGTTTTTTTTCTGTTGAGCTTTCCTTTTTTTCTTTTTGCAAAGACTGGCAGTTACAACTGTGCAGTAACTAAGATTACTTTTTGGGACTGTTCTGCCACACTTTACTCAACAACAGCCGATCCCTGTAAGTGCCATGAGTGCTTACTGAAAGCAACACTTGGGCGGTGGCCAGTGACATTCTCCTGGAATCATTACTTGACATACTACCTTTAGTGTTCAGATGAGAAAAGTTTGAAGGTATCCCTAAAAGATTGACTCAGCATGAGGATAACTTTTCCACCAGCCCCAATCTCTGGAAGATATCAGCAAACCTCCCCTGAATGAGAACTGAATCTCATGTCTTTACCACAGGTTTACTTTTGGCATTTTTGTGCACACATTTCTAGTTTATAAAGATTATATATATGTGTGCGTGTATATGTGTGTATATGTATATTTATATTTCTCCTTGTTGGCTTGTGTCATGTCCGCGTGCTCCAGTTCGCTGTCGGTACTCAGTCAGTGGCCTAAAGTGCCCAATCTCCTCCTCACATCCTAAGGAAGAACAGGACCTCATGGAAGTTGTACATTGCAGTATATTTATAAAAAATATAACAGGGAACAATGTCCATGCATTGCGCCCACGAAACAGCCTTGCTCACGACATTGTACGCCATATTGCTCATCTTTTTTATATCATTATCATGTAAACACAAACAACATACTTTTACCAGGTACAAAAGTTACTACACAACAGCAATCTTGAAGCCGGATATAAATTGCGATTCATGCACGGGTTGCCATGTACACTCAATTATTTCCAATGCCTCTCTAATATTAGCCACAAACAGTGAAACACCAATTGAAACACAATAAATAAAAATACATTTTACAGTAAACTCAGTGAACTTTTCTGATATTCAAAATAATTGAGTGTACATGGATTGATATATGGGAACCAATGGAGCAATCGCATTGGTGTGAATCCCTCTAACTTCAAACTGGAGACCCATATCTAGGTTATCAGCTAGTTTGATATTATTAGCGATGAAGATATATTCCATCTTGTTTGGGTTTAGACACCCACCAGATACCTTTGCTCCTCCCGAAAGCGCTATACAAACACCTGGTTGATTGATTGAATTCTGGATGATTCAAAGGTATTCAGGGTTGTGGTAGAGGAGTAGAGGTTTGACAAAGTCTACTTCCCTCAAATGGTTTCCTGATCCAATAGAGGATGACTGCAGGTGACATGGGCTACACAACGCATGGCGGTGACATCGCAAACATATCATTGCATTTTATATGAGTACTCACATTACTGTGGCTTGGCGTTTCAGTTCGAACAGTCAAATGCCCTAATGTGTCACAAACAAAATACTCATTTACTAGACTTCAGATTTTCAGTGACAATATATGGGCACATACCTGAAATTTAAGAAGGAAGTTTTCTTGCACTGGTAGTAACCTTAAGAGTGAACATGAAAATAAATATATTAACAGCCATGAATCTTTAAAAAACAGTGTACCAAAACAAATGTACAAGCCTGCTTGACCGAGAGGATTTACCCTGTTTGCTCAAACATACAAAACAATGCTAGTTAACTACAATTCCTTATTGGTGTGGGGATCGCACGTGAATGCCCAGGCGCTGGTTGATTTACAGACAGTAATGTCTTCCATGCAAATGGTTTTTCATCCACTTAAATTTGAGTGCGTTACTCTGTCTAGTGGGTGTTTTAAATTAAAGGAAGCATGTTAGTAACTTGTTATAAAAGGTGAATACAGAAATCTTACAACTGTATATATCGATCTGCCAATCTAGTGTTGCTTGGTTGCTGGAAGTAATCCACTTTGTCCTTTGTAATACGCTCATTGTTCACCTTTGCATGTGGTTTTCTGCCACTTGCCACGAATGTTGTGGTGTTTTCGTGAACTGGAGGAGACTCTGAGGTTTCTGTTTCTGCTGATTGGAATCCTTGGTACAGTGCTATATGCTACTAGACTCTGCTTTGCATGAAACCACGCAATCATGAATCAAGATTACTTCCTGCTATAAGAGGGAACCTCTTAGCATCGCTCAGTGAGGTCCTTACTCCATGATGTCACAAATATGTTGCTCCATTCATGCAGTCTTAGGTTAAAGATCCTCGAAGAGCAAGTGGTGACCAGGCGTGAGGGCTGCAAGGTTATGTATAGGCTAGTTCGGGCCAATGTATCAAAGGATGATCTTTTGACTTTGCAAGTGCTTGTTGCCGATGATGTAAGTCATCGGCAAAAAGAAATAAAACTGCTGTTGCCGATGTTGAACAGTATCTGCAGAAACAAAAGTGCCAGCATTGCTGCCCCAGTGTGATGATGTATACCCCTCACCACACATGCACACGTAAGCCTCCTGGCACTGCAGCGCCAGGTTTGTTTTTTTAACTTTTAATATACTGTTTCAAGAAAATAAACCGCCCCTTAAGAAACTGCAGCTGCTGGGCCCTCTGAAAAAATGCATAATAACTTTCAAAAAAAGATGGGAAGGGCAGAGGAGCAACAGAAGGGGTAAGCAAGGTTAGCACGTACAAGTGGGTGGGTAGCAAAGTAGGTGGGGTAGAAGAAAAAATCTGAGCGGTACAAGATGGGACATGGGAAGCAGCAGACGAGCTGGGGTGGAGTAACATGAAGAGTGGGCAGGGGAGGGAATAGTCAAGCACAAAAAAGTAAAGAGTGGCCTTGAGGAGCCCGAATGTAAAAAGAAGCAAGCATTTGTAATGCAAATTGGTCAAGCATTTTTGAGAGTTAGAGTAGTCTTTGACCCATGTGTTTTCAATTGGAGTGGATGTATGTGGTGTGGAGTGGAATTGTGTAGGTTGGATTGGAATTGTTAGTTTGGGAATTGTGTGGTGTGGTGTGGATTTGTGTAGTGGAATTATGTGGCCGGGTGTGTAGTGGAAACGTGGATAGTAATTATGTGTTATTGAGTGTACTGGAATTATGTGGAGTAGGATTGTGTGTCATAGAGTGTGATTATGTGGAATGGCATTTTGTGTGCTGGAGTGGTATGTTGCGGAGTTTAGTTATATATTGATTACATTTAATACATTGCAGCGCCAGCCCAACGACGAGCAAGCCCAATGAAGAAGCATGCCACCTTCGGGTGGGTGAGGGAACTTGCTCATATGAGCGCATGCTCCAGTGACTAAATTCAGTCCCAACTGAGAGTCTGCCATAGCCAGTGGGGAACAGTATACCAGCCGCTTCACTGTCTGTAATAGTAGCCAGTTCTGTGATGCCAGAACTGATTTAATGTGGCTGACTTTTCTAGTTTTTGAGAAGAGTGTGGCTTCTGTGTTAAGAACTTCTTTTACTTGTGCAATGCAGGTTTTAGTAAAGCCGTTAAATAGAGCACTGCTGTGTTTGATTCTTAATATGACTTGACCGTGATAGTCTCCAAGTTCTTTAAATCAGATTTGGGAGAAGATATCTGCCATTGTGTATGAATCTTAGGTCCTGGTGGGTGATTTTAGCTGTTTAATAGCTCTGTTGAAAAGCTACCTAGTATCTATGACCATAGAGGACTTATTGATCAAAGGTAGGATCATAGCCAACACCTCCGTTGCTCGATAGAGGTTGCCTATAGCTTCTTCAGGGCTGTAACAAAAGTCAAGTGGCAGTCGAGAAGGGGAATGGAACGAGAAAAAAAACATAAACAAAAAGCTGTCTCATACCCACCTAAGCTATACTTTTTGGGAAAAGGTGTCTTGCGTGCTGGGGGCACTTCTAACTACAAACATTCAATACGTGAGTGGAGTTATTATCTAGACTGAGAAATCTTCACATTATAGTACTGTGTCAGGTTGTCTGCTCTGTAAAACACACTCTCTAGTGAAAATGTTACTTCATTGAAACGATGGCGCAGACGGTGTCTTTACATACTTGACTAATAACACCCACAAGGATAAATACACTGACAACACTCACTGGTCAGACACTGAAGATGTGTTAAACATGTATGGTGTTGGAATTGTATGGAATGCTTTCTGAGTGTCTCCAGGCCTGCATGCAACGTTTTGCAAACAGACCTTCTGAACATTTTAAAAGTACTAGAGAAAATTTTGACCACGATCCCAAAGCGACTTCACAACTTTTAACTGTGTACAGAACGACCTTCCCGCACTCAGTGGTGGATAAATCTGGCATTCTCCACAGACAATGCGACTAGAATATTCTTCCCAGTCCTAGGCATGTTTTAGCACTGTGTCCGGCTGGGAGAAGAGACTTGCACCTCTGCCGAGGACCTTTCACACTAGTTCTCTCCACATAGCATCGTTTGCAATTGATCTATCTGGTGCAGCCTTGCTCTGAAGCAACCACCAAAATGAAAACATTTCCAACACATGGCCACACAGTCTGCTGTTTTGAAAGAACATGATATGAAAAACACACCACTCGAGGCTCACCATTTTGCCCTTTATAAGTGCAGTCGGTTTGCCTGCATGTCTTATCTGTAATCCTGGTGGTGAAAGGCCACTTCCTGTGTTGTGTCACGAGCTGGGATTAGAGATCGGACACAGCTCAGCTTTCAGCCAAGGCCAGCATTCTGCCTGGATACATAAGGATTGAATCAAGCGCTACGTTTGGACTGTTTACACATGAAGGGCATGCTCCTACCTGCGTCATCCGGAGGCAAAGGTTGGAATCCTTCGAGTCCCCCCAGCCTTGTCTAGAGGGTCTCTGCGGTCGTACTGAACGACGCGTGATTGCGCAGTGGTGACATCGACACCGAACAGTCCCATAGATATCAGCTACGGTCAGTGGCGTAGCTAGAGCTTGTGGCGCCCGGGGCTATCCCTCAGATTGCCGCCCCGGTGCGGGGGGGGGGGGGGGTTGGGGGGGGGGAGAAAGGACAGCACGCACTTGAAAGAGGTCCGAGAGACACGTAGCATCGCCGCTAATAGTTACCTCGATCATGCAAGTTACATGCACATACATGACACGGTCCAGGGCTACACAGTTGAATACACCAGTGACTGGCAGTACAAAGGAGGACACACAGACTGCATGATCTATCTGGGGACTCAGAAAAACCACATGCGACATCTATCAGAAAGCTGCGTGAACGATTACCTGGTAATCACCTCAGCACAATGTAAACATGCACATACATGACACTGTTCGGGGATCCGTCATTTACAGCTGACAATAAATGACCAAACATCATGGTCCCCCCCCATTAAAGCAGTGGGGACGTGCACAAACGTGATGTGCTCTGAGGACCCAGAGCCAACTTAACAGTGTCGAAGCCTGTAATTCTTTATCTTTCAAAAACAGCAAATTAATTATTCACAGGGAATGACTCACTGTGTGCCCTTAGAACTAAACTCAGCACAAAGGGGTCAGTCAGCTCCACAACCTTGCCAACACAGACCAGATACAAAGCCCGCTCTGGTGGCCTAAAGGCAACAACCAGGGATCACGCCCTGTCATTACTTCTAAGCAGCAGCAACCAACTCCCTGGGACCCAAAGCCAGCTTGTAATAGTGCCTCTCTCTTTCAGAGCAGCCTCAGCACACACATGGTGCACAGCCTACTCAGGGGGCCCAAAGCTAAAATACAGGGAGTGGAGACACATTGTCATCACAATCCTTAAACACAGCTGTGGGGGCCATGGGAATATGTTCAACCCTATCCAGGGACTCCGTGAATAATCAGAAGAAACAAGAAACATTACATTTTTCTGCGGTTTTGTTTTCACATTACTTTCATGGTAACCAACAGTGTTAAAAGTCAGCAAAAACAGTAAACTCATTATAACGTGTCTAGTATGGAACGCCAAGGCTGTGTAACACACGTCCCTGTAACACACGTCTTCAGCTGCCTCCCAGACCCGAATGTAGGCATGGCAGAACCAAGGTCTGGAGAAAAATAACCACTTAAAAGAAGTCCGAATATGAAGTAAGTTATGTGTGCTTTTACGCATGTGTGTTTCAAAATGTCCACGGCTCAATCATTGGACAGTGGTAGCTTGCTACTACTGGTATCGCTCTACTCACAGACATCCAGGAATAAAGCCCTTCATCAGATCCCTTACGCATTTCAAAAGGTTCATAACCTTAGTGGACACAGACCTGGATGCGCCTAGACAACTGCTGACTAACTGGAGCAATCACACTGGCAACCTGCGATCACAACTGGAGCTCTCGTAACCTAGGCCCTGGTGCCCTGGGATCAGAGAATACCAGGTTCTTCTCTTGTATCTTGTATCTCAATCTTTTGTGTTCCTTTCCTCTCACAAGCCAAAATGCTTAAGGTAAATAGCTCACACAACATTCAACTCTCTCTAGAACTCTAGGCTCTACAGATGAATGCATTATTTAGGAAGAGAGAGTAGAAAGGCTTGCCTGTGCTCGCAGGTAAATGTATCAATGAGAGAATGGAAGCAGAGAGGTCAGTTTATCCCTGCTGTTTCCTGAGGAGAATTACAAGAAGACATCAACATAAGGGCAGGGTACAGACTGACATTTACCCAGAGACAGGTGCAATAGCCCACATGTCTAACTGGCGCTAACAGCACAGCCACCACTAGCTCAGATGAAGACTTATTCCACACTCAGCGCTTATAGTACAAGTATCACTCATATGTCACAGATAGCAAAAGTACTACTTACGTGCCACAGTGACCACAGCTATCATCACATGTCAAAGGCAGCTGATTAGTACCATTCATCTGATCAATCCCTTGCTCTTCTGGTTAATTTCTTACTCAGTACAAACAGAAAATCTATCCTTTAAGTTTTTTGTCAGCAGAGCTACTCTCACCAGACAACAGAGCATTCCCAAACAAGTTACAGGGAGCAAAGCTATGCCTTAATAGCAGCTGAGCTATCCCTGAATAGGCGATTGTCCTTCTGACAATCTGTCTGCACGGTGTCTAAGCAACTAGGGAACAGGGAACCAGTGAACAAGAGGGGTTCGGGAACTAATGCTTTCAGGATGGCGTTTGGAAAAAGAGAGCCTCTCATACTTTAGTGGGACAGGTAAAACAAAGGAACCGGGAGACGCAATAGATAGGCCTTGGAGACAGAGAGACCTTAATATTGAGCAGCTTTAGGCTGGGAAACATCAGGCAGAGTAGAAATGGAAGGCTAGAACAAGACAACAGAAACATTGAAAGCAAGAGACAGGCCAGTTCCAACTACAAGGATACAGGCAAATAAGAACCTAGGGTGGAATGTTTGAATTTGAACCTAGATGAGGAACAATGCATACCAAAGGAGAAACATAAAATCCACAAATATTGCACTAGAATGACTCTTACATCAACCACCTGTGTCATTTAGAAGGGCACATGGCATTACTTTCAAACAACACTACCATAGCTGACACTAATTAGGGGGAAGGATTCAAGGCCCTAACCTCCACTGTGAACCACCATGCAGAACCCCCAAACACACTCAACATTAACACAGGTTAGGCTGGAAAGTGTCAAGAGTCTCTCCTCCCCCCCCCACTCCCTTTATAGAACAGCTCTATGAGGATAACCAATGTCTTCCAAGCCAGCCACCCACATTAATGTGATTCAGTTCCTCTACTGGAAAACCTCTGACGGATGAATCACAAACGCAGACGGATGTCTGCATAAAGTGCCGAGGCCAAGTAATTGGCTGACTCTGAACCATATCTGGCAGGTCAACATAACAGAACTGCTGCTGCGCATGCTAAACCTCTTCTCTGTGTGTTTGGAAACGTTGCATACCAGCCGTCCATACTGTCCCCATGCTGTGTGTGAATACCAGCTGTCCATACTGTCCCTATGCTGTGTGTGAATTAGCGAAGCTTTAAGAGACCGTTCCACTTAAAAAAACAAAAGAAATCAAAATGACTGTCCTTGTCAATTTTTTTTATATTTAGCTGCTTACAATTGTGTTTCCATTATTTTTTTTGAAAATTTCCCAAATTAAGCTTGAATATTGACGTTCAAACAGTTTGAATCAAACTTCTATGTAGGTACACCAGGAATACACTGTTGTATGTATCAAGTCTGCATCATCTAGGGCTGTAAGGGCACAGCCTGTCACCATTTCACATAATTATATTAAAAAGTAACGAAGTGTGCAAGGATAAACGTTCCCTGTCTCTGTCCCCATTTCTCTCACAAGAGGAACCTAATAGACAAGAACTGCGCCGGGGCTTACCTGAATGAAGCTCCCCTCACGCTACATTCCACAAACAGTGCTCCAGGTTTAATTGTCTCGTCCTCGCAAGCACCAGGAGACCCCAAGCCTAGGCACCCCAAGCTCCTCTGCACAGTGCCGTCCACAGGAAGCGAAAGCACTATTTTGTGTCCCGACCCGGACCAGACCCCAGGCGGCGCGCACAATGAACTCGGACGCCTCCGCCCAGCGTGCAGTCAACCTTGCAGAAGCTCGTGCGACGTCACGGGCCTATGCTAGGTGGTGGTGGCGGCGTGCGTACGCTGCAGGTAGCAGTTGCAAGCAGCAGGTGGCAGTGCGCAAGCGCTCGTACTTCAAACAGGGCCGCGCGCGTGGCACTGGTGGCCCATTGCAGTGGCCTTTATAATTTATTTGGGGACACTGACACTACTGTAACAGTAGTGTCAGATTCCCCAAATAAATTATAAAGGCCGCCGCAACGGGCCACCAGTGCTGCGCGACCGCCACCCCAAACATAGTGCCGCCTGGGGCGGACCGCCCCCCTCTTAGCTACGCCCCTGGAATCAGGTGAGTGAGATGGGGCGTGAGAAGATGGGATGAAATGGGAAAAGGGAGGGTGGGGAAGGGAGATGCAATGGTGACTGAAGTGTAATGGATGGAATGTACGTGGATGGAAAGAGATGGGAGAGTGGTGGGATGGAATGCAATGGGATAGGGGATGGGAAAGTAAAAGGGATGGGGTGGTCTTTGGGATGGGCTATGATGCGAGGTGATGTGATGAGATGAGGAGAGGGTAGGTGGGGTTGGGGTTTGATCTTGTAGCGTTCAGATGGGATGGATTGAGAAGATGGTGAGGTAGGATTTGATGCAAATGGGATGGGGTGGGGTGAGATGTGAGGGAAGAAATGAGATGTGAGGGAAAGGGGTGAGATGGGCATGGTGGGGGTTTGGTTTGATGGGACAGGGTAGAGTTGTGGTATAGGGTGGGACAGGAAGGAGTGGGCCAGGGTGGAATGAGGTGTGATGAGAAGGCAGGGTACAGTGCTGCATGGTAATTGTTACTTCAATGCTGCACACTGGAGAACTGAATGTCAGCCTTGGATACATGGAGAATGTATGTGAGAAAGGACAATTGTAAGAGCACTTTTCAAAAACTTCAAATAAATAAGAGTTATTGGCACCTGAAGCATTACTACAATAAAAGTAAATTGGATTTTTTTCCAAATTAAATACCATATTCTATAATTACTCACAGAGTGCTCTGGTTATCAACCTTGAAAGGATGAAAGGCTAAGATCCACTTTACTGCGATTCAAACTTCTGACCTGCAGGTAAAACTAGAGGTCTTAACTTGCTGGGCCTTCTTGCTGGCTGCTGACGTATTACCACTCCTCCACCCACTCCTTCGGCATCGTAGTGCAGTGTGTGCACATTTTGAAACATAACTAATCAGTCCAGAAAGAAGTGCGGAGGAGCTATTCAGTTTCACAGTCCCGCAGGTTTTATATTACTAAAGAGAGAGAACGCACATATTAGCCCCACCTTCAGGGGCTGGAGCCTACTTCTGCTGCTAAATTAGCTGGGGTAAGGCTGATTTTGGATATTCGCGCTGAAGAGGAGAGAAAGAGTTGCTTTGCTGCAGAAGACGCAGGGCCTGCGCCACTAAAACATTTTAGAAATGCAGTGATCCAACCTCACGAGTGGGCAGTGGGAGGGCAAAAGTTTAAGCATTATCAAAATTTCACAGGCACTTTTGTAAAATGCGAGGCATTTTTACAAAAGTGTTGATATTGTGATTTTTTTTGCAATCATGACATCCTGAAGGGTTTGATTTACACCTTAAACAATAAGCATGCTAAATCTATTCATCGGTTTCTATGAAATGGTAAATGCAGTTCATCCCGAAAGTTTCCAACAGTCAGTTTATGTGGCATTTAACCGTTTTTCTATGAAATCACGTACAACCCTGTGGAGCAGGTAGGCACAGACTATGGCTGGTGCTTTGAAGAGACAGCCATTGTCACTTGGTGCTGTGTATCTGTGAAAGCATGCAGAACTTCCACAGATCAGACCCAGTGATGGCTCTCTGTGATCTCACTTCCAAGCAATCACCTGCTCGCACACTATCACCTGCTCACTCGCACGCAATCACCAGGCCTCGGGTCATCTACTGCATGCATTAGCTAGGCTGTGAAACAGTGGCGGTCTGTAGCCAATCAGTTCATGGACTGTCCAGTGCATCACACGTGAAAAACTATTTCAAGATGTTATGCACCTACCATATGTTTACTGCAGAATGTGTAACGTCATGCATATGGTTGCTAGATATCACAGCTGAACACTGACACACAGGCTCACCATAAACCCATGGCAAGTTTAATTCAAGAAACTAAAGAAGCTATAAACATATCACAAACACACCCTCCTTCACCCCCACTCAGTGGAGTGTGAACACGGAAGCACATTGGAGCAACTGTGCTTATAGCAGAACTCACAAAACTTGTGTACTTTGACATTTTTTTTTTTTTGCATATTTATATAGCGCAAACTCGACCCGAAGGTATTAGAGCCAGGGCCGGCTTAAGTACTGGTGGCGCCCTGTGCGACGTTTGTTGGCGCCCCCCCAATGACCACCTCCACCACCACAGGTATCTCTCGCTAGCACCCTTTAACAGTGACCAAGTCTCCATAACCACACTCTCTCAGATGCACTGAATTAGTTATAGCGCCACTCATACCAGTGTAGGGTGTCCGAGCACTTTGCATCACACACACATTACACAGAGACAATCAATCATACGCGTGTAAATCAGTGTATAGGAAATGTTACATAAGCCAAAGGACTAAAAGTGTAGGAGTCACATGTCATCCATACTGATAGGCAGTATAGTTTAAGAGTGCTTGGTGTGGAGAAGCACAAACTCCGAGGCGAAAATGAAACCGCGTAGTTGGGAGTTTTCTTTAATAATAAGAATCGATTTCAAGCCAAATTAACCCTTTTTGCAACATTAATTAATGTTATAATAATGTATACTCTGCAGTCTGTATGCAGTTCCAGGATGAAAGTTAATAGCTCACTATACTATATTAGGACTTTAAGTTATAAATTGCAAGTAACAAAAGGATGTCTCTTTTGATAGCAGTAACCTGCTGATCTGTTTGCATCATACGCACTCTGTAATCTACGTGGTACATGTTCTTTGCAGCAGGAATATTAACCCTCTGCACTAACTTCACCTAAATCAAAACCTCAACTATACAAAATGCTGATCTCTCACCAGGAAGGTAATTAATCACACGGTGACATTTATGTAAGGCCTGGTAATTGGGGGGAATGGGGAGGGGGGGGGGGGAGAAACGCTGCAGCAGGTGCTTCAAAAGCATAATAAAACTTTCAAACACGGCGCCGCCAGGAAGCCAGCACCTGGTGTGGTGACCTCGAGGCTCGAACTCTCGTTTCCAGCACCAAAGGCGGCAGTTTAGGCCGGCCGAGGGACCACATCCTCTCCCCTTCATTTAAAATCACTTACTTGCGCCCGGCGTTCTCAAAAAGTGCCGTGGACGGTCCTCTGGTCTCTGCCCTGCCTGGCTGTAGTCCACGTCCCCGAACAATTAACTGCTTCGAGCCTAGACTCGCAGATTTGTATTGTATCTATCCAGAGGCGCAACTAGAGCCAAATTTCGGGGGGGGGGGGGGGGCTGAGCAAAGATTTCGGGGGGGGGGGCTGAGCAAAAATTTCGGGGGGGGGCTGAACTTTAAGCAATAGGCAGAGTGGAGCTGCAGGGGCTCTTAGAAGGGGTGAAACAACAGCGAGGCCTCATTAATATGCAAATGGTCTTTAAAAGACCTGTGAAGTGCTCGGGCGCGGCTGTGTGTCTGCCCGGGAAGGTGTCTCATCCCGGGCTGCCACACACGACGGGGGGGGGGGCTGAAGCCCTGCGAGTCCAATGGGTGTTGCATGCCTGTACCTATCTATCTTCTCTCTGCCTGCAGCTCCGTCGGCCTGCCACCACCTCCGCCCGGATTGCTGTCAACCTTGCAGAAGCTCGTGTCCTGCGACGTCACGGGCCTATGCTAGGTGGTGGCGGGCGGTGCGCATGCGCTTACATTTCAAACAGGGCCGCGCGCGCGGCACTTGTTGCCCGTTGCGGCGGCCTTTATAATTTATTTGGGGACACTGACTGACACTACTGTAACAGTAGTGTCAGTGTCCCCAAATAAATTATAAAGGCCGCCGTAAACGGGCAACAAGTGCCGCGCCCGCGCGGCTGCCGCCCTAAAAATAGTGCCGCCTGGGGCGGACCGCCCCCACCGCCCCCCCCTAGCTACGCGCCTGGCTACGGTCTACTTGGTGCCACGGGATGGTTAGTTAACTGTCTCCTTCCTATGACAACCTGTCTCCTTTCGCTCGTCCTATCCTAGCTTTGCACCTGAAGAGCCTTTGGTGGTGCATTTCAATAGCGGTGTATAACCAGACACCAGTGATGCCTGTTTGTATTTAGAATTGCAGGCTGCTGAAAAAGCAGAAGGAACCAGTAATTGAAATAAGAAGCAGCGCAGCTGCCGCCGGCTCAACCGCACAGTCAGGGGCCCCAGGGCCCTGAGGCCGCGAACGAACCACTCCGGCCCTCGCAGTGTGAGTCCGGGAGGGCAATGGTGGCCATAGTGGGCCGGGGAGAACTCAGGAGTGGAGGGAGGAGGAGGTGGAAGCAGCTGCTTAAGATGGGGTCAGCCAAGACCGTGTTACACTGCCACCTGCCCCTGCTCCGGGGCCCCAGCAGGCCTCCTCTGTGACCCTCCAGCGCAGCACAAGTATGTCAACAACGCCGCCAGGGCTCACTGAAAATGCCTGCAGCACCGCTGGGATGGGGGTGACACCAACGTGGCGAGAAAGTGCTTGGCATGATGGGACATGCAGTGCCTGTAACACATGGTCTTTGTGCGCTTAGAACATTTTAGAGTCAAAAAGAACTTCAGACCCCTGAATTCAGTGGAACAGTATATGATTTCCAGACTGGTTGAGAAGTAATGTGAGAAGTGGTGTTTAGATACTGTGCGGGAGGAAAAACAAGGACAAGGAAACAAAAAGGGGTTGCATGGAGGGAACCCCCCGTGAAAAGAAAATGGATTGTTCAGGAAGGGCAGAAACAAAGAAAGGCCACGAGGTAGGGGTGAGAGGACGAAACTGAGCTTAGACGTTTTGATTGAGAAGAACATTCACCAGGCTGGTTTCAATACCCAATGAATGCCATTCGTTTGTGGTAAACGGTTCAATGCAAATGTGTTGTCAGACCAGGTTTCACTGTTTGTTCTTGTCATATAGAATGTTTTTTTATGATCTTCAAGTCCCACTAGGACTAATTGAATATTCATCTTCATATAATAATAAAAACAATAACTTGATTTTTACAGCACTTCACACCACATGACTGCTCTTTCTAAGTGCTGTAAATATTAACTTTTTATCTCTATCAAACAGAAGGCATTCAATTTACAAATCCCAGAAGGGTAAATTCTCAGTCGGCTTTGCATGGATTTGACCTTTTGACCTCGAGAGCACCGCTCATGCAAGCGGTCAGTGTTATATCAATAAGCCATTTTGCCAGCTTTGAAAATCGGTTAGATAGTCCAAAACTACTTCACTGCAGAGTAAGGTGAACCAGTTGCCACCTTCCCTAGTAAAATCCTATTTTCCGGGCCACCAGTCAAGCATTTACCCAATTCTGTGCAATGGTTGAGCGAGGGGTGCTTTAGTTATTTTGCAGCCGCGATAGAAGATAGTTGTAGGAAGCTTGGCACAAATGCCTACATATTTTATAATGGCTTGAATGATAGGATACCCTAGAGATTAATAGAACTTTATTTGTTCTGCACCATGTTTTGAACTACACTCTGCAATATCTTCATTGCGTAGGTCAAAGCACCATTTCCAACGCACTGACCTACGCTATTAAGATATTTCAGGAGTAAGCCAGGGCTCAGGCGGTTTATTCATAAGTTTCAATTATTTAAGAAGCATTCGAGTGTTGGTGATTCAGACACAGTATTCCAAATTAAGGATGTAATTCTTTAACGAGAAATGGTTGAAAAATATTCAAATGGAGGGAAAGAAATAAGAAGAGTAGAAACTGCAAGTTGAAATCCCTGGTTGTTGGAGTAGCAGATCTCGCTTCAGTCCCTTCTCATCAAATGCCCACAGCCTATAGCCCTGCCCTCGGCTCCCACGTGACCTTCACTTGACTCCATCAAACCTGACATTTATAAATTATTTAAGAAGCATTCGAGTGTTGGTGATTCAGACACAGTATTCCAAATTAAGGATATCATTCTTTAACGAGAAATGGTTGAAAAATATTCAAATGGAGGGAAAGAAATAAGAAGAGTAGAAACTGCAAGTTGAAATCCCTGGTTGTTGGAGTAGCAGATCTCGCTTCAGTCCCTTCTCATCAAATGCCCACAGCCTATAGCCCTGCCCTCGGCTCCCACGTGACCTTCACTTGACTCCATCAAACCTGACATTTATAAATGACTCAAATAGGTACTGACCACCCATCAACTCTCCTCCTTATTGCCCCTAGCGCTGAACCTGCAGTGACATACCTCATACTCTCTGTGGCTCTTTTGTAAAGTCCCTCCTTTCCCTGGTCTTTCCCTCCCCTCACTCTTTATTGCACTCACAGTTTCTTTTCTGTTGTGCTCTATTGCCTTAGAGTCTCCATCTTTTTTGCACTTCAGTGTTTTTCTGTGAAGATGATTTTTTAACCCTGGCATGCCCTTGTTCAGGTCTGCACAGTACTTATATCACCTCATTCTTTGCTAATAACTCTCCCCTCTGGCCTCGACCCTCCTGCGCGTGCATGCCTGAGCTCTCACTGAAACACGCCCTGTTGTCTAGGCTGTACTTAAACATCTATACTTTCTCGCCTCCCTACCTGAACAGCACTATGTAAAACTATAAGTTAAAAAAACCAATCATGCTCTGTCTTCAGTCAATGAATATAACCCAAAAACCATGTGGGCGAGGTTACGTAACAAAATTAAAGACTGCCACGTCTTAAATGCATTCCATTATACAGGGTTAATAATATATATGATCGTATCTGTGGAGGTAGAACTCCATTCTTTCCCGAACTCTAACATCTGGTTCCTTCGCTTGTAATGCACAGGCTTCAAGATTCTAACTCCATGCTTGCCACCTGCTCACTCCTACACAGTTGGATTGGATTACGGTAATAACCCTGCGCGGATGAACCAGGATTGACCGTTTCTTGTGTCAGGGTCAGTTCAGAGCCATGAGAAATCCTTAAATCTGCGGCAGCAAACATGAGGTCGATATCATATGACCAGGGTCTGGCAGCAGTCACAGAACAAGGGAAAGGGTGTTTGAGAAAGGAGGGGATTAGAGGGACCTTACACTGGCCGCAACCTGCAAAGACCTTGTGTGAGGCCAGAGCGAATCCTACCTGGCGAGTTCTGTCAAGCCCAGCTTCCCGTCGTTATTGGAATCAAACATTCTGAGCTGAAAGGAAAAAAATGGATTCAGGTTCAAGCATCGGAAAGTTAAATTACACTTGTATTTAATTGACTATAAAAGCAACGTTTGGCCCTTAAAATAACCGCACCGCACTCCAGATTATGTGTTCTTATGTCATGTTATGCTGTGACAGATCATGGGCCTGAATCATAAAGGTAAACTTACACTTTAGTGCAACTTTTTTGGGTTTTTTTGGTATTCACAAACGACGAGTTTATAGTAAGTTTACCACTCCGCAGTTGGGGTGGAAAGTTCCACCTTTTAAAAGATAGACACGCCCTCTCTCTTTTATTTGCGGAGTTCTCCGACCCAACTTCGGACTCTCCGCAGTATTAAACTTACTATTAAGTCATAGTTTGTGAATACCAAAAAACGTAAACTTACCCAAAACTATAATTTTATATTTATGAATCAAGCCCCATATGTCCAGTCACAAACTATTCACCTGCAAATCAGTGATTTAGGGTGTGCAAGTTTAATTAGTTGAACGGAAAAAAAGTCACAACACCCTGAATGCATTATGCGATCACACCAATGTCCAGCACTGGAAACGGTGCCATTAATGACCTTAAGTTACGTGGTCACCCTAAGCAATCTGTAGGAAATTTGCATTAACACGTCAAGCCAAAAATATCATATCCATGCCATATTTTGAGGATATTCATTAACTATGTAAATACCTCCCATTTACATTCACTGTATAGAAAGTTATCTTCTATGGATATGCTCCAGATCTGGTTTGAATGCAAACCTCGTGGGCCTATGCTGGACACCCCTACATTACTGCAAACTTATTGCAAGGAGGAGGTAAAAGCTGAATTTGCACTTGGGGTTGTGCAGTTTTCGAAGAGACATTAAAAAAAGAGAAACTTTTCCATCCGTACCAAAGGTGCCACACTTAAGAAATGATGAGCAACACCAATTAGGTGCAGTGTATGTTTATTCCAAAGTATTTTCATATCATAGAGGTGCAGAGATTTGCTCCTCGTATGTATAGGCTTGCTGCGGGTTTGTGATTAAGGGAAATGCTGAGTTTCAATGACAAACTCCTTCCATCAGATGCATGTGACACATTTTGTGACAATGGTTCAGATATCTTGCATAGAAGCGGCGCAGCATAGCGTTTGCACACTTCAAGTTTCAGACTGAGCCACACTTCTGTTCACGCTCCCTTCAGTGCTACGACTTTAAGGTCTTTGCTGAGGTCCAGCCATTTACAAGATTAGTGTGCAAAATGTGTCAGGATTGGAATATTTGAATATTTGTAATGACAGAAAAGGTGCCCTGGACAAACGATACCAACATGTCCCCTGCCACCCGCCTGGGTAGTAAAAGACTGCCGTAACTGGGGTGCAGGGGGCCTTACACTCCTGAACCCCGGAGCCACTGCACCTGCTGCACTAACGATAGCTAAAGAAACAATCTCTTTCCCCTCTGTCTACCGTCTGGGAACACTAAACAAGCATTGCCATAGCCAATAGGTTCCCGCCTTTGGCACCTTATAAGTGTTTAGCCATGCAACAGCTGATGTTGTTGCACCAAGGATATTGTGCTCCATAACTAAATACTTCTAAGGTCCCAAAAGCAAGACCTATTGGCTATGCCAGTGCTTGTTTACTAGTTCTCTGTGCATATTAGTACAGAGCTACCACAGCCTGTGGATCTAGTGTGAGACCGAATGCAGTCCCTGTCAGTTGTCCTGGATCCAGTGCCGTGGACCTAATGGTACGATCCGGGTTTAACCCCACACCAACAATAAAAAATATGGTAGGACAGGACAATCCGGAGTCAAAAAAACATGAGATTCCTGAACCTTGGCCAATCAAGTCTCCTGACGTTGTCGTGGATAGAATACGCGAGTTTGCATCCTACATGTTCAGCGGATGAGACCACTTTCATAGTGGCTGCATCCCTTTTTTTAGACACTGCTGCCATATCAAGGTTACAGCAAGCCTCTTCTAAAGAAAGGGGCATGCACCCCATTAAAGTGAAAGTACGGCATGGGGCGCTTTTACGGAAAAAAAAAACAACAAATGGTTTTTTGGGGGGCAAAGGTGCCCCATGACATGCTTTCACTTTAATGGTGGACACGCCCCTTTCTTTAGACATGGCTCACTGTAATCTGAATATGGCAAGCAGCGTCTAAAGAAAGGGGTGCAGCCACTATGAAAGTGGTCTCGCATTTGCGAGAGTTTGAGCTATTGGCATTATAAATAACGGAGCCTTTTACATATGTGTTGGTTTTGAAAACACATAAATAAAAGGCATTGTCATTTACAATGCCAATAACAAACTCTCGCAAATGTGAGGTCTTTTGAATTGCAAATCCATGTTGTTTTTTTTAAATATCTTATTACCCTAGAAGTAGCTAAACTGCCTGTGACTTGTAGGAATTATGGGCCGTATTTAGAGTTTGGAGGTTGAGAATACTCTGTCAAAACATGACAGATAATCCCATCCACCATATTGCAAGTGCCATTGATCAAAATGCACTGTTAAAACGGTGGACGGGCCATAGTCCACATTTGTGCCAGAGTCCCCAAACTATGGATAAAGCCCTTAATTCTCTACTCGGCAGAGCTCAACCATTACACCTATGTTACAGTATCATGCGGCAGTAAATGCCTCCATGCACACTTGCATGACCAATTGCCTGACAGATTGCATGAAGAAGCTGCATGGCAGTGTCTCCTATGCACAATTGTGCTATTTCTCACTTCTTTCGATCATATCACACACACACACATATTCTCCCTCCAAATGCCAAAGGAAGGAAACTCTTCGTAACAGCATTACAATACTCCCATTTGGCATGGCAACAGAATATTGTGAAATAAAAATCACCCGACAAAGAATATTGTGCAGTGACAAAAATAAGAAAGAGGACAACTCCAGTCCTCACGCACAACGCCTACATAAGCCACGGGGCATATAACACACACATTGTTCCTCAAGTAAATACAATTGCAAATACAAAGGGCTTCAGGTCCTTGCCAAAGGAAGGAAGTTCTGCTCACCAGCAATTCCATACCCAACCTGTATGGTAGCAGAATATAGTGAAATAGATATCGCCTTACAAAAATGGTGTGTCCTAAACATTATTTATAAAAACATCTCCGCACTGGAGTTAAATGTAGAAAATCTTCAATGACGGTATATTTTGTAAACGATAGGGCTATGTAAGCATTATTTTTGTTAACGATATTCAGACATGCAACCCTACTAAACACTGTTAATGGTATGGCAATTTCTACAGCTCGACGTGACATGTTTTACTGCGAAACTGCAGAATTTGCCCGCCTCAGACCTCGATGCCACAGGCTAGAGCTACATACATAGTAAATGTAATGTAAATGTAATGTAAATGTAAATGGATACTTGTATAGCGCACTACTCAACCACAAGGGTCTCAAGGCGCTTGTATGAATACCGCTGTGGAACCCATCCTGGCTTTCCCTGTGAGGCGTCCACTCCTGGGCACCCCCAAGGTGGAGGCCAGGCATCCTTAGCGTTGTGGGGGCCGTTGTGGAGATTAAGCAAGCTATTGCCCAGAGTTGCAGAGTGGGACTCCATGATTGGAATGGCACTGAGGCGACAATTATCAGGTCCATGGAATTTTTGAGCCCAAGACCCGCCGAGGCGGGGAATTGAACCCTGGTCCCGGGCTAGACCTCTGCATCAGGGTCTGCCGCTCTAATCATTGAGCCACACTTCTCCAAGCACACAACATGCTGACAAGTTCAGAATATCGCCAAGGATTTTGCACACAACAACTAGGCTTCCCAAATAGAAAAGTTACCGGATGAGACATTTTCCAGTCTGGACTTTCCTTCAACAACCTACTGAGTTCTGGGAGTTGTAGTCTTCGTTAATTTAAACCGCACTAATTGGGCCAAAAAACCTGAAAGCAATGAATTGAGAACGAAAGGAATCTACAAACGGGTTGAAAGTGCTATCCTCACAAATGCACTTAATATAGCATTAAAATTGTCAATTTCAAAGAGCACCATAGCAGCTGCCATAGGAAGAGTTCCCTTCAATCACTAATACAATCGGGTCTATTTCGAGTCCTTTGTCTATGGCTATAAAGACGAACCTGCGTAATCACTGGTCAAGTTACACCTGACACCATCAGTGCATCCGAGCGCTGTAATAAGAAATGTTGATATTATCCAACCCATTAAAATACAAGTGACAAGTCTGTGGCAGACCGCGATCTGAATGATTCTGGCTTACAAAAGGAACAGTATCAGAGTGGCCAATTATGTGTAAATAAATAGAAACGGAACTGTAGTGTCGCACAAGGTACATATTAAAACAGGCTCCATATTGTAATGGGTTAATAACAGTTGGAGATGAAAGCAGCAAGTTAAACATGCACTCAATAGTAACAAGCAAAAGGAAAGTGATCGTGCGAAAAACATAAAAGCAGGGGTGCGCGCTGGCAAACATGCGAGTGGGACGGCAAAAGTGAAAGCAGGGGTGCGCACGCGACGGCAGAAAAAGTGAAAGCTCCAGATGGCGCCTCGGGTGCTGAAAGCTGCCGGCTGCGCGCGTGCACACTCGCGTGAACGCAAGCTTGTCGCCAGCCAGCAGCACTTTGAAATCTCATCTACTAAATGTCTCTCCGAGCAGCGCCTGCGCGCTAACTCAGCGAGACCTAAAAATTAAACAAATTGTAATAGCTTTTAATTTAACTTGTTTATATGTTTTACATAGTTTAATGAGATCTAAGAGGCTGCTCACAGGCAGACAGAATAACACCACGAAGGCCAGCGGACCGCATCTGGGAACGAGTAAGTCGTATTGAGGGAGGGTTGCTGAGCACAGGTTCTACAGGCCCCTCCACCCAGACAGACCATGAGGCGCAATTTGGCCATAAACTAAATACTACGTGTTCAGAATCAACCGTATGTATTTTTCGAAATGCTCACACACTAGGAGTGCATTCATTGTCTTTATTTTCACTTAACTATAGGTCCTGCACGCAGTGGTACACCAGGGGCTGATACCTTTGTTGTCCTGAAGAAGAGGTTTAGGGGATACCTCGAAACATGTCAACACAATACTAGGGATTATAATTACATAACGGTTATTTTTCCCTTTTATTAACCCCTTTTTATCCTTGCCAACTGGGAGCAGGAATAAAACTTTGGCTCACTAGTTAGGTAACATTTTTAAATATCACTTACACCACTCCCCCTACACAGCACTACACATATCCTCACAAAATATGTGCTCCTACGTAACTCCGCAAGTCGCAGCACGTCAGAAGCAGTAGATGCTTGGGATGGCCCCAATGATGACGCATGTCACCTAGGGGCATCCCTGGGTGAGTGAGGGGACTCGAGAAAAGAAATGTTTCTTTTCGGCTAACAGAGGTTGGTTTCCACCAAATTGATGAACCACCCGTATGTCCTTGGCTAGGTTCTTTCAAGCAGTAACGGAGACACATGTATGCATCTCCTCTACCTGGGCACTATGGAAAGACATGGACTTGTAAAGACACAGACTTGGGAAAATGGCTGACCAAGGGCATTAGAGAGTTTCACAAAGGAACCAGACTACATCTGCTTTATTTTCCATTTTTAGGCACAGGGAGATCAAGTGATTTGCTCAGAATCACAGGATACTGAGCTGAGGCTGGGATTTGAACCCAGTTTTCCAGGTTCCAAAATCAACTACTCTAGCCACTATGCCATACCTCTTCCCCTACAAGCCAATACTGTGAAACATTGACTCAACGGCGACACAACCGCTGAAAAGCACAGATACTCTGGGAACACGTATGTTCTAGGAGCTTAGATGCTGGGGGTACGTACACATTGGGGCGACATGAACCCGGGAGATAAATACTGAGAGGACATAGAAAATAGTGAGGCATGCATTATTGTTCTACACAGATGCTGAGAATTCTCAAAAGATAGATACAAAAGTGACACCCAGTGAGACATGGATAAGGGGACACACACAATGGACGTTATGGGGAGACACAGATGTGGGATACAAAAGGAGATAATGGTAAAAACAGACATGGGGAGAATGCGTGGAGCAATTCAGAAGCATGAAAACATAGAAACATAGAGATACTGGAAAGATACAGACGTAAGGTGAAGCAGACAGAGATACTCAGAGAATTGAACGTGGGGAAAGAGAAAGACACTTTGAAGGGAGATATGTTGAGAGACAAGAACACAGAGTAACAGTGCAGTCACATGGGACATCCACACAGGTATCCATGGACACTAGTTGGCACAGAGATTCTGCGAGAAACAGGTACAGCAGCGCATGATTGATGAGGGTTCCATGCATACCTCTGCACACCCTCCCACAGGATGGTGAATAGTATTCTATATACTAACTACACCACAACCCTGTTTGGAAACTTGCATAAGAAAGTCCCAGGTTTCAACATGACGAAGGTCTTCTTCTCTAAGAAATACAGACTTTGTTGTTTGAATGTGGGGTACGTGACAGAAAAGTGGCGGGCGTTGAGGGGAGACAGGTATCAATGCTTTTCCCCCTTAAATCCTGTATTCAGGGTGAATCAGGGTGATTAGAGTAGTATTCTTTGAATGCATAGGCTCCCTACCACGTAGCTCACTAGGTCTTGATATCAGGTTGGAGTGCGCATCTTAGTTTGGGATCTAAAGGAAAAGAGCTCAAATAGCACCCCAACTCCTCCACAAACACCTTAGGCTCTCATTGCCAAGTACCACTGTAAACTGAAACCACATGGCCATACCATATTAACCATCTTCCTCAGGGCAGGAAAGGCACACTGAAGGCTGGAGAAGTCCCTATCATAAACAAAGGGACTCAAACTCGGACCTGTGAACCAGGCTCTGCTAATCTTTTTGCAAATCTAATCGTTTTTACTCTATGGCCGGTCCATTTCTTTTTGGCAAACAAATCATCGAATGGTCTTCCTTTGTCCTCATGAAGTTGTCTGGTCCTCTTCAGACGGGTCTTTAGAATCTGGGGCTTATTCACAAGGCACGTTGGAGTACATAAAGTAGTACTCCTGCAGTACTCTTTTACATACTCTTACATGCCTTTGTCAATAGGGGGGTTTCCATGGAATATTCATATATAGATTTTGTACAAATAGAACCGACTGTGTCCTCTTTGCGTTTTTACTAATAAGAAGGTGGATGTTTTTAGGGCGATTCACAACGACAGGTAAGAGTAGATAAAAGAATGCACTTGAAGTACTACTGCCCGTACTCATAAATGCTTTTGTGGATCAGCCGCTCTGTTTTCGTAGGCTATGCTCTTGTCTGGTGGTTTCTGTTAACCTTCTCAGTGCCAAGGACTAATGTGAGCTCTAGAAATATTTTGAATATAACATAAAGAACCCTCTGTAGTCAGCAAAGAATCACTAGACCTCAGCAAGCACAGAATGAGAGAATAGACAGATGCCAAGAAAACTGTGGCAAAGAAACACACCCACGCCGGTATAAAAGGAGTATAAAGTGCAACGTAAAGCATGTGTTAAGACCTAGAGCATCAGTCTCAAAGTGCCAAGAGTTATCTTAGTGGGGGTGGGAGCGGGGACCATGCACACTTTTAGATCAACTCATTTAACAAAGGTTGTTGGAGAAGAATCTTCTTCAGTCGCTGCCGTGTTGCAGCTGTTGTTCATGGCTCCTTCATCAGGGATCCTGCATCCAGACTGATGGAAGAGAATATATCTCACATTTTTAGAGAACGTTTCAAGGCTACCAGGAGCCCCCGGTCGCTGAGACGTCTCTCATTAGGCTAAACCTCATCAGAGAGAGCGAGATTGAGGCGTCAGTCAGTATAGGGACTGAGTATACTGTTTTGCGTTCCGCTGCTTAACTGGACATAATGAGACGTTTGGCAGTCCAAGTTGATCGGTGGAAGCGTTTTCAGAAGCCCAGAGACACTGTGTTGTCTCTTTATACGCAATGGCTTCAAAAGCACTTAACTAGTTTCTATTTACTTATTGTGGACATTTGGTATCGCGCATGACTCACCTCCAGAGGAGTATCTCGGCGCTGCCCATAAGAATATAAAACATTCTAAGACAGCCAAGTCTTCAAACCCTCTTAAAGGAGGTGAAAGTCAATTTTTCAATGTAAGATTCCTAATAAAGTAGCAAAACAGAAAGACCTACTTTTCTAATGTATGAATAATGACCTCTTTGTTTCTGTTTACTATAGCTAGTACCACGTTACGAGGATTACTTTACAAACTACAATGCAAACTATGTACCATCTTTACTGTCTGTTTTCGCGTTCCTTCTAGCATCCTGTTTCAGCTGGTAGGCACTAAAACCATCTCGGAAACAGGAGTACATTTAGATTCCTTAGTCTTCCGAATAGTAGTTCTCATGTTGGTCTGACCATTGTGCTGAACATCGTCCCATCTCTAACATTTCTATCACCTCCCAGCCTTGTGCAGTCCTCGCCTTCTGGGAAGGAGGCGTCTCGGAATAACAATCTTCCTTCTTGGCCTCTTGGTAACACCACTCGGTGCGATGCGCTACACATTACCCGCTTGCTCCAATATGGTTCCGTAGGCATCTGAATGTGCTACTCATATATTGTCTCCAAGCTTTTAATTGAAGATACTAAACTACCACGTTGTGTTTTATTTGACAACATCTAATCTCCAAAAATATATTACTAACGTTACCTATTAAGAGGATTGAGTTATTTCCACTATGTTTCACATGTTTATATGTTCCAGAACAGTACAATCCGACCGCTTTTCATCGTCACATGGCCTTGTTGTTATGGAGATCAGATTTTGATGGTAACAGAAAATCTCCCGATTTGCGGACACAATCTTGTTAGGTCAACACAAATTAAAAACTCTACATATCCCCCAGACAGCTAGGGCACAAGCTGCTGACCCCAGATAACGACCGTTAAGTTCAAGCATTATAAACAACAGTAACAAAACAAAACACAATTCCCAAACCAATCTAGAAAAGTAAAGAAAGATTTAATAAACAAGATTATATAGAAATGTTAAAAACAGATTTCGTGAAAGGGATATATGGATTTTTTTAAAGGTAAAAAGCACCAAGAAACAGCAAAACTCCAATCAAAATCAAATAGTCACGGCAGACCAGGATATAGGTGCAATTTTGGGTTGTGTAAGCCCTGTGGGTCATAGTGGTCTGAGGTTTTTCCATAGGCTTTTTTACCTTTTCAGATTTTTAGTTTCTTCTAGACGGATAAGGCAGGGTGCTAAAGCCGGCAAGGCTCTCTTGAAGTCAGATACACCCTCATCAAGCTCCCACTTAAAACTTCAGTGTTGGGGCCAAAAGCTCCCATAGGGACAGATTTAGTAGCTGCTGAGGTCACTTTGCTGCTGGGATGAATTCTTCACCTCAGCCTAGTGACAAGTCCTAGGTATGGACTGAGTTACTTTTTTGGTTCTTGGATTTCTGTCCTCGGGGCGAGGCAGGAGGCTGTAGCTGACATAATAAGATAGCTCTTCTCTGTAGTCTCACAGTGCCCTTGATTGACGGGTGAAAACGCTCCCAGTAGAACCAGGCAACCTATGGTTACCTAAGTCGTGCTTTTCTGAGCAAGCTTTGGAGCAGTCCTCCAGAAGTCAGGAAATGACTAAGTATCAATATTTCTTGATGGTGGGACATTCACTCTTGGTGTCTCTAGAGCTTCGAGGAGCTCAGGGCAGGATTCTATGGTCGCGGTATCGCTTCAGCAAAGGCTCTTAGAGAGCCCAGTGAACTTTACTTCTAAACGGGCCAAAGGTTCTTTCATACAAGGTGTAGCCCTTCTTCAGCCTGTTGTGTCTCTGAGGCAGGGGGCCTTTTTAGCCCCTCGGTGCAAGTGGAGATAGAAAGCCCTTCAGACGTCTTCCTGCAGCAGATCACGCACAGATCCTCTACGGGTTTTTTCAGGTCAATGAATATTCTGGGGAGTCAGTATGAGGTACCATTTTTGTCCAGCACACTAGCCAGTGATTAGAGATTCCGGATTCCCTAGGCTGAGTCACAGCAGAATTCGGACAATTTCTAATCCACGTTTCCAGCACTCACTCCCCTTTTTCACCTCTCTGCAACATTTTTTAGAGTCTCTCATTCAAAGTGTCTGAAGAGAAAATTCCTTTTCAGGAGCTCCGAGTCGCCTCCAAAGTCCACCCCTATGTTAGTAAGGAACCACCCCATCTTCGGGGTCTGGGATCAGCCTCCTCTCCTGCTGTGGGCAGAGACGTGGGTCTGAGTAATCTTCCTGGAGGAAAGGCCTCTCTCGGCATCTTCATGTAAAAAGAAGGCTGTTGCTGAGTCCTAAATGATGCCCTTTGTTCTTGCCCCCTTCAAATGGCTCTTTGCAGCTCTGTAGTCAGAGTTTGCACTACACGAGTCTTCCTTCCTTTAGAAGAGGCTATTGCTTAGTACAAATCAGTTCAGAAAAAGCCAATCAATAAGGACATTTGTTTCAAATTTCTTAATTATATTTATTCACCAGAACTGTCAAATCACATCAGATTATAGAAATGATTTATTGCGAAAAACCGTGGTTGGAATAGTTTTTTAGGATTTTTCATAACGCCTTTTCAGCAACCAGCCCGAGTAACCTTTCCTCCGAAAGTTTCAATGTTTCTTGGTGCCAATATTTATTCTGGATACAATTGTTATGAATGCCTACATTTCCCTTTTCTAAGATGTTCCATTACCTCATTGATGGGTGCAGACTCCTCCACGCAACTTGAACAGTTTAGTAAAACGTGTGTTATCATAGATGTAAGGGTTTAGATCTAAAACGTGTACAGGTCTGTGAAATAGTTATCACAATATCTCAGTGTGGTGCATCTTATTTTATCTATGTGCTATCGATTTATGATAAAGGAACCAAAGACCATTTCTATACATTGTTTGGATAGGTATATGAACCTCCCACCTGTCACTCTCCCCCTCACTGAAGATCGACCATAACATCCCTTGTAAGTCAGACCCTGAACACGTGTGCTTTTAGAGATACATACAAAACCATACACAGTTTTATCAAATATGAAAAAGCGGTTATGATTTTTGTTCACTGCCTCACACTAGAACCGCCTTAAGCCCTACAGGAAGGGCGCTGGCGTGGCTTAAGTCGAACTATGTGATGTGTTTGGATTTTGTATTAAGGGACGTGCTTCAGTATATATTGACAATGTACATTACAGTCACCCTTCGTAAACTTCTCCATTACCCTATGGCTATTTTACGCAAGAGGCTGGCGCTTTGCCGAATGTGCCTTTATTTCAAGTTTGCTCCATAGGATTTTAAAGAGACACTATCATACAAGTGTGTTTGTATTTGCCTCGGGCATGGAAGCTGTGCAGAACGGCTTAGTTACCTGTTGGGGAAATTTCAATACATTAAGAGACCGACGATTGACCTATAAAACTTTGAAAAAACAAAATAATATGTGCCGTCCATCTGTGTAAAGGAGAAGGCTGCATTCATCACAAGCTTACACTGATATAAACATTGTCTTTAATGGTCTTTTACTTGGCATCAACGATTTTTCATTTGTTTATATGTCGACATTTTGTTTGATTCATTGACTGCTGAATCAATACGCACCTTTCTTGGCATCAACTCAAGCTGGAACCCTGCTCATAAAGTAGAAACATAAACTTATGTGTTGGTGGTCAGGTGACTCCACCCCTCTTGACAGACAGTACCCCTTTTCTGCTGCTTCACCTTGGTTCAAAATTTTTGGGATCCCAGAGCTATTTCGTTCCATTTACAGCACTGTATATACCTCTGGCCTTTTTCAACGTTGTGTTTCCCTGTTACCTTCTTTGAGTATGTTAGAAACCTAAAATAAGGCCCTGCATGTTTCACAATGTAGCAGTTGCCAAAATGCCAGTGACGGCGCCGCTCCAAGAGCTCGTTTTAATGTTTTGCTTTGCCACCAGTTGAAAGCTAGAGGCAAAACTGAACAATAACACTTGCAAAAATATATATATATTTTTAAAAGGTAATTCGCATATATTTGTTCCTTTAGTAACGAAATACCGTGAAACGCGGCATAAACTATATTTGTGCTGTTGGCTTGTACTGCCCAATTTAGCCATAACCTAAATGAGGCGGTTTATTTCATACCTGAGACTCAGATTGGTGATCACAATAACACGAGGTTTCAGGCGATGTTTCTTCGCACCCTGTATTTTACGTTTCTCACTGATATAGAATTTTTTAAGCCAGTGATTTGTTCACACAAAATTTAGAGGAACCTAGCAGGGTTAGATTACAAAACTTTTTTGTGGTCAAAACGCTCCAATCCTGAGTTTGAAACCTCAAAAATGCTTTTTGTAATGTACTAATGCCATATTTGGAGTACCTATCTTTTCTCCCCCTGACTCCTAAAATGGGTTTAGAAGTGGATAAGGAATCACTATTTGGAAGGGGTATTTTGTAGGCCCAAAAAGGGATTCCCATCCATATGTATCAATGGTTTAGAACAGGATACATCGTTACAAGGTTGCACAGTTCCAGAGCATAGTTACATAGTTACATGTTAGGTCGAGAAAAACAACAAGGACATATATGTAAGGGAAAGAGCAGGCATGGGGGAGATTCAGTGGAGAGGGGGTAGGAGCAGGGGAAGTAGACAAAGAATGAGGAGGGAAAGATGTGGGGGGAGGGTAAGAGACAGAGCATGAAAGAGGACGGGATGGGTGATGGGGCACAAACCGGTAGACGAGTAAAAGCTGCGTCCAAAGTCCGGTAAGCTGTGATCCCAGGGTAAGTGGAATCATTCCCACGTCTCCGTTGCGTGAGGCTCCCTTAACGCAGTGGACTCTCTCAAAGGGGTCTCTGAGACTCCAAGGCCTAACTACTGGATCCTTCCCCAACAAGGGGAGAGGGAGTGCTTTGGCAAGGGGTGCCATACCATACCTCAAACAGTCAGTGGCTACCTTGGCGCTGTGGACTCTCTCAGAGGGGTCACTGAGACTTCAGGGTATGAATATTGGATCTTTCCCCAACAAGGGAAGAAGGAGTGCTTAGTCAAAGGGCACAAGGGACAGGGGGTTAGGAGGCGGGTCGGAACTGGCGGGTCAACAGAGGGGGAACATACGACAAGAAAAAATCACATTGATTACAAAAATAGAACACATTCAGTACCAGGGTAAGTTAGCAATCCAGACAAAGACAGGGTCTGCGAAAGGCAAGAGTCAGGGAGACACGGGAGACAAAGGGAGGGAGTCAGCGAGTTGTAGAGTCCCACAAGGAAGAGATACAGATAGAAGAAAAGGAAATGTATAAGTTGTTGAGTCACGCAGGGGAGAGATGCAAACGGGTAAGCTCAAAATCGCAAAATAGTTCTAGTAAGTACAAAGAACTATTAGATGTCTCTGCAAATAAAAAATTCACTCATGATTCAATTTTCACAACGATTAGCCTAAAAATGATTATATAATACTTATCTACAGAGTGAATGGAGAAACAAGACATCCAAGGGGGTAGAGAGAGGGAGGGAGGGGGAGATGAGATAGGTGATAGGAGGGAACGGTATCTACAGAGTGGACGGAGAAACAAGACATCCAAGGGGGAAGAGAGAGAGAGGGAGGGAGGGAGGGGTAGCTGAGATAGGTGGTAGGAGAGATGGGGGCCTGGGGGGTGAGAAAGATAGAAGGCAGTCCAGCCGAGGAGCAATGTCTGAGGGTCGGCAGGATGAGGTCCAATGGACCGAGGGAGAGGAAAAGAAACAACAAAATGGTGGCTCCAAAACGTGGGTAACGAAGGACAGCCATGATAGGATGCACAATGCAGAATATCTCCAGAGTGTACACCACAGCTTCTTTGATCTTTAGATATGGGCTCCCCTTCTTAGACTAGCCATATCGTGCTGTTGTCCTCGGGGCAGTCAGAGGGTTCTGTATTTTGCTATGGAAAACCCTGGGTTTTCATGGGTGCCTACAGGCGGGCTGCAATGTTCTCAGTCACCATCACAGTGTTCCTTCTCTTCACTGCTAATACCTCTCTCCTGATATGTCTTAGGATATGGGATTAGTGTCCCCTGGGGCCTTCACGGTGTCAGGCCACCCCTACAGGCTTGCCGCAATGTTTAGTGATCCCAGCTCAACGCCACAATCAGAGCTTCCTCATTAATGTAGTCTTGGGCTCAGATTCACGTCATCATCTACCGTAAATTTCTCCAGGTCTACCGGGTATGGTTTCGGTTGCCCCCAGTTCTCTCAATGGGGTAGGGGTCACAATGCTTCTCAGCGGCTCACCCTCAACTCTCCTTTTTTTAGTTTTTGGGGCCTAGTGTTTCTTGTAAAATTTCTTTTTTTTTTTTTTTTTAAACAAGTCTTTATTGAGCTTTTATGACTTATTTTACAAAACCCCACCCAACCCGCCTCCCCCCCCCCCCCCCCCCGCCACCCAGCAGATTACAGGCATTACAATTGATTTGTATATATATACATTTTACAAAAAAAAAAAAAAAAAAAAGGACGAAAGTTATAACATAGCTACATTTTAATCTGGGTTATGCGGTACCTTCTATCCATGCTCTTAGAGGATCCCAAATGACTAGACCTTTCTTTTTCTTATTCAAACCCTTGCATCTATATATTGCTATTTCAAAGCTATAGGTAGCAAGTAAACGTGCACGCCATTGTTGAAACGAGGGAGGTTGTGGATCTAACCATGCGGCCGCTAAGCAGATTCTTAGTATTGACATTGAAATAAATATGAATCCCCTTGATGGGGTAGGACGAAGCTCCCCCTCAACGCCCAAAACTATTTCTGCAGTTGTTATTTCGATATCTCTATCAAAAATTTTTGAGAGAAAGATCGAAATATCCCGTTTAATAGTATAGAGTTCTTTGCAAGTGGCAAACATGTGTATTAAGTCCACTTCGGGGAGAGCACATCTTGGACATTTCGTCCCCTTTCCACAGCTCCATTTTGCAATCTTTTTGGGGGTGTAATATAGCTGAAAGAAAGTCTTATAAAATTGTGCTTGTAATTTAGTTGAAATTAAAATTGATTGCGAGAAGTTAAATGCGGTTTGAATAGAATTATTGGTTATTTCTAATTTATCCTGCCAAATCTGAAAATGTTTGTCAAGCTCATCAGGTAAATTAGTGATTAGATTGTTATAAATTTCACCAATTTTTATTGTATTATTGTTTATAATCATATCTATAATCTGTATCGTCTGAAAAGCTATGTTGCCACCCCCTTTTTTCAACAGAAAGTCTCTGACTTGCAAATATTTGTAAAAATCACGATGTTCTAATAGAAATTTATTCTTTAATGACTCAAATGTATTAAGCCCAGATATATTGAAAAAAAAACCTAGTTTTGTAATTCCTGACGTAACCCAACGTTTCATACATGGATCTGTAAAAATTGCGGGGAGGTTTTGATTGCCGTAGATAGTTGTGTAATACGAAAATCTACCAATCCCCAATATTTTGCGTACGTTACTCCAAACTGTGTAAATTCCTTTAAGGGTTTTAAACCGAACTTTTTTAAAATGGCAGTCATAGGTCAAACGCCAAAGATGGTCTCCGGTTGAGGCCCCGAGGATAAGTTCTTGTGGGGTTGGGACTCTAGATGCAAAATTTAGATTTGGGGTTAGTAGCATTCGGCTGTAGTTAAGTGTGCAGGCCCACCAGTAAATTTTAGAGTTGGGTAGGGCGAGTCCACCTCTATCTTTTGGTAGATTAATACATTTCATTGCTCTTCGCGGTCTGCTATACCCCCAGATAAAACGAGAAAAGATATGATCCAATTCTGTAAAAATATGTTGGTCGAAAATTAAACAAATGCTTCTAAAAAAATATAAGAATTTAGGAAAAAATACCATTTTTATTAAATTACACCTTCCAATAATTGTCAGATGTAAATTGTGTAGTCTCCTCAATGATAAGTTCGTTTGTTTCAATAGTGGATTAATATTTAAACAGACTAAGTTATTAAGATTAGCTGTGATATTTACCCCTAGGTAGGTCGCATTTTCGACAATCCGTTCATCAACACAATTAATTTGATTATTGATAACTATTTGAGTTTTGTTTTGGTTTAGTTTATAACCTGAGATTTCACCAAAATGGTTAGCCTCTGTCTCAATTAGATTTATAGCGTTAGTGGGATTGGTGGTAGTTAGGGCGATGTCATCAGCGTAGGCTAATGTTTTGGTGTCTCCATGAGGCGTCCTCACAGGTATTATTGCTGGGTTTGATTCTAGCCTCCGAATAAAAGGGTCTATGAAAATAGCAAAAAGCAATGGGGAGCAGGGGAAACCCTGCCTCGTTCCTCTCGTTACTTTGAAGTTTTCTGATATGTCCCCGTTTATCACCACTGCTGCTTCTGGGTTAAGGTACAACATGCGAATTGCATTAATAACATTTTCCCCGATTCCGCTCTTTGACATGACTGTCCATAGGTATTGCCAGGAGACCCTATCAAATGCTTTTTCGGCATCAAGTAATATCAATGCCATAGGGTCTCCTGCCACCTCGGTCATGTCAAAGAGAGTAATCACTCTCTGTATATGATCGATGGTAGATCTACCGGGAACAAATCCGTGTTGCCGAACCAATATGATTTTATGTATAAGTGGGGCAATCCGGCTGGCAAGCATTTTAGAGTAAATTTTAGAATCGTTGTTGATTAAGGTAATTGGACGATAAGCCCCTAGTTCGGTTGGATCTTTGTTTTTCTTTGGAAATACAATTATTTTTGCAAGTGCCCAAGATCCTGGTGGCTGTCCACCATTAAAGACCTGGGACATTAACATTGTAAGAATCTCTTTTAGCTGTTTGCTAAATCTAACATAAAATTCTGAAGGAATTCCGTCAAACCCGCTTGCTTTACCCGGAGGAAGACTATTAATGGATAGTAAGATTTCCATCCATTGCGGGGCCTCAGCCAGGCTATCTCTGTCAGTTTGGGAGAGCTGAGTCCATAAAACCGTATCCAGGTAGTCATCAATTTGGGATTGATTTTTACAAGTTTCTGTATACAGATCAGAATAATATCTTTTAAAGCAATCTCTAATTTCTCTGGGATCTTGGGTGAGGCCTTGAATATGATCGTTTATTTCTTTAATATTGCTATCCGTTTGTTCCTGTCTAGCCCGAATAGCGAGTTGATGGCCAATATTTTCCCCCAGCTGATAAACTTTTTGTTTATATTGGGTGGCTTTACTGATTGCTTTACTGGAGAACACTTCTATAATTAGATTTTTTGAAATGGCTACTTCTCTGATTGCTGCTTCAATGTTTGTATTATCCCGAATTGCCATAATGAGCATTTCCTCTTTTTTGGCTAGTTCGTTTTGGAGTTTTTTTAATTTAAATTTTTCTTCTTTATTATTTCTAATAGAAAATCTCAGAGTTTCTCCTCTAATTCCCGCCTTGAGGGTATCCCAGACGATTTCCAGTGATGCACTGCCAAGATTATTGTCTATAAATTCGGGGATCCATTTCTCTATAGTTTTGCAATATTCTTCATTCAGCAAAAGTGCCCTTTCGAAAGTCCATCTGTTGTATTTTGATTCTATTTTACAAGTGTCGAGACAAATGATTAAAGGGTTATGGTCAGACAATGCTTTAGGTAGTAGATCTATGGAGCTATGTATGGCTATATCATGTGATGCAAAAATGTAATCCAATCTTGCAAATTTACGATGTGGATTTGAGAAAAAAGTATATCCTGGGTTATTTGGGTGCATCAATTGCCAGCAATCGGATAAACCATGTTTATTACATAGTTCTTCAAGCGCTCTGAAAACTTTTGGTTTTCTGCCTAAATACTTAAATTTATTGTACCCCGTTGTCCAATTTGAAGGGAGATTTAGATTAAAATCGCCACATATAATCAATGGTAATGACCAATGGGCCAATTCGTTAGATAGAAATTCTAATGGACCTGGGTCGTCATCAACGCACCCATATGCAGAGCATATAGTTAGTTTTTCCCCGTGCCATAATTGCATTCGGTAATTGCCCATCGCCCAAATTTATCTGCGATTGATTTGCCAAATTGGAGACCCACGCTACGAGCTAAAATTGCAACTCCCCGCGTTTTATTGCTCTGAGTTGTAGCAGTGATTAATTTATATCCAAGAGTTTTTAGGACTGCAGTTTGTGACCTTTCAACGTGAGTTTCCTGGAGACAGACTATGTCTGCCCCGGTTGAGTTGAGACCTACAGCTGTTCTCTGTCTTTTATTTGGATCGTTTAGACCGCATATGTTAATGGTTAAAATTTTAATTTTACTCATTTTGTAGCTTTAGAGATACTAGTTTACCTAGCCAAATCATTATGCCTGTAATCGCCCCCTGTCGTGTCTCCCCCCCAAACCCCAAAAAACTGGTGAAAGCTGAATATATAAGTGTGGAAGAAAAAACCTGTGTCCCAAACCCCACCCCCCATTTCCCCTAAGGAAGGCTAATTTCTAACCTTACTTCCTGCCCTTCACTGCCGCCAGTCAGGCTGCCCTTGTTCCCCGCCCGAAGATGGGCTGCCACGTCTTGGTTCCTGCCGTCTTTTCAAGGGTCCCACCACTACCTGCCGGGGCCTCCGTGGTGATCCTTTCTGCATACCGGACCTCGCCGCCAGCGGACGCAGTGCGAGCTCCAGTCCCCTCTTATCGAATCTTGTCTCCTGCGGGTACAGCACGGAGACTCAGTCACCTCCGCCACGGGCCTCGGGAGCCACAGCCCTCAACCTCGAGTTCTCAGCCCGATGGCGAGCTCCTCTCTATTTTTCCTCCGAAGCTGTATCTCCGCCGCTCCTCCGTTAGCAGCATTCACCCGTCTCGGTTCCAGGTTCAGTCTGCCCCTCGCTGTTTTATGCTGCCTGGTGCCTGGTTCCAGATCCGCATTATTCTCTCCGCAGATTTTGCCACTTTTTCAGCTGCCTTCAGGATCTATGTCCTCTCGGCGATTTATCTTCCGAGGGCTGCCGCCATCTTGAGAGCAAGCCGGCCGGGATTTAGAACTGAAATAGCATTCCTAAGTCATTGAAAAGTTGCCGACTCCTGGGATGGTAACCTATGCGTAAAAGGGAGGGAGCCCTCTAGTACCCCTTCCTTTTTGTAAATGTTTTAAAAAAAAGTTTGTTGGGAGTAGGCAGTGGCTCAAAAGACCACTGCCAACTCTTAAACTTTAAAAAAGAGATGATATACAGATTGGGTGTAAGGGAAAATCTAGCGCTCCTACAAGATTCCACAATGTATATTCGTGTTCCCAACCGTAACCTGCGGTGCTTTCAAACTCAGGGAATATCACCCAATTCCCCAAAAGCTCAATCTAAGATTGATTAAACTGTTTACTCATGTTGACGCACACGCCAAATATTAAGGACACAGTATAACAGTAAATCAAAAAGAACAATAATCTGATGGGCTTCTGTTCTTCTTTAATTTTCAATAAAGTTTTCCACTCCCTTAATTTTCAGTAAAGTCTTCCACTCCCAACGCGTTTCGTCGCTATAGGGATTAACCCAAATGACTTCAGGGCTGGAAGTAACATAAATAACGAAATTGGAATACATAATAGTTGTATACAAAATAATATAAATATGCCCAGATTACAACCTCATGCAGAGGAAAACTTTTGTGCATAGCAAATCAGGTAATCATTATACGGTGTGCTCAGCAATTACGCAAATTGTTAACATATCCTTATACTAAAATATCATTCTCCATAAACAGTAGTAACTGAAAACTATTAATAAGTAAATTGTCTCAATAAAGTGTCAAGTTGCCTTACACTTAATATTATCGTTAAAAAAGATAGTTCACTTTCCTTTTGAAATGCAGTCCCATTTCCTTTAAGGTTTATGGGGTGAATTTTTTTTTTTTTACTTTATTGAAAGGCAATCACAGATCTGCTGAGCCCACCACCCCTGTGATGGCCTTTAATCAGAGTGAGTCACAATTTGCAACTTACCTCATGAATATTAATGAGGTAGGCTGGATTGCAACCCACTCTGAATCTGAATTTTCCAATATGACCCATTTGTTTATAGGTCAGTTCTGACAATTATTCACCAGTAGCGGCCGGTGGTGGGAGTGCTGCGGGGCGGTATGAGGGGGTGGGAGAGGAGCAGGGTGGGGGGTAGTAAACTACGGCATACGGCCGAACAGAGGTAAGTAAACAAATAAATAAATAAAACGAATTTCAGTGCGCGTGTTGCATTGCCAAATGCGATGCAGCGCGCGCAACGAAATTTGTTTTATTTATTTATTTGTTTACTTACCTCCGTTGGGCCGTATTCTATAGTTTACTACCCCCACCCTGCTCCACCCCGCCCCGCAGCACTCCCACCACCGGCCACGACTGTTATTCACTGGTCCCTAAAATGCTGGTCACTCATTGTGACTATTAAATAGTACATCTAGCCCCTTGTTTCAAATTGTAGGCCCCAAAGAGCCCTGAGAGCAACTTCTGTGTAGAGATCATAGCATGCAGGGGCGTAGCTTGGCCAGAAAGACTAGGGGCGTGTGAGCTTCAGATTTTCCGGCAATCATGCTGGAATATCATGTGAAACAATAAATGTGTAGCAGCGCATGAGGGGGGCTTAAGGGCCAGTGGAAAGGGAAAGGAGTGCAAACTGCGAAGGGGTACTTAAAACCATATTACGTAAAATAACCATGTTTAAGACCTTCAAACAGAGAAAAGAGAGAGAGAGAGAGAGAGAGCGAGAGAGAGAGTGTGTGTGTGTGTTTGTTTTTGGCGAGGTGAGTATTTAAAAATTCCAGGTAAAATCCGACAGACACCTTACCACAGCCGACTGCAAGCTCCTGTACCCAGCTATTTATTAAATTATACATATTTTAGGGGAGTGTTACACCCCAAACACCCCCTTTGAAGCATGCTATAGATTTTGGAATTACGCAGAGAGTGAAGCGGACGCTTTACTACCAAGCAGCACGCTTAGCACTTGTTTAGGAAAAAGGATTCTGGTTTTACAATGACTGGCAGTATGTGTCCCCAAAGAAGAGCTGGTGGTGTTGCGGTGTTTACCTTTTGCAGTTCATGTACCACGCCTCTGACAGGAAAAAGACTTACCATTGTGTGGGTGTATTCTTCAAGCTTTTTGTCATCATACGTCTTATTTGCTTTCTGCAGGAGGTCTTTTAAAAAGCTCTGCAAAACAAAGGGGTTTCATAGCTAAGATTAGCTGGAATAAACATTTATTTTACCACAGTCTTCCTTAATGCCAACAATGGATTTGAACACTTTAGTGCTAATACATACTGAATGATAAAATAAACTACCATACAGTCTTAAGTATGCTAACAACCACGTACCCCTGTTCATTGATCGGCTCCACGTTTACAAACATGTCATATTACTTCTAACAAGCAAGAACGAATGTTTAGGATTCCTTTAAGTGTTGTTTGATTCAAATCTGTAATTTTTGTATATTTTCCGAAAAAGAAAAAATATTTGTGTAATAATATAAATGAAAGCAGGAGTGACAACTTTGTAATGCAGTCAGCAATTACATAAAATGGAAAATGACACACCACCGTTTTTCTATTTCTGCAACACTCTTATGGAGAAATAGGTATTTTTCTTCCAAATGTGTTCATGAGCTCCTTTCCTTTCCCAAATCCCCGTTATAGGTCTGGCTGCAGACAAAGGCCTCTTTGCTGAACATGAACATAGAGGCCATATGTACGACGAAGTGGCAGAGCGTGTCGTTAGCCTCCTGGGCTTAATGACACTCTCCGCCACTTCGGAAACGGGTGGCTGTACCATATTTACAAGAATGTGGCGCAGCCTTGCGTTTCCCCCTGAGATGGCGCTAAGTTTCACAACTTAGCACCGACAAAGGCACCCTTGCACCAGAGTGCAAAGGTGTCTGTGTGCAGGGCAAGATTGGTTATGTGTAGGAAGGCGTCCCTTACTGCACATAAGAAATCCTAAAATGCCATTTTGTAACTTACATGTGTGCTTCTTCATGCAGCACACATGAAAGTTACAAAATGGCATTTTCAAAAAGGTTTGTTTATGTACATGAAGGGACACCTTCATGTACATAAATAAACCTTGCATTTTGCCTTTTCCATGTGTGCTGCACAAGGCAGCACACATGGAAAAAGCAAAAACGAGGAGAAATAATGCATTTCTCCTCGATTCGCCACCTTAAGACCAGGGTTTTCCTGGTCTTAAATTTGGTGCTGCCTTCTATGTACGCTACCCTTGTACATAGGGGGCAGCGTCAAATACAATGGGTGATGCGGTGGAACACCCACCACAACACCCACTGCACGCCCCATTCACGCTAAACATAGCGTGAAAGGGTGCCTTATGTACAAGGCAGTGTTAAGGTACGTTAAGTGGCTTAACGCTGCCTTGTACATAAGGCAAGGCCCCTATCGCCATGGCAGCATATAAAAAAAAGTGACGTTCCCGTGGTGATAGGGGCTTGTACATATGCCCCAGAGGGTTACACGTGAGCCCCCGTTAGTCATTGGTTGCTTTGAGTGGCTCCACTTCAACCATTGTTTTGAGACGATGTAAGACATCTTAACTCAGGGCAGAAGGCTTATTTCGCCCATCATGCTATAGGTTACTGGATACAATATTCTATCTTTAAGGGCAGGGTTCTCTAATGTCAGTCCTGGAGGGCCGGCTCCATACCAGATTTTTTGCATATGCCCATTTAGATAAATGTAGTTATCTTATAAATCTGGCATGGATCCGGCCCTCCAGAAAGGACTTTGAAGAACTCTGTCCTATGGCATTCTGCCATTGCAATGAATAAGGTATGTTATTTTCAGGAGTATGAGCATCTATCATAGACTCTTTGGGGGGTCAAACATTGCTGCATCGTTTTGAGTGTTTTTGTAAGCAGGGGTGTTTGGAGATTACTGTGGGTAAAGCCAAGTACATGGTCCTGAACCTGGGACACTCGACTAGGGAAAACCCAACGCTAGCATGGATGCCACTCGAGTGTGTGAGCACTTTTGCGTATCTAGGTATTTCCCTAGCAGAACATCTTGGGTGCCCTTCCCACATTACACAGACTAGATACAAAATTGAACAAATAGTTGGGGAAATAACTGAATTGTCACTAAGCTCACAGCTCTGACCATTCTGGCAGCAATACAGGTCTACACTCATTAGGCCTTTGGGAAAACTTTGTATGGTGCAGGGCTTTTGGAGGCCTGGGGATGTGACTCCTTTAGTCGCAGTAGAAAATTGATTTGTGCGCCAGCTCCTATGTGAAACTATAAGCACCCCCCCTGTTCCCACTCAAGCTGGACCTTCGGCTTAGAACACATTCTGAGAGGGTTGGTTTGCACCCCGTACTATGCAGGAGGCGAATTTGGGCTATCCCAGAGTTACGTTCCTACCATCAGGGCTTAGTGGAAATATTAGACCTCTCAAGTTCCTGCAATATACCTAGGCTAAAGTATGTGAAAGTCCCCCTGATAGCGATTGGGATAGAAAGCTGGTGGAAAGCCTCTGATGAGGTTGGGATGACCCCCAAGACATGAATCAAATCAGCCTATTGGTATCACAAAGAGTGTCTTTTACATACTCAGATGAAATGTGGCCCATTAACTGATGCGTTCCTCACAGTTAAGGACTCCTTTGTAAAGAAAGACTTCCTGGACGAGACTGAGCCATCTTTAGCCAGGCATCTGCAAAACCTGCAGTTTTGGTATGGGACATTGCCCCGCCACAATTTTACTGCAAAATGGGCACGAGCAGCTAGGGCTGGGAATTGGTGGTGCTCGTCCTGTGGCGACCTTAAAGAAACTCTTGCGCATGTCATGTTCTTCTGTCCGGCCTACACGAGCAGTCGGAGGTGTTGGATAATCCCACTGTGCCGGAACTTGGGTGTCAGGGAATACAAGGAGGCCCTAAGGATTATGTGATCAGATACTAGTAAACTGATGATTTTTGCACTAACTCTGTACCTGATGGCAATATGGAGAGTTAGGCAAAAATGTGTGTTCCCCTAGAGAAATAAGCCTGTGGTATTTACCCAACGTGCATTATGCTCATCCATGTTTTAATATTAATAGCTTGAGCAGCGGAAGATGCAAAGCTGAATATTTATATGTCTTTCCAAATAATTTGATACTGGTTTTAATCACGGTAATTGCTCACAGATTTTCAGGGAAATTTAAATGTTTTGACAGATTGTATTTACATTCTCAGGGGAACTATGATGCCTTGACAAACTGTGCTTTTATATGATTTTATGTAATTAATGTGTATGTGCTTTTATGGCCCCTGCACCGAAATCACATTTAAAAACAAAAGCGGTTTTTAATTTAACAAAAGGAAACATTGCATATGACTCATAACAATCAAGGACGAATCCTAAGGATTCCTTTAAGTGTAGTTGTATTCCGCTCTGTAATTTGTGTATATTAAAAAAAAAAATCTGTAATTATATACATGAAAGTAGAAGGAGTAACAACTTTGTAATGTAGCCAGCAAGCACTTAAATGGAAAATGGCACACCACCGTTTTTAGATTTTTGCAACATTCTTATGGAGAAATAGGTCTTTTTCTTTCAAATGTGTTGCCGAGCTCCTTTCCTTTCCCAAATCCCTGTTTTAGGTCTGGCTGCAGCCAAAGGACTCTTTGCTGAACAAGAGCCTAGCGGGTTTCGCGTGAGCGCCCTTTAGTCATTGGTTACTTTGAGTGGCTCCACTTCAGCCATTGTTTTGAGACGATGTAATACATCTTAAATCAGGGCAGAGGGCCTATTTCACCGTCATGCTATAGGCTATGGAATGCAATCTTCTATCTCCTAGGGCGTGCTGGCATTGCAATGCATAAGGTGGAGTACCAGCACCTCTCATGAACTCTTTGCCAAAGGGACAAGCCATCTTGGCAAAAAGGCTTCACATAATACGTAAATATTCTAAAGGATTTGTCAAGCATTTTTTTTTCTCGAGAAAATAATTTATTTTTGTGTGCAAAACGCCACTTCATGAACGATACAAAACAAAGTTTTTATTCACAAAAAGGCCTAACAAGTATTTTATGATTTTTATCTACTTCCCTAAATCATACTTATGCCAGCTGTTTTTTTACAGAGCTGTTCCCTGTACTGCTTTTGCCTATATTTACTCCCCTGAAATCCAAAGGCGGGTTTCTTACACTGCCTGTTGTTTCTAATCTTGCATATTTTTGTCTTGATTCCTCTTCCTGGCCACAGTGAGCGGCTGCTCGCTTGAGCCACGAGCCCTTCCAAGTGAGCTCCTGAAGAGTGCGGCCCTCCAGTAACAACAGGCTCCTCCCCTGCCAGCTCAGAAGCAAGTACAGCACTGGTGCATTCTCTGCCCATGCTGCTGGGTCCAGGCATGTGTTTGTTTGCAGCTTCTGTCTCTGTTCTCACTCCCAGTGCTGTACCTGCCCAGGCATCCCCGGCCTCGCGCGCTTAGTTGAAGATGAACATCTTTTTTGGTGGCTTCTATGTAATGTTTTGAACCCTAAGCAGCTTTTCTGCCACCTTAACGAGCAAGACCATTATGATACTCACAGTAAAGGTACTCTCCCAATGTCCCTAAGGTTACACCTGTAAATATCGGGGTGCCCGTACCTGCTTCTTTCAGAATATACAGGAGATGCACTCAGGGCCTCAGTAACTGCTATTATCATTGAAACCCGTGAGTGGCATTGCCATTTAGCCAGTAGTAATGGAGGAATATAGTTAGAGGAGTAAATGTTAATGTGGAAATGTGGGTGTTGGAGCACGCCCTCCCTATGGTCTACGGCGCAGCCACGTGTATTGCTGTTGCTCTGTTCAGCATTTAACAAAAGGAGAAGTTTAAGTGGTAATGACATCACTTCCTGTACTGCACTTTCTGGCTGCAAGTGGATCTTTCGAACAGGAATTGCACCCAACCATCACTGGATGAACAAGGATGCCGTAGCACCAGCTGTAACAAGGTGGTGCTTTGAAGCCTGCACACATTCCACCCACTCATGGCATATGATACTGTACCCTTGTAATTCACCCAAGTGATTCAGGCAGAACTCCACCTAAAACTGATGCTGAATTAGCCAGGTAAAGCCCAATGTTAAATGCTTCACCTCAGGGTGCCTTGCACTCTTAAACAAGTATCCAACTTATTTTTTAAAATAAGAAGATCGTTAACAGGTGCACCCCAATATTTCACAGCAGGTGTGAAATGCTGCTTTGATATTGATGCATGAACTGTCCTCATAGTAAAGAGTGGACACTCTTTTTGGAAGAATTATCTTCCTGGATTGAAAAGCTCATATTAATTTCTGCTATGATGGTAGCTCAAACCCACACTCAAAGTACTCCATTGGCTTACAGTGGATACCAGCATTAAATGTATGTTTTTGTGCAATGTCCATAAAGGTTTCTGTAGTAAAGGTCCTGGTTACCTGCAGATACTGGCACCTCACTATGCCCTTGCCAAAACCCTTTCCGGTGTACCCTTTACCTGGAACACCCTCCCCATCCACCTCCGGCAGACCCAAGACCTGCTGTCCTTCAGACGACTCCTCAAGACCAGGCTCTTCGAGCAGTAGCAGCATCCCCCACCCCCCAGCGCCTTGAAACCCTCACGGGTAAGTAGCGCGCTCTACAAATGCTATGATTGATTGATTGATTGATTTCCTGTCAAGAGGATGAAACACTGATGGCCGACTGGCAGTGCTTTGAAAGTTAATGCAGCGCAGTGCAGCAAGCAAAGTTGCTGAATAGTGTGACTGGTAGAGAGCTAAACAGCACCATATCTAAAAGATATGCTGCTCTTCAGCTTTCTACCTGCACTGGCGCACTTGAGACTGCCTAGCGCCAACGCAGGCACTCTTGCACCATGGTGCAAGAGTGCCTGCGTAACAGACAGGACTGTTCTTGTACAGGAAGGGATAGTTCCTCCACAAAAACAATCCTTAGAGGCCTAGCCCGCTTTCCATGTGTGCTGCATTATGCAGCACACGTGGAAAGAGGAAGCAACAAGTAGAAATAAAGACACTTCTCCTTGTTATGCCTCTATCACATAGGTGCACCATTTTGGCGCAAACACAGGCTTACAAACCTTTGTAAATCTGGGGTTGCGTCAAAATACATGGGTAGATACATAGGAACATCCATGCTTGACCCATGTAACACCTACCCGGTGCAAAGTAACGCTATGCGCTGTGCTGTGTTACTGTGTATTTACTAGACCACACAAAGCCAAGCATTGTGGCTTTGTGCGACTCAGTAAATGCCAAAAAGGAAAGGCATCGGGCTGCACCACAAAAGTGATGCAACCCTGACGCAACTCTGGGCCTAAGTGTCCAAGGACTTGGACTCTGCACTGCACTCATCCTGAACTTTAGATCTGAACCAAACTACATTCAGTTCAGGAAACCTGTGAAAGCCAGATTATTCAGCCTTGCCTTTATCTATCCTCATTTCACTGCAGGAGTTGCAATCGACAAATTTCAGACAGGGTTGTCCACTGAACTCTACCCTCCCCCTCCTAACACCTACTGCATTCTCTTTCCTTCATTCGGTAAAGCACTGTGAAGTTAAAAGGCGAAAAGTAGTGCTTTAGAAAACTTCCTAAAAAATACATACATTAAATAGTAGCTAAATATATGGTTATTATCATCACCATTATTTCTCAAAAATAAACATGTTTTCACATTTCATCACTTTATTTTCTATATGATAGTATTTCGTATTTTTTTTTATATTGTCACATAATATAGTTGAAGGTATGTTGATGACACAGAGGTGAATGATCCCCAGGCTCCTGGAAATATGGCCATGTGATACGTGCAACATTAGGTGCTCAAGATTGTGAGCCTCACCCTTTGTGGAAAGATGCTGTGGCCTGGCAACATAAGAGGGCAAAATAGATCTCATATCAAGTCATGACCTGTTTGATTTATCTGTCGTGAATCCCATTGATATGTTAACACTGCATGAAGAACAAATTTCACTACAAACCACAAAAATGCTTTCATGGATTCCCTCGTTTTAGATTATGTTAATTTGATTGAATTTAATTTACTCAAAGCAGATTCTTCATTTCTTTGCTAATTAGGTCATAACGTTTTTCATTAACTATAAGATTGATTTCCCTGGTGTTGTGTGCCACAAACAGGGGTTGCTTTTCTAGAGAAAATGTACAGTAAATCGCAGCCAAACTAGCATCAGGCAGAAACCTTTGAAATCTGATTCTGATATTCTTGGCAGATGTTATGAACCTACTCTCAGGAGGTGACCCAAATTCAGTGGGTTTGGCCATGTGCATCCACATTCTATGTTGCTAGTTAATCATTTCTTTTCTTTTCTTTTCTTTACTCAACTATATTTGCTACTTGATGGATGTTGTAACAGTATATCAGTGTCAGAATAGATCTAACATAAATATCATGGCCTAATTATTGTCTACACAAACATCACCCCATTGGAGCTAATGTTAGAAAAGCATTACCCAGTGGACAATGTTTATGTAAATGATATTATGCGCACCATATTCATGCCAGACAATATTTAGGTACACAATCTTCTGACAGAAAACCTATTGGTGAATAAGAGTAGGTTCTCAGGTTTGGAGGCCAAGAAATGAAATGTTATTTCTAAGAAATTGGGTTGTTGGTTGATCCGGGTGTTAGCCCTGGTCAAGCAGCAACGACACTCCTTGTTGGGGTGAGGCACAAGTCAACCCTAAATTAACCTGTGTTCAACCCCAGAGGGAGCACTTGCACGTTGGCACTTATCAGCAGTGGCAAAGTGCCCATAGCATTTAGACCAGCAAAAACGAGGTCCCGCAGACAGCAAAAACACAGGAAGCAGAGGCAAAAATACAGGGGAAAACCATGCAAAGGATGCCAGGTCTATCCAATATCTTCTACTCTTTCGAGATAAAACAAAATGGCTCTTTGAATGTCCATGGAATGAAGACTAACAAAATCAGGAGACTGAGGCACTGGACAGAAAATGGGCAAAATAACTTCTTGCTGTAAATGAAAGGAAGAATTGACTGTGGGAACAAACCCCACCCTGGCCTCAAAACCACCCTATCCTCGAAGATCCGTAAGAAAGGGCCTACCCAACTCGATAGAAATACAACTTTAATGAGCCTGATAAATAAGTATGTGCAAGCAAGAGTCCTGCAAATCGATTCCGGGCAGGAATTCCGGAACAGAAATCAGAGGAAGTAGGACCTGCAGTGTTACTATGCAGAAATGAACAGTCTTGATCCATTGATTGAGTCTCTTTAAATCGAGTAAACGATGAAGGCCCCCTAACACTTTCTGCACCAAAAAGAGGATGAATACACCCGCTTGACCCTGCTCGTCCTGGGGAGCAGGGAGTATTGCCTTTTTGAGGACCAAGGTTGAAATCCCATCCCACAAGGCCCTCCTTTGGGCAGGATCTCTGGGGATGGGAGTAGGGATGCACCCCGAGTCTGGAGGCAGAAAGTTGAACTCTTTAAAATACCTGTTCTGAATGATGTTAAATACCCACTAATCCATGATAGAGATCTTCCACTTAGGAAAAAAACCTTGAGCCTTCCTCCCACCAAGTCCAAGGCCAGAGAACTGGAATAGTCAGGAACCCTGTGTTGATGGGCCTGCCTTATTGGATCCTTCTTGCAACCTCCCTGGTTTAAGGGGTTGGTATTTACGACGCTTTGCCGCATAAGACTTGGAGTCTTTCTTGGGATAATCCCTGGAATCCCTAGACCAGGGTCTGAAAGACTTTGCAGCAGATGATTTGTACGACCAGGAATTTTTTCACTAAAATGATTCTTGCCCTGAAAGGGTAATTTCAGAAAAGATGACTTTTCCATGAAGTCTGCTTTTTACTCCCGGAGCCACAAATTCCGACGAGCCATCACCACCGAACTGGAAGTGACTGAGGCCGCTTTGATGATATCCGAGGAAATATCAACTGCTGCTTCATTTGTACCAGGATGATTGTAACATCTACACCCTTCTGCAGAGCCTCCACAAGAGAGTCAAAATCCTTTGATAAGGATTGTGAAGTTAGAGCCGTATATGAGGATTGCACGCAAGACCAAATGATCTGCCCCAAAAGAAGCCACTGACCACCTTTTTATCTGTCTGATCCTATGACGAACAGTCATCAGGGGTTAATGATAATCTGTCAAGTAAGGGCCAAAATAGAACCACTTCAGTGTACTGCGGATGCACAGCATCTGCTTCTCCGAAGGATAGAACTTCTACAGGAAACTCAGAATCTGGAATTGATCTGACTCCTTCCAACTCATGAAAATAGATTCCTTAATCTTAGGGTGAAAAGGAAGAGCCACTGGAGTAGGTTTACTAATATTGAGGGAAGAGTCCTACAGCAAGAAAACTTCCCTCCAGAGGTACTGGGCTTATCCAGCAAAGAGTCACTATCTGTATCATATTGTACATTTGAAGGCTTTCTCTTTTTGGGATGAGAAGGTTTGGTAGCCACGGCCCTTGCCACCGCCTCATCAATCATAGTTTGTACCAAAAAGCGCAAGATACCTTACAAACTCTTGCAACTACTTTTAGTGCTGGCAAGGCGTAGGGTTGCAATAACGTGGATGGGGAAGCGCACCCCTGATGTGGATGCGTGGATAAGGGATGTACATGAGTGACACTGGCGGAAGAAGGCCACATGAAAGCTAGTCGGAGGGATGAAAACAGGGCCGGACTGGGAACCAAAACCGGCCCTGGCAAAGTGCTCGGCATGCCCCCCGGGGCTTGGGGGTGCCGCCGAGCTCTGTGCCAGGGCCGGTTTTCGGCCGATTTTGTTACAGGACCAATTTTGCAGCTATGCTGTAAAAAGGGCCCTGTAACAAAAACGGTCCCCACCCGTGCGGCCCTCCGGGGGATTGCCCGGTGCCCGCTATGGCCAGTCCGGCCCTGGATGAAAAATTGGAAGAGGATTCAGGACATGTAGGGAACTGTGTGACCCTTTCTTGAACTCTGTATCTAATGTGAGTGATCAGTATGAGTCAGACGTGAGTGGAGGAACAACCGTGAGGGAGACGGAATGATATACGCGATAATATATGATCATTTGTTTTGCCATAAGTTGGTATGCCCTGCTAGTATCTTTGTACTCTGCTGTAAATTTCAACTGTCTGGTAAGGCCGAAACTGTACACCTGCTGAGACTTTGTTATAAAGATAAATAAAGGTTTTTAAAAATATATATATTAAAAATGTTGGTACAGTCAGTGGCAGCGCTGGCAGGAGCAATGCGTTGCGCAGACTTCAGTGGCCTTCCGAGATAGGCCCTGGCACTTATTTTTTTTACAAATTAAGCACTGCACTGGACCTGACAGCAGCTGGAAAGACATAACATAAAGAAAGGAAAATGCAAAGACAGAGAAAGAAACACTGTAAGACGATGAATAAGATGCAAACACTGCCAGGTGCAACTAGAGGTAGACAGACCACTGGATGGTTGCATGGTGAGACCCCTGCACCGCGCCTTCCCCCACACACTGGAGAATGGACAGGGGCGCAAAGAAGGTTTGGACAAATAGAGCAGCAACCGGGAAAGGACGGAGTGTGAGATGCCCTGGGATGTGAAATGGGAGACACGCAGAAGCAGTGAAAATTAGGGTCAGGTGGCAGCAGGGCTGAGACCGAATGATGTCAGTTGGGAAGGAAGACATATTCAGAAAAGAACAGACAGGACTGGACTCCCTGAGCTTAAGTGAAACAGAGGCGTGGAGTGAATGATACAAGCAGAGCAGGGGTGAGGAAACAGGGTCAGTGACTGGTGGACTCCCGCGCTTGGTGATTTAAAGATGGGCATGGCTCACTTGTAATCAGGCCTGGCTTTCAGCAGAGTCACAGCAGCACAATGTGCATTAAAGCGCTCACACCACAGTACTGAAATAGCTTCCATTCCCAGGCCGTGCTCGCCTCTGCGCGGGGCCTCATAACATCCCGATTTCATTTTCTAGGTAACACAGAAGCGCACTGATAAATATGGAGCAGTTTATAAATAAGTCATGTACCCGTCGCGGCACTAAACACGACTGCATTCCCCAGCGCACCTTAAACCGCACTCGCACGGCAAATTTAATTTAAAAAAGCCCTTCCTTTGTTTACTAAGTGTCAGAAAAACATATTGAAAGTTGCAAATAAGCCCATAAAAGATTGATGCAGCAGTTAAAATATGCAAGTCACATTAACGCTGCTCTTCACAATGCAGGCTGCGTGGAAGTGACACATTTCTGACAAATTGGATCTAAGAGGGCTTGAATAGAGTCAGTTCATTAGGTGCAATACTGGGTCACTTTCTCAAGTTTCAGTGGCAAGCATGGCTGAGTGTTTCTGCCCATCGCAGAATGAATGAGGCCTAAATAAATAATTGCCTTTACCTGGTGCCATATGCCAAGGCAGAGACATACTTTAAAAGGTGAATGCCAACCTACTGGCTGTGCCAGTGCTTGTTTGCATTGGTGCTCCCACGTCATGATGCATGCACATATCATGATGCATATGTTTGCAATGGTAAGAAAAACATTTCAAAGGGGCAGCCATGTGTGTTGATATACGCATTGCAGCCCTTGTGCACGCGTGTTGTGGCACACTAGTGGCACACTGGTGGCCATTTGACCTTTTTTTTACTTAAATGTTCCACCATGGTGAAGTAGCCTGCACCGCACACCCCCTAGTCAGTTGGTAGCACTCTGCAGCTTCCAGGCCCTTGAAAAACAAGCATTTGCAATGCAATTGGTCTCGCCTTTGGGACCTTATATGTATTTAGCTCCAGGTTTCCAAGCTGACCGAAGCCGCAGCAGCAGATTCAGCGGTCGGCCGCGAGGGAAGACGCTGAACCGCCGCCGTGAAGGGAACGTCAAACCGCAGAAACCGCCACTTCTGGCTTCTACCCTTTCCGCCCCCGTCTCTGCAGCCCGAGCCCGGAGCTCACAGCCTGCCCCCGTCTGTACCCCGCCTCTAGAATCCACGCACCAGCAGGGTTTACGTTCAAACATCGGGAGTGCCCTCGGTGCATCGGGAGGCGGAGTGGCGGCGGTGGTGGTGGCGACGGCCCGGAGAAGAGCTAGGAGAAGAGCCAAGAGGCCAGGAAGACGGACACAGACACATGCAAAGGCACATGCAGGCAAGTGCACTGCGAGGGCCACATGCGGGCTCTAAAAAGAACGCAAAATGAAGTGCCAGGGAGTGCCCTCAAACGCGACCCAACTAGGTCGGGTGCAGCCGGAGGCCCCTAGCGTGCTCTGCTCTCGCTCCCCCTCCCCCTGTTCCTGTCACCCAGCTTGAGACCGGGCCATTGGCCCCACGTAAATCTCGCATTACCCCCTCATCCCAACCGAAGGTCTACTCTTCCTCTCTCCCCCATCACCTGGGGTGGTGGTGGCAACGGGGTAATGCGATCAGGGAAAATCAGAGGAGCTTCCCGCCAAAGGACAAAGAAAAGGTCAAAGAGGCTGCAGCCAAAGATCTCCCCAGTATGACTTCCCCAGTCACTTGTCCTCTAGCCAAAGAAGGTAAAGAACGGCGGTCAAGAACTTGGAGTCCTAACTGACACTACCTCAACAAACGCAAGCAATTGGCTAAAGGCCACACCAAAAACATCTACTGTGGCGGCCTCGGTGGGGCAAAACGAGGAGACATCACTCAGCACCAAACAGCAGCAAACGGGCACTGATCTCGGACTTCTTAAAAGTCGTAATAAAGTCCACTTCGGACAATCGACACCGCAATGACCTCAGGGGCCTCAAAGCAAGAGCTGAAAGCAGCATTAACATAATCTCCAAGAGTGAGGCCACCACAAGCCTTTCCAGTGAAAAAGGGACCACGAGCTGTGAGTGCGGGGGGGGGGGTAGTTTCCAGGCACCCCGCACGAGGCAATCAATGCAGTCCCAAGCCTCCAATTCCTATCATCTAAAGCTCTCCTCCCGCCAGAATGCAGATGAAGGGAAAACAATCAAGTTTTTAAGGCACAAATACACCACCACCACTCTTCCACCGATTCCCCAGCCAGCAGACACAATTTTCAAATTCCCCCAGAAATGATGCCCCCCAAGGCTTCAATAAAGGGACTCCCGCCAACCTGATGACCATAAACATCCCGAGTTTAATTGGGAATCCGACAAAACCCCGTGGTGATCGGCACACCGAAGCCCAGGAGTCAATCTTCTCTAACCACATCATAAACAACTGTGGTAAGCCTGGTCTTTTTTCGCCTTCGTCGGAAGTGCCAGTAGAACAACATAATAGCCAGAACCCTGGCCAGGTCAATCCACAGGATGAGCAATTTCTCTACCCTGATACGCATGGTCTAACCCAACTGTCGCCCCCTTCCCACATAAGGGAACAATCCAGCGGGACCCCGGGTCTCCTACAAGCTCCCTTGTCAGTACGTTCAAACCATTGGGAACACAACACCAAGGTATCTTCAAGTGAACTAGGCAGTTTCCCAGAATCTTCAGCCTGGCAGCTTCTTCTACAAACAATGGACACAATCGCCAAAGTAATGACTTACCATGCAGACAAGCTGGACACCCAAGTGGACCTCCTAAACATCCTAGCAATCCATGTTCAGGGAGTAGAACAGAAACTGAATAGTTTCAATGAGATGATCCTGAGGGTACAGCGAGACCGGGAAACAACATACCAAATGTGCCATTGTCACTGCACCCAAATAATCGACAAATTAGCGGCGGTCCCCACTTACTGTCAGATCTCTTAGTCACTACCAGGGAAGTGCCACCAAAGACAACTTCACAAACAGAGATAGACCACGAGGTACCATGTGCAATGGACATCGTAGAACTCTGCCCCTTGGGGGGGCACACCACCAGTGGAATAGAATCCAACTTAGAACAAATACAGGCAGATCCAACTGCACCTAGCTCAGTAAGAACCCTTGACAATCAAAAAGTTTTGGCTCTTCAATTAACTGATCAAAGTGAGCAATCACTAGGTCAGCCATCATCAGCGACCAAGATAAAGAGAGAAAACGGCTTAGAAAAGCAAGAAATAGAAGACACTCTAAACAGGCAACCAACAAATTTCTCGTCAATACTGACCAGGGAACGAAAAAGAGCAACCATGACGCAGTTCTATCTCCCCTGGATGCAATAACAAACAAGGATCAACTGTACCCCTCATCCACCTTCTCATCCACCCACTACATCTAGCTGTCTAAATGACATCAAAAGGGAACTACCGCAGTCTGGGAAAATATACAGTATATTTAAGCCCCCAAGGAAAGAGAAACAACTTTTATCCACCCAGGCTACACAAACCACACAAACTGCAAAACCCCTAACTACACCAAGGAATGTCATGAAAGAAATCAGCACAACCTGCTCACGGGTAGTAAATTTGGCCACCGACAATGGGAGAAAAGAAAATTGCCATCTCAATTTAACCCATGATCCAAACCCGGGAAGCAACAGTGCCAGTTGGACAAGGGTCAATGAACTGTGTACATCAAACAACACCATCGTTACTCCGACCATTCCACCGAATATCATAGAGCCTATGCTGGCCAACAATGTATCAGTAAGGGGTGCACACCAAAAGTCGCAGAGGGACACTCCCTCACACTACAACAAACTGGATTGTATCCCTCACTACGTCTCAAGGGAAAACCATGACATTTTAAACAGAAGTGCCCTGCTCATACTCTTTAAGGCCTTGCCCCCTTTGAGTCACATAAACACCTGTGACATTGTTAGCATAGAATTTAAACAGAACCCACATTTTATGGGCCAAGAATTAACAACAGCAACGTTCGTAGCCAACTCTCTTACTGAAAACATCTAGCAACAGAGGGACCAATTTGCAAAATGGGTATTAAGTTAAAAAAAATAGACCCCCCTTGCTACCCCAACCTTTTTTAACCACCCACCCAACCAGCGGGGCTGCTAAAGGGAGCCAAAGACCCAGACCACCAAACTCTTCCAAAGAGGAAAGAGCCCACGACCAGAAATATCACCATCACCTTTGCTCACCCAGAAGCCACAAAACCACCAGGATCTCGAGATTCAATTTCGGCCGGAACGTTTATAGACACAGCATGAACTAAATTTCATGTAGCCACCAATATGTTCCCGGACTGCAACATCTGCTCCTGGAACATGTTCGGCCTCAGCACTAAACTAGAAGATCCAGGCTTCATGGAATTCATTATAAAGTACAATATTCTTCTCTTTCAGGAAACCTGGCAGGTAAACCCTATTTCAATAACGGGCTACAAGGAATTCCTGATGCCGGCCAAAAAGGTTACCAACCAAGGCCGAGCCAAAGGGGTCTTTCGATTTTCATTTCAACAGACATTCCCTGGCAAGTTTCTACTATTGACCTTGAGTTTTCCTGGTTGCAATGTGTCAAACTAGAAGTCCCGTCCCTTAATTGCTTGCTTATTCTTAATATCTACATTCAACAAGCATTCAAACAAAAATGGGCAAGAGTTGATAATTTATTAGCAACACTGGCAACATTAAAACAAGCCCATCTGGATACGAACATCATCCTGTCAGGGTATTTCAATATGAACTTCTTGCAAAAAGGTAACAAAGAGACCAAAGAGTACACACAGGCCCGATCCGACTTGATACCCTTGGTAAGAGATGTGTGGCTTGGCTGGTTGACCTTTCAATGAGCATGCTCAATGGAAGCAGCACGACAGCCCTGCAGCATATACTAGGAACACTCAAAACTCAGCTTCAACCATAGACTACACTTTTACGGATCAAGATCTTTTTCCGTTCATCACGAATTTCCAAATAATGGATAGGACAGAAAGCAGCCACCAACCACAATCCTTCACGTTACTAAGAAACATCGCAAACTCGGTGCCACTCAACGTAACTTCTCAACAAATACAATGCCACAATTTAAAACGCTTAGTATGGGAAAACGACAGGATCGGCGAGATTATGGGGACATGCACCAGTCTTCTGGAAAGATTCCAAACAGAACCCATAAACACACAGGCCTGGGAGTGCTTTAACCTAGAATTAAATCAAAAATTCCACAATCAGGGCACAAGGAAAAAAGTGAGAAGACACCAAGGGGCCGATTGGTTTGCTAAACAACTCAGGACACAAAAACGACAACTGAACAAATACCTGAGATGACTACGCACCCAGGGCTCTGCCCCCTACCAGGAACTATTGCTACTAATCTCTACAGCCAGAAAAGACCTAAAAAGAGACATAAAGGTGGCAAAAAAACAGGAAAACCTCTGGGCCAAACTCCATCACTCCTGCAAACAAAGGGACCATAACTCAGACATAATGGAGGATGCCTGTAGAGTTCCCATCGGCCTCCTATACAACAAAACACCACCAACAGGCCCCGCAATTTATGGCTCCAGCCAGGCGAGGGGGCACTCATTGCAGGCCGTGACAAAGTCACCTCCAATTCAGAAGCACCCGAATATTCACCGCAGATTCGGAAAGAGCGAGTCCTAAAAATTATTAAAAAACTTAGAACTGAGGGCGGCCCTGGTCCTAACGGCTTGCCAAACGTTTTGTTTCGCCACGAGCCTCCATTCTGGTCTGGCCTCTTTACGCCACTCTTCTCTTCAATCTTAGCGTCCTGCACTATCCCAGATTCTTGGAGGGGTAGTATTCTAAACCCAATATACAAGTCGGGCGCCTGCTCTGACACCTTCAATTACCGTTTGATAGCCCTGATTGATGTGGAGGCAAAAATGTAAGCATCAAACTTGTTGGTTGATTTAGAGGACTGGGTCAGCAGATGTAATCTCATTCCCTATACTCAAACAGGATTCAGGGCAGGGATGGGCACACTCACGAACATCTCCGCGGTCACCCTGCTAGCCAACCAAGCCCTCGCAAAATCAAGGCCCCTGTATGCATGCTTTATAGACCTTAAAGCAGCTTTTGATAAAGTCCTGAGAGCCAAGCTATGGGCACAAATGCTAAACTGGGGTGCCCCAAACAAACTCCTGAAGGCCATAATCAATCTGTATTCCCAGACATGGGTCCAGGTCAGGAAAGGAGACGGGCACAGCATAACCAAAAAGATCCAAACTGTCAATGGGTTAAAACAAGGATGTGTGCTGGCACCTTGCCTCTTCAACATCTACATTGCTGACCTTGGTAAACATCTCCGGTCAATTCAATCTGACCCCCCAAAACTGAGCAAAATCCCCACACCCAGTTTACAATATGCGGATGACATTGTGCTCCTTGATCAAACACCTGTAAGCCTGCAGCAACTCATCACTAAACTGGGAGCTTACACCTTCTCGGCTCAGCTAACCATCAACCATCAAAAAACAAAGGTGATGTGCTTCGCCAGACAGCCCAAAACAACGGCAAATCGTAAACTTCACTGGTACTTGGACAAGCAACTTCTGACCCAGGTTGACTCATACAAATAGACCGCAATCTTAATTTTAAATCACAACTGCCACAAGGTCGTACTAAAGCCAAACAACTGCAGTTTGCCTTCAAAGTTCTAAAAACCAAACTTATAGGTTGTTCTACAGGTCATTTGCTAAAAGTCACTGAAGCACAATTTCTACCTTCAATCTCATACGGCTCAGAAATTCTATACCTGAAAGATGCCACCTTTTTAAGTACAGTACAATCAACCTTTTTAAAGAACTTGTTCTCGATCCCCCGACACATCTCACAATCCCAAATTCGATTAGAGTATGGACTAAGAAACCAGATCCCTGACAGACAAGGGGCACTAGCTAAGTATTACTGGAGAATGAGGGGTGCAGAGGACAATACCGTTGCGCACCATTGTTGGGTGGAAATAGAAACCCAGGCTAAACTAAATATCTCAACATTCAGTTCTGTGAAGGAATCCCTCGAGACATTGCAGCTATAGGAGGCATACTCTTCCCACCTATTCTGGTTTCAAAACTGTAGCCAACAAAGCAATAAAACGGTCCACCTTACTAATATACAACACAGTCTTTTAAAAATAGTCCCACGCTTGGGCAGTGATCCAAGCATATCAGCGGTGAAACCCCAACCATATCTACTAGACCACTTCTCCCACCAGAAAAAGCACTACCTGACGTTACTACGGCTGGGGTCATTTCCATCAAAGGACCTGATGCCGAAATGGAAACATCTTTGGCAATCCAAGGAATGCCGCTTATGTGGAGGATGGGTCGAGTCTTTTTTGCACTTTTTATGCATCAGCTCCTTCCTGGCAGCAACCCGAAGAACGGTTCTTCGAAAAACCTTCAGGAAGGAACAAATAAGGTCATGCAGAGTAGCTGTTATCCAATGCCTTGGAGGACCATTAATCCAACTGTCCTGTAGAGCCATAAACTTCCTGAAAATTGTGGCAAAAGAACTGGTAAAAAAAGGAAACGCTAACTGATTTAATAAGTTTTAGTACATTCAGTTTTGAAATCTTCTCACGGTATTGATCGCATGTTTTACATTTTTAACTTAATCGCTGTAGAGCGTACCAGTGTGCGCTTCATTAAAAAAAAAAAAAAAAAGGTTTCTAAAATGTAAATTTTATGTGTGGTGGTATTTCCACCCTTTTATGATTTTTTTACGAAATCGAATAAAGTATTTTTGTACTGTACTGTACTATGTATTTAGCTATGCAGCACATTAGCCTGGGTGCTGAAACATCAACTGTTCTTTAACATGGAGGGAAAGGAAGCACCAAACTGCGTGACACTCCAGGTATTGGAATACATGGAGAGAAATATTGCCTTTCAGCGGGAAATGGTTTAGTCCAAAGCTCAGTTTTTAATATAAAATCAGGGCCTTCGGTGGTCATATCACTGAAAATACAAGATTTGAAAAAAATATTATTGTCTACGGGTGCTCGTGGAAGACAATTTCTATGGACTGGAATCTAGAGAATGCTAAAGTGATTCTGGTATTTTACTGACCTTTGCTGGTCGTTTTCTATCAAGAAAGTTAAATGGAGGCAGTTGCCAGAAAAAAAAAAAGTCCCTCAGCAGAAAGCAATTCTGGTATTTTACTAACCTCTACTGGTCGCTTTCTATTAAGGCAGTTAAGTAGAGGCAGTTGAACAGAAAAAAAGCCCCTAAGCGAAGCAGACAAGTCCTAGGGCTGATCTCCAGAGCCCACAAAGTACATACACATATACGTATATACTAAAGTATATACAAGAGGTCATGAATGCTCAACCTAAAAATCAGGAGGTAGATGGGCGAGAGCACAGCGGGGTGGGCCGAGGATGGGTGGGGAAGCACTGTAATGCAACAAAGGAGTGTGGGCGGGGCAGCCGTACATTGTGTGTGTGTCAGAATGAAGAGGGGCTCTGCTGCTCAGATGTTCACATCCAGCAATACCATTGGCTGCTTCCAACACTGATAGACAGCTCTGTGAGTCAACACCCAAAGCTAGCTGAACTATAGTACCCAATAGCTGACTAGGGCTGACCATATGCCCCTTTTGTATACGTTGTATATGTCATTTGTCATGCGTTTTATGATGACAGTCGCTCTCACCACTCATCTCAAGCTGTCAGTTGGTGAGAGCTAAAAAGACTAAGTAAAAACAGGAAAAGCCTCGTCCTCAGCCAGTTCCAAAACCTAACACCAGCATTTATGCTAAATAAAATATAGACGTAGAGTATACACATTGTGTAGAATGGCACTTCTTTCTTTGTCCTCTTCCATTCAATGTTAATGTTTTTGCATACCTTCTACTATGCAAATCTTTAGAACTTCAGTTCCTAGGTATTTCACCAAAGAGGCAAAGACCAAGCATGATACTTGTGTTTTTAATTTATGGTTTAAATCCTTTTATTGATTTTGAGAAGACAAGCATTACATTAGCTGTCACCTACATCCACTGGCTGGTGGGGAACATTCGTTTTAACTAGAGTCTTTTTAATTTAGAAAACATGAGGAACTTTGGGGCATATTATCAAGAAACGGCGTTAAAAATATCGCCGCTTTAGCGGCAGAAAACTGCCGCTAAAGCGGCGATAATGGGCTTGATAATATGCCCTTGGGAATTCCCATAGAAGCCCATGTTCTGGTGTCAACATGGGCTTCTATTGGAATTCTCAAGTGCATATTATCAAGCCCATTATCGCCGCTTTAGCTGCAGTTTTCTGCCGCTAAAGCGGCGATAATTTTAACGCCGTCCTTGATAATATGCCCCTTTGTTTTTGAAAGATGACTTGGAGGCAACGTTCGGCCTTCGCATACTCTAATTGATGTAGAAATCACACTTTCATATCGCGAGCCTCAGTTCAGAATCACCAAACGCACCATAAAGACGTGCAATCCCCTCCACCCCTGTCCCCTCTCCCCACGTCCCAAACAGTGGACCCCATAAGCATGCTGGTTCTTATCGCTATTTAAGTCTCTGATTCTGCACGTGATATTCTCAGCACTGATTGAAAACAAAGATAGTCAGTCGACACCTATAACAAGATGTGCCTCCATCCATCATGCACCCATAAGGAGCTTTTGTTTGGAACCTCCACCCACCGGAAGACACAAGGGGCAGATAAACGCAAATCCACCACATGGTAAAAACCCTTTCAGGTTACAATCAATTCACGCGAGCACAACTTGAAAGCTAATGTAAGGCATCAGAAGCAGAGAAACAACTCTTAACTGCATGAAATGACATTTACCTATGTATTTATTGGTGGAGACTACTGTTCCCGCAGATTCAGTGGCAGATTGGGCTCAGAGCACACTTCAATCAATGCAGATTCTGATGCAGATTGTTCTCACAGCACACTTCAGTCAATGCAGAGTCTATGGCAGATTATGCTCACAGCACACTTCAGCCAATGCAGATTCTGAGGAAGATTGGGCTCACACTACACTTCAGCCAAAGCAGATTCAATGGCAGATTGTGCTCACAGCACACTTCAGCCAATGCAGTTTCTGTGTCAGATTATGCTCACAGCACACTTCCGCCGATGAAGATTCTGAGGAAGATTGGGCTAACAGCACACTTCAGCCAAAGCAGCTTCTGTGGCAGTTTGGGCTCACAGCACACTTCAGCCAATGCAGATTCAGTGGCACATTGGGCTCACAGCACACTTCAGCCAATGCAGATTCTGAGAAAGATTGGGCTCACAGCACACTTCAGCCAATGCGGATTCTGTGGCAGATTGGGCTCACACTACACTTCAGCCAAAGCAGATTCAATGGCAGATTGTTCTCACAGCACACTTCAGCCAGTGCAGTTTCTGTGTCAGATTATGCTCACAGCACACTTAAGCCGATGAAGATTCTGAGGAAGATTGGGCTAACAGCACACTTCAGCCAATGCAGCTTCTGTGGCAGTTTGGGCTCACAGCACACTTCAGCCAATGGAGATTCAGCGGCACATTGGGCTCACAGCACACTTCAGCCAATGCAGATTCTGAGGAAGATTGGGCTCACAGCACACTTCAGCCAATGCGGATTCTGTGGCAGATTGGGCTCTAAGCACACTACAGCCAATGCGCTTCTGTGGCAGATTGTGCTCACAGCACACTTCAGCCAATGCAGATTCTGAGGCAGATTGGGCTCACAGGAAACTTCAGCCAATGCAGATTCTGTGGCGGATTGTGCTCACATCACACGTCAGCCAATGCAGATTCTGTGGCAGATTGTGCTCACAGCACACTTCAGCCAATGCAGATTCTGAGGCAGATTGGGCTCACAGGAAACTTCAGCCAATGCAGATTCTGTGGCGGATTGTGCTCACATCACACGTCAGCCAATGCAGATTCTGTGGCAGATTGTGCTCACAGCACACTTTTGCCAATGCAAATTCTGAGGCAGATTGGGCTCACATCAAACTTCAGACAATGCAGATTCTGTGGCAGATTGTGCTCACAGCACACTTCAGCCAAAGCAGATTCAATGGCAGATTGGGCTCACAGCAAACTTCAGCCAATGCAGATTCTGTGGCAGATTGTGCTCACATCACACTTCAGCCAATGCAGATTCTGTGGCAGATTGTGCTCACAGCACACTTCAGACAATGCCGATTCTGAGGCATATTGGGCTCACAGCACACTGCAGCCAATGCAGATTCTGTGGCAGATTGGGCTCTAAACACACTACAGCCAGTGCAGATTATGTGGCAGATTGGGCTCACAGCACACTATAGCCAATGCAGATTCAATGGCAGATTGTGCTCACAGCACACTTCAGCCAATGCAGGTTCTGTGGCAGATTGTGCTCACAGCACACTTCAGCCAATGCTGATTCTGAGGCAGATTGGGCTCACAGCCCACTTCAGCCAATGCAGATTCTGAGGCAGATTGGGCTCACAGCACACTTCGGACAATGCAGATTCTGAGGCAGATTGGGTTCACAACACACTTCAGCCAATGCAGATTCTGACGCAGATTGGGCTCACAGCAAACTTCAGCCAATGCAGATTCTGTTGCAGATTGGGCTCACAGCACACTTCAGCCAATGCAGATTCTGGGACAGAATGTAACCACAGCACACTTCAGCCAATGCAGATTATGTGGCAGATTGTGCTCACAGCACACTTCAGCCAATGCAGATTCTGGGGCAGAATGTAACCAGAGCCTACTTCTCTCCCTGCAGCTGTGGTGAAAGATTCCGCCACAAACTCCTCTGTCCCCGCATGGTGATAGAGTGCTCTAATTTTCCTATCCGAATAAGTATGTGACTGTAGAAGCGCAGTCAGTTCCTTTTCGACCTATCAATGATGAGTGATGGTGGTTGCATCATGTACTGCCCAAGTGTATCTTAGGTGTTTGTTGAAGGACACTTCCAACTGAGGTGCTAATGGGAATGTAGCGCTTGATGACTCTCATGTTTACCATTTTACGTGGGTGGCTCTATGCGGGGGAGGTATGCCTCTCGTGGGTATCACATCATGCCGACACTTATGATCATAGTTAGGAATAACTGAGTCACCGCTTACTTGCCTCATATTGATTTGAAGAGGGAATAAAGGCCAGATCTGCCAGGAACAGCTCTGCTGTAAAATTCGAGACAATTCACCTTTAAGAAATTCTATTATAGTTCTCACTTTTACTAAACAATAGTAGAAACCGAGTCAGGTGCAACTTCCGTGTTAACATTAAACTTTCTGTTTTGGGTTAGAAAAACGGAGGAGTGAACGTGGCTGCATAATACACACGCTGCCGATCCCTATGTGATGTTGGTCGTGTCGCCATTGCCTGACCTGGCTTTGTCCCAGGGCCGGAAAGGGAGGAGCCGCGGGATGAAGCTGCAGTTCGCGCTCAGCAGTAGGAAAATAAAGACGTGTTCCTACCACTCTCCGTGTACGTGTGTTTCCTGGGGCACGGGGAACACGAAACTGGCGATGAGGGTGGGATGCGAAGTCACACCCCCCTCTACCGTCACCTCTCGCAAGCAGAAACGAAGCGCGTTGCCGCAAGTGAAAGCGGAGCGTCCCAGCTACCAGAGGAAAGCACAAGCGACAGTCAGCACAGCCACGCGGCTCGTGATTGAGGAAGGGTTTATATTGAAGACAGAACCCGGACCACACGAAAGAACAGCGCGTGAAGGCAGGGGTAAGCCCAATGAAAATTCCCCTGTGAAGACTGAACGTGAACAGCCCAAGCAGCATGACGCGCTGAGCTCCTCTCCCAAGACTTTCCAAATATGAACTGGAAGTGACTTTAACTAAACTTATTGGAAGCAAATCATTATGCGCAATTTATACAGCTGACCCTGCCTTTCAAGTTTACACACACGTGATATTCTCACGCTCGTACCTTCAGCGAATTAATCTGGGTGAACTCGTCTACCCTCAGCTGTTTTCTAAAGCCCTCAATTGCTATTCCATGCTCTACGAATAATTGCATCAATTCAGCTTGCTCACCCGTTATATGTCCTGATGATGATCTCGAACAGTTGAGATCGAAACGCCGTTGACCCTTTACAACAAAACTCTTCCTATTTTATAAAGTTGCTTGAGGAGTTTTACACTATTGTTGTCAATGTGATTCCGTTATTTTAAACTTCACCATCACTCTGCACGTCTCGCCTCTTTCACTTATTGTGTGAGCACCTGAATTCTATTGTTGTGGAAATAAATGTTTCACATGAACTGACTTATGTCCCTATATACATTATTAATTTTTTTGCTCCTTTAAAATAATTAATCTTCAACTCTCTAACCATAAGTGCTCTCCTTAGGATCACTTTATTATTGGACCTTTTGGCCACACCCGATCCACTGTTTTTTTACCGCCTGTGAAGACTGCAGCATGAATGCATGAGTCCCTTTCGGCGGCATGCTGCATTGGCCAAGCTTAATTCTAACTCGGCGGACGTTTTGAAGTCAGGCAACACACTTAAGGACTCCCCAAGGCCTACCAAAGTCGCATTTCAGCCTCGCAGATGCCTCCAAAGTCACTGGAGCTACGCTGTACCCCGCAATGTCAGACCCTGACTCCTCGCAGCAAGCCGTGCCCAGCCCAGCACACAATGCTTTGCCACCTGGGCCGATACTCATGGGAGTATCATATCTACGCCCTCCTGAACCACTGCCACTGATGTCCGGAAACAGTATGGGCCCGCGTGGAAGAGTTGGCTTGAAGATTTCGAAGACTTCATGAAAGGGTCACAAGTCTGTGACTCCAACCAACAGCTCATTGCCCTACGCAATCTTGTAGGTAAAGACATAGGACAAATCATCAAAGACTTACTGCTGGCAAATGCTGCGTCATATGAGAGCGTGAGAGAAGCCCTGAACAAGAAATTCCTTAACAAGCGGAACCTAGATTATGAGCGCTACACATTCAACCTCGCGTCTCAGGAGCGAGATGAACCCATGGGCGACTTCATATCCTGCCTTAAGCGCTTCGCTTGCCACTGCGAATTCGACAACTTCAACACAAAAGACGCTCTTCGCCTGCGCCTCATTGATGGATGCCAATCTGAGTCATTACACCGTCGACTACTGAAGAAACACTACACGCTAGATGAGGTAGAAGAACTTACGCGCATCAACGATCAAGCCGAGGAGCACGCGAAGAAGATGGAGGCCAGCAAACCTGAAAGAAAGGAGCAAGCCCTCCGTGTGCACTCTCACATGGAACCGAGGCGTTGCCCAGACCAACACACATCGGGAAGAGTCACGAGACCGCCTCGTATGAAATCACCCCACCGAGGGACACAGAACAGTCACTCCCATAGACAACCTTCACAATGCTACAGGTGTGGCCAAGACTACCCTCACACGGGTCAGTGTCCAGCTATTGGACAACAATGTCACCGCTGTGGGAAAGACAACCATTTTGAAACCGCATGTCAGACCCGTCGCACGGAAGCGAGACAGACCAAACAGAACACAGCATCACGTCACCATGTAAGGGCTGTACGTGATCGAAGAGACCATTCGACGAGCTCATCCAGATCCAGTACACAGTCACACAGCTCATACCGATCTCAGCGGTCAACATCCAGAGAGTCGTCTTCCCTTACTCCCATTTCACAGGACAGTGATGAATATGTATGCATGGTGGCAGACCCAGATAGACTGAAGAAGTACTCACGACTACACATCCAAATGGGAAGCCACTCTGCGAAGTTTGTTTTAGACACAGGCGCATCACTCAACTACATTTGCGCCACTGAATACCAGAGCATGAATCCAAAGCCGAAGTTAGAACCAGCAGCAGAGTGGGTCTACACATGGATGTCCGGAGAACCACTACCATGTTTAGGACAATTTCGTACCACACTAACTTAAAAAGATAGGAAAATCCAAGCGCAAATTCACGTCATCGAAGGCCCTGAAGCAGCAGACTGCCTTCTCAGTTTACCCACAGCGGAACGCCTGAAGCTAGTCAAGATCCTATACAAAGTGGACGATTCGCCAGACAAGTTCCCAAAGCTATTCCAGGGTCTAGGGAAGCTTGTCCATTTCAAAGTCAAGCTACACATCAATGAACAAGTGACGCCAGTGGCACAACACCACAGGAAAGTGCCCTTTCACCTACAACAAGTGGTAGATGATGAACTCCAAGACTTATTAAAAGCAGACATCATTGAAAGATCAACTGGACCCACTCCATGGGTGTCTCCCGTGGTAGTCGTACCCAAGAGAGGCCAAGACAACAAAGTACGCCTGGGCATAGACATGCAAGCTCCTAATACAGCCATCGAACAGGAGCGACACTAAGGACCCCACATCAGTGACATGATCACACGACTGAACGGTGCAACAGTGTTTTCGAAACTAGACCTCAACAAGGGTTATCATCAACTTGAGTTGCACGAACGATCACGTTACACCACTACCTTCACCACACACCAACGACTCTTCCACTACAAACGCCTAAACTTTGGGATCTCCTCTGCTGCTGAGATTTTCCAGGAGGCTGTCAGACGAGTGATACAAGACATTCTGAATGCCTTCAACTACAGCGCCGACATCTTGGTGTTTGTAGAGACCCAGAAAGATCACGACAAAGCGCTGGATCGGGTGTGTCACGCCTTACTCAACGCCAACCTCACACTCAATCGGGACAAATGTGAATTTCACAAGTTGACCCTCAAGTTCTACGGCCACATCTTCTCAAATGAGGGCATGAGACCTGACCCCGACAAGATATCAGCACTCTCGGACACTCCACAGCCGCACAACGTCAGTGATGTTCGCTCGTTCCTGGGGATGGCCAGCTACTGCGCCCGTTACATCAAAGACTACGCCACAATCAGCTACCCTCTCCGAGAACTAACCCGACAAGGGCATAGTTTTCAGTGGTCAGCTGCGTGTGACCAAGCTTTCAACACAATCAAGGTAGCAGTGAGTTCAGCCATCAACCTTGCGTATTTCAACCCCAAACGGAAAACCAAAATCACAGTAGACGCCAGCCCCTTTGGGTTAGGAGCGATTCTGGCGCAATATGATGATGAAGCTGACCAACGCCACATCGTCGCTTACACCAGCCGCAGCCTTAGTGACACAGAAAAGGCATATTCCCAACCAGAAAAAGAAAGCCTGGCAGTCGTATGGGTGTGTGAGCATTTTCACCTCTTCGTGTATGGCAAGCACTTCACACTCATCACCGACCACCAGGCGCTGATCACCATCTTTGGGAACTCCAGATCGAAGATGCCTCTGCGAATTGAAAGATGGGGCATCCACCTACAGGACTATACGTACACCATTATCCACAAACCGGGGAAGATGGAGAATCCGGCAGATTACATTTCACGGCATCCCCAAGCTCTGACGCGGGTGCGTCACTCTGTGGCTAAAGAATATCTCCACTTCGCCATCGACCGAGCTTGCCCATCGGCTGTTCCACTTGAGGCTATCATCGATGCATCAGCAAATGATGTCACAATCCAAAACATCATGCATCATGTGCGCACCTACTCATGGCGACATCTAGAAGAACGGAATACGAGCGGCACCATCAACATGCAAGAACTTGCGGCATTCAAACACGTCAAAGATGAACTCTCCATCAGTGACAATGGCCTACTATCAAAAGGCCGGAGAATTGTCATCCCCAACCAGCTGCGACAGGGAACTGTAAATCTGGCACACGAAGGACACCGAGGGGTGGGAGCCACGAAGAAAGTGCTGCTAGAGCGAATCTGATTCACTTCTCTTGACCAGATGGTGGAGACCACACTCCGAGACTGCCCACACTGTCAACTAGTAGGGCAAGAAGAATCACATGCCCCCCTGCAGATGTCGGATCCAACTGACAGTGTCTGGCAACACGTAGCGGTAGACTTCTTTGGCCCGCTGAAGTCAGGGAAGTACATCATCGTCATCATGGACGAAAATTCTCGCTTCCCCATTGCTCATCAGATTTCATACACAAAGCGACCGCTGTCATACCTGCAATTGATGAAGCATTTGCCGCATGGGGCATCCCCACAGTGGTTAAGATTGACAATGGCTCACCATTTAATGGACAAGAATTCACAGAATTCGCGAGACACCTCAAATTCAAGCATCGGAAAATCACTCCCTTGTGGCCCCAAGCAAACGGGATGGTGGAGCGATTCATGGCCACCATCAAAAAGACAATGCAGCAAGCTGAACTAACTCACCGTGATATTCAGCCAGCACTAAATGAAGTACTACGAGCATACAGGAAGAGGTGTGTCGCCGCGGCCTGGGCGACTGACACTGGAATCTGGGCATCACGGTTCGGTCCCTGGCGCCGCGGCAGATTAGCCCAGCACAATGTGACTCTGGGCAGTAGCTTACTTAATCTTCCTGACGACCCCAGCGTCTAGAGACCCTTACGGGCTGAAGGCAAAAGAATGACCAGGAATGTGTCACACTTCAAAAGATGCATCATTATTATTATTATTATTATTATTATTATGTGTTCTTATATAGCGCTCAACTTACCCTTGGGCATCTTGGCGCTTGCATTGGGAACCCGTCCTGGTTTTTCCCTGTGAGATAACCCATACTGGGCATCCCCAAGGTGAAAGCCAGGCATCCCGCCGCGGGGGGGCCGTTGTGGAGATTAAGCAAGCTTGTTGCCCAGAGCTGCATAGTGTGAACTCGTGCTTAGAAGAGTGGGCACCTAAGCGAGAATTATCGAGTCCGTGGACAATTGGGCTCCGGACCCTGCCGCGTCGGGAATTGAACCCTGGTCCCGGGTCTGACCTCTGCTTCAGGGTATGCCTCCTCTAACCAGTGAGCTACACTTCTCCACCATCCCGACAGCCTACACGTAGGCTCGAAGACCTGACTGGGACACAGACGTGTCAAGTCAAGAAGAGAGCAGCCACGAAGAACCTATACGAGATCTTTGAAGGGAGAAGAGAACGTCCTCCCAGTCAATCACAATCCGGCCAACCGAGAAGGGACAATCTAAAGCCCATTCGAGTCATTGAAGAACTCTGAGAAAGACATTGACCTTTCAAAATACAAAAGGGGGGAGATGTTGTGTCGCCATTACCTGTCCCGACTTTGTCCCAGGGTCAGGCATGGCCGGAAGGGGAGGAGCCGCGGGATGAAGCGGTAGTTTGCGCTCAGCAGTAGGAGAATAAAGACGTGCTCCTACCACTCACCGTGTCCGTGTGTTTCCTGGGGCACGGGGAACACGAAAATGTGTATGTTGGACCCACAATGAATTTGGGTAATTAACAGATTTCTAATATTTATAATGACTGCCATTCAAAATGAGTGACTCCAACTCGGGTATGTAATCGTATTGTTTATACTTGCGCTTGTGGTCCTTAATGATGATAAGTGACAGGTGTGAATAGTTTTGCGTCTTTGAATCGTTGTAGGTGTGTTAAACATGGTGCATCACTTAGCGGAGGGAACAGGATGAAGCAGGTTTATTTCATACTCTAAGTCCTCTGGCAGGGCAGGGAGTTTAAAACTAATGCGATGTGTTCGCATTTCCTGATCACTATCAATTTTATGATAACTCACGGTGGCCTAAATATAATTTTGGGTGGGAATCACACGGATATGGAAAGATTATTTATGGCAGTCATTAGTTTTAACAGACTTGGTATTCGTAGATTTAGTTCATTTACAAATTAAGGCAACAGCATATTTTTTGAGTGATCGTGGGTGCTCGCTGTAGGTGATAGAGGATTTACATTGGGCCCTGCATAGTTGTATAATGCATTGTCTTTTTATGATTTATATCTATGATAAGGAGAGATAGTGAATGGTAATCGCTTGACAGTGAGTTGAGACACTTTAATATGGCGCTCATATCCACCATAATAAGATACACATATTGTTCATGCTACTTTAGATATGGTGATGGCTTGGATGTAGGAGACAAATATTTTGTATAGATGCCCTTTAACTGAGAGTTCGTGACAAACTGTGATTACAGCTGAATATTTTATGTATGGGTAGATTTGACAATAAGTAGGACGATAATACATACATATATGAATTAAAATGATGTAATAAAAGAACGAACGTTTGCCTTTTTATCTAGTGTAGATAATATAAAACAGGTGCCTTTAAAAATACAAGGTTCGAGTAGGTATGCACCTCAAAGGACTTGATTGAAAAAGCCATAAAAGTGATAAGGAACTGTGTCATACGAGCTAATACTAGGGAATTAAATATGATCTTCAAAGAAAGCAAAAAGGCACTAATTTACATATATAGCAATGGAATATGGGTTATTGCTTTAGAATGTTTTTAAACCTGAAAAATCTGTATGTAGCCATTATATAGAAAGACCCGTAGATTATAAAATTCATGATACTTGCTACATGGTGTGTTAAGTCTCCCTTTATATACCAAGGACAGATCTGGACTGCTCTTATTGGACAGTATCTTGGCCTGTAGGGCCAGGCACTCTCCTTACACGTGTGAGCAGACAAATACGCTTCTAGGTTTGTAGATGGGCTTTTAGGCTCTTGGCAGATACTCAGCTTCTCCTGAAGTTATGCAGACTCCCAGGGATGTCCCTTCACCTACGAGAAACTGGCTGTCAGACAGACACCAGCCCTGGTTGCATAGCAGCTCTTCGACTACTCTTCAGAGCACTCAGTTCCTTGGTCAAGAAGAACTTTGAACTGGAGCAAAGTTTGGTAAATTGAGTCCCACTTTTATACTCATTTTCCAGAGCCACTATGTAAAATTTTGGAACTGGTTGGAGGTGGTTCCCTTTCAAATTGTATTTCCTGGCAGTAGTACAAATGTGTAGCCTTTGTACAAGGGGATGGCACTCACAACAGGTAGTGATGATGCAGGCTTCAAGCAGGAGTATCCAAAACAAGAGCACAATAAGTGCAAGTTCTCTTGCATCTGGTTGTCATCAACCTTCCTAAAGTGTTATCAGGGACAAATAAAAAGGCCTAACACAATTAGCAACAGAACCTGCAGAATCATCATCTCTCCCCTATCACCCACACAGTGACAGTGTTCAGGAAGGACTAATAAGCACCCCCTTGCTGAATGGACCTCGTGGATTTTCTGAAGGTAGCCCTGTATCCATTCTTCCTCACTACAGTGTTTTTAGTCTCCACCTTCCAGCCTCACGAAAGCTGGCAATACACTTCCACTGTCTGAAAGCTGCATCCACTCTCCATTTTGTGCCACGTTAAAACCAATGGACATTCAAAATGGATCCTACTGGGCATAGCAAGCACACTTGCACTACTAATGGGGTCCCGCTAGGACAAATGAGCCATACATCCACCGTGCACACGTGCATTCGACATATACCTGACATGACAGTGCAAAGGTCTGATTATCACTTCCTAGTGAAGCTTTGCGCAAGTGATCTGATGGGCTGCTCTCTTCTGGGTAAGGCAGAAAGAGCTCTGCCCAGGTCTGTAAATCCTCAAAAATTGGTACACTGTCACCACCCCGATTTATCTTTAACACAAGACACGGAGAGTAACCCTGTGTTGCTAAGGTGGGTATGCCCGGTCACTGAGCAGAGTATGGGACTTGTTTTTACCATGGACAGGCCTAGGCCTCAGCCCACACACTAGATTAGCATGCTGGCTGGGCCTATCAAAATATCAGGATACCAGATTCACATGCAGTTGGGCACTCAGGACAGGGGTGCGTTCCCGTATACCATGCCATGGTCATTCCTGTTAGAAATTATTGTCGTTTCACAAGTTGGCAAAGAGATATATTGAGAGTAAACTTACTCTCTTAAACTCTGTATGTCAAAAATGATTTTTATTGAACTGACACCTGCGTTTAGACCACGCTTGACTTTCTTCCAATAGTGTACTCAGTAAAAAGCTAGAACTCTGTCACCCTCCTGTAAGCTTTGTATGTAAGTAGAGTATGTAAAGTATGTGGGTAAAGTATGTAAATTATGGAATTATACTAATAATGGCCATGTATATAACAGTCAATACTAACTGAATTTTTAGTAACTTAATAATAATCATACAACGTCCCAACTCTTACAAATCTATTTCAGCAACATTAGAAGAATAAAATATTCAGTCAAAACCTTCATGGTTTCGAATGTATGCCTTGCAGCTTAGATGGCACTGTTGGGAACCGGTGCATAGGGCTTGGAGCTGTTCTGCCGGCATTTACTAGTTACACAAGCACCTCCACAACAAACAGACTGTACCTTCTAAGCTTGTTACCTTCTAAGCTTGTTTATCTAGAATACAAACCATCAATCTGCACATTGCACGCAATGCTCTGCTGTGGTCACGCTAGCACACCAACCTATTTTATGATGACTCCTCCCCGTGACCAATGATTGCACAGATCTCTCTCCATCTAAGATACTTTGATAGCATTGTACCCTGGCATCTGCTGGTCACACATAGATGTCTATGGCAGGTGCCTTGCCTACCTAGCTACCTTAAAATGGGTCTAATGATGATACGTAAGGTAAGCCAGAGACACATTTTTGCTTGCTAATTTCTCTGGGAGTAGTCTGTAAAATAATGAATATGCCTTGATAGATCACAGGCTGAGAGTAATTGCTTCTGTTCCTCATGCCCTTGCTGAGCCTGTCTTCTTTCTGCCACCAGCACCCCTCTTACAAATACCTAGAGTACGTCCTTTCCATGTCCAGCACTGCGATCGGGTGAACCTCCAAATCAAAACAACATTCAAAAGTACAAGGACATGCACATCACTTGATACTGGCCACTGAGGTGAATCACAGGGTTGTATAGGTTGCGTAGATGCATTATTAGCATAAAACTGATGATGTCATGCTATACAGTGAAGATAAGCAATATAAAGAAAGCAGCCACTGGGCAGGTTTTTCATAATCCAGGCACACTGATTTCACATTAAATCATATTCATTTGAAGGCTATAAACGGGTGTTATAATCACTTTAAGGTAAATTCGAAAAACACTTTTTTTCTTTACCTGGAGGGGTAGAGAGGATGTCAAGTTAGAGTAACTCCTCCTATAATATAATCAATTTTTCACTTAAATTACTCTAACGGATCAACCGTGGTTGATATTGGTGCACTTCAGTGGGGAGAGATGTGAAGGATCTAATTAGAGTAAATACCTACGTCTTCACCAATAGGTGAGCAAGGAAAAGTCTTCCTTTTTGTTTATTTACCCTCACACACCCTAGTGGTGTCATGCTTCATCATCGGGTCACCCCGACGCCTAAAAGTCGGGGTGGGCTCAACCACAGTATTGGGAGCTCTTGATAGAAGTTGGTGACCTGGGGGGCTAAATAAGTTAAAATACCTCAAACAGATCCCCGGTTTCCCTTTATTCTTGGGTCTGTTTGGGTAACTAAAAATTAAAGATTGGGTCTTACAAGGAGTCTTATGGTCCTAAGACCCTAGTGCCAACATGTTTCAGTCCTATTTTGGCCATATAGGTCCTGGACTTTCATCAGGGCTAAGTATTGGCCTCCCTAGGAGACAGGATATAAGGGGGTTTCCCTATCCTGTATGCAAATCAAGGGCAGAGTAGCTGCTCCTTGTAACAATGATTGATGATTTACCAATCACGGGTAGTGATCCATCTGTAAAGATAAAAAGACAGACAACAGAGAAAAACGAAAAGACAAAAACAACATACATTTTATAGTAATGTCACTGTTTTTCTTCCAGATTACGTCCCACATTGCGTGCTCTGGAACTAATTAATAAACCACTAGTGCCAATATGTGTCTATGACATAGTGGTAATCAATTGCTTCCAAACCTGTGCCACTCATGTGCTTGTCATCATTTAATACTATTAAGTGACAGATGATTGGTGGGGTGGCTGTGGTACTCAAAAACTGATCTCAATTCGTGTCAGTACGTCTATGTTTATACTAGTGTAACACTCCATGCCTCACATTCATTCCACATTCATACAGTGTTAGTGCGAAGAATAGCCATAATCGTAATCATGTTGTATTTATGATTTATCCCTCCTGTTTCTGTGCAAAAAAATTTTTTAATAATAAAATCTTAGTCCCTTACCCGATTCTCGAATGGTTTCTGTATCTCAGGGGATCGTTAAGCATCTAGGGGTAGCTTTGTAGTCAAACCCTACATTAATGACCCCAGATGGTTAAGGGAAAACAAATATGGCGAGTGGTTATTGTCTGACCTAACAAAATTAAGTATCTCTCGTATTTCCCATATGGAGAAAAGGAGGATTGAAAAATGCTTGGGGATCGTATTGAAAGTTATCCTACTCAGACTTACTTCATCAAAAGTCCTGCCCCGCATGCACACCTACTTGGCTCCGGTCCCCGGCTTTTCGCGTTTTGAAAAGCGAAGGGGCCCTGTTTTTGAACCCGTGGGTTGTCATGGAGACAGATTGGAAGGACGTGCGTCCTAGGCGCATTTCCGTATACGTCATCACATTAGTTACGTACGCGGATCCATGGGATTTGTAGTTCCAATGTATGTATGCGCCGCGGTCGGAATCTTGAAATAAGATCCAACCACTCAAAAATGTCAACCTTGCCCCACGTCTATAGATGCCACAACGCAGTGCATAAATACGATTTAAAAAAAGGGGGGGGGGGTTGGTATGCGGGCCGTAATTGGCGGCTTTTTTTCACAGTTATCGCCATGGGAACGTGGAAGCAACGTAGTTACGTATGTCAACGTGCCGGGAGATTAGGGTGATGTAGTTTCTTTTGGCTGATACATTACGGGCGGGTAAATAACACCAGTATCATTATACAGCGATCACTGCCTATGGGATACAAGGCATGTATTTAATAAACAGAGATGATTTTTTGTTCTTATTGAAGGACAGTTGAGGCGTACTTGGTGTGCTAACTTTTTCAGCTTTTTGCTTGCTCGTTGTTTAATGGAGCTATAATTAGAATTCAGCTCATGTTGGAGGATCTGCGAAGGAGTTATTTTTGGTATACTCCATATATTATAATAGAGGTGTGGGCTGCCTTTGTTGTGGCAATTGTTAAGTGTGAATAAAAATCAATCTTATTTATATATGTACATAAAAAGGGTGTTGTAATTAAAATTATATATACATATATATGTATTTTCCCTAAACGAAGGGAAAAAAGGCGGAAATACCGGCTTTATTCTGGTGACAACATGAGCTTTCGCTCGTATTCCTAATGATAGCATGGGCACAGGCAGGTATTTCCGCCTTTTTTCCCTTCGTTTAGGGAAAATACATATATATGTATATATAATTTTAATTACAACACCCTTTTTATGTACATATATAAATAAGATTGATTTTTATTCACACTTAACAATTGCCACAACAAAGGCAGCCCACACCTCTATTATAATATATGGAGTATACCAAAAATAACTCCTTCGCAGATCCTCCAACATGAGCTGAATTCTAATTATAGCTCCATTAAACAACGAGCAAGCAAAAAGCTGAAAAAGTTAGCACACCAAGTACGCCTCAACTGTCCTTCAATAAGAACAAAAAATCATCTCTGTTTATTAAATACATGCCTTGTATCCCATAGGCAGTGATCGCTGTATAATGATACTGGTGTTATTTACCCGCCCGTAATGTATCAGCCAAAAGAAACTACATCACCCTAATCTCCCGGCACGTTGACATACGTAACTACGTTGCTTCCACGTTCCCATGGCGATAACTGTGAAAAAAAGCCGCCAATTACGGCCCGCATACCAACCCCCCCCCCCTTTTTTTAAATCGTATTTATGCACTGCGTTGTGGCATCTATAGACGTGGGGCAAGGTTGACATTTTTGAGTGGTTGGATCTTATTTCAAGATTCCGACCGCGGCGCATACATACATTGGAACTACAAATCCCATGGATCCGCGTACGTAACTAATGTGATGACGTATACGGAAATGCGCCTAGGACGCACGTCCTTCCAATCTGTCTCCATGACAACCCACGGGTTCAAAAACAGGGCCCCTTCGCTTTTCAAAACGCGAAAAGCCGGGGACCGGAGCCAAGTAGGTGTGCATGCGGGGCAGGACTTTTGATGAAGTAAGTCTGAGTAGGATAACTTTCAATACGATCCCCAAGCTTTTTTCAATCCTCCTTTTCTCCATATGGGAAATACGAGAGATACTTAATTTTGTTAGGTCAGACAATAACCACTCGCCATATTTGTTTTCCCTTAACCATCTGGGGTCATTAATGTAGGGTTTGACTACAAAGCTACCCCTAGATGCTTAACGATCCCCTGAGATACAGAAACCATTCGAGAATCGGGTAAGGGACTAAGATTTTATTATTAAAAAAATTTTTTGCACAGAAACAGGAGGGATAAATCATAAATACAACATGATTACGATTATGGCTATTCTTCGCACTAAGACTGTATGAATGTGGAATGAATGTGAGGCATGGAGTGTTACACTAGTATAAACATAGACGTACTGACACGAATTGAGATCAGTTTTTGAGTACCACAGCCACCCCACCAATCATCTGTCACTTAATAGTATTAAATGATGACAAGCACATGAGTGGCACAGGTTTGGAAGCAATTGATTACCACTATGTCATAGACACATATTGGCACTAGTGGTTTATTAATTAGTTCCAGAGCACGCAATGTGGGACGTAATCTGGAAGAAAAACAGTGACATTACTATAAAATGTATGTTGTTTTTGTCTTTTCGTTTTTCTCTGTTGTCTGTCTTTTTATCTTTACAGATGGATCACTACCCGTGATTGGTAAATCATCAATCATTGTTACAAGGAGCAGCTACTCTGCCCTTGATTTGCATACAGGATAGGGAAACCCCCTTATATCCTGTCTCCTAGGGAGGCCAATACTTAGCCCTGATGAAAGTCCAGGACCTATATGGCCAAAATAGGACTGAAACATGTTGGCACTAGGGTCTTAGGACCATAAGACTCCTTGTAAGACCCAATCTTTAATTTTTAGTTACCCAAACAGACCCAAGAATAAAGGGAAACCGGGGATCTGTTTGAGGTATTTTAACTTATTTAGCCCCCCAGGTCACCAACTTCTATCAAGAGCTCCCAATACTGTGGTTGAGCCCACCCCGACTTTTAGGCGTCGGGGTGACCCGATGATGAAGCATGACACCACTAGGGTGTGTGAGGGTAAATAAACAAAAAGGAAGACTTTTCCTTGCTCACCTATTGGTGAAGACGTAGGTATTTACTCTAATTAGATCCTTCACATCTCTCCCAATATAAACGGGTGTTGTCTAATGACCGCGAAGTAACATTTTTAAATGGAATCCGCCACGGAATCATTTTAAGGTGGTTCCACACTATGTTTAAATCTTTTGCGATCTCAAGGCTTTATGGTTTATTTGCCTTGATCAAAAACACTATGCAATGAGCACTCCTCTGGTACAGCAGAGCTTAAGAGTCCATGTGTGTCATTAAAAGATTGTGCTCTGAAGGGCCTACTTCATTTAGCAATTGATGACTATCAAGAAAGCCAGTAACTAACCTAATAACATGATAGAATGATGATCTAATGCCTGTGAGGATGAAGAACTGACCATGTGAGATGTATCCTATAGACAGACAAAGAGAACTTCAAGACTGTGGGCGTTATTTGGAGTTTGGTGAACAGGACACGCCATCAAAACACGGTTGATATCCCGTCCTCCATATTAAAAGTGCCAAAGTATATAGTGTATTTGTAATACCAAATTTATGATGGAGTATCCGGTCTGCCAAACTCTAAGTAAGGCCCTATAAGTGATATCACACAAAACGGATGAAAGTCCCTGGTGGATAATGGCGCTCACTCTTATCAGTGCTGTACTGAATCTATAGTATTTTGTAGGTGCTCAAAGGGAGAAGGGTCACCCACCCTTCCCAATTCGTGATCCCTAGAGATCACACTCAATGCTAAATCGAAACCCGAGCACAACTGTCATATCATAGCCTCGGCTGGACCAACGAAAGAGAAAATAAAGAGAAGAGTCAATCAAATGGCTAATATTTTGATATTGTACTGTATTTGTGGATAACACAGTAGTGTGTGATATGACAGTTGTGCTCGGGTTTCGATTTAGCATTAAGGCCCTATAAGTCTTTGCTTAGGTCTCCTCTAAGGCTTTCTCGTCATGTTGTTAGTTTTCAGAACTATTGGTTCGAGCGGACACTTAATTATTTATTCTGGTAATCGCTGCCGAACCACTGTCTGTCTGTCTGTCTATCTATCCATCCATCCATCCATTAAGCCAATTATTATTTGTCAGCAGACTGACTGTACGAGTTGGTTACACTGCCGTCACTTCTCTTTCATCAGATAAAGGCAATACTGCTGTGGGGTCCTGCTGCCTCCAGCAGAGTGCCCCTTCAGTTCTTTTTGTTAAATGCCCCCAAAAAGACTCTGCTGTTTGCAAGCTTCATTCTTTCCCAGCGTCCTGAGTGTACTGATTACAGGCTGTGTAATGCAGCGTGCTGTGCAGTGTGCATTACCTTCAGCTCGTCCGTCTCGATGAAGCCGCTGTGGTCGGTGTCATACCTCCGCCATGTCTGCAAGGGACAAGTGAGAGAGGCGTCAGGCATACCACACTCCCCCGCAGCTCCCCCACAGCTCCCCAGCCCCCCATAGTCCAATGTGCCACATGAAATAAACTCGCAGCCAGTACCTGCATGAATTCTTCACTCGACTTCAGCTGCTGTCGGAAGAACAGCAGAAAGTTCTCTTCTGTGGGCAGGATCTGAGCGAGCTGAAACACAGAGAAGAAGCGACATTTTAAGAACATGCTTGTCATTTCCAAAGGCAGGCAGCCTTGCTTTGAGACACCAAAGGCAGGATGGCACAGAGGGGCATATTTACTAGTTTTTGATGCAGGGCAGAACAGCAAGTCACTTTGCTGTGCTGCGTCAAAAGAAAAGAGCAGAAATGTGCCTTTTCTATGAGATACGACACCTTCCTGTTCCCTTCCACTGCGCTGGTGCACAATTGGCTGCCTTGCGCCAATGCAGGCACACTTGCACCATGATGCAAGGGTGTCTGCTTTGTAGGGATGATTGTTTTTGAGCAGGAAGGAACACCTTCCTGCACAAAAACAATCAATGAAGTAGTTTTCCTCCTTCTATGTGTCCTGCAGAATGCAGCATACAAAGAAAGCGGAGGAAACGAGGAGAAATTAAGTTCTTTCTCGCTTTTTGACACATTCCCAGGTTTAGAAGTCCTTTTAAATCTGGGAATGCATCAAAATCCAAGGGTGTTGCATGGAAACACCCACCACAACGCTCATGGAATGCCTCTTTGACGCAGAGTAAGCCAACGCAGTGATTTGCACTGCTTTACCTTACTCCTTATCTACGAGGCCATGAAAAACCATGCAAAGTGGTTTTCCGTGGCCTCGTAGATATTGGTCTGCACTCTGCGCCAACCGGTGCATTAAAAAAAGTGACGCACCGGCGGTGCAAGGGGCTTGTAAATCAGCCCATGTGTGAGTTGGTGCTATTAACACTAGCCTCAGATTATGTAGATTACATTGGTGCTAGTGCACATTTGCACTAACATATGGGAGCTTATTTACAAGCCCCCAGTGACGCCGGACCATCACCTTTTGTGACGCTCTGGCAGTGCTGATTACTAAATCATATGTATGAGGCTACACAAAGCCACTTTGCGTGGCTTTGGACGGCCTCATAGATATGGAGTAAGGCAAGGCAGCGCAAATCGCTGCATTGCCTTACTCTGCACCAGGGAGGCATTCAACGGGTGTTGCGGTGGGTTTTACTTGGAAACACCCATAGATTTTGACGCTGCTCATACAAACCTGGGGAATTGCCAAATCTTTACACACCCTGAGGTGAGGCGCAAAGAGGAGAAATATCTTTTTTTCTCCTTGTTTTTTACTCTTTCTATGAGTGCGGCATTCTGCTGCACACATAGAAAGAGGGAAACGCCTCTTATGATTATTGTTGTGCATGAAGGTGCCCCTTCCTGCACAAAAACAATCCTGCTGACAACACAGGCACCCTTGGTGCAAGGGTTCCTGCGTTGGCGCTAGGCAGCCGAAATGGCGCCAGTGCAGGGAGAAAGGACAGGAATGCACAGTAGTGCATAAATATGGTGCTTTCCTGCCCTTTCACTTTGGCTTAGGGCAGCGCAGCAAGATGACCTGCAGCGCTCCCCTACACCAAAACCCCGTAAATAAGGGCCTTGGATTGACTGACTGGTTCAAAATGTTATTGCACTGTGCACACGTTGGCGCCACATTGTACCTGCACCTATGCAATCTAAGGTATCTGGAAGTGACGGGCAAATTGCATCTGATCAAACACAATCTATGTCATCCTGTTACTAGATAGATTAGTAAGGAAGAAGCAAATGTCACGCACATACATTTGACACGCTTGCATCTGGTTATGAGTGTTTGATTTCTGCAACAATTGACTGATGACATTTTTGCTTTTTCTACTTATGTAATTACAATAATAGCATGTATTTTATGTTTGCATGTTTTATGGAACATTCTCTTGAAATAAACATATTGATTGATAGGACTGATGATGCGTCTTGTTTTTATGTCGGCTCCTTTTTGAGAGCCGCTGGGCGATCACGTAGCACAATGCACTTTGAATAATGTTTTATTCTTTTATTCCTGGTAAATATGCATATGCATGAGTTTTATTATAATGTACTGTATCTTTATGAGATCTGCTGCTATGTTGACTAAAATTGCACCTTGATAATATTCATATGTTTTTATGTTTTTTCTTTTTTATGGTTGGCTCTCTGCACTTTTATGGTTTCTTTTGCATCTAAAAAATCTAATATCATAAATAGAAATCAGTAGCAAAATCAATAGCAAAAATGCTACACGGGTGTGGGTGGAATATGTCAGCAGCATTTCACACAGACTTTACTCCTTCAGTGGCGGTTGGCATGGCTCGGGGTGGCGGGTGTGGGCGCGGGGGGTTGCAAGAGGGTGCACATAGTAAAAAATCCGGATCCAGCTTCTCTGCTCCTGCTCTCCTCAAGGAACAGGAAGCACAACGAGGCCCCACTGACCAATCACAATGCTGCAATGCAGCGTTGTGATCGGTTTTGAGCATCCTAGTTCGACGCTCAACCAGGGAATGGGGGCCTGGGCTTGTTCTCCATGCAGGCTGTAATGCAGCCTGCATGGAGAACAGGAAAGTGTGCCTGACTGGTTTGGGCTGCCCCAGAGGGCCGACCAAACAGTCATTGCGCTCTTAGGAGTGGGCAACCACTCCTTCCCTATCCTGCTCCGAGAACAGAGCAGCACCACCCACCCACCCGCCCGCAAACCAGCACAAACATAAAAGGATAATAGCTTTCAGTTATTATCATTTTATGTTTCGTCTTCTCGTCTTGCACTGCTTGAAAGCGGTGGGCAACGCTCCTCTGCCATAGTGGGGGAGCCGCCACTGTAAAACGCCTTCTAATTTATTTTTACACCAACATGTGAACCACCTGACAACCACAAAACAACACTTGCACCAAGTGACATTTATAAAAACTCTATTTTGCAATCATCAATCAGTTGAAAAGTCTGTGCACATTTACACTTTGCTACTGCAATCCATGCAATCTAGTTTAACGTTTCATTTTTAAATGTCTTTATTCCAACTAAAAATGTATTTTTGTAGGTAAATGGCCTTTCTGGCCTCTACTGACATTTTTCTCTGTCTATTTGCATGTGCTCGGTTTTAGATTTGACATTTTTTCCTTTTGTGGGTCTTTTCTCCGAATGATGGCTGCCAGGGACATCTACGCGGCCCTCGTTTCTTTCGCGTAAAGCCCTCGAGGAACCCATTATAAACACTGTCAGCACAATAAGTGAGCGAGACATCCACTTTGGTCTCTCTAATAGAATTCGTGATTGTACGTTCCTAGACAGGTCAGCGTACCAGCACTAAAGAGACAACGCACGTCATCGGCTTCATACGATTGGTTCTGCAATAAAAACGCACCACTGAAAATGTGACTTGGTACATCAGTGGCAGTGCTCAGACACTACAGCACATTCTCTCAGTAGATGTCGCTTCTACGGACCCACGTGCCATTATAAAACTCTGCTGTTCATTTTCTAATTCTGCGGTCTTGTCAGCAAAGGATTTTCATCTAAAGAGCCGAGCGATCTTTATTACGCGAATTGTATCCGCCAGTGACGGGCTGGCACGCGCTCGTTGCTTTCATCTGTTGTGACTTGCACGTTGAAATGCAGGCCGGGTCAACTCAGCCTTGCATCCTCCCGATACTACACCGAGGGGCAAAAACGGGAGGGATTCGCTTATTTTACGTGGTCTGATATGTTTTATTTGTGGGGACATAGACTGCTGGTCCTTAAGAACTCCTAGTGTGTGTGCTGTCGTCCCTAAATGTGGGAAAATATTGGCATATCCGACCCTTCTGCAGCACCAGTGTCAACGTGCGCAGAAAGTGGAGCTGGGGGGAGGTCAGGTGTCCCTTGTGGGCTGCAGTGAAGACCTGTTGACCTGCGTGACCTCCACAGCAGTGTATGCAGCTGCAGGTCCACATCTGCAGCAATCACTTTGGACAAACCGATCTGATAGGTCTAAACGCCTGCTTCAAGTAGGAAAGCTCATTTCAAACAAATGACTTATGAACGTGCTCCAAACGTCATCTTTTATGACAGTGTACTATATATACTCTTCATAACCAGGAAGAGATGATGGAAACTCCAGATTCATTTCACAGACAAAGGTGTGCATCAGCCAGCAATGTAACTGACTCTTCCCCAGCTCTCACTGCCTTTGTGAGGCTGAGCAGCTCGTCAGTCACTTTTTTGTTTTTTGGTGCATGAATGACCTCTAGGTTCTGCTCTGGATACTTTTCAGTGAAATACTATTTTTGAAGTGGACATTTGCTTTAAAAAAAAAAATCACAACTCCTATTCTTCTGAATGGATTTCTTGTATGTTTGGTCTTTTTTATGTCTTTGATGTTTTCCACTTTTTAATACATTGTTTTAAAATGTTCACTTGACTTTAGTGTTGTTTTGGTGCTGCTAAAATATTTGAATCAATTTTTCTGTGATTGAAATCCTGCTCTTTGAGCCCCATCTATAAGGGGTAAACCCAGGATTCCTCAATGAAACCGGTTTCACTTTTTAAGAGCTGGAATGATTGGCTTTCTGGGAGGTCCACAGATGACTGATTCGTCTCTCCCCACAAGTTAGCATTCTAATTTCTTACACTTAGTAATCTCTTATTGTTTTTCAATGTATATGTTTGGTTGGACTTTATTCAGATGTTTAAGTGCGAGGAAGAGAGGACTGCAACCTTAAAACCTGTGGTCTATTATTTTTTGTACTCCCTAAATGAAAAACCTATTATATAAGTTAATACACATTTTAATTTGAGGAAATAATGTGTTGTAATTTTATTACTTTCAATTTAATGCTAGTTATTGTGGGTGTTGTAGTGTCCAAATTTCAAATCCTGGATGGATGCGCCTGTGATTCTGCTGGTAAATATCACAGTTCACAGATGAGCTGCAGCCTTTGGAAGCGGCGCGTTGCCCAGCGGTAGCGGCCTTGCTGAGGAAGTTAGTGGGCTGCCAGTTGAGAGGGAACATTGCATTAAGGGCCAGGCACATTCCGGGCGTGGAAAACTTAGTGGCAGATGCTATTTCTCGTTTCCAGTGGGAAAGATTCAGGAAGCTGGCCCCGGGCGCAGACAGGAAGATGACCCCGATGCCGGAGGAAGCGTGGGCATGGGTGGAAGCGGTTTGAGATGGTTGCTGGAGAATGCACTGGCCCCAAAGACCAACAGCCGGTACCGGAGGTGCTGGGAAACTTTCAGGGCCAAAGCAGGTCTACAGAGGGGGCAATGGGCCGGGAAAAGGGACATTCTAGATTTCATCGACTGGGCCTTCAAGGAAGGGAAATCAAAATCCTGGGCACAAGCGCATTTAAGTGCGGTAGCATATTACACGAAATTGGCAGGGCGCGTCGACCAAACAGGGGCGTTTGAATGTCGCATGGCCATGAAAGGGTGGGGTAGGTTACAGCGGGCACCAGAGGACGCGAGGTGCCCCATCCACTTCAGATTACTTCAGGCGATGCTGGGGGCCCTGGCCGGGATATGCTCCTCGAGGCATGAAGTCGCACTGTTCCGGGCAGCGTTCGCAGTAGCATTCTTCGGGGCATATAGGGTCAGCGAGGTGGTAGCCCCTTCAGTGGTGGACGCAGGAGCAGTATGCATACAGAGAGAAGGGGTGGTCATGCAGGAGGGACACATGGACATACTGCTAAGAAGGTCCAAGACGGACCAGACGGGCAAGGGAGTATGGACCAGATTGCACTGCACGGACAATGCAGATCATTGCCCGGTATGTCTACTAAGAAGGCATCTAGAGAGCAAGCAGGGGAAGAAGGGGCCGCTATTTCAGCACAGAGATGGATCTTTCCTCAGCCGTTTTCAGTTTATAGCGGTAATGAGGAAGGCGGTAGAAGCTTTGGGTCTCCCCGCACGGGAATATGGGTCGCACTCATTTAGGATTGGGGCGGCCACCACGGCGGCAGGGCTGGGCATGGGGGGGGGGGCGCTATTAAGGGGATAGGGTGGTGGGCATCCGGCGCTTACAAGCGTTACATACGCCCAGCAATATGCTAAGACCCCCCCCCCCTCCCCCCCTCTCTTCCAGATCCGGACGCTGCACACAAGAAGGTGTGGATCGTGGGGCACTCATACGTTACGCGGGCACAGCGGTGGGCAGCGGCCAGACGGGACTTTGGCGGGATCTGGCTACGGGACACCGACATAGAATGGTGGGGGCGCCCCGGGATGAGATGGGGAGAGCTGCTGTCCATGGTGCGGGATGCGCTACAGCGGGGCAGCAAGCCAGATGCAGTGGTGGTCCACTTGGGCGGGAATGACTTGGCAGCAATGGGGCGGAAGGCACTCCTGGAAGACATGCAGAAGGGCCTCACAGCATTAGCACGAATGGTACGCCCCGCAGACATAATTTTTTCAGAAATCATAGTGCGGAACGCCTGGCGGGGGGCAATCGACCTGGGGGCGGTGGAAAAGTCTAGGAAGAAACTCAATATTACTATGGCAAAAGTATGCAAGGCGAATGGCTGGGGTTTCGTACGTCATGGGTCATAAACTTAAGATCCCCGGGGTATCACAGCGAGGACGGAGTTCACCTCACAGGGGTGGGGATGGATATGTTCCTGCTGAACATTGTAGGGGTTCTGGAGCAGAGGGGTTTCCTATGACAGTCAGGCAGGGTAGGAGTCGGCTAGGGGGGAGCTCCCTCTGATCGAGAAACCATAGGGAGCGTGGCGGAGCTAGACGGACTAAATTAACAAAAGAAAGGGGAGAACCCATTAGAAGATAGATGAGAGGCTCTCGCAGTGCCTTGGGGATTTGTGGTCACTGGACCCGGTGACCCCCTTTTATTCCCCCCCTTGGCCCCTGAGCTCGTCCCCTGATTGGGGGGGGGCTCGCTCGCGCCCTCGGGGGCCAATCCTGGCCCCCGTTGGCCTAGCCCTTATGTAAATGCCTGAAGGGGGTGGCCGGGGGAGGGGCGCCGCCCCCGGACGGCGTTTTGCCCGGGCCCCTATTGGGTCCGGCTTCGCCTACCCGGCCCGGGTTCTTTCTCATCGCTGTTTCCGATCACGCGGCGTGCTGGATGTTCACCGCTACGGCCCCCTAACACTACAACACCCACAATGCCCATGGGGGCGGCCTATCCATAGGCTTTAAAAAGTGGGCGGTGTCCTAATGCGCAATCAACCCCACAGCCTTTGAGGAAGGAATATCTCGCCGAAACGCGTCAGGCAAATGGGGGACTGAACTGGGGAATGGACCAGCTTGTGGCTTACCTACCTGCATAAATAAAGGCTCTTTGGGCAACCGCTGTTTGAGTGCTCTCTCACTCGTGTGGGCACCTTTGTAGGAGTATATATATGTGTGTGTGTGTGTGTGTGTGTGTAAGTTGAGAGAGCGAAAGAGAGAGGCAATGGACAACAGTGTAAAATATTTGCCAATTATGCAGTTGAAAGCTTCTGGTGACATCACAAACAACAAAGCAGAAGTATAATTATCATCAAATGTTTAGGCTTTACATACCTTTCTTGAGTAAATTATTGATAAAACAATGGAAAGTGGTAAGGACCTATTCATTTATGTGATTAAGTGGTTGCAGCATTTACTGCCTCATTATGGATTTAACGTATTTGCAACAACATTTTCCACATATTTAGCATGGTTAGCAGATTTCAACTGACACATTTTTTTTTTTAACACAAGTGAGTCAAAATCGTGCCAGTGAATATTTGCTGCACTGTACCGCATAAGTTACCTTTTCTTTCTGCATCATTTATAACCTTTTTACATTATTTGGTCCTTCACTGCTGCAGAACAGTGGTAGCCCTGCCGATTGCAATGCTCTGCAGAGTGGCTTGGAGGCTCTCATTAGGAGGATGCAACCAATAGCCCCATGTGTGTGCATGCGTGTGCAAGAAGTCTGGTTTGATTAATGTACATATTTTGTAAGATGGAGATGACAACCAGCATGGCGTTTGCCTCCTAGAAATTAATTTCACATCTCAAGTGGCAACCGGCTTATGATGCTACTAATTAGTTCACATTACGTTATTAACCTGAGAAGGTGTAACTTGATTTCCCAACTGTATACTTTTTATTAAGATAGCCTCAATTAGTGTTGCCTATGGCCAGTGAAGGAAGAAGGAAGAGCCACTATGAGATGAATACTTCTGCACTATGTAAAATCAACCCAATATATTTTATATTTATTTCATGTATGGTTATATGTAGATTGCTAGCTATTAAAAGAGATAATGTAAAAAGCAGTAAGTTCGATGTTACAATACAAATGCCATTTTCCCTACACTTCAGAAGGAAAACAATATATAGAAGGTTTTATTTCTGATTTTGCTCTATATCCCATGCATGTCTGTATTCAATCATGCAGAGAAATGTGTTACTTGGGATCAACGAGTGATCGAGTTAGTGAGCAAAACATAAACATTTAAGCATTTGATCTAATGGTCTTACTGAACATTCACTGCAGCTCCAACGACCCACAGCACTTGGGCCAAGTTCTTTGGAATACACATTGCAACAAAAAACGTGTATCATTTAGGTTGTTTTCTATGGAATTCACTAGTGTGACAGTGCCTGACATCAAGACGCCTATTGCAACGTCCTATGTCACACCGTATAATTGTGTCCCATAAAAAATCTAGGCATCTGGTTTGATTCTAAAATTTGAGGTCTTGAAATCCCTGAAATAATTCTGAGCATCCATGCCTGATGATGCCAGAAAAACAGTGGCCCAGTCTCTTATTACGCCTAGACTGGACTACTGCAAGGTGACATATCTGGGAGTCTTGCAGGCACACGTCATGCGACTCCAACGGGTCCAGAACATGGCAGCACGTTCACTGCTGAATTTGCCCGGTCGCGCCCCCTCAGCTCCTGCCGTAGCCAAATTGCACTGGCTCCCTCTGAAAGAATGAGTCTCTTTCAAGGCCCTCTGCTACTGCCACAAAGTTCTTAATAGCAAGGGTCCTAGGTACCGCCACCCTATAACCTCAGCCTACTCCCTTAAAAGAACTCTGAGGGCTGCTAACACCTGGCTAGTACTCATCCGTAGAATAAAAAAAAACTCACATTGGAGGATGCTTCTTTAGCTTCCTAACAGTAAAATTGTGGAGCTCACTACCTCTTGTACTCAGGAGAAGTCAGAAATCTCGTTTCAGAAAAAGAAGAAAGCCTGGCTTTTTAGCTCCATCTAGCCTGGCCCTCCAGTTTTCACTGCTTGACACAGAGGATAGGGATCCGCAGCGTTGGCACACGTCTTGGGACGTAACTGTGCGCTTTACAAAACACCTTATTATTATTTTTAATGCCAGTCTGCCCCCCCCCCAGCCGGCGACAGAGCAGGCACTGCAGGCTCAGGCAGGTCCACGGTCTGGAGAACACAGAGAAGAAGGGAGTGAGGTGTGTAGGGTTTTCAGACAATGACAGAAACTAACATGGTTTACACTGAGAGGGGTTGGAGGCATTAGGGTAACTAGCACTGGGGAGTGTTCTTAAAGTAACCAACGCAGTTCATATGCCTTGGGTTTTTTCATATAACTAGATCTAATAGCGGCTTTTATCAATTTAAAATCACCCAGCATTAGATGCCCCAGGGACATATTTGACTGGAGTCTTCTGCAATTCATTGCATTAAATGAGAAAAACGAGCCTAAAATGTGTGAGTTTAGTAAGGCAGGGTCCAAATGACTAAACGTATATCCCCACAGCAAGTACAATGCAAAATGTAACGCAAGCTACAAACCACTGTATTACTGAGTAAAATCCAGTAAAGAAGCCATCAATCATGAGTTAACACATGGAAGCACAACGGCAACTATAAAGCAGAACTGATCTGATGTAAATTAAGGTTAGAAGAACACTGCATACGTATGAGCCGGGTCCTAGATTGCAGGTTTTCATGAGCATATCAGCAAAGACAAATCCATATTTATGTACATCAGGCCTGCAGTTTGTTACAGGAGCAGACAACAGATCATCAAGGAACACAGACTAAGCCAGAATTTGAAATCAATAGTAAGGACAAATATCGGATATACTTTGTTTTTTAAATACTCAAGAACAGCAGCAGGCGCGGCAATACGTAGCAATATCTGAAAATTGAAGGGGCAAATTTATCAAAGGGTTGTGTAGTTTTTGTGCCACGCAACAGGGTGCAAGAGTGACACAACTTCTAAGTTTAATTCATCCAGCCACACAAGGCCACCTTGTGTGGCCTTGCATAGCTTGATTAATATAGAGTAACGCAACACAGTGCAAATCGCTACATTGCATTACTCTGCCCCGGCGAGCCGTTCCATGGCATGCTCCTACGCATCCACCCATGGGTTTTGGCGCATTCCCAGGTTTACCATTACTAGTAAATCTGGGAATGAGTCAAAATGCTACGCCTCCCTAGGTGAGGCGTAACGAGGAGAAATAGCCTTATTTCTGTTCATTACTTCCTCTTTCTGTGTGTGCTGCATTCTGCAACACACATGGAAAGAGGAATAGGCCTCAGGGGATTCTTTTTGTGCAGGAAAAACAATCCTGCTTACACGCAGGCCCCCTTGCACCGGTGCAAGGATGCCTGTGCTGGTGCTAGGCAGCCCATTGTGCGGCAGCACGGGGAAATCACAGGAATGCACCATATATTGTTAAGTATGACACATTCCTGCCCTTTCCCTATCACACAGCGCAGTGCAGCAAGGTGATCTGCTGTGCTGCGTGATTATTTGATAAACATGGCCCAAAGTGCATAGGGCGGGTTATTTGTCACGTCAATGTTACCAGCTTGGTGTTGGCTGAGACCGCACAGACTTACCTCACATTTAGTGTCAGCGCTTCTCTCCTTGCAGCTTAGTGGTTTCCTCTGGCCAATGACGTTTTGAGTGTGTGACCTCGCCGAGGCAGTGGAGGCAGGGGCAGCAGGACTTTGGTTCACATTGGTTTTTCTCAGGACTTGCACCGTCTGTCAATGCTCCCTATGGGCATTTGGGGGGCACATAATATGGCTAATGGGGTCCTGATGACCGATATGATCCAGTCTCGCAGTTACCTACACCCCACGTGACCTGTTCAAAATTATAGCCAAAATATCTTTTGAAGCATTTTATCAATCCATTATAGCCAATTGCTTCCTGTTCCTCTAGACCATTTCCTGTTTTCTTATGTATTAGGTATTTCAATACTCACATTTGTACATCTATTTGTTGGCTACTGGGAGGAGTTGCACTTTCTTTGAGAAATTAAGAAGGAAGCTTAACAGACCTTCACAGTGTTCTTGACAGTTCCCCATGCAATTGAGGGAATTTGATTTGCCCTTCCAATGCTGAAGATTTGATCGGGTCAGCTCACACCTCAGGTATACTGAGGGGCATATTTATGAGATTTGTCACGTAGTGTTGTGCAGCAATTCACCTTACTGCCCTGCACTGTGTGACAGGGAAAAAGCAGGAATGTGCTGTATTAAAAAAAAATATGGCACATCCCTGCCTTTTCCCCTGCGCTGGTGCCGTTTTGGCTGCCTAGCACCAACGCAGACACCCTTGCACCCCAGTGCAAGGGTGCTGTGTTGCATACAGGATTGTTTTTGTGCAGGACTACCTTCCTGCACAAAAACAATCCTGAGAGGCAGATTCCTCTATTTATGTGTGCTGCAGAATGCAACTCACATAGAAAGAAGAAGTATCTTATCTTTTTGGCACATTCTCAGGTTTACCAGTTCACCAATTCTGGGCATGCACCAAAACCATAGAGTTGCGTGGGAGCACCAATGCAATGCCTGTGGAACAACTCCGTAGCGCAGAGTAAGGAAACGCAGCGATTTGTGATGCGTTGCTTTACTTGAAATTTATGAAGCCACTGATGGCCATGCAAGGTGGCCTTGTGTGGCTTCATAAGTCTCATTTTTGAGTTGTGTTGCACATGTACCATGTAGCATGGTGCAAGTGCGACGCAACTCGGGTTATGAACATGGTCCTGAATGTTTTACACCCATGAGGCAGCAGAATGCTCTCGAAAAAGGTGAGTGATTCCTGAGACAGTGAGCACTTCGAAGAAGACAGTGTGCCCCGGGGGTCTGTGCTCACCACATGGTGAGACAACATGTCCCTGGACTCAGTGCTTAGTGCAAGTGTCAGCATCTGCTCTGCCCAGACAGCATTGGCATTTCCACAGATACAGTCATCCAGATGGATATTTCCTAGCCTGCATGGAACTCTGACATCGAAGGGCCACATTTAGAGCATAGCAGATTGCAAGGAAATGGAGATGTCACACTTGTGAGTCCTGTTCTTTCACCAGAACAACACCATACCACAGAAGAGGTAGGCATGACTAGACATATGTAAGGCCCTTGTCAAGAGGGTGACTTTTCTACAGATTTTTGCTTGAAGTTCCCAAACCAAGATGGAGTTAATCTTTTTCCTGTGATGTCATTTCCTGTTTAAGATATATATTGAGGTGACAGTAAGGGAGGGATGCATCCTAATACATTTGTTCATCAATCATTTGCTCTATGTTGTCCCAGATTTTTGTTCCATTCTTTGCAGGAAGATTCAAATTAAATTGTATTTCCGAGAAGAAAAAGTTCGGCTTGCTTCTTCACCCTAATTAAGGGAGGTGTTAGGTGGCTTGCTTATCTACATTCCATTACCACCTTCAATTAAGAATGATCAAGATTGCCAAAGGTTGTTTACCCTTCACTTTGTGACTTTCTTGACACCTTTCTAGTGTTCATTACGTGTTTGGTAGCACCTTTATGTTTTTGGGCAAATAAGAATAAGGCCTTCAGAGTGTTCAGTCCATGACAATTCCTCATGTAGGGCCTGCATTTGTCCTCGTAATACAGAAGAATTCACTGGTGCTGCTGACTCCCTAGGGGTGTACTCAGTGTCTGTCACCCATGAGACTGCAAAATGCCCTCCTGAAGGCCCATTATGAGTGGCCACAGAGGAGACTTGGAGCCCTCATCCTCACATTGTCACCAACTGTTGCGTTCCCGCTTCCAAAGGGTGTTGGGGGATGCACAAGCAAGCGGGCCTCTTTTAAGTACAGCCCTGCACTCTAACCTTAAAGGGGGAGGGCTCAAGTCTGCACAAAGGGTGAGTGCTTCCTGAGACTCTGATTGTGCTCATTTGCGTTTTCTGATTGCCATTAGCACCAGCTTTTTGCTGGTACAAACTGTGACCACAAAGCATGTAAATTGGGTACTAATTCCACTTGTGCATGCTATCCCCCACCATTAGCATGTGTGTCATTTGTGGAGAGTGTTTTAGTTTTTGTTTTTGCACACACAGTATCAAGAAAAGTCAAGCTCTTCTAGAGTATAGCAATTGATCCACTACATAGAAGTTCATTTTAGACCTTTTCATAAAAATGATGAGTTTGCACATTTTGTTGTGCGTCGCACATTGATTTACTTTAACATGCAGGTTACAACATATTTTCAATTAAAGGTTATTGCTCCTGCCTGTTGATATTGATTGGAGACTTGATGTGCCTTAAGGCCAGATGTGTCATTCCCATTCTCAAGCCAGGGAGGATCTGCAATTTGCACACCAGCTGGTTTGGGAATGGGAACACAATTTGTGGTATGACCTATGCACTAATAGGTCACATTGCAAATTGTCCATTTGCAGGAGGATGCAAAACGACCTGTCTAATGAATATTACTTAGGGAGGCCACAATATGGGAGCCCAGGTAATTGGCTGCAAATGTAGTGATGGAGGCCTGCTAGGCACAGCAGACTTCCATCCCTGTATGTGCTTTCCAAAATGGCAAACATGTATTTGAAAGCAACTCGTGTCCAATTAAAGAACAGTTTTTGCTTTAAAAAAAAGTTTCCCATGTGGGAAGACTATGGGGGAGCAGGCAGCGATCCTCTGGACTACTGCCTGCTTCCACCCGATAAGCCCTCGACATGATTCACAAATAGAAAGGTGAATGAACCCTTTGCCAAATCACTTAGTACACCACCTTGGAAGTCGGTAACTAATCAATGGTTTGCGACCGCAGTTGCAGTCACAAACCATTGATGCATGCCTTTCTAAATCTTAAATATTTGGTTCTCTAAAAAATCTAAGTTGAAAAGAAGTTATAGATGTGATCACAAACCTAAATAAATACTGAAGTTTATGGTGTACGGTTAGCTATGTAACTGTAATGCCACCAACCCACTGCTTTTGACCTCACACATGACATCAAAGATGACATCACAAATGATATAAACAATTGCGTAACCATTGACATCACATGTGATGAAAGCCACAGTCAGAATCTAAATGCCCTTAGATATATTGTAAAGATAATAATGGCGTCAATTCTACTCCACAGGTGTCCTCTAGGGAATTTATGAAGATGAAAGCTGATAGAATCACTGTCAATAAATAGATGGCCACTGCCCATATGATGGTTTATCCATAGCTTCAGCTGTGTTTTTGACCTAGGTATGGGTAGCACAGACCAGCATTGTGAGCCTTTTGAGCAATGAAGGTACACGTTCTGCGTTTCTCTGCTAACAGTTACTGCATACACTGCAGAAAGAGCTACATAGACACGTGAAGAGAAGCAGCTGCTCCATGGTTTCTTACAGCTTTGTCTGCAGATCCTATTAAGGAGCAACTTTTTAATAAAACCATTGTAGTCCAGTGAAAATTCTGGAAATTTTAGACTTCATAAAAAAGTATGTCTCCCGCATTGGTCTAAAGCTGCTGTAATAAAAAAAAAACATCACTTCAACTGGAAGTCCTGTCCAAAATGAATAATATATCAGGATGCATTGATTTGTGTTTTCCTACAGTCCTCTGAATAGTATTGGGCAAACACAATGTTTGTCCGAGGGCCCCTCAGCTCCTCTCCAGGGCCCATTATCTCCTCTCCACGATTCCAGATGTGTTTCCTTAGGACTTCTGGCAGAGGGAAAGGAGAAGTGGAATACAGTCAACTAAAAAACGCAAGCAGCTGCACAGCAGCAGGCAGGTTCCTGTAACAGTAACCTTTTTCAATTCTTTTTAGTTATATGCTTCACCAGCCCTAATCTAAGATAGCTAAAATAGTGTTAGAAATTCTCACTTTTTGCTGGTTATACAACTCTGCACACTGGGGCTCGCTGTCTAATGCCCTGTTTATGTGCTTGGACCCCTAAAACATATAGAAATTGGCTAATTCCTGATAGGTGTATGTAAGGCTATAATATGTGGTGCTGAAAATACACCTATAGCATAGAAAGTTAAATGTCACATCTGGACGCCAGAACTCATTGTAACATTCACTAGTGTGACAGAGAAAACATGGCTTCAGGTCTGCCATTATAGCCTACAGTTTATACATGCAGCTCTACCTGTCAAAATAACTATTTTTACAGTGGGGACCTCCCTTTTAAGTATTAAGAAGTCACCCCTATGTTGGCCTTGTAGCAGATAAGGTAAAGCACATAATATTTAAAAGTAGGACATGAAGAACTTGAATGCTAACATGTGCCTGCAATGACAAGTCCCCAAAGCTACTATGCAAGTCCCTGGCTGTCCTATGAGAATGCTGGAGTACAGATCAAAATATTGATACTATGTCTTGGCTCTGGGACCAGCTACAAAAATATTGAACCACTCTTTTAATATATATTAAAATACAAATTCACTGATGAAGTTGAATTGTTAATAATTATTTAGGAAAGTAACTTTTAGAAAGTTACCTTTTTCCTGCCTGAAGCTTCTACAGGCTAACCTTCATTATTTGTGATTTAAGAGTTTGACCTTAATGAGGTGTGAAAATTGATCCCAGAGCCGCAGTAATGGCCTGAGAGTGGGAAGGTGTTTTCTACCCTTGGCAGGAAGACCAGTAGGGGTGGACCCAGGAACTTAATTAATTAAAAGGATATTGACCTTTCACGAGTAAATGTCAGGTGACACCTGTGAAAGCCCTGCCTTTGTTCTGATAGTCAGCTGGCACCAAGTCCAGTGGGAGGAAAGCTAACCACGGAATCAGTTTTGAGTAATCTCAGAGCACTGCAATGGCCAGACCTCTGGGTGGGTACACAGGCTCTGTACAAGAGGAGAAGGGTTTCCCCTTTTGTGATGATGGAAATAAGGCTCACAGTGGGATTGTTTGCAGTAGGGCAAACAGGAACTGCTACAAAAGAGGAAAGAGTTGTTCCTGGAAACCTTTATACCATTGGTTTGCAAAGAGTCGGGAGTCACCTCCACCCTGTAGCTAGTGACAGGCATACATGTGTCACCCAAGGCACTATCCTCAGAACACTCTCTGGACATGTGAAAAAATTGAAGGACTGCACCTGCTATTTGAGACCTGTGAGGAGACCTGAAGGGATAGGCCTGATCCCACTTGTACCCAGGACAAAGAAGTGGACTCCAAGAATCAGCTGACTGACCTGCTGTGTGGCAATCTGAGACATAACAAACTGTATGAGACCTTTTTTCCTGATGTGCCCGGCTGACGAATAGCAACTGTACGTGGACTGAAGCTTGCTGTTGGCCTCTGCCGGACACCATGAGAGTTTCTAAGTGTCTTCCCCTGAGGTTCTAGGGGTCTTAGAAGTGTCCCCTATAGTTATTTTAGCACCAGAATAAAGTTTGAATGCTTTGGAAAACTTTCACCAGAGTTCTAAAAAGACCCACCAGAAAACGCATCCGACCAGCAGTTCCATGACGTTGATTGGATATCAGCTTCATCTCACTCAGATGTCCATCACCTCTGAGGAAACAGCTAGTTGTCACTCTGTGTTGGGACTTTGTAATTTTTCTAGTGCAAATCTGCAAAGCTCCAGAGTGCCAGTGGGACCAACCTGCTTCAGGTATCTGGCCAGATCCACATCAATGGCTTCAGTTTCAGTGATTTCCCATCAAAAATGATTTTCTTCTCAAAAAGTGATGATGTCCCATTCCGTTTTGATTTTTAGAAGAAATATTATAGTTTTTCTTCAAAAACTTGGACAAAGTCCATTCCTGAAGAGAAAAGTAGAAACTTTTCAAAATTTTATTACTTCCAGACTTTCATCAGGACCACCCCCACTTGGTGTATCCGACGAGGGCTCCATCACTGATGGCCTGAAATTGCACATTGGTCCTGGTCTTCTGCAACCATTAACTTATATTGATGATTTATTTTCTGGGCGCTTTTCCACTGAAATCTTTACCAATTCATGCCCGCAGTTTCCCTTAATGGGTTTTTGTCATTTTTTTGTCCTTTTGCTTTTTTATTTTTTCTCTATTATCATAAGAGTGTTCTTTTTATTGTGTTGTATCCTTGACTTTAACACTTCTGGTACTTCTAAATTCTTTACACATTTTCTTTAATTTAAGTATTTTCTACTCTGTGCCCTAGGTACCAGGGGCTACATTCTTTACCACGCATGCGATACAACAGTGCCTGGACTTTCTTGCTAACTAGGTGTAAGAAAATAAACTATTGATTGGGGTGGATAATAGTCCACCACAAGTAATTCTGTCACTAACTTGTTGGGTTCATTTCAAGATTTCAGCAATTTAAACTGCATAGGCTACATTACATTGCATGCGTTTACAACGCATGCCATTACAACGCGTCATTACAACGACCGCGGAAAAACGACTTGCTGTAGGGGGCAGAAGGTGGCAGATTTAAAATCCAACACCTTCCCTACTGTTGCACAGACTGGAGTTGGAATAGTAAATTATACTATTCAAAATCCAGCGCCTTTCATACAGCAAGTCGTTGTTACGACTTGCGTTGTAATGCTATGCGAAGTAACAACGCAGTCGTTGTAATGACCGCGTTGTAATGGCATGCTCTAAACATTTTATACACAATTGTGGTACTACAGTCCTAGACTACCCTGGCACATCTCCACCATGCAGTTTCCTTAAATGTTTGCTCCATTGTCTCACTATAACTGTGGGGGGCACATTCCTATGTTCATTGTTTTGTTTTGGAGGATTTCCACAGTAAATTCAAGTTGATTGCTTACCATTGTTATGACAGGGTACAATTCGTAATATATTAGGGTTTGGACAGATAGGTCTAATTACTAAATGTTTTGCACTCTTGAAATATTTTGCACACCCAAGTGTAGTTTAGATGTGCAAAATGTGGAAGTTGTGACCAATTAATCACAAATCCTGGTTTGTAGAATAAGGATTTGCAGATTTTGATTTTTCTGACCTCAAACTCCAATTGCATCTGGGGAAAATCTGCAGGACTTACAGATTTCCAACATTGGTATCTTTAGTAATAGATGTGGGAACATTGGCGTTTCCTGATGAGAGACTGGGGTTGGGAAGGTAGGAACACTCAGCAATGTCACACATGTACTGTCCCAGTGTTTGCTTTCCATTTTGTTTTCACATATCAATTTATTCCAAATGGTACTGGATTGAGTATGCAAAAGGGTTAGAAAAGTTCACAACAAATCACCCATATTGCATAGTGGTATGGGGCAAGGTTTTCCCAACGAAGAAAATACGTGAAAAAAGAAAACCAAAAATAGAAGTTTAAATGTACTAATACGTATTCCTGAGTATGTCCTGCCCTATGCAAATGAGTGCAGGGAAAGACATGCATGGAAATCCACAATTTGCATAGATTTTCATACACGTTTATGACTTTACTTCAAGCTAGAAATGTAAACAAATCGTAAGATGACGCGTCCAGTTCAAGGAAGTCTCACTTTCAGAACCTTTTTCCAGGAAGTACATCCGCAATGATCAGCTGTACAGAAAATTCCGTTTAACCCCAGTTGCATCTTCGAATAGGATACCGAACCTAACGCTGTTTATTGTTCCATTTAATATTTTCAAACCATGTATTTAGTACCGTGATTTTTTTCTTCACGGTACATAGAGTCCAAAGATAAAAATTATTTAATCGGCATATGCTTCAGTCTCCAAAACATGTGATGCTGCGAGAAACTTTCTGAAGGAAGAAGTGTTCTGCCATGTCCTAGCCATCCCTGTGCTGCATTCCAGTTGGGTCATTTGTGCTGTTACACCCAAGAGTAGAGATAGACCCTAATGGCGAGCCCACTCTCCAACACTTGTCGAATAAAAAATAAAAAAAAACACGGGGACTTGCTTTCATCTGCTCGTGTTATCTTCTGCTTTGCTTTTGTTCTCTATTTCACGTGTGTGCATGTATATTTTATGCTTTTTTAAATATTGTTTTAAAAAAATTAATCAACTCAAAGAAACGAAAAGTTTACATTAAATACTCTATAGAGAAAATACTGTATTAATGTAATGTACCCATTAACAACTTAAAGTACATAAACCAGAGAGATCACATTCAAATAACAGTTGTCCCTTAAAGGCTTATCTTCTGGCAGCTGTCAGTTTATAAAAAAACCAAGTGCATTGAGTATTAGGGGATAATTTGGTGGGGGGGCGGGGGGGGGTGGACATTTCAACTGCTAGGGGCCTCTACAGGGTTTCATCCGGCACTGTAGGTAGCCTTCACTGATCATGAGATGGGTCACACCTTGGTTGTCATTTAGTATGTAATCAGATATATGTAGAGTGTTCGCATTCCACCAAGACAGGACAGACGTGTGGCTATACAATTTGACATGATGTTGGGTTGTGGGTGCCGTTTGAATACAAAATGGAATGCAAACCTGAAGCATCCTTCCTCCTGGATCTTAGAATGACCCACTGCTATAGTTAAAAAGATCAGCACTTAATTGATGGCCATTGGTGATGAAAGTCAGACCTGGCTATCTCTTTCATAGATGGCACTCTTCTTAATGGAAGGTACTGAAAGCTAATTTGCAGAAGAAACAACACGTTTGTTAGAAGAAGTCCTCGGAATGCTCTATGTCCGAAGTGAGGAGACGGTGAGTGATGCAAACCTGTATTTCTTAACGTAAAAAAGAACGATTGGTCCAGCCAAATGAATGAGTCTGACAAATTCTCAAAGTAGCAGTTCAGATCTCTTCGGTATTTGGTCAACCCTGTTATCACAGAGGCCAACAATCACTTAGGAGGGATGATGTGTTTGTAGACAAGACACATTGTCAACAAGGTCAGGTTGAATTGGGTAAATATAGCTAGAGCCAATCTGCCAGTCAAGGCACTGTGCTCAATCAGGAAAGCTTCAAAAATAGGCAGCCAGGGGTCAAGGTCCTTATTTGACCTTCAGGATACAAAATGAGCGTCTTGACAGATGACTTGAACTTGACCCCTTGTGCTGATGATCCTTGAACCCCTAAGGTGTTTAAAGTGTGTTCGATCGACAATACTGCCCCAAGTGAATAAGTCAGCACACTCTGCTGACTTCCACTTCACCAATTAAAGACACTGAAACACAGCAGCCTGCGCGCTCATCATATTAAGGATTCAGGCGCTGCCATTTTAGTGGGCTTACTGATTCCACACTGTTCACTCTCAAGCCTATTTTCCACTCTTCAGCATGCCTCTTTGCAAAGAAAACAAGCATTAGCAATTCAATTGGTCTCGCATTTGTGAAAGTTAGAGCTATTGGCACAGGAAAGGTCGATTTTTCTTTTTACAATGAGGGACGTGCATTATTGTATTATTTGCGCTTGCACTCAAACCCTCTTTTAGAAAATAGGAGTTGTTTCTGAAAATGGCAGAGCTTAAAATGCAAATACGTGCTGTTGAGGGAGCAAAGTGTATTTTTAAACTGAGCTCTTCACATCTCCAAGAAATAGTAACATGTCATCTTCGGACATATATGGAAAGCAGAAGGCTCAATACCCAGTAAATGGTAAACCCGTACCAGGCACCGTGGTAAAAAAAAATGACTACACAGCTATGGCAATCCCCAAAAGGTCCTTGGGTAGCCAGGCCCCCTCTCACGCTATGAGGCAGGTGGTGGGCACCTGCTGGCGCACAAGGAGAGTGCAGCTAGCACTATGGGCAGAGAATGCCAACCACAAATCGAGAAAAAAAGCATGTGCCCCAAGTTGTATGGCCGTCTGCTGGTTTTTCCGTAGTGGGCAGTGAGAGCCGGCTCTCTGTTTGCTGACAGGGTCCTCCAGAGTCGATGTCAGGGGTCACAAGGAATGCCAGTCAGCACTGGAGGTGTGTGGTGCCTGCAGTGGAGCATTACAACTGATCACTTGCTGCTATGGAGATTCAAGCGGTTTGGACACAGATTACCACGTCACCAGAACGGTGCAGCCAAGCTGACTGGTGAGGCATGGTAGAGGTGGAGCAATGCGAGGAATGAGGCTTGCTGAGGAGTCAACAACTTGTGGCAGCCACGGCCACAAGCATTCTCTGGCCACTACTGTGCAACTCTGCGTGGGCATACAGCCCAACAGTGCACAAGCGAAACGAGGGGGTCTTATAGCTATTGCTCCCAGCCTGGCAGACTATGCTGACTTCAGAGGCGGGGGGAGAGGACGACATTTTCATAGAGATGGACAGCAGTCGTTTTCCGTCCCTCGCATTAGAATGCTGCGTTTGTGCTTGGAGGGTGGGCTCATAATGCAAAGCGGGGGGAAGCAAAACATAACTCAGCCAATCCCACCCAAACACACTGACCTATGCCTAGCAATACTTGCAGCAAGGATGTTGTGTAACATCCAGAGCTGCTGACTTTGCCACTCGGGAACACGGTGTGAGTCTTGGCATTGGTTCTCCCAGTCCCTCGTAAAAAAATAAAATAAATATATAATTTATTTATAAAGTTTTATATAGCGCGAACATGATCCCGAAAGGATATCAGAGCGCTGTACAATTGGAGGGAAGGAAAGGTAATAAATGGAGTACCGGCATCAAATAAGAATACCAGACAGAACAGTTACAAACAAAAGGGGTCAACAGAGAATAAGACAGAACTGGTACATATCGAACTAGGAAGGGAGCAGATGATAAGTTAAAGAAGAATAGCACCCAGTGCCCATCTTAAAGGTGTAAGTCCAATCCCTTTAAGGTAAGAACTTGTTCATAAGGAATCTTTTAGCTTCCAATTTGAAAGCAACCGTGGATGAGATTCTGCGTACTTCCGGTGGGAGAGAGCTCCAGATCTTCGGGGCAGAGCCGGAGAAAGCTCGGTGACACGTTCTCTTTTTGCAAAAGATCTGTAGTTTCAGGAGGAAAGAGTTAGCACTTCTTGAAAGTCTACCACCTCCGGATAATTCTAGCTTTTGCGCTAGATAACTGGGGGTTTTGACATGGAGGGTATTGTGAGACAGGCAGGCAATCTTTAGCTGTATTCTTGCTTTGTAGGGCAACCAATTTAGGGATTTAAGGACTGGGGATATGTGGGAATTTCTTTTAGTACCCGTAACCAATCTGGCAGCAGCGTTCAATGATGCCCTTAGTGGGCCAAGGTATATTTGGGGAGGCCACAGAGCGTAGCACTGCCATAGTCCAGCCTCGGCAAAACAAGTGTTTGGACTACCTGCTTGAAGTCAGCTTGTGGAAGGAACTGTTTGAGATTCCTGAGTATCTTCATCAGGTGATTAACTCCCTTGTACACATTGCTAATGTGATTCTTCATGTTCAGATGCTTGTCCAGGGTGATTACGATAGATTTGGCTGAGTCAATAATGAGGGGGGAGCCGTTGAAGGCAGTGAGGTGGTTCATCCAAAGGTCTAACTTGGGGATGTGATTCGGAGGAGAAATGAGAAGGAATTCTGTTTCGGAGGTGTTGAGCAGGAGGTGGTTCTCAGTTAACCAGTTTGAGTATTGGTTAAAGTGGTGTTGAGTAATATGAGGTTATCCGGGGAGGAGATTTTCAGATAGAGTTGCGTATCATCCGCATACATATGGAAGAGAATGTTCGTGGAATTTAGTGCATTAGCTAAAGGTTCCAAGAACAAGTTGAAGAGAATAATGATTATTTTCTTAACAAAATGAAACAATGGCAAAAGGGAAGACAAATATAGAATGTGGAACAGCACATGTTGGTGAGTCGCACACACAGAACTTGATCGGTTCAGCTCCTGAGATGCAGGGGGGTTAGTTGTGGCAGCATTGGCGGCCTCGCACATGGGGCAGCGTTAAAATAGAAATGCAGGTAGTCCCACTGCTGTGCAGTGAATGGATGCCATGCATAGTTTTAAAAAGTCACGCACATAAAAGACGATCACATATGTGTAGAGCTGTATAAAATAAGTTCCTGAACACATCCAAAAAGCGGAAGGCGACATGTCCTGGGGCAGTACTCCAGGGGAGTTAACAATTTGCAGAAAGGAGGGACAAGCAAGAACCATTATCAAATTAGAAGCAACAATTTTTAAAGGACACTGACAAAAGCCAATCAAAAGCTGGAGGAAGCTGGAGGCATGGTCTAAACCCACAGAGTGAATACAGCATGTCTTCCAAACAGCTCATGCGCTGTCCAGGCTCGACCTAAAAAGATTCAACCACATTTATCAATCTTGAGGAAGCTTTCTTGGCTGCCACTAGAGTCATGTGTGAAATTTAAACTTTGCTGTCTCACTTTCAAATATGTACACTATGGCAGACCCAGCTACCTAGCATTTCTCCTATCCATATCAGGTGGATTGAAAAAATCCAGAAGTAAGAAGTCTCTTATACTGGAAACACCGAAATTCACCAGTTTTCAAGCCTTGACAGTCCTTCACCGGTGCGGCCTCAAGTCCTGGGAACAGTGGCGTAACGATAATTGAGGGCCCCCCCTGCAAAGTACCTGAAGGGGCCCCTTCCGGACTCTATCAGGAGCTCTCCAGCCGAAGTGCTCTGCTGACGGGGCCCCCGGAGCTTGGGGCACCCCCCGCACTGTGGTGGCTGCGGGGGCCTGTGTTACGCCCCTGTCTGGGAACTACCTTTCTCACCGCTTGAGAATAGTTCCTAAGTTCTTGTTGTTCCAGAAAGGCCTGAAAATTCACTTTTCCAGGACCTACCTTGGAGGACTGGGTCCTTCCGACATCGCTATCGAATTGGGACCTGGAATATTGGAACAGTCAATAGTGTAGGAACTGAGTCTTGATAATTGCTCGGTATATTTGTTTTTCCATCTGATGTAGTTCCATTTTATTCACTTTCTCTTTCCGTCTCCCCACCTCTTCCCTGTCCTCGTCCCCCTTTCCCCACCTCATCCCAATGACTCTTCCCATCCATCCCAATGCCTCTTCCCATCCTCATGAGCAATCCTTGGTTAACTCTTAATATTCGTGTCCATTCATGTTTCTATGTAAAGCGCTCTAATTCCTCTCTGGTGACACAGTGCTACATGAAACCTTTACATAAAATAAAAACATTTAGCACCTGCTAATTGCAACTCACTATAACAGTGATAATTGGAAGATGCACAATTTGAATGGAAGAATTGTAATCACGCCTTTGGTGTCCTCTATATGTGAACGGTTCATTTGTTCAACAGCCAGACCTATGGACCATTCATTTAATATTATCTTAGGAAACTGCATAGCAATATAAAGCTATAAATCCAAGCACAAAAGCAATGTTCCACATATATGAACACATGAAAATATTGTGCAAAAGGAAAATATAAAATGCCTCTTATAAATATGTGCATCAAATGTACAAATGCCTATGCAGTTGAGACATTTTCTATTTCTGGAACAGCACCTTGTGTTTGCAGTTCTAATTGGAGTTTAGTGCTCCTTCGGTTCTCAGAAATGTTTGTCAAAGATGAAGACGCACCCAGTTATGCTCATTAAGTCTCTGCTGGCCTCTCTCTCCAGCACCATATTATTATAACCATGCCAGCCTGTCTAGGACATCCACAGAAGTGCAAATATACTGCACTTGGGCATTCAGGATAAAAAACATCTTTGAGTGACTTACAAATGGTAAACAAGTAAAGAGAACAGGCATTGGTAAAGCCAATTGTTCTCGCCCATGCAACAGCTATTGGCTTTGCCAATGTGTTTTAACCATGTTATACATCAGCGTGGATACTGTTCATAATGAAAAAAAGTTACTTGCATAAAGGAGACTGAAGTGGAGTGGTGAGGAGTGGCATAGAATGGCGTAGAGTAGAGTGGATTGTCATGGAGTGAAGTGGAGTCTGATGGAGTGGCGTAGAGTGGAGTGGCATGGAGTGCTCTGGAGGGTGTAAATTGTCATAGAGTGGAAGGGAATAGAGTGAAGTAGAGTATTGTAGAGTTCAGGAGAATGTCAGGGTGGCATAGAGTGTCGTGAAGTGGCATAGAGTTGAGTAAAGTAACGTGGAGTGGAGTAGAGGGAGATGCGTAGAGTGCAGTAGAGTGTTCTAGAGTAGTGTGGTGTAGAGTGAAGAAGATTGTTGTAGAGTGGATTGGCATAGAGTGGAGAAATGTAGTAGAGTAGAATGGCATGGACTAGAGTAGAGTATTGTTCAGTGTTGCATAGTGGAGTGGCATAGAGTGGAGTAAAGTAACGTGGAGTGGCATGGAGGGAGTTGCATAGAGTGGAGTTGAGTGTCATAGAGTAGAGCGGAGTAGATGGAGTGGAGTGGCATAAAGTGGTGTGGTGTAGTAGAGTGGAGTGGCATAGAGTGGAGTAGAGTGTTACGGAGTATCATAGAGTGGAGTGGTATAGAGTGCCATAGAGTGGAGTGGTGTTGAGTAGAGTAGAGTAGCATGGAGGGAGTTGAATAGAGCATTGAGGAGTGTTATAGAGTGGAGGGGCATAGAGTGGCGTAAATCAGAGTGGTGCAGCATAGACTGCAATGGTGTAGAGTTCAGAGGCATAGTGTGGAGTGGCATAGACTGCAGCGGTGTAGAGTGGAGTTATGTAGAGTAGAGTGGCATAGAGTAGATTGTTTCAGTGGAGAGTGAAATGGCATGATGTGGTGTAGAGTAGAGTGGAGTGGTACAAGGTAGAGTGGAGTGGTGCTGGGTAGAGTACATGGGTGTAGAGTGCAGTGGTGTAGAGTGCAGTGGTGCAAAGTAGATTAGAGTGGCATAGAGTGGATAGTATAGTGGTGTAGAGTGTAGTGGTGAAGAGTGCATGGTGCAGAATGCAGGAGAGTGGCGTAGAGTATTGCAGAGTAGAGTATGGTGGCATGGATTGCAGTGGTGCTGAGTAGATTGGCATAGAGTACAGTAGCGCAGAGTGCATTGGTTTTGAGTAAAGTGACATAGAGTGCATTGAGGTAGAGTGCATTGGCTTAGAGTGCAGTGGAGCAGAGTGCAGTGGTGCAGAGTAGAGTTGCATAGAGTGGAGTGGAGTAGCGTAGCATAGATTTCAGTGGCACAGAGTAAAGTTGCATAGAGCGAAGTAGCCAGAGTACAGTAGCTTAGAGTAGAGTGGCATAGAGGGCAGTGGCATAGAGAAGAGTGGTGCAGAGTAAAGTAGAGTAGAGTGGCATAGAGTGGAGTGGCACAGCGTAGACTGAGTGGCGCAGAGTGGAGTGGTGTAGAGTGCAGTTGCACAGAGTGGAATAGCGTGGGATAGAGTACAGTGTTGCAAAGTTTCAGAAAACAGTGAAGTGGCATAGAGTGGCGTGGTGCAGGGTAGAGTGGACGGTTGCAGGATAGAGTGGAGTGGTGCAGGGTAGAGATCAGTGGTGTAGAGTTGATGGGCATAGAGTGCACTGGCACAGAGTAGAGTGGCATAGGAAACAGAGGTGCAGAGTAAACTAGAGAGGCTTAGAGTGGATTGGCCTAGAGTGCTGTGGTGTAGAGTGCAGTGACGTAGAGTGCATTGGCATAGAGTGGCATAGAGTAGACTGGTGCAGAGTAGAGTGCAGTGGCATTGAAGTTCAGTGTTGTAGAGTGGAGTGTTGTAGAGTAGAGTGGCATAGAGTGTATTGGCATAGAGTAGAGTAAAGAGCATTGGCACAGAGAACAGTGGTGCTGAGTAGAATAGAGTGGTGTAGAGTGGAGTGTTGTAGAGTAGAGTGGCTTAAAGTGCATTGTGGTAGAGTGCAGTGGCATAGAGTAGAGTGGTGTAGAGTGCAGAGTAGAGTAGTAGAGTAGAGAGCAGTGGCGTGGACTACAGTGGTGTAGAGTAGAATAGAGAGGCGTAAAGTGCAATGACATAAAGTGCAGTGACGCAGAATAGAGTGTTGCATTGTACAGTATAGTGGCGTAGAGTGCCATGGTGCAGAGTAGATTAGCGTAGTGTGCAGTGGCGTAGAGTGGATCAATTTAGAGTAAAGTGCATTGGCATAGAGTGCAGTGGCCTAGAGTAGTGCAGAGTAGAGTGGAGTGGTGCACTGTAATTTGCAGTGGCGAAGAGTGCAGTGGTGTAAATTAGAGTGCAGTAGAGTGGTGTAGAGTGTGGTGGTATAGAGTGCAGTGGCACAGAGTAGATTGTGTCAGAGTAGAGTGAAGTGGCGTAGAGTGGAGTGGTGCAGGGTAGAGTGGAATGTGGCAGGGTAAAGGGCATTGGTGTACATTGTCATAGAGTGTAGTGGCATACAGTAGAGTGTCGTAGTGTGCATTGGTACAGAGTAGGCAGACTGTCAGAGAGTGAATTAGCATAGAGTGCCTTGGTATAGAGAGGAGTGATACAGAGTACAGTGGCATACAGTGGAGTGGTATAGAGGGGAGTGGTGCAGAGTCTAGTGGAGTGGCATACACTGGAGTAGTGTAGAGTGCAGTGGTACAGAGTAGAGTAGACTGGCATAGAATGCATTGGCATAGAGTAGAATGGTGTAGATAGAGAGGCATAGAGTGCAGTGGCATATAGTGGAGTGTTACAGAGTAGAGTGGCATAGACTGCACTGACATAGAGTAGAGTGGTGTAGATAGAGAGGCATAGAGTGCAGTGACGTAGAGTGGAGTGGTGCAAAGTAGAGTGCAGTGACGCAGAGTGGAGTGGCGTTGAGTGAAGCAGAGTAATTGGACAGACCCTATACGCCTTATTATGTCTGGACTAGGGGTAGAGAATGCAAACTGTTTACTTTACCAGATGAACTGACCTTAATTCATTATTATGAAATTCATGAAAATACTAAATTATCATTTATCTGTCCATTTATATCTCTGGCAAAATCCCCCCTCAAAATAATTTATGCTTGAAAAGTTATGGGGCAGAAATGTAATATGCACAACACTTTTTTGCTCAAAATATGATCAAAGATTTGCAAGGAAGTTTTATTTACTGGGCTCAAAGGGAATTTACTAATAATCAATTTGCAGGTATACCTATTTTTGCGAGAGGAACAACAGCAGAGAATTACTAAATGGAATAGTAATTTTTTATGTCTGTTTCAGCAGTCCGTTAAACACTCCTAGCACATTTTGGAAGGGCACATACTGGCTTCTACAGAATCACAGAGTTGCAGCATTTGATACGTGCAGGAAACAAAGTTGTTAAGCTATGACAGAGAGACAGCGAAAGAGAGAGAGAGAGAGAGAGAGAGAGACGAAGAGAAAGAGAGCGAGAGAGCGAGAGAGACAGAGAGACAGAGAGAGCAGTATTGATGTGAGCTGTGAGCTACCACTGAGCACCCAAAGCAAAAACTATCTACTAGGTCAACAGTTTTTTGAGAGGAATTCCTTACTCGCCCACGGTGACTTTACCCAAAAGCAAGACTTCTTGCGGGAATGATTCCCTATGGTACATGTACATCACCACCAAAGCAAATTTACAATTAAAAATATCCAGTTTAGCTAAACAGAATGCAATTCAGGGGTTAAAATTACGTCAAGATTTAGAAAAACGAACCCATAATAAACAATGGGAACTAAAAGCCAAAGTAAGCAAAGGGGGTGAAAGTCAAAGTAAGTAAAGGGGGTGAAAGCCAAAGTAAGTAAAGGGGGTGAAAGTCAAAGTAAGTAAAGGGGGCGCAGTTCACTGAGAAGTAGGCTAAAGTGAAAGGCTGAGTCACGACGTGTGAAGGTCACTGAGGACCCGAACCCAAGCACTCAAAGCGAGTGACTCTCAATGGCGTGAGATCGGAGAAGGATTTTTGACTCATCCCAGTCAAATGTTTTACCTTCAGGCTTAGAAAGTTTTATGGGAGTTGAAGAACTCATGCCAGGCAAGTCCAAAAGTGGTAGATAAACATGTTCTAGAAGGTCTAGTAATCATTCTTTAAAGTCCCACTGTAGTCGTGAACATCGCAGTCCCAAAGTACGAGTGGGACAAGCCTAGAAAATATAGCTGGCAAACTCACATCTTTTTCAAGCATCCTATTATCTTTTGTTCACTCCTGAAAAGCCTCTACTTTTAGGAAAAGTTCTGAAACGTCTTCCTATTGTCCCAAAAGCTTCAAACTATTACAAAAGTATTCTTGGAGACGTGGCAATGGCTCAAATTGTGGCAGGCAGCTCGTGGTCACCTCCGCAGCAAAATGCTCACTTGCAACCCCTTTCTAGGTTAATTTTTCAGCAGCTTCAGTTCCCTTCACCAGAAGAGCTTTGTCCCCTCTCCTGGGGCCAGGGCAGTATTGTTAATGACCTGGCTGAAGAATTGTTCATTTGTCCCAGTTCTACTAAATCCCTTCCGGATGGATTCCGCATCCTCTTCCTCAAGGACCTTGTACTCTCGCCCACTTCAGCAGAGATAGTCCAGGGTACAAGCAGGGTCCCCGTGGAAGGACCTGGCTACCAGTTAAGCAAGTCAGTCTCACATCCTTTACAGGTTGACAGATGTAATCCCATGTAACTGGGTAATAGAAGCATCCGTTATTAACAGCACTTGAGAATAGCATATTTGCAGTATGGACTACTGCATTGACCTGGTATTCTTATTTCTATCTCTGTATGTATGTCTGCATGCGTGTGGATTGTCTCTGTGTGTTTTCTATGTGGATCGTTTGTCTGCATGTGGGTTCCTCTGTGAGTGTGAGTCGGGAAACGACTGTTATAACGCAGGATGAACCATTCATGCAGAGTCCCCGCAAGCGGAACCACGCTTGCCTTGATCATGCATATGTCTTAACCACGCATACACGTGGTTAAGGCAGTGTGCTGTCTAGATGCTGGGATGGGTGCTACAGGAGGAGGAAAGATCGGGAGAGGGCGTGGTCTGTTAAGTGGGCGTGAGGCCAGGTTTTGGGATGTAGTTTTTAAGGGTTGGAGGTTGTTTTGGGGCTTTAGCGTCGGGGTAGTGTTTAGGGCTCGGGAAGTGTTGAGGGCTTGGTCAGGATAGTGTTTAGGGCTCAGGGCAGGTTGGGGTAGTGTTTAGAGCTCAAGGGGGTTCGGGGTAGTTTTTAGGGCACAGGGTGAAGTGCTGGGGTGGGACCTTTACCACACATCCCTTTACCAGTCATGCCTTTAACACAAAATTGCGTGGTTAAGGCACATGCGGGGCAAAGGAATGCGTTGTTCTGATGCACTCGTTCTTCGGGCTGCATTGTAGAGGCACACGTGGTTTAAACATGTGTGCCTCTGTCATACAACCCATCGACACCAGTGAGTATGATGATCTGTGCCCATATGCCCATAATGAGGACTGGAATGTATGTGCATGTGTGCCTGTAGCAGCATTGCTCTACATCTGCTTGCATCTCTGTGTATGCATGGCCATGTGTGCCTGTAGTGTTTCTTTGTGAGTAGTCGCACATTTTATTGGTTTTAAATAAAATACTGAGTAGATTGACGAGAAGAGGGTAATGAAACTTGAAGGCCCAGTGGAGTAATCACACATGCATCGAGGTTAAAGTTGCGGACTTTGAGCCGATGTTTCATAGCAGCACTTTAGGGGGATTCGTGTGCTGGCCCTTCGCCCTTTACAAAGCAACTTAAGAAGGATTAGAACATTGGATTGTTGGAAGCTCCACTGAAAACAATGGAGTGCTCCAGGCTTACAATGGCTGGTATAAGCCCAGAGCTCCAGTTGATAACAAAATATATAGGAAACTATTTCAGACAAAATGAGCTAATATACAAAAAAATAACGAAAAATATATATATAAGTGCACTATATTGTCATAGCGACCAAATATAACCCCAACAACAGCTCTATTTTTTCTATGTTTTTATTTGTTGTGTATCAATCTATACATTTCTTTAAATATACGCTTAATGTCTCAATTCAACTTTCCCAATGCTTTATGTACAGTCAAATCAAATCAGATTTTATAGTCAATTATTTTCTAAGCTATGTGTACAATTACTCTTTGAATCATTCATTTGATTTGTGCATTGATTTACACATTAGTAATTATACCAATCTCAAATACATGTATATTTGGAGCTCGCATGGGAGAAAAAGACAAAAAGTGCATAAAGCAAAAAGATCTGCTTTGAAATAAACATGTGTTAAGGGTAACATATCGTTGCATATAGGTCGACAAAATACTTTACAATTGATATCAAAATTTAAATCAGGCTCTTTTGAATCACATCAATTACTTTCCGATTGATATCAAAATGTATTGCATGGCTCTATTAAATCACTACGCGCGTTTCGGCGTTCAGCCTTCCTCAGGTAGCCATGATTCATTAGCTCCTTCTTAAAATTGATCTCGTGTTGTTAGTGTAGAATAATGGGTGAGACGCGAGAGGATCCGCGCGACCCGTCTGCTTATGCACGTGTGGCCAACCTCTACCCCAACGTGTCTCTTGTATGAAGCGGTCAGATGCCCAATCTTCTTAAAGAACTACAAATTTCCGCGGGGAGTTAGGCACTGCTAATTGGATCATATCGGTATATCGGTAGTCATCAAACCATATTATGGTCCCTCATACGGCTTGAAAGTTCTCCAGCTGTGAGGTCCCCTGTAACTTATTTTATGGAAATGCCGCTTCTGATAGGGGGCGTGACACCTTGATCGTCAAAAAAAAGTCCTGTCCGTTATCCAACATTAAAGTGTCCGTTCTAGCCGCTTCCGCTTGCATCTGACCGCTTCATACAAGAGACACGTTGGGGTAGAGGTTGGCCACACGTGCATAAGCAGACGGGTCGCGCGGATCCTCTCGCGTCTCACCCATTATTCTACACTAACAACACGAGATCAATTTTAAGAAGGAGCTAAGGAATCATGGCTACCTGAGGAAGGCTGAACGCCGAAACGCACGTAGTGATTTAATAGAGCCATGCAATAAATTTTGATATCAATCGGAAAGTAATTGATGTGATTCAAAAGAGCCTGATTTAAATTTTGATATCAATTGTAAAGTATTTTGTCGACCTATATGCAACGATATATTACCCTTAACACATGTTTATTTCAAAGCAGATCTTTTTGCTTTATGCACTTTTTGTCTTTTTCTCCCATGCGAGCTACAAATATACATGTATTTGAGATTGGTATAATTACTAATGTGTAAATCAATGCACAAATCAAATGAATGATTCAAAGAGTAATTGTACACATAGCTTAGAAAATAATTGACTATAAAATCTGATTTGATTTGACTGTACATAAAGCATTGGGAAAGTTGAATTGAGACATTAAGCGTATATTTAAAGAAATGTATAGATTGATACACAACAAATAAAAACATAGAAAAAATAGAGCTGTTGTTGGGGTTATATTTGGTCGCTATGACAATATAGTGCACTTTTATATATATATATATATTTTTTTTTCGTTATTTTTTTGTATATTAGCTCATTTTGTCTGAAATAGTTTCCTATATATTTTGTTATCAACTGCTTTAAACCCTGATATAGGAAACTACATTAGGGGGACCCTTGTTGCATTGCACTATATAAGCCCAGAGCTCCAACATTCCAATGCTTCTTTGTGGCTGTGAACAGAGGCTTCATGGAGCCTGAGGGGATTTCAATCCCCTGCGCTCCCTGAAGCCTTTGTTTATTTGTTAGAACATTCTGCTCGCTAGTGGCAGAAGGTTCTAATAGCCTTATAGCCCTTCGTAGCAGGGCTATACCGGCTATTAAAGTCCCGCTGCCTTGTTAAAGTCCCTCGCCTTGGACCGGGCCTTTAACGCTGCAGCGGGCCTTTAATAGCCGGTATAGCCCTGCTACCGCGGTCTATAAGGCTATAATAAACATCACAAACTGTAATGTCACGGCCCTGTTTTTCAGTCTGCTGCTAGCACCTTGTCATGTGCTGCATGGTGTATGGCCATTCCTTCTCCATCTCTGGGACTGTCTAAACAATCACTAAAGCAAAGTGACAAAAGGGGTGGCCTGGTAAAAACACACACACACACACACACACAAAAACAGTACTGTAAGTCTTTTGAAGTGAAACACTGATGAATGGGCACAGCTAATGGAAACATTTCAGGCCCCTGAAGCAAATATGAAAACCTACAGCACACACCAAAAATATCCATATTTCTAAAGCAAATGTGCTTTTGCTGCAGTCCTAACGTGAACGAATTGAAAAGGGCATATTTAGCATGAAAAGGTCTCGCATCCACTGTGGCGGTGAAGCATTACAAAGCCATTTGAATACAGAGCAGCCTGGTTTCAGATTAAAATAGCTGAGATTTCAAGATCTCCGTGTCCGTGGGAGCAGTGACCTGAAAGGATATCAAATGAAAGTGTCTTACATCGAGAGTAAGTGGCAACTCAAGCTCGCAGTGTAGAGCCACGGGCAACTCACTGAAACCCAAAGAGCTCTGCGCCTTGACGCTCCACTTACAGCCAGGGCACTGCTTCAGTGCAAAACTCAGCAGTGCCAGCGGTTAAAAGGCTGCATGTTTACACAGCTGTACCAGAGTCTTCCGAGGATTACAGTTAACTCTTGAGGCGCTGGAGTGTCGGCAGTGATGCTAGGATATCGGCCCAGCGTGTCAGAGGGTCCTCAGACCCTCTCAGCATCACTCTACTGTTGCGTCTGCTCACAAAGAGACGCTTTGAGACTCACAACAGAGGCCGCCGACGCCACAAATCCGTGTTAGCACAGAAACTCAAAGGGAGATTATACGAAGTTTGTAAAGACAAAACCTATATGAGTGCCACTAACAAGACCTGGGTCATCGGCGGGCCGTTTAAAGAAGACCCAAGCTGCAGAAACACGATTTAAGGTAGTTGATTTAAGGAATACTACGTGCACTTTACATACCTCTTAAACGCAGGTCTCATGAGTACCCTTCGGAGGTCTTCATTATGTTTGCCAGCAAGCTCAAGTCAGGCAGACACAAACAACATTTACTAACTGAATCGGCATTAAGGGATTTGCGGTAAACTCACCCCTTACGTTTTTCCACAGGACACTTTTCACCTGCTAAAAGCAGGCAGAAGATGCCTAAAAGAGCCCCGAATAAGGGGAGAACCTGCACAAATCGGTAGACAAACTCCGATTGCTGCACGTATTCTGTATTACACAATATTTGATACACATAATGGTGCCGCCATACCCAACCTGGTAATGACCTCACTTCGTGGAGGTATCAGTAATTCTGCAGGCGATATTACCACATTGGTATATGCACCAGACTTGTGAACATCCCCTAAGTAGAAAATATTGATACATACAAGAATCATGTGAACCATGCACTGACGTGACCACTTCATGTCTAATGGATGTAGGAACTAGTCTAAGGCTGATGGCACTGAACATACCTTCATCCATGTATGTTTGGGTACTCTTAGCATTGGAGTTACATCAACAGGACCCTCTAATAATCGTAAACACTTTAAAGGGTACATCACACTGGAGTCTCACGATGGAAAGCCCCAGGGGCAGATGGTTACACGTTCTTTCAGCTACATTCTCTTGAGGCTTGTGACAGGGTTACATTGGAACAGTTGCACCAAGCTATCCTCTCGTGTAAATCTGGGTCTCCCTTTGATGCATGTCCTCCTGCTGTACTTCACAAAATCATAGACATTGTCAACCCAGTAATTAACAACATAATAAATTCGTCATTGGCCACAGCGACGGTCCCCTCAGAATGGAAACTGGCAGTTGTCAAACCACTCCAGAAAAAATAAGTTATGGATCCCTCTATGCTTGCTAAACTTCGCCCCATCTCGCTATTACCCACTCTTGGTAATATTGTAGAAAGACTGGTCAATAAGCAGCTTACAATCTTCTTGGAAGAGGCCAGGATACTACACCTCCGCCAATCAGGTTTCCGTCCTAAGCACTGGACCGAATCTGCACTATTGGAAATAGTGGACACATTGAAACTAACTTTAGATAAAGGAAAGAATGCTGTGCTGATCTTATTGGATCTGTCTGCCGCGTTCAATATGATTTCTCATGACATTCTTCTTTTTCAAATGAAAAGCTGCGGCATATCTCGAACCGGTTTAGCCTGGATAAAATCCTTTCTTAACAACCGCAGACAAACAGTTGCTCTAGGATCATTTCTCTCAACTGAACGCCCATCTCCGCGGGCGTACCAGAGGGTTCTTCTCTTAGCCCTCTTTTGTTCAACATCTACATGCCTACTTATCTCGTTAATATCCTCATTTGACATCAAAATAACCTCCGATGCGGTTGATATGCAATTGATCTTAGTCTTAGACAAAGACTAATGAATCAAAGCTTAACTTTAAGCAATGCTTAACAGAGGTCATCCGATGGATGCGACTTAATCATCTTAAATGCACTACTGAGAAGACTAAGATAATGTTAATAGGCACTGATAATTCCTTTAATCCAGCCCTATGGTGGCCAGAAGATGCTCCTGCCCCACCTAACGCAGTAAAAGTAGTTAAGAATCTCTGGGTAAAATGTGATGTCTCTCTCTTGTTCCGGCCACAGGCCCTTACAGATGCAGGAATGTGCTTCAATTTAATCAAATCACTTAAAACATTTTTTGATCTCTTCCCTTACTCTGCAAGGAAGCCAGTTGTATTTATTCTGTCCAGATTAGACTACTGTAATAGCCTATTTTCTGGGGTAAACAAACAAGTGCTAAAAAAGTTACTGGTGGTACAATATGCAGCTGCTCGTCTGGTGTTGAAATTGCCCCGCCTCTCCTTGCCAGCCCATAAAACCCTTCATTGGCTGCCGACCCTAAAAAGAATTATATTCAAACTTCTTTTTATCACTTTTAGAACCCTTAGAGAATCAGGGCATAAATAACTAGCAGCCAGGTTCACACCGTATGTTACTACCAGGACACTTGATCCTCCTCAGCAAACTTACTAAAGCCCCCTACATTTAGATATAAAACCAAAGGAGGAAAATGCTTGGCAACCCTGGGAACCAGAGCGTGGAACCTCATGTCTATCCAGCTAAGACTGGTGGAATCAGAAACTCAATTCAAGAAATGCTTTAAGACTTGGATGTTTGCATCCACCAACGCACTCTGTTCCTCACTTGATTAAATTGCGATATAACTTACGCCTGTTTTGATTTCTCTTCTCACTTCCGCACAGCGCCAGGATGCTCCTTTCAAAGTGACAGTTACGCTTTACAAATACGTAAATCAAATTAAAATCAAACATTTACCTCTTTGGATCTCTCTTGATGGATCTCATTTAGACGTCAGAGCAGTAATTAGCCACCAGGTGGCTAGTGCAATGCCTTTCATGTCAAAGCACCCAACACAGTTTTGGTTCAGTTACAAAAAGTACACATTGCAATTTCCAGCATTGTGGTAGAGCCACATGAGCAATGAAGGTCCGATTCACAACACAAACTTGTGATAATGCTTAATTTACACATTGAAGGTTTCATCTTTCCAGCTGCATACATTCTGAAGTTCAGAGGACTAGATCTGCTCAGATCATTAGTTTCCATGCCCACTCCTCCTACTCTTTCATTTCTCCAATCAATTGGTTGGTCGATAGACAATCCGCAGGAGTGCGCGTGATTTGAATAGTCATTGGTTTCTTCCTCTGAAAAATACCATTCTTGACAGAGAAATCCTTTTCTCCAAGACAACCAGAAATATTGGGGTGTTATATGTTCCTCACCACATGACAAACCCTCATTTTCTCTCTAATAATTGAAATCAGTAGATAGTAAAATCTAAACAATGGAAATAAAATCCAACTTTTTGTCAACTTGTGCAAAAGTGTTTTGAGAATCGTACCTGCTTTTGCCATTACAGTCACATGCACGTACTGAATGTGGAGGCTGAGATTCAGTTCGAACCTTTAATGCTCCTTCATAAAACGTACAACTGTGTCACTATCATCCCCTTAAACAATGATGTGATTGCCATTCAGCAATACATCTGCTAACACTTCCAGACTACTAGCCCCTAAGTTAAACAGAGAAAAAACATACCTGCTCTAAAGCCCTCATCTGATATTTGTGACTCACCTCTATCAACTACACTGCTATGCCTAGCTGTTTGAGTGATTCATAAACATTCTAGACATGCATATACGTATCCAGGTCATGCAATTATATGCAAAAATAACCTGAACATGCTTTGGAGGCTCTCATGTGAGGAAGCACTGAAAGTGTCACAGATGATGTAAAGATAGGCTGTGGAGCGGGTGGAATAACCAATGGCTGGCTATATAGTACAGTACATGACGTCCACAGTAGACGTTATGGAGGCATCTCCATTGCAACGGTTTTAAATAACTGTGCAAAATCTAATAACTCTAAAAAATCTGACGTCCACAGTACATATCAGTACAAGCCTGCTAACAATTAGAAGTCGACCTTTGACTTACTCCAACAGTGAAGGAAAAATCTGGTAGTAACATACGGTGTGAACCTGGCTGCTAGGTATTTTTTCCCTGGTTCTCTAAAGGCTCTAAAAGTGATAAAAAGAAGTTTGAATATAATTATTTTTATAATCGGCAGCCAATGAAGGGTTTTATGGGCTGGCGAGGAGCGGCGGGGCAATTTCAACACTAGACGGGCAGCTGCATATTGTACCACCAGTAACTTTTTTAGCACTTGTTTTTTTACCCCAGAAAATACGCTATTACAGTAGTCTAATCTGGACAGAATACATGCTACTGTCTTTCTTGAAGAGTAAGGAGAGAGATCAAAAAACGTTTTAAGTGATTTGATTAAATAGAAGCACATTCCTGCCTCTGCAAGGGCCTGTGGTCAGAACGAGAGAGGCATCACATTTTACCCAGAGATTCTTAACTACTTCTACTGTAGTAGATAGGGCAGGAGTGTTTTATGGCCACCATTCGGCTGGATTAAAGGGATTATCATTGCCTATTAACATTATCTTATCCTTCTCAGTAGTGCATTTAAGATGATTAAGTCGCATCCATCAGATGACCTCTGTTAAGCATTGCTTAAAGTTAAGCACTGATTCATTAGAGTCTTTGTCTAAGACTAAGATCAATTGCGTATCATCCGCATCGGAGGTTGTTTCGATGTCAAATGAGGATATTAACGAGATAAGCAGGACAATGTTGAACAAAAGAGGGCTAAGAGAAGAGGCCTGTGGTACGCCAAGGAGATGGGCGTTCAGTTGAGAGAAGTTATCCTAAGGCAACTGTTTGTCTGCGATGTTAAGAAAGGATTTTATCCAGGCTACACCGGTTCGAGATATGCCGCAGCCTTTCATTCGAAAAAGAAGAATATCATGATAAATCATATTGAACGCGGCAGACAGATCCAATAAAATCAGCACCGCATTCTTTCCTTTATCTAAAGTTAGTTTCAATGTGTCCACCATTTCCAATAGTGCAGATTCGGTCCAGTGCTTAGGACGGACACCTGATTGGTGGAGGTGTAGTATCCTGGCCTCTTCCAAGAAGATTGTAAGCTGCTGATTGACCAGTCTTTCTACAATTTAACCAAGAGTGGGTAATAGCGAGATGTTGCGAAGTTTAGCAAGCATAGAGGGATCCATAACTTGTTTTTCCTGGAGTGGTTTGACAACTGCCAGTTTCCATTCTAAGGGGACCGTCGTTGAGGCAAATGACAAATTTATTATGTTGTTAATTACTGGGTTGACAATGTCTATGATTTTATGAAGTACAGCAGGAGGCCATACATCAAAGGGAGACCCAGATTTACATGAAAGGATAGCTTGGTGTAACTGTTTCAATGTAACCCTGTCACAAACCTCAAGAGAATGTAGCTGAAAGAACCTGTAACCATCTGTCCCTGGGGCTTTCCATCGTGAGACTCCAGTGTGATGTACCCTTTAAAGTGTTTAGGAATATTAGAGGGTCCTGTTGATGTAACTCCAGTGCTAAGTGTACCCAAACATACATGGCGAAGGTATGTTCAGTGCCATCAGCCTTAGACTAGTTCCTACATCCATTAGAAATGAAGTGGTCACGTCAGCGCATGATTCACATGATTCTTGTATGTATCAATATTTACTACTTAGGGGATGTTCACAAGTCTAGTGCAATGAAAGTGAAACGAAACTACACAATAGAATTCTACTCATTGTTGGGACTCATCCTAAATTCTAAATTTCTTAAACTTTGGACGATAACAGGAGTTACCAACTGTGAGCCTCATTACCAGATTTACAGAGATCCTGATTTTATGGTAAATATGTGTGTAGGGTAGGCCTGGGTGTAATGGTATTTGTGGTGGTCACTTTTAGAAGTTCCAGAATGTAATTTTTTGTTGCAAAATTTGTCAACATTTTGCTTTAGGAATTTGTGGAATTTCACATATTTTGCATGCAGAAGAAAATTAATAAGGGCCCTATTAGGATGCCGGTCAGACGAGTGTCCGACTGGCATACTCGTCTGACCGGCATCGTAATGGAAACGGGACTGCTCGACAAGGAGTCAGAGGTCCCGCATTCTGAAATGCGATGCAACCGCGTTCACTGCGGTCGTACACTGTATGTTTACTATTGCGGCTTATGCTGCGGGCCGCGGCACAAGCAGCAATAGTAAACATGCACTTTTTAAACATCCCTGCACTATGTAGCAGGCACCATGCGGTTCCTGCCTCATGGTGCAGGGATGTTTATGGGGGCACCACAGGTGCCCCCTACGCCTCATAGTGGAGGCCGCGGAGGGATTGGGGCCCTCAAAGTCCATTTTCATCTGCCTTTCTGTGGAGGTCGGACTGCCATAGAAAGGCAGACCGAAAGGCACATCGTAATCTCTACGGCGGTGCCTGAGCTGTCACCACCCTTATTGTAGGGAATACATTCTGACCGCTGGCCCAACAGGCTTCTTGAGCCCATTGGAACAGCAGCAGTTGGTCCCTCTGCCTGCTGCCTCTGACGGCTGCATTGTAATGCGGTGGTCAGACCACAGGGGCAGATGTCCTTCGGACCGCAACTGGCGGCCGATCAGTTGCGGTCCCACCGACATCGTAATGAGGCCTTAAGCCATTTGGTGTTCGGACCAGTCCCCAGGCTATTTCTTTTGACATGATTGTACTTGAAGTTTATGAATACAAATCATGCAAGATACTAGCAAACCACATTTTGCAGTGAAAGTGTTATTTTGTGAAAGTTTTATGGAATTTTGGGAAATATCATGAAAACTATTACACAATTTCACACACCATTAAACTATAAAGGTGAATAGGAACTCTGCTCTGTGATGGAAACCTGTGCTTCAAATTTCCTGGGAGGACCTTGTGAAATGCTTACTGAATTGGTAGAGCTGGGTGTGGGATTACTGAAGCAGCTTGCTCGCGCCACTAGTATGTGAGGGTCTGAATTCAGGATTCTCAGTGCTGAATCTGTACCAGAATCAATGCCAGTGCCCACAGATTTGTTCAGAATCCCACCGCTGGTGCTATCGTAGTTCTGGACACCAAATACCAAGCCTGCTGTGGCTTGATTCCACTTTCACCAGACACTCCTGGTCTCTTTATTTCACTCTTGCAGGTTTATTTTTATCCCTACTTTCTTTGTCACTGTTTTTCCATCTTTCTCTTCCTTCTCCTTTCTCTCTTTTTGCGTTTTTCTCTTTTTTGCTGTGGCTCAAAGTTTGCTGAGGAAACATAAGCGCTAGTCTTCAAAACTGAGTGTTGGTGGACCCCAACTACAACCACTGGTTAAAATTAAGCACTGGGAATTCCGAGATTTGCTTTAATTCTGTATGTGTTATTATATCATCGTCAAGGTTTTCCTAGGACATATTTAACAGGTAAAACCTAGCTGAGTATGTCCCTGGAAAACGACCCAGATTATGAGAATGCTCATTCCATAGTGAAAAATATGTACAACGGATTTCAAGGTGACATGCATTAGATATCGCTAGGTAATTTGATCCTGTTTTTTCCTTTCCATTACGATGCATGTGGCTTTAGATTTTGCTGGAAATGGCCCTTTTTTCAGGGTTACCCCCAAACTTTTTGCCTGTACCCTCTACTTTTTCTCAATTTGTTTTTGCTGGCCTTAGGACTCTGATAACTTTACCACTGCTAATCAGTGCTACAGTGCATGTACTCACCTCATGGTTATACTGACTTATACCCAGGGCAACTGGAATTATGCGATTGTACGGCCACAGCGATTTTCACAAAATTATAGATTTGCTGCATTTGCTACATAATCCATCATCTGCTGCATAATCTGCAGATTTTAGCAACAAAAAAAATTGTTTCTATCTGAAATGGTTCAAAAGTTAGCAAAAACGCAGTGACACGTGTAGCCGTGCAGTGGATGGCCCTTTACAAAGGTGGAATGGTCACTTTTCCGTTACTTATTGCTTATATGTGGGTGTTAAACTGGTACTAAAGAGGTTCAACTAATGCCAAGACAGTGTTAACAAGTTTCAAATTGACAAAATAATGAAGTAATACTATCAGAAAATGTGCTGCATAATGCTGCAAAATTTGCCTTTCATTGTTGCATAATTTACTTAAGCCTGTCGTATAATTTGTCCCTCCGCTGCTGCATAATTCCAGTGGTCCTGCTTATACCCAATTGTACTTATAAGTCTCTAGTAAAGTGCTACTACATGTACCCAGGGCCTGTAAATGAAATGCTACTAGTGGGTCTTCAGCACTGGCTGTGTCACCCACATAAATCGCCCTTTAAATGTCTCAGGCATGCCACTGCAGAGCCTGTGTGTGTAGTATAAACTGACAGTTCGACCTGACAAGATAAAACTTTGGCCCAAACCTTCCTTTTTAGTACATATAAGACACCCCTAGGGTAGGCCCTGGACAGCCCAGAGGGCAGAGGGCCATGTATTTGAAAGCATGACATGTACTTTTAAATGTTATTTGTCTTGGTAGTGAAAACCTCTTAAATTACAAGTCTGAAAATGCCACTTTTAAAAAGTTGTCATTTTCGAGCCTTAGCCATTTGGTGCCAGCAGCTTGTCTCTGCGCACGTTGCTGGGTGTAGTTAGCAGTTGGCCTTTGTGTAATCCTCCTAGAGAGCCAAACACAATGGGAGATTAGGTGTGACTGAACAGGCCACCACTGGCAGAATCGGAGATAGGAACTAAACCCAGCCCTACTTACACCTTCCCTGTCTTCACACAAAGAGCTGTATACCCACTGTAGTTAGTCTGGAGCCAGGACAGGGAAGGCAAGACATCTGTGCACTTCAAAAGCATGCCTTTTGAAGTCTCCCCCATTTTAAAGGCACCACTGGGTATGAATCCTGGGCCTCAGGCACCACAACTTGAGTACGCTTCTGGACCTGTGGATACTCTGCCAGGAAGGACTGCTGTACTGCTTCAAGGACTGTGACTCTGCCGGACTGTTGCTCTGAAGGAGTGCTGGCTTGCTATGCTGACCTGCTGCCCTCTTGCCCAGGGAAGAAGAATTAGACCTGCAGCCCATCTTGAACCTAGGATTCCAGAGTGATTGAAAGGATACTCTGTCGGCTTCCTGATATGAGCCTCAGAGACCTAACAGGCTCTCCACAGCTCCTGGACCCATCTTCACCTAGTTCCTGGCCCCAAGTGACACCTCTTAGGTCCTGGGCCCTTGGTGTGGCTCTCGAGCTCTTTAATTCAAGCTTTTAAGCTCTTTGTGACTGCAAACATGTACGTTCACACTGGAACTGCACTGCTCGCACGGAAAATCAGCACAAGCCACCACAAGTCTGTCTCTTCACACAGCAAACATCGCTAGCCTGCGTGGACCACCAACACGAGGCTCCAGCCTACCTGTCGGCAACTGCCCCACCTGCTCCTTGCGCAATGCCGACCGCCGCCAGCGTCACTCTCCTTACTCCCAGCGATCGTATTACACGCAAACGGGACTATTGACACAGAACTTGAGAAGTTAAACCTTCAATGGGACTAATCTGGGGCTATATCTGAACCGTGCTCCATCTCGGTCGGCTTGAACTTTTGGATTTGACCTGGTCCAATGTAACCAGATAGCCGTGGTTGGCGCGTTATGCTTTTAGGTGCTATATTGCAGTTTATTCTTTAAAAAATCATAACTCCTGTTCTATTGATTATATTTTTGTTGTTTTGGTCTTGTTTTATTTATTAAATGCAGATCTATTTTTCTAACCTGGTGTGGAATTGTTTTGTGAGGTGGCTTCACTTTTTTAATGTTTGAAGTTTTGCAACAAATACTTTAAACATTGCCTCTAAGTTAAGCCTGACTTCCCTGTGCCAAGCTACTAGAGAGTGGAGCACAGCTAAATGTGGGGTTCACTTGTGATTTAGCCAGATTAGGATTGTGATTGCTGCTTGACCAGGGCTCACACCCCGGTCAACCAGTAACCCAATTTCTAACAGATATGTTTTGTAAAAGCATAAGTACAAAGACAAAAGCATGCGTTGCTGAGAAGCTTGCACATGAAACGGGGCGCATGGAAGTCTTTCTCTGAATTTCTAACCAATGGCGTAGAGACAGGTCACATTCGACCGTTTAATGGCCTCTGTGCTCTGGCGCTCATTGGGAAGAAAAACAATCTATCCCTCCAGCTCAGAAACTTTGCTGTCGGCAATGTTTGAAATGGGCTGGAAGCAGCAAGTTGCCAGCTTAGAACATTTAATGACATAAACCCTTTAGAGAAATTAATTCTCTGTGCAACCATGCGGAGTCCTGTTCATAACCACCTCAGCTACAATAGCCATCATAGCACAGAGTTGGAAGGCGCTGGGCCTCCGGACCCATGGCCGAGATGAACATCAGTTCAGAGAACGGGGGATTATACTGCAGTTGCCTGAAATATGACCGTGAACGCGCCCAATTAATGTCTCTGGCTTGAAGCTGCAATGCTCAGCGCGTGCGGTGAATGCCTCAGAGGAGAGGGCAGAGAAGGCCTACCCTGTACAGTTCCATGCACCACAGAGAGGCGGGGAACAGCACAGACCGCTCCCGTCGCGCCCCAGGATCTGAGAGGAAAAAAGCCTTGTGATTTCTGCTGCACGGGATAGACAAGAAGAAATAGCTGCCCACGGTCTACTCAGCAAGAAACGCCAAGTGTCTTTCTGTTGATTAATACCGGTCTTAACAGGGACATTTGATACAAACAGGCACGTTAAACAACCAAATGTGCAAAGCAGTAGCTTACCTCCACGATTCCAATTTTGCCCTCGGTGTTGTCGCCGTACTGGTCCACGAAAGCCTTCATTTTGTCGGACAGGTCCTAAAATTTACAATCACACCGTAATTAGTTTTCCGACAGAGCGCACACCCGCTCATCAAATGTGAATGGACTGCCCTTAAATTACCAGGGTCTGAAGACTGCTGTCACACTGCACGGGTTCCACACTGGAAGCCGCTGACAGCAACTGATAACCAGACAAGGTGCGGAATCCCTCGCCCTCCACCCCTAGGCCGGGCGGAGGCTCGAGAGCGCCGCATTGTGAGGGGGACACTGGGTTCTGGGTTTACTGGCACTCAGGGGGTGAGAGGGACGAAGGCACACATCTCTGTTCAGCAGCATTTTTCGTATCACCACCATGAGATCCAACCCCCAAAAATTACGGGAAGCATATTTCATAAGCACACCATCATGTGATAATTCTGAGATATGGAATTCTAACTAAAATCTACCATAGCAGCTACAAAACAGATACAGAGCAATTGTGATATGTTTATGCAATACAAATAGATTGAATTATTGTTTAGGTAGGTGAGTTCCAGCATTAGGTTTCCTGTTAACTTCCTCCATCTCACCTAGTGTCATCCAACTTTTCTCCTCTGAATGTATTAACTTTTGTGTAGTGCTGATGATAGACATTTTGGGTGCAGCATCTAAAAACTACAAGATAAGAATACTGAACTAACGAGGTGCTTAATGTATGCACTACATAAATGTAAATAAATACTTCGCTAACGTGTGCAGTACAGTGGTAAGAATAGTGTAATAAATATCTTTTGTGACTTAACAACCTTTTACTATCCTTAGAAGCCGGGGAGGATACTGGTGGATTTAAATGTCCCTGTGAGTGAACTCCATGTTGGGACCCAACACTGCGTTAGTTGTCCTTCAAGCGCGCTATATAACAGCAGCAGCGCTTTTAGTCACCTATTTACATTCAGATTTCGAATAAAGCATAGAGTCAGAGCCACCCTTTAGGGTGCCATTCCTAAGCTTCCTTATAACTGTACAGTTCATTTTAAATGCCCACAAATCTCTCCTTCAACACCTCCCATCACACTGACAAACTGTGCTCTGATGTTCCCTCATCTCCAGTTTCTGACCCTGATGACAGCAGTGGCTGCAGTTGTAGATGGTAAGAGGCTCTGCATCCACTAAATATTCTCTCTAAGATGTTGAGAAAGATTACATCCGACAGCAGCAATGTTTCTCTCCAATCCCCAGCACGCCTTGTAAGATAGTCAGCCACTGCCATTACATAGTTACATCCTTAGGTGGTGCCAGACACATTGGGGAGCATGTGGTGCTGGTCAGATCACCTCTGCCAGGGTTGAGCTCTTTGGTTTCTATACTTGGAGGCACCTTTGTTGATACTGCTGCTTCTTCTTAGAACCTTTCAGTTCTGTTTCACCCCTTGCACGATGAACCTGCTGATGCTGGGCTCTGTTCCTGTGAAACTGGCATCTGCACTTTGCATCAGCCACAACATTGTCAAGCTTTAGGTTGACTTTTGACTCCTTAAGACTACCTCTCTCTCTCTCTCTTAAGAGAAGGTGCAGTCGTTGTCTCATGTTCTTTAGTGGTTAGCCATGGGCTGTATATAGCTTGTCTGCAGTGGTGACACATACTATGACAGTTTATTTACTTTTTAGGACTATACCATGAGAGACATTTTACTTAGATTGCTTTGTATAGCTTTCTTCAAATGGCTCCCCATGGAGCTGACACTGAAGCTGGATATTTCATTCATAGGCATCAATGGTTTGTGTGAGCGACAGGAAGAATATGAGGCATGACGGTGGGAAAATTCCCAGGCTCCTTTTCCAATCCAATCCAATCCAAAATTTCTTTATTTCGGCCGATTAGGCCATAAAAGATAGAATCACACAATACATTTAAAACGGTCACTAAAAATACAAGCATGATAAAACCAGTAAAATCAATATACAAATGTTACGGACATCTAGACAATGGAATTCATTAAACAACACAGTTCTTATTTATATTAGACCTTATGTGCCACATAGCCGTTAAAAATTTTGCAACTGCAAAGACTATGTGCGGATCAGTGTTCGTTTTCAATATTCTGTACACCTGCTGATGACTCCTAATGCCCAGATTTCTGCATAGCGGGACTAGCCAGTATCTTCTTGGTCTATTGTAAGCTGGGCAAAAGAACACAATGTGGATTTCTTCCTCATCATGATTGCAGCAGCCTGGACAGATTTTATCATTCTTTATTGTCCAGTTGTGGGTAAAAATTTTGATAGGGAGAGTCCCTAGCCTCCATTGTATGAACAATTTTCTGGATAGGATGGGAAAAATAATATCCATAAATCCCTCAAACTGGTAATGGTCCTTGAAAGTCAGAAATCGATCAGTCAAGGACCCTTTGTTAGATGCAGAGACCAGGGAGGCATAACGTTGCTCCCTATATATACCCACAAGGCGTTTGCGGGAGACCCCAAGACAGCCTTGCTCTGGCGATTCCCATAATTCGGGGAGCCCCAGCCGATAGAGTTCTTTCTTAATCGAGGCTAGCCAGGTAATTTTATCGCAGGAATTCAGATTCATAACATGTACAAGCTCTTGCCTATAGTGTAGAAGCTCAACAGTGGACCAGAGCCTATGCCAGAACCTTAATGGCATAAGTTCCAGGTCCTCTTTTATAGAGGGTAGACCCATATCCATTCTTAGGGGAAGAAGGGGTGTGCCTCGGGGGAGGGCCAGGAGACGCCTTAAAAAATTGTTTTCTACATTAATGATTCCTGTGCCCGCCGTGTATCCCCAGAGTTCTCCACCATAGGATGCGGCTGCTTTGGCTTGCGACTTGTACATTACAACTGCCGGGCTAATTGGTTTGTAGGTGGAGGAATTTGCTACCTTCAGAATTCCCCCGGACAGTTGTGCAAGTTTCATGCGACTAATTGCTACGTGAGGTTCCCATGATAGGTTCTCATGCAGCGTTACCCCTAGGTACTGAAAGGTTTTTACTCTCTCCAGTGTGACTGAACTCAGGGATGGGTTTGGTCTAGTTTTGGCTGAGGGGTTAAATATCATAAATTTGGTCTTCCCTGTATTTATTTCCAGGCCATATTGGCTACAGAAAAGGCCAAAACCATCTAAAATCCGTTGAATCCCCATCGGGGATTTGGACAGCAGGAGGGTATCATCCGCGAACATAATGGCCGGTACCCTCCTGCCGGCCAGAGACGGGGCGTCATTATCATGAACATTGTCAAGATATGCAATTACATTGTTAACATAGAGGCAGAACAGGGTCGGGGCAAGGACACAACCCTGTCTGACCCCTCTATGTACTGGGAATTTTGATGTCAGCGCACCCGTCCTTCCATACCTGACCTGTGCAAAGTTGTTTTCATGGAGCATAATAATGGCATTTAGTAGATGGGGTGGAACTCCCAGCCCCGTTAGTGTCTCCCATAGTTTCTTCCTGGGGACCAGGTCAAAAGCTGACCTCAGGTCCACGAACACCATGTACAGCCTTCCCCTCTCAATGATCACAGTTTTCCAATATAGGAGTACGAGGCGGAAGATCTGATCCATGGTGGACGTGTTTTTCCGGAAGCCAGCTTGTAAGGGGCTGAGAATTTTATTTTCCTCCATCCACTCCAAAAGGTGGTTTAGGAGTAGGCGCGAGTATATTTTCTGGGGGACATCTATGAGGCTTATTGGCCTGTAGTTGGCTGGGAGCAGAGGAGAACCCTTTTTGAAAATGGGCACTATCTCAGCCCCCAGCCAAGTACAAGGAATCTCCATCCCACCCAGAATAGCGTTAAAGAGTGTAAGGAGATAGGGACCCCATATGTCTGCGTATGAGCGAAAAAGATCGCCAGGCAACCTGTCAAGACCAGGGGCCTTCCCCCTCGAAAGGGCTAGAATAACATTGACCACCTCGGAAAGAGTAAATTCCAGGGCTGGTACTGGGGCGGGAGCAGCAGTAGAGACCATATCCCTCCCACCATCAATTTGAGGTGGTTCCTGGTATAATTGGCCAAAATGGCCCTCCCAAACGGATGCTGCAATATTTGGCTCTATTGCAGCTTTGGGGTCTGGCATACCAGTATTCACCAGGGACCAAAATTTCCTCAGATCTTTCGCTTCCAGTGCTGATGTTAAATCCTGCCATTTATTCCAATCCCATTCGGCTCGTGCCACTGCCATGGTTTTCTTGTAGATTCGTCTAAGCTCAACAAGTTTGCTCTTGTCCGATCCTTTTTTAACACACTTCAGGAGTTCGGACTTAGCCTTTTTACAAGATGCATTATACCAGGTTGGAGTTCGAGTTGTATTTTTCCTTGGGGGTAACACTGGGTAAAAAACCTCACCTAAAAGGGCCACCAGTTCCTCATGTATGTGGGCTAGTTTCTTGTTGAATTCCAAGTTTCTTGGCTGTGAGATTAGATTGTCCGTTTCTATTAGCTTCGGGAGTGCTAGCCGAAAAATCTTACTTAGGGACTCTTCGGAGCTCGCCAGTTTCCCCCATTTGATCCTACGTCTATTGGAACTAATTGTCAAGTTCCCGGGATCTTTGCTGGGCTCAACGGCAAGTGATCGATCAGCACCTTTAGGGTGCGCCATATACATTACAAGTGCATTATGATCACTGTCCGTTCTTGATATTATTCTAAAATCCAGAACCATAGGCCAGAGACTAATATCTACAAAAATGTAATCTAGCCTAGATTCTTGGTTCACCCTGTTAAAAGTACATGCAGAGGGAGTATCTGAGGTACTACGGCCATTACATGCCCTTAAAGAAAAATTTAGCGTTAAGGACAGAATTTGTACTACTAGGGGCGACCAGATTTTGACATATGGCGATTGACAACGCGGTACGCCCCAGAGGTCGTCTTCCACTACGAGGGCTCCTTCCTTGAGGCCTTCTAAGGGCTCAAAGTGGCAATTCAAATCGCCTCCCAAGACTATCTTAAAGTCATTAGGGAGGCTGGCCAAAAAGCAAGTAAGATCATCAAGTGTGGGAGATTCCATGGCCAGCTTGGTGGGACGGGAGTATACATTGATTATTGCTAGTCTCGAAGCGTTAGGCCACCTGAGTAGAACGCACTGGATGTCCTGCGAATGCGTCGGTAAGCTCTCCGCATTACACCCAATGTGGCTAGCCACCCAGATCGCCAACCCTCCGGAGGGCCTCCCTCTGCCTGACCAGATCGCGTTTATTTCGAACACAGCATACCCCACTCTAGATAATGGTTCCCTTGCCCATGTCTCTTGAAAGAGGCAGATGTCGCTGTTGGCTATCAGGGACTCCCAGTCGCTCGTGTCGAGTTTATTGACAATGCCAGCGACATTCCAAGAAAGAACCTTTAAGGAGACGTTAAGCGGGTCAGGGACACTTCCAGCACTTTTAAGCGGGGCAGCATCCAATGGTGCAATCGTAAGACTGGGCAGGAATTTTTCCACAGTAGATAGTTCCATCGGGTCTGCATTATGATGCGTTGGGACTGACAATTTTAACTTGTTATTAGTACAACCCAAGATGATTTTAGTTTTGGATGTTACAGTTTCTTCACCGTGGGGGTTAATGGATGTCAAGTTCTCCCCTTGGGGGGCACCGTATTCTTGAGTGGCGGTATCTATTTCGCATGCGCCATGCCCCTGGCCCTTAGAGAGTCAATCTGTCTGTTCAAGACAGCTATATCTATTGGGATGGAAAAGGTTACCAAAGTTTGTGCATGAAGCATTACGGGTGGGCCTGACTCTGCGGCCATCAGCAGCCGTTCCAACCCGGGTCCAGCCATTGTCAATGTTCATTATTGGCTTAAAAATATTGGGATAAAAGTATGACAGGTGGACCACTTCAATAGATGTAGACCCTTTGTTCCCGGTCCAATTACAAATATAGGACACAATTTTGGGGTTCCTAAAATTTACAATTATACAGTCACCAGCACATTTCTTATCGGTATGGCTGATCCAAGGGACTCTTCTAACCATGAGAATTTCTCCCTTAGTGTAAGGTGGTAGTGGCCTGTGAGTGTTAAGCCAACTAGTGACCTTGTTATGTAAAGAATCATATGGTTCCACCACGGTTCCCTCGAACGGGGGTACTCCCTTCAAAACAACAGAATAGGCAGCAGCCTCGGGAGGCAAATTTACCACTTTGCGCCGATCTTGTAGACTGTCTTGCCTGTCTGTAGGGTTCCTTGCGTCATTTAATAATTTTACCTGATTAGGACCAGAGGCCGTACCAGATGAGTTCAGCCTACTGGTAGATCCTGTGACGGGTTGGTGGTTGCAGGGTAGTGCGGAGGCGGATTTTAACAAAGAAGCTGGCTGCACATTTTCCAATGAGGTGGCTGTGAGGGGTACAGGGGACGGGATGATGGAATTTAAAAGTAGATTAGGTAAATTGGGAGCCCCTATGGAGTGCCCACCTACTGCGTGCATACCTGCTCTTTGGTCTGAGACTAAACCTAGTAATCCCCTACGCAAATCTATTAGGCAGATTTCAATGTTGGCCAGACGGTCTTCTAGGGGATTAAGCAGTTCCCTCAATAGAGTGCGTAAATCAGAGAACATACTATCATACATCCCGGCAGCGTTTTGTTGGCTAGGAGGATTTTTTGCCGGGGTGTGTTGGTGCAGGGCTTCGTGTTTACGGGATGAGACCGGCCCTTTGCTAACTATGTCCTGTTTAGTTCCCCTAGCTCTAGGATTAGCTTTAGTAGCTTTAGAATTACCCCCCCTGGTTTTGTAGGCCCTTTTATCCAATTTCGGGATTGCTCCCTCCTTCTCCTGCTGTATGGGCTGAGTCAGGGCCTTGGTATTGCTTATGGTCTGCTCAATGACAGCTACCTCAGCAGTGGTGTGTACTGTGGGGCCCTTACAGTTTGGGAGAGGTAGGATGCTAAGCTCTGCATGCTCAGAATTTTCACAGTCAATAGAGGAGGTAATGGAGCAGTTAGTAACGGATAGGTCTGGGAGAGCAGGCAGCCCAACTACCCCCCCTGCCGGAAGTGTTATGAGATTTGGTTGCTTGGCGGGGGTGGCAACATGTGCGATGGGTCCCAGGGAGGATCTCCTCACCCAGTCTATTTCTTGGGAGATACGTCTTTCAAGAATGGAGATCTCATCCACGAGAAGGGACCCAGCTTTAGCAAAGTACGTATCCAAAGTACCTGTTGGCCTTGCCGTCGCCATAGCACTCTTGCTCCTAGTTTCTCTCGTGGTCATAATGTCACCGACGGCACCTGATATGTGGTGGATTGCGGACACGCTGGAGTGCCCCACGCCCTCCCTCGTCCGTACTCGAACGGCCTCAAACGGCCCGCTCTTTGCCCGGTCTTCGCTCCGGGCGCGTTCCACTGGCGCGTTCGGGGAATAGGCTTAAACTGGGGGGAGGGGTCGATAAAGGGGCGGGACCGGGAAGAGACACCAGGTGTGCCGAGTAAGGTTGTCAGAGAGCACCCTGGTCCTCGCAGTCCCGGTCTCACGAGCTCCGCAGCGGCCTCTCCGCAGGCAGCGCGACTTCCCCTCCGGTCCAGCAACAGGATAGAGACCAGCTCCAAGGTATTCCTCAGTCCGTGGCAGGTTCAGCGAGCGGCTCCTTTTCCTTCTTGAGCTATATTCCACTCTGCTGACTCTCCTGTGATGTTAAAAGTCATCGGCAAGATCTCAGAAGGAGAAGATCACCTCTGCATAGTGAAATTCCAAAATGAGAGAAGTGCACATGATCCATGATACATGCTGAACCGTAGAGATTGGTGCAGCTAAGATAGTAACAGAGCCAAGAAGGGGAAACTAGTGCTTGTAAAAAACAGGTGACCCTTTGTACAGCTTAGCAGTGGACAAGCTCTGAGAAGGCGAGTCAGAGACCAGCCCACGATCATCCCTTTTAAGGATGCAGGTAATTTTGATTGTAAAATCTACTCCACATTGACTTTATCAAGTTGCTCTGAGTGATCAGGCAGAGAGGATCTCCTAAATAATCCAGACTAAGGGCCTTATTACGAGTTTGGGGTGCGACACTGGGCCTGTATTTCTTGTGTACGGCAGTTTTTTTTTTAATGTTCCCACAGCAGTGCCCTGAAAATGGGCAAGGCAATGGGAACACCAAAAACAGTTCCTGCGCAGCATGGACTGTAAACTCCATGCCGCGCAGGAACTAGGGTGTATACCCAGGGGGCATAGGTTGTGCCCTCCTGCATGCACCCCATGGTGCAGAAGCACGAGTGATATCTGTAGCACCCCCTTTGTTTCCTCTTCACCACGGTTTTCATGGAGGAGGAACCGGCATGAAAACTGTGGCAGAGAGGAAACTCTTAATATCCTTGGCGGTACTGCGGCCATGCCGTCAAGCATATTGCGGCCTCCTGACTGCTGCAACACCGCCGTCAGGGAACAGCGGTTCCCTGGCAGCTGTGGCGGTGCAATGGTGATCCGACCACCGTAATTTTAATTATGCAGTCGGAAGACCGCCATCGCCGTGCCCGCGGGTCTGGGGTCTGTGGACTGCCAGGCTCGTAATTAGACTCTAAGCATTGATTGTGCTATAGCCAAGCTTTTCCCCGTACATGCTGGTATGTGATGGCTCAAAGCCATCCACATTTTTAAATATTTAATAAAGTAATTCTTAGTACGAAGAGCAAACATTTTGATCCTAAAACTATGAGCCAAAAAACGCTGTGTTTACACAGTGGGAAGTCCACATTTGACAAATAATCTTCAATATTCAGCCAAAGTAAGTGAGTAGTGGCACGTGAACGGTGAAAAAATATTTGTACCTCCGTCCATCCGGGACGACGTGAGACCCAAATAGGTGCAAGGCGGGTGACGCTCTGAAACCAAAGTTTGATAGAGGAGCACACTCCTCCCGAGCCCCGATCAGCGAAAAAAGCTCAGCCATAGTGTCTTTTTTTGCTTTGGTGTCCGTAAGTACGCAGACACCTAGTCCACACACCTTAGCGAGTGTGTAGGTACAAATATCTTTTCACCTTTCACGTGGCACTACTCACTTTGCCACTCACCACTTTCACTGGTCCTGAAGAAAGCCTCACGCAGATTCCTTTGTGGGCAGAAACATGTAGACCCACCACATAGACAACTACAAGATAATAATTTCTTTTTTTAGTTGCATCACGTATAATGTTTTAACCATATCCTGAGCCGCCATCAATAAAATTAGAAAGGCAAGGATTCTCAGAGGTATTTTTAATCCACATCACATCACACCTTTGCACCACATCAGCTCCGCTGTAATCAGGCGTCGTAGCACAACCGGGGGCATTCGGCCACCCGGTTGGGACCCCAATGATGAGGCATGACACCAACTAGGTTGGTGTGTGAGGGGTCTTTTAACAAACCCAGTGGTTTCCCAAACACTGCCTAGCAGTGATCGTACCACACATACTTGGGTTTGTCCATCATTGTTTAAACATACATTATACAGGGTATACGGACGCACCCCCTTCCCTAGCTCTCTCCTTGTTTTTGAGCTTCAATATTATTGTCAGTATTCTGTCTCTTCTCCCACTCTGACGTGGTACTATCAGAAAAATAGCTGATAAATTCCTCTACTCTTCAATTTCTACAAGCCTGGTTCCATATATTTAATTTTATTATTGTATACCTTTGTTGGTTGTTCACCTCATTCATTAAGACAAGCCCTGTGCTTAGACTTACTGTAAAACAAGGTGCTTAGTAACTTTTTTTATAACTACTGATATGCTTACATGAGCTTGACTTCCTTTTGGGATCTGAATGAAAAAGACTCTCATGTACTTCCAAGTACTCACCAAGTGAGGAAGGGAGCTCATTACGATTCGTAGCACTTTCTTCCCCAGGGAATAGTTAGGACTTCTGCTGTCACTAAGCAGTGGCCCTTGAAGGATTTTTCTCTATTTAACCCCTTCGCCGCGGCGCAAATTCCACCGCGGCGCTGGGGGGGGGGGGGTGCGGGGTGAGCGCGGCGCCGCCATGTTCGTGATGGAACCACGCCGTCATGAGTCACGGGCGAGCTGTGCTCATGACGGCGTGGTTCCGTCACGACTCCGCCCACTTGTTATTTCGCCCGCACAGGCGGGGAATCAGTGACGCTTGGGCGGAGCGGCCACAGCATGATGGAACCATGCCGTCATGAGCACACGCCGCCCGTCGCTCATGACGGCGTGGTTCCGTCATGCGCACGCAAGGGGTTAAGATCTAGTTCTGAGCACAGCATGATGGTAAGTGTAAGTACCCTGCTTATATGTGTTTGTTCCCATCCGGCAGCCTTGCTGCCTCATCCAGTCATTTTGTTGTCCTCCAGTCTGCCTTGCGCATTGCTACATGGCCCATGAGAGACCTTGCTCCGGCCCTTCATCTATTTCTCTTAACAAGCTAGGAAAGGTCCTGTGTGAAAATATACATATGCGGCTCATTTGGCTGTTTATCACCCTGACTATTTTAATATTAGAAAAAGTAATAGTTTTTAGGATGCATTCTCCAAGCGCCTTCCAACGCCAAGTGCTTTCTATTCCTTTTTAACACCAAAATGTGCACTGTGAGCATGCGCTAATCAGCTAAGAGTGATAATGGCAACATACAGTTATCGAAAATCAGAATCACGTGGATTGGATCCTTCCAATCATGGCCACACCTTTTCAGATCTTATACATTAGAACATTTCAGAGCTTAAGCTTGTCCTGAACTCCTTTACAGGGACTTCTTTCAATCTACCCGGGAGCAGCTACAAATACCTGAGGTACATTGTACATCTCAAGCTAACTGGCAGGCAACATGTTGTGTCACTGAAGGAAGGTGAGTCTGCAGGAGTAGACTTTGAAGTTAGTTGCTTCAGGTGGTGTAAATTGACAAGATACATCCTGTTGTTAACCCAGCCAGTCAGTCATTCAATGAGGCTTTGACGTGTGGACTGATCATGTCTCTGAGACTAGGCATCAAGCCAGGCTCCTACGATGGATAGTCTGAACTCAAATTGACGACCTCCCGATCACCCCACTAATACCAAAGGACACAAGATTTATCCGAAATCCATTCTTGTCCTATTTTCCCACAGAAGTATGGCTAGTGTCTCCCTCATATGCAGTTGTCTGAAGACTCAACAAATCACTTAGGCCTCGATTATGAGTCTGTCGGTCCACAGACCGCCAGCCTCGAGGGGGCGCTGCGGTGGCAGTCTCCCGACCACCCTATTAGGAGTCAGACCACCATAACCCTGCCGCAGCCACCAGGCAACCGCCGTTCCCGGTTGGTGTTGTGGCGATGTAGAGGCATCCATATGCTTAGCAGGACCGCTGCGGTCCCACCAACCATATTAGGAGTTTCCTCTCTGGCAGGGTTTTGATGGCAGTTCCTCCTCCATGAAAACCCTGGTGGATAGGAAACAAGGGGGGGGGCCCTACCAGGCCCCGTGGTGCCTCTGCGCCCTGTGGATGCACACTGGGGTCACAAAATGTGCCCCCCTGTGTGCATGCACACCAGTTCTTGCATGGCATGGACTTTTTAGTCCATGCTGTGCAGGGACTGTTTTTTGCATTCCCATTGCCGGGCTCGTTTTTAGAGGCTCCGCTGTGAGAACTCCCCAAAAAAGCTCGCAAGACAGGAGGAAACTCCTAATCTGGTGGGCGGCCAGGACACGACTTTGGCGGTGCAGCAGTGGGCGGACCTGGCGCCGCACCACCAAAGTCATAATCAGTCCCTTAGTGGCATTCTGAGTCTTCATATGGAGAGCCCCGGATTCACATTTGCAATTGTCATATTGTCATAGGTATTCTAGCTAATTCTTTGTTTTATTTACTTTTATGCTTATTCTGGAACAAGGGATGTTTCACCCCACTGCTGTCAGTTTCCTAAGAGTCTGTAATGTTCATATTGAACTACCTTATACCATTTTGTGGCTGACTGCATTGAGCATGGTTCTTAGTTAGCGTACACAATTGAAACAGGCCAGCTTATGTCCTGAAACCCAATGTAAACATGTATACAAATATGATGTCATTGCATATCAGCATCCTATAAGTTGGCAGGGTATGCTCAGACGTGAGTCCCTTGCTCACTTTGCCACTGGATTCAAGCAAGCCTGGCTGAAGACGGCTGAAATGCCAGAAACTGGTCTTAGGAAGCTTGTTTCCGGTCCAGGGAAGACATGGCTTGGCAGTTCGGGCTGGACTGTTCCCATGAGGCACAGGGTCAGACTGATTTGCATATGGCCATGTCTGAACTGGGGTGGCAGAGTGGGCTAAAGAATGGTGATGGATTAAACCCAGATCAGTTGACTGGGGGTGAGTGCTTGCAATGTTCAACACTCCGTCCATCATTTCCTTTGGTTTTTGCTTTGTTCGCCATAAGTTGGCAGGGTATGCTCAGACGTGAGTCCCTTGCTCACTTTGCCACTGGATTCAAGCAAGCCTGGCTGAAGACGGCTGAAATGCCAGAAACCGGTCTTAGGAAGCTTGTTTCCGGTCCAGGGAAGACATGGCTTGGCAGTTCGGGCTGGACTGTTCCCATGAGGCACAGGGTCAGACTGATTTGCATATGGCCATGTCTGAACTGGGGTGGCAGAGTGGGCTAAAGAATGGTGATGGATTAAACCCAGATCAGTTGACTGGGGGTGAGTGCTTGCAATGTTCAACACTCCGTCCATCATTTCCTTTGGTTTTTGCTTTGTTCGCCATAAGTTGGCAGGGAATGCTCAGACGTGAGTCCCTTGCTCACTTTGCCACTGGATTCAAGCAAGCCTGGCTGAAGACGGCTGAAATGCCAGAAACCGGTCTTAGGAAGCTTGTTCCGGTCCAGGGAAGACATGGCTTGGCAGTTCGGGCTGGACTGTTCCCATGAGGCACAGGGTCAGACTGATTTGCATATGGCCATGTCTGAACTGGGGTGGCAGAGTGGGCTAAAGAATGGTGATGGATTAAACCCAGATCAGTTGACTGGGGGTGAGTGCTTGCAATGTTCAACACTCCGTCCATCATTTCCTTTGGTTTTTTCTTTGTTCGCCATAAGTTGGCAGGGAATGCTCAGACGTGAGTCCCTTGCTCACTTTGCCACTGGATTCAAGCAAGCCTGGCTGAAGACGGCTGAAATGCCAGAAACCGGTCTTAGGAAGCTTGTTTCCGGTCCAGGGAAGACATGGCTTGGCAGTTCGGGCTGGACTGTTCCCATGAGGCACAGGGTCAGACTGATTTGCATATGGCCATGTCTGAACTGGGGTGGCAGAGTGGGCTAAAGAATGGTGATGGATTAAACCCAGATCAGTTGACTGGGGGTGAGTGCTTGCAATGTTCAACACTCCGTCCATCATTTCCTTTGGTTTTTGCTTTGTTCGCCATAAGTTGGCAGGGTATGCTCAGACGTGAGTCCCTTGCTCACTTTGCCACTGGATTCAAGCAAGCCTGGCTGAAGACGGCTGAAATGCCAGAAACCGGTCTTAGGAAGCTTGTTTCCGGTCCAGGGAAGACATGGCTTGGCAGTTCGGGCTGGACTGTTCCCATGAGGCACAGGGTCAGACTGATTTGCATATGGCCATGTCTGAACTGGGGTGGCAGAGTGGGCTAAAGAATGGTGATGGATTAAACCCAGATCAGTTGACTGGGGGTGAGTGCTTGCAATGTTCAACACTCAGTCCATCATTTCCTTTGGTTTTTGCTAAGTCTCCATAACTAACAGTGATCATTCTATTCTGCAGGAAAGACTCCAAGGGCCACGTTCTTCAGCCTAGTCTGCCGCAGACTATGCACCAGCAGTGATGTAGATACGGTGTCAAAGGCTGCTGACAGGTCTAGTAAAACCAGGATAGCCATGCCTCCCTGATCTACTTGCCTGCAAATAGAATCCATAGTAGCAATAAGTCCTGATTCAATGCTATGATTCCCCCTGAACCCGTTCTGCGAAGGGTCCAAGAGTACGTGATCAAGGAGATATTTGGCTAATTCCTGATTTATCTGCTTCTCCAAATTCTTTGCAGGAGCAGGCAACAAAGAGATTGGGCACAAGTTTTTCAAATCACTGGAGTCTACATCGAGCTTCTTCTTCAGAGAGATGACAACTGCTTCCTTCCAGCCTTGTGAGTACATCCCAGACTCAGGACCTCCGAATAGATATTCTTCATAGCCTCAGGCATCAAGTCCGGAACTAACTGCAGTACTCCAGACAGCATGGGGTCATCTGGAGAGCCCGAGGTGGTAACACCTAACTGGGTCTTGATCTTAGATGCAGGCAGCAGGAAGAACCAGGCTAAACAACTGGGGTTGAGTTGCTCTGAAGCCGTGCCTTCCTCTCCGTAAAGCGACTGAATCCCAGAATTGACGGGACCATTGGCAGGAATTGGGAAGTCTGCATGGATCTTCATGCCACAATATTGCAAAAAAATGGCACGTTTTGAAACTCCTGGTATGTCGGAGGTGATATCAGAGTGTGCACTGTATTAAAACGTTATTTGAAGACATTGATGGCCAACCTTTTCCTCTGGGAGTAGTATGCTGATTTCGCTTTTTTAATTGCGCTTTTGTATTGGAGAATGAGCTCCCTAAGTTTGATTTTATCTTCCAGCTCAGGAGCCAATTTCCATCTCTGCTCCTGCCTACTACACTGCCTTTGGAGCTTCTTGAGCTCTTCTGTGAACCTCGGGGCAGATGGGTTCTTTCTATCCTATCCTTTGAGCTGGTTCTCGTCTGGGAGACAACCACTCCTACCACCAACCTGACCCATTTGTTAAAATTCTCTACAAGCGAGCCTGGACCCAAAAGGTCCATCACCTTAAATGTTTCCAGGGTGTGAGTGAACTTCCCGCATACATTTTTTGTGCATTATTATACTACATTTGAGCCCTGGATCTCCCACAGAGGACCTCAGATGTTGTATGTGAAGGGCGTTGGCTTCCGCTGCCGCCCGAACGGCCATCATTGGGTCCATCTGCCTTTGGAAGGGGAAGGCAAATCGGAATGATTGGGCAAATCAAACAGTATTTAAAACAACAATAAGTCTGGCAACAACACAGCACACTGCAGGGCTTTAAATACTGAAGCAGGAAAATGCGACTTCTTGAAAAGGTTAATGAGTGTTCCAATTTTGAGGTGTATGCTACAATTAAAAATGAAATTTGAAAGAATCACCAACCGAAAAGCTGACTCAAGGAAATTGGCCTACAAGTACCAGCATACCTTGCAATTGTAGATCCCAGGAGGAGCACAGAAATGAATAAAGAACAATAAAATGTGGGCACTATTAGCGTAAGAAAACTATCTGCATTCACGCAAGATCAAGGTCCAAGGCAGACTGAAAAGCATTGGATAATTGCCGGTGTTGTGTGTAACAATAAATACTATATATACTATATATATATATATATATCCGGAAAGACTCTTTTTCGTTCGACCGTTACTCGAAGGCGCAAAGAAAGAGCGCGAACCACCAAATTTTGTCGGTTGCTGTCTTTTATTTAAATTCCCAAAATGAAGCAACAGTCATGACGCGTTTGGTCCCTCACGGGGGACTTGATCACATGACGCGCTGTTAGCCATGACAGTTTCCTTAAATAAATTGCACTTTTTTTCTATTTTTGAATTTTATACCATGTGATTATTTTCTTAAAGTGACCAGTGCTGTTTTGAAAAGGATAACGGAATATAATAATATGTACGGTTGATAGCCACATTCATTTGATCTATCAAAGGCGGTTGACATCGGCATTATTTGCCCACTGTGCTTATTGATATTGATACAATACTTGATCAAAAATAAATATATGCGTAAATGCATTTTGTCAAAGCAGCAAACTATATAAATAGATGTATAAATATATAAATACATAAATATATAAATATATAAATAAATATAAATATAAATACATAATTGAATACATGCATAAATACCATTTAAAATGTAGCATGTTTGTTGGCTGCTCAAAATCTTAGTTTTAATACCAGAACCAATGTCTCAATGCATAACAGTATCCTCAAATAAATGCTGGTAATGAAGGAAGTGATGACTTCATTGCACCTAACAGTGGTCACCCTACGATCTCTGATTCCGTTAGCAATTAACAAAAATTGTTAAAATTTGAAACCCTGTGCAAAAAAAGTGATTTGTAGTGTGCGAACTAATTTGTCTCAACTGTGCAAAGACTAGATAAATAAGATTAAAACAATAGGGATGGGTTGGGCAGCAGGGATATTTTTTAAGGTTCTTGTATAGATAGAGAAAAGATATTCAAATATGTGTTTAAATACATCAATTTGATCAGTACAATAATAGAGATTTTTTCTCATTTAGAAATTCAGAGCCCTGAATCTTCTAATTGTACAAACTAGCATGCAGTTCTTCTGTGGCATTTAACCCTTTGTTGTACTTAGTGTCGAGGTTTAAAATGTATTGCATCTCCAATTTACGGAGTGCCCTTTCTAGATCACCTCCCCTTTTGGTTATTGGAATGCAATCTATTAAATAGTATTGCAATTCCTTAGGCTTGCCTGCATGTTTCTCTTTAAAGTGGCGAGCCACCGGATATGCGGGATCATTGTTTTTGATGACTCATATGTGCTGAAGCACCCTTTTGTGGCCTTGTAGAATAGTACTGCCTACATATTTAAATTTACAAGAGCACTCCAGCACATACACAACATGGTCAGTTTTACAATATAATGTTTTATCAATCATTATGACCTGTTCCACAAATGCGGTTTTGTATTCTGTCGTTGATACCCCAAGTTGGCATGCCTTACAGATTTTACCTTTATGGAACCCCAGTCTTTGTGATAGCCATGCACTTTTCGCTGGAGGACCACCTGGGTCATTTTTGACCAAGGTATCCTGCATGGACTTGCCCCTTCTGTATGATATTGTAGGTTGTTTGGGGACTAGGGCACCAATAACAGGATCCTGTTTTATCAGGTGCCAGTTTCTCTTTATTATTTTTCTTATGGCACCTTCCTGTTGGTTGAATTTCAAGATAAATCTGAAAGTTTCGGGTGGATCTATAATCTCTTTCACTTTTGGTTTGGATTTTAGGAGGGACACTCTGGATTCATGGTTGCTTTTTATAAGGGCGGTTTTCAAACATTTTTTACTATACCCTCTCTCCCTAAATCTAGTTAGACATTCTCCCTGGGCATTGTGTAGGTCCTGATCATTACTGCAAATACGTTTCAGGCGCAACAGCTCGCCATAAGGTATACTTTGTACCAGGTGCTCAGGATGGGCACTACTGGCATATAGAATGGCGTTACCAGCTGTTGGTTTTCTATGTAGTCTTGTTTCCAGTTTGTCACATTCAACATATACTTCAATGTCCAAGAAATTCACTGTTCTGTTACTGATACAGGCACTGAAATGTAAATTAAGCTGATTTTTGTTAATATGTGAAAAGAAATCCTCCGCTTCATCCTGTGTGCCATGCCAAACCAGGAAGAGGTCATCAATGAACCTCCACCATGCCTGAACATGGTTGCTCATAGCCTCACTGTGTTCTTGCATGAGAACCAGCTCCTCCCACCAGCACATATGCAAACATGCATATCTGGGGGAGAAGCTGGCTCCCATGGCAACACCTCTTGCCTGCTGAAAATAAGCATTCTGGAACATAAAGATATTGTTGGTTAGAAAACGTTCAACCATATTCATTAGCATATAGGTATGTTCAGTGTAATCAGGACCCCTGCGTGTTAGATAATACTGTAAGGCTCTAAGGCCATCTTTATGTCTAATCGCGGTATATAAGGAGGTCACATCAAGTGTGATTACTAAATAATCATTGTTCTACTGAAAATCAAGCATCTTCTCCAGAAAATCCCATCCCAAATCAAAAGAAACAACCAGTTAAAAGAAACAGGATTGAGAGTTTTTTTTAAAGGACAGGCAAAAAATATGATTTGTTTCGACAGAAAGATACATCCAGAGTTCACAGAGTGGCTAAGAAGGCTTGGTGGGTTTTGAATGGTGGCTTCTAGAAATCCACCCTGCACCTACTTACACCATGTATCTCTAAATCAATGGGCAACTGACCCATTCTCTATCAGATCCATGAATTTGGTAACAGCAAGAACCACAATGATGAATAGGCTAAGGTCCAAAATTATCCAGCATAGAAGAGGAAGCCAATGTAACTAAAGAAAGAAAGATGCAACATGAGCACATTTGTATGACCAACATTCAGCTGTTCCACAGTTTGAACAATGAAGATGACAGTGAAAAGCTTGAGTAGAAGGTGAATACCAAAAGATACTACACTTCCACAATCCAATTTTGACACACACAAAGTAGAGACAGAAGAAAGGAACAATAGTTTTACTGCCTACCAAAGGGCTAGATGAGAACATCAGGTTTGAATCTAATTACCAACTTGGGTCTATAAAAGCAAGGATGAAAGACTGAAGGTGAACATCCTGAGCGTGTGCTAGAGAAAGAGTAGAAGAGAGGGGCCGAGCATGAAAAGTCAGAAGCCCACACTGCACCATCGGTGAGAGAGTGGACTGAAGTGAGCAGATTAGCTTCAGCCTTAGTAGGACTTAATTTCATAAAGTTATGTCATCATATCCTCAGTGATACTGAGGGAGTATCTTGGGTAATGCTTGTTCTCCATTAATGAAACCCTGGATAGTAACGAGATCTCATTTGCTCGCTGGTGAACGAAGATAACTGAGCCAAATAACAAATCCCCCAAAGTATTCATGTAAATAGTGAGTAACTTTGGAGCTAAACTCGACTCCTTAAGCATTATACAAGATATTGTAATGTGGCTGGATCTGGAGGCCACTTTAAGAATAAACTGTGATCATGAATGAAAAAATCTTCTAACCATTCCAGATTCCCATGTGGATGCCCATGTTGGAGAACAATGTATTAAGAGAATTTTCCCAAACAGCAGAGAGACCCAGTAACAGCAGAAAACAGGTACGCTCATCATCCACAAAACACATGATGTGATCCACCACCAGTATGGTGGTCATCTCAGAGCTAGGATAAGGACAGGGGCCAGACTAGAATGGTCTACAGCAATGATGTGATAAAGGTGGGTTACAAATTGCATGGCTGCACACTTTTTAGGACACTTGCCTGGAAAAGACAGATGTTTGATTATAAATATACCACTGCATAGGAATTCAGAGATTTATTTATAGATAAATAATGGCATAAATTGGCCATTTATTAATATAGAACAGACCACAGCTTTGGCAGAAGAAATGGTGAACAAGGGTCACTAGATAAGGATGATTGTGAGCAACTTATGTTTAATTTGAGGAGACGGAAAAGAGTCTTGACAATGTGATGTGGATTTCATGTGAAAGGAAAAGACACATAGTCAAAATCAATGAGTATCTTAAAATCAGACCAGAGAGAGTCGAAACTATTTACAATTGCACAACTGAAATTGAAATAGCTTAAAGGTTCAATTGACATGCTGGTGTATAATTGTTTTTGTTTAAAGGCATTTGGGTTTTCATTAAAGAATAATTTAATAAAATCTTAAAGTAAGATTGTGAAATAAAAATTAATAGCCTACAGGGATAGTAAGACTATCCCTCTCATAGTAGAGTTTCAGATTTAATAATTTATAATGCACAATTGAATTATTAAAGTCTAGTAATCATAGGAATTATTTAATTGAAATACCATCATTCTTTTTGCCAGAACTGATAAACATAGTCACTTGTATATGTCATGGGAACAACTGAACCAGACCAGTAAGACGTTCATTGTATCTTAAAAAAACATGTTTGGTTGGAGTTAACAATATGATAAGGAATAAAGTGTGTGCTAACTGACTGAATTTGAGGTTTTAATAATATTTTACTCTATTTTGTTTCAGCAGTCAATAGATCGATAGATTTGTGTCATCAACTCTGTATTTTTGCCTTATATCTCTTTCTTAAGTAATGCTGGTTTTCTGTGTGATGCATACATTAAAGGAGCTCCAGCTGTCTTATTTGGTGCTACCCAAATCACTGCCAAAGGCCTTATATAGGTTGCAAATGCCTCCAATAATCGATATAGGTGAAAGGCAATAACTAACACTTTTAAGGCACTGGCTGGTTGTGTCTGACCAAACGAATTCTTAAAGGACTTACATAACCTAAAAGCATTGATTTATAAATAATAGTTCTTATATCTTAGACTATCCTCTTAATAATTTAGAGAGAGATTTAGATGTGCTAAGCTTCTTTAATACAAAGGCTTTCCTTTTCCATTCTTGTTATATGCCAAATGAATGTCTTAATCATTCTTGGAAATTACCATTTTTGTGTGGTGTACTCCAGGTTTTTCTCTTGACTGGCTGTAGAACTCTGTCCACTTCACCTGTGCTAACCAGCGGTAAAGTGCCTGTGCACGTCCTTTCAACATGATGGAATTGGCATGGCCTTGATTGGCACATTTAACTTACCTATGCGTCTCTTGTATGTGATAAAACAATATGTCCCTGGGGCCTGTAAGTTAATTATCACAAGTGGATGTTGGCACCCATTGTTTCACCCACTAAGTACCAAGTGTAAACATGACCCTGTAGCCTGCCCGTGTAGTTTTAGATCTGCAAATTTGACATGTCAAAATAACCCCTTTAGATGGGTTTAAATCTTCCTTTTAAATATTCATAGGCCATCTCCAAGTATGCCTTACTGCTTACAAGGCAGGGTGCATTCTATTTTAAAGTAGGGCATGTGAAAGTATATTGTTACACATGTCCTAAAGTGAAAGGGACCCAAAAGCAATTTTCACTGTGGCAAGGCTAAAGCAAGGAAAACAGTGGGATGCAATATTAAATATTATTACTGTGTTTCGGGAATGGTTGTCAGGTGCGTTTACAGTCTTCAACTAACACGGGAGCAGAATGATGCTAATTTCCCAATGCCCCCATCGGAACGTTCCCGCGAGAATATGTATAACTCTCAATGGGTAAGTGTCAACGGGGGAAAGGGGAATTGGACAGAGAAGAGACAGCCCTGGATATCTTCGTCGTTGTAGAGAAACGATTCTGCAACAATTAACATTTGTTCACTACTCAATTCTTTAAACCTTAACTTACTGTATATGAGGTAATAAATTAGCTTGTCTTACCAGGAGGTATTCAGGGCCAAACCTCTCTTCTATTTCTCAGTTGCTTGAGTGTGTAACAACTGACTTGCTCTGGCTCTTGCTAACCCTTTCTTCTTCTTCTTTTCTTACAGGAGTGAAGGTGGTGTCGGGTCTTGGAAATAGAATTAAAAGGTGAGTATCGTGAATCTTATCTATCATGTATAACTACACTGTTGCGGTGTAACTGTTAACTTACTTCATCTTCTAGCCGTGAGCATATTGTACTTTTATCGTTGAACTTCAGCATTCAGGAGCTGATAACTGTAAGCTAGGCGTAAATGGACTTCCTAGTTTTGTAACCTAATTCTCTGTAATGTCTGAGGTACTGTTCGCTACTTAGATACTATGGTAGATTACTCGGAAGCTCCAAGGCTGAATGCACTATCTGTCTTTTGACCCAAATGGAATTAAACAAGGACAGTGCGAGGTTGGGTTCGCGTTGTTCTGGTTTAATCTATGAATTTTCTGAGAGAGTCTTATTCCTCCTGCGGAATAAACTCAGAATTGTCACCGGACTCCGAACTACTCATTGTCCTTCTTAACTAGAATTCGGACTTCCCTACTTTCTGTCAGGAAGAGATTCTTCATACTTTTCTAGTTACAAATCAAGATACACTAACCTGAGTATGTATGGTGACCGTCGAATATTAACACGACGAAAATCCTCGACGCGACCTACCCTAACTTCCACGACGGTGAGGTAAGTGTTGCCTCGATAATTTCTCTGGTGAAGTGCGCTCGAGAACGTTGACAGGCGCGCCTCACCTGCTGCGTTAGAATTCAATAAAGACTAGAACGCTGACCCATGAATGCGTCAGCGGCCATATTGGAAATCCAGCGGCGCCAACAAATACGCCAACTGAGAGCCCCATGAATTTCATCACTCGGTTTAACCGAGAAGATGGTATTAACAGTGGTGGGTTCCGAATTACGCGGAGGAAACCTCCCGTGAACCCTGACAGTACCCCCTCTCAACGGGGTTTCCTCCAAGCGAGGTTTATTAGGATACTTGGCATGAAAGGCCTGGATCAAACGTGGCGCGTGGACTTTTCTCCCAGGATCGCTCTTCAGGTCCAAAACCTTTCCAATCAATGAGATAAAAAAGGTGATTGCGACTCCATTTTGAGTCCAAAATTCTCTTTACTTCATATTCAAGGTCTCCCTCAACAATAATGGGAGCAGGAGGAGATGTTTGACGTAAGGTTGATTGCACCTTTTTTAGTAGGGAAACATGAAAAACCGGGTGAATTTTAGTAGTAGCTGGTAATGTCAAGCGATAGGTGACAGAATTTATGATTTTTTCAATAGGGAAAGGACCCATAAAGCGTGGTTGGAATTTACGGGTGCCCTTAAGACGTAAATTCTTTGTAGACAACCAAACGTGGTCTCCTACATTAAGGATGGGCGTAGGTCGTCTTTTCCAATCAGCACCACGTTTATAAGACGCCTTAGCAGCGGCCAAATTTCGTGTAGCCGATTGGTGGATGTTAACTAGGCGTTGGGCAAAATCCTGAACTACAGGGACTTCGATGTTAGGCAAATGAATATGTGAATTAGGATGCCTGCCAGAAGTTATGAAAAAGGGGGAGTACCCAGTGGAAACATTTTGAGCATTATTGTGAGCAAATTCAGCAGACCACAAGTAATCAGGCCAATCTGCTTCCTCATCAAGCAAATAAAGCCGCAGATATTGTTCTAACTCTTGGTTTGTGCGTTCAGTTTGTCCATCCGTTTCTGGATGGAAACTAATGGAATAGCGGTGGTCGATACCTAAACCTTTTATGTAAGCTTTCCAAAATCGAGATAGGAATTGGGACCCCCTGTCAGTGATTAACACCTTAGGAATGCCATGAAGGCGAATGACATGTTGGTTAAAGAACTGTGATAATTGTAGTGATGTTGGTGTGCCTTTAATAGGTACAAAATGTGTCATTTTACTGAAAGTATCCACACAGACTAGGATAGTGTCAAAGCCATGAGAGGATGGTAGATCGACAATTAAGTCTAAAGATACTGTGTGCCAGGGATATGGGGGAGTTGGTAAAGGTTGTAAAAGGCCTTGTGGTGCTTGCCTGTCTGATTTTCCCCGAGTGCAAATCTCACATCCCAAAACATATTGTCGAATGTCACTGGTCATGTGTGGCCACCAGAAACTTCGTTTAACTAAATCATCTGTCTTGTGGACACCTTTATGACCTGCTAGAGGGTGATCATGACATTCACGTAAGGCTTTAGTTTGAAGGTCTGTGGTGGGTAGGAATAGTGCCTGTCCGTGATAGGGTAATCCATTCTGGACAGTTCGTAAAGGGTCTTCAGCGGCCCAGTCGTGGATAAGAGCAGTGGTCATGTGTTCTCGAATTTGATCTTCAAAAGGTTCCAAGGAAATGGTTCCAATGATTCTGTCAGCCGGAATTATTTGCTGATTTTCGACCCTGATACTCTGATGGTCAGTATCCAATCTGGACAAGGCGTCCGCCTTCCCATTTTGGGAACCAGGCCTGTATGTGATGACAAAGTCGAATTCCGCAAAATAGAGGGACCATCGAAGCTGGTGTGGTGTAAGAGTTCTTGCAGAACGTAAAAACTTCAGATTTCTGTGGTCAGTGAATATCGTCACAGTATGCTTAGCACCCATCAGATAATGCCTCCATTCTTTAAAAGCATCCTTAATGGCTAAAAGCTCCTTCTCTGTGATGGTGTAGTTGCATTCCGCTGGGTTGAGTTTACGAGAACGATACGCCACAGGATGCAGCTGGCCGGTGTTTTTGTGCCTTTGAGATAAAATGCCTCCTATAGCAAAGTCGGAGGCATCAGTCTCTAGATAAAATGGCTCTGTGGGGTCAGCATGTAGAAGAATAGGTGCCGAAGTGAAACTTTTCTTTAATAAGGTGAATGCTTGCTCAGCTTCCTCTGACCAATTAAAAGGAACTCCTTTTCTCAATAATCTGGTTAAAGGTAGAATCTTTTGAGAAAAACCATGGATAAATCTCCTATAGAAGTTAGCAAAGCCTATAAAACTCTGGACTTCCTTGATGGTGGTTGGAGATTGCCAGTCCGCAACTGCCTTTACCTTGTGTTCATCCATGGTGATTCCAGAAGGTGACAACACGAATCCCAGGAACTCTACCGTGGTGGTGTTGAACAAACATTTTTCTAGCTTCACATATAAGGAATTTTCTCTGAGACGTTGTAAAACAGCTCGGACCTGTCCGTGATGTTCCTCTTCAGACTTTGAATAAATCAAGATGTCATCTATGTATACGATCACACATAGATCAATGAAGTCTTTCAGAACATCGTTTATGAAGTACTGAAATGCCGCTGGCGCATTGCATAGGCCGTACGGCATCACCTGATATTCGTAAAGACCGTATTTAGTTCTAAAGGCTGTCTTCCATTCATCACCTTCTCGCACTCTGATTAGGTGATAGGCTCCCCGAAGATCAAGATGGGTGTAAATCTTGGCTTCTTTAACTTGGTCAATCAACACAGAGATCAGAGGTAAAGGGTAACGATTCTTTGTTGTTATTCTATTGATTGCTCGAAAGTCTATACAGGTTCGAAGATCTCCTCCTTTCTTGGGCACGAAGAAGAGAGGAGAGGATACTGGTGACTGGGAAGGTCTAATGAAACCGTTATCCAGATTTTTCGCTAAGTATTCCTTTAGATGAAGATTCTCCTTTTCAGTGAGGGCGTAAACTCGACTGCATGGTAAATTCGCCCCCGGTTCCAGGTCTATCTTGCAGTCATAAGACCGATGTGGAGGTAATCTTTCTGCTTCAGCTTCGTCAAAAACATCCTTGAAATCCTGAAGGTTTTCAGGAATTTCAGTAGTTTGAATTACGCATACTGTCTGTCCATTGTCACAAAGTTGCGCGGCCACACTTTTTTCAGCTAGTGTGTCTGGTTCAGAGAAACAATGTTTGGCACAATATTCTGAATCTAAGGCTATGGTTCTGGCCCCCCAATCAATTGACGGATTGTGTTCTGTGAGCCATGGAATTCCTAAAATGAATTGAAATTGAGGAGCATCTATTAGATCAAACTGCATTAGTTCTTGATGGCCCTCCTTGGTAATTATCAGTACAGATTCAGGGTGGCTGGTTATTGGTCCTGAAGTTAAGTCTGATCCATCAACTGCCTTAACCCTTTCGCTCTTCTCCTTTTTGATTGCCAGTAAACCTATCTGAACTGCAAATTTTTGATCGGAAAAATTACCAGTTGCCCCGGAGTCTATCATGATTGCGATTTCCTTCAAGATCACTGTTCGAAATTTCAAGGTAACGGCTAAGGTCAGGTGAGGTGTGGAGACTTGTAAGGTGTTCGCCAGTTGATGATACACTGGAGTTGTGTCTTTACTTGCATCCACCAGTCCAACTCCGCCTACTGGTGGTGCTGAGAGTTTTCCTTCTCCTTGTTTTGTATCTTAGGTCTCTTCAGACAGGCCTTAACAAAGTGACCACTTCCTCCACAGTACATACATAGCTTATTCAGACGTCTTTTTTCTTTTTCTTCCTTCGACAATGGGCCTCTAATGGCACCTATCTGCATAGGTTCCTCTCCAGTGGTTTGCTCAACAGTTCGTGTTGATTCTGACTTGATTCGATCAAACCGAGGGACATTTGATTTAAAATCTCTTCTTCTTTCTCCCTTTCTTTCATTTAGGCGATAATCAATCTCTAACACCAGGTCTATTAAGGCTGAGATTTCAGAGGGTCGATTTGGAACCTGAGACAGGGCATCTTTTAGTTCATCTTTTAATCCCCTGTAAAACACTGCTGCTCTTTTACTCATTGGCCAATTCGTCTCCACTACCAACTTATTGAATTGAGCCAAATAAGCTACCAATTCTCTATTACCCTGACGAAGCTCTAGTAATTCATTATCCGTGGCCTGTGAAGCTTTTCTCCTATCGAATATACGAAGAAATTCTTTCTTAAAGTCTTCGAGATTGTAAAGGATTGGATCATCTTGTGTTACTAAGGGCATCGACCAGGAGGCAGCGTCCCCACTAAGATAAGATAGAATGAACGCTACCCGAGATTGAGCATCAGGGAAAATCGCAGGTCGGCACATAAAATGTAGGGAGCACTGAGTCAGAAAAATCTGGGCCTTTTGGGTGTCTCCATTAAATCGCTCCGGAGGAGCAAGGGGAATTACTGGGGACAAGGAGTGCACAACCTGAGTGGTACCCAAGGGTACAGAGCTAGAACTTATGTTTTGTCCTAGAGTTTCAAAAGTTGTGGATTTTACACTTGTTCCAGAAATGGTCTCCCTTCCCTTAATGCCCAGTATCTCCTGTCTTAAGATTTGATTCTCCTCTCTAACAGCTCCTAGATCCCTTTGTATATTTCCAAGTATTTCACTTAAATTTTTTAGATCTAACCCTTCCGCCATTCTGCTCAGGTGTTGATGACAACGTGGGCACTTCACTCTGTCAGGTGCGTTTACAGTCTTCAACTAACACGGGAGCAGAATGATGCTAATTTCCCAATGCCCCCATCGGAACGTTCCCGCGAGAATATGTATAACTCTCAACGGGTAAGTGTCAACGGGGGAAAGGGGAATTGGACAGAGAAGAGACAGCCCTGGATATCTTCGTCGTTGTAGAGAAACGATTCTGCAACAATTAACATTTGTTCACTACTCAATTCTTTAAACCTTAACTTACTGTATATGAGGTAATAAATTAGCTTGTCTTACCAGGAGGTATTCAGGGCCAAACCTCTCTTCTATTTCTCAGTTGCTTGAGTGTGTAACAACTGACTTGCTCTGGCTCTTGCTAACCCTTTCTTCTTCTTTTCTTACAGGAGTGAAGGTGGTGTCGGGTCTTGGAGATAGAATTAAAAGGTGAGTATTGTGAATCTTATCTATCATGTATAACTACACTGTTGCGGTGTAACTGTTAACTTACTTCATCTTCTAGCCGTGAGCATATTGTACTTTTATCGTTGAACTTCAGCATTCAGGAGCTGATAACTGTAAGCTAGGCGTAAATGGACTTCCTAGTTTTGTAACCTAATTCTCTGTAATGTCTGAGGTACTGTTCGCTACTTAGATACTATGGTAGATTACTCGGAAGCTCCAAGGCTGAATGCACTATCTGTCTTTTGACCCAAATGGAATTAAACAAGGACAGTGCGAGGTTGGGTTCGCGTTGTTCTGGTTTAATCTATGAATTCGCTGAGAGAGTCTTATTCCTCCTGCGGAATAAACTCAGAATTGTCACCGGACTCCGAACTACTCATTGTCCTTCTTAACTAGAATTCGGACTTCCCTACTTTCTGTCAGGAAGAGATTCTTCATACTTTTCTAGTTACAAATCAAGATACACTAACCTGAGTATGTATGGTGACCGTCGAAGATTAACACGACGAAAATCCTCGACGCGACCTACCCTAACTTCCACGACGGTGAGGTAAGTGTTGCCTCGATAATTTCTCTGGTGAAGTGCGCTCGAGAACGTTGACAGGCGCGCCTCACCTGCTGCGTTAGAATTCAATAAAGACTAGAACGCTGACCCATGAATGCGTCAGCGGCCATATTGGAAATCCAGCGGCGCCAACAAATACGCCAACTGAGAGCCCCATGAATTCCATCACTCGGTTTAACCGAGAAGATGTTATTAACAGTGGTGGTTCCGAATTACGCGGAGGAAACCTCCCGTGAACCCTGACAATGGTATTAGCTAGAAAAATAATTAAACAATTGTTTTTAATAGTTATAAAAAATTCAATTCAATAGTGAAGTTGGATTTTTACTAAATATTAAAGAAAACAACTTTTAGATTGTTTCATTTTCCCTACCTGAAGTTCATGGATGATAATCTGCATTTTGCTCACCCGCTTCTGCCAGGCAGTAATTACCATTTGAATAGCCTTCTTGATGAGATGTAAACTTACTCATAGAGTTGACACAAAAGCTTTGCATGTGGGGAGGTATTGTTCCCTGACAGGATGGCCTCTAGGGTGGGCTGAGAAACTTGATTAACTTCAAAGAGCTTTAACCTGTCAGAAGCAGATGTAGCTAACATTTAGGCCTGCTCCCTTCCTTTGTTCCCCCAGCCATGCATGCTCCAATCACAATGGGCCTATTTTTGACATTAGTGTCAAATTCTGTTGGAGTGTCAAAGCCTGCTTGACAGGTTTGTTTGGGTTTTTCATATAACACTAAGGGTCCACTTCAAAGGAGGGAAACAGGATCCTAAGACAATTCTTGTATATACACTGTGTGGTTGCTAAAACCCCTATGTTTAGTTCTATCAGACCTCTGTCTCTGGGTTTATTGGGGGGGCTTTGACGGCTTCAAATTGGATTTTAGTGTAAGATGTGGGGACACTAGGATTGCCATAGTACAATCCCCAAAAACAATCCCAGTCTTCAGAGCCTAGGTTTAGTGTGGCTGAAGAATTTGTCATCTTGAAAATACCCAATGTGGGTAGGATTAGCCCCGGGAACTTGTTTTTGATAGGTGTGAATGCCGTGCGCTGGGCTCAACCAATGGGCAGTGTGATATCCAATCAGGTCAGTGCGAATGTCAGCCTGGCATTACTGACCGTCTTTGTGAGCGATGTAAAGTTAATCACTTTGGATTTGGACCTGATGGATGCAAATATAAGTAAAAGCAGTCACTAGCACAGTATAGCAACTAATGCTGTTGCCAACACTACCACATTAGGCTTATTCTAAACATTATTTTTCAGCCACTGTGTCAGCAACCTTCATAATCCAATGGTTAAAACACCCCTCCCTTTACTATCTGTCTAATCTGTTAAGCGGATAGTGAGCTGGTGAATGACTGTATATCATTCATTGTAAGCCGTACATAATGCTACAATGCATATTGATGCAGTTCTGTTCCTGTAATCATGGTGTATTGGTTTGTTGCTGCCTTATGCTTGCCTAAAAGTTTAGAAAAGGGTTAGTGCCAGGGTGTTTGCATTCGAACAGACTGTCTTGGTTATTGTCTATAGAGGTAAGAAGAGAAGAATAACTTTCTGCAGAGTGACCTCTTCACCTTGCTGACTGCTGGTGGGCTGTGCAAATGCCTCCTTCCTCACTTAGTGTGATGGTCCCACTTCAGAATGTAGAATATGAGAGTGTATCCTTAGCAGCTTTGGCCTACATGCACCCATAGAAACTGTGACAGTGATCTGCCATCCTGAAGGCATTCAAGCAAGCTTGCTTTTTGTCCTTTTCCTTACTGTGTCACAGACCACAACTGTGCAAGATAAAGCACCACATTAGGATGGATCTATTTCAAATAATGACTCAAGAAGGGAGGGTGAGGGTTACACGCCAAGATGTTAAAAGTGCAGTTCTGTGTATTAAACAACATATTGCATTCTAGTACAGAATAGAGTATCTTAGAGGTCTTTTTGAAAAGCTTTTTTCATGAGATCTATGGCTCCTTGCAGCAGCCTTGTATTGTGATTGGTCACAAGGCCAACTCGTCCCGCCTACCCACCAAACCTTTCCTGAAGTGCATCAATCTGGAGATGGAACCGGTGAGAGGAGCTGGCCTACACGTGTTCTAATTGGAGCGTAAGTAAACGTTGCACCATGCAGGGACCAGCGCTAAAACCTGCTCAGTGCAGGGACAAGCGCTAATACCTCCACCCCATAGGCCCAGGGGTTTTAACCCCCGAGAATCTCAACCACAGGACAGGAGAGGCTGGAACCACAGCACAATTAAACGCTGCACGGTGCAGGGACCCACGCTGACACCTGTGCTTTGCAATGACCACCACTGACACCTCCACTCCACAGGCCCCCGAAGTTTATTTATTTATTTAATGCAATTTCTATATAGCGAGAACTTTACTAAAAAGTTGTCAGAGCACTTTACCGTGCACCATTTATTTTGCTTCAAGTTGCCTGACCTTGTAGTGGTCGGGTCCACAGCAGTCAAGCGATGTGAAATCGCTCTTTGTCTCTTTGCAGAAAAGCCCTACAAACTCATCTATTGCAGACTTTTAGAAAACCCACTGCCCGGCAGCTGGGAGTCTGGGCTGTAGGCGCTACATGAACAGCATGTGCTGGGGCTTCCATTTGGCTTAATCGGACCCCACACATGTCATGGTCAGTATGCTGCATATATTTTACCTTGGCTTCTACTTCAGAAGCAGGAGTCAATGTCTCATCAGACCAAAGGCAGCCTTTAGAAGCTCCTGATGAAGGAAAGCTAGAGAGTGATGAAACAGGTACAGCATAAGTACAGTGTCAACGTGAGTGCTGAAGACTTCCAAGCTGGAGTCAAAGCTATGTGGAAGTAACAGCCTTACCATATGCCTGCAGATTATACATGGCGCTACGGGTAAATTGATAGACTTATCCACACTCAAATATACCGCCATCTGTCATTGTTGAATCATATTACGCAGCACACAGAGTTCTGTTATTCACCTTTCATGCCTTGCGCATCAGATGAACTCCTGGGTTTATCCACGCCTAACATGGCAGGCCCTTAGTCTCATTTTGTGGCCTCTTTGACACGTGTGTTCTAGTTCGGGAAATCAGTGGGGTTATGTATAACATAGGGCGGGTATCCTATGCAATTTCCTCCTCGTGATCGTTAGCATAGTTGTATTGTTTATTTGTTAATCTTTGTGTTGTATAATAATAGAGGTTTCCCTTTTACATAGCTGCCAAGTTTTCAGTCTGTTTATATTGGCATGTCCATGTTTACCGTGTATTTTATTTGACTTCCAGCTGTCTTCTCAGCAGCTGTCTTCTCACCCTATACCTCTTTCAATATATCCTCTACCGTAACTCTCTGACTCATCTCAAACCTCTCTCAACTACTCTTTCCAATGCACTACCCTATTTCTCACCTTATACCTTTATAAATATATATCCTCTACCTCTGCTCTCTCATTCATCCCAAACCCCATACCACTGCTATGATCCCCAAAATTACCCTTTCTAGACTCTTCCCTACTCTACCCCTTCTTGCATCATCTCATACTTCTTTTACTATTCCGATCCCCCAAAACAAGCCTTTCTAAAACCCTTCCCTCTGACTCTTCCCCATCACATCCCTTTTACTCATCCCAAGCCTCCTCCTACTGCTATGACCTCCAAAACAAACAACAACCACAACAAAAAGAATTGTCTAAATCCTTCCCTCTTCTATCCCTCGACTATCCTTTTCAATCAAAATAACAGGCTAACATGTCCACCTCTCAAATTATTTTCATATTTCAATATACTAATTCACCACTAATCCTTTATGGGTTCTGGAGTAGCGTGCTACTCACCAACAAGCGCTTTAACAACTTATCAGGGGAGGCAAGCGCTATATAAATGCAAACCTTTTTCCCTCTTCTATCCCTCCGCTATTCTTCTCACTCCGAATAACTAACATATCCACCATTCAAATTACTTTCATATTTCACTATACTAATTCACCACTAATCTTTTATGGGTTCCGGAGTAAGATGCTACTTGCCCAAAAAACACTTCAACACCCCATCAGGGGTAGCAAGTGCTATATAAATGCAAACCTTTTTTCTCTTCTATCCCTCCACTATCCTTCTGAATCCAAATAACTGATTAACATATCAACCACTCAAATTACTTTCATATTTCACTATACTAATTCACCACTAATCCTTTATGGGTTCCGGAGTAGCGCCGAAAAAACGCTTAGATGCCTCGTCGGGGATAGTAAGCACTATATAAATGCAATTACAATACAATTACAATACAACCTTTACCCCAATAGTTAGGGTGTTCCCAGGGGCCATTGCCACCTACTAGCTAATGCCAGGCATAAATGTGGCATCTCCAGACAACCACTTTTCAGAAAATTCTCGGTCCTGTGGAAGCTCAGAAGAGGACTGAACCTGCTGTCTGAGGCCTGGGAAGAGTACAAAAGGGCAGGACGTGCTCGCCCTCGTGTACCCAGTACAAAGACATGGACTCCAAGGATCATAAGGCAGACTTCCTGTTCAAGCTACAGGGAAACAACAAGCTACAAGAGGCCTTTCCTGCAAGTGCCCAGCTGACCAGTGGCAACTGGACCTGAACTGGACCTGAACTGGACCTGAACTGGACCGCACTTGTTGGCTTCTTCCTGACACCCATTGAGTCTCTAAGCACCTCCCCTTGGGTCATGGTGGGCTTTAGAAGTGTACTCCTGTGGTGCTTTAGGACTTAAAGTACTAAGTCAGAAGGTAAAATATTTTGCCCAGGAGAAACCTGGTTGGTATATTTGATCCGCACTTCATTGCGGTCAGCTTCGAATTTCATCTAGGTTTTGTTCTATTGTGAACGTTGACTATCATTAGCACTTTCTGCTTATTGCCGTTATTTCCACTTACGACTTTTAAAATTCATATCTCTGGTTCCCCTTGTTGGATTTTTGACATTGTGGTGTAATTTTGTTCCTTACATTCCACTCTGTTTTTCTAACTCGTTTTAGGATTTTAATTGTTTTGTATTTTGACTATATTACTGTTTTAGTACAGCATAAATACTTTACACATTGACTCTAAGTTAAGCCTGTTTGCTCTTTGCCATAGCTACCATGGGTGGAGCTCAGTGGTATTTCGTGACATTAGTGGTTCACTTTGACAAAGATTGTGATTCTTACTTGAGGTGGATACTTATCCCCCTCAACTAATAACCCAATTTCTTACATTAAACTTTACAGGGATTTCGAGTAGGCATTCATTAATTAGATTTGACAAAGAAAGAGCAGAATAATTCCACTTTGCATTTAATTCAAACAAAAAGTTAGGCAATAGCCCATTAAACCACTACCAAGCCTGTCTTAATCCGAATACGGAATGGTTTTGCCTCACTTACACTGTTATTTTTAAATTTGTATATTGAATTCTCAGATTTTTATTGACCCAAATTAATTAGACAATGCTGGGGCATTCTTTTAAAGAGCCCAGGCCACAATGACAAATCATACAATATCACAGAAGTCATCTTCATAGTAAATACACAACTCCACCATGAAGTAGACAGTGGAAGCCAACCTGCTATATGTTTTTAATTCTCTTTAAAGTGATTCATGAGATAAAAAGTAGCAGACTCCTTAATTATTCTTACCAATACATCCCCAAGAAGCATGGGGTCATATGTATCATTGTGTTATGTCACCTTTGTGCCGTGCAAGGTGGCGCAAGAGCGACACAACAGAAAAGTCAGATTTTTCAAGCCATGCAAGGCTACCTTGCGTTGCCCGGCATGGCTTCATAAATCTGGGGTAACGCATGGCTACGCACATCGCTGCCTTGCATTACTCTGCCTCAGGGAGGCATTCCATGGGTGTTGTGAGGGTGTTCCTATGCATACACCCATGGATTTTGGGGCATTCCCAGATTTACCATTAGTGACAGACTTGGGAATGTGTCAAAATGCTATGCCTCTCCAGCCTGCAGCACACATAGAAAGTGGAAACGGCATCTCAGGATTGTTTTTTTGCAGGAAGCTGTGCCTTCTTGCACAAAAACAATCCTCCTTACAATGCAGGTACTCTTGCACCATCGTGCAAGAGTGCCTGCTTTGGCGCTAGTTATTCAAAAGTGCACCAGCGCATGGAAAGTACAGGAATGCACTGCATGATGTTAAATACGGAGCATTCCTGTCCTTTCGCGCAGCGCAATGCAGCTAGGTTGCATCATGGAGTCACACATTCTGTTTCAGGAGATCTCTTACCTATCTGTTATTCATAAAAATCCTTTAGAGTATGCATGGGAATGTATTCAAATGAAAGCTTTCTAGCCTTGCTCCTGTTCTTCCATACATATTCCTGTAGATTATCTGCATGAAGAACAATCAACCTGAGTGGCAGAAATGTGAATTTGTGCAGTTCTCTTCATCCTTTTTAATTGGACATGTTTTATCTTTGGAGAAATTGCTTTTCTATTCCCTCATCGAGCATCAGAATGATTGCTTTCTTTTACAAAGTGGAAACGCATTTACTCTTACCTTTCGCAGTCGTAGTTTATGTGCAATTTGTTGGTGAGAAGGCTACCAAAATGACTGAGACTCGGCATGGACACAACCTTATGAGTTAGTTGATCTTCCACTCATTTCGCATGGCTATCGAGCCCCTTTGTTACACCCTTCCTCACTCCAACCTCTAAATGTATGACTACCGACAACGTTTTGGTACTGACAGTTCAGCTGCAGCATTAACTTTAAATGTCATGTCCTACTGTCCCCCGACACTGACTCTACAAACCGATATCAAGAATTTTGTTCTCATAGGTGACATTTTTGCATACCTATCTTCCAACTGATTCAGTGACAAATTGTTTCAGTGAGAAATAGAAGACTGGGTCCTGAAAGAATGCCTTTAGGGCTGGTGTGCTCATAACTAGGGTTAAAGATAACAGTGATTCAGCACTGCTGACGACAAACATAATAATAATGATAATAATAACAACAACAATACGGCATGTTCATACAAGATATAGTTGAAGAACAAGTGATGCTGAAAGCAAGATAACATTCATGTTCAATGGCTACCCCTAAATTGCATCAGTGCTCCTTAATTTGTTTGGAGTCCTTAGACAGACCCCCATGATACTGTGGCAAAGATTTGCACATTTTGAGGCACAAAAATTGAACTTTTGCAGCATTAAAGCAGCACTTTATTTTACTGGTACTCATTCCTTTACAGTCTTAAATCAATGGAAACTGTTTTAGCAGAGTATTCCACTTTGAAATAGCCATGTTTAAAGTGTCTGAGAGTGTTTGTTTGCTGTACAGGAAGGAGGAATCCTGCTGAACTCAAAGAGTCAATTCAACAAATCAAGATACACAAATTCCCAAAACAAATATGTAACTCAACACAAACCACAAACACATTTCCAATCACCGCTGAGGGAAGTGGGGTGGCAAAGAAGCCACTGGCTTCCAACAGTTAAAATCTAGTCTGCATCTGCCATCCAGAAAGCCAACCAGTCAGCTTTATGCGACATGCAATTTATGCGGTATATCAGAAGCACGCCTGACTTTAACACTAGTGTAACTTTGAAGGATCAGGTGTTGTGGGTTGTGAATTGAACTGATCGGGCAGTTTACATTTTCATTAAGGCAGGTACTACTGTGACATTCACTGTTTGCCCCAAACCCAGGCTTTGCCCTCCAGAATGAGCAGCACAACACCTTCATCATCCGCTGTGCAGTGTGATGTGCGGGAGTCTTCCAATCTGAAGCCACCATGTGAATGTACCAATTGGGGGGGTTCTCTCATACAGTATCCTCCAAAGTTATGTATCTGCTTCTCTGGGCCTGTACTGGCAAGTCTAATATGCCACCCGCACCCCAATATTTTGTCCCCATCCTTGATGTGTCCTCCTGTGTAATGGCCAGGTACTCGCACCCCCTGTCACTGGGTCCTCGATCTTAGACCAAAGCTCTACTTTCACCGCCATCCCAAAGTAAGCCTTCTTTAAAATGCAGAATGACTCATCATTGGCCTTTTAAAAAGAGAACCCATTGCTCCGTATGGGTGATACCTCCCTTGGCAGGGCAAGGGTTACATTCAAGTAGCATGCCAATCCATGCCACCCTCTGGCGTACCTCTGCAACCAACAAACCCAGTGACCCAAAAATGTATCCTCTGACCAGACAATTTCCACATGCTTAAATTCCCTGACATGAAATTCACAGGAAAAGGTGATTGATACATCGCTTCTCTACCAAGGGTCATTCATTTTGGACTGAACTCTGGCCTTTCCTAGTATTACAACCCTAACCTACCCTATAGTTTTGCAGGAAAAACCTAAACTTCTTCTGGTACGACTACTCCCATACAGGGTCGGACTGGGAACCCAAAGCAGCCCTGGCAAAAGTTGTCACACCAGCCCCAGTATGGTGCATAGTGAGTACGCCTGCCGACTATAAAGAAGGTTTGGGGGATTCTCCGCCCCCCAAGAGAATGTGGAGAAAATGGCAATTGTACAACTCATTTTTCATTATTTATTTAATTGTATTAGCTTCCAAAGCATCATAACTGATGACATTACAGTGCACCAGGATACGGCAATCTTTGGGGCTCTTCAATGATTCTACACTATCACCCTCCAACAGTGCCTCTCATCTCCCCATAGCCTCTCTCGCACATGTATTTCATTTGTTATATAGCGCCTCTCATACCAGCGTATGTTGTCGGAGCACTTTACGTCACAATCACACATACAGAAACAATAAATCATGTGTGTGTAAATCAGTGTATAGAAAATGTTACATAAGACAAAGGGGACTACAAGGTTTAGGATTCACGTGTAATCCACACCGGTAGGCATTTTTAAGGGTGCTTAGTTTGAAGAAGCATAAATTCAGGATTCAGAACGTAACACAGTGGTTAGGGTTGGCTTTACTTATAAGAATGTATTTCTACCCAAACAAACTCTTTTTAGCAACATTAGGATAATGAAAGACTGGGGAAAAGCATAACTTTCTAACCTGTGCCATGCAGTTTGCATGCAGCACTTTAATGGTAGATCATAGCTCACTGTATTAGATTATGATTGTTACTTGTGAACTGCACACCAACAAAAGGATCTCTATAAGAAAAGCAGTAACCCACTGAGCTATGCACATGAAATACTGTTCTGTGATTTGCATGGTGCATCTTCTTTGCAGCAGGCATATTCACCCTCTGTACTATTTTAGATAAGTCAAAACTGCCACTAGACAAAAGTCTTATCTCTCTCCAGCAGATACATTAATCACTGGAGTTATCTTAACTCTTATTGTTGCCTGAAAAATGTGGATTTACAGTTGATTCTGCAGCCAGTGCTTTTAAACCTGTTGCACTATAACAAAATCGGTCCTCAGTAACACAACCAGCCCCCCACCCTTCCAGCCTCCATGGGAAATGCCCGATGCCGGGTGTGGCCTAATCACCCCAGATAGGTCAGGATTTGTAGTGTTTAGGCTTTTCAGTTCCTAGTCGAAGTGCACCTATTTGTGTTTGGCCCACGGGTATGGTTTGTGCTGCTGATCTGTAATAGGGTCCGTTGGCATATATGCCAATGCAAACAGCTCTTTACGGCCCTCTAAACATTGGCTGCCAAGGCCCAGCTCGCCCTTGCCAAAAGCCGGCACTGGGGAATACACATTATGAGATTAATAGACCTAGTTCACTTCAGTTTAATGGAGTTGAACAAACAAAAAAAACATTAGTAAAAGAAAATCCACTGTCTATAAAACTGCAGGGAAAAAAAAGTTATCGAAGGTACTACCAGTTTGTAGTCTCTCTTCTATGTCTTTAAAATTCGTGTCATATTGAAATATAAACAATGGGAAGGCATTTTCTCTCTCGCAGAGCATTCCATGTGCATTTAGGCAAAAGCGGTGGGACTTTTCATGTTCTAGCTTTGAGCTCTCCAAGTTTGCAGAACAATAGACTCCTGGGGGGCAGACGATCAAAGGGAGGTGTGCCTGCCTGGGAATTTGGAACAATGGGTCTGTCCAAGCTGCATTTGGCTTCATTGGGCTGGTTGTGGGCTATATTGGTTGAGCTATATGTTCTCATATATATGTGCCCATTTTAAAATGGTAGGCAAGATTTTGTTGGTGACACAGAGGCCGTCAAACCAGCACATACTTTTTCCCCTCACACCCGACCCCAGTTCCTATGGTTCTTTCTTTTTGTCGTGGCTTGGGAGTTAATTGGGATTCCTGGGATGGGTGGTTTGATGAGTAGAGGTTCGCAGGGGTTGTATCTGTTTGTGGCTTGGAGCAGGTGCAGGCGGTGGGGCGGTTTTAGTCACCATGCTTATACATGAAGCTGATGGTTGTGAACATTGGGGAATCAAGACATTGGGGGTGGTAATAAAGTTAAACATGGAGGAAGCAACAAATTACAAGTTTAGAATTAGGATAGTTATATAGTTAGATGTTAATAGGTGGAGGTTAAAATGTTAATGGATATAAAGGCTAACAGTTCAATGCCAGGGTAGGAGTTACAGTTTCAAGATAAAAATGTCAAAGGGGGCAGGAGTGATAGAGGTTGAGGTAGGTGGAAGTAGGTGAGGTATTGTATAGTGAGGTGTGGTTTTGTAAAGCGAAGGCCAACGGTTTGATTATTTGATGGGCACCTGTATTCAATAAAGCAGCCTTTTTCACACATTAAGCGAGTATGTGGTCTGTGCTGCCTCTTTTTGGCGCAAAAGAAATCGACTAGCAAGCCGTCACCTTTGATGCAAGAAATGCAAGCGGACATGTTTAATTACTGTCAACAAAACAAAATGTTTTGTGATTGCACACTCATTTAAGTACTTTGAAAAACAAGGATTTTATTAAATTTACATTTGATTTGCCTGTTAAAAGGAAGCTATAGTGTAATTTTAAATGGTATTTCACAATTTCAATAATTAATGTTATCAGCATACTTCTTGAAGATTCACTACTGTATTCTGCTTTGTTTGCGTTACACTGGTTTCCTTTATTTCCTTTGTTTTCGTCACTTCTGGTTTGCCGAGTATACGAATCCTGTGTTTACAGCTTTAAAACAGCAGCTTCAAAATTAGATCTTATCTTTCCAACGCCTGTGTTTTTCAGGGCCCTTCCCTTCATATTTTAGCTCCTTAAGTGGTTGAGAATCACACATTTGGCTCGTGCACACAACATCCGAGTTTTCCTTCCTCAGAGGCCTACTACCTGCACATTTTGCTGTTACTCTTGTAAAAAGCGCATGCTTTTTTTAAAAAAGTGCTGATTTCACAATTTTATTGCAAATCACGAAATCCTGGAAGGTCTGGTAGAGTTGGCCTGGCCGAAGAGATAACATAGGCAAGAAAAGCCATAATGTTTTTTTGAGTTTCTGAAGGATTTTTAAAAAAAACTATTTTCCACACACTTAAGATTCATTGAACTAGTTTTATTTAAAACGCGTATATCATTCCTCACGTCCCTTGTTTAAGTAAGCGGGGCCACCTTCTAGAGCCAGTAGGCAAGGATTTCAAGACCCATACAAATCGAGGCTTCAGAATCCAGAGGATGGGGTAGGGTCTGGGGAGGGGTCATAAGCCCCTCACAGTGAAAGCAGTTGTGATGGAGGGGGTGGAGGGGCAGCGTCATGGAGAAAGGGCATGGCTCTGTGCTGAGCACTGTTTACCCTCCCCAAAAACATAATATAAGAAGCTTCTAAGGTTGGTGCTGTTTTCCTGGTGAGGGAGAGGGGGGGGCATAAAACCCCCAACTGACATCCGCTGTGTAGAGTCTCCTCTCATAAGTTGGAAATATAGCCTGTGCATGGATTTCCAGCTCACTTTGTCTCCCACCAGGTTTACCACCAGATGACCGTGCAAAGAGAGACATATCGTGAAACGCACTGTGGGGCCGTATGAGTTGGAAAGTCGGAAACTCAGTAACCCATGTATGCCTCCTCCTATGTGAGGGTGGCATCAGGAAATGCGCCTTTTTTGTGACCATAGGCTTAATGAATAACAAAGAAAAATAAGCCCTAAAGATCTATTAGCACTGAAATAGCTCATCTGCTCGCTTCTATATTTCCACCCACATTTCCTCTTCATAATTCCTACAGTGGATAGGCCCACTTGCAGTGTTTATTGAACATTATTGGGTATTGCACCATCATTAAAGAGATCGGTGGAAGGAGCAGTGCAGTGGAATTAATTAACATAGGCAGGAATGGAGCCGCAAATATTCTAAAACTCATCATTTTTCTTTCATGATTATAGTTGTGTGTCTTTCATGACAATTGAAAGATGGTCTAAGTTACTCTATGTAAAGCACAACAGTGGACACAGTCTGCAAGCATTAGTCAATACTGAAACAATATTGTTTGCTTGAGGCACGGCTGGACCGTATGTTAAGAGTTGTTTTGTGTGGTTCTCTTCCAGAAATATCTTACTAACTTATTAGGGCTGTCGTGGTAACTTCTGACTCCCAGCACTCCTTGATGGAACGTCCGCCGCCTCCATGTTCTATTCCACCCATTCCCTTAATCCTGCAAATAGATGCCAATAACAAGAATGCCTGCTTCATTCGATCCTCCCAAGGGGCTCCTCCCTCTGCTACTGCTACCGCCTCAGGCAGCGCTAGCTCTAGAGGTAGGGATAACACATGTGGCAGGTTTATTGTAACGCCATACACACTGGGCTCCCGGCAAAGAGAGTATTATGAATCTCCAAGAAGTACAAATCCATGCTTCCTGACATATCTTTGGAATGGACAGAACTGGCCCCGTCACTCCAGCTCTAAAAGAGATTAAATGGATCTGGGGCAGTCAGTCTTGAAAATCTGATGCCTAGAGCACAAAGAAATACTTGGACAGAAACATGAGCATCTCGTCAGACACCACCAACACTATGAACACCAGATGTCTACGGTTAACTTATGTTGGGAGAGGAATGTCTCAAGCATGGTTGAAGAGCAAGTGCCCCCACCCTGAGTGCCATACTGTCCATGAAACTGGTAGCTGACTTATATTTTGGCTCTTGCGTAGCCCTAATTTACTGTGAGTGAAGAGGCCTCAGCCTATCCTTGACAATGTGAGGCCCAGCATCTGCCCTGTGACTTGGAGGGGCTGACCTACCGGGATGTACGGCGTGTAGACTCATACTAGGCAGTGGACTGCTGCTGTTGCCCTCCATACAGCACATAAAAGGGTGGTGACTGCATACCATGTTTTGTGAATTTCTAGTGTGACCAGACCTTTTATCTCGGTGTCAGTGAGAGTGTAGTCTACTGGCTTCTCTTGTGTAGAGATCTGGGTTTGGAGGATAAGGACAGCGTCACCAGACAGTGTAAGTGCACGGACTTCATTCCTGTGAATGAAGGGTGGAGGCCCAGACACTGCAGTGAGGAGGGTGAGACAGAGCTACGTTCAGAAACTCCATGTGGTCTTTGTTAGCAAAGAGCTGCTCATTAGTTCTCCATGAGTACTGCATTTATTAGATGTCTGGGGGGAGGGTTGGGACTGCAGTTTCTGTTGTTCAAGGTGAGGTGGTTTCTAGGTAGGGCCTGCCCTTCCATCTGTCTTATTACTGCTTCAGGAAGGTGATAGCAGTCGGAAGATGAAAATTCACACCTCATTGTGCCCATGTTTGAGATACTCATGTTCGGACCCAGCCACAAGCCTACCTGCTGAGAGAACCATCACTTTGCACAATGGCTATGTCCGGACATCAGCCTGAAAACGACATTTGATAGACAACCAAGCCAACCCATGTCTGACACCTTAGGCAGTGGATCCACATCTCCTATCTGGATGATTTGTATAAATGTGGGATGCAAACCACCCCACTCTGTTCTACTCCCAGGTTCTTCATGACCAGGGAATAGAGACCTCCGCAGAGTACTTGAAGGACTGCGTGACAGCCAGTCTCCCAGAGGTGAGGGGACTTGGCCTGCTGTCTGCAGTTTGTGCTGGAGGAGCTGAGGGCCTGCTAGGGGCATAGAAGCCTGCCTTCTTGCAGCAAGAGGAAAGACGTGTGCCTGTCCCTCGAGGAAGAGTGGCTATCCAGTAGCAGAAGCTTAGCATTTTTCTAGTGTGGGGAATGGCCAAAGAGAGAGAGTCTGTCAGAGAGTGACATCAGGAGCAACCGGTGAGTGTAACGGGTACCCTGGTCTCTCTAAACACCTCTCATCTGAACCACATTAGGTATTTTACTGAAAGCAAGCTCAAGTGAGATCACCAGTCTGACACAACGGAAAGACTAGTGCTAGCACTGCCAACTTTGAAGCCCGTGTGATGCATCAACACTGAGGTGTTCACCTTGATAGGCCCGGAGGCCGCAACTGCCTGTGTTATTTGTGAGGTCAAGAGTGGCCCACGTCCCTTCTGCACTTGGACTAAGGAGGCGACAATTAGTAAAGACAAGAAAATAGTGGAAGAAGCCATCACACTTAGATCCCCAGAGTCTTCACGTTCCTGCCACCATGGCCCCAACAGCTTTGAAACCTCAGGGGCAGGACTGCTACGTACATCATTCCTACACCCAGCGGGACTCCGACTGCCAACAGTAGGTAAACACTGGGCAGAAGAACTGAGTGTGAACGGAAGACTTCGAATTGGGCTGAGGCCTGATGCATGGCCTAAGGCCTTTTCCAATCCAGTATTCCATGAAGGGAAAAGTGAGGTGAACTGCTGGGTGTATGTGTGCCCAGGGGATGATTGAGTGACTGCCGCTGAGCCTAGCCAGCAGGATGTTCTCGGTTAGATGCCAGGAGCCATGGCCACTGGGGAACTCAGCGTGGGTGGCCACTGAAGAGTGTAGCACCTAGGACCTCAAAAAGATCAGTAATCCTTCAATGCATTCCCCTAACTGTACAGTGCAGTATTAAGAAATGCTGTGAGATGAAAGAACTTTTACTCAAAATGCTAGCAATGGAGGGGACAACACTTTATTGTGTCTGTTGGCTGATTGTTGAGTTCTGAGCCCTTGCCTCCCTGTACCTTATCTCACTCTCTACCCTCAGAGCCAAGAGTGGAAATTGTTGTACTTTACTCACTTTGCACCCCAGGAGACCAGTAGCAAAATGCCCCACCCACCATGGCTGGGGCTCATCAGCCCCTATCTGCGCTGTAGCCCCCCTACCTGAACTGGGTCTGACAGCTTCTCAGAAACAACTGCCCCCTCGGCCTGTGACGTAGAAGCGTTTTGTGGGCGGATCACCCACACCCAAGGCTCCACCCTCTCGATCGCCCTCCCTCCCGATCTCCCTCCCTCCCTTCCTCTGCAAGGACCCAGACCTTAAAAAGCACTGGTGAGGTATAGGCGCACACGTCTAATTCTCTGCTTGCATCCTTTCGGTCCTAGCGCTTTGAAGCAGACATGGCAGTTGCATGCTGGTTTATATAGTCAATAAATAAAACCTGATAAGATTGTACCATCAAAAACCAAGCGGTGCACTGGAGACAAGCTTTGCTGTTTCAATCCAATACTATTGGGAACGGCTGTCTCTGCATGCCAATCAAATACGTGTCTTTGCAGTGGGTTACGGTAAAAGAGAAATGCTGCAGGTTCCTCTCAGTTAAATAAGGCGAGGGTACAGGGGAGGACCACCTCGCGGGGGGCATGCATGGAAAGCAGAGAGGCAATGGTCGGAAATATTCTCTCATCTCGAACAAGCGCTGAATCTATGACACTGTGACGCTCACAAGACAGGGCTGACGAAAAGCAACACACGCAGAAGAAACAATGAATAATTAAAAGGTTCAGCTATGAATCACAGCCGGGGCAGCGAGGCACAATGGGGAACTAAGTAGCATGACAGAGGGCCCTGAAATCGAAGCAGGGTGCACACCACAACCGCTGACGTGCGCAAAGACATGAGCTCCCAGGCCTCCTGCCCACGTTAAAGCGACTGAGAGGTGAGTGGTATGGGGGCACACTGAGTCTGTGAGATCAGATATCAGGCACGTCGCGAGATCGCGCACACTATCCAAAGGCTTAAGTTATGTTCAGCGAATGATATCGCGAGACTTGGGGCGATGCAGGAGGCAGAGCTCGCAGGATCGAATAGCCGCGTCCGAGGGTATGCGAGAAAGGGGAGCTTTCCGTGTGCTCTACATGTGTGTCTGGGGTCTCCTGGTCAGTGACTGTCAGCACAGAGCTCCTGCTGGCAGGCCAAAGTACAGAGTTCTCTGTACAAATGTAGATTGTAGGTGTCAGAAGAGAGTAAACCTGCTGCTCTCCAGTGCACTGCGGTTTGTTCGTCCACCTAGGACTGGGCATAGTGGGCACCGGGCATTTCCCGGTGGGCTGCCAGGGTGGGACCGATTTTGGGGCACTGAGGGGCGTTTTTGTTACAGGGCCGTTTTTACAGCATAGCTGTAATATCGGCCCCTGTAACAAAATCGGCCGAAACCGGCCATGGGAAATAGCTCGGTTGCACCCCCAACCCCTGGGGGGCCAGCAGAGCACTTTGCCAGGGCCGGTTTTGGTTGCCAGTCCGGCCCTGCCTCTGTGCATCTACTGCCGGTGTACAGGGGCAGTCAGTCAGTCAAAACTTTTATTTCGGTAAAATACCATAAAAAGACATAAATACATAAATACTTTAAAAAACATGATTAAATCACAGTGAATAGAGTGAGATCGATTAAAACATTAAAACAGTTCAATAGGACAAGCACAATAAAAACAAGAACTATTCCGCGAAACGGGAGAAAAGTTAAGATTGATCCAGGGCCAATGATATACACATATACCTCAAAGAACTAAGATGATGATATATGTAGTGCTGAATCAGGGGGCTGAGTAGCAAGAGACAAAAATTTGGACCTAACAAACCACATTGAGAGGAGGAATTTGGCCATTGCAAACACTACCAAAGGGGTGGTGTCATATTTCAAAATTCTAAGCACCTCCTTGTAGTCCCTAAGGCCCCTAGACTTGCATAGCTGGATAATCCATTTTTTCCGTGCAATAGTATATAAGGGGCAAAAGAGAACAACATGCAACTCTGATTCGCGGGTATCAGAGCATAGGGGGCAAGAACTAACGGGGTTTACAACGTTAGACCATCTATAGGTAAAATCTCTCAGTGGAAGGGAACCGTGTCTAAGCTGTATGTAGAGTTTCTTAGCCAGGGGAGGTTGGATCACGTCTAAGAAGACTTCAAATTGGGGACTACACTTAATATCCAAAAAAGTGTCAGTGAGCCTACCCAGGGAGGACTGGAGTAGAATACCCTTCCTAAAAGATTTCAGAACCTCCCTCAATGAGTTCTTCGAAAGTGTACAGCAGGACACTTCCGGGGCAGACCATAGATTCCCCATCCCAATTAGGTTGCAAAGGTTCTTTATGTGGGCAAGCCAGGGGATCTTATCCGAATTACCCCTTGCCAAAATGTCACCGAGATCGAGCCTATAGCTTTCCAGCTCGGGCGTTGACCAAAGACGCCTCCAGAACTGAAGAGGACGATTCAGGGCAATCTCTTCTATGGGAATCAAACCTAAATCCCATCTCAGAGGGATTAATGGGGTGCTGACAGGTAATTTCAGCAAACTCCTGATAAAGGAATTCTCAATAGATGAGAGGGAGGCGGGGGTGGAGTATCCCCATAATTCAGCACCATAAAGTGCTCCTCCTCTGGCTTGTGATTTATAAATTTCCAGCGGGGGGCCCAGAGGTTTACACGAAGAGTTGTTAAACACCTTCAGGATACCCCCCACTGATTGGGCTAGTCTCAATTTTGCCTTTGCCAAATGGGAACCCCAATTCATTTTGTCGTTGAGGGTCACCCCCAAATAGTCAAACGTGGCAACCCTATCCAGCTCAACCTCACCCAGTTTGGGGTGGGGGCAATTACGCGAATTAGAACCAAACACCATAAATTTGGTCTTAGAGAGGTTCAGTTCCAGATCCCTGATTTTGCAAAAAGAGCAGAAGGCCTCTAATGTACGCTGAATGCCCATGTAAGATTGAGATAGCAAAAGCGTATCATCAGCGAACATCAGGGCCGGGACCTTACGACCCGCCAAAACAGGGGAGTCCAGGTTAGCGGAGCGCAAAAGAAACTCTATCAGCCCATTGATAAAGAGGGAGAAAAGGGTGGGGGCCAGGACACAGCCCTGCCTCACACCCTTCTCTACCGGAAATGGCCTTGAAAGTTCCCCATCTCTCCCATATCTCACCCTTGCATAGGTGCCTAGGTGGAGTCGTTTGAATAGGTGGCAAAGATAGGGGGGGGCACCCATCTCTAGCAAAATGGCCCAGAGTTTTTCCCTTTGCACCATATCAAAAGCGGACCGAAGGTCCACAAAGATCAGATACAAATTACCGGCGCCCATGCTGACTGTTTTCCAATAGATCAAAAGTAATCTAAATAGTTGATCAATGGTAGAAACCTTAGCTCGGAACCCCGCCTGTAGGGAGGTTAGAACATGTTGATCCTCCATCCAGAACTGCAGTCTGGATAATAGGACTCGAGCAAACAGCTTCTGAATTACATCAATCAGGCTTATGGGGCGGTAGTTGGCTGGGTCCAGTGGGGAAGATTTTTTGTGGATGGGAATAATTTCTGCACCCAACCAAGTGTCCGGGATTCTAAGGCCCTGCAAAATAGCATTAAAATATACACATATATAAGGTGCCCAAATTTTTACATCACTTCGGTAGAGATCACCGGGGATCTTGTCGAGCCCCGGAGCTTTCCCTGCCGAAAGGGAATTGAGGGCCAATTCAATCTCTGGGATGGAAAAGAGGCTAGACTCAATTTCTGCCTGGCTCAGCAAGTCCATTGCAGTATCAATCTGGGTGAGGCCTACATCGTTACTAACCAGAGGGTTACAGGCCGAGAAGAGGGGTTGGAAATGGGCGAGCCAGACCTCCTCACTAAGATTAGGAAGTAGTGCTGGGGTACTGGCTACCGAGCCCGAACGAACAATATTCCAAAACGCCCTCGAGTCACGGTCTGCTAGAGCTTGGAGTAAATTTTGCCACCTTAGATCCTCCCACTCGGCTTTAGCTTCCCTGATCAGGTCTTTGTAGGTGGCCCTGGCTGCCCGAATACTGGACAAGGTACCCTCTTTTAATTCTACTAGCAGGGCAGACTTAGCCCGCCTGCAGGTACCATTGAACCAGCGCTCGGGCCTAAGAGGCCTTGATTTTGAGGCCGTGGGATTATAGAAAAAACTGGCCAAACTACCTAGAAAATCCGTATGGATAGTCTGGAGTTCGGAAAAACAAGACTGCGGAATAAGCCCAGCGGGACTCAGAAGATGGAAAACTGCTTCCAGGGAGCAGGTCACGGCACTATATACATCAGCCAGCTTTAGATCATCAGACGCCACCCTTTCCCACCTAATCCGTCTGCCACCTGCCACTAGGACCAAATTCTCACTTTGAAATGGAGATTGGGGCCTAGAAGATTCACTACCACCTAGATTGTTAATCAATTCCAGAGACAGTAGGTTGTGATCGCTGTCGGCCCGTGGGATGATAGAAAAAGAGGCCAAATGGCCCCAGAATTCTACGTTCACCAAAACATAATCGATTGACGAACAGCTCCCAGCTCTGTTAAAGGTGAAGGACCCCGGGACGTCCGGGCAGAGTCTGCCATTGCAGGCCCGCAAGGAGTGTGCAATGGTAAGCCTATTAATCTCAAGGGCAAGGGGGGAGAGACGTTTAGCCGGGTGGGAAATAAGATCAGGGATTAGATAGATTTCGTCCACCTCACAGGAGGGGGAAGGGATCCCTGGAAGGGGTTCGAAGTGGCAATTAAAATCGGCTCCAATTAGTTTATGGGACGCCTGTGGTAGAGAGTGTAGAACATTTTCCAGGGCGCCCAGAATCGACAAACCTAACTGGACCGGCTGTGGGCGCAAGTACACATTTATAACTGCTAGTGAGTAGCTAGCGGGAAAGGATAGTAGGAGACATAGAATATCAGGGGACTTTGAATCCAATGACTTTACTGAGCACCCCAGGTGAGATGCAACCCAAACAACTAACCCCCCTGAGGGTCTCCCTCGGAACCCCTGAACTGCTGGGGCTGCAAAAGATGCATATCCCACCCTCCGTGGTATAGACCGCAGCCAGGTTTCTTGAAATATACAGATGTCATATTTGTCCATTAACTCTCCCCACTCGGGATCAGAGAGTTTGGACTCTAAACCGGCCACGTTCCAGGACCCAACTAATGGTTTCCGGTGAGGTATACAGAGTGAGCTGTCAACCGGAGGGATGGGAAAGGGGGGGCTGTGGGAAGCTGAATGCACAGGGGGGTTCGGCTCTAGAGAACCCACCAGAGCGCTGGGGGACAGAGACGATGGAGAGGGGGGCCCAGGGCCACTCACCACTCCCGGGGCAACCAGGGGCACCAACGTCCATGTATCATAAACATCCTCATCCTGGCTCCCCCCCACGGGCATAAGCTCTCCCTTACAAGGACTCGAATGTAGTGGTCAATCCACCGCATTTAGTGCACCATAACGGTTTTCAACCGGGATGTTAAAGTGCAAATTGTGTGGGGCCTGGTGGAAATAAGGTAAATCAGCTGAGACCAAAGTGTTGGAAATGGAATAGAAGTACCCCAAATGAAAAGCCTCAATAGCACCCCTTCTATAGTGCCCTCCCTGCATCAAAATGTGATCTACTACTCTGGGGTCCCTAAAATTAATCAGGACGCAGTCCCCCCCTATGTCTTTTGAGCGGGTCCCTAGCCAGTTAACCCTCCGAACATGCAGGATCTCCCCTCTCCCTACTCCCTTTAGTGGTCTATTTTTAGACAGCCAGTGGATGACTTTATTTTTTAGTTCAAGATAGGATTCCCCCCTTCCATTCATAACCGAAGGAACTCCTGTAAGGACGATCACATAAGGGGCTGCCTCCGGGGGAAGCTGGACCAGAAGATGAGGATCCTCCAAGCTCCGGAGGGGTCGGTCCCCCCCCTCAGGTAGGCGGGAACCGACCCCGTCTGTAATCCGAGAAACTAAGTCCCTGCAGTGAGTAGGCTGCTCATGTGTTGAAACGACGATAGGGACTCGGGGCACAGTCAGGGGCAAATGAGGACCAGCGTTGTGAGAAGGGGCAGTTGTATGCACCATAGAGGGCTGGCCCAGATCCGTGTGCACCTGCATCAGGGATAAAGGTGACTCAGTTTGGGGGATAGAATTAGTTAGATTTACTTTGGAACTAGCACCCTCCGAACTGCCCGAATTGACCTTAGGGTCCTGGGTAGGCTGCATCTTCCCAAATCCTTTGGAGTTAACTAAGGAAACCAACCTGTCCATTTTAGATGACAGGGATTTAGCCAGAAGGTTTAGAGATTGGTCTATGTGTGACTGGAGCTCAATTAAAAGGGTGGTCGCCCAGGTCGGAGGGATAGAAGTAGGGGGGTGATGGTGGATCGGGGCCGAAAAGGGAGAGCTATCTGGAACAGGGGCTGATAAGAGTCTCCTTTTTCTCAGTTTTTGTTTTTTTTGTTTTTTCCTTGTCTTAACCTGTTTTGTAGGGGCCACAATAGACACAAAGGAAGATGTTCATAACCCTTCTTCCACTAGAGCTGGCTCATCTATTTGGGCCTGAGCGCACGGTAGTTGTGTAAATGAGGGCAGCATAGAAGACATAGCATCAGGATCCACCTGGTATGAAGAAAAATCAGACAGTCCATCAAGAGGGGGGGCCATATTGAATGCCGGTGTAATCGACAGCCGTTTTTCTGTATTTTCAATGGCTGAAGCCACCACCCCGATTGTCTTTTGCAGCATCTTGTCTATTGCTGTAAGACTAGGGATCTGAGAAGCAGTCACTCTCTGGTGTATATGTATGTACACCCAAGCCCCCACCATGCACACCCAATCCCCTCCGTGGCATCCAGTGGTGCATGTGTGTGAAGAGCGTCACCACACACGTAGGCCTGTGTATGGAGCCACCTCAAGGGTGCACTGCCAACTTCTAGACCACAGATATAGAGTCCAGCGCTGCCACCCCCTGGTGTATGTGTGCACACCCATTGCCTCCCACCCCACAATCACACACAGATCCGACCAGCGTCGTGCTCTAGTGCATGTGTGTGAAGAGTCCTCCCCCCACACTCATGGCCCTGTGTGCAGCCACCTCCATGACGTGCGGTCACAAACGAGTGCTTGTGAGCCAAGAGCCCCTGCTTTGACGCACCGACGCGCAATCCCGTGTCTGTACCCACCTCTGAAATGCAGGGTGGAGCTTTGCTGCTCCATACTTGTGAAGACCCAGCCCCCGCAGACACCCCATCCCCCACCCCCGCCCACCTACAGCGTCTGTGTGCAACGATCTCCTTAGAGGCGCACTGCGGAGTTCACGTGTGACCTTGGTGTTATACCTTCGCCAGGCTACTCATCCATGTGTTTCAGTCATGTGCAGCCGCCGGTAAGAAGTGAACGCATCTGAAAGACGTGGGGATCCGAACAGTTAAAAACTCACTGGTAAGTAAAAGTGTCCCCTGCATGGGGGTCCGCAGATGAGTCCATGACACACATCCGTGGGGCTCCAGCACTGCACGGCCTCAGACTATCAGTGAACACAAACTGTCATCTACTCCCCTTTTAAAGATATCTGCGGTGACCTACATCCAGACCCCCGCAGAGCCGAGCTCAATTAGCCGCACGCTCACACACCCCGTATTTTCAGTGGTATTTCCGAGAGTGTTTGTACTGACAGCCAATTAATCCTGCTCCCCCCGGCAACAAGTTGTATTCGGCGGTGTGTGGGACATGAAACGGCCTGGCCTGCGGCGCCCGCCATCAATATTTCAGGTTGTTGGGAGCCACCATGTCCCACAGAGGAGGAGTGCCTGGAGCCTTATGCGTCGACTTCTAGTAGCCTCTGCAGGCGCCATGCGCCCAGAATCGGCCTCTTCCGAAGCCTGTCTGCTGGGGTCAGTAGTAGGGGTCGGGGTAGGCGGTACGGTCCATATCCGGCCACCGGCCGCACTGATCGCCACGTGCCAGGGAGCGCACCTCCACGCGACCGACGGGGCCTTGGAAATCTGATTAACAGGCTCTCAGGAATACAGCACGAGAGAGCTGTGTCTGCCACCTGCTGGATTCCTCGCCCTTCATTGCATCTTTACACTACTTACACTACAATCACAGGCTGCGCTGCCACACTGCAACGCACAGACATTCTACTGACCCAAAGGGAGTTGTTTTGAGGCCACAACCCAGGTACTGTTTGTTCCCACTTGTATTATCGCTCGCAGACTGTGCTGCTGCAGCTACAGTCCACGCGCCTCTGTTTACACTACAGCTCACCGACCTCTTAGTTTAAGCTGCAGCCAGATTATTGCACTACTTGCTCGGCCCACAGGTTGCAGCACTTGCACTACAACCCCCACGTTGCACTGTTCACTTCATGGCACACAGGTCAGGCTGGACTTTTATCCATGCAAGCTACAAAGTCGCCGTGTTACATTCCATCATCAACTGCACTGCTGCTCTTCAGGCCACACGCTTGTTCGGCTTCCAGTCCAACGCCTGGCCCGGTCAGGGAAGGCCTGCGCATCTCATGTGTGGGCTGGACTGTGGCGAGGAGATTCTTTGATTGGAAAGAGGAACCCGATGCAGTCACGAGAAACGCGCGCGTACTTCTGTCTGTACATCTGTCACAGCGGCGGAGCGGAATTTGCCCCCCCCCCCCCCCCAACATGCAAATTGCAAGGAGGGGCCCCCTAAACTCCGGGCCCAGTCAGGAGCTCTAAGGGCCCGCAGTGCCCGAGGGGGCACCTTGGAGCACGCCCTCACCCCCCCCCCCACTCACCCCCCACTCGGACCGCGGGGGCTATTGTTACACCTCTGATCTGGTCCGACAGTCTGTCTGTATACTATCCGTCGGTCTAGCCATCCCACTCTCACCTCCCTCTCATCCTCACATCTTCCTCCCTCCCATCTTCACATCTTCCTCTAACTGCTTTTTCTGCCTCATCCCTGGTTTCTCTATGAATTTATGGTGTGCAAGCGTCGTACTTCTAATACACTTCAGAGGTTTTCAGTAATCAGTTTCCCTCCAATGAATATTGTCGTCACGTGACCGGCAGGCCATAAACCGTAAGTCAGCCCTGTAAAGTGTACCATGACCAGTCACGTGCGGTGTAGGAGCGCCGCATGCTTTCACAAAGTTTCTCCTATTTACAACCCACTAAACACTTGTCGGGAAGGTGCACGGGCAGTTCACACATTAGCACACCCTGGAATGGAAACAGACTGCTATCATACTAAAGTGTGTTTTCCGTGTGTGTTTGTAGGAAAATGTAGCTCGACAGTGCGAAAAGCCAAATTCTTTCTGGACTGTCAAGGAAAGAACGCCCCCGATGCCGCGCACCTCCAAGAAGTGGCTTCTCGGCGGGCTCCACGCCCTGACAGACCTCTCTCTAAATCCAAGACGCTCTTTTCAGTGCGCATAACGCGTTTCCGTGCTCCCCTGCGGGGTACGGTGTCACATGGTGGACTCATAGCTTGGCGCTCAGATTTACACACCTGTGCACTACACGTGAAACGATTCTATTGCTGGAGAGGTCGTTCCGTTCGTGCAATTCTATGAATTTGGCAGTATTTGAATACGGTGTAGTATACTCATGTTTAAGCCAGAGTAAAAATAAAGGAATTTGCAAGCAAGAAGCGCGGTCTAAGAACTTCACTGAAAGGCTTGGGTCAATGAGACCCGGGTGTCAGCCCCGACCACCCATTTGACCAAAGTGCGTCATCGGTTGCACACGAATTAATATCGGCGTACTTAACTTTCTATACCACCAGAATAAAGTGTAGCGCCCAGAAGAGATGTCCCTCTGAATGTGCGCCATTCAAACCCCTCATTCGTTCACCCAGTGGAATAAAGTGGTTAGCATTACAGGAGACAACGCACCTCGCATGTTAGAATAATGAAAACTGTGAGCACCTACCAAGCCCGCCTTCTTCCGCGCCTGCTGCAGCTCCTGGATAAAACTCTGCAGTTCTTTTCCTTCAATGTAGCCATTTCCTGGAACATAAAATGAACTTGGTGTCAGAGCCGGGCAAGACTTTACATAGATCGATGCACACTCGCACTGCACAGCGAGCCCCTCTGACCTAGCACAGCTGGCTCGTTGCTTTTTGCCCAATGCTTCTAATAAATGATTTCATTCCAAGTTCAAATCTATTAATACGGTAAACATAAGTTCCTCTCCAAGAGCCTTGTTATACACGACCCGACTGGCAAACATCTTAGCCTGAAGAGTCAGCACTTTATAATAAATAAAATGCACAACGGTTTTGATTTGAGAGAAAAATAAAGTTAGCAGTGACTGGGCAGATAAACTGGCGCGTGCACCTGCTGTTCCACCTGTGTGGGTAAGAGAGAGGTAGGTCTATAATCACCGTCCGTGTCGTAATGTCTCCAGATGTCCAGGAACTGAGACGCCGAGATCTCGACTCCCTGCAGGTGAGTCTCTGCCATGCTGCTGTCGGGTTGAGAGGGTGTGAGGGGCTGGCGTTTGTAGTGCGAGGTGAGAGGGTACAGGCGCTGTCTGCGAGGGAGCTTGGGCTGCTGTGGCTATCTGTCAGGTGAAGGAGCTCAGAGAGACGGTGGTGTCTGAGAGACGAAGCAGCTCAGGATGTGATCTGGGGCAACCCTCAGTGCGGTTGGTGTCTGAGAGGGAGCGTAAGTGGCTGGAGGTGTCTTTGAGGGAGCTTGAGTTGCTGGAGTGTCTGTGAGGGAGCTTGTGTGGCTGGTGGGGTCTGTGAGGAGAGGGAGCTCCGCTGCCCGGTGTCTGCGCGGCGGCGGGGAGTCCGGGATGCGCTGGGAGCTGTCCGCTGTGCTGACCGAGGATCCACAGTGTCGCCGCTGCTGTCAGCCGCTTCCACCTGCGCTCTATATAAGGGAACGTGCCGTGCGTCCCCGCCCACACCGCGGCCACAGCCCCGCCCCGCGCGCACCTCCAGTTGGCTGCATCCTGCAGCAGGTGTGCACACACCCTTCTTCTCCATCCACACACCTTGTGGGGCGCAACAGGTGCACACACCCCTTCTGGCTGTCTCCACACCACCCCACCCCAAAGAGGCCTGCACGCAGCAGCTGGTGCACAAACCCCTTCTGGCTGCACTCACACCCATGTGGGCGGCAGCAGGTGCACGCACCCTTTCTGGCTCCATCCACCCCTCATACACCACCAGTGGGCTGCACGCTGCAGCGGGTGCCCACTCTAGCTCCATCCACACACCCATGTGGGCGGCAGCAGGTGCACGCACCCTTTCTGGCTCTATCCACCCCCATACACCGCCAGTGGGCTGCACGCTGCAGCTGGTGCCCACTCTAGCTCCATCCACACACCCATGTGGGCTGCAGCAGGTGCACGCACCCTTTCTGGCTCCATCCACCTCCATACACCGCCAGTATGTTGGTGCCCACTCTAGCTCCATCCACACACCCATGTGGGCGGCAGCAGGTGCACGCACCCTTTCTGGCTCCATCCACACCCATACACCGCCAGTGGGCTGCACGCTGCAGCTGGTGCCCACTCTAGCTCCATCCACACACCCATGTGGGCTGCAGCAGGTGAAGGCACCCTTTCTGGCTCCATCCACCCACCCCATACACCACCAGTATGGTGGTGCCCACTCTAGCTCCATCCACACACCCATGTGGGCGGCAGCAGGTGCACGCACCCTTTCTGGCTCCATCCACCCCCCCATACACCACCAGTATGGTGGTGCCCACTCTAGCTCCATCCACACACCCATGTGGGCGGCAGCAGGTGCACGCACCCTTTCTGGCTCCATCCACCCCCCATACACCGCCAGTGGGCTGCACGCTGCAGCTGGTGCCCACTCTAGCTCCATCCACACACCCATGTGGGCTGCAGCAGGTGCACGCACCCTTTCTGGCTCCATCCACCCCCCATACACCGCCAGTATGGTGGTGCCCACTCTAGCTCCATCCACACACCCATGTGGTCTGCAGCAGGTGCAGGCACCCTTTCTGGCTCCATGCACAAACCCACGTGTGCCACACTGCAACAAGTGTACACATACCCCTTCGGGTTCCATCCGCTCACCACATGGTGGCTGCACTCTGTGGCGGGTGCACACACCCGTTCAGGCTCCATCCACGCACCCTCGTGGGCTACACGCTGCATCAGGTGCACAACCCTTTCTGGTCCCATCTGTATACCCCCTGTGGACTGAACGCTGCGCACACGCGCCTGGCTCCATCCACACGCTCATTGCCTCCGAGCCCCTCCTGCACGCTGCTATAGGACCCGCCAGCTCTCCCACCTTTACCTGGCCCACACATACGTGTTTCCCTGTGTTCACTCCTCACTCACCCACACCCCGCATCCTGTAGCGCTGCACGATGTGGAGGTGTGCTAGTGGATCAGAGAGGTTTATGCACGTCACAGTAAATCTAGAGACCACTCTCACTCATTTCAGCCACTACAGCCCCCCCCCCCCCCCCCCACCGCACCCCTAAACCCTGCTGCTTCCAAGGCACCGTCCTCTGTGTTCAGGACCGGATTTCAGGAGTGTTCAGATCTAAAATCTGCTGAATATTCCACTTTCAACTGGTTTGTGGAGGTGAGCGTGTGTGTGTGTGTGTGTGGAGGGGGGGGGGGGGTTTATGACTTAACGCATCTCGAGTTGTGCGAGTACCAAGTACTTGGCGCAATGCTCTTGTTCGGTAGCCGCTTGCAGCCCGCAGAGGCGGGAGCTTGAAGTGCGCGCAGTTTATTTATTTTATTCACAAAACTGAGGTCGATTCTTGCACAACTTTTCTGTTTTTTATTAAGTCCGTCTCCGGGATATCATGGAATGGATCGGGACGCATTAGCAGCGCAGCCCCGGGTCATTTTCGAGTGGAAGCAGATGAACAGAACCACATTTGACAACAAAACAGGTGTTAAGGTGTTTTCTGAAGGGATTTTCAGAAAACACCTTAAAACCTGGCTTGTCTAAAACTCCTTCCGTTTATCTGCTAAGGGCTTCTCCACACAAAATCCTAGCACTGGGAGGCTCTGGTTGTAGCAGCCATGAGCCGTTTGCTTTATACGCCTATTACATTATAAATTCGGTCACACCGCGCGTCAGTGATGACGAACAGAGCACTTTTACTCTGACCCATGTACAGAAACAAATGTTACTAGTGCCCGATGCCATGAGGTTAAAAAGCTGACTAGAACAAAGTTGAAAGGCCGACTATGACAAGGTTAAAAGGCTGACTAGAACGAGGTTAAAAGGCTGACTAGAATGCAACACCAGCGCTTCCAATGGAAATATGGAAGCGCAGGTATTCACTGTCCCAGATTACCAGTTTGCGACCCAGAAGTGCATGTACTCTCCCCAGCACTTCTTCCCCAGGAGAACTGACACTCTCTATTTCAAATTAAAGCAGCGTGGAAGCTGACAGGGGCTTACACATTCTAAGCGCTGCTCGTGACCAAATCACAGCAGATGTCAGCGGTGAGCGTTGACTCGTGGAGACTGTCGTGCCGAAAGCCACTGCTCGTAAAAGACGCACACGTGGAGAAAAAACGGAAGCAATCTTAATGTCTAATCTGCTCATTTTGGATAACATCCAGAGGAGCAAAGCACATTGGGAACTAGTGACTGTAAATCACAGACGCCGGACACGTCTTGGGAGGCAACCGGCTTGAATTAGCCTCCTCTGTTTGCACCACCCCTCCCCACCACGGCGCTGTGGGGTGACTGAGTAAAACCACAGTCAGGTGGCACCAGGAATCCGGATGTTATGCATCATGGAGCAAGGAGGTCTGTGTCCTCCAACTTCCGGCCCAGAGGTAAGGTAACGCGAACTCAAGCGGCGTATTTCCAAGAGGGGTTGCTGAGTGCACTGCGGTGTCCAGTCCAAACCTGCGCAGCGCCGGATGTGATCATTGGCAGGCACGAGCAATGGCCTGTTTAATGGCAGAGTGCGTGACAGTCTACCTGCTATCGACAGAATGATATCTGAGGTCATAAGATCCTGGCTCGGTGATAGGTTTCATTCATGGAAATCAAGTTCCATTGATGAACGGTGCCCGCGGCATGCTTGTTGATGCATACATGCAGGCAGATTATATTACAAAACGCGCGTGGGATTCTCCTAGAACAGTGAACAGCAAATAATGCAGTGCACAAGCCTAGAACTCTCTGAGGGATACATATAGACATATACATGACTCAAAGGGACTCCAAAGGGAAACCAGAGCAAGTCATGAGTCAATCATGAACCCCCTGTGTCATACAGGGTTACTTTTCCCTTATGAGGTATAAACACCAATTGGAATAGTCCCGCCGACAACAATCCACACTCATATCTTTCTTTATTAAATGACTAGACTCTGGTTTACTTTTGCATGTATTATATACACAACCTCAGGCGAGTTCTTGGACTGCATTACTTTACATGTAACATTTTGCGAAAACAATGAGCACAACACACACATATATGATAATTGATCACAATACTCTATACAATATACACAAATACATACAATTAGTGGATATATACACAGCCCTTGTGAAGAGATATGATTTGATGAAGACCAATGTGTTGAGTTTCTACTGATCATCAATAAAAACGAAACCTGTGAATAACTCAAGGGGACTCTTTCAATCTATCCTTTATTCATAAACAAACACAAGGAGATGATGGACGGAGTGCTGAAACTTTTCAAACACTCACCCCCAGTTACAGATCTGTGTTAAATCCATCATCATTCTTTTGCTCACTTTGCCACCCCAGTTCAGACATAGCTATATGCAAATCAATCTTGACCCTGTGCCTCATGGGAACAGTTCAGCCCGAACTGCCAAGCCAGGTCTCCTCTGGACCCCTTTGGTTTTGCTTTGTTCGCCCTAAGTTTGCAGGGTATGCCTCGACGTGGGTCCCTTGCTCACTTTGCCACTGGATTCAAGATAGCCTGGCTGATGAGGGTTATGAACCCGAAACCTGTCCCAGGATGCTTGTTTCCGGTCCAGGGAAGACACAGCTTGGCAGTTCGGGCTGGACTGTTCCTATGAGGCACAGGGTGAGACTGATTTGCATATGGCCATGTCTGAACTGGGGTGGCAGAGTGGGCTAAAGAACGGTGCTGGATCAAACCCAGATCTGTTGACTGGGTGTGAGTGCTTGCAATGTTTAACACTACGTCCATCATCCCCTTTGGTTTTGCTTTGTTCGCCCTAAATTGGAAGGGTATGCCCAGCTGTGGGTCCCTTGCTCACTTTGCCACTGGATTCAAGATAGCCTGGCTGATGAGGGTTATAAACCTGAACCTGGTCCCAGGATGCTTGTTTCCAGTCCAGGGAAGACATGGCTTGGCAGTTTGGGCTGGACTGTTCCCATGAGGCACAGGGTCAGACTGATTTGCATATGGCCATATCTGAACTGGGGTGGTGGAGTGAGCTAAAGAATGATGATGGATTAAACCCAGATCAGTTGACTGAAGGTGAGTGCTTGCAATGTTCAACACTCTGTCCATCATCCCCTAAATTGGCAGGGTATGCCCAGACGTGGGTCCCTTGATCACTTTGCCACTGGATTCAAGATAGCCTGGCTGATGAGGGTTATGAACCTGAAACTGGTCCCAGGATGCTTGTTACCGGTCCAGGGAAGACATGGCTTGGCAGTTCGTGCTGGACTGTTCTCATGAGGCACAGGGTCAGACTGATTTGCATATGGCCATGTCTGAACTGTGGTGGCGGAGTGAGCTAAAGAAAGATGATGGATTAAACCCAGATCAGTTGATTGGGGGTGAATGCTTGCAATGTTCAACACTCCATCCATCATCCCCTTTGGTTTTGCTTTGTTCGCCCTTAGTTGGCAGGGTATGCCCAGACGTGGGTCCCTTGCTCACTTTGCCACTGGATTCAAGATAGCCTGGTTGATGAGGGTTATGAACCCGAAACCGATCCCAGGATGCTTGTTTCCGGTCCAGGGAAGACATGGCTTGGCAGTTCGGGTTGGACTGTTCCCATGGGGCACAGGGTCAGACTGATTTGCATATGGCCATGTCTGAACTGGGGTGGCGCAGAGCTAAAGAATGATGATGGATTAAACTCAGATCAGTTGACTGCCGGTGAGTGCGTACAATGTTCAACACTCCGTCCATCATCCCCTTTGGTTTTGCTTTTTTCATAAACACCCGTAGCTAAATTATCGCGCCCGTTGCTATATGGAAGGCAGCCTTCAAGCTCACGAGGGCGACGCGTTTTGGCCACCAAGACTCCTTTCTATGGATCTCATGAGGTCAAAACAAGGACCTATGGTATGCACATCAATCAATGGAACCCACCCCTATTTATAATGTATAGGGAAAGTGTAGACTGTAGAGCACGGGCAGCAAAAACCATCAGTGATTCATCTCCACATAATACTCAGGCCTTGGGGATATACTCATGATAGGGAAAGAGCGAGACGTGGTTAGAAGATAAGTAAGAAATCTGAAAAAGTGCGTAAAAAAACCCATGCCCCATCCTGGTCACAAGGCTCTACAGTGATCCCTCAATCCATGTAACCATCAGAGGGCATGCCCACTCAATGTGTATGACATAGTGTAACAACAGATCCCAACACCATACTGTAAGAAAGTTAACCACTTACAGGAATCACAGCTTGGGTCCCTTCCAAATTTAAAAATCAAGCCTATGAGCCATGTCTTGACCAAAATTGAATAAATCAATAAGGAAACATATGTGTTGAGGCGCATTGAATATCAGATATATATTGGTTGCAAAATGGCACTTCTACCCCATAAAGGTGTTAATGGGAAAGACATTATTCCGATGTAAATATAGCACAGAGGACTAAACAAATCTCTTTTTGTTTGTCTCTGTCTTGCGTTCCCTCATAGAAATTAAGTGGAACATTGGAAGAATACAGCTTGATCGGGGCCAGTACGTGCTCTCAAAATGGCCATTCCTACACTCCTGTTATAGCCGGGTCTGGTGGCTCAGTGGACTGAAGCAGCCACTGCAGGGGCCTATGTTCGACCTCATGGTCACAGGTTCAAATCCCAGCAGGTCCACTTAGCCTTTCATCCATGTGAGGTTGATAAAATGAGTACCATTGAGTTGGATAACAATAAACATCTGTTATTCAGCGCCAGGACACCTATGGGTAATTGTGCACTTTACAAATACACCTGTTATGTTTTTGTTAGATGGGTGCCATATTGATATACCCATGAATTTATAGGACCAGAGAAACACCCTGTATACAAACAGGGATTTTTGCAGATGTCCCTCCTCTTCTTGCCCCCAATTGGACCACCAGCTGGTGGGTTTCTGACTCTGATTGTGCCCTGGGCTCTGCTAACCAGGCCCAGGGCCAGTGCTCTGTTGAAAAGTATATGGTAATTAAGTGTAATTACAATCAGTACTGACAACCTACCTGTAAGTCACTAGTATATGGTAGGGCATGTAGGTTTAGATATCCCAGTGGATTTAATGCACTTAAGTGTGCACTGCTGTGGTGTCTGCTGTCATTTAAAAGACAGATCTGATTTGCAGGCTGCTTTTAAAACAAGCATTTGCAATGCAATAGGTCTCACATTACTGAAAGTTTGAGGTATTGGTATTGCTGATAATAATGCAATGGTAATAGCTCAAACTTTCAGTAATGCGAGATCTATTGCATTGCAAATGCTTGCACCCACACTTTGTAAAAGCATGCCATGTAGCTAATGCCAGAATACCCTTCTGGCCTATCGGGGACTTTTTGTGGTACAGTCAGTAGTAAATACAACAAACTGAAGGACAGAGCAGCTCATTTCCACAACTTTAACATGTGAGTGCTTATATCCACTGACAAAGCAAACTCTTAGTCCACATCAGTAGTTGTCAGTAGCAAGCGAGATACTTTGGAAACAGATGTTTCCATTTGAGACCGCTCACAGAACACGCATGCAGCTTGACTCGAGCGTTCTGCTCCGGGCATTATCATACATGTTTGCACGCAGAATGCCCGTGCCTTATCAAAAAGATCTAAAAACAATGTGTATTGCTTGAATGAATATGTATTCATTTTTAAAAAGTAAGTCTGTGTCGGCGGTTTGCGAACAACCGAAAAACATGTGGCCCAGGGATTTGTTTGCCAGCAGAGCATACAGTCAATCACATGATTCTAATTTAAATATAGTGGGTCAGGCTCCCACTACCACACATGCACTGGCAGAATCAATTATACAAATAAAAAAAAAAGTAGAAAACTGTGCATAAGAGCCCCGGAAAAGTCAACCCGACCACCATCCTAGGAGGCACCCTCATCTACCGACCTGCCAGGCCCCGCGCATCCTTCTCCGACTCCATCACTGACATAATCACACCACATGCCATCACCTCTACAGACTACATACTGCTAGGAGACCTCAACTTCCACCTCAACAACCGCCAACAACCTAACTCCATCTCCCTCTTGGACAACCTCCACGTCATCGGACTCAACCAGATCGTTCCAGGACACACCCTCAACCCTATCTTCTCAGCAGGACACTCCTTCTCCTTCAGCCACAACTCTGAACTCCCCTGGATGGACCACTTCTGCATCCACTTCCCCTACAAAGCAAAGATCCTCCGCAGATGCCCACCCCAGCTCCAACGCAGGAATTGGAGCAAAAGTTCAGACGAGCAACTGACCACCACCCTCTGCGACTCCGCGCCCACCACCTCAGGCACCGACCCCACCACTGCCGCCCGCACCCTACACAAATGGATCACCGACTGCGTAAGCACCGTCGCCCACCCTCAAGAAATCCTTCAACCTTCACACCAAGAGGGCCAGCTGGTTCTCCACAGAACTCCAGGAATCCAGATGAACCGGCAGACGTCTTGAAAAAATATGGCGGTACTCCAAAAAACCGGTGAACCTCGACAACTATAAAACAGCCACCACTGCCCACCACAAACTCATCAGACATTCAAGGAAGAAGGCACTCCAGGACAGAATCTCTGCCCATGCACACAACAGCAAGGAACTCTTTGGCATCATTAAAGAGTTCGCCCAACCCAACAACGAATCCACCGACATTCCACCCTGACATGACCTCTGCGACAAACTCAGCACCTTCTTCCATCACAAATTCAAGACCCTCTACGACAACTTCGACATCAACAACCTCCACGAGGAACCCACACCCACTGCCTTCAGCACCGCACAGCTGACGCTGGACAGCTGGACCGCACTCAGCATCGAAGACACCCTAAAGACCATGACAACCACCCATTCAGGGGCTCCCACAGACCCATGCCCCCACCACATCTACCACTGAGCCACAGACATCATCTCCCCGAGCGACAAAGAATCATCAATCGATCCTTCGAGACCGCCTCCTTCCCTGACGACTGGAAACATGCCGAGGTCAACCCTCTACTAAAGAAACCATTGGCGAACCCCACAGACCTCAAGAGCTACAGACCGATCTCCCTACTTCCCTTTCCGCCAAAAGTCCTTGAAAAAGCAGTCAACAGTAAACTCGCCTCCTTCATCGACGAGAACAACATCCTCGACTCCTCCCAATCAGGCTTCAGAAAAAGCCACAGCTCAGAAACCGCCCTCATCGCCACAACTGACGACATCCGCTCCCTCCTCGACAAAGGTGAAACTGTGGCCCTCATCCTCCTGGACCTCTCTGCGGCCTTCGACACAGTCTCCCACCGTACCCTAGCCCGCAGACTCCGCAATGCAGGAATCCGAAGCAAAACCCTCAACTGGATCTGCTCATTCCTCTCCGACAGAACGCAGAGGGTCAGACTACCTCCTTTCATCTCAGAGCCTAGCTAACCACCTTCGGAGTCCCCCAAGGATCATCCATCAGCCCTACACTGTACAACGTCTACATAGCCCCTCTCGCTCCCATCATCAGATCACACGGACTCAACATCATATCGCATGCAGATGACACACATCTCATCCTCTCACTATCCAACGAACCCAACATCTTGCAACACAACTTTCGAGAAAGAATGGAAGCAGTCGCCAGATGGATGAAGAATAGCTGCCTACAACTGAACACAGACAAAACCAAAGTCCTCATCATAGGCCTACATCCCACCCAAGGACCAGGCACGCAACCTCAGAATCATCCTGGACTCTGAACTCAGAATGCACCACCAGCTCAACGCTGTCACCTCTTCCTGTTTCCACACTCTCCGCCTCCTATGCGAAACCCTCAACTGGATCCCCCTCGAACACAAAAATCCCATCACCCATGCCCTTATCAGCAGCAGACTGGACTACGGCAACACACTCTACGCCAGGATCAACAAGAACCTTACCTGCAAACTCCAGAACATCCAGAACACTGTCGCTAGACTAGTCCTAAACCTACCGGGCCACTGTCACATGACCCAACACCTGTGGGCACAACACTGGCTCCCCCTCGAGAAGGGAATCACCTTCAAGCTTCTTACCCACGCCCACAAAGCCCTCCACAACACCTGCCTCACCTACATGAAGCCCTTGTTCTACACATCCCAAAGATCCCTCCGCTCAGCCCAGCTCTCCCTCGCAACAGTACCACACATCAAGAAGACCAGAACAGGAAGGCGCTCCTTCATCTACCTCGCGGCTAAAGCATGGAACTCCCTCGCTCTCCACCTCTGCCAGACACCAACTCTGTCCAAGTTCCTGAAGGACCTCAAGACCTGGCTCTTCGATGAATCACCATGAGCGCCCGGCCTGATAGGACAGGGAAGTCCTCCGACCCCCTGGCCTCCGCCGCTATACCTGAATACGGAGAAGCAGCGTGCACCCCCCTCCCACCCAGCGCCTTGAAACCCATTTGGGTGAGTAGCTGCACTTTACCAACCCTGATTGATTGGCTGTGGCAAATTCACAGCAAAGATTTATACTATCTAGGATCCGGCTAAACCTTATTCCCTGCATGCTGGGCCATCCATCAGTAATGTTTTCTTTACAAGTTCTCCCGTTTTGCCAATGTGATGGTGTGTCCTAACAATCCGATTTACAATTTTTTTTCTTCTGTAAATTTTATTTGGAGCATTGCAAAAGGTTCATATTGCCAATTATGCGCAAACATAAATGTAGACAATGTTGTCCAGGAATGTTTTCCTTACAAATGTTATCTGATCATTTTGTTTTCTATTGTGTCGCGTCCTTTTATGCCTTTCTTTAAAGACCAGGAAATTGCTCATTTGTTTGAAATGAACGATAACCATTTTTAATTGTTTTAAATGATTGCTTTTAATAGAACAATATAACATTTTAGTCTGAAAAACTAATGAATTATGTATACCCGAACTTTTATGATCTGTATGAATACGGATCAAATAAAGTGATTTCTGAGTCTCAAGTACCAGCCTTCGATAGTCTGAACCAAGTTCATGATTAGGTGTGAAGTGGCCCAGGCTGAAAAAAAGAGACTATCTGGTGGGATGGTCTCTTCGCTGCAGTGTATTGAATGACTATATATTGTATATTTGCATCTTGTAACTGTAAAAAAAATTCTTTCATTTTCATGATATCTAAAAAAAAATATATATTACTGTGTAATTTTTAACCTGTTGTGGCTACACTAATTTGACACTCCCATAGAATCACAACATTTTTATTCTTGCTTTTATGATTAATTAATTGCCTAGGAAGTTATTGTCTCATTGTGCATTACCCTGTCCTAGGAATTTTATTTTCTCTACCCAGGGGGTCCTAGTTAATCACTCTTCGCTGCAGATGCCAGGACAAGAAGGGTATTGGGCAGCTAAAGTGGTCTCCAAAGGGAGAAGGACAGATAGTACAGGAACCAGGCCCACCCCCACTTCTGCATGCCCAGTCAGATGGTAGCCCATGTAAATAAATTAGGAGAGGGGATAGAAGGGGAGTATGGGGAAAAGTTAGCCACATCTGTGGTTTGGGTTAGCCAGACCTGTACCTCCAGGAGAGATTTTTTCTATTTTGATTTTTAGTAAATACTGCATTCTGGGACACAAATATGACACACGTCTAAGGAAGTGGTCATCACAGAGGGTGGTATCTTGAAACCCATTGGTCAGGGGTGCCCCCCTTCTTACCAGCCCAGAAACTGCAATAAATATGGGAGAGCTGCACAGCACCTCAGATCACTGCCTGGAAACATCAAGAGAAGAAGGTCTTCCCTGCTGAGCCCCTGGTCTACACCAAGAGAGGGCTACACTCACAAGAACTTCACCTAATGCACACTCTGAGCTTAATAAAAGAGGACTTTGCCTTGCTTCAAAATATTACGGAATGGGCTCCCTGAAAGCAACAAGCAGAAAAGAGCTTCACAAAGTCACCTGCAACAACTCCACCAACACGAAGACAAGCCCAGCTGACCAGCTATACCTGGACTTTAAAGGGTTTGACAAGAAACATTGTGGGAATTGTAGTCTCAAACCCCCAAGAGGCAACTCAGAGCTTCTGGACCGTTGGCTGGTGTTGTGGACCCCAAAAGATCCAAATAAAACTGTATGGAAGAAGATTCAGAAGTTTAAGAACATTTGGACAACTTTTGTCAAAAAGCACCGTAATTTCACTGTTGGAACCGGCACTGTTTGGTTGGCTAAGGGGGTGCCCCACCCAGGAAGAGCGCACCGCTCCCTTCAAGGGCATACTGTACAACCTGTGCTCACGCTTGAGTAGCTAGGCACTGAGCAGTCAGGCATCCTTCAGAAGCAATGTGTAAAGTAAGAACATGGCATGCAAACACAATAAATATTGCGCACAACACAAATGAGAGACTTCACACGGCGTCAAGAATTTTTTTTTATATTCAACACTCACATTAAACAATGTTTTATGATTATCATGGAGTTCTGGGCATAACTCACATTTGGTAATATTACTAGCAGTAATTGACCCAATTTGTGTTGATCAGATCTCGATAACATGCACACTTGGGAAAAGTCCTATTCTGAACCCCACACAGCACCCTTATGCAGTGCAATGCATTGCCCGCACCCTGGGCCACCCTCACAATCCTCACATGAATATAGGGTGCACCCTGGACTACAACAATATCAGTAATGTGTGCATACTCAGAATTATAACACTTTTAGCAGCGCCACAGGATGAGGCCACGTGGATAAACCCACTGTTGAGAAGTAAAGCGCTTTTGGGAAGAGAAAAACGTATAAACCAACAGCGCTGATCACTGTCATGAAGCACAGGCAGTCCACAGACGGTCACTCCCCCACACTCCCTTTGCACCACTACACAATGTGACTGGTACCAGCCCGTTCTGTGTGAGCACTTTCACACTCATACGCACCCGACACCCTAATGCAGTGCAACTGTTACAAAGCAGGTCAATAGATAACATGCTCAGACCCCATGGCTCCAAGTCTCCTTCCACCCTCCAATTCATCCCCACTATTCCGGACACCCCGGATAGAAGTTTACCACCCCCTCTCTCCGAACACAAGGCCGCTCATGGCTGAGATCACACCTCGGCCACAAGTGGTGGGGATAGACAGTAAGCATAAACAAGAGGTAGACATAAACAAGGGTGGTCTTGGTGCCACTCAGGAAGTTCACCAGCAAGTTGCGAAGCAGAAACGGGCCAAGTGCAACAATTTGTTACAAGCGGCTGGTACCAGGAACACCAGGGACCTCATGTGAGAAAGTGCCATCTTTCTTGCATGGTATGCCCCCACTTTTTGCTGAATTGCTGAATGTACTTTGACTGAGTGTGCCCTGGGCTCCTGCCAATCAGGTGCCCAGGGCCTATGTTCCTTCCCTAAAAACTGTGCTGAAACCTAAAACCCCAATTGGCAAACCCTGGCCACATGTCAGCCGCTGGTAAATGGTACACTAGGTACCCAGGGCCTTGTGACCAGGGAAGGCCCCTAACGGCTGCAGCACTCATTTTGCCACCCTTAGAGGCCCTGTACCCTGACACAAACACCCTGCCCTTGCAGGCTGAGTGTCTGGGTATAGAACAAAACAGAGAGTCGACATGGCACACATCCCTGTGTGCCATGCCCACAACATAAACTGCCCTGGCATACATCAGCCACCCCTCTAGCTGGGTGCCCTATGCCAGTGGTGTGGGTACAGGAGCATGAGCCCTGTGCCCCTACAGTATCCAGGTCCATTCCTGGGCACTGTGAGTGCAGTGCTGCCATTTAAGAGTATATGGTGCTGGGAGATCATCAACACGAACTCCACAGCACCATGATGGCTTCACTGAAGACTGAGAAGTTTGGTATCAAACTTCTCAGCACATTAAACCCGCACTGATGCCAGTGCAGGATTTAATCTACAATGCACGACAGAGGGCATCTTAAAGATTCCCCCTGAACCTAACCTACAATCCACGTCAGCAGACATGTTGCTGGACACCTTGGTAGAGAGCCATCCGCTGTCCTGGGCCTGCAACAATGCACATCCTGGGCGAGGTGCTAGATCTCCTCCCCCAGGATGGGCAGGGGAATCTTCAAAGGCATGCCGCCTTTGTGAGCTTCTCCAGGCCACTTGCTGTACCCAGCAACTGGCCCCTACCGGTTCTAAACCCCTCTCTGGCGGGAAGACTGTCCAGAGACCCCAAGGAAGGACAGGGGGTGTGCCAGCCTCTGCCAACCCCTGGGCAAGGTGAAGCACATCCCCCGGCTTTTGCCATCTTGAAGATGGGGAGCCCTACCCAATCAGGACTAGGCCACTGCCCCCCTCCCACAGGAGAGTGGCAGGATAGGGGGTGTACCCACCCCAGGGCAGGGACCCAGTGGTCCCTGCCCTTTACGTACCTGTAACGCCCCTAAATTTAGTATTTAGGGGCACCCTGAACCTTCCTTCCTTAGATTCCAGATTCCAAAACATCAAAGAAGATCAAGAAGAAAGAAGACCTGCCGTGCAGCTGCTAACAAGAGGAAGACACCTGCTCCTGCTAAATCCCGGCACCTCCCGTGGCCAGCAACCTCACAAACCCCGGAGGACCTGACTACCTTGTAACTCTGAGCATCTGGGACTCCCATGAGCAGTGGCACTGCTCAAAGCAAGTAACTGACCCCTGGCACCAGCCAGGAACCGCGAACCCTGCACACTCAGCACCCACCAAGCCTGGCCTGTACTGTAGTGGACAAAGACACTGAGGACGTCCCCCCCGGTGACTGTGACCAAGAATACGGCACCCAAGGACCCACCTCAACGCTCCTGATGACGTCTGCAGCCTCAGAACCAGGGACCCCACCAACTGCGATCAACAGAGGGTAAGATTTCCCGACATCAAAAGGCACCCCTGCACCCGGGGCCCTGCGGCACCCTGTGCCCAACTCTTGGGTACCTACCTATTCTCCAACTACCCACCTTACCTCTCGAAGTGGTGGTCACAACTGAAGAATCTCCGTCCCTGAGCTTACAGCCTTTGTTCGTCCTTGAGCTTTTCCATTGCAATCCATTGAGCGCCCAACGGCTCAAAAGCACCCTGCACCCAGCCGCCCGAGTGGCCCTGGCAGTGCAACTTCTACTCCTACCTAATTCCCCATTTGCCCTGAGCAAGTGACCAGGAGCCCAGCTCCCACAGCCGCGTGGCCTGCTAGTCAGCAGCCACCAACCAAGGGCCCCCTGCCTTCCATAGGATAACATTGGGCCTAACTCACTCTGCACCTGGCTGCCCCAGTGCCGCTGAGGGTGTAACAACTGTACTTACCCGACCCTGGGAGACCTCTGAGTCTATGCCCAGAACCTTAACTCTGCCAGTCGAGTACTTACCCAAAAGCCGATAACTCACTTTTCTTCCATAGGGTAACATTGACTGGTTTCTCTTTAAATTTCTTCTAAGTTATGTTATGTTATGTTATGGCAATTTGTAAAGCGCGAGATTACCAAGCAGGTGTCCTGGCGCTGTCCACAACTCCGAAATTTTTAAGCTGAGTTAGTTATTAAAAAGCCAGGTTTTCAAGGCTTTCCTAAAATGTAGTAGGTTCTCCATGCGTCTAAGGTGGAGAGGCAATTTGTTCCAGAGCCTGGCTGCCCCATGAGAAAAACTGCGACCTCCCCAACGTGCTTTTTTTATAACTGGGACCGTAATAAAGCCAGCTTCAGCGGAACGAAGACGCCGGGCAGGCACATATCTAGAGAGTCGTTTAGTGAGGTATTCAGCGCCCTCTCCATTCAAGGCCCTGAATACCAAACATAGAGATTTAAACTGGATTCTGCTTTTTATAGGTAGCCAATGTAAGTCGCGAATGGCCTTGGATATAGGGGAGAATTTCGGGATACCAGTAAGCAGTCTAGCAGCCGCATTCTGCAATAGCTGTAATCTGTGCAGCAAGTTATCCTGTATATTCAGATACAGACTATTGCAGTAATCGAGCCTGGGGGTTACCAAGGCCGAGACCACCGATTGTCGACTCTCATAAGGAAGCAAAAACAGGATCTTTTTCAGCATTCTTAGAATAAAACCTGTTTTGGAAGCTACAGCCTTAATCTGTAATGCCATGGTGAGTTTGTCGTCCAGCACCATCCCGAGATTTTTTACTTTATTTACCGGGCTGGGAAGGGTCCTCAGTTCCTGGGGCCACCATAACGGGGTCCAGAAACTAGGGTTATTCCCAAACAGCATTACCTCGGTTTTATTTGAATTTAACCTGAGGCAATTGCTGGCCATCCAATGGGCCACCTCAGACATACAGTCCTGGAAATTATGGTCTATCCCCACTTCACGTCCCGGGTGTAGAGACACCACGATCTGCGTGTCGTCCGCATACGAGGTGACACTAAACCCATAGCCTCTGATGATGTGGGCAAGGGAGGCTACATATACGTTGAACAAAGTGGGACTTAGTGAGGACCCCTGCGGGACCCCACAAGGCAGAGAAAAAGGGCGGGACGAGAAATTTCCTAGTGCTACAGTTTGACTTCGCTCGGAGAGGAAGGAGTTCAGTAGATCCCATGCTTTTAACTGAATTCCTCCCTTCCTCAAATGGTCCATCAACAATCCGTGGTGGACCGTGTCAAACGCCGCCGATAAATCCAGAAGGATCAAAGCTGCTCTGCCACCTTGGTCCACTGCTGACCTAATTTGTTCTGTGGCTGTGATCAGAGCGGATTCGGTGCTATGCCCCTCCCTGAAACCATGCTGGGAAGCATCCAACAGCGCGGATTTCTTTACAAAGGCAGTGAGTTGAAGATTCATTGCCCTCTCCACTAGCTTGGCCGGAAGGGGGAGACGGGAGATCGGTCTAAAGTTGTTAGGATCCGACTGATCCAGGCTGGGTTTTTTCAACAGAGGAAGGATAGAGGCTTCCTTCCAAACCTTGGGAAAGGTTCCTTCCTGAAACATGCCATTGAAGATAGGCGTTAAGTGGCTGGCTATGGGCACAGACGCCATTTTGATGATCCTCACTGGACATGGGTCCAGAGGGGACCCTGAGTTGGCTTTAGCCAGAAGGTTCAGAGTGTCTTGTAGTGTAAGAGGACTAAAAGCTTCCAGGATAATCGGTGACATAACCCCCTCGTTGGTCCTTTGCGCGGACTCCTGCTCTAACCTTATTGAGTCGCTAAGACTAGTAAAAATGTTGTTGACTTTGGTGGAAAAGAATGAGGCAATTCTTTCACAGAGTTCTGAACTGGACGAGACGGGAGGCCTTACCACTGTGGTTAACTTGGTAATGGTGGAAAACAACTCTTTCGAGGAGTTTTTTGCGGCTAAAATCTGGGCCGCAAAATACTTCTGTTTCGCTTCTCGTAGCATGCATTTGTAAGTTGCTAAGCTAGTCAGGTATAGCTTTCTTTCCTTATCAGAGTAGTCCTTCCTCCAGTTCCGCTCCAATCTCTTACATGTACACTTTTGCCCCTTGAGATCGCTAGAATACCAAGGGGCTGAGGGCACAATTCTTTTGAAAGCGACTTGCCTGGGGGGAGCAATATCCGCACAGGCCTGCGTCAGCCATTTAGTATAGGCCGAAGCAGCCTCGTCCACGTTACTGGAAATAGGTATGGAAATGGTAGTCAGAGCCCTGGACAGAGTCTCTGAATCCACCCTGTTCCAGGCTCTGACTCCTTTCAGATCAGCGTGATGTTGGCCATTGGCTGTATGGGGTGGTGGAGTAAGATCAAAGCGGACACCCGCATGATCCGACCAGGCCAGCGGTAGCAGGGATGAGAAGGAAAGTTCGGGGGTGTTAGAAAAGACCCCATCAAGCGCATGTCCTGCAAGATGCGAAGGGCCTGTTACTTGCTGTATCAGTTCGGCTGTTTCCATAAGGTTTAGGAGGCGGGCTGTGTCTGGCTCATCGGCCAACTCAAGATAAAAATTAAAGTCCCTCAGTATAGTGTAAGAGGTCCCCAGTAGTGCATCCTCTAAAATGGCTCCTAGCGTGGGAAAAAACAGATGTTTGTCCCCAGGAGGTCTATAAATAAGGGTACCTTTAAATGAAAAATGATTAGTTAGCCTAAGATTGAAAGCGAGTGCTTCGCAGGCCGGGAAGGCAAGTGCTTTGAAGGTTCCTGTGAAAGTGCTATGGTAAATAATAGCCAGGCCTCCACCCCTTTTGTTAGGTGTGGAGTTTCTAAACTTTAAAATACTCACCTAAATTCAACCGAGTAACGAAAACGGAAATACTCACCTGCTATTAGGAGAGATCCCAGTGCTGGATCTTGGTGCCCAGCACTGACCCTGAAAAGTACTTACAGCCGTACTTACCACTAACTAAATTTTCTTCCATAGGAAACCATTGACTGTTTTTCTGTGAAATTTCATGTCGATTTTTGCAAACTACAAATATTCTTTAAAAATCGTGCCAACTGTGAAAACGTAATTACTTTCCTGTTTTAGATAGATGTCCCAGTACTGAGCCAGGAGCCCAGCAATGGATTACAAAAGTAACGAGAACATACTTTACCTGTAACTTGAATTTTCTTCCATAGGTAAACATTGACTGTTTTTCTGTGAAATTTCTTGTGCCGATTTAGCAAACTTATAAATATTCTTTAAAAATTGCCTGTATAACTTAAATGTAGTTTCTCAACTGCTTACAGGTGGTACACTAGTGCTGGATCCAGGATCCAAAACTGACCTAGAAAAAGTAACCATAACCCCACTTACCTGCTAAGTGAATTTCCTCCCATAGGATAACATTGGTAATTTGATTAGAAAAAGTTTCAAAGTGTAAACTTTTAAAATAGCAAAATATTGCTTAAAAACAACAACAGTAACTAAAACATATTTACTCATTTGTTTCCAAGAACTGTCCCAGGACTGAATTAAGGATCCAGTCCTGGAGTTAGAAAAGTAATCCTGAAAGTAATCAATTGCATATAACTTAAAATTCCCATTGAGCTCAATGTATTATTGTGTTGGAAATTGTGTTGCCTATTGCAACAAACTGTAACTATTGCATTCCAAGTCAATTGCCTTGTGCAAAGTATTTAACTAAAGCATCTCATTATGAGAAAGTATATTTTGATACCTATTGTTGGTTCTAAAATAAAACAACCATATATTTTTATATACAAACCATTGGCATAGAGTTCAGTTCTTGAGTGTGTGAGATCATTTGCTGACTGAGTGTGTACAACAAATGCTTTACACTGTCCTCTGATACTGCCTTACTGCTCGACCAAGCTACCACTTTAGAGAGTAAGGTTATATCTAACTTTAGCCTTTGCCAAACCTCTGGGGACTGTGGACTCTGTACACACTGTACCTATTTGGGAACAGTATATACAGAGCCACTTTCCCACACCTCACAAAGCTCGTTTCTGAGGGGTGGAAACATACCTCCCACACCGGTCACCAGTGTGGGGGTATGATTCCACAATGTTTGACACCAAACACAATAGGGTTACTTTCAGCCATTTTAGAGTTGGTCATCATGCGGTAGCATAATGCCACTCTATATGTCGTAAATGGCTGCAGCACTAACAACCCGGGAGAATGGACTCTGTTGCTGCAGGGGTATCCTGCTCATGCAGTGGCACCCTCTCACTTAGAACCAAGCACCCTGCCTTCAGGATTGTCAAGGCCTGCTATAGGAGTGACTTATAGGTTTTAATTGTAGTGACCTTTAGATATAGTAAACCTATATCTTAAGTAAGTGGTGCATGCACCAACTTACACAGGCTGCAATGGCAGGCCTGTAGATCCATTTTGCATGGCCTCTCATGGGTGGCATAATACATGCTTCAGCCCATGGGAGGCCTCTGGGGTACCTATGTCCTGGGTACATGGGTACCATATACTAGGGACTGACAAGGCTATCCCAGTATCCAATCAAGAGTGTATCTAAGTACATGTCATAACATTTTAGGGAGAGAGCAGATACACTGGGGTCCTGATTAGCAGGATCCCAGTTAGACTAGTCAAAAACAGTGTAACATGAAGCAAAAAGTGAGGGTAAACATAAGAAGCATATCCTACTTTCCTTCAAAGGGTCTGGTGCAAGACGTGATAGGTCGCACCAGACGCTTCAGGTTACACGAAGTAGAGTAGCAATCCGTACCACAAGTTCAGCAGGGCCGTATGAAGTAGAGTGAGACTGCAATGGGTGTGTCCCCCACTTCTGAGGGTCGCAACCTGTGAATCGGACACCTCACACAATGACTATGCTGTCGGTGTTGCGCATGAGAGAAATGCGGCATAGTCGACAAATTGGGCCACTTTGAATCCCGCAGCCAATGAATTCACTCACCACCAATAAGACGCTTATGTGTGCTGGGTCCCTGCAGTACAGGAACCACTTCAGTGCAGATGTGGGCAACGTCTCGAGCTATACACTAGGAACTCCGGTTTCCAGGCATGATTCTCTAGTTTTGAGCTCATACCACGCTGTTCAGCTTTCAGCAGGCAATGTAGGTTTCTCCGGTAGATGGTGTGGGCCCCTTGTAGGAGATCTTTGATGTCCTTGATCCCACCAAGAGAATAGGAGACCAGACAATTGGTCCTTGGGAGCTCAGTTCAGGGTACCACACGTCAGCAGGTAGTTGTTCTAGGACAGCCACTATTCAGGAAGGCATGCGTTCCTTTCCTTGGGAAGTTATCCTCCATGTGCACAGCAGAGTCCTCTGGCAACTTGCCCCACGCAGTCCAGGTTCTCTGGTCCTGTATCCCTACAAGCAGTTCTCCCTGCTCAGTGGGGTGGCACGGGATAGTTGCACCCATTAGGCCTTTCAAGTTGGGTGAAGGTTCAGGAGTATTCCTTTGAACCATAGATATGTCCATAAAATGTTCCGTCCTGTCCTCCATGAGGCAGCGGAATTCAGATCTCTATCTTTATGGGGGCCGTGCTCTGGCCCCAGAAGCCAGATGTCACAATCTCTGTCTCCCATATATTCGGCCAGGCCCCCAAGTGGCAGAGGTTGGCTATTTCAATTGCACGCCCAATGGTTTAGGGCTGTCGCTGCCCAGATGTGCTCCTCCAGCTTCCGGTGCTGAGCGGCACCAAACACTATGGCACACAAACAGTTTGATGCCTAGAACTGTCCCCTTTCCATACCTGGCCTTTCCAAGGAAGATATTCCAAGCCCACTGTTACCTCTGGAACAGGTTTGGAATAGTGAATCCATTGATAGGAAACATCACAAGGTTGCACCACTGCAATCCATTATTGCAGCTTTAAATACTGGCGACCCCCTCCTCATGCTAACTTAAGTGAAAAGCAAGCCTCCTTGGTAGGGGAACCCTTGTGGGTCTACCATACTACCTGGGATGCGAACACCCATGGGTATGTGCCCTTTTGATCATCCATCCAAGTGGAGGTGATGGGTCCCTTACCGGCTGGATCGTATTTGTAACAGGCCAGCTGTAGTACATGCGCAAGGGCGTTCCCGCTGACCTGTTGTGGCAGGTCAGACACATGTTTAGACTCACAGTCCATGCGAGTGTGCACACTGGTGTGCAATAGCAGGTTAGACACATAGGTAACCCACACCAGTGGTGCAAGTGCACACCCAGGCTTGAAGAGCAGGCCTGACCTACGTTTGCAAACTTCTTGTCCTCACCACTTCCTAGTATGTGTCAGAAGGCAGCACGCACTTTCACAATGCAGAATAGTAGGAAAGGGCCCAGAGCCTTGAGGATCGAAGCAAGAACAAGCACGCACACCGGCTTGCAGTGGCAGGCCGGTGGTCCAGGTCTCTGGGACACCTGTGATGTCCTTGCGCTATTCGGCCGACAATGGCAGTCTGGATTCAATCTAAGCACTCCTTGGTGCCAAAGAGCACACTAGCCCATCTTGGCAGGCTGGTGGCAGGGCAAAAAGAACAATTGATGGACAGAATGCAGAACAATGTCATACATTCACCCGACTACAGAGATCTGGGCCCAAATCCATTGTTTTTTTGCTCACCATGCCATTCCAGTTTGGAACCAGCCGTATGCAAATCAGTCTTGACTCTGTGCCTAATGGGAACAGTCCAGCCCGAACTGCCAGGCCAGCTCTTCCCTGGACTGGAAACAAGCATCCTAGGACCGGTTTCGGACTTTCATCTCTCATCAGCCAGGATAGCTTGACTCCAGTGGGATGGAGAGCACGGGACCCACGTCTGGGTGAGAAATGCAAAAGGAACAATTGATGGACAGAATGCAGAACAATGTCATACATTCACCCTAGTACAGAGATCTGGGCCTAAATCCATCGGTTTTTTTCTAACCAGACCATTTCAGGTTGGACCCAGCCATATGCAAATCAGTCTTGACCCTGCGCCCAATGGGAACAATCCAGCCCAAACTGCCAGGCCAGGTCCTCCCTGGACTGGAAACAGGCATCCTAGGACTGGTTTCGGGAACCTAGAAGCATCACAAGCACAAGGGGTCCGGCCGCCGGCGATATACGTCCGGACCCAGTCCCATCACAACCTTGGTGCTAGTGCACCCACCGCTTGTCATGACAGGTGGACAGTCTATTTCATCCCCTCAAGCTCCACTTCCTACGAGAGGTAGGAGGGGTGGGTGCACTTCCAGACTGCACCACCATTGGGAAAGGGCTCTGGCCCTATGGCCGCATAGGGGCCTCGGCAACCAGGAAGTGTCCCATGGAGGGGAACTGACACCCGAGGTAGGGGGTCCCCACCTTGGGGCTCTCTCTGTTCGACCCGTGGTCACACTCATGTCCGCACCCGTGAATACACCTACCCCGACCTTCCACCCTCAGGACATACCCTAGGGTCGCTCTGGCTATGGGGAGGCTCCTTCTGAGTTGGCTCACCAGTGGAGACACCAACCTGAGTAGGAGACATACTGGGCAGGCGAGTAAATTGGTGTTGGACTTTTATTGTGAGTTGTGTCTTACTTATTTACTGTTTTAGGTGATATTAAGTGCTTTACAGAGCTGTCTCCTAAGTTAAGCCTCACTGCTTGGAGCCAAGCTACCAAGGGCTGAGCAAGGATTAATCTTTTGAGTTTTTACTGGACTTTATTTGTGATTGTGGTGTTATTACTAAATGCAGGTACTTACCTACAACTACTGATAAGCCACCTTCCAACATGTAATGCACAGTTGTGGGCTCTATTGCTTGTGTTTAGTATCACCATGCAGCATTTAGGTGAAGCTCTTTTTTTCTGGGTATAATGACCCCCTCTTGACAAAAATGTATAAAACCTGGTACTCCTCATCATCGACAACTATTGACAACCATAAACGCCCCCAATTCCCACTGTAAATCATTTTTACGATGGGAAAATATTATTAAATAATGTTTAACAAACCAAAAGTTTGTGGGTGACTGTGGTTCAGTAACAGAGACTTACCTAACAGTTAAAAAAAAAGTCGCCAAAAATAATTACCTAAAAATGCACAATGGTACTTTATTTCTCACAAACAAAACATAATTTGCCAAAACTTATTCAGATGATAACACCTTTCTGAACTAATTTGATGGGTGTGCCTGTTTTTCTCAAGAGAAACGGTCAATCTTTGGTTGCACCTCATTAGTATACGTTTAACACCCAAATACAGCAACAAGCAACAAAAAGGTGGCCAGTCCAGCTTTGCAAAGGATCTTCTACTGTGTGGCAAAACATGTCACTACTTTTTCGTAACTTTTGAACTGTTTGAGTAATGAAAAAATATTTTTTGTTAAAATCAGCAGATTATGCGGCAGATGATGGGTTATGTGTCAAATGCAGCAAATCTATAATTATGCTAAAATCACTGCGACCACCCAATTGTATATTTCCAGTGGGCCTGGGTATAATTGCTGAAATGCATGGGCTGCAAACATTAGTGCTAGGCGTCCGAGGAGAACCATACTATATTTATTAGGATGCTGACGGATTAGCTTTTACAGCTGCATGGAACTGGAGGTTGCTAAACATCATTCATCATAATTAAATAATACCATATAAAATCATTAATGATGAACTGTAAGGTCCAAGTAGGATGCTTTCTTTAATTCCAGGGGAGGATGTGTTCCATTAATCTTCTATCATACCAGTTTCCTAAAAGCGTTTTTAGTTTAAACATAATGAAAACAGACACTTCTATTTTAGCAAAAACTGACTTCTGGTTACATTAGTTTGCTGCTGCTTTTGACTTCAGTCATGTTTGGGGGGCTAGAGCTAGAGGGCCTTGAGAGTCTGAACATGGGGCGGGGTCAAAGATGTGGCTAACAACAAACTATTCTGTACATGTTTTAGTTTTTTCACCGTCAGGCAGCTACATATAAAATAACGGGCAGCTTAAATATAAATTACATATAAAAAGTTGTTAGTAGGAAATGCACTATTTATAGTACATTGTGAAACCTGTATTGGCTACTGAACTGCAGAGGTCTGTGTGCACCAAAGAGCCACAGAATCAAATCTTGGTTGGTACAGTGGGGACTAATGACCTGTGCTTTTTTAGTGGTACGAGGTAAGAGCCTGTGACAGAAAGCACTGTAAATATGTGAGTCAGTATTTTATAATTGCATTACATGCAGTATAGGATAGACTTCTACCAAATGCGCGAAACTTTTTATGATAAAATGGTGCTTCCATAACAAAGATTTTAGTTATACCTAGGCCCTACGTAAATCTTTTTCTTTTTTACATAACTGTTCTTAACACCTCCTCAGGGATAGTAAGTGCTATCTAAATACAATGACAATTAAAAGCACCACTTCACAGCTCAGTTTCTAACTCTCTGCACACCCACTCAAAAAGAAGCTTCAAGTGATTCCATCAATTAAACCCGTACCGGCTTCCAAGCATCCTTTATATTTGCAGATTTCCCTTCACAGTTGCAGATTAAGTCTTTGTGCACATTTGCATTTCTTTCAGGCAAGCAGCACACTGACAGAAAGGCATTTTTAGCTGTCTGCAGGCTTCTGTTTTACAGCACAGGAGAGTCCCTAAATGACACTTCAGCTGAAGAAGCGGAGGAATGTGCAACCCCCTTCCCATGGCTCCACAGCCACCTTGGGGGTCACTCCCCCAAGATTGAAGACCTTTGGCTTAGGGGGTTGTGTAGGGCTGGGGGTTACCAGCTTCTACGAACAGTAGGAAAGGGGAGCTGTTGAAGTACCTTGAAGCCTGGGCAGAAGACCAGCTAGATGAAACAGACAGAGGAAGCTCAAGAGATAGAAGGGGGGGAGGAGATTGACCCCTCCAACCTTTAGGAAGGAGGATGATGAATGCCTGTCCATTACTTCACTAATCAGGGCCCGGCCTACAGCTAGTGGAAAGCGAGGATCTGTGGGATCCACCAAAGAAGAAGCAGAACTGTCCCCCAGAGTTAGAGAGCTTGAGTGCCAGTTAGCCTACATAGCTGTGGAGGATTTAAAGGTGGTCCTGGCCAAAAAGAAGTGGGCAGAGGAGGAAGAGAGAAGAGATGGTGGCAGCAAAGAAAAGTTTGAAATGTCAAGAGGCGGGTTTGAGCCAAGGCTGCCCAAAGGGATTGTCACTAAGTAAACAGGAGAGTAATGACATTGATAAATGGCTGACAGCATTTGAGAAGGCCCTTAGAATGAGGAGGTCTCACTCTCAATACTGGGGTTCAATCCTGTGGGAGTTGATCCAAGCAGTTAGGAGGGATAGACTTGTGACCCTATAGCGGGAGGAAGCGGAATCTTACTTCCACTTGAAAAAGTGTCTGATCAGAAAGTTTGATCCCACCTCAGAGCAGTTCCAGACAAATTTCAAGGACACCCAAGTCAGCATCCAATCTTGAGTAGACTTTGTTGACATCTAGAGGGCTGGACAGAGGGTACGCAGGTAAGTACCTATGAGGGGCTCTACAATTTGTTCATGAAGGAGCACATATTGGCTAGTTGTCCCTCAGACTGAGTCTGGTAGATTCAAAGCTTTCTAGTCCTAGAGAGCTGGCTACAAAAGCTTATGAGTAGGTAAGGACAGGAGTACCCAAGAAGTCCCGGGGGGTTGTGGGGAAGGTGTCTCCAATAAAGGGGGTTAGGCCCAAGCCAGAAAAAACAAAAGAGGGAGGTGGCAAGGCCACAAAAGAGACCCCCACAATACCCAGAGCCCTAAAAAGGAGAAGAGGAAATCCTACCCCAACTCTGGCAAGCAGAGGCAGAGGGATCCAGGGCATAAGAACATTGAGAACAGGGTGTGTTTTGATTGTAGTAGCCTGGTCACTACAGAGGCGACCCAGACTGTTGCAAAAAGGTGTTTAACACTGTGCTGTCCAGTGTAGCCATAGAGGAGGACACCTCAGATGAGGAGGTCCTCTTAGCATTTTGCTGGCAGAATGGTCCAGATGGTAAGCTGTTGATCCCTGAGTGTAGGAATAGGCACCTCCACCCCATCCAGGTTAATGGGACCCTGCTTCTGGCCTGAGAGACACATGTGCCAGTCACCCTATAGTGGTTGACATGTTGGTGTCCCCAGATCAGTATGTGCCAGGAGAGACAAAAAGAGTAAGGGTAGTCTCAGGTGAGGTCACAACCAAACCTGTAGCTACAGTTCCCCTGGAAAGAGAGGGTAACCTTAGCCGATATAAGATGGTAGTCAGTTTTGAACTCCCCTTATATTGTATTCTAGGCAATGACCTCACAGAGGTTGATCTGATCCCAGATGGGCGGTTGCCCAGGGTGCCCCAACCCAAAGATTCTGTGGAGCGAGCCCCTACAGTTAGGAGACTGGGGTCCCAAAAGAAAGAGAAATAGAAAAGGAAAGAGAAGCCACTCTTAAATAGAGACCCAGTGAGCCAATTGCCTTTTTAGGGGAAACAACCTTTACAACGCAGTCATTGCATCGCACTACCTTTACATAGCAGTCATTACATCGCAACATCCTTTACATCGCATGTCCTTACAATGCAGCCATTACATCGCATGTCACTACAACGCATGTCACTACAACGCAGGCATTACATCACAAGTCATTACAATGAATAACATTACAACGCATAGTACCCTTACACTATCCAACACTTACCCTACTGTTGCAGTCACTGAAGTTAGAATAGTAATTCTTACCCCTACACTATCCAACACGTACCCTACTGTTGCACTCACTGGAGTTAGAATAGTAATTTTCACCCCTACACTATCCAACACTTACCCTACTGTTGCACTCACTGGAGTTAGAATAGTAATTTTTACCCCTATACTATCCAACACTTACCTTAAATGCGATGTAATGGTATGCGTTGTAATTGTATGCATTGTAAAGATATAATGCGATGTAATGGAATGCGTTGTAAGGGGTTGTTTCTGAAAATTCGATGTAATAGCATGCGATGTAAAAGAATGCATTGTAAAGGATGTTGCGATGTAAAAACTGCGTTGTGAAGGCATGTATTGTAAATGTATGCATTGTAACGTCATACATTCCCTTTTTAGAAATAGGGGTCTCTGGATGGTAGGTTTATACCCTGTCCAAGTAGGGACCCTTCCTTCTAGTCTGGGTAAGGGGATTTACACCTCTAGAAATAACCCCTGCTCAACCCCTTGGTAGCTTGGCACGAGCAGTCAGGCTGATCTCCGAGGCATTGTGTAAACCATTTGCACATAACACACAGTAATACAGTGACAACACTACAAAAGGACACCACACAAGTTTTAGAAAAATAGCTAATATTTATCTGTGTTAAACAAGACCAAAAGAATAAAAATCCAACATACAGTAATCGAAATATGAATATGGAACAAATAGGCTTACAATACAGTTCTTTGGAATCAGTATCTCTGTCTGGGGCTATTAAGGTGTTGTGAACTAACAAATCCAACAGTTCAGGCCAACCGCTAGGTCACAGGCCAGCTACAGGGTCGGGGAGACCCGCAAACAGTACCTCGGAAATTCTGGGCATTGTGGACCCTGCGATGAGCTCCAAATAGGCAGCGTTGCTGGCGTCAGCAGGCATTGGTCCTGGGCCTCGATGCAGGAGTTGGTGGGCCCTTGAAGTCACACACATTGCAGATCGAACTCCTGTGAGGTTGAAGTCAGGAGTGCCAGTGTCGGTGGCATCAGGGCTGCGGTATAGCGGAGCGGCACTCTCAGGTCACGGTGCAGGCAGTGGCTCGGTAGCGGCATGTGCCGAGCCTCCCCCTATCTGGGAGTGAGACCAGGCTGTGGTGTGAAGTGGGGCGATGCCCGTCATGGTGTTCACAGGCCACAGTGCTGGAAGCGTCATTGTCGTTGCTGAGGTGCTGTTGTTCGGTAGACCCAAGGCTGCGGTGTTAGACAGGACAAATCAGTGTGCGGGGCCCACAGGTGCGAGCAGCGGTGTCAGTGACAATCTGGAGCCAATGGCACCGGTGGGCGAAGGCTTCATTGTAGGACAGAGCGGTGCGTCAAGCGACTTACGAGTGGTGCCTCCAGGCTGCAGTGCAGGCAGCGGCTTCAATATCAGCGTGGAGCCCCATCTTCAGTGAGACCAGGGCTGCGGTGCATAGTGGTACGGTGCTCTGTGTTCTCCACAAGCGGTGTCTAACAGGTCATGGTGCAGGCAGTGACATCAGTGATGAGGTTGTAGCCTCGTCGGTGATACCAGGGCAGCGGTGTGAAGCAAGGAGGTGCGGGGTGCAGTGCTCACTGGTCAAGGTGCAAGCAGTGGCTTGGTGACTGCATCAGAGTGTGTTAGTGAGACCAGGGTTGCGGTGGGAAGTGAGGCGGTGCTTGTTGCAGTGTCAACAGGTCACAGAGTGGGCAGCTGCATCGTTGACAGCGTTGTGTTGCTTTTTCCCTCTGTGGCAGCTGAAACATGCAGTCCCAGGTGCAGGTACCCAGAGGATGTCTTTGGAGTGCCTGAGACTTTCAACAGGAGGCAAGTTCTACTTCAAGCCCTTGGAGAAACATTAGCAACAGGATTCAAGAAAGTTCAGTCCAGTCCTTTCTCTGCCCAAGACAGAAGCAGCAACTGTAGGCCAATCCAAAAGAGATACACACAGCAACAGGCAGTACTCCTCCTGCCAGCTCTTCTTCTTGACAGGTTCCTTGATCCAAAGTAATCTAAAATTCTGGGGTCTTAGGTCTAATACTTATACCCCTTTTTCCCTTTGAAGTCTTTGTTCAGAGAGTCTCTTGCTCAGCAAAACCAGTTCTGTCCTCCCTGGTCCAGCCACACTACAGTGGGTGGGGACAGCATTGTGCAGGGCAGCCACGACCTATTCAGGGGCAAGTGACAACTCCTCTAATCACTCTAGCCCAGTATGGCCTATCAGCATATGCAGGGCACACCTCAACTCCCTTTGTGTGAGTGTCTGGAGTGAAGGCACAAACAGATCCTGTTAGTCTAAGACCAGAAAGTGAATCCACAAGCGGGAAGAGGCACACAGGATGGTTAAGCAAAGAAAAGCCCACTTTCTAAAAGTGGCATTTTCAAACCCACAATTTAAAAATTACCTTTACTGAGCTCAGGGAACCTAAACTCCATTTCTCTATCTTTTCTAAATGTTACAAGGCAGCTCCAATGATCACCTATGAGAAAGGCAGCCTATATTGAAAAAAAATTAAATGCATAGTGTTTCACTATCAGGACATGTAAAACACACCAGCACATGTCCTAAATTTTACATACACTGCACCCTGCCCATGGAGCTACCTTGGACCTACCTTAGGGGTGACATATATGTGATAAAAGGGAAGGGTTAGTGCCTGGTAAGTTGGGCGCACTTGCAAGGTTGACATGGCAGTTTAATAACTGCACATGCGGACACTGCAGTGGAAGGTCTGAGACACCTTTGAAAGACTACTTGTGTGGGTGACACAATTAGTGCTGCAGGCCCACTAGAAGCATTTGATTTACAGGACCTTAGCACACCTGTGTACTTTACTAGGGACATATTAGCAAATCGAATCTGCCAATCACGGATACACCAAACCATAACACAACTTACATGTAGAGCATATGCACTTTAGCACTGATTAGCAGTGGTAAAGTTCCCAGAGTCCTGAAACTAACAGGTCAAAAACAGGGGGCCAAAAAGCAAAAAGTCTGGGGATAAACCTGTCAAAAATGTCAGGTCTAAGAGGCATTCTGACCCAGTAAGGGGGAAAACTAAAGATGGCGCTGGAAAGGCTTCATCTGATCCCAAAGAAGTCCTGAGCAGTCAGGTAACTATTTAGAAGCATGGTGTGTAGCCCCCCCCCCACCCAGTGACAGAAGGGAAAGTAGAAGAAGAGTCTCTACCACAGGATGTGGTAGCGCCCCACTCTAAACAGCAGAAGAGATTCCAAGAACATACAGTTGCCCCTAAAGCAGATTAGCCACTTGTCAATGGAGAGTGTAGGGAGAGGTTTTGGATTCTGACAGCTGTCAGTTGCCTCTACTGCCCTTCATTGCAGCACTGTACTTGGCATGGAAAGCAGTCCCCATAGCCAAAATCAAGCAATGCCCCCTGACCTTGCTGGTCATTGTGGGGTTACTCAAGTGTTGGCTAACCTCTGTGGGTAAGCTAGGTGTTGCCCTAGCAAGGTTAGGGATAGAAGAGGTTGGCACTTGACTACCTAAAATAAAAGGGGGGTAAGAACACGACACAGCTGTAGTGCAGGTTCAGTTTAAAATGGATCATGTTAATGTGGAGCTAGATCAACTGCCAAGAGGGAGTGACCTTAACAGGAGGATGTAAGGCAAAGTAGTCCCTTCAATAGTACAGCCAGTTTTCTTTCTCTCCCAGTGGTGGGCTGAGTATCCTGGGCGTGTTGGCTAGGGAGGGGGGACTGTGTAAGGAAACAGGGCATTTTACAGATGCCCCACCACTTCTTGCCCCCATTTGGACTACTGAATGCTGGTTTTCTGACTCGGTGTCCTGGGCTCTGCTAACCGGTCCCAGGGCCAATGCTCTGTCGAAAAGGAATATGATAATTAGGTGTAATTACAATTGGTACTGATCATCTACCTATAAGTTCCTAGTACATGATAGGGCATGTGGATTTAAAGACCCCAGTTGATTTAGCACACGTAAGTGTGCACTGCTGTGGTGTCTGCTGTCAATGTAAAGCAGCCCTGCTTTGCAGGCTGCTTTTAAAATAAAACGATGTCCAAATCCGACTTTGGAATAAAAAGTACTTCCAAAGCCTAAAACAACCTTATTATTACATATAAGTCACCCCTAAGGTCTGCCCTAGGTCCCCATGGGTGGGGCGCATTGTTATAATAAGGAGGGACATTATAACAAATGTTTTATATGCCCTAGTGAGGGAAATACTGCCAATTTCGTTTCCCCCCAATTGTAGTGTGCTAGCTCTATAGGCTAACATGGGGGAGCTTTATTAACATTTAATAAAGCTTAACCTTTGGCAAGAGTTATCTAGAACAATAATTCAAAGTTTCAAAATAATAGCTACAGTTAATCCAACAACTTGCCAAGGTTAAACTTATTATAACTATTGCAGGAAAGAAGGTACAGAACCTGTTTTCCTTAAGCTACCCAAAACCGCCCTGTAGCAGCTTCTTCTGATTGGCCAGCCATTGACAGGCTGAGCCAAGCTCCTGATTAGGTGTGATGTGGCCTGGGCAGAAACAAAGAGACCATCTGATGGGAGGAGACCTGCTGCTGCAGATGCCAGGAAAGGAAGGGGGCTGGGTAGCCAAATTGGTCTTCAAACAGCGATAGACAGATGTTACAGTAACCAGGCCCACCTCCACTTTCTGCACCACCAGCCAGATGACAGCCCCTGTAATTCAGTTAGGAGGGGGCTGGAAAGGGAGTGTAGGACAATTTAGCCACACCTGATCCTCATGAGAGAGATTTTCTCCATTTTGATGTTTAGTAAATAGTGCATTCTGGGACCAAAATATGCCACACTTTTAAGGAAGTCGTCATCACAGAGGATGGCAAATTGAACCCATTGGTCAGGGGTTGCCCCTTCTTGCTAGTTCAGAAACTGAAATAAATATGGAAGTGCTGCACAGCACCTCAGATCCCCACCTTGAAACATCAAGAGAAGAAGGACTACCCTGCTGAACCCCTAGTCTGCACCAAGAGAGGACTGCTCTCACAAGGACTGCGCCTGCTTCACAAAAGAGGACTTTTCTTTGCTTCAACAGATTAAGTAGTGGATGCCCTGAAAGCAACATGTAGAAAAGATCTTCGAGAACAAGAAGTAACCTGCAACAACTCCACCAAGACAGGTGTCACCTGGACTTTAGAGGACTCAGCCAGATTAATTATGGGAATTGTGGTCCCAAACCTCCAAGAGGCAATTTAGTGCTTCAGGCCCTTGGCTGGTGTTGTGGACCCTCAAACACCCAGAGGAGACCTTCTAGAAGAAGATCCAGAAGTTTGAGAACTTTTGGACAACTTTTGTCAAAAAGCTCCAGAAGTTCACTGACCCCCGATGAAGAGAGTCAAGCCGGCGACGTGGAACCACGACTTAACCTGCGATCCAGGTTTGCCCTGCAGAAATCTCCAGAGCTCTTCGCTGATGATGAGAAAGACCTCCAAGAGTCACGGAGGTATTGCACTGAAGCAGCCCACTGCCATCAAACAGCAACCTGGCTTGCTGAGGAGGATTGCTCGACTTCTAGGGAAAAATAACCAAAAAAGTGACTAAGTCAGAAGGTAAAAACTTGACTGGCCCCAACCACACTCCATTGCGGTTGGCCTGAAACTTTGACTTGTTCCCGGTCAAGCGTGACCAGATAGCGCTGCTTGGCGCATTTCACTTTTTGGTACTAGAAAGCACATTTCTACATTTAATCTTTAAAAATTCATATCTCCAGTTCTCAACATTGGATTATTGACATTTTGGTGTCATTTTGATCACAACAATATTTTCCATGTTTATATATTGGTGTTGGATTTTTATTGTGTGTTGTGCCTCACTCATTTACTGTTTTGGGTGATATTATATGCTTCACACAACTATCTCCTAAATCAAACCTGACTGATCACAACCGTGCTACCAAGGGTTGACCAAGGATTCATTTATTGAAACTTGATTGGACTTTATATGTGATTGTGGTGTTACTACTAAGTGTAAGCACCTACCTTCACCTAACAATAAACCACCTACTAACACACCCTCAACTTTGATTGGCATGCAACTAAATGTGACTCTATGACCTTTTTCTATGCCTCCTTGTATGCATTTCATATCCTGATACTGCCATCTAGAAATGGTGAAAAATGAAGAGGTAAAAAAAGAAAAAATAACATGCTGCCGGTTATACTTGTCTAAGTATGTACATAATATCCCATTTAGTCCACATATTCAGGATAAAATATCTATATACATGTCTACAAAGAACCAACATTAATTGCATTCTTTCTGGAATAACTGGCCTAACAGGCCTAATGAAATTACATAAACTAGGAATACAACTTGCCTAGGTACTACATGATTGTGTGCCTTAGTAGGGATCCACCATCTTGAAGTGGTTTGGGAGTAGTATAATGTACATCAGTTTCTATACCTAGTGCATCAATCTTAAAGGGGATAGGGGATCCCCTGTGACCCAACTATGTTTCACGCATTACATACACACACACACACACACACACACACACATATATATATACATATTACCTACTGGCGGTCGCCAGTAGGTAGTTATAGTTAGGACCTATTTTCCATAGGAAATCCGGAACATTCTATTCCCAATAACTTTGGTGCCGGTTGACGAATCTTCGCGAAATTTTCAAAACATTTGGCCAGCTCTGTTCCGCTCCTATCCTGAAAGTCTCGGGGTGGTTCGTCAAGTGGGGACTGAGAAAAAAGGGCGGTCCCAAAACGAGTTTTCCCCATGCAGTTTTCCATAGGAACCTTTAGTCGCAGCTACAGCCCGAACTGCTGAACGGAATTGCACCAAATTTGGCAAAAAGGTAGCCCTTGGTTCAGAGTCGTTCCTTTTGGTTAAATGGTGTAAATCCGTTCAGTAGTTCCTGAGAAAATCAAAAGTAAAATCACATATATATCTGGGCGGAGCCTAACCACACATCTCATCGTGAGATCTGATTGGCTGTCAGCACTTCATCCAAGAAGACTTCCCTGGTGAGCAGTAGCTTTACTACAGTGATCTAATGAGCAACTAGAGTGCCAACATTCTGAATTTATGGCAAATGTGTGACACATCTGAATGCCTTCTTGATGGAATCAAAGTAAAAAACTGAAAGTATTTCCTACTGAGGAGACTGTAGCAAATGAGGAAATTAGGAAACATCATAACAATTAAGTCTCCCAAGATGGCCACCAGAGACAAAAGAGCCCAAATGTAGCACAAATATCACCCAGGTGTAGCTCAAGTATAGCCCAATGACAGAATGTTCCAGAGTGTTCTAAAGAACAACTAGAGCGCTACCAGTCTTACTTATGACAAACGTATGGCACACCTGAAGCCATCTTGATTGGAATAAAGTGGTAACACTTAAAACATTTAATTTGCAAAGGAAAAAAATGAGGGGGTTCATTTTGCCATAGAAATTATGATTAGTGCTGCAGAAAGAAAAATTAGGGCACATTTTGACTACTCAAATCCTCTTCTATTTCATTAAAAATTCTGACATGCAGACTGAAACATGCACTTTGAATACCAGCAGCAGACTTCCCTGGTGAGCAGTAGCTTTACTACAGTGATCTAATGAGCAATTAGAGTGTTAACATTCAGAATTTATGGCAAATGTGTGACATATCTGAATACCTTCTTGATGGAATCAAAGTAAAAAACTGAAAGCATTTCCTACTTAGGAGACTGCAGTAAATGAGGAAACTAGGAAACTTCATAACAAATAAATCTCCCAAGATGGCCACCAGAGACAAAAGATCCCAAATGCAGCACAAATATCACCCAGATGTAGCCCACATGTAGCCCAATGACAGAAGTGTGCAAAACACTTTTTATTTTTTGTGTTTTTGCAGTTTTATATAGTGCAGACTTGTCAGGTATTGATGTGCTTTACATGAGCATTGGTTACATCACACAAGAACAAATTCATTTTGGTTGTAGACATGGGGAGATTAAGTGATTTGACCAGAATCACAGAATGTCGAGCTGAAGCAGAAACTCCAACCTGGTTCCCCAGTTGTAAAGTCTGCAGCTCTGGAAGTAACACCACATCCTCTCCCCTAAGTGCAACATTTAATCAAGTGGTCAACTGGATAAAAAAACATAAAGATAACAAATAATTTAAAAGTGCTTTGTTGCTATTTGAAAACTCAGAAAATATGTCCTCATTTTAGTTTTTTAGAGCACTAACCATAATTTTGATGCAAATAAGACCCTTTCATATATGTAATTTCTAAAGGAAATGCTCTAGGTATTACAGTTTTGATTACATCAAGATGACGTCAGGCGTTCCACACTTTTGTAATAAATATAGAATGTTCGCAATCTAGTTATTTATTAGGATACTGTTGAGAGTCAGAGGCCAGGGGCACGGACTCTGAAAATTGAAGGCAGGTAGAAGGGTGCAGAGGCAACAATTTGACCACCCTGGGCAGGCAGGAAGGGCAGTGTCAGCACAACAGACTATGGAGGGCAGTGGAAAGGGAAGCAGGGGCATCAAACTAACAATACAGGACTGGCAAGAGAGGCTGTGGCAATATAATAGACCGTTGTGGGAAGAAGGAAGAGGCAGTGGTAGTACAACCATACACGCCAACAGACCCGATTCAGCCAGGAAACGTCCAATGTTTTAAAGCTCAAATGGGCTTTATTTGATCTGTCTCCTGTCTACAATCACCTCTTTTTCAATGTAACTCAAAGGGGAAAATCAATTCCCCAGTATTTTTTCAAAATCTCCCTCTTACCATGTTCAAAATGTTCGCAAGTATGTACATTGTATCATGGAAGGCAGGAGGAATTGGGGTAGGGACATGGACTCGTATAACAGAGGACAGGAGTGTCATGGAGAGGTGCACCAAACTGACCCTACAGGGCAGGCATCAGGGTTTGCCGCAGCACAATACACCTCACAGGGCATGCGGGAAGGGAGTGCAGCACAACAATCTATAGAAAGCAAAAGGGAGGGGACAGGACCATGCACATGGACAACAGAGAACAGAGGGGAAAGAGGCAATGGTAGCTAGCTGACCATAATGGACAGACAGGAGAGAAAGCCGCAGCATAACAGACCATAAAGGGCAGGAGGGATGGATCAGGGGCATTACAATGGAACAGACAAGCCAGGAGGGAGGGAATAGGGGTCTGCACATGGAAACAGAGGGCTGGGGGCAAGGGGGCAGGGCAGGAGCAGCAAGATGACCATGGAGGTCAGGCAGGATGGACACTAGAAGCAAGACACACCATGGAGAGCAACAGTGAGACTATGATGGCATACACACAGACCATGGAGGGAAGGTGGGAGGGGGTCAGGGGCAGCTAGCCGACCACACAGGAAAGGTGGGAGGGGCCGTGGCAGCACAGAAGACATTGCATGGCAAGCGGGAGGGTTAGTGGCAGCACAATGGCTATGAGGGGCAAGAAGGAGAGTGCAGGGGCATGCACAAAGGACCATGGAGGATAGAAGGGAGGGCAGTACCTAGGCACAGACAAGAGAGTTCAGGGGAAGGGGCCTCACAACAGACCACGTGGGGCAGGCAGGAGGAGCAGTTGCAGCACAACAGACCAGGGAGGGCAGAAGGGTGTGGCAGTAAAATGGACCATGGAGGACAGGAGGAAGGGGATAGGGGCATGGAATGTGGACAGGCAGGGTGGAGGTGGCAGGGACAGGTTACAGTCATATGACAATGCTAGGCAGGTGGGAGCGGAGTGGCAGCTCAACAGAACACTCAGAGTAGATAGGAGTGGCAGGTCCATGGAACATGGTGGGCAAAAAGGATGGAGCAGGGGCATGCACAAAGACATCGGAGGGCAGGAGGAAGTAGAATAGGGACAGCAAGCTAAGCACAGAGGCTAAGCAGGAGGTCAATGATGGGGCATAGAATTGGGCAATGGAGGGCAGGAGGAATGGACTGGTACATCATGATAAATGGAGGGCAGTTATAAGCAAATTCCCTTTAGAATGCACCTAAAAAATATATATACGTTATAGCCCCATACAAAGCTAATATAGCATTCATAAAACGAAATGCCACAAGCACATTTTTAAAACATCTTACACATCATGGTCTTGGTATTTTGCAAGTAAAAGTTGAACCAGACCAGATCCTCACTGATTCAGATGATATGTCCTTATAAAAGACTAATTTAGGAGTCTGGAACTGTGTCTTCTCTTGTACATGTGTTTGTCTTTTATGTCTGTACAATGATGCAGTATATGTTCTAGAGATTTTATGGAATATATGGAATGTTTTATGTAAAACCCTCTTTTTTCTATTGGATCGATTGCATGGTCTTTTTATGTGATTTTATTAAAGAAATACTGTGTACTATTGAAGTAGATGTGTAAGATGTTTTAAAAATTTGCTTGTGACATTTCGTTTTATGAATGCTATATTAGCTTTGTATGGGGCTATAGCGTATATATATATTTTTTAGGTGCATTCTAAAGGGAATTTGCTTATAACTTGCCAAGTGTACCTCATCCCTTTGGTTGGTAAAGGGGTCTTTCTCTGTATAATACACAAATGGAGGGCAGTGGCAGCACATCAGACCATGCATGGCAGGAGGGAGGAGGCTAGTCCATGGATTCAGACAACAGAGGATAGGGAGGAGGTGGATGGGACAGCAAGCTAACTGTTCAGAGAAGGCGGGAAAGCCAGTGGCAGAACAACGGCCACACAGGGCTGTAATATGGGAGCAGGGACATGGACTTGGACAATGGATGGCTAGGAGGAGGGAAGACAGGAGCAGCAAGCTTAGGTGGGGGCAGCACAATGCCAGGCCCTCCTTCCAACCCCCCACCATCCATTGTGATATGCATCTTACTGAACGTTAAAAAAAAACTAGAAATTTGCTGAAAAAAACAAAGCTTACAGGGACGGTATAGTTAGACTCAGATTTCACTCATACACAACCAGTGAAATTCAGCAGTTATAGTTACCTGGGCTAACTATAACTTACGCCCCCGCAATGTACTGCTAATGACCTCAGACATTACATCATTCATGACATGGTCAGTTGCATCACTCATGACATCACTCATGACATCTCTAATGAGCTGTGAATGGAATGGAACTATAATCCCTAGATCGTTATTTAGGGATAGTGTGTGTATATTAACACCCCTTTTTTTCCTTTTTTTTCGTGTAAGAATACGCAACGTGCCCAGATTAATATGGCCGATAGCCTTTCACTTTAAAGTAATGTGTAGTCCATTGTTTATGTTGATGCTTGCAATTCTAAGTATGTCTATTTTGAATAAGTCACGTTGACGAACATACAGGTATGGCGGTCACGGGGCAAAATATACTGAAATGACATTGTGTGCATATTAACACTTGTTATCTTTTCTTCATTGTATAAATTCTTGAATTTTCACATCGTGACTAGGCCAATATGGCCGCCAGCTTTTTGGATTAAAGTAATGCACTGCTGATGACGTCACATATTACATCACTCATGACATGGTCAGTGACATCACTGATGACATCTCAAATGACATCACTGATGACATCATCTACGTGATCATCTGATGCACCTCCTCACACCCTAAAATACAGACTACCATTCTCGAAACCATAGACACACCAATACTAGTACAGCTACAATATTCTGTGCACTGTGCATGCAGACCTCTAATCAGCTACATAGCTTTGATACAGTCTTTTAAATACTCACTTAGTACCTATGCAGTCTAGGAATCCTTCTGTCTGTCCCATCCACTTCTCCATTCAACCATCCGGCACTATCTACGTATCCTCTCACTCTGCCAATACCTAAGCACTAATACATTTAGCATGCACTCTCTTTACAGCACTGAAATTACTCCAGTTATTAGTCATATACTTAAGGAATGGCCTAGCCAATAACACAAGTGCAGGTACAATATTTTGTACACTATGCATGCACACCTCTAACCAGCTACAAACTATTGATACGCTCTTCTAAATACCCAGTTAGTACCTATGCCGTGTAGGAATCCTCCTGTCTGTCCCATGCATTTCTCCAATCACCCATCCAGCACTATCTACTTATCCTATTACTCCACCAATACCTAAGCACTTATAAATTCACTATACACTCTGTTTGTAATACTCTAATTATTCTAGTTACTAGTCATGAACTTATGGAATGGCCTAGCTACTAACACAAGTACATCTATAATATTGTGTGCACTATCCAAGCAGACCTCTAACTAGCTACATACTATTGATACACACTTCTAAATACCCAGTTAGTACTCATGCAGTGTAGGAATCGTCCAGTCTGTCCCATGCACTTCTTTAAACACTTATCTACCCCTATCTACTTATCCTATCACTCCACCAATACGTAAGCACTTATAAATTAAGTGTTCACTCTGTTTGCAGCACTGTCATCATTCAAGTTACTAGTGGTATTCTTATAAAATGACCTAGGCACCAACACAAGTACACATAAAATGTTCTGTGCATAATCCCTACAAATCTCTAAGCAGATACATACTATTGGTCCACTCCATTAAATACTGAAGTAGTACCCATGCAGCGTAGGATACCTCCTGTCAGTCTCATGCAATTCTTCAATCACCCATCCAGCACTATGTTCTTATTGTATCAGTCTGCCAATACCTAAGCACTTATGGGGCAGATTTACAAGCACCCTGCGCCACCAGTACGTCACTTTTTGTAACGTAGTGATGCCGCCAGGCACTCCTTCAAATTTACAATGAGAGGAAAAGCCACCCTGCGTGGTTTTTCCTCTCCTTAGAAATACGACCCCTTCAAACACAGAACTTTGCGTTGAAGGGGCGTCTCATAGGTGTTGCTGTGGGTGTTCCCACGCAACACCCATAGACAAGACACATCTCCAGATTTATGAGAAATCGTAAATCTGGAGATGTGTGTGAATGCTGCGCCATCCTAGAGTTGGTGTAGCAAGGCGCAACGAGGAGAATTGTTTTCATTTCTCCTCATTTTTTCCTCTTTCAATGCATGCTGCATTCCACAGCATACATTGAAAGAGGAAAATGCCTTTACCAATTGTTTTTGTGCAGGAAGGTGTCCCTTCCTGCACAAAAACAATCTTCACACGACACAGACATCCTTGCACCATGGTGCAAGGTTGCCTGTGTCACCGCATGGCTGCAATTTGTGCAGCAGTGCAGAGGGAAGCACAGAGTTGCAACATATTCATGTACATATGTCACATCCCTGTGCTTCGGAAGGGCCACAGTGCAGTGCAGCTAAAGAGCTTGCAGTGTCACACTGCAATACTTCCTCATAAATCTTCACCTATAAATTCACCATACACTACTAATGCATTCTTTGTCAATCATGCTGTATACATATATTCAACCAAACTTTCACACATTACTTTGCAATTATAGTTCTTTCTATAACCAGATAAGGTAGTTCTGAAAAGAACCTTTTTTTCTTCTTTTTATTTTTGTATTTTTTAAAAAAAAAATGGAACAATTTTGTATTTTTTTTGTTTTTTTCAAAAAATGAACAAAAAAAGAACAAATAAAACATGAAACATATGGAATTACTTATCATTCCAAAAACCCAAAAATTAACAACGATGGTTGCGTTGCGCATCACAAACTGCATCCATCGACTGCTCACCGAAGCATATAAGTTTCTTACACTTCACGCAGTGTTGCTCGAGAAAGGTGAATTCTGGCCCAATGTCCATTGCAGGTGTTCCTAAGGACGCTCCAGATCTACTTGCCTCAGCAGGTGAGGGGTTCAAAGCAGCTCGCCTCATTTCCTCCCGAGCAAGATTGAGAGGATGTGTGGCCCGGAGATTCTTGTACATAGAAGCAGTGCCACAAGAGTATTTTTTTTCACTGCCTCTTGACAGGACTCGGTCACAAATTTTGTACGTCACCTTTCTCGCATTGACTTTCTTCTCTCCACGTGGAAAAGTAAAGAATTTCCACACGACAGATTCCGGCCTCTGTGGACGTGGTGCCTCCTGCAAGAATTCTTCTTCAGAAGATACTTCCTCCTGCTGTTGTCCAGATGCCATTTTGTTTGATATTTTTTGAAAAACACCAAAAAAAACAAGCAAAAAGGGTTCTTGTAGGAGAAAAAGATGCTCCAACAAGAATAATTAAAATGGGTGAGGTCCTTCAACAGTTACAGTGGGAAATGTTATGAACCAATGAAATCTTTTTTTTTTAGTGCACATGGGATCCGCTCACTCTGCGCTCACGAAGCACGCACCCGACGCGACTTCGCGAAAATATATTTAAAAATAATATAAGTTTATTATAAGTACAAATATATTATTTTTATGACTATCTTAGATAGTCTCTTGCTCTAATATGTATATTAAATACACATACATATCATTTTAGAACATAAACAAATTTCGCGGGAGTCGAGTACCCAGCGCGCCCCAGCACGTATATGACGTCACGCAGGACCCGCCACCGCGCAAGCATCGCATGCCGTAATGCGCATGTGTCGCGAATGCACGGGAGCAGGAGTCGGGGACTGGTCGCATACCAATCGCGCACACAACGTAATATTAAATGTATATGATGTAACTGAAAAACACGCAGCCGTCGTTCACCGTACGCAGATCCTTCACGACGTTTCTAAAATGGCGGCTAGAATCCGGGCACCCACCATGATGTGTACGCTTTGGGTGCGCGACTCCGAAAAAAAATTGGAATTTTTTTTTTCAAAAAGAAAATAATATAAATATATTAAAATAAAAAAATAAAACAAAAAAATTAAACAATATTTCAGTTTTAAGTTTATTTTTATTTTTTTTGCAATTTTCTGAAAAATATATATTGGTATTTAATGAATAAAATATTTATAAATAAACAGTTAAAAAACTGTAGAAAATCAGTACAAAAAATAGGTATAACTACTATTACGCTTAAAAATTAGCATTTAAAAAACCTTTGAAATTCACTGAGAAAACCATAGGTTTCAGAGACGTTATAGTTAGAAATTAGGATTTAAAAAAGCTTTGAAATTCACTGAAAAAACCATAGGTTTCAGAGACGTTATAGTTAGAAATTAGCATTTAAAAAACCTTAGAAATTCACAGAAAAAACCACAGGCTTCAGGGGTGTTTTAGTTAGCTGGACATTTCACTCGCACAAAACCATAGAAATTCCTCTGTTATAGTTAGTTCTGATAACTATAACTCGCTCACCCGCAATGCACTGCTGATGATGTCACATATTACATCATTCATGACATGGTCAGTGACATCACTGATGACATCTCAAATGACATCACTGATGACATCACTGATGACATCATCCACGTGACAATCTGATGCACCTCATCATACACTAGTATAACCTTTCATCACTCACTGTAAAATACAGAGTATCATATTTGAAACCATTGACACACCAATACCAGTTACTACGTACCCACTCACTGATTCCTAAGTCTACACACACAACTACCTATTCAACAACAGAATCACTTATACATGCAGTCACTAATTAATAGAACACTATCAAATGCACTTATACACATATATAGACATTGACACATCAACAGTCATCTTAGTCGGTTATGCAGTCATCCTACTCACTCATGAAAAAAATTAATCACACTTACATTTACTCACTTACACAATTATACACACAACACCTCATTTATTCAAACACATAGTAACTCATAGTAAATATGTTAAAAAATCACCATTACAATTATACACTCATTCATATAGTTACTCTCACAATCACTGACTCTTATATATACTTATTTATATACACCAACTCTCACATACAATGCCTTTTATTTTTTTACTTTGTTGAAGATGTACAACTAAAACATATATTCGCTCACCAACACACAAATAAATACACTCAGTCACCCAAACAGCGGTTTCCACATGCACTCTTAAACCTATACACCTAGTCAGTCAACCATTCACACATCTATGGATAGAGTTACACACACCCCATCCAACCACACACAAACTCAGTGTCCCATACAAATACTCACCCAACTAATCAATAACTAATATACACACTCATGTAGTTAGTGACCAACTGATGCATCATGTTATACAACAACAGAGACAGTGATGCACACATTCACATAGTTTAGTTACTAATCCATGTATTTAAGTGAGACACTTTTAATTACTCACTTAAACAGACAGTCAGACAGCTACTAAATCCTCCATCCAGTTATATATTCACTCAATCTTCAATACAGATTGGTATATATATAATACATATTTAAATTTCAAACTAAACCACATTCACTGGATAATGTCATCAGTGATGTCATCAGTGATTTCACTGACCATGTCATGAATGATGTAATATGTGACATCATCAGCAGTGCATTATGGGCGCGCGAATTTCTATGGTTTTGTACGAGTGAAATGTCCAGCTAACTATAACACCCCTGAAACCTATGGTTTTTTCTGTGAATTTCTAAGGTTTTTTAAATGCTAATTACTAACTATAACGTGTCTGAAACCTATGGTTTTTTCAGAGAATTTCAAAGCTTTTTTAAATGCTAATTTCTAACTATAACGTCTCTGAAACTTATGGTTTTTTCAGTGAATACATATATATATATATAAATATATATATATATATATATATATATATATATATATATATATATATATATACTGATCAGGTCCCACATAACCGTAACTATGATGGCAATGATAACACTACTATTGAAGTTGAATCTGATACCACCTCTCTCACCAGCGAGGATTCGGATGAAGGCCCCGGTACATCAACTATTCCCAGTACATTGGTAACTAGACACACTCTAGGAGAAGAGCTTAATTTTTTAACTATGGACAGGCGAGCAACCCTCCGCCCCAGAAATCCCCAGAGCCAAACCAACGCAGTATCAGGCAGCGTCGGAGAGAGAGGCGCAGGCAACGCCTCAAGACCATCAAACAGGGGCAGAGGAGGACGGAGATGGAAACGTTAGACTCTCATGACAACACCATTATTAATTTAACGGACACTGTATTGACTAAAGCTGAAAAACAACTATTAATGCTGGGTCTATCTTTTTGTCCTGAGTCCAACTTTTCATATAAACAGTCTCGCATTGACATCTATAAATTTATCCGAAAAATCAAGCTTAAGAAATTTTTCCAACTGAACAAATCTACAAAAGGGGCCACTACCCCTGACACTATGTTGGATGTACTACAAGTCCGGGACTTAGATATGCTTCAAATGATGCAATCCTTGGCCAAGGAAAACTCGGACCATCCAGTACCTGACAATGACTCTGAACATCTTGAAGGAATCAATACGGGAATGGCGGCTGCCAGCCCGTTTCGTCCTCCTTCTTGTTTCTACCCAGTTATGCCTAAAGACTCTGTAGATGTGTTTATTGACATGGTAATTGATGACTTGAAAAAATTAAATTTGTCTACTTACTCTAAGTGTGGTAAAACTAATTTGAAACTAAGGAACTATTGGGCATTGATCAAAAAGATTCGTGATAATGGTCAGATTGTGGTTATGGGTGCTGACAAGGGAGGTAACATAGTTCTATGGCCTAAAAATGATTATCTTCAGGAGGCACAACGCCACTTATCTGATACGAACTGCTATTGCAAAGTAGGCCGAGACTATCTCACAGAAATCAAAAAATCTGTTTCCTCCCTTCTGACACAATGGAAAAGAATGGGGCTTCTTTCCAAAAATGAGTACTTGTTTCTCAAAAATGATTTCCCAACTACAGCCACCCTATACTTTATCCCCAAAGTGCACAAAGGGGTTTAACCCATACCTGGCAGACCCATCATCTCTGCCAGGAACAGTCTTTTGGAAGCCATGTCAAAATATGTCGATTATTTTCTTCAGTCACATATGATTGCTCTGCCGTCCTTTATCAAGGACAAAGGTGATTTTTTGAAGAAAATACAAGCTGTTTTTTGGCAACCCAACTTTATGCTTATTACGCTTGACATTGCTTCCTTATACACCAGCATTTTACACTCACAAGGGTTGATAGCTGTTAAAAAATTTTTGGATTCTCGCTCTATCAACTTCAAAGACCACAACATGATGCTTCTCCAAATGATTGACCTCTGCCTCAACAACAATGTGTTTCTTTTCAATAAAGTTTTGTACAAGCAACTAAGGGGAGTGGCTATGGGGGCATGTTTTTCTCCAACCTATGCCTGCCTTTTGGTGGGTTGGTGGGAGGAACATGTCCTCAAAGTCACACATAAGACCATGTGGGATTCACATATCCGGTATTATGGCAGGTACATTGACGATATTTTTATCGTTTGGGAAGGATCCAAGGAAGAGGCTTTCTCTTTCGTTAATTCTATCAACATCAACACTATGAACCTACAGTTTACGGCGAACATCAGTAATGAGAGGGTGGAATTTCTGGATGTGGAGGTCTTCATTTTAGACAACCATATAGAAACAAAACTACACAGAAAAACCACTGCTGGCAACTCCATCCTACATGCCAGCAGTGCTCATCCACCTCATCTCATACTCAGTATACCCTATGGGGAATTTCTCCGCCTACGGCAAATTTGTAGCCGCCAATCTGACTTAGAACAATGTCAGAAGGAAGCTTTTGACCGGTTCCTTGCCCGAGGTTATAAACAACTCAACCTCAAAAAAGCTCTTGACAAAGCCAATCTTTGCTCTCGGGAACTCTGCCTTCCCACTGAACAACCCCAGACCACACCCATTGGGAGAGAAGTAACAAATGAGGCCATGCAACCCCTAAGATTAATTACCACTTTCTGTAAACAACATAGGACCTTTCGCAGTATTATTTACAAACATTGGCCTATTGTTCTGACAGACATGACTCTCAAATTTTTGCTGCCCGAACTACCCAATATTACATTCAGGAGGTCGCCCTCTATGAGGGATGCTTTGGTTAAATCCAATCCTGAAGTTACGGAAAAAATCACTTGGTTGTCACGTTCTGGCTTCTTTAAATGTACATCATGCCGTGCTTGTAAATTCGGAATCAATGTTTCCGAATACAACACAGCATTTAGCACAATTCCAGTACAAATAAAACATCACTATACTTGTCGTACGGACTTTGCAGTTTATGTGCTTGAATGCACCTGTCATCTTAAATATGTGGGCAGCACCAAATTACCGGTTTTCAATCGCATCTTGCAACACCTTCGTGCGATTGTTAACTCGGATTCCACATACCCTGTGGCCCGTCATTTTAAAGCCATTCACTCCAACAAAATCTGTGACTTAAAATATTTTGTTATTGGGGCAGTGCCCCCCTCAATTCGTGGGGGTAACAGAGAGAGACAGCTTTGTCAGTTAGAATCCTCATTCATTCTTTTACTTGACACCAAAATGCCAAATGGGATGAATACGAGTGAAGACCTGCACAATTTTTTGTAAACTTTGTATTTGACCTTATGGTCATGTCCTGTGTTGAATTGCAGTTTGTTAATTAGTCACCTCTACACCTATCTGTTTCATGTTTCCCTGGCGGTATCTATTTCAATCTTACTTTCAAAGGATATTATTCCTTCTTTTTTGTCTTCTGTTTCAGCTTATTCTTTCTTCCTTTTTTCAGTTATATTTTGTTATTTGTTTAACTCCCTTTCTTCTTTTCATTTTCTCTTTTGTTTTGATTCAAAGAAATTATACTGTTCTTTTATTTAAATTATGTGAATTCATGATTTAGAAACCATGAGCTTGGTAACCATGTTAGAACCAATGAATTAACCATAGATCGTTTACTCTAGTACATTCAATCATGGCTGTGATTAATTATTGCATTTTGGTGATTCTGGGGCACTTGCCAGATATTCCCTTTATAGTTCAATGCATATTTGTCACTGTGATTTGTACTATTTATTGTGACTTTTTGGGTTATTTATTGCTTTTGAATTAATTTACAATAGTCTCATGCTGATGGATATCCATCTTTTCAGTATTTTGTTTATGTCCATTGATTATAAGAGATCTGATTGGATGATACTATGTTTTTAAAGGAAGGTCCGGTATCAGCGCGTCAGGTGATCAAGATCGCGGAGGCGATCGAAACGCGTCTGAGGCGGACACTTGTCTGACAACATGTAATAAAAGTCAGAATTGATAGTCAAACCGCTTGGTGTACTTTCTTGGACGGCAGCATGGTGCATAGATTGAGGTCCGTACCTGATCTTTAAACTCCCCAGCTTGCATTTGGGAGTTCAGGACTTTGTTTTGATATACATATATATATATATATTCACTGAAAAAACCATAGGTTTCACACATGTTATAGTTAGCGGAAATTTTACTGATAAAAAACCAGTGAAATTCCCCCGTTATAGTTAGTGTAGGCAACTATAACTCACGCGACCGCAATCCTCTGCTGATGCTAATACTGTATTTAGACACTTATTTGCCCATGTCTTCTTCCATACATTTTTAGCTATACATATATTTCAAATATTTTTTTTTCATAAAGACACATATGTCATCAGCAGAAGATTGCGGTCGCGTGAGTTATAGTTGCCTACACTAACTATAACGGGGGAATTTCACTGTTTTTTTATCAGTAAAATTTCCGCTAACTATAACATGTGTGAAACCTATGGTTTTTTCTAACCCCGGGCGTAGCACTACGCTTCGCCCACGTAGTGTACGTAGCGCTGCCTGCTTCGCACTTTCCGAAGTAGGCGAAGCAGGGCAGCGCTACGCACACGCCGAGGGCGAAGCGTAGCTGCTTGCCACCCGCCACCCACCTCCCGCCCGCCCTTCTTTTAAATAATATGAGCAATGAAAAATAAAGTAAAGTAAGTCGACTTACCCGTAAGCGCGGCGTCTCCGGGGCTCCCTCTTTCTGTTTCTAATTTCTTCTGGCAAATGCGCATGCGCGGACACCCGCGCATGCGCATTTCTCGCGAGAAATGCGCATGCGCGGGCGTCCGCGCATGCGCATTTGCCAGAAGAAATTAGAAACTGAAAGAGGGAGCCCCGGAGACGCCGCGCTTACGGGTAAGTCGACTTACTTTACTTTATTTTTCATTGCTTATATTATTTAAAAGAATGGCGGGTGGGAGGTGGGTGGCACGTAGTGGGGCTACGCGAAGCACGTAGTGTGCGTAGATTTGGGCACACTACGTGCTGCTTCACGTAGCCCCACTACGCCCACTACGCCCACCCTTAGTTTTTTCAGTGAATTTGCAAGGTTTTTTAAATGCTAATTCCTAACTATAACGTGTGTGAAACCTATGGTTTTTTCAGTGAATTTGTACGGTTTTTTAAATGCTAAGTTACTTTACGCCATTCGTGGCGTGCGCGCCCACTTAACGCAGTTCGTTCCGTGCGCGCACGGTGCGCATCGCGCACTGTGCGCGCACAGTAGGCACGCGGTGCGCTTCGCGCACCGCGCGCCCACTTTACGCAGTTAGTGCCGTGCACGCACGGTGGGCACGCGGTGCGCACCGCGTGCCCACGTTACGCTAGATGGGCCATGTACACACGATGCGCTTCGCGCACCGTGCGCACATGGAGGACATATGATGCACTTCGTTTTGAAAGGTAATATTTTAATTTTTCGTAATTTTTATAAGCCATGCACAAATGGTGCCCTTCGGGCACAATTTGCACACGGGGTGGAGAGAGTGTTGTTAATTTTTTCTTTTATTATTTTTTTTTAAAATATTGTGGTTTTTCACACCTCCTAAAAGCCCTGCACATTTGGTGGCCTGCGACCACCAAAAGCACAGGGGGTGGGGAGAGTGTGGATAGTGTTTTTTTTTTTTTACATTTTTTACCGTACGCGTACGGTAAGCGTAATCGGCGAAATTAGCGAAAAAATAAAAATTGCATTTTTGGCCTTGGGGGGTCTTTGGGGACTCCCTCAACATGGCTATGTGTGTGGGAGCTGTCTAAACAGCCCCTTTATATGTTTATTGGTTTTATTTAACAACCTAGCTCTCAGTGCGAGAGAGAAAATGGCAGCCGCCACTTCCTGGTTTCGGCTGTTTCGAATGTTTACTAAGATCTAAGAGCCAATCAGAATCGCGCTCGCGCACGCCACCGTACGCGTACGGTAAGCTTACGGTAAGCGTACCGTAAGCTGGCTCATATATATATATTGATTTAAAGGCTATTTTCTCAGAATCTACTGAACAGATTTACACCAAACCTACAAAAGGCACTTCCTTGACCTGAGGACTACCTCTCTGCCAAATTTCTAGTAATTCTGTTCAGCCGTTCGGGCTGTAGCCCTGTCTAAAGGTCCTATGGAAAAATGCATGGGAAAAACGCGTTTTGGGACCCCCCTTTTATCTCAGCCCCCGATTGACGAATCCCCCGAGACTTTCAGGGTAGGAGCGGAGCGTAGCGCCCCACCTATTTTGAGAAATTCGCGAGGATTCGTCGACCGGCGCCAAAGTTATTCAAAATAGAATGTTGCGGATTTCCTATGGAAAAGGGGTCCTAACTATAACTACCTACTGGCGTCAGCCTTGTGATAGAGTGGCAGACCTCCTCTCCCCCTAATATAACCTTTGATGACACACGCATTCAAAAATAGAAATTACATTTTCAAAACAATGGACATACCAATACCAGTTACAACAACCTATTCAGTAATTCTAAGATCCACATACACATCCACTCATTCACCAACAGTCCTATACAGTCACTCATACATGTACTCACTCATCATATGTACTCATACACCTATACATCCTGTTACACAATGCCACTCATCCATAGAGTTACTCACACACATAGTCACTCATGCTAATAAAGAATCAAATACTTGCATATACAGTTATACACACACCACCACACTTACTTCTACAGAAACGTACAAATACTTAGTCTTTTAAACAATCACTTATAGAAACTCATACTTATTCATACAGGAACTCTTCCAATCTCTCGCATATACTCACTTATATACACCAATAGTCACATATACTAGTTTAAAACATATGTAGTTACTCATAAAGACACTATTGAGACAGTCATTCACTCACTAACACACCAATGCACACACTCATCCACCCATACAGTCCTGCACACATGCTGCCGTCAACACATACAAACAGTGAGTCACTCATTCATGCACCTATGCACTATGTAATACCCCCCACCGAACCATACAAACACTCAGACACTCATACTGATACTCAAAAAACCAACTAATAACCTATATAGACACTCATGTAGCTACTCACCAACCCATGCAGCCACTTATACACAAAGTGAGAGACTGATACAGATATTTACATATTTAAACATTACTCACTAAGCCATGTATTCACTAAGATACACTTAATCAGTCTATATATTCACTGAAAAAACCATAGGTTTCAGGGACGTTATAGTTAGCTGGACTTTTCACTCATACAAAACCATTGAAATTCCCCCGTTATAGTTAGTTCAGCTAACTATAACTCGCGCGCCCGCAATGCACTGCTGATGATGTCACATATTACATCACTCATGACATGGTCAGTGACCTCACTCATGACATCACTGATGACATCTCAAATGACATCACTGATGACATCATCCAGTGAATGTGTGTTTTTCTGAAAATTACATATGTTTTATATATGTACATCTCAAGGTCGATGGAAGAATACATGGGTATATAAGTGTCTAAATGGATGATTTGTTTTTGAAAAATTGATTGTATAACTGACTGATTAAGTGTATCTTAGTGAATACATGGCTTAGTGAGTAATGTTTAAATGTGTAAATATCTGTATCAGTTTCTCACTTTGTGTATAAGTGGCTGCATGGGTTGGTGAGTAGCTACATGAGTGTCTATATAGGTTATTAGTTGGTTTTTTGAGTATCAGTATGAGTGTCTGAGTGTCTGTATGGTTCGGTGGGGGGTATTACGTAGTGCATAGGTGCATGAATGAGTGACTCACTGTTTGTATGTGTTGAAGACAGCATGTGTGCAGGCATGTATGGGTGGATGAGTGTGTGCATGGGTGTGTTAGTGAGTGATAGACTGTCTCAATAGTGTCTATGAGTAACTACATATGTTTTAAACTAGTATATGTGACTATTGGTGTATATAAGTGAGTATATGTGAGAGTGAGAGATTGAAAGAGTTCCTGTATGAATAAGTATGTGTTTCTATAAGGGATTGTTTAAAAGACTAAGTATGTGTAAGTTTCTGTAGAAGTAAGTGTGGTGGTGTGTGTATAACTGTATATGCAAGTAAATGGATGTTTGATTCTTTATTAGCATGAGTGACTATGTGTGTGAGTAACTCTATGGATGAGTGGCGTTGTGTAACAGGATGTATAGGTGTGTGAGTACATATGACGAGTGAGTACATGTATGAGTGACTGTATAGGACTGTTGGTGAATGAGTGGATGTGTATGTGGATCTTAGAATTACTGAATAGATTGTTGTAACTGGTATTGGTATGTCCATTGTTTTGAACATTGTAGTTTCTATTTTTGAATGTGTGTATCAAAGGTTATATTAGGGGAAGAGGAGGTCTGCCACTCTATCACAAGGATGATGTCATCAGTGATGTCATTAGTGATGTCATTTGAGATGTCATCAGTGATGTCATGAGTGATGTCACTGACCATGTCATGAGTGATGTAATATGTGACGTCATCAGCAGTGCATTGCGGGCGCGCGAGTTATAGTTAGCTGAACTAACTATAACGGGGGAATTTCAATGGTTTTGTACGAGTGAAAAGTCCAGCTAACTATAACGCCCCTGCAACCTATGGTTTTTTCAGTGAATTTCTAAGGTTTTTTAAATGCTAATTCCTAACTATAATGTGCCTGAAACCTATGGTTTTTTCAGTGAATTTCAAAGGTTTTTTAAATGCTAATTTCTAACTATGCCTACAGAGATAGGACATGTGAAGAAAGAAGACAAAACACACAGAAAGAAAAAAAAGAAATGCAAAAAGAAGCAACAGAAGTCCTCAAAGACGAAGAAAAGTGCAGGAAGAAGGATAACGTGCAGAAAGAACAAACAGAAGAGCAGAAAGCAGCCTTGTTGCAAAATCGTCCTGTACCCACAACTTTTCCAGACGGATACTGGTGGTAACTGAGTCTGACTAACCAGTCCTAGAGCCAGTGCTATGTTAAAAGACACTCAGGATACAGTGAAAACACCTACATACATTAGGGAACACTATGTGTTGGGGTCCCCCCGTGATCAGCATGACCTCCTCTGTAAGCCCCTAGTATATAATAGGGCAGGGGATTAAAACTACCTCTTAAAACGCGTCACAGGGCGTGTTTGCACACGTCACCTCAGGCCCCGTCCCCTCACTTCCCCACTGTGTAAACACGCCCTGTGTCCGTTTTAAGTTGGGAGATTAAGTCCCCTTGAATCCTGAGGGTCCCTAGGGTCCAACTAGACCACTAGGTACCTCCAGTAAGCACCACAGAGCTGCGTTGCAGAGATATGTAAAAATGGGCACGGCCTAGACCACCTCTCTGCAACGCAGCGGAGTGGTGCTTACTGGAAGCACCTGGTGGGCTAGTTGGCCCCCAGGGTCCCTCAGGATTGAAGGGGAATTATTTCCCCAACTTAAAACGCGCCACAGGGCTTGTTTGCACACGTTAACTCAGGCCCCGTCCCCTCCCTTCACCACTGTGTAAATACGCCCTGTGGCTGTTTTTAGTTGGGAGATTAAGTTCATTTGAATCCTGAGGGTCCCTAGGGTCCAACTAGCCCACTAGGTACCTCCAGTATGCGCCACAGAGCTGCTTTGCAGAGAGGTGTAAAAAGTGGCACGGCCTGGACCACCTCTCTGCAACGCAGCTCAGTGGCGCTTACTGGAAGCACCTGGTGGGCTAGTTAGCCCCCAGGAGCACTCAGGATTGAAGGGGAATTATTTCCCCAACTTAAAACGCGCCATAGGGCGTGTTTGCACACGTCCCCTCAGGCCCGTCTCCTTCCTTCCCCACTGTGTAAACATGCCCTGTGGCCGTTTTTTAAGTTGGGAGATTAAGTCCCCTTGAATCCTGAGGATCCCTAGGGGCAAAATAGCATACTAGGTACGTCCAGTAAGCGCCATTGCAGAGAGGTGTAAAAAGGGGCACGGCCTGCACCACCTCTCTGCAACGCAGAGCAGTAGCACTTACTGGAAGCACCTGGTGGGCTAGTTGGCCCCCAGGGTCCCTCAGGATTGAAAGGGAATTATTTCCCCAACTTAAAACGCGCCACAGGGCGTGTTTGCACACGTCACCTCAGGCCCCGTCCCCTCCTTTCACCACTGTGTAAACGCGCCCTGTGGCCATTCTAAGGTTGAGAGATTAAGTCCCCTTGAATCCTAAGGGTCCCTAGCTTCAAACTAGCCCACTAGGTACCTCCAGTAAGCGCCACAGAGCTGCGTTGCATAGAGGTGTAAAAAGGGGCGTGGCCTCAGAACACCTGTCTGCAACGCAGCTCCCTGGCGCACACTGGAGATACCTTTTGGGTTAGTTGGCCCTCAGGGACCCTCAGTATTGAAGGGGAATTAATTCCCCAACTTACAACTGGCCAGGGGGCGCATTTGCAGAGTGCTGCAAGGAGGCGGCGTGGCCTCCAGCGCGATGCCGGTCTTTTATTTATTTATTTTTTTAAGAAGGAGGGCTGTGTGGCCCCCCTTCTTTTTCTAATTTACTGGCCCTGGGGACCCCATCCCCCAGGGCCTGCACCCTAATTTTTTTTGTGGAAAAAAATTAATTTGGCCCTCCCAAGGCCTTAATCGGCCCCGGGGACCCCAACCCCTGGGTCATGGCCTTTTTTTAATTTAAATTCTTTAGGAGGGGGCTGCGTTGCCCCCCTCCTCAGGCCACCTATGGCTCCGGGGACCCCATCCCCAGGGGCCGGCCTTTGTTTTTTATTATTTTAAAAATATATATATTTATAGAAACACCTAGGACATGCTGGACAAACCGTATGTACCTATCACCATGACGATTTGCGTGATATACATTAAAAGGCGACTATGCATAGAATGAATCCACATGGAATGTATTTACACCGCCAGTGAAGCTCTGACATGTCTGACGCCCTACCGTGCCTAATCCCGGCGCCCCCGCCGGTGGGTACTCTCCAAGTAGACAGCCTTGTCGTTTATTTATACAAACATGGGTATTGACGGGCACATTTAATATACACGCACACCTAGCCATTCAAAGGGGATTCGACAAAAATTCGACCAAACTATGCAAGAAACCCCCCTCACGGTTAATAAAAAACACATCCACCGCCGGATGTGTAATACTTTTTATTTTACTCTCTGGAAAGGAGACGAACCTCACTTGAGAGTCACATCGTGCTCCTGGCTGAGCCCAATGCTGTGTTACACCCACCAGTGCCCGCCGATTGCCTCACACCTCTGTGTTGTATTCCACCAGCTAGTGCGTATGCTATGACACTCTCTAGCCCATGTGCTCTGTAACACCACCCCGTGAATATGTCATGCCACACTTGCCTTCGCACGGCTTATATTGCCCCATCTAACGTGCCTTCCTCGATGTGTATGTTATAACGCACAGCGCTATGCCATTCATATTACAATCTGGGATCCATATCTTTGTCACAGTGCATATGCAACATTACACTCCCCAGCACATATTTATATTACAACTTTAGAGACTAGTTATGTTACACAACACTGCCCTGTGCATATTACACTCCAAGGCGCATATCGCATAGCACGCGCTAGTGCCTGTGCTATCTCGCGCTCTCCAATGAATCTGTCATTGCGCACAATGTATTGCATATTATATTTCACGCCCCGGGTCATCTTATATCACACTTTTTGGTGCATAGTTTATACTACATACTACATCTAGTTTTCATTTTCAATCCTGCTCTCAGGACTATGTTCTATATAACACTGCGTCCACCTACCCTTTTCACGGGCATTACATTTTGCGATGGGGGTGGAGGGTCAGGGGCTGTTTCTGCCAAGTGAGCCCGGAGTCACAGTCACAAGCGTCCTCTTCTTCCTCAATAAAAGTGAGATTATGCTGCATACTTGTTCATATTTTAAGTAGTTGGCACAGACACACGTTTTAAAAACAATAAAGTTCCTAATACCCACCTTCTTTGAACAGTTAGCTTGCTGCCCCATCCACCTCCTCCCTATCCTCTGTTGTCTGAATCCATGGTCTAGCCTCCTCCCTCCTGCCATGCATGGTCTGATGTGCTGCCACTGCCCTCCATTTAGCATGATGTACCAGTCCACTCCTCCTGCCCTCCATTGCCCAATTCTATGGCCCATCATTGACCTCCTGCTTAGCCTCTGTGCTTAGCTTGCCGCCCCTATTCTCCTTCCCCCTGCCCTCCGATGTCTTTGTGCATGCCTCTATGTTCCATGGACCTGCCACTCCTATCTACTCTGAGTGTTCTGTTGAGCTACCACTCCCCTCCCACCTGCCTAGCATTGTCAGATGACTGTAACCTGTCCCTGCCACCTCCACCCTACCTGTCCACATGCCATGCCCCTATCCCCTTCCTCCTGTCCTCCATGGTCCATTTTACTGCCACACCCTTCTGCCCTACCTGATCTGTTGTGCTGCAACTGCTCCTCCTGCCTGCCCCGCACGGTCTGTTGTGAGGCCCCTTCCCCTGAACTCTCTTGTCTGTGCCCAGGTCCTGACCCTCCCTTCTATCCTCCATGGTCCTTTGTGCATGCCCCTGCACCCTCCTTCTTGCCCATCATAGCCATTGTGATGCCACTAACCCTCCCGCTTGCCATGCATAGTCTTCTGTGCTGCCATGGCCCCTCCCACCTTCCCTGTGTGGTCAGCTAGCTGCCCCTGACCCCCTCCCACCTTCCCTCCATGGTCTGTGTGTATGCCACCATAGTCTCATTGTTGCTCTCCATGGTGTGTCTTGTTTCTAGTGCCCATTCCTCCTGACCTCCATGGTCATCTTGCTGCTCCTGCCCTGCCACTTTGCCCCCAGCACTCTGTTTCCATGTGCAGACCCCCTATTCCCTCCCTCCTGGCTTGTCTGTTCCATTGTAATGCCCCTCATCCGTCCCTCCTGCCCTTTATGGTCTGTTATGCTGCAGCTTTCTCTCCTGTCTGTCCATTATGGTCAGCTAGCTACCATTGCCTCTTTCCCATCTGTTCTCTGTTGTCCATGTGCATGGTACTGTCCCCTCCCTATTGCTTTCTATGGATTGTTGTGCTGCACTCCCGTCCCGCATGCGCTGTGTGGTGTATTGTGCTGCTGCAAACCCTGATGCCTGCCCTGTAGGGTCAGTTTGGTGCACCTCTCCATGTCCCTCCTGTCCTCTGTTATCCGAGTCCATGTCCCTTCCCCAATTCCTCCTGCCTACCATGATTCAATGTACCATACTTGTGAACATTTTGAACTTGGTAAGAGGGAGATTTTGAAAAAAAACTGGGGTATTGATATTCCCCTTTGAGTTACATTGAAAAAGAGGAGATTGTAGACAGGAGACAGATCAAATAAAGCCCATTTGAGCTTAAAAACATTGGACGTTTAGTGGCTGAAACGGGTCTGCTGGCATGTATGGTTGTACTACCACTGCCTCTTCTTTCTGCCCACAATGGTCTATTATATTGCCACAGCCTCTCTTGCCAGTCCTGTATTGTTGGTGTGTTGCCCCTGCCCCCCTTTCCACTGCCCTCCATAGTCTGTTGTGCTGCCACTGCCCTTCCTGCCTGCCCAGTGTGGTCAAATTGTTGCCTCTGCACTCTCCTACCTGCCTTCAATTTTCAGAGTCCGTGCCCCTGGCCTCTGCCTCTCAACAGTATCCCAATGAACAACTAGATTGCTAACATTCTATATTGATTACAAAAGTGTGGAACGCCTGACTTCATCTTGATGTAATCAAAACTGTAATACCTAGAGTATTTCCTTTAGAAATTACATATATGAGAGGGTCTTCTTTGCATCAAAATTATGGTTAGTGCTCTAAAAAACTAAAATGAGGACATATTTTCTGAGTTTTCAAATAGCGACAAAGAACTTTTAAATTATTTGTTATCTTTATGTTTTTTTATCCAGTTGACCACTTGATTAAATGTTGCACCTTGGCGAGAGGATGTGGTGTTACTTCCAGAGCTGCAGACTTTGCAACTGGGGAACCAGGTTGGAGTTTCTGCTTCAGCTCAACATTCTGTGATTGTGGTCAAATCACTTAATCTCCCCATGTCTACAACCAAAATAAATTTGATCTTGTGTGATGTAACCAATGCTCATGTAAAGCATTCCAATACCTGACACGTCTGCACTATATAAAACTGCAAATACACAAAAAATAAGTGTTTTGCACACTTCTGTCATTGGGCTACATGTGGGCTACATCTGGGTGATATTTGTGCTGCATTTAGGCTCTTTTGTGTCTGGTGGCCATTTTGGGAGATTTATTTGTTATGAAGTTTCCTAATTTCCTCATTTACTGCAGTCTCCTCAGTAGGAAATGCTTTCAGTTTTTTACTTTGATTCCATCAAGAAGGTATTCAGATATGTCACACATGTGCCATCAATTTTGGATGTTAGCACTCTAGTTGCTCATTAGATCACTGTAGTAAAACTACTGCTCACCAGGGAAGTCTGCTGCTGGTATTCAAAGTGCATGTTTCAGTCTGCATGTCAGAATTTGTTTATGAAATAGAAGAGGATTTGAGAAGTCAAAATGTGCCCTAATTTTTCTTTCTGCAGAACTAATCATAATTTCTATGGCAAAATGAACCCCCTCATTTTGTTCCTTTGTAAATTAAATGTTTTAAGTGTTACCACTTTATTCCAATCAAGATGGCTTCAGGTGTGCCATACTTTTGTCATAAGTAAGACTGTTAGTGCTCTAGTTGTTCGTTAGAACACTCTGGGACATTCTGTCATTGGGCTATACTTGGGCTACATCTGGGTGATATTTGGGCTACATTTGGGCTCTTTTGTCTCTGGTGGCCATCTTGGGAGATTTATTTGTTATGAAGTTTCCTGAGTTCCTCATTTACTGCAGTCTCCGCAGTAGGAAATAGTTTCGGTTTTTTTACTTGGTTCCATCAAGAAGGCATTCAGATGTGTCACAAATTTGCCATAAATTCAGAATGTTAGCACTCTAGTTGCTTATTAGATCACTGTAGTAAAGCTACTGCTCACCAGGGAAGTCTGCTGCTGGTATTGAAAGTGCATGTTTCAGTCTGCATGTCAGAATTTTTTAATGAAATAGAAAAGGATTTGAGAAGTCACTCAAAATGTGCCCTATTTTTTCTTTCTGCAGCACTAATCATACTTTCTATGGCAGAATGAACCCCCTCATTTTGTTCCTTTTTAAATTAAATGTTTTAAGAATTACCACGCCAGTATATAGTTATAGTTAGGACCGAGTTCCCATAGGAAATCTGAAAATTCTATTTTGAATAACTTTGGCGCCAGTTGACTTATCTTCGTGAATATTTCAAAACTAATGGGGCGCTCCGCTCAGCTCCTACCCTGAAAGTCTCGGGGTGATTTGTCAAGCGGGGGCTGAGAAAAAAGGGGGGTCTCAAAACGCATTTTCCCCATTCATTTTCCCATATGACCTTTAGTCGAAGGTACAGCCCGAACGGCTGAACAGAATTACTTGAAATTTTGCAAAGAGGTAGTCCTCAGGTCAGCCATGTGCCTTTTGCTTAAATGGTGTAAATCCGTTCAGTAGTTCCTGAGAAAATCAAAAGTAAAATCACATATATATCTGGGCGGAGCCTAACAACACATCTCATCGTGAGATCTGATTGGCTGTCAGCACTTCATCCAAGAAGTGTTGGCAGCCATCTTGGGACCAATATACATGATAGCACCTCATTAAAAAGCATTGCAGTTAATAGAAGGTTTTAAGACTTTAGTTACATTATAAATCATTTGTTGATGGTACCATACTCATTTTAGGAATTGTGGTGTGTTCTAAGGTGATTTTACCATGTGAAAAAGCCTTCTGCTGTGATATCATGAATCATGTTTGAGAGAAAACTATTTTCTCAGGCTTTTCCCACAGAGGTTTGGAAGGTGATCTATAAGCTAACTGAGAGCATATTTTCTGTAAATTCACATTATCTTTCTCAGTCATGTGAGAATGAAGTCTGACATTCTCAGTAAAACATGTACATCCAACAAGGGCAGAGACTGTCAGTTGATTCCTTTGTGTTCTACTGCAGCTTCCCAGAGTGTTCTAAAGAACAACTAGAGCGCTAACAGTCCTTCTTATGACAAACGTATGGCACACCTGAAGCCATCTTGGTTGGAATAAAGTGGTAATTCTTAAAACATTTAATTTAAAAAGGAACAAAATGAGGGGGTTCATTTTGCCATAGAAAGTATGATTAGTGCTGCAGAAAGAAAAATTAGGGCACATTTTGAGTGACTTCTCAAATCCTCTTCTATTTCATTAAAAAGTTGTGACATGCAGACTGAAACATGCACTTTGAATACCAGCAGCAGACTTCCCTTTAGCTCATTAGATCACTGTAGTAAAGCACTACAGTGATCTAATGAGCAACTAGAGTGGTAACATTCAGAATTTATGGCAAATGTGTGACACATCTGAATGCCTTCTTGATGGAACCAAGTAAAAAACTGAAAGTATTTCCTACTGAGGAGACTGCAGTAAATGAGGAAATTAGGAAACTTCATAACAAATAAATCTCCCAAGATGGCCACCAGAGACAAAAGAGCCCAAATGTAGCCCAAATATCACCCAGATGTAGCCCAAGTATAGCCCAATGACAGAATGTCCCAGAGTGTTCTAACGAACAACTAGAGCGCTAACAGTCTTACTTATGACAAAAGTATGGCACACCTGAAGCCATCTTGATTGGAATAAAGTGGTAACACTTAAAACATTTAATTTACAAAGGAACAAAATGAGGGGGTTAATTTTGCCATAGAAATTATGATTAGTTCTGCAGAAAGAAAAACTAGGGCACATTTTGACTTCTTAAATCCTCTTCTATTTCATAAATAAATTCTGACATGCAGACTGAAACATGCACTTTGAATACCAGCAGCAGACTTCCCTGGTGAGCAGTAGTTTTACTACAGTGATCTAATGAGCAACTAGAGTGCTAACATTCAGAATTTATGGCAAATGTGTGACACATCAGAATGCCTTCTTGATGGAACCAAAATAAAAAATTGAAAGTATTCCCATTGAGGAGACTGCAGCAAATTAGGAAATTAGGAAACTTCATAACAAATAAATCTCCCAAGATGGCCACCAGAGAAAAAAGAGCCCAAATGTAGCCCAAATATCACCCAGATGTATCCCAAGTATAGCCTAATGGCAGAATGTCCCAGAGTGTTCTTAAGAACAACAAGAGCGCTTACTGTCTTACTTATGACAAAAGTATGGCACACCTGAAGCCATCTTGATTGGAATAAACTGGTAACACTTAAAACATTTAATTTAAAAAGGAACACAATGAGGTGGTTCATTTTGCCATAGAAATTATGATTAGTGCTGAAGAAAGAAAAATTAGGGCACGGTCAGGGGCAGTTGCCTTCGAAAATTGAAGGCAGGTAGGAGAGTGCAGAGGCAACAATTTGACCACACTGGGCAGGCAGGAAGGGCAGTGGCAGCAAAGCAGAATATGGAGGGCAGTGGAAAAGGGGGCAGGGGCAACAAACCAACAATACAGGAGTGGCAAGAGAGGCTGTGGCAATATAATAGACCATTGTGGGCAGAAGGAAGAGGCAGTGTTAGTACAACCATACATGCAAACAGACCCGTTTCAGCCAGGAAACGTCCAATGTTTTTAAGCTCAAATGGGCTTTATTTGATCTGTCTCCTGTCTACAATCTCCTCTTTTTCAATGTAACTCAAAGGGGAAAATCAATACCCCAGTTTTTTTTCAAAATCTCCCTCTTACCAAGTTCAAAATGTTCGCAAGTATGGTACATTGAATCATGGTAGGCAGGAGGAATTGGGGTTGGGACATGGACTCGGATAACAGAGGACAGGAGGGACATGGAGAGGTGCACCAAACTGACCCTACAGGGCAGGCATCAGGGTTTGCAGCAGCACAATACACCACACAGCGCATGCGGGACGGGAGTGCAGCACAACAATCCATAGAAAGCAATAGGGAGGGGACAGGACCATGCACATGGACAACAGAGAACAGATGGGAAAGAGGCAATGGTAGCTAGCTGACTATAATGGACAGACAGAAGAGAAAGCTGCAGCATAACAGACCATAAAGGGCAGTAGGGACGGATCAGGGGCATTACAATGGAATAGACAAGCCAGGAGGGAGGGAATAGGGGGTCTGCACATGGAAACAGAGGGCTGGGGGCAAGGTGGCAGGGCAGGAGCAGCAAGATGACCATGGAGGTCAGGCAGGATGGGCACTAGAAACAAGACACACCATGGAGAGCAACAATGAGACTATGGTGGCATACACACAGACCATGGAGGGAAGGTGAGAGGGGGTCAGGGGCAGCTAGCTGACCACACAGGGAAGGTGGGAGGGGCCATGGCAGCACAGAAGACCATGCATGGCAAGCGGGAGGGTTAGTGGCAGCACAATGGCTATGATGGGCAAGAAGGAGGGTGCAGGGGCATGCACAAAGGACCATGGAGGATAGAAGGGAGGGTCAGGACCTGGGCACAGACAAGAGAGTTCAGGGGAAGGGACCTCACAACAGACCCCGCGGGGCAGTCAGGAGGAGCAGTTGCAGCACAACAGATCAGGGAGGGCAGAAGGGTGTGGCAGTAAAACGGACCATGGAGGACAGGAGGAAGGGGAGAGGGGCATGGCATGTGGACAGGCAGGGTGGAGGTGGCAGGGACAGGTTACAGTCATCTGACAATGCTAGGCAGGTGGGAGGGGAGTGGCAGCTCAACAGAACACTCAGAGTAGATAGGAATGGCAGGTCCATGGAACATAGTGGGCAAAAAGGATGGAGCAGGGGCATGCACAAAGACATCGGAGGGCAGGGGGAAGGAGAATAGGGGCAGCAAGCTAAGCACAGAGGCTAAGCAGGAGGTCAATGATGGGCCATAGAATTGGGCAATGGAGGGCAGGAGGAGTGGACTGGTACATCATGCTAAATGGAGGGCAGTGGCAGCACATCAGACCATGCATTGCAGGAGGTAGGAGGCTAGTCCATGGATTCAGACAACAGAGGATAGGGAGGAGGTGGATGGGGCAGCAAGCTAACTGTTCAGAGAATGTGGATATTAGGAACTTTATTGTTTTTAAAGTGTGTGTCTGTGCGAACTACTTAAAATATGAACAGGTATGTAGCATAATCTCACTTTTATTCAGGAAGAAGAGGACGTTTGTGACTGTGACTCCGGGCTCACTTGGCAGAAATACCCACTGACCCTCCACCCCCATCGCAAAATGTAATGCCCGTGAAAAGGGTAGGTGGACGCAGTGTTATATAGAACATAGTCCTGAGAGCACAATTGAAAATGAAAACTAGATGTAGTATATGGTATAAACTATGCACCAAAAAGTGTGATATAAAATGAACCGGGGCGTGAAATATAATATGCAATACATTGTGCGCAATGACAGATTCATTGGAGAGCGCGAGATAGCACAGGCACTAGCGCGTGCTATGCGATATGCGCCTTGGAGCGTAATATGCACAGGGCAGTGTTGTGTACATAACTTGTCTCTAAAGTTGTAATATAAAATAAGTGTGGGGGAGTGTAACGTTGCATATGCACTGTGACAAAGATATGGATCCCAGATTGTAATATGTATGGCATAGTGCTGTGCGTTATAACATACACATCGAGGAAGGCACGTTATATGGGGCAATATAACCCGTGCGAATGCAAGTGTGGCATGACATATTCACGGGATGGTGTTACAGTGCACATGGGCTAGAGTGTGTCATAGCATACGCACTAGCTGGTGGAATACAGCACAGAGGTGTGAGGCAATCGGCGGGCACTGGTGGGTGTAACACAGCATTGGGCTCAGCCAGGAGCACGCTGTGACTCTCAAGTGAGGTTCGTCTCCTTTCCAGAGAGTAAAATAAAAAGTATTACACATCCGGCGGTGGATGTGTTTTTTATTAACCGTGAGAGGGGGCTTTCTTGCATAGTTTGGTCGAATTTTTGTCGAATCCCCTTTGAATGGCTTGGTGTGCTTTTATATTAAATGTGCCCGTCAATAGCTACCCATGTTTGTATAAATAAACGACAAGGGTGTCTACTTGGAGAGTACCCACCGGCGGGGGCGCCGGGATTAGGCACGGTAGGGCGTCAGACACGTCAGAGCTTCACTAGCGGTGTAAATACATTCCATGTGGATTCATTCTATGCATAGTCGCCTTTTAATGAATATCACGCAAATCGTCATGGTGATAGGTACATATGGTTTGTCCAGCATGTCCTAGGTGTTTTTATTTTTAAAATAATAAAAAACAAAGGCCGGCCCTGGGGGATGGGGTCCCCGGAGCCATAAGTGGCCTGAGGAGGGGGGCAACACAGCCCCCTCCTAAAGAATTTAAATTAAAAAAAGGCCATGACCTGGGGGTTGGGGTCCCCGGGGCCGATTAAGGCCTTGGGAGGGCCAAATTTATTTTTTTCAACAAAAAAATCTAGGGTGCAGGCCCTGGGGGGTGGGGTCCCCAGGGCCAGTAAATTGGAAAAAGAAGGGGGGTCACACAGCCCTCCTTCTTAAAAAAATAAAATAAATAAAAGACCGGCATCGTGCTGGAGGCCATGCCCCCTCCTTGCAGCACTCTGCAAATGCGCCCCCTGGCCAGTTGTAAGTTGGAGAATTAATTCCCCTTCAATACTAAGGGTCTCTGAGGGCCAACTAGCCCAACAGGTATCTCCAGTGTGCGCCAGGGAGCTGCGTTGCAGCCAGGTGTTCTGAGGCCACGCCCCTTTTTACACCTCTATGCAACGCAGCTCTGTGGCGCTTACTGGAGGTACCTAGTGGGCTAGTTTGAAGCTAGGGACCCTTAGGATTCAAAGGGAATTAATCTCTCAACTTAGAACGGCCACAGGGCGCGTTTACACAGTGGTGAAGGGAGGGGACGGGGCCTGAGGTGACGTGTGCAAACACGCCCTGTGGCGCGTTTTAAGTTGGGGAAATAAAATTCCCTTTCAATCCTGAGGGACCCTGGGGGCTAACTAGCCCACCAGGTGCTTCCAGTAAGTGCCACTGCTCTGCGTTGCAGAGAGGTGGTGCAGGCTATGCCCCTTTTTACACCTCTCTTCAATGGCGCTTACTGGACGTACCTAGTGGGCTATTTTGCCCCTAGGGATCCTCAGGATTCAAGGGGTCTTAATCTCCCAACTTAAAAAACGGGCGCAGGGCATGTTTACACAGTGGGGAAGGAAGGGGACGGGGCCTGAGGTGACGTGTGCAAACACGCTCTGTGGTGCGTTTTGGGGAAATAATTCCCCTTCAATCCTGAGGGCCCCTCGGGTCTAACTAGCCCACCAGGTGCTTCCAGTAAGCGCCACAGAGCTGTGTTGCAGAGAGGTGGTCCAGGCCGTGCCACTTTTTACACCTCTCTGCAACGCAGCTCTGTGGCGCATACTGGAGGTACCTAGTGGGCTAGTTGGACCCTAGGGACCCTCAGGATTCAAATGAACTTAATATCCCAACTAAAAACGGCCCCAGGGTGTGTTTACACAGTGGTGAAGGGAGGGGACGGGGCCTGGGTTAACGTGTGCAAACAAGCCCTGTGGCGCGTTTTAAGTTGGGGAAATAATTCCCCTTCAATCTTGAGGGACCCTGGGGGCCAACTAGCCCACCAGGTGCTTCCAGTAAGCACCACTCCGCTGCGTTGCAGAGAGGTGGTCTAGGCCGTGCCCCTTTTTACATCTCTCTGCAACGCAGCACTGTGGCGCTTACTGGAGGTACCTAGTGGTCTAGTTGGACCCTAGGGACCCTCAGGATTCAAGGGGACTTAATCTCCCAACTTAAAACGGCCACAGGGCGTGTTTACACAGTGGGAAAGTGAGGGGACGGGGCCTGAGGTGACGTGTGCAAACATGCCCTGTGGCGCGTTTTAAGAGGTAGTTTTAATCCCCTGCCCTATTATATACTAGGGGCTTATAGAGGAGGTCATGCTGATCACAGGGGGACCCCAACGCATAGTGTTCCCTAGTGTATGTAGGTGTTTTCACTGTATTCTGAGTGTCTTTTAACATAGCACTGGCTGTAGGACTGGTTAGTCAGACTCAGTTACCACCAGTATCCGACTGAAAAAGTTGAGGGTACAAGATGATTTTGCAACAAGGCTTCTTTCTGCTCTTCTGTTTGTTCTTTCAGCACGTTATCCTTCTTCCTGCACATTTCTTCGTCTTTGAGGACTTCTGTTGCTTCTTTCTGCATTTCTTTTTTTTCTTTCTGTGCGTTTTTTCTTCTTTCTTCACATGTCCTATCTCTGTAGGCATAGTTAGAAATTAGCATTTAAAAAACCTTTGAAATTAACTGAAAAACCATAGGTTTCAGGCACGTTACAGTTAGGAATTAGCATTTAAAAAACCTTAGAAATTCACTGAAAAAACCATAGGTTTCAGGGGCGTTATAGTTAGCTGGACTTTTCACTCGTACAAAACCATTGAAATTCCCCCGTTATAGTTAGTTCAGCTAACTATAACTCGCGCGCCCGCAATGCATTGCTGATGACGTCACATATTACATCACTCATGACATGGTCATTGACATCACTCATGACATCACTGATGACATATCAAATGACATCACTAATGACATCACTGATGACATCATCCTTGTGATAGAGTGGCAGACCTCCTCTTCCCCTAATATAACCCTTGATACACACATTCAAAAATAGAAACTACAATGTTCAAAACAATGGACATACCAATACCAGTTACAACAACCTATTCAGTAATTCTAAGATCCACATACACATCCACTCATTCACCAACAGTCCTATACAGTCACTCATACATGTACTCACTCATCATATGTACTCACACACCTATACATCCTGTTACACAACGCCACTCATCCATAGAGTTACTCACACACATAGTCACTCATGCTAATAAAGAATCAAACATCCATTTACTTGCATATACAGTTATACACACACCACCACACTTACTTCTACAGAAAGTTACACATACTTAGTCTTTTAAACAATCACTTATAGAAACACATACTTATTCATACAGGAACTCTTTCAATCTCTCACTCTCACATATACTCACTTATATCCACCAATAGTCACATATACTAGTTTAAAACATATGTAGTTACTCATAAAGACACTATTGAGACAGTCTATCACTCACTAACACACCCATGCACACACTCATCCACCCATACAGTCCTGCACACATGCTGTCTTCAACACATACAAACAGTGAGTCACTCATTCATGCACCTATGCACTACGTAATACCCCCCACCGAACTATACAGACACTCAGACACTCATACTGATACTCAAAAAACCAACTAATAACCTATATAGACACTCATGTAGCTACTCACCAACCCATGCAGCCACTTATACACAAAGTGAGAGACTGATACAGATATTTACACATTTAAACATTACTCACTAAGCCATGTATTCACTAAGATACACTTAATCAGTCAGTTATACAATCAATTTTTCAAAAACAAATTATCCATTTAGACACTTATATACCCATTTATTCTTCCATCGACCTTGAGATATACATATATAAAACATATGTAATTTTCAGAAAAACACACATTCACTGGTTGATGTCATCAGTGATGTCATTTGAGATGTCATCAGTGATGTAATGAGTGATGTCACTGACCATGTCATGAGTGATGTAATATGTGACGTCATCAGTAGTGCATTGCGGGCACCCGAGTTATAGTTAGCTGAACTAACGATAATGGGGGAATTTCAATGGTTTTGTACGAGTGAAAAGTCCAGCTAACTATAACGCCCCTGAAACCTATGGTTTTTTCAGTGAATATATATATATATATATATATATCTCTGAAAAAACCATAGGTTTCACACATGTTATAGTTGGCTGGACATTTCACTCGTAAAAAACCAATGAAATTCCCCCGTTATAGTTAGTTCAGCTCACTATAACTCGCGCGCCCGCAATCCACTGCTGATGACGTCACATATTACATCACTCATGACATGGTCAGTGACATCACTCATGACATCACTCATGACATCTCAAATGGCATTACTGATGACATCACTGATGACATCATCCACTGAGTATGTGTTTCTGAACAATATTAATATGTTTAATATATATAGGGAAAGGCCTGTTGAAGAATAAGTGGGTCTACAAGTGTGTAAATGGATGATTTTCTGTGGTGCGTAAGTGACTCTATAAGTGAGTCATTAAATGTATCTTACTGCAGACTACTGACTAAACTGTGTAAATGTTTGTATGTGTCTGTATGTTGGTGTATAAGTGGCTGCATGGTTTTGTGAATAGCTATATGAGTGTCTATATGAGTTATTGATTGCTTGTCTCAGTATCTGTATGGGTTCCTGAGTGATTGTGTGGGTAGGGTGTGTGTTACTCTGTGACTAGATGTGTGAGTGGATGATTCTATGGGTGCATGGTTTTAAGAGTGCATCTGTGATGGACTGTATGGTTGAGTGAGTGTATGTATGGGTGTGTTTGTGATTGAATGTATATCTCAGTGGTACATTTGTGACTAACTACATATTTGAAAGGCTGTATATATGCGTGTAAGAGTATATAAGTGGGTAGATGTGAGAGTGTGTGATTGTGAGAGTGACTGTATGGATGAGTGTGTTCTTGTATCAATGATTCTATAAGAGCGTAAGAATGTGGTACTATTTTTATGAGTCAGTGAACTTGAGTGTGTATAACCGCATAGGTGAGTAAATGGGAGTGTGATTATTTGCATGACTTACTAGGTGTGAGAGTACCTCTATGGATGATTGGTAGTGTGTGAGTGTCTATATAGGTGTATAAATGCATATGATAGTCTTGTATGGAGTGACTGTAAGTATGAGTGACTGTACAGGTGAATGAGTGGAGGTGTATGTAGACCTAAGAGTTAATAAGTGGGTATGTAGTTATTGGATTGCAGTATGTATGGTTTTGAGAATGGAACTCTGAAATTTTGAGTCGGTGTATCAAAGGTTATATTAGGGTGTGAGAAGATGTGGTAATTTATCACATGAATGACGTCATCAGTGATGTCATCAGTGATGTCATTTGAGATGTCATCAGTGATGTCAGGAGTGATATCACTGACCATGTCATGAGTGATGTAATATGTGACGTCATCAGCAGTGGATTGTGGGCGCGCGAGTTATAGTTAGCTGAACTAACTATAACGGGGGAATTTCATTGTTTTTTTACGAGTGAAATGTCCAGCTAACTATAACATGTGTGAAACCTATGGTTTTTTCAGTGAATTTGCAAGGTTTTTTAAATGCTAATTCCTAACTATAACGTGTGTGAAACCTATGGTTTTTTCAGTGAATTTGCAAGGTTTTTTAAATGCTAATTCCTAACTATAACGTGTGTGAAACCTATGGTTTTTTCAGTGAATTTGCAAGGTTTTTTAAATGCTAGTTTCTAACTATAACGTGTGTGAAACCTATGGTTTTTTAAGTGAATTTGCAAGGTTTTTTAAATGCTAATTTATGAATGTATTATTATATTTTTTAAATATTTATATTACAATAAGCTACCTATGTATATAGTCATAGATTGACTTTATCTTGTAATATGGAATGGCTCAGCTCTTTTTTTTTTTATTTGGATAAAGTTGAACAGCATAGTTAATATCTTCTATAAACTTATAAACACTTTAAACATTTTTTTTTAAGGGTTTTTGACCATGCGCGCACCGTGCGCGCACGATGCACGCATGCGTACGTGCTCCGTGTGCGCATGCGTACGTGCTCCACATGCACATGCATACGTCGTGCGTGCCCCGCACACGTGTGCTCCGTACGCGCATGCGCGCGTGCTCCGTACGTGCGTGCTCTGTACGCGCATGCGTGCGTGCTCCGTGCAGGCACGGTGCGCGCACGGCAAGTCATCTGATTTAGAAACAACACTTTTCATTGGTTTATTGTAGTTTCAGGTCATGTGATTAAGAAACAACACTTTTCATTGGTTTATAGTAGTTTCAGTTCCAGAAACTTCCAACACCACACCCACTCCCCTCATTATTTCTTCTGATTCCCTGGGAGAAGGAGCTGAGCAGCTTTTCCAGTACTCCAGTACTTGAGAATGGCAGAGCAGCAGTCATCTTCTGGGAGTGAGCAGGAGACCCTTGTCAGACAGAGGAAACAGAAAGACTTTTTTATCTGGCAATTTTTTAGATTTCCAGAGGGGCAGAAGAAGGTGAATGCTCCAAAAGTCACCTGCACTATTTGTGGTGTTGTCTTATCAAGAGGAGATCCTAAAAAGAAATACTCTTTTAGTATCTTCACTATGATCAGGCATGTTAACGGAGTACATCCTGTGGCTTTTGCTCGAGCTGCTAGAGACAACCCTCTAGCAGCTCAGCCGAGCACATCCGCAGCAGCTCAGCCGAGAACATCATCGGCAGCTCAGCCGAGCACTTCATCTGTGGCGGCAGCTTTACCTGCTTCTGTTCCTCTGGATATACACCCTCTTTTCAAGAGGGTGCATATACGGTGCAATGCGTGCAATGCTCTTCTCTCTTATGGGGACACCAGCATTCCCCTAATAGAGAGCAAGATACAGCAGCACACATGCGGCACCCTATAATTTTTTTCATTTTTTTGTTCCTCTGTTCCTCAATTAACACAACGGCTCTTTTTAGAGCCACCTAACATCTAAACACTTAAATTAGATTTTTAATTCTATTTTTATGATTTTTTTTTCCGCCGTGCGCGCACCTCGCGACGGTGCGCGCACGGTGCGCACACCTCGCGATTTAAAAAAAAAAAAAAAATGTTTTTTTCACCCTTGAGGGTCCTTTAGGGACCCCCTGACAAAAGCTAGGGAGTCAGGAACTCTGTACCCTGCCCCCTTTTCACGTTCTCCACCTTTCTTTTTTACTGTCACACACAAAATGGCGGACAACACTTCCTGATTTCAACCGATTCGAATGTTGACTGACATGTAACCACCAATCACAATTACGCTCGCGCACGTTAAGGTGCGCGCACGGTGCGCGCACGGTGCGCGCACGGTGCACGCATATAGATATTTATGTACTTTTAACTGCAATTTTCTCAGGAACTACTGAACAGATTGACACCATATATGCAAAAGGCACACCCCTGACCTGAGGACTACCTCTTTGCCAAATTTCAAGTAATTCTGTTCAGCCGTTCGGGCTGTACCTTCGACTAAAGGTCCTATGGGAAAATGCATGGGGAAACCGCGTTTTGGGACCCCCCTTTTTTCTCAGCCCCCGCTTGACGAATCACCCCGAGACTTCTAGGGTAGGAGCTGAGCGGAGCGCCCCATTAGTTTTGAAAATTTCGCAAGGATCCGTCAACCGGCGCCAAAGTTATTCAAAATAGAATTTTCAGATTTCCTATGGAAACACGGTCCTAATTATAACTATCTACTGCCGACAACCAGTAGATAATATATATATATATATATATATATATATTCCTCCTTTTGGCACACCTTCGCTGACTCTCCAGGCGCTCTCGGGCAGTGCGGAACTCCACGGTGGAGCCCAACCGTCAAATATTAACCACTCCTATCCACCAGGACAAGAATTGGGTCGCACTCCATGGAAGGTTCAATAATTCCTTTTACTTATAATTTAGCCAAAATGAATTCATGGAAACGACAGAAGCCAATGCGTTTCGGTCTCGCTGAGACTTTGATCACGGTAACGCCTGCATATGCATTACAACCAATATCTGAAATCTAATGCATTACATCATTTCCTGTTAGACAAGGCTAGGCATTATGGGAGATGTAGTTTCAACAAAAAGAGTTAATAGTATGTGCTAATTAAATTACAATTGTGCCCAAGGGGAAAATTAATTCATTTAAAACCCCATCTCTATTCAAGCTAATATTCTTGACAAACCTGAACATATTAGAAGTGATTTTATGACAATTCATCACTATAAATCATTTATCCTAACTTTGGCATATATATATACTCACGCAAGGTGGCCAGTAAAACCCTCCAGTGGGTTGGGTCCTGGTTTGTTAGACTATTGTTAATAACATTAATACATTTTCGTATTCTTCTCCCGTGGAAATTTCCATTCTGAGTAGCCCAATCCGGCAGCCATATGCGTGTAATCATTAAACCAAAATTTATCGGACTCCCATTTTTAATGGACTATTATGATCTATTAGACTTTTTGATTTCTGAGCTTCATATATTCGAAATTATCTAGATGAAAAAGTGAAAGACCTGAAAAAAGTGAATAACCGAATCATAATAAACTAGAAAAAAAAATTCAGGAAGCGAAACTTGCCACCAACCATTACAAGTCATTATCTTGCAACTTTCATAAATGTACATAAAGTTCTTCACTTTGGTTCAAACTATGTGGTGTGAAAGTCCTTAACTCAAGAATGTGGCGAGATTCTTTCTGTCTTAATCCACTTTCTCGATCGCCGCCTCTTTCCAGGCGGTTGAAGTTTTCAATGGCGAAGAATTTTAATTGCTTCAAGTCTCCTCCGTGATGTGATTCCATATGTTTGGCTACCGCATTACTGCGGTCTTTGTTAACAGTTTCTCAAATGTGTTCCAAAATGCATTCTTTCAGTTCTCATATTGTGCTCCCAACATATTTTATCAGGCATGGGCATTCAATTACATATATTACATACTGGCTCTTGAATGTGATTAATTTCTGAATTTTCCAAAATCCTTTCATTTGCCAGTTTTACTTCTTGGGTGTTGTTAGCAATTTGACACACTTTGCAACTGTAACATTTCACAAATGCCTTTGTGCTCAGCCATTGAGATGGTTTATTATTCTATTTACGGATGTGGCTGTGAATTAATCGATCTTTCAGATTAGTTGCTCTTCTGAATATTATATTGGGATGTATACCCATGATTTTAGCAACAGTTGGATCAAGTTAGCCTTAGCTATCTGGGTTGTATTGGGCTGTGTTGGACTTGGCCCTTTTTGCAGGGTCATCCCTGAACTTTTTGCCTTCCTCTTGGTATTTTGTCTGACCTGGTGTTAGTGGTTTTAGGACTCTGGGCCCTTTATCACTGCTGTTCAGTGTAAAGTACATGTGGTCTCTGTGGTAAATGTGGTAAGATTGGTCTACACCTGTTTAGGTAATTTAATTTACCTATCAGTCCCTTGTAAAGTGGTATCTCAGATACCCGGGGCCAGTAAATTAAATGCTACTGGTGGACTTGCAGTGCTGCTTGCGCCACCCACCAAAGTAGCCTTTCAAACCTGTCTCAGGTCTCTGCCATTGTAGGGCCTGAGGATGCAATTTACTGCTGCTGTGACGTGGCACATAAAGTGGATGCCACGTCTGGGACTCCCCTTTTAATACATATCAGTCACCCCTAAGGTAGGCCCTAGCTACACCGATGGGCTGGGTTCTCTGTAGGTAAAAGGTAGGACATGTGCCTTAACTATGTGGCATGTCTTGGTAGTGAAAACAACCACTTTGGTTTCTCACTACTGTGAGGCTGCCCTCTCATAGGAATGCATTGGGGATTCCCTGATATGTGTTTCAGTGGCAATTCTTGACATGAGAGTAGTAGCGTGGTCAAGTTTGGTCTGTTTGGAATAGTGGTACTAAATGCTGCGTAATGGTGTTCGCAGATGTATTATCACTATTTTAGAAATGCCACTTTTAGAAGTGGGCATTTCTGTGTGCTATGTGTCTTTGTGCCTTCCTGTTGTGTATTGCATGTCTGGCTCTGGAGTGACAGCGGTTGGGGAGGTGCAGTGGCTCCACAGGGCCTGGGTGAGTCAGCGCTAGGCTGAATAGGCCAATCTGCATTTGGAGTAGTGGGAGGACTACCACCTGGGCCTGAATAGGACTGTTCTTACCTTCCACAAATCTGGCTGCGCCCCACTGTGGTGTGTCTGGGGCCAGACCCTAAACTGTCAAATGAGGTGTTTGTGCACTGTAAATAAAATATTAAGTGCTTCCCAGAACTAATTTGGACCGTGGACAGAGCCCTGTGCCAGGGGGAGAACAAAGACCGTGTGTGGTGTAAGTATTGGGGCTGTGACCCCATGGTTGTGCGCTGGGGAAACTTTGGGTTACCTGCTTAAAGCTGAAGGACTGCTGGGCAAGGATGAACCGCCATGGGACCCAGCTGCTGTCCCCTGAGGGTTCTACGTGCTGGCGTGCTTGTGCCTAGCTCTGCCCCCCTGGACTTTGGGACTTGGGGTGCTGCAGGAATCCTAGGTGTTGAGCCCTTGGCGTGGCCTCGACCCGCAGCAGCGCTGGTGAAGCGTTTCATACCCTTTGCCACTGTTCCTGGGGCATAGCGTGCTGTGAGAGCGCTGTGAGGCCGAGTGCCTCAGGAGGGGGGCTCACTCGGTGCAGCATGAGAGGAGCGCTTGTTGGCCCTGCGCTGCCCTCTCCTCCGTGGCCAAAAGGTTGGTCATGCAGCCAGGGCTCTGCTACGTGGCTCCCGGCTGCGAGAAGGGTGCAAGCGGCAAGAAATCAGGGCCAGGGATTACCCCCATGACGTGAGGAGAGAGAGAGAGTGGGAGGTGAGGCTGCTCGTCAGTGAACCCGCGGGAAGCCACTGTGCCGTTGCTAGGCACCACCGAAGGCACCTGGACAGGGACGGGGCTCCTGGAAGGAAGGGGAGAGCCCCACATGCCGCCTAAGCCGGGTGGTAGAAGGAATGGGCCACTGCTTTGAGGAAGTCAGACGGCAGCTGCTTGGTTGGGGGCGGAGCTGACTTCCGCAGATGACGACGTCAGAGATTTTGCTCCGGGTCCTGCTCCTGTTGGGTGGAAAGCAGCAGCCAAAGGATCCTCCTTGGAGGCATGGTGCCTCCACCAGAGCCATCCTCAGGGGCCCCGTGAAGACGCCCTAGAGTGAGCAGGTGAGACCCTTGGGGGATGGAGTGTCCCTTATCATTGGCCGCACTGTGGAGGTCTTACACGAGAAGAGAACCCCTGGTGAGTTGGGCTTGCTAGGCACACCGGTGTGCTTATAGCTAAACCGCCAGATCGGGGGTAGCTGCAACCGGAAAGGAGAAGCCCCGGTGGGTGGGGCTTGGAAGGCACCCTGTTGGTGCCTATTTCGTTTACACAACTGCGCCGCCAGATTGCGGGCAACGTTGGGGCACTCCGGTTTGGGAGGAGACAAGGGTGAGTTATACCCCACCCCCCCAATTAGTTTGTGGATCTTTTTTTGGCATTGTTACGGCTGTATCTGTGGCCAGTGGGCTAGTGGAAGCCCTGTGTCCAGAAGTTAGGGACACACAGCGCTAGGAGAGCCCTGACTTTGTGGGACAGAGGACATTGCAGGGAAGTCCAAGACGGTCCCCCGAGGAAGGCCAGTTGGCCTGGTGTTCACCTCATGTTTTGGTTGGGCGTAAGGCCCTGAGGTAATGTGTGCACCTTATTAGTGTTACTGTGGTGCACTAGTAAATTAGGATGTATGCCTAATATGATCTAGGCATAATGTGTTTATGCCAAGTACAGTGTCTACCAGTGGTTACTGGTTGTTTTTGCTAACTGGGAATTGTGATGGTTATGACAGAGGCCCAATTGGCCCTGTAAGTGTATATAATCCCCTGTAAAGGATTACCTAGTGCCAGGTGGCACAGTGTATATATGTGATTGTTTCTAATGTGTTTTATGCATAATACAAAGGATATTTTTACATAAACTTGTGTGGAGTGTCTTCTTGTGGTGTGTCTAGTGCGTCGCTGGTGTGTGTGTGTTACGCAAACGCTTTACACATTGCCTCTGGGATTAGCCTGACTGCTCTGCCAAGCTACCAAGAGGGTGAGCAGGGCTTATCTTCAGTGTGTAACTCCCTTGCCCTGACTAGAGTGGTGGTTTCTGCCTGGATTAGGGGCATGCCCTAGCCAACCAGAAATCCCATTTGTCTTAGGGCCACCGCCTCAGGGTACTTTGTGACGTACTCTACCATAGCGAGGATGTAGCGACGCTTAATGCAGTAGAGGAGGCAGGGGTCCAAAAATGTCTATTCCTACCCTAGAGAAAGGTTTTTCAATCACTGGAAAGGAAAGTAACAGAGCCCTCATTGGGCGATAGCGGCTACGTTTTGGGCAAACCAGACATTCTCTGCAATATTTCTTTACTTGGCTATAGATGCCAGGCCACAGAAATCTATCCAATATAGTACTTCAGTTTTTTTCATAGCTAAAGTGTCCTCCTAGCAGATGGCTGTGGGCCAGAAACAACACCTTGTATCTGAATGATGTGGGTTTACAGTAGTTGCTGAGGTTGGGATTCCCACATTCCTACATAACAACCCCGTTGGGTAAAGAACTGGAGACCTACTTTCTGTGGGCCCTCTGTAGCTGTACTCCAAGCCTCATTCAACAGGGATTCATCTCTTTGGGCTGCTTGGAAGCTGCGATCTGAACTCCAGACAAAATTTTCCGTATAAGCAGGCAGGTGCTTATGAGTTTGCTGCCTTCTGCTTTTGCGTATTTTTGGTATGGGCCATTCACATTCTTCAGCCTGAGGAAAAGGTGTGTTTTCCCACCAGGAATATCCATCCGTCCATGTCTCTTTGACTAGGGTCTCTTGATCAGGATATTCTGTACCCACCATAAGGGGTTATGGCAGGTGGTTAATAAGACCTACCCGAAAGGGGTACAATGGGGTCTTCCTTATGTTGGAGGTGGATTCCGGTCATGGGGTATACATCCTTGTCCCCATGAACACACTGGATGTTTACTGTTCCAATGGTCTTGGCTGCTTCCTCTGAGATCAGTTGGGTTTATGATACTTTGGGATATCCAGTATCCAGGATAGGTTCTCCATTCACTTTCATTTGACAACGATAGGTACGGAGTTTCTGAAAGAGGTATAGTACAGGAATCTTGCCATGCTCATGTCCATTGGCTTCACCTTTTGGGGACAATGATGGGCAATATGACCCATACCCCCACAGTGGAAACACTGTGGACCGGGAAGTAAGGGCTGTGGAGCGGGTCTCGGCATCAGTGTTATAACCTCAGGTTTTCAGGTTGTTATGAGTTTCTGTGGTCTCACCGAACCCGGTACGAAGGCTACCAGTCCCCTCGACTCTTCTGTAGCTCTTGTGCTTGGTTATAGGCACTGGAATTATCTACAGCGCTTTCCAAGGTCACCTGGCTATGTTGTAGCACCCATTTCTGGATGGGTGAATGTAAAGATACTAAGTATTGTTCCAGATTAATGTTCTCGAAAATCTCCTCCTTGGTGGCTGTTTTCGGTTTGAGCCATCTGTTTGTCATATCTTTTACTCTGTATTAGAGGGCCTTGGGGGTCTCCTGCGTCTCCTCCTTGACTGTCGTAAGAAGGCTCAGTAGGTCTCATCGTCAAGCCTGAGTTTTTCTGGAACACTTCTTTTTATGTCAGCATAGGGGGTTGTTCCCTGGGGATTAGCTGCATGGTACGCCATTTGTAAGTCACTGATGAATAGGGGTCCCAGGTATTGGGCCCATTGGTCTATGGGCCATGCAGCTGCCTGGGCCATCCCTTCAAAATGATTAAAGAAGAAATCAGTATCTTCTCCTCCAACGTACTTTTGCAGTATCGCTGATGGCAGTTTACATATGGTGGTGCCCGCAGGCAGCATCCACCATTTCTCGGACCACATCTCTTGGACCTCCTCAGCATTGTCAGCATCACTCATTCGAGCTCCTGATTCTCCTTCACTGGCTTCCAGGTGCTCCTGAAACTCTGGGTTCTCTCCTTGTCCGGTGCTTCTTCCAGATGCTCCACTTGCGTTCTTCGTACCCACTGGGCTACTGTCAGAAGTTTCTTCTGTGCCATCTCCTGCTTGCTGCCGGGCTTTTGGAGCCATAGCTCCGCCCCCTGCACCAAAACAGAGAAGCTGTTTCTCAGTCTTGGTGTTGTTTGTTTCAGTCCCTGCCCCTCCTTACAGCTTGTTATTGCTTTCCCTTTTCAGGGTTTTCACAGGTTCCCACTGCTGGAGGATGGACTCCCGATGTGTGCCGTAGGTAAGTGATAGGGGTGAGGTGGGATTCTCCACAATTCCTCTGAATCAACTTTATGTATCTCCCATGGAGTTCTATGATTCTATATTACATTCTATGCAGGGCATGGGGGCATGAGTGGAGTGCTTGAAAATAAGGCATAATTTTCATAATGTAAAAGTTATCTACACCCTATTTCATGTGAAGTCATGCACACCAACTGATCCCTCAAATGCTGCTATGCAGGAAGGGACACACATTGTGGACCCCAAAGACTTGTCACAGAAAGGGATGGAGCATGTAGAGTAAAAGTCTATTTAGAGGGTTCAACCTGGCGGAGATCGGGCCAAATAGGTGAAGCGGCAGCATTATGCCCTTGATGAATGTGTGACTACAGGGAAGTGCCCCCCCCACATCAATGAAATAGAAACAAACCCTAATAAATGTTAATTATATTTGCTGAAAAAACAGGTATGAGAGCCTTATGCCTCTACCTTAATTGCATGATACTTTCAACTATTTTGGTAGGGACCATTGCAGCGCTGATGAAAGTCGGTGACCTAATCAGGCAGATAAAAGTGGCTGAAACATGTAGTCAAACATTCTAATGGATGTATGAAACATTAATGTCAGTAAGCATCCATATAAATTAATTTCAACCATGTCCAGGGTACCCAAAGAAAAAAAGAGATGATCTTTTGAATATGCCCTGATACACTTATACAAAAATAAATGTATACCTGCCTCTATCTAGAGAAGAATTTATCAACAGTGGTTGAGTCCACTGAGAAGTATTTGCCTACCCAAATAAGGAGACGACACCGATGATGAAGCATGCCACTACAAAAAGTGGATGAGTTGTCTTTTCCTACATATTTTATATATCTGTCACATGTTAGGACTCTAAATATTAGGTCAGTCCCTGCTAAGGACCCATTTACTATTCTGTGAAAAAGTGTGATAATTAGGGAATATGTACGTAGGCTTTTCCCTCTCTGTCGCTGTCTCTCTCTCTCTCTCTATTGAGATGGTGAAGGGCATTTATTCACAGATCCCTGAGATTGAGCAATTTCTCCTGACCACTAACACCTGCCCCTTATGACCTAGATAGAGGCAAGCCAGGAAGTGACCATTCTGGGAACGACATAGACTTTCGGTCTTCGGTCCTGGCTCCTTGGGCTCCTGTCCCGCAGAAATTACGGAAATTGATAACTTTCAGCAAATGAAAAGTATGCATGGCTGTCATAATCTTGCAGAATTCCACTTCCCTTTTCAGAGTCAAGCCGTGTCCTAGTATACGTGTAGAAGTGAAATGTAAAGGATTAATATAGCACACTATACTCAGAGGTGCTAAAGTGCTGTAGGGAGGCACACTGATGCAGTCTAAAATGACCCTGGAAATAGCTAAGGGATTTAGGAGGGAAAAAAACATGTTTTCAAGTGAGTCAGCTTCCGAGATGTGGGCAGGCAGAGTATTTCACAGTTTAGCAGCAACCACAGAGATGCAGCGGCTTCCCCATCTGGCCTTCTAGAATCTGGGAACCAACACCTTTTTACGGTACTAGGATTAGAGGAGCCTTTCAGGGATGTACTAGTGAAAGAGAGAATTACGTTGGCTGGAACCTTTTGCAGGACTAGAAAAACCATACAGAGAGCCTTGAATCCTCTTTCTGACCATAAGCAAGTGAAGGGAACAAAACCTGTCTCTGATAGTGAAGCACCTAGGGATATTAAGGATAAGACGGATATCCGCGTTCTGAGAGACTTGAAGTTGGTTGAGGTTGGCAGCATTAATGTTTTTAATGTTGAGGTACAGTGGATTGCAATATTCCAGTCGTGAGGTGACAAGAGTGATGATGACTTCTGGCGCAGTTCAACAGGAATGTAGGGGAAGATCGTTCCCAGGGTCCTGTGATGAGGAAATAGGTGCTAGTAGTGCTGCTTACCTGAGCATCAAAGGTATTGTCGAATAAGACACCCAGGTTTGTGGCTGACTTGACAGAAGTGGGAAGAGATCCACAATCCTCTGCCACCTGACATTGGACCAAATGGATTCCTGAGTGCCAAACTCTAATACCTCCGCTTTCTCAACATTTAGTTTTAGGGCATTATCTTTCATCCACCTACTAATGCTGGACGTACAATGAATGAACTTCTCTGCTACAGATGTTAGGTCCTTAGAGAAAGACACAATGATCTGGGTGCCATTTGCATATGACAGCACCAGGAACCCAAAAGAGCACAGCAATTCAACCAGCGGGGCAACATACACATTAAATAGAGTCGGACTCAAGAGTCGGAATCAAGGACAAGCCTTGGGGCACCCCACAGGAAAGGCTAAAGACTTTTGCCTTGAAACCTTCACAGCTTATAAGGTGTACTCTGTTGGTAAGTAAAGGGCAGAGGAGCTTTAGTGCAGACCCACCAACACCGACTTGCTGCAGACACTCGATCATCTGTGCCTGCGAGACAATGTTGAATGCGGTAGACAGATCAAGCATCACCAGAATGGCTGCCTATTTAGGAATTGATGTAGAGTTTGATGGGTGGCCCAGCAGGATGCTGAGTTGTCAGAATCCTTTATATCTGCCCCCTACAAAAAGTCACCTGCCCTAATTACAGATTATCACCTGGCAGGGATCTCTAGATCAATAGTTAATCTTTTGGTGTGACAGATGTGTTATTGGCACTGCAGTATGCTAAATAAGTGCCATATTTTATTTTACCTACATGGAATTATTTTTTCTCAAGCAAACTACCAATGCAATATGCCTAAATCTTTGCTATGAAATAGGCATTTGAGCATGCAGTTTAGAGTTTCGCTTAGGGATTATTGATTTGCTACCATAATTCCCAAAGTTCCTTTCTTTGTTTTGCTGAATTCATGTGGGGCCCTGAGCTTGTGAACAAAACAGTGGGAAGCTGTAAAGCTATATGTGAACCTCTTGCTCATCGATGAGTCAGTAGTTCCAATTTTACCTGAAAACAGCTACTGGTCTGTTGAGTCAGATGCAACCAGCAATTTCATAATTAACGTGTTACTACCCATTACTATCTTGTTCTCAGGCACATATTGACATGCAAAGTCCAGCCACTCAACATTTCTTCCATCTATAGCTAATCACTGCCCTAACATAACCAATAAATACAAGAATGCTCACAACTTTTCTCACGCTCATCCATCTAAATCTCAATTTATCAAAGCCACACTATAGCCATTTCCTATTTAATTTTCCCTTTCCCAATCACCCAGAGCAACTCTCATCCCAACTGGCCTTCAGTCACTCATGCCTTCAATCAGCTACACCCAACCACTATTCCACCTATTCAGAACTGCAAGAAATTGGAGTAGTATTTGGGGGGATGAATCCACCTCAAATATTATTACAGTCCTTGTCAGGGTGAACCACTAAAGTCACTAAATAAACCCGTGCTAAACTGTGTGGTAGCCTTGCACAAAGCAGTCAGGCTTAATTTAGAGACAATGTTGCACCAGACCAAGTAAAAGTCAAACGTTAAGGCCAACCATGAAGAGCTTGGGTCAGATAGAGGGATCAGGTTTATCCCAGTGAAATGTTTACCTTAGGACATAGAAACTTTTATGGGGTAATCATGGTCATCGACAACTCTTTGGCTGGGCAAGCTGGATCCGAGGCGCGGCTCATCGATGGTGGAAGCACAGGGTTTTGGTGTGGTCGTCGATGATAGCAGGAAAGCTCTGAAACCCATATTCTGTGCCCAGGAAGACCTTAATGTCGACAAATTGTTGCTCTGCATTGGTCCTGATCAAGGCATCTATGTTCGTACTTAGAAACTTTTCTGCACATCAGATCTTCTTCAACATGGCAAACCAGCATGTTGAGTCCGACCGGTGATCTAACAGTGATGGCTGTAGCTTCGAGTACGATACTGGTCTCTGTTGGTTCTCCAGGCAGAAAGGTGAAAAAGAATGTCTAAGTCCCATCTTTTGTAGTGTGGACGGGTGGAGTACACTTTAACACCAGTCAAGGATTCAGGATCTGTGGGGCAGCACTTGGGGGTTAGGACTCAGTCCACAAGAGACCAGCAGCAGTGCCCAGGGCAGATCCAGTTGCTACTGGTTAGCTTCCTAGGTGCAGAGAAAGGGCCTCTGGGGGCTTGCTGTGTCCCTGAGGCTCAAATGGGAGGTCAGTCAACTGACCCTTAGAGTCACTTCTGGGGTCCTGGGTTTAAGGTAATCAGGTCCAGTCTTCCTTCAGGTTTCAGACAACATGACAGTCCTTCTTCTGAACTTCACAGGTCTAGGAGTCTTTTGATGAGAAGTCTGTAGGGTTCACTTTTATGCTCAGTGCCAACCTGTAGGTAGAGGGAAATCCTTTGTCCATCTACTAAACTAGTTTTGGTCTGTTCCTCCCCTCCCACGGTGCCAGCTGGATTAGAGAGACAAAAGGGAAGCAGGACTAGGTGTGAGCCGTATCTTCCAGTGACAATGTATGCATAATTTGAAGTTTAGAAAGAGGCTGGGCACACCCACTCCCCAGGCTATCCTTTCAAGGGAGGAGACCCCATCCTCACACTCAGAGTACTTTCTCCACTGTCTTAGAGCAACACACATCTCAATCCAGGGGAGCCATCAGGATTCAGGGTACGGCTGGACGCTGGCAGGAAAGCCTTTTGGTTTTAGGCTGGAAAATCACAACTTTCTAAAAGTGTAATTTCCAAAATAATAATGTAAAATGTGACTTGACCATTAAGCTGGATTTTAAATTGCAATTAAAACGAGTAATTTAATCATATTTCAAGCTACTCCCAAGCTGGATGTAGCCCTTCTTAAAGGCAATATTGTAAACCAGTATTATCCTATAAGAGAGTCAGCCATGCCGCAGTGATAAACAACTTTAGAGGATTTTCACTGACAGGACATGTAAAAGATTAAATATACATGTCCTACTTTCTTAAATACTATGTACCCTACCCCATGGGCATTTAGAGCATATATTAGGGTTGCCTTATAAGTATAAAATGGAAGGTTTATGCCTGGCAAAAGGTTTCCTTTGCCATGTTAAAAAGGCAGTTTACAATTGCACCACACAGCTGTAATGGCAGTCATGGAGAAATGTTTTACAGTGTAGCTTTACTGGGTGGCACAATGAGTGCTGCAGCCCACCAGTTGCATTTATTTTAAAGGGCCTGGGTGCAGGTAGCACCATATACTAAGGACTTACAAGTAAATTAAATGTGTCAATCAGGCACATACAAATTTTAACATGTTTGAAAGGTAGAGCACAGATACTTACCACTGGTCAGCAGGGGTAAAGTGCACCGAGTCTTATGGCCAACATAAAAACACAGGTTCAGCAACAGAAGGCAAAAATCTGGCGTGACCATACCGAAAAGGCACATGTTCAAAAAGAACCATTCACTACAACACTTTCTCACAACCACATACAATTAATCTCCCTAGTTCCCTGACTCCTCACTACTTCACTCTATTAAATCCGTTCTTTCACCAGGGATTATAACAACATGTGGGACATCAGAGATGTTTGAAGGTGAGACAAGATCGGTGATGGGGCAGGAGGTAGGGCGTCCAGTGAGAGTGAGTGAAGGATCACTAGAACGGGTCTGGTTTGTGTGGAATGTGAACACTGATGATAAGACAAGCTACTGGATAAGGTTTTCTTAAGAGCAGAAGACTAACCCCAATCAAAACTACTATGGAGTATGAAAGTTTTATTGCACAATTACTTAAAATCATTGCCAATATTTCTTACATCAATAAGCCAGTATTGAATTCGGGAGGCTTTTAAAGTCGACCACTAGAAACGAAGGGCCTTATTCAGAAAGATTAATATACACATGCAGATTCACTCACATATATACTTATTATTACACCAAGTAGTAACTTTTTGCTCTTCGCCGTTTCCTAGGATAAAGTTCCTCCTAGTTGGAGATATACATGTCACCACCCCCTGATGGAGCCTACTCCACCAGGTTCAATGAGTGTATTATTACTACTTATAACTTTTCAAACACAACCAGAGAACTCTGCCACTGTTATTGAGGTCTTTCCATGAAAAGGTTTAGGGAAAAGATGTTAAAATATCTTAATGCATAATAGTAATGAAAAATAACTGACTGTCTGACTAATACAAAATAATTAAAAACATGTATTTTTAAGCTAAAACCAATACAATAAAATGTTCCAGTGCAATAACTTTAAGGTCTACTGATGAATTATTTAATTCATTAAAATGTATCAATTTATAAATTATATTTTTAAAAAAGTGCCACTTACTGTCAAATAAATATTCTTATTTAATATGTATTATAACGTACTAAAAGATATGCTTAGAATGAGTTTATTTTTTAACAACTGTTTCAAAGTTTAATTTAATTTGAAGTATAAAATATGTTTATTATTTAAATGTAGGTTAGTATAATGATTATTTAGTAATTATCTATACCTTGTAACATTAGGCAAATATATATAGTTATATGTATATAGCTATAGATACACAAACACCTTTCTATTTATCGATATATAACCAAGGCTCCATGGAAAATCCTAGTTTGACTGTCATTCGATGGCCCCGGGCCTGTGAGCAGATCCCACCATCTTCTGATTTCCTTCGTCCTCCTTTTTTTGGTGGTTGCGGTATCAATCTTTGGCTGTAGGATGTAAGGACGTCTCCAATCAGCCATGGGGCATGGGTGCGTTTGTCTTAACTCCTCTTATTGCTCCCAGCTCTTTATTCTCTGTAGCAGACTTTAAGATGTACTTTAGACCGCACGCTGGTCCTCTGATTCCACCTATAAGAGTCTTTATTCAGACTGATTGTTAGCCCTGCTGGAAATGTGGTTGCAAGCCTTTTAGGTTGTATAGTGATAACTTCACAAGCAGGCATGAAACAAAATGTAGATTTCCTCCTTTTGGGTAGGAAATCATTATTTTTAGAACAACACAGAGCCCAATATTATCCCTCCCCTGTGTACAATGCGTCTTCTTCTCGACTTTAGGTTGTAGTCTTTGTGACAACAATCCAGCATTGAGGAGTTCTCTCTTACCTGTTTCTCTGTCCTTTTCTTCTGAGCAGGAGTCCTCCATCTCTTCACCTAGCAAGCACCCGGTGGCCTCAGCTGCACCCTCTAAGAGTACTGACCAACCTACCAACGGTGAACCAATGTTCTCCCAGACCCACCTGTCTGAGGATCACTTAGACATAATATTAGACTCCGTTTTCTTCATATATTTTATGATTTCCTATCCAAAGGGGAAAATCCACATTTGTAGTGTGTATTAAAACGAGAGGCAGTAGCTTCAGGAAGGAATTAGAAAATACCAGGCCTCACTTGGTACTGAGCCTGCATCACTTCAGATGGAACACCTTATGGGTTTAAAAGGAAGTTTTACAACTGCATCTTACCATTGGGAGCCATTTTAACAAGGAAAGGACCGTGTGATATGGTAACTTATCCAAATAACTCTTCTCTGAAAGTCCAGTGATAAGAGCGTTGGCGTTGTCAATACGAGAATGGATTACGCTGAGGGCAAGGCCATGGACTCCACCGTGGTGGACGTAGACGAAGTTCTGGCACTTCACAATGAGGCCAAAATGGCGGCCTTGTTGGAAAGTGAGAGGCCCTAGGAAGGTGAGTGTCGGCGTCGTGCATGCTGGAGGGAAACATTGAAGAGAGGAATGTGACTGAGAGGTGAGGGGAAAAGTGTGATGGTGCGTGAAGAGGTGAGTATGGAAGATGGATGAGGACAAGGGTGGAGTAAAGTGAAAAGAGGATTTTGGAGAGGTACAAACATGAATGTAGTAGAAAGATGAGTAGCGACGAGGTTAGGGGAGAAGTGTGGTGGAGAGGTGATAACAGTAGGTTACTTTTTGTTCGCCAACAAGGTGCCCTATGACTATGCTACATTATTGTGTTTGCACTATCACCTTTTTTGTTTTGGGCAATAGCTCAGAGTCCATTTGAGTTATTTAAAACATATTACAGCACGAGGAAGCTGCAACACTGCAGCCACAAAAACGACATAAAAACACAATGTAGCTATTGTGAAGATAATGTCTTTTTTCCACATTGTTGTGGGTGTGTCCGTTTGTTCTGACATGCATGAATTAATACATTAACTGTGTTGTGAAGCTGCTCGGGCCCATGGCTTATTTCCTCTATCCTCTCCCTGAAAAAAACAGCTCTGCAAGATGACATTTGTTAAAACTCTTTAAAAGGGCAACTCATGGGGTTTGGCCCTGCAGAGTCTAACGTTTCAACAGCCAGTGCACTCCAGGCATTTTAATTCAGGGTGTATGTACAACAGTTTGATTTTGAGCCGAGGGGGTGGGGGGGGGGGGGTAGTTATTTGCAAGCCCTTAGCGCCGCAGGTACTTCACTTACAGAGGCAGATTTACAAGCCCCTTGCACCACTTTTGCATCATTTTTCCCATGTTAAAAATGACGCAAAAGTGGCGTAAGGGGCTTGTAAATCTGCCGCTTTATCTGGGTAAAAGTGACGTACTGGTGGCTCAAGGGGCTTGTATAAACCCATGGGTGTTCTACAGAACGTAGCCCCATGTGGTTGTAGTAACAGTTGCAATCGGCTCCCTAGAGAGTGGAAGTGTACTATGGAGACACTGAAATGAGAACCAATGGAGGCCCCCCCACCCCCGCTTTAGAAATGCAATGAGGGCTTTCTTGGGATGAGGCTGCCGAACCCTTGTTCTTCCCGAGTGCTGCAGGGTGGTAGATGGTAAGGGTGGGCGGCCTGCAGTGTCTGTTGCTCTGGTGAGGTTTCTAGGACATTCCTTTTGTGTGTCTGTTTACAGTTGTAGGTAGGATGATTGACAGGAAGGTGCACGATCCAGCTCTTCACTGTGCCTATGTCCTGGGTGCTCCAGATTGGTGACAGCGGCGGTGCTGCATGCTATGAGAAGCATTCCTTCACACAAACTCAATAAAACAGACTCTGTGCTCCTTTATTCGACCCGGATCCTCAGAGGGACAGGAAAGGAGCATCTCTAGCACCAACATTTAAAATGCAACAGTCCGGTTTTGCATGGTCCTGCCATTGAATATAATGTTAAAATGAAACTATATTTAGTTTAATTCTATTTACCTGTGGGTGATGGTGGGGTGTGTGTCTGCTGGTGTTCTCATGGCCTACAGTGATATTGCAACACTTGCAAATAATGTTGTTTCTTTCTACAGTTTTGCATTCAATCTTGAAAAGCCTCCACAATATTCCCTGCGTGAAAAAATGACTAATTTTAAAATTCCAATTGTCAACTCCTTTTCTTTTGAATGACACTCTCCTTCCTTGATGTCTTCTGCATGCCTCCTCTCCTTGAGCGCAGTATACTCTAAGTCACAAGCATGTTTGTCTTAATCCTTATTATTATGTCACTGCAAAATGCACTCACCTCAAATCAAATATCACAACCTCTCCTTCTACAAACTAGGAATATGTAATCGTGTGTAGTTCATCGATTAATACTGCCACCAATGCATGAATTGACATAGCCCCCTCTAGCCCCCTCTCCCACTAAACATCACACCTAACTTAATCTTCCACATAGAACTATAACAAATGCATGGTAAGGTTTTCTTAAGAGCAGAAGACTAACCCCAAAACCAACCATAATCAAAACTACTATGGAGTATGAAAGTTTCATTGCGCAATTACTTAAAATCATTGCCAATATTTCTTACATCAATAAAAACATGATTAAAATTCTATCTAGATCACACAATAAAATTTTGTAGAATGTTTGTTCATCTTAAAAAAGTATTTTTTAGCAGCATAGATTGAAAGTAAATGTCTTTTCCCTGTCTTGAGGCCCTCATACGTCAGGATTGAAAGGAGATGAGGGCATCTATACAAGCCGCCGGGTTGTCTAACTGGCTCGAGTTTAAAGTGAGGGGTCATCTTGTCTTTTCACTATTTTTCTGATTGTGATGCTCAAGTTTTATGCACCTTTCACATTAATTCTCCAGTACACTGGTCAGGGGTGATAGAGCGGGGTGACTGCCATCTGTAAAAACGGTTTTTATTTTAAAATTGAAGGCAAAAGCGGGAGGTTACTACCTCGTAATGGAAAAGAGAGGCGTATATGGGAACTAAATGTTGTGAATCCCTACCTCCGCTTATATTGTTTAGCCTTAAGAGAGGTGCCTTGCAGACCAGGTCTTTTTGTATTTATATTGAGTTTAAAGTGAACAAGTGCCTTTCACCGCATTAATAAACTTTATATTGGAACTGCGTGGCGAGTCTCTTCCCTGCTTGTTTGGGACCTTCTTTCTCAGAGAGCCGAGCACGCACCTCAGACATAAACTTCCAAAATGTGGCCAATTATATTGGTACAGTGCAAGAGAACAAAGCAGATACAGCTTCTTTGCACATCCGAGCCCCTATGAAGAGAAGCATTGGTCTCAGCAGCTTCTGACGAGGCGGTAGCAAACCAGGGCAACAACAAACCAAATGCAGCGGGGGCTCCTTTCTATACTTACCGATTCCGCACCTGGTTATAGAAGTCAGGGATTTCCATCCGGGATTTAATTCTTTAATTGGCTGGGACACAAGCCTGGCCCATTGAATATTTTTTAAAGCCTTCCTCCCCAGTACTTGCTTCAGGTAAGGCTGTGTTCTATTCTCTTTGTATGATGAAATCAGTCCGGAGAGGCCTCCCCTAGCTGTGTAGTTTGATAAGTCTGCGTCCCGTGATAATTGCTGAATTTATTTGTTGATTGCATTTTTAATTGCCACATAGCTTAGCCCTTCCTGGCTCGAGTTTTATGTCGCCAGGCCAAGTGTTTCCACCACATTTTGCATGTAGGTTTTTCATGGGTTAGTTGTCCCTTCATAGGTGGGTTGAAGCATGTTCTGTACGCTTCCAATGGGTGCTTTCAGAACTTGACAATAGTATTCCGCTACGTTCCCAGGCATTCGTAGTTTTGTTGCACCAGGCCGAACTCCAGGCGAATCAGGGCATTGCGGGTATGCTTTGGTAATTTAAATAAGCGTTTATATGCCTGATATTGTGATTTCTCAAGCAGGCTATCCAATTTGCCTGGATATGCCTGCTGTGCATAACCCACTATTGACCTTATTTTTACATTGTATGACTCTTCTTATTGGTGACGTCGTTGGACACTGCATGTTCTCATGGAGTTTGCATAGAGCGTAAATTGTCGACTGAGTTTTTGAGTTCATTTTTTGTAGGTGTAAGTTCGCTTTAATTATATGTTCTTGCAGTGGAAATTGTCTCGTTACCCACTTTACGTTTGAGTAATGCTTTTTTCGCACATCGCCCAGAAATCATCACTTTAGTCTAGTGTCGATTTATGACCAGTTCGTTGGTCTCGTTGTTAGTATTAGGAGCATTTAGTCCCCTAGGTAGGCCAATTTTGATATGGTCCATCACTACCAAGTCATCTGAGTATCGCAATATTTGGCATCTATTGGGCCTATTTTCGACTTACAAGGATGGCATTTTGAAGCGCCTTCCCTAGATCTGCTGTATATAAATTAAAAAGAGTTTGGGCAAAATCGCAGCCCTGTTTTAGGCCACGATCAGTGTAGCACTTTTTTTGAGATTGTACTGTCTACCAGTTTGATTCTTACCCAGGTTTTATTGCATAGGGAGATGATAGCATTCAAGAGACTACTGGGATTTTCCAGTTCCTGAGCTTCTGCTAAAGCTTATGTCGAGAGACCTCATCGAATGCTGCAGAGTAGTTGACATGGCAAGTGAAGACTGTTTTTTTGTTTTTGCTGTTTGCTTGTTGGCTTAAATAAGATAGTGCCACTATATTATCAATTGTCGGCCCTCCTTTACGAAACCCAGTTTGATATGGGGGAAGGATTTCTTTGTCTTCGATCCATCAGTTCAGCTCAGCTAATAAGGTGCTAGCATAGGCTTTCCCTTCGATGTCCAGCAGGGCAATCATTCTATAGCTCTTTGGTTCTGGGTTGTCTCCTTTTTTAAATATTGGCTATGACAATGAGCTGCACCATGATTCCAGAACATTAGCTTGCAGCCGGCATTTGGGGAAGAAGATAGATAGAACTTCTACCCAATATGCAAGATCATCTTTAAACATTCCCCCCGGCAGTCCGTTAGGACCAGGTGCCCCATCTCTTCTTATCTTTTGTATTATCTCCTGGACAGCAGGGACATCTTGGTGTTTGCCACCAGCTACTGTCCTAGGGGTGCCGTCGCAGTCTGCTCTGTCATCCGGGCAGTCTGCTGTGCTTGCCTGCTGAGCCTGCCCTTTATTTGCTACGTAGATTGTAGCTACGTGACTTTAGCCATACTTCAGCCGGGACAGAGTTGCGCCAATCCACATTATCATTTTCCAACCGGGCTAAATATTGCCAGAACTGCCTGTGTTTATGATTCTTGGATAGCTCGTGGATCTTAATCCATTCTTCCTCAAGGTGCTTTTGTTTTAAGTTCCATATCAGATGTTTACGTTTCATATTGAGTTCTCTACACTTGTGCCCAGTGACTTGTGTGCCAGTGTTCAAGCGATTCCTTTTTGCCCATTTCAAGTTCCGCGTTAATTACCTTAGTGATTTATTATCTTGCCAGGTTTGCATAGTGGGAATGTTATTTGCTCTGGAGCTGTTCCTTGTTTCACCCAAAAGGGCTGTTTTCAGGGCCAAAATCCATGCTCTCCAAGTTTCGATGGTATATTTGGGGCATCGCCATAGCAAAATACGCTATGTTTGTCTAAAATATTTACACAGGAAGATGTAGTCAATTGTTGTGCATTTGTTATATGTAAACCTTTCTTATAAGTTTGAATTTCGTTTTTTGTTTAGTGCCTCGGCAGACCTGAAGTTGTAGCTTTATAAAAATGAGTTGCAAATATTTTCTGAACGTGTTAGGTGCGCTGTTCCACTTGTCTCTGTTCCTAGAAGATACAGATTGAAATCGCCCATTATCACCTTGGCAGTAGTTGGCTATGTGCAAATAATTACCTCTGTTGTGGTGATCATGGATCTTGTTGTTTCTAGTTTTGCATGACCCTGAGCATTGAGGTGCACATTTATTGTTAGAAGTGAAGATCTTCCTTCCTTGTCCTCTTTTTCTCCCACTTTGAGCGCCTGCAACATATCCAAATCTGTTTTTATTTTTTTTGTTATGACTTCTTTTACATGTTTTATGTAAGTCGAGATTCCACCAGATTGTCTGCCATATCTTTGATTTCTGGTTGCTGGGTTGTGAAAGCCTGCAAAACCCTCCATATGCATAGGCTTTGTTGCCCAGGTTTCTCGTAGGCATAAAATACCCCCTTCTTGTAGCATTTTCCTGGCTGATTCATGCTTGAGGGCTCTCTAAATACTGGCAATGCTCCAGGATATAATTATAATGCCCAATTGATTACCTTTATTAGTTCTCTGGATTCTAATCTCTATGCCCATTGTTTGTTTGGTGTTAAGCAGTTCTTGGGAGGGCTCCCTGGTGTCAGGAATGGTAAGTGGCATTCACTGTCTCACTGTCTATCCGGTCATGTTGTTCCCCCTTTTAGTTTTTTTAAATATTTTGTGTATTACTTATCTTATTTCGGTGGGTCCTTCCTGGGGTCTTCTCAGTATACTCAAGTTGTTATAGTTCTGAAGCGATTGTGTCTGTGTTGTTCTGCTCAATATGCTTTGCAAATTTCTCTACCTTTTTCGGAACTTTTGAAGGATCATTAGTTGGATTAGCATATGAGGATATTTTTCTTGCTTTACCTCATCTATTTCGATGACCCAGTTTCCAAAGCTTTCTTTTTGCCGAAGGACTATTTCTGAAGTGGAGGGATTTTTCCATGTTACTATGGTGTCATCTAGGCTACTATTTTTCTAATTAGGTACAAATTGTATACTGATCATATCTTCACTTGTTATTCCTGTTAATGAAGGTATATGTTGGGAGAGCCTCAATAGGTTTTCCCATTTTACTATATCATGCCTACCCGTTGATTTATACAGAGGTGGAAATATGGCCTTCCATGCATTGATTCAGTGGGCCGAGTTTGATTTATAGTCCTTCACGGCCTGCGAGTATGTCATTTTTTCATGAGAATTCTCTTTAGGTGGGTCCCAAGGAGACCTTCTCATTTGGGTTTCTGTTAGTGTTTGTGATCCTGCTTTTGAGGGCTCTTCATAATTGGTATAATGTTCCTCTCGATGTCCGTCTTCCTTTTCAGGTTGAGGGCTTTTTTGGTTCAAAGATAACACAGTCTGCATCATGTTGAACCCTATGGTAATGGCTTGTGAAAATATGTTAGCTCCCTTTATGTTCCCTTCTCGAAATGTTTTTTTTTTGCTTGAGTTTCTTTGTAAAAATTGGATATTCCTTCTTGCTTCCTAGCCCATCCTTATTCGGAATTGGCTTTGCTAATGACTCAGCTCGGGCGTCAGTGAACTATCTCCAGCTTCTTCTGATTTGTGTCATCTTTTAGTATTTCTGCTGTTTTTTTGTCTTTTTTGTCACACGTCTTCATATCTTACTTGCAGTGTTTTCTTGCATACCCGAGCTTGAAGTTTCCTGAGTCGTGGCTAACTCAATGATTGGCAAGTTGGCTGCCTTTGTGGTCCAGGGCAGTTTGTTTACTGATTTGAGTTTTGAGGTGACATTTACTAGTTCTCCTGCTTCCATTATTAGTTGGCCACTTGATTGTGATTTGCAGCCTTTTATTGACTCTGATCATATAGTGTCAGGTTCTATTTTGACAGTGATTGAGTTTTGATGACATTGATTGGAGTAGGGGAGTCTCTAGTTGTCTCTTCCTCTTCTTTGCCTACTGCTTTAAGTTCAGATTCATTAACTCATTTATCATTATTAGCATGACTTCTGGAAGTGTCGTTAGTTTGTCTACAATATCAGAGCAGTGGCATTCCCTGACTTTAAGCCCTTTGTCTATGTTATCAAGTTGGGCTGAGGTTTTTACAATCGCTAAGGCTATTTGGATTATGTCCATTTGGATTTCCAGTTTGTGTGATTGCTAGGTGAGAGCATTAATTGCTGCCATAAGAGTTGTATTTATGTAGGGTAGTAATTTGTCTTGGTACTTGGTGAGCTCATTCTTTCATATTTTGCTATTGGTTTATATTCTCTGCCTCCTGCTGGACATTGCTGGTTCCAACCCTTGGCAAGCTAACTTCAATGAACGTTTGTCTAGAGGATTGTTTGATCGAAGGGGTTGTATTCATTAGAGAGGTTGTGGTCTTCTTGGTTCCTGTCATGTTGTTTTCCATTACAGTGCTAGTAGATTGAGTCTCCTTTTATCCATAAACACTTTAGGGGTGTTCTCTTTTGGGCTTGAGGTGGGACCTCCTATATTAGAGGTTGGTGTCCCCCTGGCAACAGTGTGAAAGTATTCAGTGAGTGTCTTATGTCTCAGCCCCTGTCTGCTTTCCTATTTTTCAGTGGACAAAATGATTGTCTTTAGTGTGTTGCTGTTTGCTGTGGCAGTCACTGAATTATTTTTTTCTGTTGGCCCTACTGCCTCTATGTTATTCATAGATGATGGTGATTCACTGTCACTTGAGTGGCTAAAAATAACCTCATCCGGAAGCTTGTGTTCAGTTATCCTCCCCATATTTATATTGATCATTGCTAATAGACATTCACTGTCTGTTGGATCGTTGTTCTTTACTAATTGGCATTCGCTGTTCATTGAGATGCAAATAGCAGCCCTGTCTTCTTGGGTTATGGACACTCTTTTTTTATCTCTGCTCTGTGGCACCGACTTGATTCGCTTACTGACTTTCTCCATTACTCTCCTTTGTAAGAAGATTTTATGGGCTATCTTGCAACCCTTAGCAAACACCTGTTTTTTCCTCAAAGTGGTGTTCACCATCTTATGTTTAAGATTCAGAGAGTGCACCTGTATGTTCCTTGCAACTGCTCCAACTCCTAGGTCAACATCAGAGATCTCTTTCCTGCTCATTTAGGTGCAGTAGGCTCATTAATACTGTGTCACACTATGAATGAGTTTTAAAGTGAGGTGAGATGAGGCCGGAGGTCCTGTGTCCTATTTGTGCAGTATATTTCCTTTCGTTCTCTTTGTTTGTTTCAGGTGGTGATTAAAATATCCACTGATAATAGTGGGTTCTTTTGCTGAATGCCACTAAAACTTTTGGGAGGGATGCCCTAACTTCAACCTCCACTCAAGACTTAGAAACTTGGAGTTTGAGTCTGCTTGTTTACTATATGCTATTAGCTGCTCTTTAGCTGCTCTGATCTTTTTGCTTTCGTCTTGTAGGTTTTGTGGTCATGCTGCACTTCGTCTCTGAACTGTCTCAGGATCTCCTTGCACTATTAAGATGAAGGGTGGAGTAAAAGATGCGGCACAGTGCATATGGTGAGCAAGGCACAATGAGGAAGCCCACAACCCGCACCTGACCCCTAGCCTGGCCACCTCTGTGGACCCCTCAAGGCACACTCTCCGCTACGGCTAGCTACATCCACTGTGCTCGCTGCACACACACTCCTTCTGGATCCCTGCAGAATTTGCCAAGGTTCTTCTCTCTCTTTTTGCTTGCCTTTTTTCCTGAAAAAGTGAGGGTTTTGTGGTAAAAGCTGGCCCCCCGCTAGAGTGTGCAGCCCACCTCTGCCTGTCAAACCGTTCTCGCCCCCTGGAGCTAACTGTTGGGGGGTCAGCACCTGCTCTGAAATCACACTTGCCTGGCTCATTGCAGTGCAGAGCTGGGACTGAAGGCTGAAGGCTGACGGCTGAAGCGTGGAACTGGCGCGGGGCAAGGCAGGGTGGGGCAGGGGCATGGTGAAGCAGTGGAGCGGCTATGTCGGACTCGTTGGACCCAAGCTCTGACTGCCCGAGTCCCCGGTCCACTTCTAGTCAATCTTATGATGTGGTGGCTTTGGTGTTGGAGTTGGTGGCTGGGGCTCCTCTTTGCCCAGTGCTTGCTGCTGTTGCTGCGCCTCCTCCCACGTGCGTGCGTGCCTTGCGTGGCTAGAACTTCCGACCACCAACTTCAGAGTTCTTGTTCGAGGACTGAGAGCTACTAACCCTTGGTTCTGAAGCAGAGCGCTGTCCTGTGAAAACTGCTACAACACCTTGTCTGGGATGGTAAGTGGGGTGGGAGTATCTGGTGTAATTCTCTCTAGCGTAATTACTCTTACTCACCTCAAAATCAATTGTAATTATAAGAGGAGCATAATACAGCATTTGGCACTATTTTATTAGTGCATAATGCACCCTTGCATCCAAAATGGGCCTGAGGATGCATTTTCTGCTAAGAAAATTACACTAAATGCTACAGGCCTTGAACAGCAGTAGCCAGCAGCCACACACTCGCTCTTTTTTTGCTGTTCCTGTGCTCCCGCGGTAGGATTTTTGCCCCAAATTAATCTAAATTACTCAAGTTGCCGTAATCATGTAATTTTGGTAATCGTTGCATCACAAGAGTAACGCATAAGTACTGAAATTACTCTGATGACTCTGGTGTAATTAACATTTTGGCCAGGCCAAGTAGTAAGTGATATATAAATGCATTTACACTGCAATACAATCTATTACCCACACTAATACTAATAACTTACCACTCCTCAGGTGGGCCTTTTAATTTTAGTTCATACAAACTGCATATTAATTCCCCTTTACTGCTTGACACTCTTCCACTTACCGAAGACTAAACTGCTAAGGTTCATGTCCATCACCCAAACCTGTACCAGTCCAAAGCAAAGAACCCACCCATCACCAATTGTTCAGGCATGGAATAAATGAGGTGATCTACCGCATGCTGCTAACTAATGGCAGATTTTAACTTAGTCCACCAAGGCAGGTTGCAACAAGTTACATACTACAATTGCTTCTTGATATCTCACAATGAAAATCAGATATGGGATTATATTAACAAAGCCCAGCCCAGTCGATCTCTCCATCATTTCTCCCTTTAACCTAAGCCTGCTCAGGAACATAAACTTCAAACAAAATATCACAGAATGCTCAACCTAGTGCAGTGACCAGCTAAGTGAACTATGATCATAAGAAATGCCATGAGCGGCCCTGCAGAGCTGTTCAAAACTGCCAGCTTACTAAAAACTATAAACTGCGTGCCTGTCTCTCAAACATTTTCGAAGTGCTGCATCTTCATAACACGATAACCGTACCCCTGCGGTCATCACACATGACATAAGAACACTTCCCGCACAGGATCAAAACAAAGACAACACACCCAGAATCACGCCTCCTACAGTTGTAGCATGCTACCCATGTAGGAAAGTGCATCAACTCCCCACATACAGGCAGTAAGCACTATACAAAATGTTGCAATATAATACAATATATCTCTTGCATTCATTTTGGATTGCATTCTCTTGCATTCATTTTGGATTGCATTCATTTTGCTCTACCTTTGTTGCTTTTGTAATATCCAATGGAAACTAATGATTTTGCAACAACCTTTTTCCTATCTTTTATATTTGAGAAGTGAAAGCAGTTTTACTTTAATGATTTGCTCAACACTGCCAAATTAGTGCAGAACATGTGGCCTCCTTGTTTGACCCCATGCGATAATTTATCTAATAAGGATTCAGAAAAATGTGAGACGGGCTCAAGGATCAAAACTTCAGACTCCCGAGTGAGTCAGCTGCTTACTTCAAGACCACTGCATCACCACTGGCAGCCCTAATACCTACTGCTGTAAAATGTAAACTCTTCGCCTCTATGGCTGTTCTTTACCTGTGTGTCTCACTAGACGGATGTGCTTATCTGAGTGCGTCACTGCCATATATGCATATGGTGCAATTATCCAACTCACTACTTAACACTTAGGAATAATGTAGAACACTTTACCCATTGTTCAGCGTTCCACTAGTGTTTCTCATGTTTACTATTTGGAATATAACTAGAGGGAATTTAATGAATGAATGAATGAATGAATGAATGAATGAATAAATAAATAAATAGATAAAATGGCCTCCAATGGAGCCATGTCCCTGGAAGCAATGTCAAAGAAAGCAATGCTACCACCCTACAAACCTTGCTATACAGAAACCGAGAACAATGTAGGTATCTTTTAATCATTTTGTATTTGTATAGTGAGAAATAATTAAAATAATCCACCTTCCTTTTGTGTAAGGGAACATATATTAAGAAATGCAGTAACTGCTCCAAAGAACTCTGCGTGCCTAGGATGTTATTATTTATATTTCAAACTCATCAAGTAGGGATGGCATGCAGACAAAGGCAATTATTTGTGATGCTTTAAAAGATTCCGTGGTTCACACACAATTGTGATCTTAATAATTTTTGATTAGTGCCTTGAAGTGGCCTCCTAACTGCAGGAAAGCTGAGATCAACTACAATAAGTATGGTTACACACAAAATTATGCAAAAAACATTTTCGATTGTATTTTGACTTTTTTTTATAAACCAGGTGTACCGTTACCACATAACAAGGAGCAAATGAGCTTAGAAATGATTGAGAGGGACTAGGGTTAGGACTTTTGAGGTCCCGGGTGAAAAGGTAACATGTGAGACTCTTCTAATTTGCAAATGGCTAAATGTCACAGGAAATGACATCCCAGGAAGTGACATCAATTGGACATTGAACCCCTCGCACAATGGAAGCAGCTTTTCATGAAACAACTTTCCTGGTGTAGCTATCGATAAAACATAATAAGGCTAATAAAACGAGTACATGTATTTTAAAACTCTATGGGGCATATTATCTACAAACTGCGCTAAATATCGCAAAACGCGCTTAGCGCGTTTTTCAGTATCGCCCTCTATCACTGAATTACCTCGCCATGTTAGCGGCTTATTAGCAACGCTTTGCTAACAAGCGTAGTACAATCCAGTGATAGACTGCGATAATCCTCATTAGCATGTGAAATCCAGGGATGATTTCACAGCGCTAATGAAAAGCTTGGTAATACGGGAGTGTGTACTTAACCCTACAATCCACCTCCCATACGCAATAATGCTAAGTCAGGTTTTAATCAGGCGTTAGGATCATGCGATAATGGGGGCTTAGCACGACTTTTCTCATTTCTAAGCGGGGCCGGGGCAGCGTTGCTAATGCAGCGAAGTTGTGTTTACAATGTTTTTCAGTGAAGTTATTGTAAGGAACGCCTACTTTGCATCTCATTAGCGATGTATATCACTAAGATGCGTAGCATTAGGAAATCGGCTGATAACATGCGCTGATGCATGTTAGCGCCACCTTGTTAATAGGGCGATAAGAATATCGCCGCTTTAGCGGCAAAAAGTGCCGTTAAAGCGGCGATACTGCCCTTGATAATATGCCCCTATATTGGGTGGAAAGTTTGGCCCAAGTCTCGCCAAAACGTATATCTTTACTCAAATGTCAACTTCTGGCTTCCAGATTAGTGCATTCTACATGTATGTATATAACATGTATAGAGTGCAAACCTAGATAGGGAAGGAACACTGTACAGGGTCAAAGGCAGAGGCACAGTCAACATGTAATCGGAAGGGTAGCTTGTCCGTGGATTGTTACTGCATCATGATGCAGTGTTCTTTGAAGAGGTGAGTTTTCAACTCTTTTCTAAATGGGATCCATGTTGAGGCAACCCTGATGGATATGGAGATATCGTTACAGATCTTGGGTGCATTGAAGCGGAAGACCTGCTGCTATGTTCTTTCACCTGCAGTATGAGGGTGTCTTGGCTGCTGGTGTGCCAAGAGCCACCAGCTATGTTGAGCTTGTCTGGCAAATACGCTGTTTTTGCCATTTGTAATGTCTTGGTAAGTGAAGCAGGTGGTTTTCAAGATGGTGCAAGAAAGCAAGGAAAGCCGGTGAGGCCAATGCGATCATATCTCTTCTGCCCTGGACAAGGAATGCTGAGGCATGTAGGAAGCCCTTAAGGGGGCCAGCATGGAGTAAAATTTCAACATTTTTCCATAAACAAAGTGAAATATTAGGTATGCAAAACAGACAAATCTTGAGGTAAAAATAAAAAAGCAAATAGTTGAAAAAAGCTTAGTTTTAATTAATTGTAAAATTAAGTAACAGGTTATAGACATATACATGTGGGTTCTGATATATGTATCTTTTTAATTTTGTGAGTATAGTAAATCAGATGCCAACCGAGGTAAGGTGTTGCAGAAGCCAAACTGTACAGGCAAACTGTTAGGGGTTTTGGTGGCAATGATCAGCATTCTGCGATTTTTCAGCTCAGAAGTAAATTTTTAAATGTGGAACTTACATAATGTAATCATAGGTGGGCTAAAATGGTTAAATGGTATGTGCTCTGAGACATGACTACAAGGCCCCTAAATCCCTACTCCATACTTTAAATGTTCTAACTCTGATTACTGTTATAAATTTAGGAGGTTAAAATTGCATTTTCTTTGTGACCTAGCATGATGCAGATTGAATTTTGCAACACAGCTGTATAGAAAACATCCAGATGCAATTAAATGATGGTGCGAGCTTGGCTCACTAACTGGTCCCTTTCTCTTGACTACACAGTGCTATATCATGGTTGCAAGGGGTTCCCATGTGGCCATAAATTTACCAGCATGGCATGTAATTTCATACCTAAAGTAAGGCAAAATTCAGAAAAAGGAGCAAAAGCCGGTATTTTTCTAAATTGTCTACAGGAGGACCAAGGTTGAATTGTATAATGCTGCTAATCCCACCCATCATATATCTATCGTGGTGGGAGGTTTAGGTGAGAGCCATGGTGGATCCATTTTACAACCACATGGCTAAACTGTTGCTCACAGGTTGGTGCATATCCTCTCTGACAGCTATAGCCTCAACCATCTGTGGAAACACATATATAGCCCCAAATTGTACTTTTATAATACTCACTGTTGATGAGTCAGCTGTGAAGACTGTTATTTCAGATATGCCTTATTAGTATTGCCAATTTCCATTTCCATTGTACTTTTAGAAACATTTCCATCACAGTTCCACTTTCAGGAACCATTTTCTTAAATACATAACATCAGAAAAGGTTCTTGCAATGAGGAAGTTAATGTTTATAATTACCCCCAGAAATATATTGCAAGTGTTCCAACTTTCACCTGTTCTTCTTAGTGAAACTCTCTAGTGCAACATGTATGGCCAGAGGCGAGCATCTTTTACTCACTGGACCATAGGAAGAAATCTGCACCTCACTGAAGAGGCGTACTAAGGGTGAGACCATTTTGGGGTGGTTTGTGTTCCCGTTGGGAGGAGACATTATTACATGATATGGCTGGACTGTTCCTATCTGAGCAGGAACAAGACTGAGCGGCATGAGGTTGGTTGGTCCCTGTTAGTAGTGGCAATGTGAATAAAAGCATAGACTGAATTCCACTCAAGTGACGATCAGTATCCTATATTCACCCCCCTACCCCATAATTTTCTGCTTTTTCTCAATAGAGAAAAAAATCTTAAAAGAATATTGTGGAATATAACTTGTATCTGTTTTATCTCCAGCCATATATGTTCTAAAAAAACACACATCGAAGCCTGGGTTGTTCCATTATTCAATGAACGCCATCAACTCAACCCAGGTCAAATGCTTTGTACAATAAGATACTTATTGCAATGATTTCAATCTGTCATTTCTAGTGAAAGATGTGGATTGTTTTTAAGCATAACATTAATAATAAAATACTTCCTTATACACACAAACCAGAAATCTGCTAAACGGACTTGGCCATGTGTAATCTGAGAAGTCACTACATGACTGTCATTCCATTTATTTGTACAGAATTTTCTTTCCTTTTAAGTTTGGGTTGCCTGGCCTACTTCACCCATTAGCACCTGCTAGTGACAGCACTGCTATACGATCAACTCAACCCAGACCAAATAATTTGTACAATAAGTTATATATTACACAATCCCAATCAATCACTTCTAGCAAAAGAATGTTGATTGTCTTTTAGCATAGCCCAAATGTTTACTTTTTACACACACAAACCAGATCTTTGTTGAATGGACATAACCATGTGCAATCTGAAAAGTCAATACATGATGCGTGGGTTGGACTTTTATTCTCTGTATTTGTCCACAGTATTCTTTGTTTGTAAGTTTAGGTTTCCTGGATCACTTGCCCTGTTCGTTATTGTAATTTGTTAATTTAGTTAGCTTACCACTTTTTGGTTCTTTTAAGTTCTTTTATTGCTTTTATTCTTTATTTAGTTCAGTTTTTAGGTCTTGCCTATGCAGCACTTGCGCTATCTCTTTGAGAATTGCTGTATTCAGGTATGGACTTAAAGCTCTACCCATTTTCGCCCATCTTTTCAAATGGCTCCTCTTAGTGTCCTTTGTACATGGTGACTTTTGATTCATGAATAGGCTGACTAGTTCCTCCTTAGTACCTCCTTTACTCCTTTTGTAACCGTGCATGAGGACTGCCCCTGTAACATGTGTTGTTACTCGGTATGTGTTATTTACAGTCTGTGAGCACTATTTTCTTAAATGACTTTCTCCTATTGCACGCACAACATGGTCTCCTACAACTGCTTGTCTTTTTTTAAGCAGCGCTGCACACCTCACTTTATCTTATCTTATGTTTTTGCTTCTACAATGGCTGCTGTGCCATTAACACTGCACACACCCTTATATATATTTTTTGAAAGCAACCCGTCACTCTGCACTTTATTTTATGTTTTTTTAAGCCGTGCTTTGTTATGGCTTTATGGCTTCGTTATGGTCTTTTTTCACCAGCGCGGCGCGCTTTGGTTTCAACAATGGCGGCAGCACATTTCTTTTCTGATGCGAGGCTCACCCAAATCAATCTTCATACTGCGCACAGCGTGGCATGCCGCAACCTCGCTTTACCAGCACACCACACTTCATCTTGAACAATAGCGGCGTGCAGCTCGATCCTATTTCTTTTCTCCTATGTCAAAACCCCCACCCCTGTCCTGTCCCCCTACACTAACTTAAATATGCACAGGCGCTGTGCTTAAACTTCCAGCATTGAACCAATTTCATATTAACAACAAAGGCACCATGCTTTAAGTTGCAGCACGGGGCCTGCTTTTCTATTTACAAATACAATATTTGCAGTAGCGGCTCGCATAGGGCGTGCTGCGGGGTGGTGAGGCGGGGGGTAGCAAACACGGACATACGACGGAACGGAGGAACGTAATAATTACTTTCCTCCGTTCCATCCTATGTCCGTGTTTGCTACCCCTCCACCCTGCCCGCCCCACCGCACGCCCTATGCGAGCCACTACTGAATATTTGAAAGTTTCGCAAATGCAAGACCTATTGCATTGCAAATGCTTGTTTTGAGATGTCTTATGGAAGCATAAGTTCTAATCCCAGTTGTTCATCATGATCCAATTATGTGATCCTGGCTAAATTCCATGTGCTTCCTGATCTTCAGTTTCTCTAAACAACTTAAATAGTTTCCCGTGCAACATTAATCAGTATGTAAAATTACAGAGCATTTAGTTTTAATGAAAAGTTACCTCCTTTTCCAAATTTAAAGGAACTATCCCTACTTGTGAACAAAGTTTGTTTGTATTTCACTTTTGAAAAGAAACATGACATGGGGCTCGGGGTTCTGTTCTGCTGTGGTGACTCAGCTGGAAAGAAATGTTTCATGGAGTGCATTGAAAATAAATCTGTGCTTCAGCTTGAACAATGGCGGCTGAGCGGCTTTATCTTATTCCTCCTTTCCCATGTCACAGCCCCCCATCCTTGTCCCGCCCCCCTACTCTAACATAAATATACAATGGAGCTGGGCTTTATGTTGCAGCACGGTGCCCCCTTTTAGATTTACAAACCCTCTTGTTGAAAGTCTTGCAAATGCGAGACCTATTGCATTGCATACCGTAATTTACTCCCCCATTTTAACTTCTCTAAGCAGTGCTGCACCTTTATAGTTTATTTATTATTCTTTCTAACAAACAACTAAATAAAAAACAATGGTGCATTCTCTAAAATACAAACAAACCAAAAACTCATTCCCAATTAAAAAAATTACAAACATATGCTCTGCTGCAATCTTCCTCTATGTAATTGCATTAAGTGTGCAGTACAGTATGTAGCTGAAACAGGCTCCTTTACAGCTCCACAAGTACATCTAGTAACAGGCGAAGAAACTGCACCCTTTTCTTGCTTTATGCATTTTCTTTTATTACTTATGCTACTGCTAGTGGTCATCCTCAGCTTTGGCTGTTTAATGCAGTCAGCAGTCTAAACCTGTAGTGGGCATGTCGCAGGTGGTCAAAAGGTAAGTCTGTCTGCACCCATCCGTGCACCCATCAAGCAAATGGGTAATAATAATATTTTTTTCTTTATTCGGATGACAACACATCCATAAAAAGATGCAATAAAACATTCATACAACATAAAAATTAATACAATACCGCTAATTAAAACAAAATAAGATTCACACGCCCTGCAAGTCTAGGGTTATATACCCCTACACCCCAATAGTAACCTCATGATTACAAAGCAATGAGAGATCAATCCCTTCTTGATAACCTGGATCTGTAAGCTGCCTGCAAAAAACTAATCACAGCAAGAAGGGTGTAGGGTTTGGTAACAGCTGTAGGTGCAAAAGTTTTACTTTTGCCTGCCTAAACTTCAAACTCTGTGGTTAGGGCCGGAGGAATCATTTTATTGGCACTGAGAATAGTTTACACAATAAAACAAAATGCAATGTATCCTGTGGAGGCTTAAGATCGCAGCCACAGGAGCCTCTTAGGGATAAGGAAAGAAATCTGGCTGGAGAAGCTAAAAGGTGGTGAACTTGATTAAATCCGAAGCATGTAATTAAAAATCTATCATGGGCGTTAGAGAGTGCAGAAAGGCATGGTTCCATACCCGGCACAGACTTTCACATTACATAAGCCCTCACTGTAGGATTACTGAGCTCTTTGTTTTCGCGCTGGACAGTGACAAATTTATGAAGTAACTCTTTTGTAATGTTGAGATCCTCAGGCATAAAGTTTCATGTGCAAAAAAAAAGGTCTGGCCTTCCTATGGCCTGTGCACATTCCTTGATATAACGTATTCAGGGATTTTTAATGCCTTGTTCCAGGGCCAGACAATCCATTAAGATCAAGTGGGTTAAACCCTCATCTTCGCGTGACCAAATCTTTATCCGGCAAAGTAATGGTTTAATTGCCACTTGATCTACCAGGTAGTCAACCCCTAGCTCTTCGTGCACGAACCAAGCTGGCATGCGTTGGGAGACTCGCAGGATTTGGCGTAAAAACTTGTTTTCCACCACCTGTAAACTATGAGAAGAAATGTACCCCCACACCTTACTGCCATAAAAAAAATTACAAATGTATGCTCAGCTGCAATCTTCTTCCATATAATTGCATTAGGTGTGCAGTAACTTATATAGCTAGTACAGGCCCCTTTACAGCTCCACAAGTACATCTAGTAACAGGCGAAGATACTGCACCCTTTCCTTGCTTCATGCATTTTCTTTATTACTCATACTACTGCAAGAATATTTTTTTTAAAAATAATAAATCTAACAAACGTTCTCATTTGCAACGTTGATAGCTCTAAATGTAACAAATGCGAGACCTACTGCACTGCAAATGCTTGTTGTTTCCAGCAGGTGCTCATAGCAGCATCAGTGGGCATTGAACTCCATCTTTTTCTGTTTGAGCACAGTAGAGAGCAATCCTCTTTCTTGCTATACCACGCTGTCTGGGTGCTACACGGGCTCCACTTCCATGATCATCCCCAGCTTTGGCTATTTAATGCAGTCAGCAGTATAGACCTGTAGTGGGCATGTCGGAGGTGTGCCGGAGGTGGTCAAAAGGTAAGTCTGTCTGCACCCATCCGTGCACCCATCAAGCAAATGGGTAGGAATGCTGCCAGTATCACTACTCAGATAAGTAGGGATCATCTCCAAGCTTTAAGTACCTCTAACCTCAGCTCGCGTATGCCTCCCTGTCTTTGTGCTGCTGCTCCTTTGTTCACAGTTTTTTATGCCCTCCACTTCCACATTCACTATTCATACATGACCCCTGTTGGTTTTGTCTTTAAATACCAGCTATTCTCAGCATTTTACCGTGCCATACAAATCTGGTGTTATCAATGCCCACTGTCAGCTAGCTGGGCAGGCACATAGAGCCATAATTTCGGTTCACTGGGCACCTAACACCCCTGGCCACATAGCCACTGCACATGCTTCTGCACTATTTATAGTTATGCCCCTGAAAGCTGCTCCATCCCCCGAGCCACCTAGCCATGGTCTAGTTTTGCGAGGCTCAAGGGATGGGTAAGACCCAGGGAGGGGGGGGGGGGGGGCTTTTCTAGGCCTTACGGTGCTTGATCATTGGTGGTCCCCTTTTATGGGCCTCACATATATTTTGCATTGTGTATTGCGAGGGACAGAAGTGGGGGAGGCACAAGAGTAGTGTAGTGTGAGATCATGATTAGTGGGATGCACAAAGCTGGTGCCGGAGCCCCATGATGGTGAGCTGACATTGGGGTACCGTTCTCATTTTGTAAAAAAAAAGCGATTGGTGGACTTTTTTTAAAAGAATGAATTATACTGCTAGTGTTCTAGCAAGAGTCAAAGCACAAAGCACCCCCCTCAGCCCTTTGAAGACATTAACACCTCATTAAGCGATGCAATGGCACAAGGAAGGCAGCTGGGGGCCAAGAGCACAACTCCTTGATTGTCAGAGATACAGTGGCCACTACTGAGGAAATGACGTTCAAATAACCACGTGGGACACCTTTTAAGTGCATGGGACATTATTCAATTGCACAAGTGAAGAGTTGTGGCATTGAGTACAAGGAGACAAGAAGACTTGGTTCGCAATAAAGGGAACAGCTTCCCTCCTCCTTTAACCTTGGACTTGGTCCACTCTCCAAACATAGTGGAGACATGCCATCCACTCATGCCTGCCATCGACTTGTGCCCTGCTCAGCTTATCATTTGGAGTAGTAGTGCTACCTTCCTCTTGAAAAGGTAATGATACCCAGCCAACACTCCAGGTAAGGCATGAGGGTCCCCCATATATGTGGGTGAGATCGGTTACTGCTACAAGACGTACAAGGGCTCGCTGGGGCATGAGTGCTGGGTGAAATGTACAACTCCTGTGTAACCAGGATCTGTGCATTTGCCATTCTGGTCCAACTTGTGGAGGAGGCAGCACCCCATAATGTAGTTGTACGTATGCAGGAATACTTCTACTTACCTACACTTACTCATGCGGTGAGTAAAATTTAAAAATATAAATGGTAAGAACATGCATCATTATAACTTTATTTAAAAAAAAATATTTCTTCATCTAGAAACTATTTTTTACTGTTGAGCTGTCCCTTCCCACTAAACCTACAAATAAAGACCTCTGCGGACACTTTCACACCCAATAAGCATGATTATTTCATCATTTTTGGGACTGAAGTCGAGTGCTGATTATGGAGAACCACTTGGTATATTTATGAATACTTTTCAAGTTACAACTTTGGGGTAATCGAGCATTCACCGATTCCCAAGAGTTGTGCTGCCATGAGTCATTTCTCAGTCTTCTCTCTTGCAGCAAAAAGCTGCTCTGGATATTTCCATTAATCAAGAGGGTGTGTGACAGTGCACTCCAGCAGCAGTAGGCTGCTGGGTGTAGTTTTGGTGATTACCAGGAGGGTGTGGATTTACCATCACATCCAATAATTACCAGAGCTGTCACCAGCAGTTTTTCGCTGACTGAGGATGCAGAAAGGACCAGCAGTAACAATATTGCCATGGATCATTCCCCTTTTTTTAATGTAGCATTAGTGGCTTCTGCTAATGTTAACGCCACCACAGCTATTACAGCTGTAGTTAAAATCATATTTCTTATCAGGGCTGTTGAGCACTCACCACACACCCAATGGTCACCTTCCTGCCCTCCCCTAGCCACACGCATTGTCCTAGACTCACCCTAAACTAGGCCTCACGGTGCTGGATCCTGTAATAAAAGACTGATAGTGTGTAATAACAGACTGCAGTTTGCTTCTGTAGGCTTCATCTGTGAGCGTAAATACTATCGGGTCTTCATTCTATGAGGCAATTTTAGTCTTATGCACTTAAAGATGAATTTGATACTTGAATGTGAAACACTAAGTAAAAGTTAGGAGCACACAATGTTTTGTAAATCTAATCTTTTATGTGTGAAGCTCACAAAAGCATTGTTACTCATTGTGTGCGCTAACCCTGTTTTGTGTGAAGATATCTCTGCAGCAGAGGAGAACCTATAGTTAGCAGTTAATGCAGCTGGTATGGAATCACGTCATTGTTGGCATCAGGGCCTTAGCAGTGGAGGAAGGAAGCCAGTGTCAATATTCCGCATCCGCAAGCAATTTCCTGTTTTACCTGGCAAACTGGTATTCCTGAATGAAAGGATAAACAAATCACTTTGTGCATGTAGAAGGCCTGGGTGCCACCATGTTGCCTTCAGTTTGTTGTGTGTGGAAGCCGGTATCTCTGTTTAGATCTGGGAAAGCTAAAGTCTTGTGTCCAATAAACAGAGTTGGCTTTGGATCAACTCCTTCAAGCCATTGGCTTCCTTGTTTGGGAGAGACTTCAGCCACTGGCTTGAGACATTGTCATTCACATCTTGGATTAGGCCAGATGAGTTTTCTAGTCTCACAGATATGGTATTGGCTAAGGGTGTATCCTTCCCTCTCCTAGGAAACCCTTCTATTGGGAAAGATGAGGACTTTCCTTACATCTGAAAAGGAAACTCAATCATCACACTTCTGTCCCATTCAGTTCGTTATCTTATACGTGTATTGTATAAACAGCCAACGTTTTGTTATTTTTCACTGCAAAACACATTCATTCACCTTAAGGTAAAACAAATAAAAACAGGGCTGTCTTCTAATGCATTAGATGGAGAATCCTTTAGTATCTAGAGCAACCGCATGTATCCTCTGCCCTGCTGCTAAGTTTGTAATAGAGCGAACTGCAGGAGTTAGCAGATTCTACATCCATGGCCTGGAGTTAGCCACACATTCAAGACTTTTGCCACTTGGAACTCTCCAATTTTAGGTCTGATGCTGAGCACGGGTCTTTGCCAACAGCCAAAGTTGGCACATTTGGAAGGATATTCAGGAATGAGTGCATTCAGGGCTTTCCAGATAACAAGATGCCCCTCAGACAGATCTTTGTCATGGCCAGTTCAGGCCTCTTTGCAGATCTGTTACAGTATGGTATGCTTTACACTGTCAATTCTCCCTCAGCAGGCTCCTCACATATGTACTGAGTTCAAGTTCATACGATTAATGCATTTGTTCAGACTGTATCTAAAACAAATTCTGCTTACACGAGTTCCACATTGTGGTGCTAAATATTATTAAGCTGAGTAAACGATTGAGAATGCTGTCATGGAAATAGCCTATGGAAGTGGCTGTGGGAAAATGAAATCACATTAGCTCTACGATGGAGATCATTGGGTTGCCTTGAGTGGAGTGGATGAGGACTGAAGGGATAACTCCTATTACATACATCCTTTTGTAAAATAGCATATCATTGTTCCTTTCTTTCCAGTCATTGGTCAGCCTTTACATTCTGTGAGAGAATCCATTGTCACTGGCCTTTCTCACACCGACTGGTCCACTGCAGTCTGTGCCCACAATATACAATATGTTGTATGCCATTCTTTGATATCAAGCATGCACATTGATCTGTGCACCACATAAATGGACTAGTTCAAAACACTTTACAAAATGTAAGGTATATCTATAGAAACATTTTTGCGGCAGCAGCGCCACAGAACAAGTCCGCCGTGGGTACAATGCTACAAGGTTTTAGGAGCAAGGCTCCAGATTCAATTCAGGTCATCCTGAAACCTAGATCAGTCTCCTATATGGCACTCCACACAACTGCCTCCTGGCCATCTCCCTCACATCATATCAAAGCTATCTTTCTGAACTGTAGGTATATATTCCTCCATGTAACATCCATATCTGTTGTCATCCAACACTTTGACCTTGATGCAAAGGCACTCACAGATAATAGCTCTCCTCATCCTCCAGACCACTCCCTCACAACCAGCAAGACCTTACTTCGATAGAGCAGTAAGAAAATGGTTGGGGTTGCCCTTATGCATAAGTAGTCCACTAAGTGCAAACCAACAAACCACTGAGGATGAACATCTTATACTGTTCACATGATAACAACTATTTTGTTGATGGTTTCCTTGGTTCTAGCACTATGAATTCACCTCCTCTCATGGTCAGATTTTACTGGGAGATTTCAATCGCGGCTCAGAAAAGGAGAAATATCCCCACACATCTATCCTTAGCTCATTCCTATCAGATAACAACTTACTACAATACTGTAAATTCGCTATGCACACTACGGACTACATGCTACACCACATACACATTTCTAACCATCTCACATTGGATTGTTTAGACTACGTTTTGCTTGCTTTCAAAATCTTGACCTTAAACCACTCTAGCCATGCTAAACTGGAGATGAAAATGGAAAACTCTAGAGATCTCGAATACAAGTGCAAGAAGTAACAGCAAATCCAACAGCTCTGACTTTAAAAGGCTATATCATGCTAGCACAGGCATTCACACAGTCAGACTAAGGAATAGGTGCAGCAGGTTTGGACCCAATGAAATATCATTGACGTATAAACAGACAGTTTGTTCTTGTCCCTCTAAGCTATTCAACTGTATTCATTCAAACTACTAACTTACCTCCACAGTTTAGAACTTGAGCTTTGTGGTGCCTCTCTGTCTGGATAATCAACGGAGCTTAGCGTTTTATATTACTTTATTTTTTTAGAGTTTTATATAGCGCAAACTAGACACAAAGATATTGGGTAACAGAGCGCTTTACATAGCACCAGTTTCGATACACGAGGACACATGCATTTTTGTTAGGCATGGGGAGATTAAGTGATTTGCCCAGAATCACAGGATGTTGAGCGTCGTTGCCGAGCCTCAAACCCGGTTCTCCAGCTACGAGGTCGATGGCTCTTGCCGTAAGGCTACATCCTCTCCCTATTAATTTGGTAGCATTCTTTACCACAAATGACCAAGCAGCAATAACACAACATGTTTAAATCTAGACCACACTTGTAAACCCACACTGTTAAGTTGCATCCGTGGACATTTAAACTATAGGTATATGCCTTCATACATGCACAGAGTCAATGCTTATTTCTCTATAACTCTCAACCATGTACTCCTTACTGCTTTGTAAGCTGACAACCACTCCTTTACCACAATCCATAACTTGAATCCTTCCTAGCCACCAGTAAAACATTGGACCTATGTAAATATTCTTACTTCTCATTCTTCACACGATCATGCGGTTTGTGCCCTGTGCAAGCACCTAGTCTAATTCATCTTCCTCTCTGTCATAGCTGTCCCATTTTTAGGAGACAGAAAGATACATAGACAACACCAGGATCCACTGTCATGGCATGTTAGCTTCATGCTTAAAAACTTAACTCACTTTGCTGCTTTATGAGTCCTCCCCAGTAGCGTCTAAAACATTTGCACATGACTGCTGACTAAGCCTGGGCGGAGTATGTGGAGTGGTGCTCCACGTAGTTCCACGGAGTTTAAAAAAAACTCTGAGGCACTACGTTCTGCCCCACTCCCACAAAAGTTTTTTATTTATTTTTTTAAAACGCTTACCTCCTCCTCGCCGCGGTGTCTCCTTCTTTCTGTCGTCCTCCTCCTCACGTACCCATATGTATTACGTCTTGCGTGAACTGCACAAGTGGACTCAGCTGTGACTGCACGCTGTCGGCTTCTCTTATGGGCAGCACGGTCAGGCGGGGAAGGAGCTTATCAGATTCCAGCACGACCAAGTTAAGGGGCCGTCAGGCCTCTTTTTGTCGGAATTTCCTGGCTGGGAGATGTTGGGAGCCTCACACCAACATGCAATGGGGGGAAACAAAGGCTCACTGTCTATTATCTCTTCATAGGTACTAAAGAGATGGTTTTGACTTTGTTCAGTCCCTGTATATAAGAGATATACAAGTACTTTAAGAATTTCAATTGTGTTGGTCTGTCCCAATATTTACACAAATAACAATAGAAATACCACAGTTTTGTAGTATTTCTTTTATAGCGCTTTAGCACTAGTTATCCCAAAGCAAGGTGTTAAAGCGCTTTACATAATATGTACACAGTATACATTGACAATAAGCCATATGTGTTTAAATCAATGTACAGGATGTGTTACATAAGACAGTGAGGGTAACTAGGTGTAGTGGCCATATGTTCTTCATTTCTTACTGTGGTATAGTGGAAGGATTACAATTTATGAACTGCAAGTAGCAAAAGGATCGCTGTGTGAAAAGCGGTAATTCACATATCCAGTTAAAATAAAAATCTGTCATCTGCATTTTACATAATGTGCTTTGCAGGAGACATATTAACCCTCTATGCTACTCTGATTCAAAACTAGGACTAGACAAAATACAGATCTCTCCAGCAAATATGTTATCTGCCAGAGTTATCTCACCATTATTATTATTCCCTCAGATTTAGCTGGCACACAAAGATCTTTGCAGCAGCTGCCTTAACCCTGTAAGATATTTTAAAATACAGACTTTTCTACCAATTTAGCATGACATACCAACAGCCACATTGCTCTTTGTTGCCAGTTTCTTTGTGGCAAGGTTTTAAAAAATAAATATATAAATTGAGGCCCACATTTTTTGTCCGGGTTGTGTCTATTTTTTGGCACAACCCCAAAGCAAAATCGAATTTATTAAATGTTGTAATGTGCTCAAATGTAATCATTATAGACCTGCTAAACAGATGTAAGGTCTTAAGATCTGATGTCACTTCCTTGTGACAACACTTCCTGTGATGCCACTTGTAAAGTCACGTGCCGTGATGTCACACACTGTGACGTCACAAGCCATGATGTTGCTTGCATACTGCCTAACTTGGCTAGTCCTTACACTTCTGTTTTTTAGGTCTCACCTGAGCCAGCGCATGCGCTGCACTGGCTGAGACTTTTAGTAAGGGCTTCAGAAAATGCTACCACTGTGGCCTAGTGCTTGCGTTGACGTGCGTGTGCACACGTGCAGCTGCCAGCTTTCGGCGCCCGAGGAGCCATCTGTAGCGCGATCACTTTTGCTGCTGCCGCGCACACACCACTCGCGTGTTTTTTTTTAAATGTCCTTTTCCGTGTGCGCGCACACAACTTGCTCACCACTCGCGTGTCTTTTTTAAAATGTTATTTGGCGCGTGCTCGCGCACACAACTCCTGGGCTTGCGGTATCACCGCATGAGGCCTTTCAGCACAGAAGGGGCCGGGGAGGTGCTGCTGGAGCCGTGTGACACCATACATCGTAAGCACTAGGGCGCAGTATGCTATGCTTGCACTGCTGCCCTGCATGTGCCTCTAATGCTGATCTCCTCTGTAGGGTTGACAATCTGTTGCCAAATAAAGCTACCTAATTAAGGTTTTCCAAATAACTGCAATAACCACCTACCTCTAGTCTCCTCTCTGTTCCACTGTAAATTCACATCACGGTATCGGCTACTACAGCCTGAAACAGGCAATGCTTTAGATCATACTCCCAACAGGAATTAACCAAAGACAGACCAGCCAAAGCTTGCAGCCATCTTTTCATAGGGATATTTCACGGACCAGAACAGCAAAGTAGGGCACAGGCAACAACAAAGTTATTTTAAAAAAATATAATAAAGAGCAGCTTTGAGTCTCATTTTCTAACGCTCTTTATAATCAAAAGAGCTAAGTGTTTTAAATTGTATGGGTGTTATAATAGTACATGTCTACATATTATTTAAAAGGAGGCTTGCACCCCACTTCTTTGTTGTCTTTTACACATCTCCTCTACAGTGTCTCTTTCACAAGATTGTGCGATAAGGATGGGTCGGAGTTTTGGAGTACTCATGAAAACTTTAAAACATATCCTGACTGGAACCACGCAGTGAGCAAAGGGTCACAGTGAGTGCGTCCGTTACTTGAATTTGCGGGAAGTTAACCCATCCACACCTAACAATAAGTCTTTGAAACTAAATCGGACCAGATGATGCTTTTTACAGCATGCATTTTTAATGTCATTGTTTAGTCAGAAGGCTGCACGTTTTCAAGGCACTTCTGAATGAGACACACACTTTTCCTAGAAGTGGGTCAGGTGGTTGGTGTTTCTCTCCAAATGGATCAAAGCTTTTATTTTACACCACTTTTCTTATATACATTGTCTAAAAGCCACATTTAAAGGAAGTCCAAAGTGGCATTTATATATAACAAAAAAATAGTAGTTGGAGTATTGGATGCTATACCTCCCTAAAACAATTTGCAAAGCACGTGGACAAATGAAGCTTTTTTTAATCTGATTTTTCTAAAACAGAGCTAAACAAGCATTTGCAATGCAATAGGTCTCGCATTTGCGAGAGTTTGAACTATTGGCATTGTAAATGATAATGCCTTTTATTTATATGCATATAAGAAAACCTGCAAAGTGTGTGTTTACGCACTGCTTGCAGGTTTCGAAAACATATAAATAAAAGGCATTGTCATTTACAATGGCAATAGCTCAACCTCTCACAAATGCGAGACCTGTTGCATTGCAAATGCTTTTTTTAAATTTTTAACATGGACTCTTTTAGAATACTTGTGTCTGCAGTCCCTCTCCCTCACCCTGCCCTACTTTTGCTGCTCCCTCCTTTGTGTCTCTTTCCACTTGCGATCATCCCACTGTACGATATTTTGTCCTCACCTCAACCTACGCTCTGCCAATTGTTTCTTTACCACCCCCTGCTGTCAGTTGTTTCTTTGCTGGGCAACATGTTTAAAGCAAAACACTGACAAAGCAAATAGATCTCACATAGACCAAGCCTATTGACTTCGACAGTTGCTGCTTTCATTGTTTCCAACTTTGAAACAACCCAGCAAGACCGACCATTTCACAGATCAGCAATAGTTTCAGAATCCATTTCAACAATTTGATTTTCGCATGTAATACCTGAGGGCTTGAGCTATTGGAAGGGGGATGGAGGTATTTTCGAGGAGGTAGCATTAGAAATATTCAGTCCCCAGCTTTCCCCTTTTCCAAATCCTTCAGACGAGGCCCTAACGTTAAATGCAGCTCATTAGGGCGAGCCCCCACCACATGCTAACAGGAGGGGAAGTTTGTCAATCACCGAAACAAACACAGGTGCCCCAAAGTCATAAAACAGAGTCAACATGTGACGCAACAAAGGTCCATTAGAAAAAAAAACACATAGCCAATAGGTCTCGCCTTTGGGACCTTAAAAGTGTTTAGCCATGCAACAGTTGATGTTGTTGCACCAAGGATATTGTGCTGCATAACTAAATACTTATAAGGTCCCAAAAGCGAGACCTATTGGCTATGCCAATGCTTGTTTTTAGAACTTGTGCCCTGCAGTATGTATTATACATTTGATCTTGCATATCTCCCTGGAATACTTCTGCTCACCCACAAAGGTGGGGGCAAACCCCACAGTCTAAAGATTCCTGCCTTTGAATAATATTATAGCCTCCATTGACATTTGACTGACTTGGGGCTCCAATAGTGTAGGCCTTACTGCAGCCTTGTTTGCAAACATTGCCTAAAAACCAAAATCAATGCAGTTTTAATGAAGGTGAACCACACATGCTATAATGGCAGTACACTACACAACAAAACGTCACAAAGCCATTCACGCAATGTTCATTATTCAGAGTAACCATAATCGATTGAGATTCTATAGACATGGATAGAAGGAGCTGAATTGCTCATTTTACTCTCCAGGCCTCCCCACCCCCTATGTAGAGTATTCCACGCTCAATAACACAACCTCTAATTAAAAACTAATCTGGGGAAAATGCAGAGGCTTCTGCTAAGCCAGTGGTCTTCAAGCTTTTTACTGCCTGCCCCTTGTGTAAATTCATTTCACCTGCCCCCCCACAATGACAAATACATTCTCACAAATATTCTATAAAATGTTGCAAACTGCAAACAAAGAATTGTATGGGTCTTGTTACGAGAGTTCAGTGTTACTCAGAGAAGTGAGGAAAGGAAGGGGATCAATTATTAGGGCGCGAGCATGGGATCATTTATTGGATTGTCTTAGAGAACCCGACACGGAGGATGTATCTGGAGAGGAATGTACATAGTAGTAATTTAAGAACAATCTGGAGTGAGAGGTGTGTAGGATTTGTACGCAACTCCGTGGTAGGGGCGGGACTTTTAGGAGATTGGGGAGGAGAGGGAGCTATTGGTTTATTCTACTAAGATTAATTTCTTCGATGGATTTTGATGCTTATGTGATGTTTTTTTTATATCCTGATCATTTTATTTGGGAAATGATTGACTTATCTAAATTGTAAATAACATTCTGTTTACAAAATGTTATGGGGCTTGAGTGAACACTTTCTAACAAAGTTGATTTGCAGCAGAGCGTTTCAGCCATGCACACTAGATATAAGAAAGGTAAAGCAGAGCAGACCAAACATTTTAAATGAGAATTTTCCAAAGTCTCTTACTTCTTTCTTAGGATCAATCACTGCCATGCATCAAAATAGGTCAATATTGCACTCAAATGAGACTGAAGCTTTGAAAGACTTAAGAGTGCATCAGAGACATTTTACTGAACTTGATGTTCACTGGTCACATCATCACGCCTTGATGGCAACTATTATTTGGAAAAAATATCGTGTCAAGAATATCGAGGGCAAGAATTTCATGAAGGTGAGCTTCTATGCTTACCTTTGTGCACTTACCTTCTCCATATTTTGAGAGAATAATCTGTCCACACAATATTTTTGTCCTCGAGTTTCTTTCCCTGATCCTGCCATGTGTGACACAACTAGCCCATTCTGGTATTTTAGCCAAAGACACTTGGCAACCTCTTAATTTGGAGCCCACCTTGAGTGAATATGAAACTGCAAGTACCAACATGCAAGGAACTTCTGCCATTTTTAACAATTTGAACATTAATTCGAAAATTGCTTCTGTGTTTAACAATGCAATTAAACATGATTGCCAAGATTTGATTGGCAGAGCCAGACCCTGAAAGTGCCAGTATGATCCTTTATCAGAAATGATGGTGGAGGGTATTTGGAGACCCCTCGGCTCCTGCTCGCAGCCTGGACATGAATGACACGAGCTACTGATGGCCCATCATCACAGAGTTGCTCCCCTCCACTCTTTCCTCTCCGTACAATCACCTTGCTGTGTTCCTGCACGTTTATCTGTGCTCCACAGGTGCCTATTAAAAGCTTTACTTGGCGAGAGCCTGGCGCCCACCCTGCCATCCACTCAGCCTCCTCCCCAAGGAGGGCCGCCCCTCCCCCACACACTATCACGTTTGAAGACCTCTGCACTAGGCTGCATGCTTAGCTTGCTTGTTTACTTTTTAGAGTTTTTGATATACCAGCTGAACAGCTAGTAACTAACCACTGTAAGTCTGAGGTAAATATATGTCCACTTTGGGGACGGGGTTGGCAAGAATGACTGCCGTGCGCAGCTTCCCAGTCCATCATGAAAATGGCGGCTCGGCAGAAACCACCCATTCACAGGTGCTTAAGTTAGTATTAGCGCCGCATATTACAGGGTCGGGAGCCTTGTTTACTCCCAGAAGTTGCCACAGAGCCAGAATTTGGGGAACACTTGCCTTCAACAGGGCTCTGGTTGTTTGTAGGGCGTGCACACTGAGAGCAAAGTGCCAGCGTCCAAAATTCATATCTATCGGAATCCAAAAGGCTATAATTTCAGAACGAGAGAGCCCTCATTACACCCTGTTTATGGTCATAGGCTGCGCTTTAATTGATAGTCTCAGCACTTAAATGAATAGTGGAAAACTGTGACCTCATTCTAAATGCCTTTATTACGGCTACAGGCCCCGTCACGTGACCGAAAAGTAATCAACAAGGATGACTCGAGTCAGTGTAAACTTTAAGATGGAAAAAAGCAATAACTTGAGGAGGTGAAAGAGCTTATCGCGTGGACCAGGTGAACTCAAGTGTGCTCGGGACATTGCGGCCGGCAGCAGTATAATGTGAGAGGAAGTGTGCCTACCCACCGTATCTGGCGATAAGGAACCGTAATGGGAGGCCCCGCCTTCCCCCAGTGGAAACTCTTACAGCTTTTCATTTACTTGATACAGCCAGCGTCGGAACCTCCTCCTTTAAGAAGAAAACAGCATCATCCCGACAATATAATGGAAAGGATTTAGCAACCTGTGGCATAACGGTCTGCAATGCCGACCTTGGAGCTGAGGAAGGTCGGCGTCTGCTTAACACCCTGTGATACTGGGCAAATCACTTAATCGCCCCGTGCCTACCGAAAAATGAATGCATCTTTGTGTATCGTAACTCACGCATAGCGCTCCGATACCTTCTGGTCAGTCCACGCCATATAAAAAACTGCAAAAACAAACTGTAAGATTCAAGTGGTGACAAGAAACAATCAGAGAGGGAATGCCCGAGGGGAATGGAGTAAATACGAAGGGTGAAACCTCCGGTTACACACATTTGCACAATAATCTGGCCGATTTTTCGGCACATCCAAAGCAACCTGCTGAGAAGACTGTCCTGGCTCTTCCTGGCTGAGAATCAGCGTGCCCACACTAGGCTCCTCCATTAAACAAGCATTGGCTAAGCTAACACCTCTTTCTTTTCTTAATCAGCAATGGTAAACCCAATGGATCTGGCTTTTGTTATGGAAATGTTTGGTAATAACTGGGCAATTAATTTCAGACCGAGATTCCTCCCGATGAAAGAGATAAGTTATGTTATGTTATGTTAGGAATATTTGTAGTGCGCACAGCTGCCCCAGCTAAGGGGCGTCCTGGCGCATGACAAGGTAAACATAGCAACACTGAGCATAGAGACAGAGAAAGAGGAAAAAAAGCGCAGCAAGTAGAGGGGGAAAATTAAAATAGGAAGGTTTTTATAGCTTTACGGAACAGAAGAAGGTCTTCCATCAAACGAATCTCAATCGGAAGAGAGTTCCAAAGCACTGCTGCTTTTACCCGGAATGACCGGCCCCCAACTCGGCTGAGCTTAAACCTCGGGACCACCGCAAACGCTTGGCCCAATGATCTCAAAGAGCGGGTTGGAACATAGGAGGACAGGAGATTCGAGAGGATCCGGGGGGCTGATCCCTTCAAGATTTTAAAAGCCAAACATAAAACTTTAAAATGAATTCTTGTTTTAACCGGTAGCCAATGCAAAGATCGAAGGGTGCTAGAAACAGAGCAGGACCTGGGCAAGCCAACTATGGCTCTAGCTGCGGCATTTTGGACGCGTTGAAGACGGATGATTTCTGCCTGGTTTGCCCCTACCAGGAGAGAGCTGGCATAGTCTAGACGAGATATTACTGTTGCCTGAACCACCAGCTGCCTGGTAGGGGGATCAAAAAACTTCAGGACAGGTCTTAAGCCTCGAAGGACCCCAAAACAGCAGGCCGCGGTTTTCTTAGAGTGCCCCACGAAGCTAAGAGTGGGGTCCAACCACACTCCCAAGTTTCTCAGCTCCGTTACCGGAATTGGAGACGGCCCAAGCTCCGGAGGCCACCATCTGTCCCTCCAGAGCTCCTTCCCCTTCCCGACAACCATAACCTCAGTCTTCTTAGCGTTGAGCTGGAGACAGTTGGCATTCATCCAGCTCGCCACCGCCCTCAGTCCACTCTGAAACCTAGGGGCATCCTGCTCAACATCCCTGCTGATAGTAACCGCAAGCTGAGTGTCGTCAGCATAAGAGACCATAGTCATGCCCCACTGCTTGACGACATCAGCCAGCGGTCTCACGTAGAGATTGAATAACGTGGGACTCAGCGAGGATCCCTGCGGCACCCCCAGGCCCAGAGGATGGAATTTGGACTGGTACGGTGGTATGGCAACGCAGAAGGAACGGTCGTCGAGAAAGGAACGGAACCACTGTAGGGCGAGCCCACCAATGCCTATCTCCTCCAGGCGATGCAGAAGGATGCGGTGTGAAACAGTATCAAAGGCGGCGCTCAGGTCTAATAATACTAGCGCCGCCGTCTGTCCCACATCCAGCACCATACGCAGGTGTTCAGCCATGGCGAGAAGGGCTGTCTCCGTGCTATGCCCAGCACGGAACCCATTCTGGGTAGCATCCAGAATGTTGGCTCGGGTAAGATAGTCAGAAAGAGCCTGGTTGACGTGGGCCTCCACAACTTTTGCCGGCCAAGGGAGCAAAGAAATGGGCCGGTAGCTCTCCGGTTTTAAAGGATCCAATAAAGGTTTCTTCAGGATAGGAGAGACCACTGCCCGCTTCCATTTAGCTGGAACCGTGCCCGTAGCCAGCGAGATGTTAATGAGGGAGCACACCATGGGGCGTCCCACAAAAGACTGATCCCTGAACAGGGCAGGTCTTAATGGATCCAAAGGTGATCCAGATTTAATTTTCTGGGTCAACCTATCAAATTCCTCAGATAGAAGCAGGGGGAAAGAGTCCATAGTGGGGAGGCCCGGGATAATATCCAGGGTCCCCGATGGTGGCCCCGTACAAGGAAAAGCCCGGTGGATGCCCTGCACTTTCTCCAAAAAGAAGGATGCCAAAGCCTCACAGTGGGAGGTAGAAGCCATTGCCGGAGAGGAGATTCTTTTTGCCAAAAGATCTTTAAGGGCCTTAAATATAGATTTAGACGGGTTAGTACTGTTGCGGAATTCTATCGAGTAGAAAGCCGCGCGGGCTCTACAGATGGCGCGGTGATAAACCTTAACGGAAGCCAGATACAACGCTTTCTTAGCAGTGTCGTAAGACCTCCGCCACTCTCTCTCGGCCCGCCAACAACTGCCCTTTAAAACACGAAGGGCGCTGTCATACCAGGGGCTCGACTCTCTGGAGCTAAGTTTGCTTGCCATGATGGGAATCAGTGAATCAAGCGCCCTGGTAATCCACTGACAGAACTGGTCATAACCCGTTTCAACGTTGTCCAAGGGTCCCAGCGGATCTACAGCCAAGACGTGGTGTAGGTCCTCTAACCTGAGTTTGTTCCAATGCCTTCTAGGGACTGATCTAGCTGGGGGAATAGAGGGAATCTCAGGCAGAGGGGCCCGGATAGCCACTAAAAAATGATCCGTCCACCCAATGGGTGATATGGAAGAGACTGTGGCTTCCGTAAGATTAGTGAAAAAGGGATCCAGCGTATGCCCTCCTACGTGGGTGGGTTGTGCTACCTTTTGAGACAGTTGAAGGGCCTCGAGATCAGCTAAAATATTAATGACAGCCGGCGCGCTCTGATTGTCGAAATGGAGGTTGAGATCTCCCAGGATAGAAAAATTGGCACAGCCAATTGCCAAAGAGCTAACGGCGTCAGGGAAAGCTTCTCTGAATGCAACGTCACTGCCTGGGGGTCGATATACCACCATCCCCGAGATCAAAAACTGGGGGCTGATCAAGATCTTAAAGGAGGCGCTTTCGCATCCAGCAATATTTAAAGCATTCCAGCTACAGGAGAAACTAGATTTAACAGCAAGGGCGATACCCCCTCCTCTAGTTGAACGGTTTAGAGTGAAGATGGAATACTCAGGGGGGAAAGCCAAGTTAATAATGGCTGCGTCGTCCTCCTGCAACCAGGTTTCCGTGATGGCAAATATATCTGGGGTCTCATCCTGCATGAGGTCCAAGAAGGCTTGATGGTGTTGCACCAAGGACCTGACATTCAGGCTAAGTATTCGAAGTCCATGCGCCGAGCCATTGCTTCGAGAAGCGGTAGTGAAAGGCCACTGGCGGGTATGTGCGGGAGTGCCAAGTGCCCATCCCTTGCAGGCACACCGATATGGGCCGCTTAACGGATGGATATGTGCCTGATCACACTTGGGAATGGTCAGTCCAATGGACCGCAAAGTCTCATTGGAATAGGTGATCATCACGACACCAGATACGAAAAGTGCCACAGAGAAACCCGCTGCGCCCCGTGCGTCCTAAGCGCGGACGGGCGCAGACGGGCAGGACTCTGGCACGACTCCGGCTAAGCGACGGCGTCCCACTGCGCGACCCCACAAACAAGGGACTACGTGATTGTTGTAGGGGTACAGCGACATTTCACACTTTAATGCTTTTTAATGTGCAAAGACAAGTTTCCCTTGTAAAAAATTGCTTTTACCCCAAATTCAAACCTATGGTGTTGTTCGACCTACTGATGCACTTCTACTTTGCTATTGAACTAAACAAACATCAATATAGTTTGCAGTAGCATCCGACATCTGCTCTGCCTGGTTAACCATCTGCAAGACTAAATAGAGAGAATGGAAAGGCTGCCTTGGAATCCCTTACAAGTAACCAGGGAATCTCATGTGCTGCAGGCAATGTTGCACTGTGCTTAGCTACCATTTTTATTTGTAATTTTATCCTGACTGTATTTATTCAGAATTTTCCAAAGGTAACCTTTTTAATTGTTATGGCAATGGCTACATCGATAGAGTTTACTATACACTGTTAGGATTCATAACCTGTTGAGAGGGCTGTTAGGAGTGCTTGGTGATTGGAGCTTGGTAGACCTGGCCTTCAGGGCCGGACGGGGATCGCAAACCAGCCCTGGCAATTACTTCCAACCGGCCCCTGGGGGGAGGTGGGGGGATGCTGTTGGTCAGACGTAATTGCCAGGGCTGAAACACTGCTGCTGCACTATTGCTGTGCTTTTGTTACATGGGACGATTTTGCTGCACTGCTGCAAAACCGGCCCCCAGCAACAACAAGCATTGGCATAGCCAATAGCTCTCGCCTTTGGGACCTTTTAAGTGTTTTGTCACATCTGCTACTTAATCGGTCACACACAATTTTAGCAGAGGCAGCAAGAGTGCTTGGTGAGTGAGAAGTGTTAGAAGCAGCTGCTTTAGAGCCGAGCGTGCTGCACTCATAAGCATCCCTGTGTGTGGGTGAGATCCAGAGTATGGTTATTTGCTCAAATCACAATGGTAAGCCTGTGTCTTAAAAAGAAACTCCAAGCAAAATAAAATTACCCTTGAACTTAGTCTCGTGATCGAATCTACCAATGCACCAGATCTTAAGGTAAAAAGGGTAACTTATAAGGGAATAAGGTAAGCGCAAGGTGCCTGGACCCTTTTCTTGTACTTTCTGTAGTAAACGGGAGGTGGGGGAGTAAAAACAGCACGGACAACGGGTGGGGGGCAGGAGCAACGAGAGGGGGGCAAGAGTAAAGACGGCATGAACAATAGGAAGGGTGGCCCACAGCTGGAACTCGGCCACCAGCCCTTTGGCCATTTCCCGAGTGCCCGCATTACCAATCCGTGCCTGGAGCAAGGGGTGGGGCTCACGCTAATTGAGGTTTATTTGAGGTCTTACCACTATGTATAATAGTCTGTACAAAAGATCTAGGAATTAACAAACGCGCAAAAGACTCCATTACCATGAATAAGCCACTTATTCATTTTATACAGCACTAACCCTCCAGCGAGGGATGACCAAGCTACCTTTCCTTGCACCCCAGAATAATGGAAAATGTCCTAAGAAATAGATAGGGGAATAATTAGCTTAGACAATCCGCAGCAATATCACTTCGTCAAAGGAAGGGCTGTCACAACCTCACCTTTGCAGTCATAGCAGAGGTAAAAGTTTTGCAGTGATATCATACATGCACGTCACATATTGTTCACAATATTTAATTTGATACATGAGCTACATACAAACATCTCAAATGTGTGTGAATATTACTACCTTGAAGAGATCTCAGGACGTCTGAGCACTGTAAAAAACAACAAATGAGAGAGCACGAAAGGAAACGTGAAAAGAACATTTGAAGGTTATTTTATCTATTGTAAATCAGATGCACATTTTCCAAATGGTAGAATGTATTTGATCTTATAAATGACTAGATATTATAAAATGTTACAACAAAATGAAGCTCTTAAGTTTTGTGACACATAAGCTAACAATTTGTGCTTGGCATAGTGTGCAGTCCGACAGCTGTTTTGCTGCTTCCGTCAGGGCACCCAGATATATAATGCAACAAGTAACGTTACACCTACAATAAACCAGGACTATTGACTTTGTCAATGGTTGTTAGTTTCATATTTTAAATATGCTAAATAAGCAACAGCTATGGCTTCCTTATCTATAATATTGAAAATGCTTCGGTTCTGTAAAGATGGGACTCTGAAAGAACTATAACGAGTATCTTTGACCTTACATCAAAGGCAGTGAAGAGTGGTACTGCTGCAGAGTTAAATATATATATATATATATATATGAGTGAGTGAGTGAGTACTTTCTTGTATAGCGCATGGCTACCCTAGAGCATCCCAGCGCTGTAAGACCAGAGGACGTTAAAAGACATTATTGAAACAAAAATGTCTTTAGTCGCTTCCTGAAAGCCAGATGATTAGATTCATGCCTGATGTTGTCGGGGAGTTTATTCCATCCTTTGGCCGCTTGGACAGAAAGCAGACGGCCACCCATCCGGGCCAACTTCACCCTGGGAACTACAAGCAGATTTCGTTGGTTGGATCTAAGAGATCTAACCGATTGATGGCGACGAAACAGGGAATCCAGAATGGACGGGCCAACATTGTGGATGGACTTATGTGCTAAACACATAGTCTTGAACACAATCCTTTCCTGAATTGGTAGCCAATGAAGCAACCGAATTGAGGCCTTCGCTGAACATCGTTTGGGGACTTTCATAAGCAAGCGAGCTGCACAATTCTGCACAGATTGCAGAGTTTTTATGGTAGCTGCTAGTGCCCCCATATAAATAGCATTTGCATAGTCCAGTCGCGAAAGAATCAACGACTGGACCAATACGCGTCTGGCTTCAAATGGAAGAAGATCTAGGACTTTTTTTAGAACTCGCATCAATCCATAGCAGGTCGCGGCCACCTTCTTAGCCTGATGTTGGAAATTCAGGGCGGAGTCCAGCCAGAACGCCAAGCTTTTTATTTTAGTCTTGGGCACCGGAGGAGGTCCCAGACAATGCGGCCACCAGGGGTCCAGGTTAATTGGGGCTTTGTAGCCCAGCAGCATAATGTCCGTTTTGACCCCATTTAGCTTTAAAAAAGACGAGGTCATCCATTCAAGGACTTTGGTGAGACACGGGGTCAGATTGTTGATCCCCTGATGTAAGGCATCGTCCCTCACTAAAGAAACAACCAGCTGCGTTTCATCGGCGTAGGTGATAAGCTGGATTCCCCAGGGAAGCAGCACCTCAGCCAAAGGTCTCATGTAAATGTTAAACAACGTGGGGCTGAGTGATGATCCCTGGGGAACGCCGTGACTCAGTTGCAGCTGGCTCGATGACACCTCATCCTCAAAAACGGAGAAGCATCTGTCCGATAGAAAGGAATGGAGCCATTTAAGGGCCAATCCAGAGACCCCTGCAAGACGTAGCCGATGCAGCAGGAGAGAGTGGTTTACAGTGTCGAAGGCTGCGCTGAGGTCCAATAGGACCACCGCAGCGCAGCCTCCCGAATCCACAATACCCCTAGTCGCCTCCACCACCGCCACCAGAGCTGTTTCTGTTCCTTGCTTGGCTCTGAATCCAGTCTGGGTTGAATGTAATGAGCCCGTAGACTCAACAAATGAAGAGAGGGCCTGGTTAACGTGTTTTTCAGCTATTTTGCTGAGACTCGAAAGCAGCGAAATAGGTCTGTAGTTAGCCAGATCTTCCGGGTCCAGATTAGGTTTTTTTAACAGGGCCCGGACCTTTGCCTTCTTCCAGTTGGGGGGTACTACTCCTGAGGCCAGAGACGCGTTGATGACCTGCGTTATCACCGGGCATACTGTTTCCGAAACCTGCTTAAGAACCGTCGAAGGAGCAACATCCTGAGGAGAGCCCGATTTTAAGTTGTTAAGGAGCCTTTCAACAATAGCAAGATCTAACAGCGGAAAGGCTTTGAGATCTCCAAATAAGTTAAGGGCTCCCCCCTCCGACCTTTCATTACCACTCTCCATTTCGTCTGGAGTATATGGAGTTGTCACAAAGCTAGAGTAGATGTTGGACACTTTGGACGCGAAGAAAACGGCTAGGTCCTCGCAATGTTTCTGAGGGTCCGGAGCAGGATTGGTAGCCCTAGGAGTAGCAACCAGAGATTGAAAGATTTTAAAAATCTCTCTGGGGGCATTGGCTGCTTCCGAGATTTTACCCTGGTAATATGCTGCTTGCGTGGATTTCAATAATTTTTTGTATGATCTGAGGGATGCTTTATATTCAGTTTTTGCAACAGGTGCAAAGTCCTTTCTCCACTTCCTTTCTGCTCGTTTGCACAGTTGTTTATGTTCCTTAAGTTTTCCAGAGTACCACGGTTGTTTATTATGACCCTCCCGATGCCGCATCTCCTTTTTTGGGAGGGTGGCATCTAAGGTGTAATTAAGCCAGTTGTCAAAGGCTTCATTAGCAACCACTGGATCCTCATGGGGAATAGGCGGACACCTCTTCAGGGCTGCCTCCCAGTCCCTGACCGGTAATCTAGACCAAACTCGGCCAACTTTCTTTGAAAGGGTAACCCTATGATTCTGTATTTCTGGAGACCACACCAAGGAGAGTAGGGCGTGGTCTGACCAGGGAACAAAGTGGGGCTGATCACACACAATGTTCGCAAGGTTAGTAAAACAATGATCTAGTAGATGCCCGGCTACATGAGTAGAGCTTGTCACAATTTGTTCCAAGTGTACTACTCCCAAGGTATCGAGCAGACATTGCGATGCAGCTGCATCGACTTCATCAAGGTGAATGTTGAGGTCGCCCAAGATGGAGAAATTGGGGGCACTGCTAATGGAGAGAGAGATCTTATCTAGAAGGTTATTACAGAAGTCACGGTAATCACCCGGGGGTCTATACACCAAAATCCCTGAAAAAGTACACGTGGGCGAAAAGGATATGGAGAAGCCAAGACTCTCACATTCTGTTAGTGGACTCTCAGAGGTTCTACATCTAAAGATGTTCTTATAGATAATTGCCACACCTCCTCCCCGCCCTATCAGACGATCCTGTCTGATGATCGAATAATTGGACGGGAGCGCCTGGACTATATCCGGGTCGGATGACTCGGTCAGCCAAGTCTCAGTTAAAAAATGTACGTCTGGGCCTCGTTCCTCTAGGATCAAATGGATCTCCATGGCGTGCCTCGGGAGAGATCTGCAGTTTAACAGGGCGAATGTAAAACGGGTAATATTAGCTCACTGCCAGGATGGGAGGGAGGAGCTGGGCCTAGCCACACTTACATTTGAATAGGCTGTGCCCTGTCTCCATACAAACCCAATGTCTCACTGAACTGTATCCCTCAGGGTAGTATCTGTTATTTCAATCATGATAAATCTATCTCTGTTTGTTTGAGCTGCTTAAAAGAAAGCGGCAAGAAACTTGTGGAGCAGTGAGGAAGCTGTAATTTAAGAGAAAGAGCAAATTTGTTTTTTCACTGTATCAAAAATCTAAGGGACAGATTTACGAGTTCTGGCGCATCTCTGCAAATCATCAGGGATGCGCCAGCAAATATGCGCCACGCAATTCCCTCCCTACGCCACCACGAATGCGTTGTATTTACAACGCGGCGCACCGTGGCGCAAGGATAGGGCGATGCGTGTCGCATCCTGTGGCGTAACGGCGGCGCTTTGCTGGAGTCGTGTCGGAAGTGCAATGCGGCTCCAGCAATGCTCAGGGGCGCCCTATGCCTAACAAGCTGCGTCACTCCCTACGCCTGCTTCAAGCAGGCGCAGGGTTTTGACGTAGCATTGACGTAAAAGTGACTCAGTGAAATCTTGTAGATTTCACAGGGTCACTTTTACGAGGCGTTCCTGCGAAGGAACGCCCACCCTGTGCCGGAACGCCCACATGAAACCTAACGCAGGTTTCATGTGGCGCAGGGCTTTACAACGTGATGCATCTCTCTAGATGCGTCACGTTGTAAATAAGGTGCAACGTGGCGCATGGTTTACACCGCCGCTGCGTCACAGAAGTGATGCAATGGCGGCGTAAATGTGGCGCATGGGGCTTGTAAATCTGCCCCACAATGTGGGATGCTGGGTGTTTTGGAATATTTCGAATCCTAAATGTCACTCTGGGATTTACTTGCAGAGCACTGCTCGGTAAGAGAGTCCCATGAAGGAGGCATGCTAATCTTCTGAAATTGCAGCTTTTTATCAGCTTGACACACGTGTAATGTTCGCAGGAGCATTTTCTGGAATCCGTAGTATTTATACAAATTTCAGGCTGATGTAATTCTAATGGCTATATAACAAGTTTGTCCAAAAGACACAAAGTGAGATTGCTGTGTCTTCAAATGAAACAATATTTAGGGGCTCATTTTGACAGGTAGCCATGAGAGTGCTGCAAATTGAGCATTAAGTCGGAAATAACATAGAAATTGTGTTTTCACATGTTTTTTCGAAATTTATAGTTATGAAATTTTACTGCTCCTAACAAGCGCGGTTTTGTCAACGTTAAAAAAAGTCTTTATCCGATTTTTTATGCATTGACCCCACTTGACTTTAATTCTCAAAATCATGTTAATTCCGTGAAAATCCACAGTTCTGTCAGCTTTCCGCCCTCTCTAAATGTGGGCCGAAACGGGTCATAAATGGCGAATGTTAGCTTGAACCAAGAAAGCACCACTGTTGCTGGCGACCACGGTGATGCTCAGGCGCACCGGTGCCCTGATGCTTTCTTTGGGTTGACTTCGCCCTATAATATACTTAACAAATATTTGTCAATTTGATGAATTGTGTGAGGCCCCCTTTAACATTCTCATCGCCATTACTGCCATGCCACATAAACAAATCTGAACTGCAAAACAGTATCTTAAATGTTTTCAAAGAAATGGGATGGCAGGAGGGATCCAGATGGGGGAGGGCATCATGTCAAAATACTTAGATTTATTTGGTTTTGAAACAGTTTTTGTAGTGGAATCATTGTAAAGAGTAACTGACTACCTTCTGTGTTGCTCCCTTAGAGTTGTCTGTTGATGCATAAACCAAAACAGGTGCCAATGATGTTGTGCGTCAATTGCAGCTGCTGCCTGGGCGTTTTCATGTTTTCCCTTTGCTAGATCGATGCCTGACACTAAACACAGGTGGAATAATTGTCGTGGAATTCTTCAACGACAGATATTTGGCATTTTATGAAGCAACCTATGTTTAACCCAATGCTGGAACAGGTTTTTCAGAAACGATTGCATATATTTTATTGACTGTAAATCATATCTAAACAAATAATTGTTACGCAGTTTCCTAACTGTGTTTTGATACTGGGTTTGTCTTCCAGAACATCGACTAGAGTAATATCCTGCTGGCCTGTCAGACCACTGGCTACAGAAATAGCATGCTTCCAGAATGACACAGAAAAAAAGAAAACACAACCAAAATATCGAGATGGTAAATATATAATTGAAAATCCAGATTTACTATCGTACTCCATATCTCTCTCGCTTGCTCTCTCTATGTGTGTGTGTGTGTTTATATATATATATATATATATATATATATATATATATATATTTACCATACATACCTTTACAACGAAATTCATTGTAAAGGCATGCGTGGTAAATGATCATGTGTTCTAAAAAATTGCGTAGTAATGACTTCGCGGTGTACAACGCATGCATGCGTTGTAATGGGGTATCGCGAAGTAAAAAAGTCGTTGTAACGGCTGTTTACCGATCAAAGCTGGCCCGTGTTCTTCAGTGAGTCGTTTATTTGATAAATTAGGTGGAAGGAATTTGTTTTTTTTACCAAAAAGTGCATTCTCGGCTGTTGTATTGTGAAAGTGTCTACGTGGCCTGGTTTCACTTCCGGTGAGAGAGTGGAAGTCTGTTTGGATCTAAAGAAGTTCTGTTGTTGGACGGGGCCGGCGCGACACGTCATCAGAAAACACAGCTAATGGAAAGCATCCTCCCCGAAGTGTGGAGCAGTGCTATGAGAGGTCAACGAGTGTGCGTCCCACATAGTATGACCGTACCTCGTGACCCATTTAGAGTTGGTTTATCAAAGGTTATATATAGGTGTGAGGAGGTGCATCAGATTTTCATGTGGATGATGTCATCAGTGATGTCATTTGAGAAATCATCAGTGATGTCATCAGTGATGTCACTGACCATGTCATCAATGATGTAACATGCGACGTCATCAGCAGTGCATTGCGGGGATGCGAGTTATAGTTAGCTGAACTAACTATAACGCCGGAATTTCTATGGTTTTGTATGAGTGAAATGTCCAACTAACTATAACATTCCTGAAACCTATGTTTTTTTCAGTGAATATATATGCACACACACACACACACACACACACACACGCACACACACACACACACACACACACACACACACACACACATATATATGATATGTCAGTGACAACATTAACATTTTGAACTAGAATAAACACAGAAGTGATTTCATAAATTATGTCATAGAACATGTCATGAGTGATATGATATGTGAGGTCATAATCAGTGCATGGCTGGGCGGAGCAAATTATAGTTAGCTCTGCTAAGTATAACTGGTGAATTTATGGGTTTTTATTAGTGCAAAACGTTAATGTTGTCACTGACATATTCACTTAACTATAAAGTGTTAGAAATGTAATTCCTGGTTGGCTGAGGTATGCACCTAGGCCAGGCAGGACCCACCACTCTAGACATGGTAAGTACGATAGCCTGTGCTCACTCTCTGGTAGCTTGGCACAAAGCAGTCAGGCTTACCTAAAGGGGCAATGTGTAAAGTATTTGTGCAACATTCACACACAGTAACACAATGAATACACCACAAAAAGACTCCACACAGGTTTATAAAAATGAAATATTATGTTATAAACAAAACAAGATGAAAACAATAAAAATCCAATTTATAGAAGTTGAGATAATTAATTAAAAAAGTTTAAATGCAGCAAAGTGCTTAGAAGCAAGTAGCGTGAAAAGGGGTTAATTTAGGTCACGCTGGACAGGGACAAAGTCAAAGTTCAGACTCACCTTGTGGAAGCATAGGCTGGCTACTGAAGCAAATCAGGGCCCAGTGAACAAAGTAAGTTTTCTAGTCGCAAACAGCGAGATACCCCGATCTTCTCCATACAGTGAAGACGATGCGTCATTTCCAAAGACGGGTGCCATAGTCTAGAAGCATTGAGTGATGTGCTAAATTCTACCACGCAGTCGAAGGGATGCGTCAATCTCACCAAACTGCAGTGGCGGTGAAACGCTATCTGATGGATTGATCACGGAAGGCAAGGCGCTGGTTCCGATGCAAGGTGCCGATTTGACTCTGGCAACCGGATTGATGCACCAGTTCTGCTACACGCAGGCAGGAGATGCATCTAAAATCCATGTTGTAAGTATCTGGGCCACTTCCAGTGAGCCAGGCACAGGAGGAAGGGTAGAGACTTTGATTCCCTGAGTCTCAAGCAACAGTAGGAAAGCCAACAAGCGCTTGGAGATCACTTGGAGTGAAAGCAGAGTCCAGCTGTCCTTCAGCAGAGTCAGAGAGCAGCAGGCAGCAGGGCAACACAAGAGAAAATCAGGCCTTCCAAGTTTGCAGTTCAAAGAAGAGTCCTTTAAGAAGCAGAACAGTGCTTCTGATAAAGGTTCAGTTCACGATCCAGAAGTGTCTGATTCAAGGGGATCAGAGACCCAATACTTATACCCAAAAGTGCCTTTGATTTAGGGGTGACGTCAAAGCAACTCTCTGAAATGCACAGATATCTCTTTCAACCCAGTCCTGTTTGCCAGGCTAACATTGTGTGGGGGGGAGTAATCAGAAGTTTGTGTGAGGACTGGACACTGCCTATTCAAGTGTGTTGTTAGTCCCTCCTTTCCATCCTGCCTCAGCAAGGCGATCAGAATGCAAATGTATGTAGATGGGTACTCAGACACACCTATCCTTACTGTGTTGTGCTATCTAGAGGGAATGCACAAAGTGCAGTTGTCACCCAGCCCAGATGTGTATTGAAGACAGGCTGCAAAATGCACAGAGTTATGAGAGAAATGTCCACTTGTAATGCCAAATTCAACTTTACCAGTAAGAATGATTTATCATTACCATTCCAAACATATGAAGCATGAAAAAGCTAGTCTTCTCTGATCAGGAATTGCAGGTTAAAAGTATATTAAGTAATTCCCAAACCTAGCCTATAAGAGGAGTAGGCCTTACAGTAGTGAAAAACGAACTTAGCTGTTTGTCACTACCATGAAATGCAAAACATAAAAGTACATGTCCTACCTTCTACATACATAGGCCCCTGCCCTTAGGGCTATGTAGGGCCTACCTTAGTTGTGGCATATATAATAAAAGGGGAGTATAAGGCTTGGCAAGTAGTTTCAAATGCCAAGTATCAGTGGTAGTAAAATGCACACACATGCCCTGCAGTTGACAGGCCTGAGACAAGTTTGAAGGGCTACTTATGTGAGTGGCACAATCAGGTGTGCATGACCACTAGTAGCACTTAATTTACAGACATTGGGTATACTGTATACCACTTTACAATGGACTTACAAGTGAATCAAATATGCCAAACAGGTGTAAACCAATGATACCATGTTTAAGGGAGAGAGCAGCTGCACTTTAGCACTGGTCAGCAGTGGTAAAGTGCCCAGAGTCCTAATGCCCACAAAAGAAGGTCAGAAACAGAGTAGGAGCAATGCAAAACGTTGGGGTGACCCTTCAGAGAGGGCCATTTTCCAACAATCACCGTCTCCTTCACCTCGTCTTGTAGCACAGAAGGCTTGGCAGGGTCTAGTGTTTGCTGTGCCTTGTTAAGCCTCCCTTACAGATTAGGAGTGTTGGTACCACAGGGGGAGGGGATGGAGAGGCACACAGGAGTTAAACAGGGGCTAGGAGCTGGCAGCGGCACAAAGGAGGGTCTGAGGGTGCATCTCACCCCACACTCTACTTCAGACACCACCTTAAATGTTCATTCATGACTCACTACAGTCAATGCGGATTTTGTTAAAAACCTGGAAGTTTCTCTCTTCAAATGCTGAGCAGACATGGCGGTGGAGGAGGGTGTCTGAAATACTTGTGTTCCACTGTATGGGGATTGGTGAGAAATGAGGAGAAACAAGGGCAATCTGTGCCAGACTGCCAGCTTTTTAAACAATGAATATCTTTAGCGCAGGCCTGGAAGGGAGCCATCAAAAAGTTACTAAAGAGTACGTGCTAGACCTATGGCTACTGGATGGACACTAGCCACATAAGCTAGCTGTGTGTGTGTGGTTGTGTGGGTGTGGTTGTGGGTGTGGTTGTACATGTGTGTGTGTGGTTGTGTGTGTGGTTGTGGCTGTGTGTGGTTGTGTATGTGTGGTTGTGTGTGTGGTTGTTGTGTGGTTGTTGCGTGTGTGGTTGTGGGTGTGGTTGTGTGTGTTTGTGTGTATGTGTGTGGTTGTGTGTGTGTTTGTGTGTGGTTGTGGTTGTGTGTGTGTGTGTGGTTGTGTGTGTGTGGTTGTGGTTGTGTGGTTGTGTGTGTTTGTGTGTGGTTGTGGTTGTGTGTGTGTGTGGTTGTGTGTGTGGTTGGGCGTGTGGTTGTGGTTGTGTGTGTGGTTGTGGTTGTGTGTGTGACAGTAATACTAAAAGCATCTCAAAATAAAGGAACACAAATATCGAGTTTGTGGAAAGAGAAAGCACGTTGTAAGTCAAACTGGCGCAACAAAGCATTAACACAACAAAAAAACAAACAAGATCACTTAGCGAAGATTGAGTGCTGATGATGGATACACACAGCCCATCATCTTAAGAGTTCGATTGCAGCCAATGTGCACTCAAACCTGCCCCCTCCTTGTGAGTTGCACCCCATATTTCATGAGTTGTAACTGCTGCACCCACCATAGCGCTTTGAGATCTAAAGCGCTACATAGGTCTAATCGATTAACCAGTCGCCAACATGCTGTGCTTTTAAAGAGAATGTGCCAAAAGTTTCCAGCTACCTCATCATGTCCTCATGAAAGCGCCAACGAAAGGACTCCCTGAATGGTGCAACGGACATGAAGCAGACGCTGCGATCAGAAATAAATACTGTGAACGCTGTCCAGTTTCACAGTAACATTTCCTTAATGTTCTTTAAGTCACAAAACAGTAATACTAAAAGCATCTCAAAATAAAGGAACACGAACATCGAGTTTGTGGAAAGAGAAAGCACATTGTAAGTCAAACGGGCGCAGCAAAGCATTAACACAACATGTTCTTTGATGTTTGATGTTCTTTGAACGAGAACATCAAAGGGGCGCCGCGAAAGTGATCGCGGGCGAAAGTGAAAGTGATCGCGGGCGCTTAATGAGCACGATGAGGTTTGCCAGCCTCTGCTCCTCAGCGCGCGTGCAAACTGTTGAAAGCAAAACTGCAAGCACCACAATGCAACATGCTGCTGGCTGCAAAGGGCAGAGTTATGAAATACAAAACAAGATTTAGCTCCTGGCTTTCTACCTTTTTTTTCTAATAGGCAGTCATAAGTTAACCAGCCCAGTCACTCAGAGGGCAAACATACCCTTTCAGATGCAAATGTGAGCACCTCACAGCTAATGGTCTAACATTAACAAGCTATGGAAAACTGTGGACTCATAGTAAGCTGGCAAAGTCTCGCATTATCTGAAAATCCAAAGAAATATTTATCCGGTAGGCTGACCCAAAATGTAGGAACTAACCCATTTCTCACTCTACATATACTGTGACCTGGAATGTTAGTAAGACTCGAAGCAGGAAAAGACTGAAGGGATATGACCACTTCGCTCCATGATTGCCTTCAGTCCTGGGTTTTAAACCCACAAACCACGGCATCGGCTGTGTTGGCATGACAGACTAACTCAGTGAACACCATAAGACTACAACATCCAGAATGCATTATGTTGTCACATTAATTTCCGGATCTGGAAACAGGGTTCGTGATGATATATAGAGAGGTTGCTACCATAATCGGTATTTTTATAGTTGTAGCATTATAAGACTCTTGACACGAGAGTTCAAGGTCTCTGTGAACCGCTGTGACAGCCGAAGTCAGCCACCCTTCCAGCAAGATGCCCTGTTGAATGTCCAGGTTGTTTATTTGGGGATGGGACCCCTGAGCACTGTCGGTCTCTTACCTGGGCCGAGGCCCGCTGTAAAAGCGTCCAGGAAGCACTCATCCTCCGCTGGATCGCAGCAACTTCCTACTAGCTGCGATCACGGTCTTTCAGGCTTGCTTACCTTGCACATTAAAACAACTCCCACCCCCAGATAGCTCTAGCCAGGAGACGAGACCCCTGGGCACCAGCATTTTCATAGGTAATGTTTTATAGTTGGTGATTGAAGCAGGAAACGAACTGGGAGAGCTAAAACTGAACAGTTTGGACCGTGTACAAGCAGAAGGGTTTTTGCCTTAAGGCGGTGTGTTATCTGCAAATCGCTGACATTCCAAAGGCGAGTACGGGAAACAGCAGTTGGCTCTCCGAGCCCACTGAAAGCGTAATACACAGAGGGTGGCGAGCACAGAGATGCCGGGAGAGGAAGCAGGAAAAATAAAGCGCCCCCGGGTCACGGGGAGAAGGGAGGTGGAGAAAGAGTCAACCGACGACGGCAGCGAAACCACCGCCAACCCAACCACCCTCCCCATGGGTGGGCGAAAAAACTTTCAAACCGCTCCCCACATGCACACACAGACGCACAACTGACAAAACCACATCAGACATGCTGCGAACGGCGGCCGAGAAGGGCCGGAAAACCGACGGAAACAAAATACACGCAGCACAAACGGACAGAGCGCCCAGAATGGCGGGAGGGGAGTAGAAAGGAAACACAGATGCGGGAAGATGCACGCGTTTTTCTTAAATCTCCCCACTCCTGTCCCAACCACCATCGCTTAAAGTCCACAAATATGAGCGCCCAGAATGGTGGGAGGGGAGTAGAAAAGAAACACAGATGCGGGAAGATGCACACGTTTTTCTTCACTCCTGTCCCAACCACCATCGCTTAAAGTCCACAAATATCCGTACATGGTTTAAAAGACTTCAACAAAACAGGGCCTCTTGAAACATTGTTTGTTATCATTTTTGCGGCTCACCTCAGCTGCTGGGGGAGGCTTCCCCTTCCTCTCCTACGGACACCGACGCGGCAGAAGCGCGCTCTGCAGAACGTCCATGGGGAAACATGGCGGGGAGGAAAGGGAGATAGTGACGTCTTTCTCCGAGGTCAAGCAGAAATGCCTCGGAGAAACGCAGTGTCATGTTCGGATTCGGGGGCGTATTTCTCTTTCTCTCCATTGGCTGGAATGTTTACATTCCAGAGGAGAGAAAGAAAGTAAAAAACACGACCCCGAATCCGAAAAAGACGGGGCTTAAATGGGCAGACGCCCCTGTCCCCCAATGGCTGGCCTCCGTTTAGGAAGCCAGCCAATGGAGAAGAGGGGCGGGTTCAAGCCCCGTACTAGAAAACGTTAAATCTCGCGAGCGAGACTGCGCAAGCGCAGCCTTCGCTAGCCGAGACCTAAAAAGGGAGTAGAGGGTGGGTGTACTGGATCAGTAAAATCGATAACTACATGTTATTCTCCATTCTGAAATGGGAAACTTGAACCAGGCAGTAATGGTGCCTGAGGGAATATTACAACCATGCAGTCATGGTATTTACCATAGGTGGTTTTAGCACCCAATAAATACAGTCACCTTGGAATGGGGGTTCACTAGGTAATGGGCCTGATTACAAGTCAATCAGATCAAAATAGTATGAGTTAATTTAACTTGGCCAGATATTTTGTGGTTAGGCTTTTCCATTCCTGGATTTGCTGATTGTGGGAGAACCTGACCTGATTTTTTTTACAGCCAAAACAACCTGTCTGAAAAAATTGCGTGAGACTTTGGCTGCAGCAGAAACCAAGGGACCCATTACAAGTCAGGCGGAGCAAAATTGATGTGTGAAAGCCTGATTATTAGTGGTTATGATTTTCAGTACCCATATTTGCTGTTTGTGGCAGAACTTGACCCCGTCAGAAAATTCAAATTAGACTTTGGCTGCAGCAGCAGCCAAGTTTAATGCCTTTTTTTCTAATAAAACAGTGCTTCCCTCTGATAAAGCAAAAAGGTTCTCCTTTCCTTTTCAATCTACCCTCAGCCCCTTCACACCCCCACCCTAAGTACTAGCCTCTGCATACATTTACCGCCTGCTCAGAGCAGTGGTTAATGTATGCTGTAAAACTGCATGGAATAAGGGATTTTGTGTGCTTTTATGGCCACAAAAAACGCCCTTCATACTAATACATTATATCATGGGGTTTGTCTCGTAATTGTACAGTACTGGGCCATTGCTACCGAACAGTAAAACACATGCAATTTCAGAATTTTACGGCCCATCTGTGCTTAAATTGAGCCAGTGGTTGCAGGTGGAAACCATTGGCACTAACTGTTGGGAACCCAGACTTACGTTTCCTTATCATGCTTGACCAAGAGCAAGAGAGCGACTAAAACACAAAAGGAGGAAGGAGGAAGAGAGAGATAAAAAAAATAGGGAGAAAAGGGAGAAAGCATGGATGAGAAAAAGCTTGCAAGAGTGAAACAAGGGGGTAGTGACTGCATGTTGGTGGAAGAGAGAGTCGAGAGATAGAATCAAAACTACGTGGCCTTGGTATTCAGCAAGCCCAACATTTGTCAATGCCAACTGCGGGCTTCTGAGGAAGATTTTGGTAGCCAGCACTATTACAAATTAAGCCTTGAGCCGTTCTGTCAGTGCCAGAAATGGGAATTATTAATTGGACTAAAAATTAACTATTGTTATTTGAAGCCATGCTGTTGTAGATTGACAATGGAACCTTTTTTCATTTTGTTAGACTTAATTTTATGCTCCATTCGCATTTTTCAGTGTTATGAATTCTGTCTGCTCAAGCACATAAGTTAACCCAGCCCTGCTGCTGCCTGACTTCAGTGCTGTTTGATTTATTTGTTTTTGAAATAGCTTGTGGTGGTGGGGACTCTTTTAAAGGGTATCTGGCGGCATTTGGTGTTCCATTCAAAGTGGTCCTTTGCAGAGTGAAATTAAACACATAAGATGATGTTATGTGTCACCCACAGCTGTTGCTGTTCCATCAGCGTTCCCTGTGGGTTCCCTCTACTGTGTAGGTGACTTGGAGCTACCTATACAGGTGGAGGTCACAGGTGGACATTTCGCTTTGCAATGCGCTGCACGTATTTAAACAAACTGTGGGGCATATTATCAAGCACGGCGTTAAAATTATCGCCGCTTTAGCGGCAGAAAACTGCCGCTAAAGCAGCGATAATGGGCTTGATAATATGCCGCAGAGAATTCCAATAGAAACCCATGTTGACACCAGAACATGGGCTTCTATGGGAATTCTCAAGGGCATATTATCAAGCCCATTATCGCCGCTTTAGCGGCAGTTTTCTGCCGCTAAAGCGGCAATAATTGTAACGCTGTTTCTTGATAATATGCCCCTATGTCTGAAGATGCTTTACTAAACAATTAGAAATACTTTATAAACTTTAAATCATATTTATGACAAATGTGAGCAAATACTTTTCAATTTCAAATGTGCCTTTCTGAAATTGATTTCACCCGAAACTGTATGATGTGTTTGCATGGCTACAAAGATGGAGTTTGCTTCCCCTATTACAAACTATTGCTATTTATGCTGGAAAATAATTATAGGGTGGTACGAGACACAAACCACCTTATATTTACTCACTGTTCCCTTTGGTAGTTGTTATCCCTCATAGGGAGATGTGAGTGGAGACAAAACAGATATTCTAACATTAGGGAACAAACTCTTTCCTGGCTTTAATAAAAATTATGACTTTCTGCCCCTTGACCCCTGGAACGAGGCACTGCGACTGCGGTAGGGTGAGTTCGATCTTGCTGCCTCGACTTTAAGTGGCAGTCTGTTGGTCTCGACTGATGACCAATAGCGGTACACATAATGTCTTCAAATAGATCTGTGTGTCTTTTCTGTATCTGCCTATGAATTTTTTGTTTGCAGTTAGAGAATTTCGGATGACCCAAGCTTCAATTTGACGTTGTGGAGCAGAACAAGTGAGACTTTAACACATCTCCTGAGGAAGTCTTTATTCAAATCTCATTAACTGAGGAAGGAAGTTCCAGGAGGAGGTGCCCTGTATGTGTAGGATTCTGGTCACAAATCTTTTCAGCTTAGGTGGGGAGCAGAGGAGGATCTCCAGTGTCTGGGTGGATGATAGGACTGAAGCAGATTACCAGGTAAGCGGGTGGATGACTGTTAGACCTGGCATCCAGGTGTGGTTCCCCCCTAACTTTCTGCCTTCAGACCTCATGTTTTTGCTGACTTCGTTTTTGCTGGCCTTAGGATTCTGCGCACTTTACCACTGATAACTAGTGCTAAATTACCTGTGCTCCTTCCCAAAAACCTAGTAACATTGGCTTATATCTAATTGGCATATTTAATTTGCTTATAAATTCCTAGTAAAGTGCACTACATGTGCCCAGAGACTGTAAATTAAATGCTGCTAGTGGCCTTGCAGCACTGATTGTGTGACCCACTTAAGTAGCCCTTTAAACATGCCTCAGGCCTGCCATTGCAGAGCCTGTGTGCAGTTGAAACTGCCATGTCGACCTAGCAAGATAAACCCTTTACCAGGCCCAAACCTTCCTTTTTAATACATATAAATCACCACTAATTACCCCTATGGTATGCCGTAGACTGCCTCAAGAGCAGGATATAGTGTATTTAAAAAGCTGGACAGATACTTGTAAGTTTTACAAGACCTGGTAGTGAAAAACTCCTAAATTTGTTTTTCACTACAGCAAGGCCTGTCTCTCCCATAGGATGATATTGAAGTTGCCTTATTACATTTTGTAAAAGTGTAATTTCCAACTAGGAAGAGATAACACCTTCAAGTTTGGTGTCTCTGGAATCACAATTTAAAATCCTAACTTATGGTGAAGTCAGATTTTAAATTACAATTCTGAAAAAATCACTTTTAGAAAGTTTGCATTTTCTTGCATTAGCCATTTGGTGCCTGCAGCTTGCCTCTGGTCACAGACTGGATCTAGTTGGCAGTTGGGCTATATGCATTCCTCCTAGATTGCCACACACAATGGGAGTTTAGGTGTAACTGAATGAGCCGTTACTGGCAGGATGGGGGGAGGAGCAGGGCCCGGCCTCACTTACTCCCAAATAGACTGTGTCCTGTCTCCACACAAAGGGCTGCATACTCCCTGTAGCTAGTGCGGCCCCAGGGCAGGGAGGGCAGGGCAACTGTGCACTTCAAAGGCATGTGTATAGAAGAAGGAACCCAAACAAAACCACTTCTGGGACCAGTGGATACTCTGCCACGAAGAAGGACTGGTAAAAGGACTGCCCCTCAGCTGGACTGTAACTCTGAAGGAACCGCTTCCCTGCTGTACTGACCTGTTGCCCTCTTGCCTGGGTGAGAAGAATTGGACCTGCATCTCAGGAACCCAGAACCCAGTGTGACCCCAATGGCTATTTTGTTGGCCTCTTGATCTGAAGCCTCAGGGCCATAAGAGGCTTGCACAACCTTGCACCTGTACCCGGACTCTGCCATCTGTGGGCCCACCCTGTCAAGTGGTGCCATCCCAGTCCTGGACCCTTGGAAGTAGGTCTAAAGTGCTTAGCAGCGGAACCAACACATCTTCTCTGCTGAGCGTCTCATCCCGAGCAAAACTGATGTATCTCCCTCAGCTGAGCCGCACATCCTCGATAAGAACCAAAGTAGCCCGCTGCTGCACTGATTGGAACAGTTGCTAAGACTCGTATCCCCCCACAGTCTTTAGAACCGACACATTGCTGAATGCGCTGCACATCTCCAGCCCAGGTCCTCGCATCCCTCGTCAACAGCAGCCTTGATGATGCTTGACTACGCATCGCAGCCTCACAGCTGATGGAGCAAGGACTCGTATAAAAGAGACTTGCTTGAATGCAATCCTCTCAAATAACTTGTAATACCGTAATAATTATGTTTGTGAATACTAACATGCATTACAGTTCACACATTTAAGCTTAGGGGAAGCTTGCATATGCGTCGTAGTAACAAGTAACCCGAGAGTGATTTAAAATGGCTGCTAACGCAGAATCCTGTACTGCGCATGCGTCAACTACATCTACGTAGTAATGACGAGTCTTTGCTTGGAGGGAAATCTTTGCAGTTGCGCAATAGCTTTTAAGATGGCCGCTTGAAACTCACATGTTAATGCGCATGCTTTTGCTGAAACTTAACCCTGCAACTTTATTATGCTAATGCGAAAGATTTTTTAAGTAAATGGGATTAGAGTAGAGATAGGTGGTATACAGTGAAATCATTTTATTTTGATTTCTAACATGTTTCTTTGGCTCTTTCTATTTAGTTTATATTTGGGCCTCAGAGCAATACTAAAGTCTATATATCACGTGATACCCAACGCCTGCGCACTCATAACCCACCAGGAACCATGATGATGTTCTTGAACCTCAGCCAAGGCCACGATCGCAACATGTTCTGGGAAAGCAGTTGACATCCTGACTGATGAATGAGAAAATTATTAAATGTATACTTTTTATTGATAAAAATGTGAAATGCAGGTGGAAAATAAAGCTTGGGAAAATAAATTTAAGGGGCGGGAACGCTGAACAATAGACTAAAGAGAATTATAAAAACTGGTGTGATGATAATCCACCCTTTCCTGTCCAATCAGAATTAGGAGCTTCATAAATTTGAAACATTTAGGGGTGGTAAATGCCATAAGAAAAGTATTATTGAGGTAGTTTAAATAGAGACGGAGAGCAAGAGATGCTGATGGTGTAGCTGATGCTGCAATGCTCGTACTGCAGAGATGCTGAGAGACCGGGATGCTGTCCGAGAACTGAATAAATGCTGAAGAAGAATCGAATTCCAGACTTTGGATTTGAGCCAATTAATTAGAAGAAGATTGCGGAAGAATCGAGGAGGCACATAATAGAAGAAGATCGTGGAAGAATAGAGGAGGGAGATAGTGTCAGAGAGGAGTGCGACGCAGGCGTCGTATCTAGAAGAGGTCATCTATCCTGTTCCTGAATCCTGTCCTGAACCTTTGTCACCTGATCTGTCCCAGGGGACCCTTTCCAGCTCCTTGGCCAATGGGTTGGTTTCCACACCATGCTAGGTAACTATAAATCTGCGTAGTATGTCATTGTATTGCTCTCTCTGTTTCTCCTTATTCAGGTACTGTCATCGTAATAACATTATTTAACGATTTTTTCTGACTTAAATTTTGATCCCTTCCATGGAGAAAACGGTGTACGAATTGTATTTGGTTCTTGGCTCACATGAATTTAACTAGATAAACATTTAAAACTCTCCAGAGTCTGTGGTTATTTAAAAGATTTTTATTCTATGTCAATTTTTACCTACAATAGTTAACTAAAAGGTCCATTGACCAGAGGAAAGTACATTCGGTCAGAAAGGTTTGGTAAGAAATGATAAGGTAAATTGATATAACATGTATTAGTACAACAAATTGACCCCAGCGGTACTTTACTAGATCATGTGTATGCGTGTTTAATGGGCCCAGGTGAGTATGTGGTTTGTGAGTATCTCTAGCTGGTAACCCGCTGGATCACAGCCCTGTGGAACCGATGCATCGCCATCTACGTACCGCATCTCTGACTCCAGGCCTTCGCATCGCAAGCCCCATCATTGGGATCCTTGATGAAGACACAACAGGACCTCACACCCCAGTATCACTGCATCTTGGAACCGGCGCGTCGCTTCGGCTGCACACCACATCTTCAACGCGGATCCTTGCAATGCTCTGTAACCAGGATTTAAGGTAACTTGTTCAGCTGACCTAACTGGGTCCTTGTAGCTAGCCCACGCTTCATCATGGTCGTTCTGAGCTTGTGACTTTGTCCCGGACCTTTGTTGCCAGATATCCCCAGTAAGGGTGGTCGACAAATTCCTTTCTCCTCGCGGAACTTGCGAAATTTTGGCATTTTTGCGTTCCATGCGGAACGCGAAAATGTCTAAACTTCTGCGATCCGCGACAGAACAGAAATATGCAGGGCAGGATTCATTCTGGCACGATGCTCCTGTCACTAAACCTCAACAGGAAGCACTTACAGATATAAATAAAGCAGGGGCCTGAGTTGAAGCTCAAATTCTGGAACGCATTACTCTGCCAAAGAATTTGTGAGCGTGGTGGTGGCTAAGCAGATGTCAGTTCTCCCCATTTCCACTCTGAAATGTTAGCTGTAATCCTTGACGGTGGTGTTTGCATCCTTCATTTTCTCGAGCGCAATACTCGTGTAGAATTTGTGAGCGTGGTTAAGCAGATATCAGTTCTCCCCATTTCCACCCTGAAATGTTAGCTGTAATCCTTGCCGGTGGTCTTTGCATCCTTGATTTACTCAAGCGCAATCCTCATGTACTTCCTGTGACAAGGCGGTTCCTTCTCCTTGTCTGCCTCAGAGACCCTGCTCTCATCTTTTATAAACAAGAGGCATGTGAACTGGCCTAGAAGCCCCGCCCGTTTGGCCCCACACACACTAGTGGTGTGCAACGGCTTCCCGCCCTTTCCCCACTATGATGGACAGCTCACTCAAGGGACCCCGGCGCCCATCGGTGTGGTGGCAAAGTTACAGGCACACATGGTCACTGGAGACAACTCTTCTGGCCCTTTACACAGCTGTAGTGTAGGAAAAGGACTATGCATTTACCCAACGAGGTAGCACTTACTGATTAGCCAGTAGAAAGTAATCCAGTTGAGGCGAGGTATTGCACAAAACGGTGGCATCTTCTTGGATAAACTAGCAGGGAAGGAATCATTCTGGCACGATGCTCCTGTCACAAAAATTAAACCTCAACAGAAAGCACTTACAGATATAAATAAAGCAGGTGCCCGAGTTGAAGCTCAAATTCAGTAACGCATTAATCAGCCCAAAATCTCAGCGAGCACGCGAAATTTCGCGTGTTCGCTGAGATTTTTTGCCGTTTCGCGAAATTTTGCGAAAGGCAATTTCGCAAATTCCGCCCCCCCTTAATCCCCAGTTAGAGCTTTGTGCTTTTTGGAGCTCTTTTCACTATAAACTTTAAAGTTCGATATCTCTTGTCCTACTAATTTGGTTTTTGTCATTTTGATCTTGTTTTATTTACTAAAGAAAGTTCATTGTTTTCTAAATCTGGTGTGGGATCCTTTTGTGTGGTGTTTTCACGGTATAACTTTTTGAAGTGTTGCACAAACACTTTACACATTGCCTCTGAATCAAGCTGACTGCTCTGTGCCAAGCTGCCAGGGGATTTAGCAAAGGTTAATTTGGGGGTTTCTTGTGCCTTACCATGACTAGATTTGTGGTTGCTTCTTCACTAGAGGAATATCTCTGCTGTCACACGACAGAGTCTGTAAAAGCTTAAAAATATTCACTTCTTAAATTTTTATCACTTTCTATTGAAAGTGAAACATATATCTTCTGTTATTACATTGTTTTAGAAGGCCAAAGAGCAACACCTGCCTGCTACAGTTCTTCAGTGCTGGTTCTTCTCTTAGACCCCCCTAGTGCTGTCAGTAAACATCGCCCCCTCACTTACTTGCCCTGTCCCACTTTACCACTATGCCTCAGGGTTGTCTCTATGAGTAAAATGTTCCAATTTCCAAGACTTGTCTTGCAAAATGATGACAATTACACATGAAAAATTAAAAGGAATAAGCAAAGTTACAGCAAGGGAAATTTACAGAGAACACACACTGAAACAATTATCAATTCTAGGCACTGAAAGTGAAGAAAAAGTTGGAGGGAGCGAGATGAGAGAAGAGGAGGGAGTTGTGAGAGACACATATATGAAAAAAGTTCAATAGAATTTCGTTTTTGAGAGACACTACAGCTTTGTGAAAAGTAGGCCTCCCAGTGAGTGGGTGTGTAGGCGAAAGGAAACTGTCAGCACAAAGGACCCGAATCTTCCATGCCATTAGCTTTTATCGGTGGACGGGCTGTGGATTTATGTCAGGCTGGTGTGGGATCTGCTTGCAGTCTGAAGGGGAGGGAGACGGCCATGACTGGGAGGTAAGCTTCCAGTTTACTGCTTGGAAAGGGTCTTTCCCGGCTGTCTTACTCTATCAAACTCAAACTATTCTCCCTTTTGTAATAATCTCTCTAATAAAAGGAAAAGAGAAATTTCAGATTTTGTAGATTGAAGGACCGGGAGTGAGTGAGAGAACTGGCAGGTGGTTCAAAGTACAAAATAAAGTGTGCACGATCATATGGGTCAGAAGCCCAGCACACCACAGCAAGGGGTGAAAATGTATGACGGGGAGGACGAAGCGAGAAGATAACAGGGCGTTTAGAATGAACTGGAGTGGGGGAGCCATGGACCCGCGATACACCATTACCTGTTAGCTGGAGACCATGTCCTGTGGCCTCATTAGGAATATATGTCATTATTCCCCTCCAGTAATTCCAGACACGTAAATACCAGTAATGCGGTATGTGGCGGGTGTAGCTTTCCACATCATTCTGAGGTCCGCACCTCGCCATATGGCATAAGCAGTAATACAATGAGTTTTCTCCCCTTCAGACGTGTGAAACTCTTAATCACGTGGGTTTTTCCGCATAAATTCCATCAGCCATAACCCGGCGAAAATTTTGTACGTGAAAAACTTGTGGAGAGCAGAAATATCACACATCTTGGAATCGTGATTAGAACGAGTGCTTAACGTTTCTTCTCAGCCACTTGGTAGATGAGTAGGCCAGCCAAATGGTCAAACAACGAGCAGTGCTGTTTATCCCACTGAAAATATTTTGCTGCCTATTTTCTGATATATAAATAAAACAAATAAACCAGGCATATGGTGTTAATATCACTGTATGCAGCAAAAAGTTTTAAAAACAGAGGTGCATTTTCTACACAGTGTCTGAAAGAAGATTTTTTTTAACGATATATTCATTTTACCAACACAACAGAGTAATATGTACAGGGCATGTTACATAATATTTGTAAGTGACTGATATGGTTTGTACATTGGTTTTGCATTTTGTTCTCATTGTTTTATTCGGCTGGGCATATTTGCCTGGCTAGTTTGGGTTGTGCACTTGAATGCTGCCCTTGATTTTAACCTTGGGCGTTGTTTTTCTCCTCTTCTGAAACCATTTAGCACCTGATGTTTTAGGCGTGGCGCAGGTATGTGTGTGATTTATGGAACCCACCCTTAACATAAGGTATGCTGTGCTTCTTTCCATCAGTGTTCACTTCCAAGATTAACTTGTTTTGGCAATGATGTATGTTTATTTGGCTTACTCTCTCTTGCTGTAACACTCCTGCTTATGATATTATATTGTTCAGTGATAGAAATGTGCAGTATTTTGTGTTTTCTCTCAGTTCTGCAACTCTCCCACATTGTAAGGAAAGCGTTGGGCTCCAGGACTCAAACGCAGTAAGCCCGGAAATATCATTTTCTCTGCATGTTTACCTTTAAAAGAGCTTATCTGTGCATAATGCCATCATACAGACAAAGAACAGGGCGTCATTTACAACACTCTACTGTTCCTGTTGTGCAACAACATAAGCGACATAACATAGCTCAAAAGTCGCGATACTCACAAAGATGTGGGAAAGCAAAACACTTAGCGGACTCGAGCCCTGATTACAAATTGCACACAACTACCAGGGTGTAAACTCGTCACATGTAATTACTCTGATTACTGTGACCTTGTGGTAACACCCCTTCAGTACTGTGGAATGATAAATTAAACTCTATGGAATGGGGAATAACAGTACAGACCCAATTGTACCGGCCATATAAAAGTAAGCAACTCTCAGGTCCCTGTAAATGAGAGCAGTGGCTTCTACAGGCTCGGTATTGGTGGGAGGGGGTTAGGCAGGGAAAAGGAAGAAGTATCCCGGCAGGGGGGGTACTACATGCTCCCTCTTTGCTGTAGAAACAAGCATTTGCAATGCAATAGGTTTCACATTTGCAAGAGTTTAAGCTATTGGCATTGTCAGGGCCTTTCAAATTGATTGATTTGCATTTATGAGACTACAGGTCCCAGTGTGCCTTGTAAAGGAATTTCACTTGAACAGCACATGGATAAATTGGAATGCGCAGAGGACTGTGCTCAGCAGTAATGGGACACACACCTTGGCCTCTGATGAAGAAGCGGAACAGCTGTGAAACGCATTAGGCCAAGAAATGAAAGGTCGGGAGGAAATGCCACTTTCCCTTCAATAAATGGTGTGCAACCTACCTGTAGTTGGAGTGCGTCCTCATCTTTGGGCAAAATAATGGAAACAAAGAATCACGGCAGCCCCGGCCGTGGAGGAGCGCACTGCCCATAAAATCAACAAGGGTCCGCAAGAAAAAGAACTTCCTTTTCCTTGATGGCACTGCAGGGAAACATATGGCAAGGTGTAATTCCCCACCCCCCTGAGGCCCACTGGGGGGATATAAAACAAGTTCTGAATTTACGTGGAAGTGTCCAGACCCTCCGGAGGGGGATTGATTTGCATTTATGAGACTACAGGTCCCAGCGTGCCTTGTAAAGAAATTTCACTTGAACAGCACACTGGAGGCTGATAAATTGGAATGCGCAGAGGACTGTGCTCGGCAGTAATGGGACTCACACATTGGCATCTGACAAAGAAGCGGAACAGCTTTGAAACCCGTTAGGCCAAGACCTGAAAGGTCGGCAGGAAATGCCCCTTTCCCCTTCAATAAATAGTGTGAAACCTACCTGTAGTTGGGGTGCGTCCTCATCTTTGGGCAAAACAATGGAAACTATATATATATGCAGTTGCAGAAGCAGTTGGTGGCGCTTGTGCCATGGATGTGCCAGTCTATACACTCCTCTTGGCCAGTCAGCCTCGCTCACCCACCCAGCTTGGTGCTCCAACTGTGTGCATTCAAAGGACTTTCTCACCTCCTCGCTTCCTCACTGCTACAGCCCTGATACTCTGTTCTGGTCAAGGCTCTGGTGAGTGAGGGTTGGAGGTCTGGGGCAGCCAGTTTTGAGGGAGAGTAGTGGCAACAGGCTACGGCCAAAGCATAGGTGTAAATCCATTATTTCCTCCTCAGTCAGACATGCCTGACTGGCGGCCTGAGTGATACTTGTGCCCACCCCCTCCCTTTTTTCTTATGTCCATTCTTTCACCTTCTATTTCTAGGAAGGAGGAGGGCTTTGTGCATTTCTTAGTGCGCATGTGTGTTTGGCTGGCTGTCTTAGGCCAGCCAAACACACATGCGCACTTAGGTTTCCCCAGTCCGGCAGCATTGAACAGCCACGCTGGAGAAACAGTACAGATTCCCTGATCTCAGCAAGGCCTCTTTTTAGCCAGTTCAGGCCAATCCCCACTCTGCTCTCATAGCATGAGAGCAGAATGGGGATTGCACAGGGAGTACAATACTGCCCCAGTGCCTGCTGGTACCAGAAAGGATGAGAGTGATGAAGGCAGCTCCATGTAAGTGTTTTTAACCCCTACGATGCTCATGATGAGCTGGACTCGTCATGGCACACAGTGGTCGTGTGCTCATGACGAGTCCAGCTCGTCATGAAACATCACATGGGAAATCCCTCTGGTGCGGGCACCAGAGGGATTCCCTTTAAGCTAAAATAGCCTTGGGAGCTGGGGAAGAGCTGTCGCGGGTACTTGGGCCTCCCAGACAAGTGAGGCACCATTTTTACCGGGAGCCCTGGGGGAACGCTGGGTGGTGGGAAATTTGATTGAGCCCGGTGATGCCACAACTTTCCCATACAAAAATGCGTGAAAAAAGTGATTATTTCAGCTAAAGTTGAGGGTTGCAAGGGAATCTGGGTAAGGAAACGTTGGGGGATCCATGCAAGCCATACCTCCCTGGAAGCCCCCGGATGTCTAGTTTTTAGAAATGTGTGGGTTTGGTAGGTTTCCCTAGATGGCCGCCGAGCACGGGGTCAAAAACCCAGGTGACCCCCTTGCAAAACCAGGTGGTTTTGAGCTAGGCAATTATGATGTCGCCTCACTACGTTTTGGACCCTTGCCTGTCGCAGGTACTTGGGCCTCCCACACAAGTGAGGCACCATTTTTATTGGGAGACCTGGGGGAGCGCTGGTTGGTGGGACATTTGAGTGAGCCCGGTAATGCCACAACTTTCCTACACAAAAACATGTGAAAAAGTGATTGTTTCAGCTAAAATTCCAGTTTGCAAGGGATTCTGGGTAAGGAAACGTTGGGGATCCATTCAAGCCATACCTCTGTGGAAGCCCCCGGGTATCTAGTTTTCAGAAATGTGTGGGATTGATGGGTTTCCCTAGATGGCCGCCGAGCACAGGGCCAAAAACCCAGGTGACCCACCTTGCAAAACCAGGTGGTTTTGAGATTGGCAATTTTGATGTCGCCTCACTATGTTTTGGGCCCTTGCCTGGCACGGGTACTTGGGCCTCCCACACAAGTGAGGCACCATTTGTATTGGGAGACCTGGGAGAACGCTGGGTGGTCAGAAATTTGTGTGAGCTTGGTGATGCCACAATTTTCCCACACAAAAATGTGTGAAAAAAGTGATTTTTTCAGCTAAAATTGAGGTTTGCAGGGGATTCTGGGTAAGGAAACTTTGGGGGATCCACGCAAGCCATGCCTCCCTGGAAGCCTCCGCGTGTCTAGTTTTCAGAAATGTGTGGGTTTGGTGGGTTTCCCTAGATGGCCGCCGAGCACGGGGCCAAAAACCCAGGTGACCCACCTTACAAAACCAGGTGGTTTTGAGATGGGCAATTTTGATGTCGCCTCACTATGTTTTGGGCCCTTGCCTGGCGCGGGTACTTGGACCTCCCACACAAGTGAGGCACCATTTTTATCAGGAGACCTGGGGGAACGCTGGGTGGTCAGAAATTTGTGTGAGCTTGGTGATGCCACAACTTTCCCACACAAAAATGTGTGAAAAAAGTGATTTTTTCAGCTAAAATTGAGTTTTGCAGGGGATTCTGGGTAAGGAAACGTTGGGGGATCCTTGCAAGCCAAACCTCCTGGAAGCCCTCGGGTATCTAGTTTTCATAAATGTGTGGGTTTGGTAGGTTTCCCTAGGTGCCGGCAGAGCTAGGGTTCACAAACTACAGCTAGGCACTTTGCCAAAAAAGGGTCATTTTTCACTGCGAAATTGAGGTGTGACCACATTGCATTTTGCGCCGTTTCCTGTCGCGGGCACTAGGGCAACCCACACAAGTGAGGTACCATTTTTCTTGTAAGACTGTGGGGAACGCGGGGTGGGTGGAAAATTGTGGATCCAGGCAGATTCCAGAACTTTCCACCACAGATATGTGGGGAAACTGTGTTTTTTGTTTGTCACTTTTTTAGGTTTGCAAGGGATTCTGGGTATCAGAACCTGGTGGGAGGCAGTCAAGACACCCCATCCTGGATTCCCCTGAGTGTCTAGTTTTAAAAAATGTATAGGTTTGCTAGGTTTCCCTAGGTGCCGGCAGAGCTAGGGTTCACAAACTACAGCTAGGCACTTTGCCAAAAAGGCTCATTTTTCACTGCGAATTTGAGGTGTGACCACGTTGCGTTTTGTGCCGTTTCCTGTCGCGGGCACTAGGCTAACCCACACAAGTGAGGTACCATTTTTCTCGTAGGACTTTGAGGAACGCGGTTTGGGTAGAAATTTGTGGATCAATGCAGATTCCAGAACTTTCCACCTCAGAAATGTGGGGAAAATGCATTTTTTTGGACAATTTTTTAGGTTTGCAAGGGATTCTGGGTAACAGAACCTGGTGGGAGGCAGCTAAGTCACCCCATCCTGGATTTCCCTGGGTGTCTATGTTTCGAAAATGTATAGGTTTGCTAGGTTTACCTAGGTGCCGGCAGATCTATGGTTCAAAAACTACAGCTAGGCACTTTGCCAAAAAAGGGTCATTTGTCACTGCGAAATTGAGGTGTGACCAAGTTGCGTTTTGCACCGTTTTCTATTGCGGGCATTAGGCCGACCTACACAAGTGAGGTACCATTTTTCTCGTAAGACTTTGGGGAATGCGGGGTGGGTGGAAATTTGTGGATCCACGCAGATTCCAGAACTTTCCACCACGGAAATGTGGGGAAAATGTGTTTTTTTGTACAACTTTTTAGGATTGCAAGGGATTCTGGGTAACAGACCCTGGTTGGAGGCAGTCAAGTCACCCCATCCTGGATTCCCCTGGGTGTCTAGTTTTAAAAATTGTATATGTTTGCTAGGTTTCCCTAGATGCCGGCAAAGCTAGTGTTCAAAAACTACAGCTAGACACTTCGCAAAAAAAGGGTACATTTTCATTGTGAAAATGTGGTGTGTTCCCGTTGGGTTTTGAGCCATTTCCTGTCGTGGGTACTATGCCTACCCACATAAGTGAGGTAGCATTTTTATCGGGAGACATAGGGTAATTCAGATTTGTAAAGCAACTGTTATTACCTATTGATTTTTGATGCATTTCTGCCTTCCAAATGAAACACATTGTTTAAAAAAGAAGTCATTTTGAAAAATGACCAATAATTCTCATGCTAGTATGAGTATTCCCAATTTCGAAAATGTGCAAATATGTACTGTTTATAAACTCTATAATTTGTTCCCATTATAGAAATACATAGGTGTCTTTCATACCGATTTTTCCATGTATACATTTTCCCACAATAATTGCCATATACCCGGAACATAATAAAAAACCATTGCAAATTGCTGCTCAGTTTTTGACCTATATATCCCCACAACCAGGAAGGTCCAGCGGATGTAACGATATATTGCTTTCAAAGAGCTGTCATAATTAGAAGAAGTTACAGGTGAAAACATTGACACAAAAGGCTGTTTTTTTCAACTAATTTTCAATTTTTCCTATATTTAACTGTTAGCTTCTATATAGAAACCTTGATGGATCTACACAAATGACTCCTTGCTGAATTTGGAATTGTATCTACTTTTCTAAAATGTATAGCTTTCTAGGATCCATTATTGCTTTCACACCCATTTCTACCATTAACTGGAAGGAGGTTGAAAGCACAAAAAATAGCAAAAATAGGCTATGTCCCAGAAAAATGCCAATACTGTGTAAAATATGTTGGTTTTCTGACAAAAGTCTGTCATTCCCTAAAAGCTGGGGAAGTGGTGATTTTTGCACTACAAACCCTTTTTTGATACCACCTTTTCAATGTGTCGGCCACCACTAGTCCAGCCGCGTGGCCCCCCTCGTGGAGCCGTTGATGGCCCTGGGGACTGCCACCCCCCAGGGCCGGCTCCTGTAATGTCCCGGGGTGCCCATCCCTGGGACATTAATGTTTGCAATGACAGGACAGAAGCTGTGTGACTCCCGCCCCGTCATTGCAAACACTGCCTGGCTTTGGGCAAGGAGAGCATGCAGCTCCCCTTCCCAAAAGCAATGCCGGCTCCCGCAGGAGGCGGGGAGCCGGCTGGGACCGTGGGGGCATTGGGCCTCCCCCCACAGTACCCAAAGGTATGCCTCAGGGGATGGGGTCCCTGAGGCAGAATTAAACTTTATAAAATAGAGGGCATTTTTTTATTTCGCGCGCTTGGAGTCGCAATTCCATCGGCCCCCCAGTGTAAATGCGCAGGGTTCGCGACTCCAAGCAAAGTTGTATAGAAGAGAATTTGTATGTTTTTAATATGTAAGATTTACTGTTGGGTTATAGGGTGGCTATAAAAAGAGCCCTTATGTTTATTATGAGTTTCTTGTAGCTACATGCAAGTGCGGATGCAAAGCTTTAGGTTGTTGAGAAAGACTCTGTTTCCGTCATCTGTAAAGTGTACTCCATCACTCCTGAAGATGCCCTCCATCTGAAAACATAGATTGTTGTTATATATGGATCCCATTCTATGGTCTCTAAGATAAGCAGAAACAGCTTTATTGACATTTTTTCTAGCTTTCTCAATCTGTGGACTTAATTGATTTGACCTCTTCCATTTTTGTCTTTGGCATATGTTAGAGTATAGAAAGACAGTTTGAGGCAAGAGCAACATCAATTGTGCAAAGGTGTCCTACATTAGCATTTCCAGACCTACCCCAGTCAATGTGCCTAGGTCATTGCCACCACAGTGCACAATCATGAGGTCAGGGGGTTGAAGATGCAAAGAGGTTTTAACCAAAGGCATCAATTGGTGCCACTTTATTCCTCTTTGTGCAATCCATTTAATCTCCACATTTTGCAAAGCTAGGTCTTTGTCAGTACCTCTGCATACCAACATAGCTGTGCCCAACAATCCACACTGTCAGCATCTTGAAGGGATGTCTGGAAGTAATGAAAAGATGTCTGTAGCTGAGGTAGTCAGTTGGTAGAATGAGAGGTATCTAAAATGGTGAACAAGATGCTGTTTTTGAAAAAGTAGAGAATTGATTGGGTGTTTAAGAACATTGTACATTCAAAGTAGGGTGAATTTAAGTGTAAAAAAAAGCATATTTCTTATTGGTTACTAAAAAATGTTGGAAAGGTACAGTAGAAAGGATAAGCTTATATTTTGGAAATGTCCACACACCTGCTGTTTGCATTTGCAGCATTGTGTGGTGTACTTGAAAATATGGGGCACATGTGACCTGTCAGTTCAGTTGAGTGTTCCATCAACTGTTACTATGGAAACTGTTATTAAGCAGAATGGGGGTAGGGTTAAAAGTTAACTGTGGAATTAAAATGTGATTTTGTAATTTATAGAAAAGTAATATGTTTTTACAGTGACATTTCCCAAGTCAGTGATATCTTTAAGAGTGGTGTATTATTAAAATATAGTGGAAAATGTATGTGTGATATATTTTTAAACTCCCGTATAGATTCACTGTTCCATCACTTTGCTGCACGGTGAATTTAACGACGCCCCAAAAAAATCCAGAAGCAGTTTGGTTATTTTTAGAAGTCAGTTGGTAAGGGTTGATATGTCTAACCAATAGAAGTGTGTTTTAGAGTTTGAAATAATCTGGGAATCAATGTGATTTGTTACTTGCATGTATATGTGTGGAAAAAGAGTGGGGAACTTTGTCATTACTGGTTTTTCCTTGCTGAGAGCAGTGCATTACATTGATTGTGTGCGTAAGAAAATCCATTCTGAGTTTCTGATATTTCATATTCTATAAATCAATTTGGAAGGTGAGTTATACATTTGTAAGGTGTATTATGTGTTACCATTATTTTTAAAGGTAAACAAATATTCGTGAACTTTGATGTTTGAAATATATTATTAAATGTAGAGATGTTTCTTATAGTTTGTTGTAATGTAGTTAAATGTTGTGTGAAATAGATTTTGTATAGTATTATGTGTATATTAGAATATGGATTACTGAATATGGTAGTATATTTTAGTGTGTGGATATGTATATTTGTACTCTACCGCATAATTTTAGCTTTTCCTTTAAGTTTGGAGGTGGACTCTGACAAATATTAAGGCGTGCATGGAGTTGTGTCCCATGTATGTTTCTACTTGTATATGTATTTTCATATATCTTTTACATTAAATGGTGCACGATGTATAAGAAAGAGCTGTTGTTGCTTTTTTTGTGGTAGGGTCAAGAGTGTAAGTACTAGTAGAATGTTGTAGATGCAGCACAAAACTGTGCTTTGAAGGATGTTCACGTAAAGTATTATTAATTAGGCTTATTATTTGTAGATTGTACAAAGGTATAGTTGAATTATGCCGCATAATTTTAGATAGAATGGTGAAGATGCTGTACAAATGTGTGATTTGAAAGATGCTTATATACGGTGTTATTAATTAGGCTTCTTTTTTTCTAGTCTGTAGAAAGGTATAGTTGAATGATGCCGCATAATTTTAGATAGATTTGTGAAGATGGAGCACAAATGTGTGCTTTCAAAGATGATCATATAAGGATTTATTAATCAGGCTTCATTTTACTATTCTGTACAAAAGTATAGTTGAATGATGCCACATAATTTTTAGAAAAAAAGTTGAAGCTGCAGTATAAAAGTGTGGTTTCAAAGATGCTCATTTAAATTATTATGAATTAGGCTTCTTTTTTTAGTCTGTTGAAAGGTATAGTTGAACGATGCTGCATATTTTTAGATGTTTGGTTGAAATTGTAAGTTTCTTCTTCATGTATTCACCTAGGCAGAACTCAATGATTGATTAATCCCTTCAACTGCTATATATACAGTTATCCATGCAATGAATGTCTATGTTTTGCACAGTCACTTTTCAAGTTGTCCTGTACTTAACCACTGACTTATAGTTGACTTATGTAATAGTGTGCTGCTTTATTGTTGAGTAGGCTGAACTGTCATGCACTTATAAAAACACCCAAATACTCACCATGCAGTCTTACAATGATGCAGGCGCTACATATGCAGTGCTGTAATCACTCAGGTATTACTGCTGCACTGATGCAATCATTTAGGCACTATCTATGCAGTTATGCAATCACTAAGGTATAATTCATGTAGTTATATAATCACCCAGGCACTACTTTTGCAGTCTTTTATTTACTCAGGCTCCACCTCAGTAGACCTATACATATGCTTTTATGGATCAAGGATGCACCTAAATTTGGAACTATATTGCATGTGGTATTCTAAAAACAGGAGAAGAAAATACCTTAGTACAACAAGTTTTATGGTTTCAAACTCATCGATGTGTCAAATACCGTCGACGGAAATACAAGTCAAAAGAAAGGTTATATGCAAAATGTCGTTTTGGATTTCCACGTCCAGTAATTTCCAAAGCAAGAGTCAACAGTTTCATGTCAGCAGTGAGGCATACTAAAACTCGAAAATCTCCCAAAAATACTTTCAATTTAAAAAGAAGTGAACATTCAAGTATATTAATGATTACAATCCAGTGATTTTGTCGATGTGGAATGCAAATGCGGCTATCCAGTATGTTGCAGATAATTCCAATGCTGTTGCTCGCTTTGTTACGTCATACATAACAAAATCGGAAAAGACGAAGTTGAAAGAAATGTGGGAAGAAATTTCACAAGAGAAGACTCTTAGTAACAAATTGTACAGCTTTAGTTTGAAGATGCTGTCCCATCAAGAGATTGGATCCTCAGAACGTTCGCATCGGTTGACCTCTGCAAGTTTATATTCAAAGTCGAGAGGAATCATTTGGGTTAGTCTAGGTCTTGCTGCAACACGAAATCGAACATTGAAATCTGTACAAGAAATTAAATATTTAGCATTAAATGATCCAGAAAGCACAGATATTGTCAAAACAAACATGTTGGATACATACTATCTTGAAAACATATGTCTCTATGAAGTACTGCAATATTACAGCTTTAAGAGAAATATTATAGAAAATATAAATGAAGAGAAATATGCAGTGATTGGTTCTGATGGATATTTGGTGAAACATAGTAACGGAAATCTCATTAATCACAGGAAACTGAGTTGCGATACTCCAGATAAAAGGGAATTTTACTATTTAGCACTTCTGCAACTCTTCAAGCCTTGGCATACTGAAATGGAATTACGTGGAGATTTTCAGTGCTATGAAGATTCTTTTAATGCATGTAAAGATAGCATTGAATACACAGTTTTTCAAACTTATCTACCAATGTTGAATTAAGAGATTCAACAAGAAGCTACTACTGCAGCTGAAATTGCTAGAGACAGTTCTCAAGACAGTCAAAGTTCTGAGCCACTGAGTCACGATCCACTAGGAGAACCAATTCTTGAAAATGAAGCAGCAATCGCCATGAGCGAAGTAGAAACGGCAATGCATCAAGCTCAACAGGATATTATGGAGTTGGGAAACTTGGAAGACCAACTAAATATTGAACAGAAGGAAATATATCACCAAGTTACACAACAGATAGACCATGGTTTACTTCATGAAAAAAAAGAATGCAACTGCGCATCATTTAAACCTACTCGAATGTATATCAGGGGTCAAGCTGGTACAGGAAAAAGTTTCTCAATTAAAGTTTTGACCAGTTATCTACAGAAAACCACTGAATCACATTTATCTTGTGTTGTAACTGCTCCCCCTAGATTAGCAGCACACAACATTAAAGGGATTATATTACATCATTTACTGATGCTACCTGTTGAACATGAAAACAAGTTGGAATATCACAAGCTATCTGGAGAAGCTTGTTATGAAGTTTCAAGAATACTAAAGAAAATGAAACTTCTGATAATTGATGAGGTGAGCATGGTCTCGAACTTAATGCTTGCCTTTGTACATTTGAGAATGCAGCAGATTTTAAAAACAGATTATGATGTGCTATTTGGAGGAAAACGTGATTGTTTTCGGTGATCTACTGCAACTTACTCCTGTAAAAGGGGAACCAGTTTTTAAAAAACTTGTGCGTGAAGACACCAGGAAATCTTTGGGAAGTATTGGAAATGTCAACATTTGGTCATATTTTGAATACAAAGAACTTATTAAAAATATGTGACAGGCAAGTGATGAAGATTATGGAAGAATTCTGCAAGATATAAGAATTGGTGTATTGATAGAACATGGTAAAGAAGCTCTGCAAAGTCGGCTACTTACAAACTTGTTTCCAAATGAAAATGTTGCTCCGGAAATAATATACAAAAATATTGGAGAAAAGAAATCTATAATTTGCTTAATGCCAACACTGCGAGAGTGTTCTACATTCAATCATGAACATTTAAAGCTGGAAAAACAACAAATAATAACAATGGAAGCCATTGATAAAATAGAACACAAAGGAATTACTACTATTTTGTCAGAAAAATTAAAAACAAAATTGGATTCTTTGGAAAAGACTATATCTAAGACTGCTGGCTTAGAAATAATTTATATGTATGTGAAAACTATCGGGTCATTTTACGGTGTAATTTGAATGTGGAAAAAGGTTTAGTAAATGGAGCAATGGGGAAAGTTGTTGATTTTGTTAATTATCCAAATAGAGATGGAATTGAATTTTTGAAGAATAAATTTGATCAGATTGAAGAGGTAAAACAGATTGGACGTTGTGCTGTTCGTTTTTTGCTTGTTAAAGACTTGTATGTTTGCAGAAAACAGTTTCCTCTTTCTTTAGCATATGCGGTGACCATTCATAAATCTCAAGGTTTAAGTGTAGACAGTGCTATGGTAAACACTGGAAGTACCGTGTTTAAAGAGGGCATGGCATATGTTGCATTGTCCCGAGTCAGAACTTTATCTGGATTGTATTTGATTGATTTTGATGAGAGAAAGATTAGTGCAGATGCAAATTGTGTAAGAGATTATAATCGGTTAAGAAGACTGTATGCTCCCATCTTAGGTGAATATCTTGTATATGAAAAGCGTATAGTATGTCCAAAACATATAAGAAACTCTGTAGTGACGTTGGAAATGAGAAAAAAAATCATAAGAATGTTGAGGTCCCAAACAAACAGAAATAGGGGCACTTTTGAAGATATTATAAGATATCAGTTAGAAAATAGTTCAGGTGTCAACTGCTATGCTAATGTAGTTGTGAACCTCATATTTTTTCTAGAAAATCTTCAACAACAAATTATGGAGAATCGAGAAAAAAGGTTTTGTTCTTTGTTGCATTCTATTTTTGAAAACGTGACAACTGATAAAACTAAAATCCAAAGTGCTTCTGGCAATCGGCATCTTCTGGATATATGTTCTGGTTCTTCACAATTTATACTCAATGTACAGAAAGATGCTCAAGAATTTCTTATGTTTATGCTTGCAGTATTGGAAGATGAAGGAATACAAATTGAAAATCTGCTTGTACTTTGTTACAGATGGGATCATAAATGTGAAGATTGTTCATTTTCTTCTACCACTGAAATAGACACTGAAAGATTCATATATTTGACAATACTAGATCGCAAAACAGTGTCTTTTAACAAATTAGTAAAATCAGCTAATCAAAATATGGAATGTACTCACTGCAAATCTGAAATGTTATCAACATTATTTTTAGAAAGATTTGGACAATATGTCATTTTAATGCAACAACGTTGTAGAGCAGATGGAAGAAAATTAAAGATTTTGTGGCAAGTCAACTGTCAATTTCAGGAAGAACTTACAAAGCATTAGCAATTATTTTCCACGATGGACATTCTACAACATCTGGACACTATCTGTGTATTTAAAGTGCAATAAAGGATGGACACATTGTAATGATGCCCATTTAGAATTCAAATGTCGGTTGCCCCATGAATTACTAAATTCATATCTAATATTTTTTTATGCCTAAATTCTGAGAACATAATTTGGCCTATTGGGAAGATGTCAACTAGGCCTGGGCGGCAAATTCCGTTCCGTTCGCGGAATTTGCGGAATTTGGGTAATTTCGCGTTCCGCGGAGAACGCGAAATTGCCCAAAAATCTGCGTTCCGCGACTTCGCGAAATTTTTTGCTTGTTCGCGTTCTCAATATGCGTGTTCGCGAGATATTTCACCCCGAGCACGCAAACAGCCATCGCGAACAGGAAAAAAGTATCGCGAACAAGCAATTCCGCGTGTTCGCGGAATTTCTGCGTGTTCGCGGAGATTTTTACCGTTTCGCGGAGATTTGCGTAACGCGATTACGCAAATTCCGCCCACCCCTAATGTCAACATGAATTGATGAGTTTATTTTGGATATTTACAATACACACGATTTCAGAAACATCATTCGGCCTATTGGGAAAATGTCGATATGAATTAAAAAGTTTATTTTGGATATTTTCAAAGGCAAAGATTTCGGAAACATCATTCGGCCTCTATGGAAGATGTCAAGAATTACTGTTTCAATTATCATTTCTGTTCTTTGATATTGTACTTAGAAAATTGTTTTTGAAAGAAGCAGTTCATATATTTGATGTTTGTATTATATGCAATGCAAAATGAGTGTGTTTATTTTTGAAATTGTAAACAAATAGTTGAGTTTGTTGTAAATATTTTGAACACAGATTTGTTTTTTTTTAACCTCTTCTGTGCCCATGACGAGATAGTCTCGTCATGGAGCACGGTCGCGCTGTGCCCATGACGAGACTATCTCATCATGAACCCCACCCACTAATGAAATGCCCGGCACAGGAGGGGGAAAGGGCGTGGCACAGAAGGGGTTAACAATCTTATTGATTGTATTTTTTGCCCGCGGTCACATGATGACCAACATTGAAATCACTGTGTATGGTGAAATTCAATAAAAACGGAAAACAGCAAAAAAGGCAAGCTGAATATGTTATGTAATTGTAAAATTATGTTGTATTCTTAAAACTATAATATTATATGTAATAACAGTATTTTTTCTTCTCTTTTACAGACACTAATTCTAAAGTTTGAACATATTTAAAATGTAGATTATAATAAAACAACTGAATTTTTTTTCAATTAGTTTCATATCTATTTCCAAAAGGTAAGATTAAGTCACCCAAGCACCACCCATGCACTGCACAATCACCTGAACACTACCATGCAAAACTCTAATCACCTAGACACTCTCATTCACCCCTTCAATTACCCAGGTGGTACCCATGCACTCCAGCAATCGCCGTGTGACTATCCATGCACTCCTCCAATCACCCAGTCAGTACCCTGTACTTATCCAGTCATTCCACCAATACCCAAGCAGTTATAAAATAACTATGAACTCTCCTTGCAGTAGTGTAATCATCCAGTCAGTACCCATGTACTCATGCAGTGACCCAAACACTAACACATGCACTGCTACAATCCCCTGTGCACTACCCATGCAGTCCTCTAACCACCTAGACACTACTCATTCACGTCTTCAATTACCCAGGTAGTACCCATGCAGTCCAGCAATCACCCTGTCACTACCCATGCACTCCTCCAATCACCCAGCCAGTACCATGTACTTATCCAATCACTCCGCCAATACCCAAGCATTTATAAATTCACCATGCACTCTCCATGCAGTACTCTAATCATCCAGTCAGTACCCATGTACTCATGCAATGACACAGGCACTAACACATGCACTGCTACAATCCCCTGTGCACTACCCATGCAGTCCTCTAACCACCTAGACACTACTCATTCACTCCATCAATTACCCAGGTACTACACATGCAGTCCAACCATCACCCTGTCATTACCGATGCACTCAGGCCATCACACTGTCACTACCCATGCCCTCCAGCCATCACCCTGTCACTACCCATGCACTCCAGCAATCACCCTGTCACTACTGATGCACTCCTCCACTCACCCAAGCACTGCCCATGCACTAATGGAATCACCCAGGCACTACTCTATTTACCCATGCACTACTGATGCACTCCTGCAATTACCCAGGCACTACCCATACACTATGCTTTTACTCCTCCAATGATCTAGGCACTACCCATACAGTCCTTCAATCACCCAGGTACTATCCTTGCACTTATACAATCACCCACACATTAATGAAGTACTTACAGAATCACTCAGATTCTATCCATGTAGTCTTTCAATCAGTCAGGCAACAATTCATACAACACTCAGAATATTTTTCTTCTTTTATCCAAATAGGCGGTCATGAAAAGAACAATTTTTTTCTTCTTTTGTTGTTTTGTTGTTTTTTTGTATTTTTTAAACTATTTTTTATATTTTTGGGGTGTTTATTTTATTGAAAAACTGAAAAGAAACTAGAGCCAACAACAAAAACATGGCAAAAAATATGCAATTTAACGTCATTGCATAACAATAACACTTGTGACTCTGGATTGCAGCCAGGATTGCATTTATTGACTACTCCCCACCACAAAGAGTCTTTCTGCATTTCATGCAGACCTGCACTACTCGAGCCAAATCACGATGAATGCTGATTGTGGCTGATGTTGTTCCTCTGGAAGAAGTACTGGGCCCATCATGTGCTTCTTTTTCTTGTTGCCGCCTTAGTTGCTCTCGGGCAAGCTGTCTCGTGTGGATCATTTGGAGATGCTTGAGCATCGATGAGGTGCCACAAGAATATCTGTTCTCCACTCCACGTGAAAGCACTTGCTTGCAAATTGTGCAAGTGACCTTCCTCGCAATAACCTTCTTTTCACCAGTAGGTATGGTGAAAAACACCCACACAACACTTTCGTACCTCTTCTTACGGGGTTCTTCCAAATCTTCCTCTTCCTTAGGTGGAAGTTGCTGTGATGGTGGTGCAGCAGCCAGTTCGAGAAAAAGGAAAATAAACACCAAAAAGATGTAAAAACACACCGAAGAGAGAACAGGTCTGTCTCTATAGATGGTCCTGAAAGAATGAAAGAAAAATGGGTGGGGTCCTTCAACTTCTAGAATAAAAAGCCTGTAAACCAATGAAAACCTTTCTTTTGAAGTCACATGGGATTTGCGCACCCGACGCGGTTCCACAAAAATACATTTGCAAGTAATATATCTTTATTCTATTTACAAATACATAACATTTATAATTTTCTTAAATCATGTCTTGGTGTAATATATACAATAAAGTTATATATACATACTTTTAAAGGATAAAAATGTACCATGGAATCAGTGATGTCATTTGAGATGTCATGAGTGATGTCATGAGTGATGTCACTGACCATGTCATGAGTGATGTAATATGTGACGTCATCAGCAGTGCATTGCGGGCGCGCGAGTTATAGTTAGCTGAACTAACTATAACGGGGGAATTTCAATGGTTTTGTACGAGTGAAAAGTCCAGCTAACTATAACGCCCCTGAAACCTATGGTTTTTTCAGTAAATTTCCAAGGTTTTTTAAATGCTAATTCCTAACTATAACTTGCCTGAAACCTATGGTTTTTTCAATGAATTTCAAAAGTTTTTTAAATGCTAATTTCTAACTATTCCTACAGAGATAGGATATGTGAAGAAAGAAGAAAAAACGCACAGAAAGAAAAATAAGAAATGCAGAAAGAAGCAACAGAAGTCCTCAAAGACGAAGAAAAGTGCAGGAAGAAGGATAACGTGCAGAAAGAACAAACAGAAGAGCAGAAAGACGCCTTGTTGCAAAATCATCCTGTACCCTCAACTTTTTTAGACCGATACTGGTGGTAACTGAGTCTGACTAACCAGTCCTAGAGCCAGTGCTATGTTAAAAGACACTCAGAATACAGTGAAAACACCTACATACACTAGGGAACACTATGCGTTGGGGTCCCCCTGTGATTAGCATGACCTCCTCTGTAGGCCCCTAGTATATAATAGGGCAGGGGATTAAAACTACCTCTTAAAATGCACCACAGGGCATGTTTGCACACGTCGCCTCAGGCCCCGTCCCCTCCCTTCCCCACTGTGTAAACACACCCTGTGGCCGTTTTAAGTTGGGAGATTAAGTCCCCTTGAATCCTGAGGGTCCCTAGGGTCCAACTAGACCACTAGGTACCTCCAGTAAGAGCCACAGAGCTGCGTTGCAGAGAGATGTAAAAAGGGGCACAGCCTAGACCACCTCTCTGCAACGCAGCGCAGTGGTGCTTACTGGAAGCACCTGGTGGGCTAGTTAGCCCCCACGGGCCCTCAGGATTGAAGGGGAATTAATTCCCCAACTTAAAACACGCCATAGGGCGTGTTTGCACACGTCTCCTCAGGCCCCGTCCCCTCCCATCCCCACTGTGTAAACACGCCCTGTGGCCGTTTTTTAAGTTGGGAGAGTAAGTCCCCTTGAATCCTGAGAGTCCCTAGGGGCAAAATAACCCACTAGGTATGTCCAGTAAGCGCCATTGCAGAGAGGTGTAAAAAGGGGTACGGCCTGCACCCCCTCTCTGCAACGCAGAGCAGTGTCTCTTACTGGAAGTACCTGGTGGGCTAGTTGGCCCCCAGGGTCCCTCAGGATTGAAAGGGAATTATTTCCCCAACTTAAAACGCGCCACAGGGTGTGTTTGCACACGTCACCTCAGGCCCCGTCCCCTCCCTTCACCACTGTGTAAACGCGCCCTGTGGCCGTTCTAAGTTGAGAGATTAAGTCCCCTTGAATCCTAAGGGTCCCTAGGGTCAAACTAGCCAACTAGGTACCTCTAGTAAGCGCCACAGAGCTGCGTTGCATAGAGGTGTAAAAAGGGGCGTGGCCTCAGAACACCTGTCTGCAACACAGCTCCCTGGCGCATACTGGAGATACCTATTGGGCTAGTTGGCCCTCAGGGACCCTCAGTATTGAAGGGGAATTCATTCCCCAACTTACAACTGTCCAGGGGGTGCATTTGCAGAGTGCTGCAAGGAGGGGGCGTGACCTCCGGCGCGATGCCGGTCTTTTATTTTATTTTATTTTTTTAAGAAGGAGGGCTGTGTGGCCCCCCTTCTGTTTCTAATTTATTGGCCCTGGGGACCCCATACCCCAGGGCCTGCTCCCTAATTTTTTTTGTTTGCAAAAAAATACATTTGGCCCTCCCAAGGCCTTAATCGGCCCCGGGGACCCCAACCCCTAGGTCGTGGCCTTTTTTTTTTTATTCTTTAGGAGGGGGCTGCGTTGCCTCCCTCCCCAGGCCACCTATGGCCCCGGGGGACGCCATCCCCCGGGGCCGGCCTTTGTTTTTTAATATTTTAAAAAAATATATATTTATAGAAACACCTAGGACATGCTGGACAAACCGTATGTACCTATCACCATGACGATTTGCGTGATATTCATTAAAAGGCGACCATGCATACAATGAATCCACGTGGAATGTATTTACACCGCTAGTGAAGCTCTGACGTGTCTGACGCTCTACCATGCCTAATCCCGGCGCCCCCGCCGGTGGATACTCTCCAAGTAGACACCCTTGTCGTTTATCTATACAAACATGGGTAGCTATTGACGGGCACATTTAATACACAAGCACAGCAAGCCATTCAAAGGGGATTCGACAAAAATTCGACCAAACTATGCAAGAAACCCCCTCACGGTTAATAAAACACACATCCACCGCCGGATGTGTAATACTTTTTATTTTACTCTCTGGAAAGGAGACGAACCTCACTTGAGAGTCACAGCGTGCTCCTGGCTGAGCCCAATGCTGTGTTACACCCGAAGTGCCCGCCGAGTGCCACACACCTCTGTGTTGTATTTCACCAGCTAGTGCGTATGCTATGACACTCTGTAGCCCATGTGCACTGTAACACCACCCGTGAATATGTCATGCCACACTTGCCTTCGCACAGGTTATATTGCCCCATCTAACGTACCTTCCTCAATGCCTATGTTATAACGCACAGCGCTATGCCATACATATTACAATCTGGGATCCATATCTTTGTTTCAGTGCATATGCAACGTTACACTCCCCAGCACATATTTTATATTACAACTTTAGAGACTAGTTAGGTTACACAACACTACCCTGTGCATATTACACTCCAAGGCGCATATCGCATAGCACGCGCTAGTGCCTGTGCTATCTCGCGCTCTCCAATGAATCTGTCATTGCGCACAATGTATTGCATATTATATTTCACGCCCGGTTCATCTTATATCACACTTTTTGGTGCATAGTTTATACCATATACTATATCTAGTTTTCATTTTCAATCGTGCTCTCAGGACTATGTTCTATATAACACTGCGTCCACCTACCCTTTTCACGGGCATTACATTTTGCGATGGGGGGTAGAGGGTTAGGGGGTGTTTCTGCCAAGTGAGCCCAGAGTCACAGTCACAAACGTCCTCTTCTTCCTGAATAAAAGTGAGATTATGCTGCATACTTGATCATATTTTAAGTAGTTCGCACAGACACACATTTTAAAAACAATAAAGTTCCTAATACCCACCTTCTCTGAACAGTTAGCTTGCTGCCCCATCCACCTCCTCCCTATCCTCTGTTGTCTGAATCCATGGACTAGCCTCCTCCCTCCTGCCATGCATGGTCTGATGTGCTGCCACTGCCCTCCATTTAGCATGATATACCCGTCCACTCCTCCTGCCCTCCCTTACCCAATTCTATGGCCCATCATTGACCTCCTGCTTAGCCTCTGTGCTTAGCTTGCTGCCCCTATTCTCCTTCCACCTGCCCTCCGATGTCTTTGTCCATGCCCCTGCTCCATCCTTTTTGGCCACCATGTTCCATGGACCTGCCACTCCTATCTACTCTGAGTGTTCTGTTGAGCTGCCACTCCCCTCCCACCTGCCTAGCATTGTCAGATGACTGTAACCTGGCCTTGCCACCTCCACCCTGCCTGTCCACATGCCATGCCCCTATCCCCTTCCTCCTGTCCTCCATGGTCCATTTTACTGCCACACCCTTCTGCCCTCCCTGGTCTGTTGTGCTGCAACTGCTTCTCCTGCCTGCCCCTTCCCCTGAACTCTCTTGTCTGTGCCCAGGTCCTGACCCTCCCTATCCTCCATGGTCCTTTGTGCATGCCCCTGCACCCTCCTTCTTGCCCATCATAGCCATTGTGCTGCCACTAACCCTCCTGCTTGCCATGCATGGTCTTCTGTGCTGCCATGGCCCCTCCCACCTTCCCTGTGTGGTCAGCTAGCTGCCCCTGACCCCCTCCCACCTTCCCTCCATGGTCTGTGTCTATGCCATCATAGTCTCACTGTTGCTCTCCATGGTGTGTCTTGTTTCTAGTGCCCATCCTGCCCGACCTCCATGGTCATCTTGCTGCTCCTACCCTGCCCCCTTGCCCCTTGCCCCCAGCCCTCTGTTTCCATGTGCAGACCCCTATTCCCTCCCTCCTGGCTTGTCTGTTCCATTGTAATGCCCCTGATCCGTCCCTCCTGCCCTTTATGGTCTGTTATGCTGCAGCTTTCTCTCCTGTCTGTCCATTATGGTCAGCTAGCTACCATTGCCTCTTTCCCCTCTGTTCTCTGTTGTCCATGTGCATGGTCCTGTCCCCTCCCTATTGCTTTCTATGGATTGTTGTGCTGCACTCCCACCCCGCATGCCCTGCGTGGTGTATTGTGCTGCTGCAAACCCTGATGCCTGCCCTGTAGGGTCAGTTTGGTGCACCTCTCCATGTCCCTCCTGTCCTCTGTTATCCGAGTCCATGTCCCTACCCCCATTCCTCCTGCCTACCATGATCCAATGTACCATACTTGCGAACATTTTGAACTTGGTAAGAGGGAGATTTTGAAAAAAAACCTGGGGTATTGATTTTCCCCTTTGAGTTACATTGAAAAAGAGGAGATTGTAGACAGGAGACAGATCAAATAAAGCCCATTTGAGCTTAAAAACATTGGATGTTTCCTGTCTGAAACGGGTCTGTTGGCATGTATGGTTGTACTACCACTGCTCTTCCTTCTGCCCACAATGGTCTATTATATTGCCACAGCCTCTCTTGCCAGTCCTGTATTGTTGGTTTGTTGCCCCTGCCCCCCTTTCCACTGCCCTCCATAGTCTGTTGTGCTGCCACTGCCCTTTCTGCCTGCCCAGTGTGGTCAAATTGTTGCCTCTGTACTCTCCTACATGCCTTAAATTTCCAGAGTCCGTGCCCCTGGCCTCTGCCTCTCAACAGTATCCCAATGAACAACTAGATTGCTAACATTCTAGATTTATCACAAAAGTGTGGAACGCCTGACGTAATCTTGATGTAATCAAAACTGTAATACCTAGAGCATTTCCTTTAGAAATTACATATATGAGAGGGTCTTATTTGCATCAAAAGTATGGTTAGTGCTCTAAAAAACTAAAATGAGGACATATTTTCTGAGTTTTCAAATAGCGACAAAGAACTTTTAAATTATTTGTAATCTTTATGTCTTTTTATCCAGTTGACCACTTGATTAAATGTTGCACCTAGGGGAGAGGATGTGGTGTTACTTCCAGAGCTGCAGACTTTGCAACTGGGGAACCAGGTTGGAGTTTCTGCTTCAGCTCAACATTCTCTGGTCAAATCACTTAATCCCCCCATGTCTATAACCAAAATGAATTTGATCTCGTGTGATGTAACCAAAGCTCATGTAAAGCATTCCAATACCTGACAAGTCTGCACTATATAAAACTGCAAACACACAAAAAATAAGTGTTTTGCACACTTCTGTCATTGGGCTACATGTGGGCTACATGTGGGCTACATCTGGGTGATATTTGTGCTGCATTTGGGTTCTTTTGTCTCTGGTGGCCATCTTGGGAGATTTATTTGTTAGGACGTTTCCTAATTTCCTCATTTACTGCAGTCTCCTCAGTAGGAAATAGTTTCAGTTTTTTACTTTGGTTCCATCAAGAAGGCATTCAGATGTGTCACACATTTGCCATAAATTCTGAATGTTAGCACTCTAGTTGCTTATTAGATCACTGTAGTAAAGCTAGTGCTCACCAGGGAAGTCTGCTGCTGGTATTCAAAGTGCATGTTTCAGTCTGCATGTCAGAATATTTTTATGAAATAGAAGAGGATTTGAGAAGTCAAAATGTGTCCTAATTTTTCTTTCTGCAGCACTAATCCTAATTTCTATGGCAAAATGAAACCCCTCATTTTGTTCCTTTGTAAATTAAATGTTTTAAGTGTTACCACTTTATTCCAATCAAGATGGCTTCAGGTGTGCCATACTTTTGTCATAAGTAAGACTGTTAGCGCTCTAGTTGTTCGTTAGAACACTCTGGGACATTCTGTCATTGGGCTATACTTGGGCTACATCTGGGTGATATTTGGGCTACATTTGGGCTCTTTTGTCTCTGGTGGCCATCTTGGGAGATTTATTTGTCATGAAGTTTCCTAATTTCCTCATTTACTGCAGTCTCCTCAGTAGGAAATACTTTCAGTTTTTTACTTTGGTTCCATCAAGAAGGCATTCAGATGTGTCACACATTTGCCATAAATTCTGAATGTTAGCACTCTAGTTGCTCATTAGATCACTGTAGTAAAGCTACTGCTCACCAGGGAAGTCTGCTGCTGGTATTCAAAGTGCATGTTTCAGTCTGCATGTCAGAATTCTTTTATGAAATAGAAGAGAATTTGAGAAGACAAAATGTGCCCTAATTTTGCTTTCTGCAGCACTAATCATAATTTCTATGGCAAAATGAACCCCCTCATTTTGTTCCTTTGTAAATTAAATGTTTTAAGTGTTACCACTTTATTCCAATCAAGATGGCTTCAGGTGTGCCATACTTTTGTCATAAGTAAGACTGTTAGCGCTCTAGTTGTTCGTTAGAACACTCTGGGACATTCTGTCATTGGGCTATACTTGGGCTACATCTGGGTGATATTTGTGCTACATTTGGGCTCTTTTGTCTCTGGTGGCCATTTTGGGAGACTTATTTGTTATGAAGTTTCCTAATTTCCTCATTTACTGCAGTCTCCTCAGTAGGAAATACTTTCAGTTTTTACTTTGATTCCATCAAGAAGGCATTCAGATGTGTCACACATTTGCCATAAATTCAGAATTTTAGCACTCTAGTTGCTTATTAGATCACTGTAGTAAAGCTACTTCTCACCAGGGAAGTCTGCTGCTGGTATTGAAAGTGCATGTTTCAGTCTGCATGTCAGAATTTTTTTATGAAATAGAAGAGGATTTGAGAAGTCACTCAAAATGTGCCCTAATTTTGCTTTCTGCAGCACTAATCATACTTTCTATGGCAAAATGAAGCCCCTCATTTTGTTCCTTTTTAAATTAAATGTTTTAAGAGTTACCACTTTATTCCAATCAAGATGGCTTCAGGTGTGCAATACGTTTGGCATAAGTAGGACTGTTAGTGCTCTAGTTGTTCTTTAGAACACTCTGGGAAGCTGCAGTAGAACACAAAGGAATCAACTGACAGTCTCGTCCCTTGTTGGATGTACATGTTTTACTGAGAATGTCAGACTTCATTCTCACATGACTGAGAAAGATAATGTGAATTTACAGAAACTATGCTCTCGGTTTAGCTTATAGATCACCTTCCAAACCTCTGTGGGAAAAGCATGAGAAAATAGTTTTCTCTCAAACATTTTTCATGATATCACAGCAGAAGGCTTTTTCACATGGTAAAATCAGCTTAGAAAACACCACAATTCCTAAAATGAGTATGGTACCATCAACAAATGATTTATAATGTAACTAAAGTCTTAACACCTTCTATTAACTGCAGTGCTTTTTAATGAGGTGCTATCATGTATATTGGTCCCAAGATGGCTGCCAACACTTCTTGGATGAAGTACTGACAGCCAATCAGATCTCACGATGAGATGTGTGGTTAGGCTCCGCCCAGATATATCTATCCATTTAACTCTAATTTTCTCAGGAACTACTGAACGGATTTACACCATTTAAGCAAAAGACACGAGTCTGAACTGAGGACTATCTCTTTGCCAAATTTGGTGTAATTCCGTTCAGCAGTTCGGGCTGTAGCTGCGTCAACAGGTCCTATGGGAAAATGCATGGGGAAAATGCGTTTTGGGACCCCCCTTTTTTCTCACCCCCGCTTGACAAATCACCGTGAAATTTTCCGCGTGCGCCCGCAATGCACTGCTGATGACGTCACATATTACATCACTTATGACATGGTCAGTGACATCACTCATGACATCAATGATGACATCTGAAATGACACATTGTGCATTGCGGTCACGCAAGTTATAGTTACCTGATCTAACTATAAGGTGGAATTTCATTGGTTTTTTACGAGTGAAATGTACAGCTAACTATAGCTTGTGTGAAACCTATGGTTTTTTAAGTGAATTTGCAAGGTTTTTTAAATGCTAATTCCTAACTATAACGTGTGTGAAACCTATGGTTTTTTCAGTGAATTTGTACGTTTTTTTAAATGCTAAGTTATGTATTTATTTTTAATTTTTGCGCGACCGCCAGTAGATAATATATATATATATTACCTACTGGCGGTCGCCAGTAGGTAGTTATAGTTAGGACCACGTTTCCATAGGAAATCCGCAACATTCTATTTTGAATAACTTTGGCGCCGGTCGACGAATCCTCGCGAATTTTTCAAAATAGGTGGGGCGCTACGCTCCGCTCCTACCCTGAAAGTCTCGGGGTGATTCGTCAAGCGGGGGCTGAGATAAAAGGGGGGTCCCAAAACGCGTTTTTCCAAATGCATTTTTCCATAGGACCTTTAGACAGGGCTACAGCCCGAACGGCTGAACAGAATTACTAGAAATTTGGCAGAGAGGTAGTCCTCAGGTCAAGGAAGTGCCTTTTGTAGGTTTGGTGTAAATCTGTTCAGTAGATTCTGAGAAAATAGCCTTTAAATCAATATATATATCTGAGCCAGCTTACGGTGCGCTTACGGTACGCTTACCGTACGCGTACGGTGGCGTGCGCGAGCGCGATTCTGATTGGCTGTTACATCTAAGTAAACATTCGAATCGGTCGAAACCAGGAAGCGGCGGCCGCCATTTTCTCTCTCGCACTCTGAGGGGGGGGCTGTAAACAAAGGCAAAAAACATATAAAGGGGCTGTTTAGACAGCGCCCATGCACATAGCCATGTTAGTTGAGTCCTCAAAGATCCCCCAAGGCCAAAAACGGTAAATTTTTATTTTTGGAAAATTTCGCCGATTACGCTTACCGTACGCGTACGGTGCGCTTACGCTAAAAATTTTAATAAAAAAAAAACACTCTCTGTGCATGGCATATTATTGTCATCACTTACAAATTAAATTTAACAGATTACCTATCACAAGGAAGCGCATAATATGTCCTCCATGTGCGCACGGTGCGTAACGTGGGCACGCGGTGCGCGTAGCGCACTGCGTGCCCACCTTGCGTGTACGGCACTAACTGCGTAAAGTGGGCGCGCGGTGCGCGAAGCACACCGCGTGCTCACTGTGCGCGCACGGTGCGCGAAGCGCACCGTGCGCGCACGGAACGAACTGCGTTAAGTGGGCGTGCACGCCACGAATGGCGTAAAGTAACTTAGCATTTTAAAAAACGTACAAATTCACTGAAAAAACCATAGGTTTCACACACGTTATAGTTAGGAATTAGCATTTAAAAAACCTTGCTAATTCAATGAATTAGCAATAGGCAACTATAACTCACGCGACCGTAAAATATGTATAGCTAAAATTTAATGGAAGAAGACATGGGCAAATAAGTGTCTAAATACAGTATTAGCATCAGCAGAGGATTGCGGTCGCGTGAGTTATAGTTGCCTACAGTAACTATAACGGGGGAATTTCATTGGTTTTTTATCAGTAAAATTTCCAGCTAACTATAACATGTGTGAAACCTATGGTTTTTTCATTGAATTAGCAAGGTTTTTTAAATGCTAATTCCTAACTATAACGTGTGTGAAACCTATGGTTTTTTCAGTGAATATATATATATATATACTTACATATATATGACCTACTGGCGGTTGCCAGTAGGTAGTTATAGTTAGGACCTTGTTTCTATTCAAACAGCGTTTTTTGTTTTGCTAATATCTTTAGCGCCGGTTGACGAATCTTCGCGTAATTTTCCAAACTAATGGGGCGCTCTGGTTAGCTCCTGTCATGAAAGTTTTGGGGTGATTCGTCAAGCAGGGGCTTGAGAGGCCCCTCACTGTATGGGTCTCCACGACGAACTTCAATAACCAGCATGCAATTGGTCTCAGTGGAGCACGAGACGAATGGCAGCTGCAAGCAGAGGCGGGGCATCATCACAAGAATGGGAGCGGCTATACAAACGTCACAGGACTTTTAAATCAACCCCCAGTGAGAAACCCAGCTTAAGGAAACCGGCACTGAAGAAAGCATAACTGCTGAAACGCGTCTGCCTGGCGTTTCCCGACTTTTTCCATCACTCGTGCTGTTTAATTGGAATAAATCCTTTTGTGAACCTCAGCATATGTCGAGCTCATTTGGGAAGGCGGGTGAGCATTGGACTTTATATATATATATATATATATATATATATATATATATATATATATATATATATATATATATATATATATATATATATATATATTTATATATTTATATATTTATATATATATTTATTTATATATGACCTACTGGCGGTCGCCAGTAGGTAGTTCTAGTTAGGACCTTGTTTCTATTCAAAAAGCGTTTTTTGTTTTGCTAATATCTTTAGCGCCGGTTGACGAATCTTCGCGTAATTTTCCAAACTAATGGGGCGCTCTGGTTAGCTCCTGTCATGAAAGTTTTGGGGTGATTCGTCAAGCAGGGGCTGAAAAAGAAGGGGGTCCCTAAGCACCTTTTTCCCCATGTTAATTTCCATAGGATCTTTAGACAAAGCTACAGCCCGAACTGCTGAACAGAATTACACCAAATTTGGCAAGAAGGTAGGTCTTGGTTCAGAGAGAGCCCTTTTTTTAAATGGTGTAAATCCGTTCAGTAGTTCCTGAGAAATTAAAGAAAGAAAAGTTTCGATATCTGAGCACCGAAGAGGGTTCACGAACCCTCCCGGGCACGAGCTTCACTCTGATTGGCTGCCAACACTCCAAACCAGGAAGTGTTGGCAGCCATCTTGTGACTCGGTAGAACCGATTCACAAGAAAACAGTGAAATACAGCTTAAAAAACAAGAAAAGGGGGCAGGATACAAACACCCCGACCCTGAGGCCTGCTCAGGGGGTCCCTCAAGGACTGGCTGCATAATTGTTTCACTGGGTGTGTGAGCGGATGAGTGAGTGTCAAGAGTGGATCTGTGAGTGGGTACATAAGTGTCTGAGTTGGTTAATGAGTGTCTGAGTGGGTTTGTGAGTACCTCCATGAGTGTGTGACTCAGTCTGTGAGTTAGTGCAAGAGTGTTTGAGTGGGTCTGTGAGTTGGTGTGTGAGTCTCTGAGCAGGTCTATTAGTTGGTGTGAGAGAGTATGAGTTGTTCTGTAAGCAGGTACATGAGTGTGTGAATGTGTCTGAGTGGGTCTGTGAGTGGGTTAATGAATGTCCGAGTGGGTTTGTGAGTGGGTGTGAGAGTGTCTGAGTATATCTGTGAGTGGGTGTATGAGTGTCCGAGTGGGTCTATGAGTATGCATGAGAGTGTCTGACTAGGTCTATTAGTGGGTGTGTGAGTGGGTCTGTGAGTGGGTATATCAGTGTCTGAGTGAGTCTGTTAGTGACTGTGTGAGCGCCTGAGTGTGTGAGTGGGTGTATAAGTATTTGTGTGGGTGTGTCAGTAGCTGTGACAGTGACTGGGCCACAAAGGAGTTGAACATGCCACCTTATCCAAAAAGAATCCACAGTTTTGCACAAAATATCTACCATAGTGGAGTTCTTTCTACTGGCTGAGTACTAAGTGCTACCTCCTGGGGTAAATATCCAATGCTTGTTGTACACTGCAATTGCATACTGGAGCATGAGGAAATGTCACCAGTGATGTTGTGTGCGTTTTTGCAATGTGATTGTTTCTCATGCTTCTTTATCCTGAAATGTGTGCTAACATAAATTTTCTTATAGTAATGACGACAAGAATACAAAGAGGTAAATCTCTAGCAAACAAGGTTCATTCCTCTTCACTACATGAAGTCAGTGCTTCTTTATTTGGAAGAGATGTCCTCATATTCCCCATTTTTAAAAAAAACCCGTTTTGTCGTTCATTTATTTATTTATTTATTTATTTATTCTTTTTTAACTTGACTCACTTTCACCCCGGTTTTAATTAATAATTAGGTTAGGACTGCCTTAGACATCCTAGAGTCGCCCCTACCTGTGTTTCTACACCCGGACCGCATCTCTGCGCTTTAAAATTTGGCTGCTTTCACCGCCATTTGGGCGGCCCGGTCCCCGCGCTCTGTTTTCCTGGGGCGCCATCTTGGGTGGGTCTTAGAAGCACTCCTCAGCCATTTGCTGGAGCCGTCACGTGGACTCGTTAGAGCCCTACTTAATTGGTTGGACATGACGCGCAGCATGTATGCGCATCGGGGACGCCACAGTGACGCCGGAGTCACGCCAGAGTCCAGCCCGTCTGCGCCCGTCCGCGCTGAGGACACGCAGGGCGGCTGGACTCCGGACTCAGACGAGGCCGTCGCCTCCTCATGGAGATATACGCTTCAGGAGATGCTTCGCCTGAAACCTCGTCACTTGAGGTGCTCGCATATCTTTGAACCAGACGACTTTCTTCGCCCCCTACGATGTGGTTGCCACCATACGTGTCTATCTGGTAATTCTGTTCCCCTTCCCTGTTACCCCTCATTCGATCACCCTGCCGTCATTAGACCCAAGACAATGGGAGTAAAAGGCATCCTGATCAATGCCCGCTCCCTGGTTAAAAATAAAATAATGTTTAGGGAGATGGTCTTGGATAGAAAGCCTGCTCTAGTGTTTATCACTGAAACTTGGGCTAAAGACTCATCTGGCCCTGATCTGATTGATGCGGTCCCGGAAGGATACTGCCTTGCCAGACTGGACAGACAGGGACGAGTGGGAGGGGGGATAGCCATTCTCCATGGAGATCACCTGCAACGCCACACATTGCCTATACCTGATCCTCAGAATGGCGTTCAGGCTCTCTACTTTGCGGTAAAGGAAGGGCGATGCCCTCTTTTCAAGGGAATGCTATTGTATCGACCTCCTGGCCCGAGGACCGACTTCATGTATAATCTCCTCCAGTATCTGGAACCCTACTTTGGTCAAGAAAACTTCTCCATTCTAGGGGATTTTATCTACCATTTAGAACGGCTTGACCTATCAGATACTTCGTGTCTTATTGACGCTCTGGCGTCCTGTGGACTCACGCAGCAAGTCCGCGGGGCTACCCATCGTGCAGGCCACATTCTAGATGGTATTTTTTCTAATGACCATCGTCTGACCGTTAAGGATCCGGTACATCTGTCTTGGTCCGATCACCTTGCGGTCCCATTCCTTTTGGAATGCCCTCAGATGGATGGAAGTAAAACAGGGAAACACACAATGGGAACTGGCAGAAATTTCAGAAATATTAGTAATGATTCCCTTGCGCCATGGGTTGTTAGCCTTTCTACCGCGGGCTTGGATAGCGTCCAGACCGCGGTTGGCCATTTTGAACAGGTTATCACTGAGGCCCTGAATGAATTGGCTCCATTACAGACCCATCGTCGAGCTAGGAAGAGACCCTCTGCCCCATGGTATTCGGAATCCCTTAGACTTCTCAGGCAAGAAGTGAGGAGGATGGAGAGGCTTTGGCATGCTGGCTGGGACCTCAAGAATAAGGAAGCTCATAAACTCCTGGTCAGGAAATACAAGGCTGAGATTGTGAAGGCCAAACAAGACTACTTTGTGGCCACGACAACTTCACTCTCCTCGCCGAAGGAGCTTTTTAGAATCGTTGACTCCTTAGTCAACCTACAAACACCTGATCCGGTTGTACCCTCGCAAGATCTGTGTGATAAAATTGCTTCCTTTTTTCACACCAAAATACAGGATATCTACCTGGCTCTTGAGATACAAAGAGCCTCGATCAGCGGACCCTCTGCCCTGGTTGAGATGAATAGGACCACGTCTGACATCTCCCCATTGAGCATTCTGGACTCTTTCCCTCCGTTGGCCCTACAAGATCTGGAGATCTTGCTTAATAAAACCAAATCTGCCCCCTGAAGATCATCAAGCAGTGTAGGGAATCCCTTTTACCGCCTCTACTAGAAATCATGAATCTAGGTATGAGAGATGGTGTCTTCCCTTTGGAGTGGAAGAGTGCAGTAGTTAAACCCCTGCTAAAGAAAGCCTCCCTTGATCCGGAGGTCCTAAAAAACTTCCGTCCGATCTCGCTGCTTCCAGCCCCTGCGAAGATGCTTGTGGCACATCTAAACAAGCATCTCGCTGCCTTTGTGGAAGGCTCGGGCTGCTTGGACTTTTCCCAGCATGGATTTAGGAGGGAATACAGTACTGAGTCGGCCCTCACTATCGTGCTTGATAAGATCCGCACTAGAGTGGATGGGGGCCAGACCACCCTCCTGGTCCTGTTAGATCTAACTGCGGCCTTTGACACCCTCTCCCCCTCAGTACTTATACATCGTCTGAGGGAAGTGGGGGTGAGGGACGCAGCCTTAGATCTGCTGACCTCCTTCCTTGAAGGAAGGGAACAAAGAGTCAAGCTGGGGGAGTTCCTATCTCCATCCCGACCGGTGCTATGTGGGGTCCCGCAGGGGTCGGCCCTTAGTCCGACCCTATTCAACATCTATATGACCCCACTGGCCAGATTAATTAGAACTTTCGGGATGGAGGTAGTTTCTTATGCAGATGACACCCAAATCCTCGTCTCTCTTTCCAAATCAGATGTACCAACTACCTCCAATTTTAGATCTTGTATCGAGGCAGTTGGTCAGTGGATGGTTCAGAACTCACTCAAACTGAATGGGGAGAAGACTGAGGTGATGGTGTTTGGAGGGAATGAGAACATTTGGTCAGCCAGCTGGTGGCCTGACTCTCTAGGAGTATGCCCTTCCCCCACGATATCTGCTAGGAATCTTGGGGTGATGATAGACCCTGCCCTGGACATGGGTGGACAGGTTAGTAGAACCATCTCTACCTGTTGGGGCCTAATTCACACCCTGCGAAGAATCAGGAAATATCTTTCCCTACAGTCCAGAAAGCAAATAGTTGTCGCTCTTATCGGCTCACGACTGGACTACTGTAATGCGCTGTATCCGGGGGTAAATAGGAGCCTACTGCAGCGCTTGCAGGTAGTCCAGAATGCCGCTGCCAGGTTTGTTCTGGATGTTCCCAGACGCTCCTCGGCCACGTTGGCCAGGAAAGCGCTGCACTGGCTACCGGTAGAATATCGAGTACGGTTTAAAGTCTTATGTATGATCTATAGAGCCATTGCAAGGAATAGCGACATGTGAGTTGGCTCTATCATCTCCCACTATATTCCTGGAAGGGACTTGCGTTCCTCCAGAAAACTGCTCCTGACAGTCCCCCGTATACGAAGAGCTAGGTGGGGTGGCAAGGCTTTCTCCACTTTGGCTCCTAAGTGGTGGAATGATCTTCCTTTGGATCTTAGGTCGTTACCCTCCCTACAGAGATTCCGAAGTGCCCTTAAAACTCGCCTCTTCCTGCGAGCCTATGTGTAAGGCTGTACATGTACATTTCTATTTCTGTTTTGTTAGGCGCCTTGATACCTTCGGGTTATTGTCTTGCGCAATATAAATCTTCTATCATCATCATCATCAGCATCAAGAATGCATCACCAAAATCGATGGGGAAAAAAGCTTGGATGCCTTTTGGTAAGCTGCCCATCATCCTGGCAAAAGGTGGGATTACCATTGCATACTACTAAGGTGGGCAGGGCAAGGCTAAACCAGCAAACCTTCAGGTGATTTTGAACATTTGTATACTCATAGTATTTTGAATTGTGAAACATTAACTCTGCTCTCACCAGGTAAGGACAAGAAAGAAGATATTGATCACATGTGACTCTGGCATGATTTTGGCAGAATGGACACAGATATAAACATTTTAATGGTTTTGTTTAAAGCAAGTGGTTTACTGACAAGTTAATTCAAGTAGGATAATTATAGAGAGAAAACATTTTAAACATAATTTTAATACTTTTTTGGGAGTTGTGATGCCGTTGCGATCCGTGCCATCACATATTTCTGGGGTTGAGGGTGGGTCGTGACTCCAGCGTCATTTTGGCATAACTAAAACACATATAGAGACACTTTAAGAGTTTTATTCAAGGTAAGAAGTTTACTAATAGAGTAAGAAAAGTAGAATAGTTAAAGAGGAAATACTTTTTAGAGGTTGTTTTGATACATTTTGTGGAGTCACAACACCGGCAGAGTCGCAAATCCTAAGTGACACAGAAACAAACGGATTTGATAGATTAAACACCTTTCTATCATTAATACAATAAGGTCCTATCCCTTTCCCTCATCTGTTTTGGAGTGTGTGTTTTTTCACACCTCTGTATTTCTTCCACAATCCTGTTTTTTTGGGGGTGTTTCAGTCTTTAATTTTGCCTGCACAAGATGACATCTGCTGCACTTCCAAATACAAACATCATCATCAACTCCTCCCACGAAGATAAGCTGGTGAGGACTGGAAAACATAGTCTTTTCTGGGAATATTTCTCTATCCCACCTGGAGAAAAGAAAGTTAATGCTCGCAAAGGTAACTTGCACCATATGTAAGAACATTCTGTCTAGAGGCTTGGAGAAAAAATACTCCTGCAACATGAGCAGCATGATGAAGCACCTGCAAACCATACATTCCGCACAGCTCTCTAGAGCAGAATAAGAGAGAGAGTGTATACATCATAAGTGGAGACAGTGATGAACCAGGTACCTCATCTGCTCCTAGTCTTTCAGCTGTTTCTCCAGCCAAAGTTCCAGAATTTTCAGTAGTTGGTAAATTTTGTTTAAACCTCAAGGCAATTTTTAGTATAGGAGAGCAGTCCATCCTTGCTGTAGTTGGGGGAGTTAACATTCACGAGTGTTAGTTTTTTTCCCTTCAAATTGTTGGTCCAAGTTTGAGTTTTTGCTTAACAAGCACTATGTTACCCATTTGTTTGTGATGAAAGTAAAAAAAACACAGAAAAAACCCCAAAAGTGTTTAGAAAATAGTATATGTCTTAAAGGTACAAAAAAAGTTGTTCTTGTTAGAACCACCAATAATTCTGGTTGAGAAAGGATAATTATATGTTATATGTATGTTTGTAACAGTGTGAATATGTATTGTTCTATATATTGGTGTGTGAGTTAGTGTTTAGATGATTGACTGGGTGTATGAGTAACTGTATGGGTGAATGAGTGTGTGTGTGAGTGGTAGTATGGCTCTGTGAGTGCCCGTGTGAGTGTCTGCATGGGTGAGGGAATGTGCGTGTGAGTGGATGTATGAGTGGGTGTGTAAGTGTCTGCATGGCTGTTTGACTGCATATGTGAGCAGCTCCATGGGTGAGTGAGTTACTGCCTGTATGGATGTATGAGTACCTGTATAGGTGAGTGAGTGGATTGTTTAGTAGACTATAGGTAAGTAAGTGTATGTATCAGTGGCTGTACAGGTGAATGAGTGAACGTGTGAGTGGTGTGTAGATGAGTGAGTAGGTGCATAAGTGGTATATAGGTAAGTGAGTAGCTGTATGAGAATATGTGTGAGTGAGTGAGAGGCTGCATAAGTATAGTAGGAGTGGGTGTGTCCGTGTCTGTACAGGTGACTAGATATGTGTGTAACTGCTTGTATGGGTCAGTGAGTGATTGTGTGAGTGTCTGTATGGGTGAGTGACTGGGTATCTGAATGGATGTATGGATAGGTGACCCTTCCTGCAAAGAAGCGCTGTTCCTGTGTTGTTGCTGTCTGGCCACTTTGCCACGCCTCGCGGCCCCCGCTTCGCGGGAGCCGCTCGTAGGCTTAGACTCTCTCTGGGGAACATCCTTTCTGCCTCCCTTCATGTGCTTTGAGCACCAACGCGCCCCTTGCAAGCTGTCATTTGGTCAACAGGGGTAGAGGCGGGACTGCGAGGACCAGCATTCCTAGCGGCGTGGATCGGCCGCAGCTGGTCCTCTTCCCGCCCCCTCCTCCTCCTCTTCAAAAACTGTGTGGAGTGAGTGAGCCTTGGGACCCTTCCTGCAAAGAAGCGCTGTTCCTGTGTTGTTGCTGTCTGGCCACTTTGCCACGCCTCGCGGCCCCCGCTTCGCGGGTGCCGCTCGTAGGCTTAGACTCTCTCTGGGGAACATCCTTTCTGCCTCCCTCCATGTGCTTTGAGCACCAACGCGCCCCTTGCAAGCTGTCATTTGGTCAACAGGGGTAGAGGCGGGACTGCGAGGACCAGCATTCCTAGCGGCGTGGATCGGCCGCAGCTGGTCCTCTTCCTGCCCCCTCCTCCTCCTCTTCAAAAACTGTGTGGAGTGAGTGAGCCTTGGGACCCTTCCTGCAAAGAAGCGCTGTTCCTGTGTTGTTGCTGTCTGGCCACTTTGCCACGCCTCGCGGCCCCCGCTTCGCGGGAGCCGCTCGTAGGCTTAGACTCTCTCTGGGGAACATCCTTTCTGCCTCCCTTCATGTGCTTTGAGCACCAACGCGCCCCTTGCAAGCTGTCATTTGGTCAACAGGGGTAGAGGCGGGACTGCGAGGACCAGCATTCCTAGCGGCGTGGATCGGCCGCAGCTGGTCCTCTTCCCGCCCCCTCCTCTTGTTTTTTCCTTCATAGCTTTTGTGGACAACGCGCACGCGGGACGCGCGCGGGGCAACGGCCGGGGCGAAGACCAGGCAAAGAGCGGGCCGTTTGAGGCCGTTCGAGTACGGCAGAGTCCGGCCCAGGCCCACTCCCTCTGGACGTTCTGAAGACCACCCAAAAATGCCATTAAGATCAGGGAAGGTACGTACTGTACAAATTAATACATCTAATGGCGTCGTTTCTGGCCCCTTGGACGCTTTTATCACCCGGGCAACTGGCATCTTAGAAAAGGAAATTGCCATGGTTGAGAAAAGGCTCTCAATAGATCTGATTAGTGGAAAACGATCCTCGCTGGGGGCTCTAGCTACATCTGTCTCCCCTGTACCATCTGTACCCCATGCTGCCTTTAATTGTGTCCATACCATCTCCACGGACGCAATAGTTCATATAGAAAATATTGGGGATAGCCTGTCCACAAGAGACAAAATAATGGAAAAAAGGCTTAGTATTAACGACTCTAAAGATACGCAGGAGATTGGGATGGAGGATAATGACTCTGTGATTAATGAGGAGCAGGATTTTAGTCAATTATCCGGAACTCCTCTTCTTAATCAATCCAATATCTCTAATCCTGTTGTAAAGGCTAATTCACCTATATCCAACTCTGCCCCCAATACTAAAAAGAGAAAACGGGATTCTAGAATGTCAGGGGAAAGAAATATGACATCCAATAAAGCAAATACAGTTCAAGGGGAATGGCGCCAGGGGCCCGAGCCCCAATTAAGCTTGCTAAAATCTTCGGTGCCTAACAATAATAATATGCTATGCCCCTCACTTTTGGCTTTGGGTTCCTCCACCACATGTCCCATGTGCCTCAATAGTGATGAGGCTCTGCTGGCAAAAATGGAGGCCATGTTTAAAACACTACTTTTACCAGTCCTGGAGCAGACTAGGCTCATGACCTCAAAGATCGATAGTATGGAGGGTCTGATCCAATCAAACCACGCGATGCTGCAAGCATTGTGTGGCTTAAATAATAAGGGCACTGTTAATGTACCAGCACCAAGTAAGGCACCTAATAAGATTACTAGTAAAAATATGGAAAACGGCAACAATTCCCTCAATAAAATGACAGGAATAAATAACACCATAGCTAAAGGGGGTCAAAAAACCAATACCTCTTCTACCATCTCTTTTAAACCAGGTGTTAGTTCTCAGACTCAGACATTAAAGCCCCAAACGAAAATAGAGGCTAAACAAAATATGGTTGGGCGTCAACACATGGGTCCTCAAATACAATCTAATATAAATTGTCCTTCACCAATCTCTTCAAGAACTCAAAATATTGCTTCTACCAGTCGCAGGGAGGGGGGGCGTAAAAGGCCGAACATCCCCAGTGTTGATCTTCCACCTGAAGCGGCTTTATACACCATCGTCTTGACAGGCGTAGCACCATTAAAACCAGGATTTAGGGAATCATATGGTGACCTTCGTAATAAAGTCACCTTTTGGCTGAACAAAAATCGTCCGCTACCCCCCTCCACTCCTACAGAGATATTGTATGTGAGGAGAGTTGATTGGGTGGGGCCTGAGGCTAAAGATCTAGAAGGAGACTGTATCCTTATATCGTTCAAAGACTCATGGGTAGTAGATGCTATTAAACGAGTACCCAGATTTGCAAGGCAGGGGGATGTACAAACATTAGATTTATCCTACTTCTACCCGCGCAGGCATATACCCTTCCAATCTTATCCTCTGTTCCGTAAAGGTCCTGCTGCAAGACATCCCATGGCATTGACCCCGATTGACTGCCAGCGCCCCTTTCTCTTTAATCATTTTGGCCCCCTTTCTGACTTGGAAGCTATAGATTGACTTAACAAACCCTTTAGCGAGTCTCCGACTGGTAGTGTGATAGCCCAAGTCCCCAGTGATTATAATGTGGTATGCCTAATTCTACCGACCAATCTAGTTGACGGGGAGGGAGGCCGAACATATCTGCCAAACAGCCCTAGACCACACGTAGTTATCCAGGGGTCCCAGATCGAGGAGAAAATCATTGCCCCGGTAGACTGTGTTGAGCATCTAGTGGATAATGATAGTGCAGGGGCTGCTCAAGGATCTGTACAGCACTTACACTATATGTTGCCAGGCAATTTGAATGACCATCTAAAAATTTTGTCCTGGAATATAGCGGGTATTAAGGCACGCCTTGTGTCTGCGGATTGGTCAAGTTTTATGGACAACTACGATATTATCCTGCTGCAGGAAACATGGGCAACGGAACCTGTCCATAAGCTGGGCTACTCTAACTTTTTCAAACCCGCAATTAAAGGAGGTAAAGGGCGGGCCGCAGGTGGCCTGTTAATCTGGGTGAAACATTCCCTGGGCTTTTATCCAACAGAGTTTCCAGTGGAGAATCAGGATCTGTTATCCATTGTTTTGAACAAAGGGAACAAGCAAGCTATGAATATCATTAACATCTATGTTAGAGGCCTTTCTGGCGGTCGATGCCCACCCCTGTTGAACCTTGTTGATCACATGATAACGAAAATGGTCGGAGGTATTACTACCATCATTGCTGGGGACCTAAATTGTACTATAGAACCTGTGCTAGATATGGGAGACACATGGACTATGGCAGATGATTCTGCTTGGGGTATTCCAGACTTACAAGTGGAGAAGATGGCTAAAGCTACAGAGGCTGCAGTGTCTTGGACGGCCTTTTGCTTACAAAATGGGTTTAGGGCATGTAATGGCCGCTCTGCCTCTGATGCGAAGGGAAAAAGCACTTTTGATAATGGCCATAGGCAAAGCCGCATTGATTATATTTTACTGGACATGGAGCATTGGGCTCTCTTAATTGATATGGTAGTTTTAGAGCGCCCGGAAAGCGATCATAACCCATTGTCCCTATCGATGAAGACACCGGATTTAAGTAGAAGGGAGGAACCATCTGCAACTTATACAGGGGATGTCCTACTTACTAATGATAGGAGGAGATTGAAGTGGTCACAGGTTATAGAAGATGAATGCTTATTAAATAATATTAATGCTGTAGTAGGAAATGCACTCAATGAAATGTTGAAAATAGATATGTCGGGGGTGGAGATTGGAGCTGCAAATAGTGTGATGGGTGTTCATATTAAGTGCTTTGACAGCTTAAAATTAATGCTATCCAAACCATATAGGAAAGTTGTTACTAAAACTAATCCCTTGCCCCAAAAATGGTATAACAAGGACTGTAGAGAGGCACATGCAGCTCTCATCTCTGCCATTAAATTTCGGGACATGGTCAAAGTGAGAACTGCTAGACTCCATTACAAAAAAACCCTTAGCAAAGCCAAAAGGGAGTGGGAGGATGAGTTCTGGTCAGATCTTTTAGAGGCATCATCCTCTAATAACCAGAAAAGGTTTTGGGAGTTGGTTAAATGGGGCAAAAACATTGACTCTTCCACACCCGGAAATAATGTGCCACTCGAGGATTGGGTATCATTTTACTCGGCCCAATTTAGAGCTGGGGACGATGATACTTCAAATCCCTCAGGCAATCCATTCACGCAGACCCCAGAAAGCGGGAAACTCATTTTTACGGTTGCTGAGGTTGAGTTGGCATTGGCACTTACTCTCCGAGGCAAAGCCCCAGGTATGGACCTAATCCCGGCGGATCTTTTTAAATCTAATCCCACTTTGTGGCTCCCGTATATCACTAGAATAGCTAATACTCTGGTACTTGGAGCTACAGTCCCGAAATCCTGGAAAGGGGCAGAAATAGTTCCAGTCTATAAAAAGGGTGATAAATCTATTCCAGCAAACTACCGCCCTATCAGTTTAATCGACTTGATCCAAAAGATAGTGGCGCGTATGGTTTTGGGAAGGGTCCTGGGTTGGATAGAAATGGAGAACATCCTGTCCCCCATGCAGGTGGGCTTCAGATCGGGAATGAGCACCATAGATCAGGTTTTTAGATTCTGCCTGATCTATTGGAAGGAGGTTTGGCTAGGTGGTGGTAACATCTATGCTGCATTCATTGATCTGAAGTCCGCCTTCGATCTGGTGCCCAGGGACAGGTTGTGGGGTGTACTGGTAACCTTGGGATGCCCACCCGAATTATTGGACCTTATCATAAGACTCCACGAGGACAACTTTGCGAGGGTGAGGTGGGGGGGTCAGGGACAAGTCACAGAAACTTTTCCCGTAACCCGAGGCGTCCGCCAAGGGTGTGTCCTGGCCCCTACCCTGTTTCTTCTTTTTATCAACCAAGTTGTTAAATTTTTCTTGGATACTACCACTGATGCCCCAATGTTGGCAGGGATGAGGTTCCCGCTACTCATCTTTGCAGATGACACTCTAATCCTCTCTAAAACACGCAGCGGACTACAGCGGGCTTTGGACCGCTTTGAGGAGTTTTGTGCCATCAACAACCTGGTAGTCAACGTGGGGAAAACAAAATTTATGGTCTTTACAAAAAACCACCCAGTCCGAAGTTCAGTGAAGATGAATGGAGTAAACCTTGAACAGGTTGATACCATGACCTATCTAGGGGTCACCCTTGATAGTCGTCTAAGATGGAAGGATCAGATCAATATGCAACAACTCAAACTTGCCAGGCTTACTGGCTGTCTCGTTAAAGAGCAGAAGGAATCAATCACTAGACGGGTCCTGCCGGCCCTTAAGATCTATGATGTCAAAATTTCTACAGCCATCTTATATGGCGCAGATCTATGGGGTCATATGGACTTGTCTAATCTGTATAAAACTCAATGTAGATTCCTCCGAAATCTAGTGGGCCTTCCACAGTCTACACCCTCGCTCCCTCTCTGCTTAGATCTCGGCACCGCCCCCATAAATGAAATGGCAAGATTTAGGTTAGTGGCAATGTGGAGACGAATATGGACATCCCCAGACTTATTCCTTTTTGCAAAGGAATTGTCAGAAGTTAGGTCCATCAGGGGTTCAGGGAAAATACCATGGCTCATTGCTGTAAAAACAATTCTGATAGACATGGGCTTGGAACATCTTTGGTCATCCCCACAATCTAATCCCTTCCCACCTAAAGATGAATTCAAATCTCTATATTGGGCCACTACCCGCCTAAAAAGAGTGATGCTGTCCAATAAAAATGACCTCACCGGCAGGTTTCTAACATTCAAAATTGACCTATTGAGAGAGCCATACTGGGATGTTATTTCCCGACCGCTAGATAAGAAATTGTACCATCAGTTTAGAGTGGGCGCTTTGCCATTAAACATCTTTCTGAACAAATGGTCCACAGGGATATCACCTTATTGTATGTGCTGCTTAGGTCATATTGAGTCAGAAGGTCACTTCCTTTTTGCCTGTCCTAGGTATGGAGCACCTCGGAAAAAATGGTTAAAACCTCTGTTCCAAAATTTACCATATAAAACAGTAATGGAAGCTATACAGGTGCTCAGGACTAACACCTCAGAGGTTTTTGTGGTAGCCTTGGCAAAGTACTTGGGCTGGGCTTGGCTCCTTAGGTTAAAAAAGCGCTCGTTTTAGCGCTAAGTGCAAAAGTTGTTCTGCTATTTGCCATAATCTGTTTAGTTTAAGTATACACCTGCTAAACCACCCTACGACCCTACGACTATGTCTTATTAACTGCATTCATTGTTCGCAATCTAGAACTGTAATCCTAACTTTTTAAATATTTTTTTTTTTTTTTTTTTTTTTAATTCAATCCTGTTTTATTCACTTGTTAAGAAATGTTCTTTTTGTGCACTTATGTATTTTTGTGAGTGTCTAAATAATAATTATGTTTATTGATTCCCTTTGGATATTTTAAATGAACCAGTTATATTTTCTTTTTTTTTTTTTAATATGTCTTTTATGATTGCTAATAATCGAAATAAAGACTTTGAAACCTGAAACCTGAGTCGATGTGTTAGTGCCTTGTGGGTGGGTAATTTGGTGTGTGCATGGTTGTATGGGTGGGTAAGTGACTGTATCAGTGTGTTTATGGGTGGGTGAATGAATGGGTGTATGAGTGGATGTATGGATGAGTAAGTGGGTGTGTGAATCACTTTATGGGTGAATGAATATGTGTGTGAGTATATGTATGGATGAGTGGGTGCCTGTATGGATGGGGGTGTATGTGAATGGGTGTATAGTAGGGTACATAAATGTGTGTGTATAAGTAGGTGAGTGAGTGCTTGTATTAATGGCTGTATGGATGGGTAAGCAGGTGTGTGAATCACTGTATGAGAGAATAAATATGTGTGTGAGTGTATGTATGTATGTATGTATGTATGAGTGAGTGGGCATATCAGTGCCTGTATGGATGGGTGAGCATGTGTGTAAGTGGCTGTATGGTTGAGTGAGTGGATGCATGAGCAGTGTATGGCTGAGTGAGTGGGTGCAACACAAGAAGATGATGTACAAAAAGTTGAACATTGTCAAATCTTCACCCCCAGTCACAGATCTGGGTTTAATCCGTCATTATTTTGCTCACCATGCCATTCCAGTTTGGACTAAGTATGTGTGTGACTGCTTGAATGGGTGAGTGAATGTGTTTTAGTGGCTGTATGTATAAAAGACTGAATGGATGAGTGGATGTATGGGTATGTGACTGGGTGTATGAGTGGTTGCATGGGTCTGTTAGTACTTGTGGAAGTGTCTGTATGGGTAAGTGAGTAGCAGTGTAAGTGCCTGTATGGGTAGTGAGAGGGTGTGTGAGTAATTGTATGGGTGAGTGAGTGGGTGTGCAAGTATGTTATGGGTGAATGAGCGGGTGTGTCAGTGGCTATATGGGTGAGTGAGTGGGTGTGTGAGTATATTATGGGTGAGTGAGAGGGTATTTCAGTGGCTATATGGGTGAATGAGTAAGTGTCTGTGGTAATGTATGTATAGGTGAATGACTGGGTGTGTGAGTGGATGTATGGGTGAATGAGTGCATGTGTTATTGGCTGTATGAATGAGTGAGTGCATGTGTAGTTGCTTGTATATATTAGTGAATGTATGTGTGAGTGACTGTATGGGTCTATTAGTGGGCGTGCCAGTGTCTGTATGGCTGCTTGACTGACTGGGTGTGTGAGTGACTCCATGGGTGAATGAGTGGGTGTGTTAGTGACTGTGTGGATGACTGAGTGGGTGTGTGAGTACTTACATGGGTCTGTGATGGGTATATGACTGCTTTTGTGGACTTTTGAGTGGGTGTATGAGAGGCTGCATGGAGCTGTAAGTAGGTGTGTGGAGAACTGTTTGGGTGTGTGAGTGGGTATGGTAGTAGCTGTATGGCTGAGTGAGTGGATGCATTAGTAGAGTATGGGTGAGTGAGTGGATGTATAAGTGGTGTATAGGTCAGTGGGTGGCTGTATTCATATCTGTAAGAGTGAGAGAAATGATGTGTTAGTAGAGTATGAGTAAGTGAGTGGGTGTGTCAATGGCTATATGGGTAAGTGAGTGTGTATGTGTGACTATTTGTGTGGATAAGTGAGTGGATGTGTGAGTGGCTGTATGACTGAGTGAGTGCCTGTGTGAGTATATGTATGGGTTAGTGACTGGGTGTGTGAGTGGCTGTTAAAGTGATTGAGTGTGTGCTAGTGCCTGTATGGATGAGTGAGTACATGTGTTATTGCTTGTCTAGGTTAGCGAATGTGCGTGTGTGAGTCACTGTATGGGTATATAAGTGGGTGTGTTAGTCTCTGTATGGCTGAGTGTGTTAGTGGCTCCATGGGTGACTGAGCGGGTGAGTTAGTGGCTGTATGGGTGACTGAGTTTGTGTGTGAGTAGCTGTATGGGTCTGTGAATGGGTATGTGAATACTTGTGTAGACATATGAGTGGGTATATGAGAGGCTACATGGTGATATAAGTTGGTATGTGAGGAACTGTTTGAGTGTTTGAGTGGGTGTGAAAGTAGCTGTATGGGTGAGTGAGTGTATGCATTTGTAGAGTATGGGTGAAAGAGTGGGTGTATAAGTGGTGTATGCATCAGTGAGTGGCTTATGAGTACCTGCATAAGTGATTAAAATACTGTCAGTAGAGTATGAGTGAGTGAGTGTGTGTGTGTGTCAGTGGCTGCATGGGTGAGTGAGTATGTGACTATTTGTATGGATACGTGTGTAGATGTATAAGTGCTTGTATGGGTGAGTGAGTGTGTCAGTGGCTGTATGGGTGAGTGAGGGCCTGTGTGAGTGTATGTATAGGTTAGTGACTGGGTGTGTGAGTGGCTGTATACATGATTGAGCACTTGTGTTAGAGCCTGTATGGATGAGTGAGTGCATGTGTTATTCCTTGTATAGGTTAATGAATGCATGTGTATGGATGTATGAGTGGGTATGTTAGTGTCCGTATGGCTGTTTGACTAGGTGTGTGAGTGGCTCCATGGGTGACTGAGTGGGTGTGTTAGAGGCTATATCGGTGACGGAGTGGGTGTGTGAGTAGCTGAATGGGTCTGTGAATAGATATGTGACTGCTTGTGTGGACATATGAGTGGGTGTATGAGGTGCTGCATGGGGTATGAGTTGGTATGTGAGAAACTGTTTCGGTGTGTGAGTACGATAGTAGCTGTATGGGTGAGTGAATGGATGCATTAGTAGAGTATGTGTGAGTGAGTGAATACATTAGTAGAGTGTGGGTGAGTGAGTGGGTATATAAGTGGTACATAGGCCAGTTAGTGGCTGCATGAGCATTTATATAAGTGAGTGAAATGCTGTGTCAGTAGAATATGAGTGAGTGAGTGGGTGTGTCAGTGGCTATATGGGTGAGTGATTGTGTGTGGGGCTATGTATGGATAAATGAGTGGATATGTGGCTACCTGTATAGGTGAGTGAGTCAGTAAGTGAATAAGTGTATGGATGTGTGAGTGGACATTTCAGTGGGTGGGTATGAGTGTATCTATGGGTGACTGAGTGGGTGTGTGAGTGCATGTATGGATGGGTGAGTGGGTGTGTGAGTAGCTGTATGGGTTAGTAAGTGGGTGCATGAGCAGTGTATGGGTGAGTAAATGGCTACAGCAGTGATGTGTGGGTATGTGATTTTGTGTGTGTGTGTCTATATGGGTTATATGGGTTAGTAAGTGGCTGCATGGGTGAGCCAGAGGATAAGTGAGTGCATATAGCAGTGTGTGACAGGGTGTGTGGATACCTGCATTGGTACATGTAGATGGCTTAGTCCCTGTATCATTATGTAGCTCACTGTAAACCTTGACCATGTAAATTTGTTGAACAACATAGAAAGAACTAAGTAAAAAATGACTCTACTGTACTAATACAGCCATTTATCTGTTTAAAAAGAAATGAAACATAAGTATAAGTATTTTCGAAAATTGCACAATAAACTAAAAACAAAACAGTAGTTATTTCTTATACTGTAATAGTATCTTATGTTACATAAAAAAAAATTTTTTCACTGTGCTCAGCTTTCATACGTGTTCTCCATAAACAATGTACTGTATGAAGCTTCATCTTTGAACAGAGGGGTAAAAACAATCATATAGATTGTAGAAAAAAAACCTGCACAGTATATCACTGTAATTAAGTGACAATATGCATTGCGCTCACGACAATTCGTTAATCAGTTATTTTACTCACAGTTACTACACTACTCTAAACAAACCTATCTTAAGATTTTTTTTTAATTAATATACCTGGTACAATACTAGTAATAAATATAAACCACATCTGAATTTTGCAAATTCTTTAGAAAACATCATATCAGGTAGGTTGAATGATGTCTAAAGCACTGATGATCCATATGGACAAAACATCACACATTACTTTTTTTCCACAAACACTACGTAGAGGTTTGGTTGAAGAAACAAAAGGTGCCGGTTTTGTAGTTTGAAAGGCTGTTTTGGTTTCAATTTAAGCTTCCTGTGATTGCATTGTGTCCATCAAGTTTCACTCTTTAATTAAACAGTGTAGTATCCAGATGTTCTATTAATACCCTTGTGGAAAATAGGAGCACTCTTGAAGTTTGGAGAACTTTTTAAAGACATCACCCCTGATAGGCTAAATGATGTCTAAAACACTGACGATCCATGTAGAGGAAACACCGTACATTACTTTTTTCCAGAAATACTCCTTAGAACTTTAGTTGAAGGAACAAAAGGTAAGAATGCCATAGTTTGAAAGGAAGTTTTAGTTTGAACTTATGATAGCTGTCATTGCATTGCGCCCATCCAGATTCTCTCTTTAAATAGACAGTATAGTGTCTAAATGTTACATTAATTTCTACATCAACAATGGTAGTGATAATAGTATAAGTTCTTCTAGAAATTGATATTTGTCCTGCTTTAACATCTGTAATTTCGATTTCCAATTTAGATCCATCTGCTCTGCATTGTTGCAGCATTAATATAAGGTATTTTCTACTTCTTTATATATGCAATGTAGACATAACATCTGATCTACAATTCGGGCAGGTCATATTTTGGTTCGCCTTTTTGATCAATTTGTCAGTTTTAAATCCGGTAGTGTTAAGTACAGAAATCTCTCAGAATTTATCTATGTTTATTCCTTCCTCTTCTCAAACGCCAAACAGGACCATTATAAATTCCTGTGTGTCACGTTGAGTTTTTTGAGGAAATATTACTGATCCATTACATAGTTTCACTAAATCTTGAATGCCTGACGAACAATGTATTTTAGTCCTATCAGTAAGTAAACGCTGTTGTAAATCACAGATTGCAGGACATAATCTCCTCTGTGCTTTCTGTTCTATTGCATTTATAAGATGTGGTAAATGAAACAGTACATTGAGAACAACATTTGCATAGCAGTTGGCACCAGTAGTGCTTGACATCTGGTAACCTACAATCTCTCCCTCATTCTCTTGTTTTCTCTTCTTAACAGCTTCCTTGTTGTCCTTTTTTTCTTTCTTTTCAGCAACGTCTGCTCATTCTTTTGTGAGCTTCCACTTTGGACAGATTATCAGTTTTTTCCTAAATGGGTACTGTCCTAAATGAGGAGCGTACACACTTCTTAACCGATTGTGCTCTCTAACTCAACTTGATATGACACTAACTTTCCTGTCATCAAAATCAACCAAAAACAAACCAAACAATGTTCTCACTCAAGACAATGCAACATATGCCATACCTTCTTTAAACACAGTACTACCAATATCAATAAAAGCTGCGTTTACACTTAAACCAGGAGATTTATGGATAGTCACAGTGTATGATAGAGACGCTCGGAACTGCTGTCGCAGGACATATAAAAACGTACTACACATTGGACAATCTGCTTGACACCATCAATCTGATTAAATTTTATGGATAAGTATTCAACTTCATCCCTATTTGGAAAATTAATGAAATCAATAACTTTACCCATAGCACCATTTACTACACCTCCTTCGACACTTACATTTCTACGCAAAATTACTTTACAGTTTTTGCATGAGCATGGATACTTTTCTAATCCTGCAGTCTTAGATACAGATTTGTCCAATTAATCCAGTTTTGCTTGCAGCTTTACACTTAGCCATACTATTACACCCTGGTTTCATTAAAATTGGAGCACTCTTAAAGTATAGGCATTAAACAGACTATAGATGTGCCTTTTTCAATGAAGTTGAACATTAACTGTGCTGCTGACTGACTGACTGACTGACTGACTGAGGGTATTTGTAGAGCGCACTTATGCCGAGGCGTCTTGGCGCTGGGTAGCAAGATCTGGGGGTTGCACCGAGGTTAGCCTTGTGTGAAGAGCCTGGTTTTTATAGCCTTTTTAAAGATGGATCGTGATGGCAGAAGTCGGAGCTAGACAGGAAGGGAGTTCCATAGTGTAGCTGCCAAAAATGAAAAGCGTTTGCCTCCCCAACTCACCCTCTTAGTCTTGGGAGGAAGGACAAGCCCGGCGTCCAAAGACCGTAGACAGTGCGCCTGGATGTAGCGCGGGAACCTCTTCAGCCCCGCCTCCATAGAGGGCTTTGTGTATAAGGCAAAGGGCCTTGAACTCCACCCGTCGTCTCACCAGAAGCCTGTGAAGTAGTTTAATGCTGGCTGAGGTGGGGTGATGTTTAGGTAGGCCATACAAAACACGGGCAGCAACATTTTGAAGTGATTGGAGTTTGTTGAGCTGTTTTACCCCCGCGCCCAAATAGAGTGCATTGCAATAGTCTATCCTTGGCAGAATAAGGGCGCCAACCACTGTATTCCTGAGGGAAAGCGGGATGAATGGGAGAATTTTGTGCAATATATTGAGTGTGAAAAAGCAGGCAGAGACCACTTGGTTGATTTGGGGGGCACAGGTGAGCCCCCTACCGATAAGAAAACCGAGATTTCTGGCCTTGGTGACTGGCGATGGACAAGTACCAGCTTCAGGAGGCCACCAACATTGGTTCCAGATAGAAGGTTTCTTACCAAACTCGAGGATCTCAGTTTTTTCGGTGTTAAGCTTTAAGAAGTTGACCCTCATCCATGACATTACGGAGGAAAGACAGTCACGGAACTGCTCGGCTGACATACTGTCATTTTGTGTAACCGACACCAACAATTTTGTATCATCGGCATAGGACACGAGCACTAGGCCATGACTCTTGATCAGTCTGGCCAAAGGTGTTACGTAGATGTTAAAGAAGGTGGGCGAAAGTGCCGAACTCTGGGGGACTCCGCCCGGGAGGGTGAACCGTTCCGATTTCAGACCTTCCTAGTGAATTAATTTTTCCCTGGAGTCAAGGAAGGAAGTGAGAAGGGACAGGGCCTTACCGCTGACTCCCACGGATTGCAGCCTCTTTAGTAGCACTGCATGGTTTACAGTGTCAAACGCTGCCGTGAGGTTTAGCAAAATAAGGGCAGCCCTGCCACCATCATCCAATACCCTTCGAATCTCTTCTGTTGCCATGATAAGGGCGGATTCGGTGGAGTGTTGAGCTCTGAACCCATGCTGGGTAGAATCCAGCAGGTTATTTTTCTCGAGGTGGGTGGTCAGATCCTGATTAATGGCTTTCGCCAGGATCTTGGAAGTCAGAGGCAAACATGAGATGGGGCGATAGTTTTTCGCCTCCAAATGTTCAAGAGAAGGTTTTTTTAATATAGGCCTGATACAAGCCAATTTCCATCCTGCTGGAAAGGTCCCTGTTTCAATAACTAAATTGAGCAAAGGAGTCAGTGCTACGCCAACCTCTTTCGCAGCTAGATGTAGAATGTATGGGGAACAAGGGTCAAGTGGGATCCTGACTTAGTTAGAGAAAGTAGATCAACCACTTGCTTTTCATCCAGACTGGTAAAATGGGTTAAACTACCATGGCAGGAATGTCTGTCCCAAGTCTCTAGGGGGTTAGTACTATTGACCTGGGGTAGATTCAAAAGTTCCTCGTAGACCAAATTGACCTTGGTCTGAAAGAAAACCGCTAGGTTATCAACAAAGGTTTGGTTAGGGAGAAAGACAGAGTCCCTCGGCCGTCGGGACAGTGCAGTGACTGTTTTGAATAATTCTTTAGAAGAGTTTGAAGATTCTAGAATTTTAGAGGTGAATTAAACTGTCTTGGCTGAAGGTATTGCTCCCTTGTATTCTTTTAAGGCGGCGCTGTAGTCTGTCTTATGCGCAGGGCTATAAGAGGAACGCCAAATGTGTTCCTTGAGTCTACATTTTATTTTTATGGTTTTTAGGTCTGCTGAGTACCACGGAGACGATACAAGCCTTTTTTTGGCTGGCTTAGAAACTTCAGGGGTCAATGGATTTATGGCCTGGGTAATCCAGTTGTTAAAATCCAAGGCTGCCTGATTAGGATCTGCCCGGAAAGTAGGATTATCTTTTAAGGCCGCGGTCAGCTCTTGTTGAGATATTTTTTTCCATGCCCGAACTTTACTCAGAGGGGGTCTTATTCTACGGGACCGGTTATTGAAGGTGATATTAATGATGAAGTTGACAGCATAGTGATCGGACCAAAGTAGGGGCAGTGAGCTAACTACTTCTATGTGGGTACTGTTTGTAAAAATGCCGCCCAGGGTGTGTCCTGCCTGATGTGTGGGTTCTTGCACAATTTGTGTCAGTCCAAAACTGGCTAGGGTGTCTTTTAAATTAGAGGTATCCGCGTTATTCGTTATCTCTAAGTGAAAATTAAAGTCCCCAAGCAGCGTAAAGGAATCCGTATTAAGACGGGACTCCATGCGAGTTTGCAACGTAGTGATGAAAGGTAGCCTAGGTCCTGGAGGTCTATAGACTAAGATTCCTTGGAAGAATTCCCTATTGTTTAGTTTAATTACTGCTGTGTTCTTAGATGAGAAACGTTTGCTAAAAAGTCGACTTTCTAAGGTACCTTTCTCTTCATTTCCCAGAACCCCTACTCCAATGTCCTTCAGAATATTTCTGTATTCCGTATCAGATGCTTGACACATATTCCTCAGTAGTTCCTTGTATTCAAAGTTTTGCCAAATGTTTACATTCCCAATAGTTCCCAAAGAATTGTGAGTTTCATCATGCAGAGGTGTCTTACAAAGGGCTTACCTTTGACAGGGGTAAGTTCCAGTAGGTCAAGGAAGACTAGTCAATGCTTAGCTCCAAACAGCAAGCCATGTTCTGTTTTTAAAATCTGTTGCAACCTCAAGTGTAGGAAGGCAAGCATTAAGTTTGAGACCATGCTCACCTTATTGATGATCAAAAGCTTTAGTTCCTTCAACACTTTTGACACCTCATGACATGCTTCACCCAATACGTTTTGGCATTGTACTTCATGGTCATGTTTAACAGATAGTATTAGTAGACAATGTAGAGTACTTCCTTTAATGTTGTGCACAGATAATCCAGTGGGTGCTTTTACTACACACAATAAATTTGATTCTGTAGTCCTCTGTAGGTAAGCGGTGACAACTTTAATCAAAAAACTTTTCCCGGTGCTTGCTTGACCCCTGACGTATAATAGTATTGGCTTAAATGATGAACATTTGCATTATTTCTTCTCATGGAGGAATCAGTGCTCTATTTTCTCTTTTACTTCCATATAAATTTCTTCCTGCTCATCGTTCAATTGTATAACTAACTGTTCACAATCAACACTTTCCTGTCTTGCTTGTTCCATTGCAGTTTCCACCTCATTCACATTTATTGCATCTTCTTTTTCAATAATGGGCTGTCCAATTGGATCTTGACTCAGTGGTCCAGAGCTTTGGCTGATGGAGATCTCCTTAACTATCTCAACAGCAATCTTTTCCTCCTGTTGAATCTCATCATTTAACATTTGCAAATAATTTATGAAGACTGGACACTAATTGCTTTCTTTCACACAATCTTCATAGCAGTTATAGTCTCCAAGTAATTCTGATTCAGCATTCCAAGGCTCGAAGAGTTGCAAAAAGTGCCAAATGAAAAAACTGCCTTCTGTCTGAAGTTTGGCAGCTAAATTTTCTGTGGTTACTTAGCTTCCCTTTTGCTTGTTTCACCAAAAAACGATCACATCCAACAACAGAATATTTCCCTTCTTCTGTGTTTTCTATTACATTCCTTTTGTATCTGTAGTGTTGAAGTACTTCTTAAAGGTAGACTCCTTCTTGGATAGAATGTATCTAACATTTTTGATTTCACATTCTCTGTGCTTTCCGGGTCAAACTCTGCTAGATACTGAATATCTGGGAAATACTAACACTCTATTTCATGTACTTGCTAGGCCTACACTTACCCAAACAGCTCCCCTTGACTTAGAGAACAAACTGGCCGAGCTCAACTGCCCACAGCACTCATAGGAGCTCATCTCTGAATGGCAAAGCATTTTCTAGCTGAAGCTGTACAATTTCTTACGTAGAGTATTTCCTAAAGAAATCTCCTTCCACACCTCCTTCATCTCTGTCCCCTCTGATTTTGTAACGTATGAAGTGACGTATTGAGCAACAGTGATGGAGTTGTCTGCGACAAATTCTAGATCTGTATTTGCAGTCCACATCTTCAGAATCACAGGGCTGTAGTCATTAATATACCTGGAGGCCTCTGTTCTTCTCAGATCATATGTTTTTTCCAGTGATTTCCATGTCAGTGTATGACTACAGACAAAATTCCTTTCACTCTTTCATGAGAAATCCCACGTAGTGGGAATCCAAATCCACATCCCGTGTTCCTTTGCATCTGTATTTTTATCGACAGTACCTCCCACATCTATGAGTTTAAAAGCGTTGGACTTGTTGTCTCAAGTTCTTTTCACCACCGTTTTTTGGGATTTCGCATATCACATACTGCTCTATGAAAGACAAAACAGACTCATCCCTGTCTTTTTACAAATTTCGGTGCATCTTTTATCCAAAACAGCATATGATTATGAGGAGCAGCTCTTGCTTGGTATCTTTTCACCAAAAGAAATCAGCTACTTTACCAAGAGGAGGATTTCTTTTGTTGCAGATGAAAGAAATCATAGCTTGAAACCAGTAGTTAAAATATCTGCAAACATTAGCGGGATCCAAGGAGCAAAGTTCTCCTGCTGTCTCCGCTATGATGTCTTTAATGATAGAGTTGTCTCAAAAATTCAAGCAGGTCATTACAGGTCAGCACAACTGAGTGACGGAAACCAAGTAGGTGCACCTAGATTTCTCAACACATATTTCAGTTCTCCATGACAATGATACCAATACTCGTGGGTGCCATGTTGACACACCATTAAATTAATCAAGTTGTACTCCAAGTTCCTGTCCTTGTTATGAACTTTGTCAATTAGTTCCTTTGCAAAGAGATTTTGAAGATTAACTTCTGTCTTCAGTATTTGGTTAACAGAATATGAAAGTCCAGACAAGTCACTCTCAAACAGAAGATGCAATATGTAGGAAATACACAGTCAAAATCTTGGAACTTCTGAGTATAATCTAGTTGACCGATATTTAGCTACTGTTATAAGTCAAATATCAATCAAGATAATTTATTTGGTTACATAACCATCAAAGGTACAGAACATCCATGTAGTGCAGGCAACAATTAAGCTTCATTCAATATCCTTAAAACATAAATCTACTGTCATAAAACATTAAAATGTAATCATAAAACTTAATCCCAGCAGACCAACTGCAGTAACATTCCATTACACATGTTTCTGTCGGAATATCAAAATAGTCCCTCAAATTAATAGTCCCATCTCTACATGTCTAGATTATTAATTAAAACAAATCCTAATTTATAGAAATATATAAAATTCATGCTAACTATAAAATACAATATTGTAAAAAAGTGCTTTAAAATTGGGCTGGCCAACCGGTATTAATTATATAAAACACAATTTAGTTAAGACATATATGATTAAAATGGTTCCCACAGGACAACCCATGTATTGAAATACGAAGTTTCAGAAGCTTCTCCCGTGTTATCTAGATTTTTGACCAAAAACCGGCTCCCGGAAAAGTCAACCGGGCCAGAGGTATCAGTCATCAAGATTCGTTTCACCTCTCTAAGGTGTGGTACCTCCAAGGCCATGCAGATCAGGCGCAATAATTTTCTATTCACATCACGGTATTAAGGACAGACAAACATAATAAGGACAAGAGTCTCAGAATTCATGCCACAAGCTGGACATGAGTCAGGTGAGGGAATATATTATTCCAGTTTTTGCTGAATGATCAAATGGGCAAACAGCCTGCACTAAATCTAATAAACAAGCTCTTGGACAATGGTGGTGTTATATTGTCCATGTAACTTTCAAAAACAGGAGTAGGTTTAAAGGCCAGGAAATGCTTGGTAAGGTGGCCTGTAGTGTCCCTTGTTGTTATTTCTTGTCACATTAGTGACCAGTATGATGATTTTAAGACCTGCTTTTCCATCTTACACAGTAATTCGGCCGAGTTCCACACTCTGCTGAAACCCAATTTTTTACACCAGTCGCAGGCAAACCTTAACCAGGGCATCTCCAAGGCACCGTCCATATTCTTTAAATCACTCAAGCAATCTCTATAGTCAGCTAATTCCAGGATAGTCCAAATACGGATCCAGAGTAGTAGTGCATGCACCAGATCAGATACACTTTTCATCCCAGTGTGAAAATTAAGTGGGACCAAAGTTGTACTTACGGGAACGGAGAGCATTGAGGTAAAGAATATGTTCTCCATCACAGTGAGCCTCACCATGTCACTGTGGCTCCAGACTTCTGCACCATACAATGCAGCACTTTGAGCCAGAGCTCGATAGTCTTCCAAGGCCGGGGAAATGGAACGCGACTATCTATTCTTCTGTAAGTGTAAAATGGCCTTAAATCTATGAGATGCCATAGATGCTCCTTTATTTACTGGGTGAACCTGCCTAAATTTGTTAAAACTAAAGACCCTTTCCAAACGGTCCTTCCCAGCCATTACTGAACGGCTCTTCTTGACACTCTTACCAAAGACCATAAATTTAGTTTTTGCAGCACTCAGTTCCAGACCCCTGTGATTGTAGAACTCCAATAATGTATTTAGAAGATTTTGTAACTCCATCGGGGACTTCAAGATTAATAATGAATCATCTGCAAACAGGAGTATTGGTGTTTTAACCCTGTTGAGAGTAGGAGAATCATTAACACAGTTTGTCAGTTCTTCAGCCACATCATTTATATATAAGGTAAACAAGGTGGATGCCAGAACGCATCCCTGTCAAACCCCTCTTGCGACTGGGATGCGCTTTTTCATCCCACCTTCATCAAACCATCTGACCTGTGTGTAATTTTTTCTTGCAACCTCACTCGTAATTCAATTAACCCTCTTGGCGTTCCCATGTCTGCTAGAACTCTCCAAAGACTCTCACTGGGTATCAAATTGAATGCAGCACACAGGTCCACATAGGCCACACACAGTTTTTGTTTACCCAGCAGAACAGTTTTCCAACAAAGGAGAGCAGATTGATCAAAAGTGCTAATTTAGCATGAAATTCTGCCTGAAAGGGGTCCCCCGATCTCCATCCACTCTTGGAATCTATTGAAACTCTGCCTGCTGAATATTTTTGAAGGTTGTCTACTAGGCTAATAGGACTGTAGTTACATGGACAGTTGGCATCTCCCTTGTTAAATATAAGGATTATTTCTGCCCCCCTTCCAGGTATCCGGGATCACCCCACCCCTTGCTATTGTATTAGAGAGGATATTCACATAACTAGCCCACAGCCCATGTTCTGATTTATATAGGTCACCAGGAATGAGATCGGGACCGGGGGCCTTTAGTGCCTTTAGTTCCTTAAGACTATTAATAGCAGAGAGAGTATCCTCTAGAATAAAAGATATCTCAATTGTCTTACCATTAACAGCTTAATGACATCACCCTTGGGACACTCCTCAACCACATTAGGGGACTGTTTTACAGAGGAAGCCTGATAGTATAGTTTTGCAAAATGTACCTCCCATTTTTCTGGTGGGATATTATTCCTCCTGGGATTAAAACATCCACTTGTACCATTTGCAATAGTATGCCAAAATGTCCGGCCATTATTCATTTTAAGGGCCTGGAGCATGTCCTGCCAATCGGCATCCTCCCACTTCCTTTTTGTATGATCAATTGCGGACATGTAATCCCATCAGGCTGTGCTAATCTCAAGTCAATTGCGGACCCAAATAGCACTTCACAGCACTTCCTTGGCCTGCGCACAGTTGGGCAAATACCATCTTGGGTCTTTGGGAGGGGCTTGTATGTTACCACTAGATGTTTTATAAAAATATTTAGGATTGGTATAGCCTCCTCAGGGGAATTCTCATAATTAGATAAAGAATGTATGAACCACTGATAATTATCAGCAAGAATGTTCTCATTAGCCTTAACCTTGGGCAGAGAAATTCTTCTATAGTTATTGGCCAAAACAGTTTCAGGAACCACCGTGCTCTGGGTGATCTCAAAAGGTCATTCCCTACAGGTGTAACAATCAGGGGATTGTTGTCGCTATCTGTACACAGTAAAACCACCATGTCATAAAGCAATGGCCAGTGTCTGACCTCCAGAAAAATGTAGTCAAGCCACTAGTAGAGACTCCCCTCATGAATGTAGCTGCTCTCTTTCGGTCAGAGCGGATTCTCCTAGTACATGCTCTCAAACTTCGCCCCACCGTCACAGATGTAATTTGTAGAGCAAAATTGGAGAGACAGTGATAAGATTTACCCTCAATGCTAGGGATACCCCGTTTCTCGTCCTCCTTTTCTTTTATCATACTAAGAGAATGAGAGGGTTCAAATAAAGAATTAAAATCACCTACTCCAATCACTGCTGCTGGTATTTAAACAAGGCGGTCATCAAAGCTGCCACCTCCTCCAGTGGGAAACAGTTGTGGAAAACAACAAGCTCCTAAACCTTTCTCCCACATACTTATGGAAGCTTGTTTGGCTTGCTTCATATGAAAGAGATCGATAGCATCACCGATGGCTTCTTTAGAATGCTGAGAATGGATGCTGTAGTGTTCATAAATTCCTTCTGATCTGGATCGTTCTACTTTTTCAATCAGTCCACTTGATGGTAATGTTTTATCTTTTATATATAATACATCTCGAACAACATCAACATTTATATAATAAATATTATTTTGTACCAGGTGTAATGTCACTTTTTTTACTTTACTAATGTCCCTAACTCTTATCAGATTTTTTTATTCTTCATAGGCTCACCATTTAGCATAATTATAGGTGACTCATAATTATGTCTATGTACTCCAACAGTTTCAATATTATGTTTAAAATCTAGAGGTTAGTAGACATCTTTTCCTTTAAGGCCTTTATGAAATTCAGTTGGTGGCAGGTTCCCTGAGTTGGCTCCATACGAACTATAGCATGAAATGAGTGTACCGATTGTATGAGAATAGATTCATAAACATTTAAATTTCGTAGTTCTTGTGGAATAGATACTCATTTTAGCTTGTTTTGTAGTTCTCTAGCTGGCATTTTGTTTTCCTCTAACCTATAATAGAAGTACTTATATATAATCTGCTATGTAGACAACTCAAACATTCCTCTATAAATAAATAATCACCAATTGCTTGCCACTTATCTCTGTTCTCCTGTTCAGGTTTTGAGAATACAACTACATTGCGACTGTGGCTTTTGCAGTGAGTGCGTCCTCAACATATACAAACTAGGTTTGGTATGTGTATGTATGTTAAACTTCCTAATCTCTTCTATAAAGTTATCAACACTAGTACCTGTGTCGTGTTCATCTACTCATCATTTTCCCTACACTCCTGCTCGTGACCAAAGAAACAAAACTGAACATCTTCACACAATGTTTCTACCTTTACTACTGTACAGTGCAAAAGAGTTCTAGCCATTTCTCCTAAACATAGGGCAGGAGTTTTGCCATAGTAAAGCCTCCTAACTAAATTTCACATTTTAGAATGATGAACAGCCAACATTCTAAAGTGATGAAAGGTGCTTGTACACACTTTCTTTGAAACACATGCTAGTGAATGTCCTTGTAAATTAGCATACTTCCTTACTTTGCATGGATCTAATTCTTGCAAACCACAATTTTCTGTTTCAGACTTCTGCTTGGAAATTTAGGTAAGAAAGCTCTCAATATATCAATTGATTCCTGCCGAACACCACTGCAAATACTTCTAAAGTTCTATTTGTACACAGGACCCTGTCTATGCCTTCCCTGTACCTCTTCAGCTATCACTTCTTCAACATTCCTAGGAACCATCTAATATTTTAGATTGGAAGTACCATCTGTCACCTCATAACATTGACCAGTTGTTTTAACTGCATGCACTGATGTGTTCTCTTGGAAGTAGCTTTCTTCATTAAAGAAAGGCTCAATATTGGAAGTAGGCTTCCATTCGCCACTGAACATTTTGACAAAGTTACTTCTATTCTCAAGTCTTTTCTTTTGACTTGTTATCATCATAGCCAACACTATTTTATCAAGTATTCTCACTCAGCTCAGTATCAAAATAATTAGCTTCCTCTTCAGGGCAAATGCCTTAACTACAGCTTCAACACGTTTCTTTTGTTTGACTACTTCTGTTCTCCTTTTATACTGTTTCTTAGTTCCTATCAGATTCTGAGTTATGGTTCTACGGAACATTCTGACTATCTTACATGGTCACAACAGCAGCGAGCAGGAGACATGGAAAACAAAAAACACATATAGGCCTATGGACACTGACTATCCCACATAGCATGCAAACAAAGATAAATGCAAAAAAATAACTAGGCCCCTATTGAAACTGCAAGCCATCCACCACAATACATTTTTAAAATCATATAAAAGTACAACTAAATCCTGGTGCATGCCACCAATCAAACAACACCCTTATTCATCAGTTTTCAACATATTTGTGAAATCTCAAATACAAAGCACTTAAATCCAATGGTATATATGCAGCAGACAAGAAGAGTGATCCTTCCAGCTCCAAATCCCAATGAAAGTGACCAGGAGATGGACAAAGCAATGGGAGGAGCCTGCTGGACATGAACAGGAATTTGGAGTCTCTGGGGCACTTCCTTCCAGTTAGAAAAAAACCCCTAAAAACAAGGCTTCTTGCACAAAAACAATTCCAGTGGTCAGTTGGAGAAGAAAATGCACTTGAAAAGTCTTTCAGCTGCTTCTTGAGCAAAAAGGTGCTCGAGCGGTCCATTCCCGATCGGCGGTGCAAACGAGCGTGAAGTATTGAGCAAGCTTGCTAGCGGACAGAGATTATCGTGCCGCTAGGGAGAGCCAAAAGAAATCTCGAGAACGCATGGAAAAGACTCTGCTTCGCACCAGGGAAGGCAGAATTCAGGAACTTCAAGCTATTCCGCAGAGTGCCAAAATTACCCAAAGTCCGCGAGCAGAGTGGAGTTTTACATCCGGGCCTAATTTTTAGCTATGCTGTACAGAAGTGCGGCTGCTCTGCAGCATTGATGAAAATAATTTAATAAAAAGACCTGTGACACAGATGGCGCCTCATTTTGAAGGCGCGCCAGCAGAGTTGTGCACACCTACAAAATGAGGTAAGCACTTTTTAATTTACCATTATAATATGGATTCAAACATGAATATTCTTTTAAAATCCTCATCTTTGATTAAGCGCTAACATGCTTTTTCGAAATAGCGCTAATGCACTGTTTTAAAAATAAACTTACAAAATGGGGCTCAGGTTAGGGCTTGGTAGCGGGCAAGGGATGATGGGCAGGCAAGGATGGGGAAGCACACCGACAGTGGAGGGCGAGCAGGCGAGCTCACATCGATGGGTTGGGCATGCATTTATCAAGCAAAAATGGCAACTGAGGGAGAGAGGGCAAAGGGAGAAACACACAGGTGAGATAGAGGAACACAAAGTACACAAAGGAGACAAATGGAAAAGCATGCACTCTTGTAGAGTTCTTAACCAAAAAGAAAAAAGTAGCGACTGAAAAGGAAGCAGTGGAAGTACACAAGTAATGGCCCATGCTCCAAGATTAATAAGAAGCAAGCAAATGAAAGTGCCAATAAAGCCCACCCATGGTAAGAGATGGGTGGGATCTAAGCCCAGTGTAAACTAACAATATGTCTCGCAACAGACAGTGGATGTGATGTCTTAGCCATGACCTAAAAAATAGGAGACAAATTGATGAGACAGTCCCTTTGAAGGTGATCACACACTGTACTTCTGTGAATCTTTTGTTTGCTGGCTGAAAATCGATTGATAGACCCCAGAAAAAACCTAATGTGTTCCTGACTCCAGGCAAGTGTGATACCCATTGTCTAACTTGTCCAGTGCCCATTCTTGTTAGCCAATCCATGTCCCTCCTGGGCCTTCTCAGGCTTTACTATGGCTGGTCTGGTTGCCTAATGGCTACTCCTCTGAGTGTACTCCATATAGTATGCACTGATCGCTTAATCGTACATTCAAGGCTTGGCCCTCCGTGGCTGCTGAATAAAATTCAGAGAGTTTGCTTTGATTGAAATAACGTCTCCAAGGTTTGAGCTACTGTCGCTCCTCGGTAAACACCATTAAATTATCTCTGGTTTCTTAGCTATGCGTCTAGGCTTCAGCTGCTCGTTGATGGTAACATGCAATATTATGTGGTGGTATAACACTGCCTCCAGTGGCTGCACTGTTGTCATTCCTAGGTGGACACACATCAGAGGTGGCTTCGACTTTATGACACAGCTACCCCAAAAAATGTTAAGTATTGCTGCATGTGAATGCTTCTATTCTCACATTCTCTACAACACTTCATGCTAAGCACCATGTTTAGAACACTTTTCCAAACCTCACACTCCTCACAATCCAACACTCATCTACTCTAGGAAAATACAGGGCATCCGGCCACTAAGTATTGGTGATCATTCAGAATAATTTAATTATTTTGGATGGCAATATTATGTGTTTAATAAACTTCAGTACCTTCAGTACCTAGAGATGATTTTTAAGTGTTGTAGTCTACACCCATTGTAGCCTTAAGTCCAATTGAAAAAATCATATTAAGTCAATCAGTGACAAATTGAAGGTATAATACTTTGCACATAGTAAAGAGCTGTCTATGAGATCGGTAAATGTCATAAATGAGACAGCGCTTGAGATGAAGTTGGGACTCAAGGTTAATACATACACCTCAGCCACACCCTGGTTCCAACTCTCACTTCACTAAGCCAGTTCCCTCTCAGGCTGACTCTAGAATCCTGGGGAGACCAGAATTCCACAGTCGCAGACCAATCCCCAGTGACCCCCCCACTCCAAAAAAGGTGGTGTAAATTCTGGGTGTTCGGGTTGACTCAGCGTTGAGCTTCCAAACTCAAACTAAGAGGGTGGCGGCAACATGTCTTGGCATTCTGCGCAGTCTTAGACCCATGCTGGGTTTCTTTGACCCTTCCATCCGGCAGACCATTGTGCAAGCTTCTGTTCTATCTAGACTGGACTACGCCAGTGTGCTTTATCTTGGGGTTAATAAGACCGAGATCTCAAGACTGCAGAGGGTCCAGAATGTCGCAGCCAGAACGCTTCTTGCCATGCCCAGTCACTGCCCCACATCTAGTACCATTCGGCGGTTACACTGGCTGCCAGTGGAGAGGCGGGTGGAGTGTAAATCTTTCTGTTTTGCGTTTAAGATCCTGAAATCTCCCACCTCTGGTATAGTATCTGGCCTGCTTTCGTTTTACACTCCCCTGCGCCATCTGCGCTCTGCAGGCAAATATTTGATTTCTATACCTCATGCAAAGAGGGCCGGCGGTCGCTCGTTCTGCGTTCTGGCTGCCAAGCTCTGGAATGATCTTCTGTCTCATATCCGGAGCATGGACAACTATTTGACTTTCCGAAAAGTGTTAAAGACCCATTTGTTCCCGCACTAAGTTTCCCGCCTTTGATCCTTCTGTCTTCCCTGGCCCTTCCTTTCTTTTCTCAGGAAGGATACTCGCTGTTTAGGTTCTATTTTGCTTAGCGCCGGGACGCCCCGTTGCTGGGGCAGCTGTGTGCTTTACACGCTATCTTAACATAACATAACATAACAGTAGACATGATGTCACACATCTCCCTTTTTCATGCAAAAAAGAAAATAAATACACTCACATATTATCAACATGCCTTGAGCCTAAACAGACACACACGGTAATAATCGCCAATTATACAAGGCTTAACATTAGTATGTTGAGTGAGAAACACTCACCACCAGGAGAGTGTGTGAAAATAACAATAAGTAAGTGCTAACATGGGAAAATGATTAGAACAAGCATCAAAACATAAATGTTTGAGTAGAAAATGTATGTATCATTATCTGGGTGGTTTAAATATATCCTTGGGGTTAGGGTCTGAAAGATTGTAACAAACTTCCCCCCAATGGTTTATACACATTAAGCCAAAACCCAACATTTAGATGACGGAAAAAAATCAACTGACCATATAATCCTTTAAAAAACTCAGGGGTCGAGTCACTCGCCCACTTGTTCTGACACATACTTTGGAATTGTTGCTGTCTGATCTAGTGTTTTTCCCATCACTGGGTTATCGTCCAATCAATATTCATGACCGTTTTCCTTTTCGTCATTACTCTGGCCTGCAGTTCCACTTTCATCATCACTCTGTCTTGGCCCCACATATCTAACCATCCTTTCTAAATTCCAAATCATGCCTTTCTAAGACTTGACAGCATTACAAAACAGTATGATTATGTCATTGGTTCCATGACCTCTGACCCCTCTCTGTGACCAGGGGGAGCCTTCACTTTAACCCACTCACCAAGTTTAAAATCTCTTAACTTTGTCTTATGTGTCTGATCATAGTGCTTCTTCCGTGCGGTCAGTAAATCCAGCTCTTTCTTCCTCCATGCGTGGTTTGTGTCTATCTTCACCCAACCTTTATACCATTTCATTCACCCCTGCACAAATCTGGAGTTAGGTGTCCTGAATTTCAATAATTCATATGGCGTCATGTTATTGGCCTGGTGTGGTGTAAGACGATAAACTTCCAACCTACTTATAACTTCTTCATTTCAACACAACCCATTTGCCTTTGCTAGTTGGACACCCTCCTAAAGAGGTTTGTTTAACCTTTCTACTACCCCTTTAGTTTCTGGATGACAAAGAGCACAAAGTTTATGTGTTAATCTATTGTGCTCTAAACCTCACTTGTTTCTTTAGAGCAAAATTGAGTCCCATTATCTGTCAGCAATGTGTTGAGAAGCCCTTCACGCAAAAAGAATTCCACAAGAAATTTGATCACAGCACTAGGACTGATATCTGATGCAATTATAAATTCTGGCCACCTTGAGAAAAGGTAAAGCAACACCATAATATATGGAAAATTATTTTAGCCTGTCAATGGACCAATTATGTCTATGGCCACATCCATCCAGAGACCCTCAGGCCACGAATAACACTGCATGTGTGGAGTACAAGATTCTAACACTTTATCAGTAGTAGAACAAAAAATACAATCCCTGACTACCCTCTCCAGCAAAACAACCATCCCTGGTCACCAAAAGTCCAGTCGTAGTCTCTGTTTAGTGTTTGCGTGTGTCAAAGTGGCCTTCATGTATCAGATCCATTAATCTCATTCTAAGATTACCTAGAGGTATGAATAGGGTACCCCTGAAAGTACAACCATCCAACTCGGATAATTCTCATCTAACCATTCAGTAGGGTCTCAACAGTTCTTCAACTTTCCCTTTCGAGTCCCATTCCTTAACTAACATCTCCTGAGAATAGGACTCACCTTGAATTCTTGTTTCCAACAATTCTCCTCATTGGCACCCTTTGGGATATCAACATCCTCACTACAGTTCATTCCAAAATCACAATCAGTATCTGTTTTTTTTACTAAACGTGACAGACAATCAGCAGGAGAGTTCCTAATCCATGGAATGTATTCAACTTCAAAGCTGAATTCTTGGAGATTGACTACCCATCTTTTGATTCTGCTTGATATTGCCATCAAGCATTTCTTTGTAAACATTTATTTAGGAGGCTTGTGGTCCATTCTCAGTTTAAAAATCATTCCTCAGATGAAGTCTCTACATTTATTGAGGGCCGAGTATACAGCCAATGCTTCCCTCTCAATGACTGAGTGTTGAATTCTGTTTGTCTAAATGCCCTAGAAGCAAAGGCAATTGTTCACCTGCACTATCTTCCTTTTGGAGGTCCGCCCCAAACCCCATTTAGCTAGCATCAGCTACAAACATAGTTTTCTTTCCAGGTACAATCAATTTTAAGTTGGGTGTATTGGTGAATGCTTTTTGATAGAGGGGAAAGGATTCGTGAGAACAGAAAACGATAGGTAGAAAAGGGGGCTATACTTCGAAAAGATGGCAGGGCCATAAGTATCCTACACCCGGTCCAAATCAATGCTTCAAGATGCCCAATAGGTAAGCTGTGTACGCACTGTACAGTTTATATAATATAATATCACCTAAGGTAGTTTGCTCTTTTGGAAATTTTGTCAAAAGAGTCCCTTAAGTGTCTAGAACTGGTGCCAGTGTGCAGTCTTGCATACATTACATTGTTCCCGCTTCTAACATGTTCCACTACTTTTTTAATTAAATCTCAAATTTTGATTTCCCCTCCATCAGAACCACCTTGGTGCCCACCATTAACAGAAGGTCCAGCAGTAATGAGTCCTGCTCAGTGAGGTCTAATGTGGGTGGATTCTCTGACCGTCCGAAGGCAATTGTCTAGAAGTCAATCTTGAATTGTTTCCCAAAGATATCTTGAATCATGGATTTTAGTTAGTCCTATAACGGTTTGGCCATTTTACAAGTAAAGAGCATATGTTCCAGGGTGCCTACGTTATCCTTGCACCTCCAACAAATGACCGTCTTGGACAGCCCTACCTTGTGAAGCCTGGCAGGTGTCCGGTAGGTTTTATGCATGGACCAAAATCTAGTTTGTGCTAAGGCAGGGGTCATTTTTGCTATGAAAGGAGGTTGACGTATTTTCCTCCATGCTGCATCTGATTAGGATGTAATATGTGAAGATTGGATGTATGGGGACCATTTCCTTTTAAGGCCTCTCAGCAGATGATTGTTGGTGGGCTCAAGCAATTTGTAGATATGTGACATCGAGCGGCCAATCTATCTAAAGTTACCAAGTAACTCAAGCAGATCGGTGAGTTGAAATGGGCCAGCTTTCCTATTATACTTTTTAATTTCAGAAAGTTGTACAATTCAATGTCGAGGAGGTCGAATTTCTCACTCAGGCTCGAAAACAGGGATAGGGTTAGGTTGCTTTTCCAAGTCGCCTATGGCATTTCTGCCCTTCCTTACCCAAAACTCCCAAGAAATCATTTTCTCCTCCGTGTTAATCTTGTAATTGTGCAACAAGGAGCCCTGGACCAAGCCAGTCACTCTCTTACTTAGCAGCTTATTTATCAGTAATAAAGCAAATATTATGTCTAACATCAGGGGCTTTAAGTGTTCCATTAGAAGCTTTGCTACATGACAGAGAGAGAGAGAGAGAAGAGCTAAGAGGCAGAGGGTGTACTAATCAGGTCTCAATTTTTAGCCATGGCAGGTCACTATCATTCTGTATCCTACACCACCAGGAGGCCTGGGAGATCAAGAAAGCCTGTTGGTATCTTGTAAAGTCGAGAAGGTTAAGGCCCGTTTGGTCTTGTTCATTTTCAAAGCATTCAAGGAGATCCTGGCTCTCTAGACTTTCCAGTGAAATTCAGAGATGTGTTTTTCCACGGTTTTAAAACATGAGGAGATAAGTGTGACTGGTAACATACAGGATTTTTTTTTTACCTGATCATCATTTTGACTATCTCTGTCCTACCCCACCAAGTAACATGTTTGGGGGACCATGCATTCAGTAAATCTTTTTTTTGGACAACGTTTTATTTTCATTACTGGCAACTGAACTTTTCAGATACTTACCAAACCAGATACCCAAGTATTTAAGTGATTCTGGCTGCCACTTCAAGTCCGAGTTACCAATCACTGATGCAGTGCAGTGGACATCTAGTTGAAAAACCTTGGTCTTGTCCCTATTGAGAGAATAACCTGAGACTGATGAGTATCACTCTATCTTGTGCATAATGTGCGGGAGGGCCAGATCAGCTTCTTCAGTAAATAATAGGATTTCATCAGCATAGACAGCTGCCAACTGCCTACCAGAGCTGAAGGGGATACGCTTAATGTTATGATAATATTTAAATGTTGAGAGCATTGACTCAATAACTAACAAAAAGAGGAGCTGGGAAAGAGGACAACCGAGCCAGATGGCCTTAAACAGCGGAAATGACTGGAAGAGGTGACCATTAAACCTAACCTTTGCTATCGGGTTTGAGTAAAGCGCCATAGCCATACAAATAAAATCCTCCCCAGAATAATATTTATTTAGCGTTGCATGGAGACAGGTCCATGAGACCTGGTCAAAGGCCTTATCTGCATCGAGTGCCAATGCGGCTGTCGGAAATGTAATGAGCTTCACTATCAAGTGCATGGCACAATAATCTGATGTCAGTGGCAAGTCTACCCTTTAGGAAACCAGGCTGTGAGTGAGGGATAAGTTTTAATATGACTGTCTTTAGTCTGCACATGAACATTTTAAGCGTATACATGGCAATCAATGTGGATTAAAGATTTGGGTCTATCATTTTTAACACCCAAAAGGCCACTCCTTTGGGATGACCACTATTGTGGCCTCAGTAGCGGACCCTAAAATTGACCCAGATTCCCCATACATGCAAATGACGGCCCTCAGAGGGTCCACAACCAGATTCATAAACGTTTTATAAAATGTACATGAATAACCACCAGGACGTGGAGCTTTTCATAATCTAAGGCTGCTGATAGCGTTCAGGATTTCCCTCTCTTCGATGGGTGCATTGAGACTGAGTTGGTCTTCTTGGGATACATGTGGAAGAACACACAATTCTAAATCTTCATTGCATATGTTTAAGGGAACTGCTCTGATGGAGTTATATAGGTTGGAGTAGAAGGTTCTAAAAACATACAGAATACCCTGGGTTGATGAAACAACATCCCCGGATGTAGTTCTTATCGCAGGTATAAGGGATTTATTTTAGTAAATTTCAGGTAGTTTGCCAGCATTTTCCCTGCTCTGTTACATATTTTACTAGCTAGAGTCCTCTATCCACTTTTGCACTCTTTTGCTTAGTATTTTCTTGTATTCCTACTGCAAGTTAAGTAGTTTCCTTAAAGCTGCCGAGCCCTTAGCATGTCTTGGTTTACTGTCTAACAGTTGCATTTCTGATTTTAAGTGTGCTAATTGTTTGGACAATGTCTTATTTTTGTCAATAACGCAAATGGAGGTGCATCAAGTAGAGAAGTCCAATCCAAGTTATTGTTTCAAAATCTTTATTTCCTCTTTTTTCATTACTTTTTCTTTATTTACATATATTGTCCAGCCAACACGTTTCATTCCTTTAACAGTATGAACTTCATCAGGGCTGAAAACCAATTAACACAAAATAAAAATCACAATTCAAGACCTAAATGAGAATACAGGGAATGGAAACTGACGTTGCATAAAAACACTTGATGAATAGTACATGTACATCCTAGCCAAACCACACAGAGATGCATGCAAAAATACATGGAAGACATATTATAAAGCAAGGCACACCCAACATTGACTCTCCATATACAATGTATGGGCACACCTGCACAGTTCATTGAACAAAAGTCAAACAAAAATCAGCATACCACCGGAATATAGACTTATTTTCTGATAAAATTACTGAAGGTCTATATAAATTGGAGTCCCCTAAAAGGTTTGGTGGTCAACCACAATGAACAAGAGGGATTACATTGGGGAGATCAACCGCCAACTTAATGATGATCTCTGTTATGAATTGGTTAGGGCTAACCCCATTGGGGAATTAACATCTCATCAACCCCAAACTTAGCGAATGGAAGGATATCTGCTTGCTGAATGATGATGAATACCAGTATCTGCGGGTTGAATTGAAAGCATTGTCGTGTTGAGATGAGGTAGGCCATGAGCAGGCTAACCCCAACACCGCAGGTCCCACCACAATCCTATAAGTAAAATAACATGTATGTTTCAAACGTCCCAGTGCAAAACATATAGCTACTCCTTGCCCTATAAAATTGGCCCTTCAAACATTTATCTATGAAAACATGTCTATACAAAACCCTATTTAAACTGGTTATCAAGGATCAATGAATTTTTAAGTAGTCCCACCCAAAGGTATATAAGGCATGGAATAGTATGAGGAAGACACACAATGACTTTCAGATTTTGGCAAAATTCAACCGGACTCACATGCCCTTAACATTAGTAGTAACAGTTGTAAGACAATTTTAACATAAGATACGAAATGAAGGGTCATGAGTACACTTAACCAGCATCTACAGCCATTGTGAGCAGAGCAGGTACATCTAGCGAAATGTATACTGCTAACATAAACACAGGAAATTGGATGACCAGTCCAGAAAATTCAGGAGGATGTCCTTGACCATTAGCTCAGGTTACTATAACAAATGCAGTTGAAGCAGCTATGAAAGAATGCAGGTGCACTGGGTCCATCAAGATCATCGACTTCTCTTTAAACTCTATGCAGCAGTTGGCTTGGCAGCAAAAGAGAAGGGGATGGAGAGGTCTCTCAGTGGATGATCGCGTGCCAGAAAGCCCTTCCTGATGGATTCTGTTTCTTTAGAGTAATCCTGTGTGATAGTGATCCTAGAACCTTTCCATTGTATGTGCTGGATATTCCATATATGAGATAGGATCGCTTTGCTGTGACAATACCAAAATGGTTGGAAGATTATCGTTCTTTGTTTTGCTGCATTATTGGAATAGTTAATCATTGGTTTGCTGAAGTCCTTATCAAATATGAGCCCAAGAGAGCGTTGTATTCAAGATTCCAAAAATTCAATGCAGGAGTTTGCATCACCTTCCACATTCTCAGTAGGTCCAAAGATTTGCAGGTTGCCCCTTCGGTTGTGGTCCTCAAGATCTGACAATTCTCTCAAAATCACTTACACCTTATGTGTTTTCACGTCTGCCCACTTCTTTCCTGATGTGTGTTAGTCCTCCTGGGCACTAATTTTTGATTCCTCTTCAGTGATCTGGCTTGCGTAGTATCTGTAGGTCATGATACATAGCGTCAGTATTGTCTTTGGTTTCTTGCGCCAGATCATGAAGTGCACAAAGTCACTGGAGGATGATATTTAAGTTTGAGGTTGTGTTTGCTTTGACCGGTGAATACGGGTAAAGGTAGCTGCACCTCGGAGGTTTTCATATTGGCTTTGGGGTCCTTAGTGTCCTTGTAGTCTTTGGTCTCTTTACCAGTTTGATCTGCCATTTGGAGAGTTCATGGAGGCGGTTGTGGCACTTCTGTGGCATGCCGTGCGAAGCAAGAGTCCCCTAACAGCACCGGCGCCTGCTTGTCTAACCTGCTGGGTCTTCCCGGGTGGTTGCGGGTATACAAGTTACTCAGCTCATATTGTTATTAACAGCACCGCTGTTAGAACTGGGGGTCTCTAGTTGGCTGAGGTAGGTACATTAGGCCAAATAGGGACCCTTGCTTCCACGTCAGGGCAAGGAAGGACACCTTCTCAGATAGCCCCTGCTCACCCCCTCGGTAGCTTGGAATGAGCAGCCAGGCTTATCTACAGGGCAAGTGTGTAAAGCATTTGCAACCATGCTCTCAGTAACCCAATGATGACACCACAAATGGACTCTACACGAGTTTCATAAAAACAAGAATATGTTTAAATAAAAAGATATACGATGAGATCACACGATATAAATCCAACAAATGCGTATTTGTAATATTCCTCCTGGACGGTTATTAGGCCAGCCATCCCTTGTAGGGTCTGGCAATATTAATGAGCAATTCTAGATGATCCAATGTAGTCCTAATGCAATGCTATGCAGTCTGTAATGCAAGAATCAGGCACTTCGCAATGTAAAAATAATGCAGTTCGTTATGCAACAATCAAGCAGTTCGTAATTCCAAAATAATGCAATGCATAATGCAACAATCAGGCAGTTCATAAAGCAGAAATAATCCAATGCATAATGCAACAATCAGGCAGTTTATAATGCAGACATAACGCAATGAGTAATGCAACAATCAGGTAGTTCGTAATGCAGAAATAATGCAATACGTAATGCAACAATCAGGTAGTTCGTAATGCAGAAATAATGCAATGTGTAATACACTCTAGCACCGCTCACAGTGCTTTAGACGGTATCTCCGCCACTCGTACTGACTCGCAGTCAGCTTCCTCCAACATATGCCCCTAACACGGGTATGGTGTAAACCAAAGTGCAGCTCCTCACCCCAGCCCCGCTATTGCCACTCCTTGGCAAGTACGGGCCGCGATACCAGCTGAAGCAGAGGCTCGCGCTGCAAGAATGGGAGAGGCCGAGAGCGTCTCTCTCCGAGGCCGAACTCTGCCCCAGGTTGCGCCATACAGTACCTGGGGGGTGCGACCTCGCTCTCCTCTCCCGTTCTCGTGACTTGGGCCTCCGATGCGACTCTTGGATTCCGGGCAGTGGCGATAACGAAGATCTCAGGCAGCAACAGGGCACACGCACTAAGCGTCGCTGAGACTCACTTGAGTTCCAGGTGCACACGATCACAGGGCAATCCTCACGAAGGTCTCAGGCTGCAAAAAGCAAACGCACACAGCATCGCTGAGACTCACTTGGACTCCGGGTGTGCACGATAACAGGGAAATCCTCGTGAAGGTCTCAGGCTGCACAAAGCACACGCACACAGCATCACTGAGGCTCACTTGGACTCCAGGTGTGCACGATAACAGGGCAATCCTCACGAAGGGCTCAGGCTGCACAAAGCACATGCACACAGCATCACTGAGACTCACTTTTTACTCCAGGTGCGTACGATCACAGGACAATCCTCATGAAAGGCTCAGGCTGCACGTAACACATACACACAGCTTCACAGAGACTCGCTTGGACTCCAGGTGCCCACGATCACAGGGCAATTCTTAAGAGGGTCTCAGGCTGCAAAAAGCACACGCACAAAGCGTCGCCGAGAAACACCTGGAAACGTTTGTGTTCCAGAGTTTCCACAACAGGGGGCCAGCTCTCCTCGGGCCATTGGGGAGAAGTTACTTCAGGACAGAGCACACAGCAAAGTCCTTTCAAGCAGGGGCACAGAGCACACAGGAAAGTCCCTTAGCCTCTCCTTGGTTAAATCAGCAAACTGCAGGCCAGCCCCAGAACACACAGCAAGGGTCAGTCCTTTCCTTCAGTCTCTTCAGCTGTTTCTTCCTTGGCAGAGGTTCCTCTTGACCACGAAGTAGTTTCAATCCTTATCAGCCTTGATCAATCCAACGTTCAGAGGTTTTTGCTCTCATAGTTATACCCCTCAAAGTATTTGAAGTCTTTGTGTTAAGGGGGGTACTGACCCCTGGCCAAACCAGTTCTGGTTGTCTCCCTGCCAGTGACACCTTCTTCCTTTGATAGTGGGGGTCTGGTTCCTTAATCACTCAGCAGGAGATGGAGCCACTGTTTTATGGCAGCAACCCAGGACTCTTCACCTCCAGGTGCTACTCCTCCCCCTTATACTCCAGATGCAGGTCAGCCCGTTGCTGTCTCACCTCCTCTCCTGGGTCAAGACATTCCCCAGATCCTATCACTTACAGATCCAGACAGTCAATCCACAACCAGGCAGAGACACACAGAAATGTTAGAGCACAAAAACCCAGCCATTTCTAAAAGAGTGGTTTCTAAACACACAATGCAAAAACCACCTTCACAAAAAGTTGTGTTATTGAATTGTGAGTTCAGGCACACTAAACTTCACCCCTCCTTCTTAAGCCTTTGGGAAGATAGGCTGAAAACATATTACACAACCTCCCTATTCTGTCCTATCGGCAAGATGGCCTTTCAGCAGTGAAAAACAAAATGGAGAGTATTTCACTGTCAGGACATGGTACACACCTTAGTACATGTCCTACCTTTCACATACACTGCACCCTGCCCAGGGGGTACCTCGGACCTACCATAGGGGTGTCTGATGTGCATAGAAAGGGAAGTGTAAGGCCTGGCAAGTGGGTGCGCTTGTCAGGACAACATGGCAGTTTAACAAACTGCACGCAGGCACTGCAGTGGCAGGCCTAAGTTCTCTCTTTAAGGCTACTTGTGTGGGTGGCACACTTAGTGCTGCAGGCCCACTAGTAGCATTTGTATTACCAGCCCTGGCACACATAGTGCACTTTACTTGGGACTTTACTAGTAAGGCAAACATACCAATCTTGGACAACCAATTGCCATTATACTTTACACGGGAAGCACTTGCGCTTTGACACTGATCAGCAGTGGCAAAGTGCCCAAAGCATCTAAGTTGGCAACACCATGTCAGAAAAAAGGACTGGGGGGGGGAAGCAAAATGTTTAGGGAACTTTAGCCAAAAAGGGCCAAGTCCAACAACCACCAATGGCAGTCACCCTTTTTGGGTTATTGGAAGGGTGGAGAAAGGCAAATAAGAGTCAGTAGATTTCTCTGCTCAGAGGGGAGAAGGTATGCTACAAGCGCGGTTCCAGGCAGCTCAAACTATGCTCTCTTGGAAACCTCCCTTTTTATCCAGCTTGGTCGAGTCAATGGATCGGGTTTGGAGCTCATGGACCAGTTGGCCCTCAAGCTTGGGCACTGGCCACGCCTCTTATTTTCTGATTTCTACTTTGATATGTTACACTAGTATAGCAGCATTCCAGTTCATGTGCTTCATACATGCTCTGTATTCAAAATACTCCTGCATTCCGAATCTCTGGCCATGTGCCTCCATGGCTCTGCTCACAGCTAGTTTACACCCAGTACCTATTGGACATGGCCTGTAGTTGTGTCCAGTAGGGACTGCAGAGCTGTCAAGTCACCCAAAAATTGGGAGGCCATCCTCATTGGGAAGCATACACCTACATATTTACAATATTTACTCACAGTTTTGACTAGCTATGTTTTCAATGCCCAGCATTGACCAATTCTGAGGGGTGCTGAGGCAATGCAGATTGAAAAGCAGGCATAAATGTGCTCTTGGAAGGGGAGTTGGCCAGCAAAGAAGGACACTCGGGGTGCAGCAACAGGTGAAGATGTGAGGGGAGGGGAAGAAAAACCCTGACTGGGAGAGGACAGCTGTGGCTTCGAAATAAAAGATAGGTTGAATGAGGGAGAGGGATGAGAGGGGCACATAGTTGGAACTCATAGATGGAAAGAAGAGCTAGGATGAAGAATTAAGAAGATAGCAGCAGTTAAAGTGAGGAGAGACAGAAAGGCTGGTGTAAATAAGGGAACTGAGGTGAAGGTGGGTCAGTTGTGCTTAGAGGCAGGAAAGAAAAGATAGACGACGAAATGGAGCTTTGTGTTCCCAATCCCTCGTTTATCCACAAACCACTGATGGTGTCTGCAGCAGTTCAGTAATATCACCATATCATCCCAGTTTTGGTCTTAAAAAGTGGACAGGTATAGGAATGGGCACAGGGCAAAGGTCATGGTCTGCACCTATGCCCACTACCCCTCCTCACAGTATACATTGGGCAACGGACTCAAATATTAGTTCTGTTAAAAGATATGCAAGTGTCACTTAGACACCTCAAAGCTGTTAGTGTCTAAAACAGCTGTTCTTCCAAAGCATTGTAATGACCCAACAATGCTTCTTCATGGCCATCTCAGATTCAGAATTGCAGAGGCTGAGCGTTTCTTTCCTAATATTCCACAGGCCAGATCAGCTCTGTTCCCAGCAGATACAAGTTGCTACAAGTGATATGTTTTTACAAGTCCCTTATTAATACTGCCTAATTCCTGCAGACAGCGGCAGGTGAGCTCGATGTCCTGCTGCTGATGAAGCACACCGCACCTCTCCCCCTTCCTCTCTCCCATCAGCTTATGGGTCATGAGCCGTCTCCGGACCGAGACGCAAGAGACACGAGACTGGAGCAGAGCAGATAAGCCGAATTAGCTCCGGCCCAACTCCGGCCCATTTGAAGTCGCTTGCTGGGTCTTCCATGTCACGGTGAAGTGCACAAGCTGAGAGCTGTGAGCTTCAGCACGGTGGAGCTTATCGACCAGAACAGGATAAGCCGAGTCAGTCCTGAAACTGTTTGCCGGGGCCCTCGTGAGGTGGTGAGCATGCTGATTAAAAGAAGAATAAAACGCCCTGCAGATGAATGGTTGTATGGACACTTCTTCTTGTAAAGAGGTAATTGAGCACTGCGCTGTCGCTCTTGGGGGCCACCGCAGGACCCATTGAAGCCTGAGAAGTTCTTGTGAGGGGGAAAGGACATAAAAAAATACAAAAAAACTTTTGCCCAAGGGTAGATACGAACTACTATTGCTGTTGCTGCCTGGTCGGGTGCCCTCCATGTGTGTTGGTTATATGCGACTCTGTGGCTCTGTGACCTGACGGCTTGCGCTCAGTACATCGATGCTTGCGCTGGGGGAAACACCACTATGATCCAGTCTTCGCTGGTTCCAACACAGCAAATGCAACAGCTCTTTGAGATTATTCTGGGGGAAATACTGGACTGCAAAACTTCGCAAGCCCAGGAGCTCTCTCTATAACATCAAAGTCTAGATCAAATTGATACTGTGGTCCAGCTAAAACCTGAGCGATTCAAGGAATTGGAGCAACGTGTATCTGATATTGAGGATCACTCGGTGGCATGTGACTCTGATATTGCCTCTCTCCAGAAAAAGCTCCAGGCCTCGCAGTTAAAGATGGACAAGATGGAGAATTATGCTAGACGCTCAAATCTACGCTTTACAGGGATTTCGGAGGACAGTGAACTCCTTGATGGTCAGCCTTACCCGGTGGCTTATATGATTAGAGATCATATACTCGAGGAAGCACCTCTAGATCTTACTGTAGTGCGGGTGCGGGCCCACAGAGTCCCCTCTCAGAAATTTCCAGGGGCTAAGTACCCCAGGACAATGATTGTGAATTTCTCTGATTACTGCATTAGAGAGGCTGTTTTAACTAAGGCGATCCAAAAGAGAGATATTGCTTTACCCAACGGAGCCAAAGTAAGAGTGTTCTCTGATATGTCAGCAGTAGCTGCATGAAGATGAAAGGACTTTGTGGGTATGATGAGCCAATTTAAGAGTGCAGGAGCGCAGCTTTCTATTGCCTACAGTCTAAACTGAAAGTTTTATGGAAAGGAAGGTTCCATCTGTGCGCCATTCTTGAGGAGGCCCAAGAACTGCTGCAAAAGATTGTCCAAGCAAATGGAAAATAATTAAATGGGGGGGCTACGTGAGCAGTGACTCTTGCCCATATCATCTGGTCTATATTTAGAAATGGAAACGTAAGCTTGTTTTCGTTGCACTTTAGGCACGTTAAGACATTTAGAGACCAAGTCCATTTTAAATTGTGTGTATTCTTGGCTCTTTGCTCTCTGCTCCCCTTTAGGCGGAAGATGTAATTCTCCAATACGTGAATTCTGAATACTAGAAATGCACTTTGCACTTCCTGCACTGTGCTTATGGTTATCTTTGCTCTACTGCACCATCACACTTTACTCTTTTTTCTCCCTTTAGGAAGGGGGAATGATACTATCTCTGTCGACCTGTGTAAAGTTTAGCTGCAGTCCTTCCATTTTCCCAATACTGAGAGCACTTTGGTTTTTATACAGTACGGGAATTCTTAACTTGATCTTTGAGTACTTTAAGATATTTTAGACACTTAGGCATAAAGTTCATTTTAAGTGTGTATATTTCTGCCATCTGCACTTTGTTCTCCTCTAGGGGGTAGGATGCATTGGATACACCCACTACTACTATTTCCTCCTAGATATATTGCTCTCTCTGTTACAAGTACTTAGTACTTGAGGAATAGACTGCATACGCACTTTATGTGATAGGTCTATTTTCAAGTTTGCACTATTCACTGCACAAACACTTTTTGATAATGAAAGCACCCTTTATTAATTGTCCCAAAAAATGGAAAATAATGAAATAGGGGGTTACTTGAGCAGTGACTCTTGCCATATCATCTGGTCTATATTTAGAAATGGAAACTTAAGTTTGATTTTGTTGCACCTTAGGCACTTTAAGTCATTTTGACACTAAGTCCACTTTCATTGTGTGTATTCTTTGCTATTTGCACTTTGTTCCCCTTTAGGGGGAAGATGTATTGGATAGAGCTACTATTATTGGTTCCTGCTATAGGTATAACCTTCTTTTTGTAATTTTTCAATATGTGAATACTAGAATGCACTTTGTACTTTCTGCACTGTGCTTATGGTTATCTTTGCACTACTGCACCATTGCACTTTATTCTTTTTCTCGCTTTATGAGGGGGGAATGATACACTGGATATACCAGCTTCTACTATTTCCTCCAAGATATATTACAAGTACTTACTGCTTGAGGAATAGATTGCACACGTCACTTTATGTGATAGGTTAATTTTCAAGATTGCACTATTTACTGCACAAGCACTTTTTGATAATGAAAGCACTTTATAGTAGAGATACCTCGAGGCTTAATTATCTATATGGTATCATGCACAGAGGAGGGGGGAGGGTGGGACGTGCTGCCAGGTGCCAAGTCAAGGTGCCTTTTGTTGGAGGGAGGCTGGGGAGGCGAGGTAAGGGCTACCTCCCTCCACAGAAAGCTTGAGGAGGGAAAGGGTGGTGGGGATGGGTGGTGAATCATTAAACAAAAAAAACGGGCAGATGAATAGCGATCTGGCCTGGGATAATAGGCAAATGGGTAACATGTTCAAGTCCAGAGGCCGAGGGGTATACAACAGTTTTTGTGTTATTAAGAGGTTACTTGAAAACTTAATATTAGAGATGGTTCAATTCAAAGTGTGGCATAGGAGAGATTATATCAGGTTTTTTAATACAACATGGCTTATTCTGAAGAATTAAACAACCATTGAAGGTAATTTCATGTAAAGTGAAGGGTTTTTGAATGTACAAAAAAGAGGAGCAATGTTAAAAAGGCTGGGATCCTTTTCCCCACAGGTGATTTTTTTACAGGAGACTCATTTTAAGTCCAATTCCCCTAGCCTTGTACTCCCTAAGAAGTATGCTCAAGCGTACTTTGCTTTGGCTCATGCTGCGGTACGTGGGGTGGGTATTCTTGTCTCTTCTGACTAGACTGGGAGGTGGGTAAGGTGATTCGGGACGAGGGAGGAAGGTGGATTTGGATTGAAGTCTCAGTTAATAAGATAGCCTTTGTCCTGCTTAATTACTACAGACCAATTTATGATGACACTAAGGCTCTGAAACAGATCTATGATTTGTTGGAAAACGCTCATGGTGTTATAATTATGGAGGGAACTTCAACCTAATACAAGATTTAAGCCTGGATACTTCCAACAAGGGTAAAAAGCAATTCAACCAAAAACTGATAGACTATTAAAAATTATGAAAAAATATTTTGCCTTATTATTATTATTATTTCTGATACGCAACCATCTTGCAAGAGGGGAATCTGTGATCCTTTCTTACTCATTTTCAGACCGCTTTCTGGTCTCCTTGACAGTACATCTACCTGCACCCAAAGGAAAAAATAATAATAGATGGTACTTCGACAAAGCATTGCTCTCTGATCCAACATGGACTGCCAAAACGCGTGAATTTATATTATGGTTCTTTAAGGAAAATATGAACACAGCATCAGGCTTCATGGTATGGGAAGCTTTTAAGGCTTCTTTTAGGGGGCGGGTGGTTGCTTATAGGGCAAGCCTTTACAAACTAAGGAAATATAAGATTGCAGGACTCCAGGAGGCTGTGGATCGGGCTAGGGGAGAACTTATATTGAGGCCCTCCCGGGGATCTTGATGAAGAGGCTCTCCAGCAGGAATTACTAAAGGCAAAAGAGGAACTGAAAAACGTTTTTATTCTCGAGGAGATTTCTGGGAGTAGAGTGTCTCAACAAAAAGTCTACGAAGAGATCCAGCACATGGGAACATTTTTAGCCTGGTCTACAAAAACGCACCAGAGCAGGCAATCAATCCCACAGATTAGAGATCCCAGTACTGCAAGTCTGGTTAATAATAAAGATGAAATTGCCGACATTTTTGTGTCTCATTTTAGCAAGATCTATGCGGAAGTTCAGCTCATCAGCCCCCAGGCTCTTGTGGATTATTTTATGTCAGTCCAGCTACCTACGATTTGCGAGGAGGCCTGTAGGATGCTGAACAAACCGATCACAGTTGCAAAATTAAGAGAATTTGTAAAATAAATGACAAATGCTAAGGCAAGTGGTAATGATGGGATCCCTATTGAAGTTTATAAATTGTTTTTTGACGAACTATCCCCTTTTTTAGTATCCCTGTACAACAAAATTATAGATGGACTGTCGGTCTCAGATAGTTTTAAGGAATCAGTCGTTATCCCTATTTTAAAGAAGAATAAAGACCCAAAAGACCCAAGCTCCTACTGCCCAATAAGGCTACTAAATGTAGACTATAAGCTTTTCATGAAAATCTGGGCTAATAGGATCGGGCTGTGCGCAACAGGTAATACATGCGGATCAAACAGGGTTCCTGCCTGGAAGATCCATGGTTGCAAATACCTTTTATTTGATGCAGGCCATCGACTACTTCTCTGCCAGGAAGAAAAGTGCAAAAAGAACAATTGATGGACAGAATGCAGAACAATGTCATACATTCACCCCAGTACAGAGATCTGGGCCTAAATCCATCGTTCTTTTGCTCACTATGCCATTCCAGTTTGGACCCAGCCATATGCAAATCAGTCTTGACCCTGCCCCCAATGGGAACAGTCCAGCCCGAACTGCCAGGCCAGGTCCTCCCTGGACTGGAAACAAGCATCTTAGGACCGGTTTTAGGCTTTCAGCCCTCAGCAGCCAGGATAGCTTAACTCTAGTGGCATGGAGAGCACGGGACCCACGTCTGGGCATACCCGTCCCACTCGGAGTGACAAATGCAGAATAGTGTGGCCATCTTAATGATGGACGCAGAAAAGACATTCGATCTGGTTGATTGGCAGGTCTTTTTATTGATCCTGGGGAAGTTTGGTTTTCCATGCCGCCTGATCGAGATGCTAGAAAACTTTTATAAACTCCAATCAGACGGGAGAAGTGGCGATAAGGCATGGTACTAGGCAGGGATGCCCTCTCTCTCACCTCTTATTTTCTCTTTTTATTGTGCCACTGGCGATAAAGATTCATTTCAATGTATTATTTCGAGCACCTCTAGTAGGAATGGCAAAAATTAAGTTGTTTGCCGATGATTTCATCCGAACCCAGATAAGTCAAATATTCAGCTGGCTCTTGGAGAAATCCAGGCGTTTACAGAGCTGGGGGACTATAGGGTCAATCAGTCCAAAACGGAGCTTCTCTTATTCAATGCATTGGGAACCGATCTTCCGGAAGGGATACAATTCCTGCCCTTAAAACCTATTAGACATCTAGGCCTTTATGTTACAGCCGATTTCTCTCAACCTTTCATCTGAACTATGTTAAAACACTTGATAAAATAAAAAACCTGTTAGGAAGATGGTCACTTCTACCATTGACAATAATAGGTCGAGTCTCCAAGGTAAAGATGTCGATACTTTCCTTGCTGATATTTCTGTTTTTAAATTTTCCTTTGAAAATACCAATCTCATATTTTAACGAAGTAGATAGGGTGATTCGGTAGTTTGTATGGGAAAAAAATACCTCGTATTAAGTTATCTATTCTACAATTGGATGTAGAACAGGGGGGGCTTGCATTACCTCATTTAACCACCTATTATAAAGCTGCGCTTCTTAGTTTAATAAATCAGCTAGTTGCCCCTTCCTCGAATTTCGATAATTTTTTATTTAGTCTTATGCTAACAGAAAGTGCAATTAAGCTACCAGCATTCCTACACACTACAAAGTTACCGAAAAAGACAAGATATTAAGGTTGTGAATATATTTTTAATTCGTAAACAGCAGTTCAATAAAAGCTACAATGTCCCAACATGCCATGCATATTCCTCTCTTCCAGACTGTGAGCTATGGGGTCTCCAGCTCTCGCAAAAGGGGATTCAGTCATATAATACGCTAGGCTTTTGTAAGCTAGGCGACTTTTATAACAGCATTAATTTGATAACGTGTGATGTTTTTGTAGCGCAAGTTGAACCTCTGAGCCGCACTCTCTGGTTAAGCTTCAGGCAGATTACATGCTTTTTCTCGACTAATTTTAAAGGAATTAACAAGAGAGCTAGATAAATTTTAAAAGCAGCCTTTGAGTCGAATTTAACTGATATTGGTAATTGGTACAGGCTACTAAGACAGGACACGAATAAGAGTCTTGTCGAAACAATGCTCCCTAAAATTGCTCAGGAAACTAACTGCTGGTTTAATATCCAGGAATGGCAACGAGTCTTTCAGCTTGGCCATAGGGCCCTGAGGGCGGCCAATTTTAAAAGGATGTCCTGTCTTTCAAGATGGTTGGCTTACTACACTTCCCGCAGATTACATAAATGGTTTCCTTCAATCCCAAATGATTGTTTCAGATGTAATTTACCGGAGGCAGGTGACTGGACACATATATTTTTTCCATGCCCTAGATTACAGCACTTCTGGGAGGAGGGGTTTAGATTTATTAGTGATTGTATGTCAATATCCATCCTACCATCTATATCGTTGGCTTTAGTTGGCTTTTCTTATGCAGTTAGTCAGCTACCAAAATATAGGCAATGTTTTGTTTTCACGGCCATAGTGGTAGCCAGATCTTTAGTATTGCAAAATTGGAGATCTCAGAAGGTCCCTACATTGGATCAGTGGCTGCTTAAATTGGACCGGGCCTATAAATTTGAAGTGGCCTACGCAAAAAGGATACGGGCGCTTCGGAGATTTAGGATGACTTGGGAGGGTTATGCTTTGACTACGTGTGTAAACGATAATATGTATCTCAGGTGATTTCTTCCATAATGTAAAGTTAGTGGTTGTTATTTCATAATCTGCATGTTTCTTAACTTGTTAAATTGGGATTAGTTTGCAGTAAAAGAGGTGGTGCTATTTAGGATGCTGGTTTTGTATGTCAGGTAAAATAGAATATGAATTTGCGCCTTCTACTGCTTTTTTTTTTAAAATACGAGATTGGATATTATGTAAGTTTTATCTTTTTCATGTACTCTGCCTATCTAGCTTATCATGTAAAATACAATATGAATTTGCCCTATTTACTGCTTATTTAATATGAGATTGGATATTATGTAAGTGTGTCTGTTTTCATGTACCTTGCTTATTATGTTTGCTATTCTCGCTCAAAAGAGAATAATAATACTGCCTAATTAGACTCTCATGGCCCCAGGCAAGCATAGGTATGAATCAATTTACCAACACAAGTAGGAAAGACAGACAAGCCATGACCCATGCAGCTCTCACAATTCACGTGGATGTTATGCAAATTGAGTTACAACAATTTCTGTCAGAGACCACAGGATTATATTTGTCAGACATGTTATCCTTTGGATGGCCCTTCCCCAAACTTTTTCTTACTTACCTCCAATTTGTGTTGGATGTTTGCCTTGGTTGGCCTCAGGGCTCTGTGCACTTTACTACAGCTAACTAGTGCTGAAGTGCTTGGGACTGCAGCTCTTATTGTGCCACCCACTTAAATAGCAGTATAAAACTTATCCCAGGTCTGCCGCTGCAGCCCGAATGCAGTGTTGAACTGCCATGTCGACTTGACATTTAAACCACTGTGCCAAGCCTTAAATACCCCTTTATTACAAATAAGTCACCCCTAAGGTATGCCGTAGGTGGCCCATGGGGCAGGGTGCTGTGTAATTAAGAGTTTGGACATGTTCGTTTACATTTTACATGTCCTGGTGGTAATTAAAAACTCCTAAATTTATTGTCACTACTGTGAGGCCTACCCCTCCCATAGGATAACATTGGGGATTCCGTAATACATTTAATAAGCTGTAATTCCTCATATGGATCTGTAATACCGGCCAGAGGAGGGGGGAGCAGGACCTAACGCCCAGCATTCCTTGCGGCACTGGTGCCACTGCAACGCTGTCATCCCGTGACTGGAGGCGCTTACTTAATCGGCCTGGGGCTCCCGCAGTGCAAGAGCAGGCCCATCTACGCCCATCAGAGCCCGGAAGAGGCTAGGCCACTCCATTTAGCCCTTCACCTCGGGAAACTAAGGTCCTGATTTCAGTGAACAGAAAAAGTCTTATAATCTGGGCCTACAGAAAAGTGACAGTTTGTGTGGGCATTATCTCATCTTGAATACACTTTGAATACTGCACTCGCTAGTTACTGTCTAATGGGCAAACGGTAAGCGACCGAAGGAGGAGGGGTGGGGGCACCCAAGAAAGGGAAAAAAGCAATGAAAATCATAATGCATGCTGGTAACAACTGCGTCCTTGATCGCATCGACAATTTACTTGTCAAATGTGGGAACATTTTAGAACCCTAGACAGTTGTTTCCCCCCCAGTACTCTCTGCTACATGCCAGCTTAAAACATAGACCACTGCATCACGCCAGTCATCCCCAAAATGTTTACCAAGTCCACGACCATGAGGCCTGCATCATGCCCTTCTATGGTAGAAAGCTCCAAAGAGAGGGTGTTTTTAGTAACACCGGAGCCAGATTCCTCTAGCCCACATGTAACTGACTTCCCCTGCAGCAATTGATTTCCCCCCTTACAGATTTGACCAATACTGCCCTACAATGAATGCGTCAGAAAGCCTACCAACAGCCCCCCAATCATCTGGGAAGTACTTCATTCATGCTACTTGTGAGCTTAGGGAGGAGGTGGGGGTCCTGAAATCTATGATAGCTGAACTTAAAGGGCTAATGAAGTCACTTTTGGAATACAATTGTAGCTCCTGTAAAAACAATGGGGGATATTCTCAAGAATGTGTGATATTCATCGCAAAATTAGCTTAACGAACTCCTCACATCGCAGTCTATCGCGGGAAATGAACACCGTGGTAACGTGGTATTCTCAAGCCGGCGGTACCATGTAATAGGCTCACGATAACGCGTCAAATGTCCGCGATAAACTCAAAGCGATGCCGCAAAAATGCAAAACACAAAAGAAAAAAAAAACTGAGATGAGACCAATAGCGATACAAAAATCAGTGAAAACCAGCAACAGGCCTGCATTTCCCACGCATCATGCGGGGAAATGCACTATAAAATCAGGGAGAATAAAAGGGAAGCAAAAAAGAAACTGCGTAGCACCATGGATTCACCCGGACCGAGTGCAGAGGCCAACGCGAACCCCACAAGCCCCACAGACCACCAGCAAGGAACCTCGGGGAAGGGCAAGGAGAAGAGGAAGAGGAAGACGGGGTTCAGTCCACAGGAAAACCAGATCAGCGTCACGGAGGTGACAAAACACTACCACCCACTGAACGTCAAAATGACAAACGTGAATGCAGTCGGAGTGTCGAGGAGGTCTATGGAGGAGGACAAGAGGCGCTGGCATGATGTGAAAAGCCAAACCAAACACAAACCTCCTGCCAACAGGAAGGCAGCAACAGGAGGTGGGAGTCCTGCGCCGCAGGAGGAGCTGGAGGAAATGGAGGCCACAGTCATCAGGGTGGAGATGAACGCAAGGAGTTGGGAGTCCGGACACAGCTCGATAGGACCTGACACAACATCAACAGGGTGAGTAACAACCAGGGCTTGGGGGGAGATGGGCACAATGTCACACATGCACAAAGATGTGTAGCACACTGCACACCCACAATGATGCTGGATCATGTTCATGATCCCCGTGGCACACTGCAGCACACACACATAGCAATAACAGCACATCCGACGACAATGTGGCACAAAGTGCAACACCGACACTGCAGAACAGAGGACACAACTGGGTCCGCTCATGCGCAGAAACAGGCCAATCACATCCAACATAGCAGGAAACTGTGAGATGGAAAAGCACGTGTACAACTGCACATCAGTCATGTAGTCCAAATGTCCACTGTCCCACATCAAATATACAGCACCTCCCAAACAGCCACAATGTACATAGTCATACAGTTTGCATGTAAACTAGAACAATGCGCCAACATACATGTCAACACAATGTCAACATGCATCACCCCTTCACATTGCAGAGGGACAAACAACGCCTCCAGCAGAGCAGACCAGACTACTCATCAGTGATGCTGGAGAGGACCACCACACCTTCGACACAGACGCCCTACAACAGCCCATGGACATCTTAGGCAACCCACCCCCAGGAGCAGGGCAGCCAAGCTACACAGAGGAGACCCCAGCCCCTGCACAGACCACACAGCAGGAAGCACCCTACACCACGGCTGGCTCCCAACACTTCACCTAGGCACACATCGCATTTTAATGCCAGGTGTCAGCATGCCAAAAGGAGGTGGCCGAACAGGTGCGGGTGGGGTCAGAGCTCATCGAAGCTGAAGTAGATCACATACGTGGGTGTTCAAGTCACATCAGGGACCACCTACACCCCACAAAGGAGACCCACACTGCGACAGATACACATGCATGTGCACATTTCCTGCAATGAACCACGCCCAAAGCCCCGGAATCTTCATACACACCCCCACGATGGAGCTCCGTATGACGGCCCAGTCCACTCCTCTTACGCATTGAGTGGGTGACGACAAAGCTACATGTCCAAGGTCTTACCCGCTGTCAGCAGTGACATGTTTGCGTCCGCTGTACACAGCACAATGCAATGTTGTAGGCCCCGGGGCCCTCATGCATACCTCATGACCACACGGACACATGCAGATAGTTTGTGAAACTGGCTACGGGCATGTGCGCCCGGCCCCTTTATTGGCAGGGACACATGTACAGTGACTCCTGTGCTGGATGGGTGTGGGGTGAGTGTAAGCCAGCCCACAAGGAGTGGTTGGTGCTGGCAACAACTTGAACAGTGAACACCATTAAAACAGAAACAGAAAACACCCGCATTACAGAGACAACTACGGAGCATCATAGTGGTAGCTGGAGCAAGTACAGAGGTCACCCAATCTGCAAACAGAAGTGTCCGTGAGTTGCAGTGCACTGAGGTTGGGGCACTAGAGATGAGCTTGCTCATGTGAAAAAAATGTCTAGGATTGTGTCCCTTCGGGTTATTCCTGATGCAGCTGCAGTGGGGTGTGTTACACATGCATCATCTTCCTCATCATCGTCCCAGGTCTCCCACACTGCCTGAGGTAACATTGCTGCATGAGCTCACCACAGCACACAACTCATTCAGAAATGGTCCATGAGTCGTGGTGCACTGAGTTAGTGGCACCTGGAGTGCTGATCAGGGTATAAGGCAGATGATGGCATCCACGACAGGTGTGAGCAACTCTGTTAGTCTGCCAGTACGGCTGTTTCAACTCTGGCAGTTAGCATTTGGAGGTGGTTCTGGCAGTGGTGGCGTGTGCCTCCTGCGGTGATGTGACATCCGGCCGGTCAGAACTCGATTTGATGTGTGAGCCCTGGTGGACCACATTTGAGTCCGGAGGCAGCAGACAGCGCAGTGCCGCGGACACATGGCGTTGAGGACCCCAAGGCCATCGTCTCAGAGGCCATCCAATATGTCACCGGACAGGGTCCCTGACGAGCTCCACAGAGTTAGTGGCCCTGGATGCACTGTGGCTGGCACAGGCACACCGCCACGGGATGGTGACTTGCGGTGCAGTGGGATGGGTCACGCGAGCTGAGCGGGTCCTCATCAATGTCCGAGGTGAATGTGGCGGAGGGTTGCGGGTGACAGTGGAAGGTGTCCTTCAGGGCATGATACAGAGGGTTGAAGCCATCCAGAAGCGGCAAATTGAGGAGTGGAATGCTACAGCCTCGCTTTCGCCAATAAATCACTATCACCGACATGATGATGAAGACAACCCCCAGTCCATAGACTCAGTTGCCACCAAAGTTCAACCACAAAGTGTCCATGGCTGTCGGGAAACAGACTTAGTGGCACCAGAGCTGAATTGGTATGCAGTCTGCGATGAGGCCAGTACAATGATATAAAAGCTGCCATGAATAAATCAAGACTAAGTTCCCATTGTTTGTCCTACTCGACCACAGTGTAGGCCCGAGGCAGCGGTCAGCAGGGGCCCACAGCCACGTGTGGTTGGCTCGCGATGCACAGAGTTAGTGACACCAGAGTAGTTGTTGGCAGTGTTCGATCACCTCCGTAACTGTGATCCTTTTTTCCTTCGGACTGCACCACGTCTTCCTCTTACTCCTCTCCATGCGTTCAATGATATGAACTCTGCCATACACAAATCAAGATTCAGTTCCAACTGTGTGACCTACTCGACCGCAGTGTAGGCCGAAGGCAGTAGTCAGAAAGGGACCGCAGACTGGTGTCGTGCGGATGCTATGCACAGAGTTGGTGGCACCACATCGAAGGGAGTACAGTGTTATAAACTATGCCATAAAGTGTGTACTCTGCCAGTGCGTAATCAAGCCTCAGTTCCAAATGTGTGACTAACCTGGCAACTGTGTAGGCCGGTGGAGTATGTCAATGAGAAAGGAGTACTGCGGGCCTGTGTCGTGGAGGCCTTGATGATCTGAGGAGGATGCTAAGCTCGCGGGCCTCAGGCTTGGGGCTTGCGTCGGCACATGGTGGACACTCTTTGACACACGCCGGTGTCGGCAGGTGAGCAGTGAGGCCTGGCTGCGCAGGGGAGGGCATGATGGGTCGGGGACCAGCGGCCCAGGTTGCAGCAGGCACACAGGTTCGCAGGCAACACCGCTCACGGCGTCGGCCTCGTGGCGGGCTGGGAGGTGCTACCCTGGCAGACACGTTGGGCATTCCGGAAGAGAACCACGTCCAGAGCTACGTGCTTTTTATTCACACCCCTACGCTGGCCTGGCATACGCCGGGCCAGCCCACTCTGCACATGCTTACAGGGGGGACATCACAAGCTACATTTCTGGGATCTTCCCCACTGGCTGGGGTGATATGGTTACGTCCACTGTCCACTACATTCCACACACCAGAAGTGTATGTGGACATGGATATATCTGTGGTCTGCATACTGCAGTCTGTCAAGCACATCTCTGCCAAACTTGACATTGTGTACATTCTCACTCATGAGTCACTTGCCTCCGTCGCACATGTCTGGTTTCCACCTCTCCCCACATTCCGCCATTGTGTGGCTGAGGTGCCATGCTCATGTACATGGCTAGCCCAGGTTGCTGCAGTAAGTTATGTTGCTGTGTCTGGTGGGTGGGCATGTTGTTTGGCATGTTGAATGTGAGTCTGTGACATGTGCATTCCCAGAGTTGTGATTTACATGATTGTGGAGTTGGGGGTGTGGTGTGTTTATTTGGTACTTGCCAACGAGCAGTGCATTTCCATGGTTCCCCTCTTGTTAGCGCTGGTTGATGATGGACTGTTGATAGAAGTAGGAATCATGCACACTGCCTGGGTAGTTGGCAACGACGTTGGTGGCGATTCCCAGGTGGTCCACTGTTGCCTGCACATTGATGGAATGCGTGTGCTTTTTGTTGAGGTAATTGTGTGCAGTGTCACCAGGGGGCACGAGTCGGACATGAGTAAATTCAATTGCTCCCTAACACGAGTGGGACACCAGCTATGGTGTAGACGCCTTGCTTGGTCTCCAGCTGTTCATGTGCAGTGTGGGTGGAGTGTGGGTACTGGGGTACCAAGCTGATGATGGCATCCAAGACAGTTGTGATGAACTTTGATAGGGCTGGCTGTGAGACTCCTCTGACTCTGGCGGCTGTTGGTTGGAAGGTCCCATAGGCCAACATGTGCAGCACAGCCAGCAGCTTTGTCTGTGGAGGGATGTTGGTTGTCCGCTGTGTTGGGACCATCAGCCTTTGGGCAATGGTTGTCAGGATGCGTAGGATGGTTGTCCTTTTGAGCCTGAAGTGGGCAATGACATTCTCTGGTGTTGGGTCTGTGAGGTTGGTGCGTTTTCTGAAGGTCGTTGTCTTGGTCTGTGCTGCCTCTGTGGTGGTTCGGGGGGGGTGGGAGGGGTGGCGGTCTTCGGGTTGGTGGCGGTGGATGTTGTGGCCCTGTTGGGGCTCCGTGCAACATGATCAGTGGCTCCATGGCATCTGTTGATCTTCAGGTGTGGCTTTGGTCTGGGCTCCTTTGTCTGGTACCGGTTGTCGTCTGACTTTGCACCAGGTCAGAGCAGGTGTTAATTTCCTGCTGCTAACATGCCTTATCGCATGTTTTGTGTTCTTATCGCAGATCTGGCTGGTCGTTGAGAATGTTGAGGTGTGGTGTTGTCGTGGCTTTTTGCTCGGGAACGCCCACTCTGCATCTCATTAGCAATAGTTGCCGGGGTCATCCGTGGCGATGTTTTTTGAGGATGCTATCGCCGGAAAACTGGTGATATCGGCTGTTAGCACCAGGTTGTGAATGGGGCAAAAAATGTATTGTGACTTTGGCTGCAATAAAGTGCAGATAACTTGGCGATAGCTCCTTCAGAATATGCCCCAATGTGATTAGTTTAAGTCTGGACAGCCAATTGATAGATAGGATCTGGACCACCCAGCCACCAACTAAGTCCGGATTGACCCTCCCTTCACTTTCTAGTTCAGAACCTACCCAGACAAATAAGGATCAAACTAATTGGACACTTGACACGAGACGTCCCAAAGCAAACCCCATATTTAACCCAAGACCAGGCTGGACCACCGCAGGGGTGAACAGCCCTAGCCAGTGGAAGGAGGTTGTACCAGGCGAGACAGGAAGCCACTTTGCTACACGGAAGGAAAGCCCAAGGACCACACACCATAAAACCATCTTTATGGCAAATGCACCAAAACTAGCAAGAGAAAATGGGCAAGAGGGTGGGGAATCACTTAAAAAGTGATACACTGGATCAGGCACGTGAGGGGTTAGCGATCACTTATAAGGCACAACATCCTAAGAGCAAGGCCTCACAAACTTCATGACTCGCTGTTTGACAGCATAGAGCTAATGCTAAGAAGTGAAGAACTTGTCGAAAATCTGATATCCCTTGACACTAGAACCTGCCCACCGGGTACATCCATCATTCAATTTAAGGGGTGCATGCCTATTGGCAAGGCACTTTATCCCCACACAACTGATAGTTCCAATCCAGACACCCCTGCAGGAGCAATAGATTGACTCCCAAATCCACCTTCAGGAATTGCTGACCATCATACCACTGAGCTCCCTTCATCTACAAGTCACTCCTATATTGAGGATAACCTGCTGTTAGGCAGTAGGTGTGGGTCTAGCGAAGGACAAGTGGCAACTAGCAGAAGAGTAACACCTGTGTGTCAGGGGACTCCTCTAGACACTAGATCTATTGGCTTTAGAAACCCTGTTAACTCGATCAACATGCCTCTTGCCAGCACAGACCAAGGGGCAAACCTAAGACTCATCTCTTGGAATGTGGCAGGGCTGAGCAATAAACTGTCCCTCCCCCACTGGAACAACTCAATGGAGGGCTACAACATTTGCGTTCTGCGAGAAACCTGGAATCTAGTTCCCATACACAAGCTGGGGTATGTTAGTTACCACTGCCACGCAGTTTCATCAGGTAAAGGCCGCCTAGCTGGAGGGTTGTTAAAATGGGTTAAAATAGCCCTAGGCTGCAAGATAACATCCCTCAGTTCAGATAGTCCAGACATACTGGTGATCTGCCTGAAGGGTCGCAAAGGCAAATCCATAGACATCTATAATATATATGCCCGAGAGACAAGGGGGGGGGGGCACTATCCATCTGCCACTGTTAAAAAGCTAGAAGAACAACTGTACAAAAGAATCACTAAAAATTAGCTGTTGATAGCACTTGATTTGAATGTTACATTCGAGCCTTTAGATATAAGAGATGTGACTGAGTCAAGCGAGGAAGATGCTGAGTGGTCTGTCCCTCTATTAGACCTCCCCCCGATTAATAAATGGTCCCAGGATACACTCCAAGTAAAAGATTTAACCCTAGAGTATGGGCTAAGGGCAGCTAATGGGAGACAAAGCTCAGATAAAATGGGTGCCCATACCTGAAATAGGGTAAGCAGCCCGAGTCGAATCGACTATATCTTGATAGATCTGCAGCTATGGAGTGTAGTTATTGGTATGTCTGTTGATGAAACCTTCGACAGCAACCATAATCCACTGAGCCTAAGCATGGGAGTGCCCTAGACGGGCCTTACTACCCAGAAATTAGACCATCTGATAGCCAAAGAAGTCCAGGCATCTAATGACAAATGCAGCCTAAAGTGGCGTAAGGTAGCTTTGCACGAAGACAAAGTATACGGGCTGCACAATGCTCACATGGAAGGTGTCTCTAAACTAGAGTTGCTCCAAGAGAAAACAGGTAGACTAGTGGAGGCAACTAATGTCCATACAGCCCTCTCCAAGCAACTAGGCTCATATTCCAACATAGCAAACCAGCAGCCCACACATGGGTCCAACAGAAGGGACCCTCGGACCTGGTTCAATAAAGAGTGTTGAATCTCCCAAATCCACCTAGTCAAGTCAATCAAATTCAAAGTCAGAGGGGATATAAAAATTGTGAGGAAGGAATACAAATCATCCCTACAAAAAGCGAAAAGAGCCTGGGATGAACTACACTGGCAGGGCCTCAGAGAAGCCTGTGAAAAAAGAGATTCAAAGAGATGTTGGGCATTAATAGTCTGGGGCGATGAAGCAGGAGCGCCACCTCCACCACATCATATTATGGCATCGAAATGGTATGACCAATTCCACCAACTTTACCAAGGCAATGATGCACACTTACTGCCCAGGGAATCTCCAATCAATTTGGCTGTGCCTTTAGGCAGTGACCTATTTTCAATAAAAGACATTGAAGCCTCCATTGGCAAAATTGTTCAATCGAAAGCTCCAGGCCCGGACTGCATACCAAGTGATATTTTTCTTTATGACAGCCCGAACTGAACTTGCTACATCTTATTGCTCTCTACTTTCATAGCAAGAGGTGCTCCGATTCCGAGCTCCTGGCGAGGGGCTGAGGTGGTACCCATCTACAAAAAAGGGGACAGAGAACTCCCTGGTAACTATAGGCCATTCAGCCTAATTGATGCCTTTCAGAAAGTTTTCTGCTCTATGCTTTTTCAGAAGATTCATATGTGGGCCAATGAAAATGCCATTATGACTTTTCAATCAGGCTTCAGGGAAAAAACTCTATTGGAAAACTGTGTTAATCGGTAAGGGTAGTCTGAGTATAGCATTCATCGACTTGAAGACAGCGTTTGACTTAGTCCCAAGACAGAAGCTGAAGCAGATACTCAACGTCATGGGAATCCCAGTTGAATCTTAAACCTACTCATAAGGTTACACAAAGATAACTCTGCTAGAGTGAGGTGGGGTACCCAGGGGCAACTTCCCAAACCTATCCCTGTTGGCAGGGATGCATTTTAGTGCCCACACTCTTCTCACTTTATATGAATGACATAGTATGATTCCTTTCTCTAATACCTGCTGACACTCCAACCTTAGATGGGGAACAGATTGTGGCCCTCCTTTTTGCAGACGACACCCTGCTGATGTCCAAAACCCCAAGTGGGCTCCAGCTACCCTTGGACAGATTAAAATGTATTTGCGATACACAGGCTTAGTGATAAATAGCACCAAAACCAAATTCATGACACTAAACCCCACAAGTCCTATAAGGGCAGCCCATCATTAAGAGGAGTATCGCTAGAAAGGATAAACACGTTCGAATGTTTAGGCATCAAATTGTCTGAGAAAATGTCGTAGAGACCTCATGTCCAAGCGATGGTTTTGAATCATAAACAGATAGTTGGAGAACTAGGGAAAGAACACCACCAGTCATTAAGTAAACCAGTGGCAGCGGCCCTACAAATGTATGATACAAAGGCGGTCAACTCAGCCTTGTACTCGTCAGAACTATGGGGTTTTGAGAACCTAGAGGAGATGACCAAACCTGAGCAAAAACTCTTGAGAAATCTGGTATTGCTACCCCAGAGCACCCCACATCATTCCTTTACTTCTATTCAGGGCTTGACATAGATCTGTCCCGGGACTCTCCCCTTACACAAATGCTATGTCAGAATGAATTTGCCTCGATAAAAACAAAGAGATTAGCTGGTTGTGCAATGTAAGGAGACTCTTTACAGATGTAGGTCTACAGGAAGCCTGGGGTAACTGTAGTATACCCCCACCACAAAGGATTATAATCAAGCGCTATTACTGGGATTGGGTTACACAGATAGCCTGTCAGGAATCTTCATGGGGGAGGCTTACAATTGAATTTAGACTCCACAATCAAACCATATATTTGGAGCCCTTTTTAGACCTAATCACACAGAAAACTGTATATTCAGTTTAGGTTTTTGCTCACTTCCTCTGCTCGACTTCAAAAGCGGGTGGCAAAAAAAACCATCAGTGCTAAAAAACCTGCCCTGGTTGCAAATCCTATAAAGAATCCATGCCTCACATTATGTTTGCTTGCCTGGCTTATTTACAGCCCAGACTGAAGTGGCTAAAACCTATTTGTAGGCAATTGGGCACACAAGACTTCTCCATGGCAATGAGAATGTTTAAATCAGATGTCAGACATCTGTTCGCCTGCACCATCACCAGTTTGTTTGTCCACATGTGGCGCATCAGGCGAAGAGCCCTGACAGGAAGGTCATGAGGTTGCACTGACACTTTATAGGGATTGCAACAGTAGGGAAGGTTTTGGAACAGTAAATTATATTATTCCTTATTTTAGAGCGACATCTAGAGCAAGTCGTCATAACGACTTGCGTTGTAATGGTACTGCGTTGTAACAACGCGGTCATTGTAACGACTGCCTTGTAAAGGTATCACGGTGTAATGACCATGTTGTAAAGGTTGTTTTCCATGTGCCGGACTTCTCTGTTTGCACTTTACAGAATCCCCAGGGATCATCAACAGAGATTGTCTGTTGTAAATGTGCCCTTTCTGAAGGTTCACCTTGATTTGCTTGGACTTTTTGCTGTACCCCATTTTTGCTGTGGGCAGCAGCACTCATTGTGCCAACGATTTCTGTGACAGAATAAAACATGTCTCAAAACCTACCTCTGTAGCCTGGCTGTGTATTTTTAAACTGCCAATTCAACATGTCAAAGTAAACCCTCTTGACAGGCCTAAACGGTCCTTTTAAATATTAATAAGTCACCCCTAAGGTAAGGCCTACTACCCATTGGGTAGGGTGCATGGTATATAAAAGTAGGAAATGTAGATGTAAAAAGCATACACACTATTTTCACTGTATGAAGACAAGCTGCTTCCTTGGAGAAATGCTGGGTCACATTATAACACATTTTAATGATTATTTCAGATTGCTATCAGCCAGAGAAATATTTCAAGGGCTCTTTCTAATAGTTAGTCAAATTTCAATTTAATGGTGAAGTTGAATTTTGTCTCTTACAGAAACTGTACTACAAAAAAGTTACCTTTTGACTGCCAAAAGCCTCTGGTGGCCTTTCTGTATGTATTCAACTGTTACCTGGCAGCTTGATGGCTCCCCTCTGGTGGGGTGTGAACTGCTCCCAGGGCACAGACAAAGGGCCTTGGGTGTAGGGAGGTGTTGTCCTCCCCTTGACAGGATGACCTGGTAGCTCAACTCAGACCCTTAGTTCACTTCAAAGGGCCCTCCCAGGTCACAGGCAGATGTAGCTCACACCTGGGTCTGCCTCCCCGTTTGTCCTCCTAGTCAGCACACCGGGTGGGGCTGTGAGCATCTTCCTTGATATTAGAGTGTCAAATCCTGCTTGAAGTTTACATCCTGTTTGACAGGCCTGCTGGGCTTTTAAATATAACATTTAGGGTACACTTCAAAGGAGGGAAACAGAATGCCAAAACACCTTTTGTGCATCCATTGTCTGACAGAATGCCAAAACACTTTGTGAGTATCCACTGTCTGGTTGTTGTAAGGTTAGCTTTGATTTCTCAAGACTTCTGTCTCATCTCTGAGTTTATTTGGTGTACAGGAAATGCCTAAAACTGTATTTTAATGCTAGAAGTGAGGGGACGCTGGGGCACTAGGAGTGCAATAGTATGCTATTCACACATACTTTAGCCCTCAGAGCCCAATGTTAGTTTGATGAAGACTTTGGCTGTCTTGAAAATGCCCAAAGTGGTTAGGGTAGCACTTGGAACCTTTTCCCCATTTGGTAAGGCATATCCAAGAGTCATTCCCACCCACTGGCTCGTGCCAGGCATAATTATGACACCTCCAGGCACCCACTTCAGAACACTCCTGGGCCTGTAGAAGACCAGAAGAGGACTGAACCTGCTGCCTGGGACTTTAGAAGAGACTAGATAAAAGACTACCTGCTCTTCCTCTTGTACTCAGGACAAAGACGTGGACACCAAGGGTCATTAGGCTTATGTCCTTCACTTCAAAAGCGCTCTCTAAAGCATCAGGAAAAATTGAGACTGTGTTCAAGAAGTTTCCCAAAAACTGTTGAAGCAGTCTCACCTTTTGAGTCCGTTGTTTATTTGTGTACATTTGTTGACAGTAAATTAACTTAACAGGAAATATAGTAGGTTACAGGAGTAATTTAATGTGATGGATGCCTTTTATGTGTTAAAAGACAGGAGTTTGATCTTCACTGTTACGGGTAGCACAGCCTCTAATGTTATCATCACATCAGGTTAGAGATCCATTTTTTAAATTGATTTAAAATTCTCCACTCTCATTTTACAGTACAAAAGATCTGGATCATAGGTGGAAATAATTAGCTAAGTTTCTCAGCAATTTAAAACAATGCTCATCTTTGTCATGTAATCTGAAGTTGACCTTTTGGTATCTTGAAAGGGTAGATGGGGGATTCTGAATTATTTCATCCCCTACCCCCGGGACTCCTACTTGCAATGTCAAGGAAGAATACAGTTATTGACTACACCTTTATACAAAATCATAATAGCAGTACTGCACTTATAGCAGTGACATCATTATGTGATCTTTCAGTGTTGTGAAGCACAGGAAGTTGTGGCATTTTTAGATCAAAACCACCATTTATTTTCCAGACGAACAACAATGTCAGCAGACCCTAGTTGATTTAGGGCAATCCTAACAGGGCTTGTACTTTTGATGGGCTAAATACTAGAACAGAAATTCTCCCCCCTTGACACAACCTACAACAGTGTGTGAGTTAAACCATACCTTAAAAGTTAATTTCCAGGAAGGCCTTAAATCCTTGGCAATTATTTAGTTCAGTTTCATTTATATAGAGAAGCCAATAATTTTTGCTACATCCTGGAACTACTGGGCTCCAAGTTCTAGACTGATAAAATACAAGTGTTCAGTTTAGAGGTTATGTACAGATTTGACCGAAGTCTACCGGGGAGGTGAAATGGCAAGAACAGATTATGCAGACAGCCAATGTTGAAGAAAGAAAAAGGGGAGGATGATAAGATTAGAGTCGTTTATATGAAGCTGAGTATTGAACAATTGAGCCCTTGAATGCAGAAAGACAGTCCAACAGGGGATGAATATCCTCCAGAGAAGACACTTGATCATAATCTGCACGCTAATGGACTGAGCTGTCAGTTAATATGTCCAAGTCATTCAGTGGCTTCTTTACTTTTTAATGTTTATCGTTCTATTAGGTTAATTTTTACAACAGATGTTAAGAACTATATAAACATTGTAAGCAGATATGGGGTTATGGCGGTAGAAGCCATCAAATACTTAGGGGTATACAGCAGAAGAAGTGTGAGAGGAGAAGATATGTTAAATTGGGAGATAATGAAATCATCTCCCAGGCCATGCTGAGAAATGTATTATACTTCGGGCCTTTTGTCCATGTTCTTGACATTTCCTGTTTCTTCTTTACATAACCTAAGAATATGTAAGTGTGCATGCTCTAAAGATTATGAAGATAGTACAAAACAGATGGATGACTATGACTTTAAAATGTGAGTCTTGTGTTCGCTTTTGTGATCATGCCTATTGTCCTTTTCTGGTTTAGCAATTTTCTTCGATTATCAAGTATGTGAAGCACTGCCTTTTTGAACCTCTGCTGGACATTTAGGAGTTGGAACCTCAGTGGCAAGTTTTGAGACTCTTATTTTTTGAACTGCCCTAAGGAAGGCGTGAAATCTCTGTGTAATATCTGGGATGTGGCCTAGGAAAAATGTTAGACAGGTGGAGTGTTCATCAGATTGATTTGACTTCAACAAATCCATGAGGAAGAACGTTCTGCATTTGGATTACAATCCCCACTCAAAGAAATATGGGCAATGGTTTTAATTGAGCTTTTATTGCAATCATTTTGTACCAAAGAGGCCTGATTCCATGTAGGGCTTCATTCATGCGATTTTACCAGGTTGAATCCTTCTTTCCTTTTATTATCATCCGTTAAGAGGTATGATTGCTGTTGTGGTTGCAGTTCGTAGTCCTTGATCCATGCGGGTACCTTTGAACATTGCTGCACTCTCCTGCCATTCTTGGAGGTAAGTGGCATATTTTCCTCTTTTAGAACTGACCTGTTGGGCCCTTGATTTGATGAAAATCTATGAGAGACAAACATCTGTGATGACAGACTCAGTTTCTTAGTTTCTTTAGCCAACTGGACCCTCTTGGTGACTTTTTTATTATGGTTGAATTCCTCCCACCTTGAATCGATCAGATGGGATAAGCATGCTTTGCTATATTTGGCTACATAGAGCATCAGCCTTTTGTAGCAGTGAATTTCAGCCAGAGAATATGCCCATTCCGCTAGGGGAGATTTCATCACGGTTGCATGTGGTAGAAGGATTTGCACAGTTTTCTCTGCAGGATGCCCGGTCCTGAATTCCTCTTCATGGCTGGCCCCCATAGGTGATGATTGAAACTTTTTTGCTTTATTTATGGATAGTCAGTAACGTAGAATAACTCCTCTAAAACGGTGAATGACGTCAAATGTTTATGTTTTACCTGAGAACATGTCGAAGTGTGGTGTCTGAGAGTTTGAGATGGCAAAAGATATGCTGAGATAACATTATAACCATTTCCAGAGCACCGCAAAGTTAAAGTATCAAGGTCCATCAATCCAACAGGTCCAGTCATTGTCTTCAAAGAACAGAGGATTGATAATCAATGAATTAGAGTCCAAAATACAAGTGACCATGGAAACTCCAAGAAAAAGATAAGTAAAGGTGTGCACTCTTTCTATAGTTCCCTGTTCTAGGTACAATTGTGTGGATATTGATGTCTTTGCTTTGAGATCCCCAGACCATTGTCTTGCTTTTGTCTTTATGTAACATGATTCTGTACTCCATACAGAATTTTCTGTTAGATGAAGCAGCTTCTGGAAGTAGTGCATGGCTATGTGCCAGGAGCACTGAGTAATCAGCATATTCTAAGACCGGGACTGAAATACTTTGGATTTTTGGTGTCAGGAAAATTTTCAGGAGTTCGTCAGGGGGTTGTTTATGTGTTTATTGAAAAGGAAGTGAGACAGGAAGCAGACTTATTTTACCCATTCTCATGGCAAATTTTGGAGCCAGCTGCCCATGTCTCTTGCCCTGTGGGGTCCATGTTAAGCTTCCTAATCACCTAGATCAGATGTGGGTTCACGGATGTTTTTCCACAGATAGTTCTGATCTATTTGATATGAAATCTAAAAAGCCGAAAAAAGGCATTTCTTTTTCTGTTTCTATATTTTTACACCAAGTGCTGCAGGCCGAAGGTGTGGTCGATGCTAGAGAGGCCAGATCTGATTTCACCTTGATACATGGCCCAGGAAGATCTTTCAGGATTGCACTGGTAGAAATCTTGGCTTCCCCATCTCATCTTTTCGGCTGATGGCCTGTGTGTTTTTGGGTCTGATGTCTTAGGCTTCCTGTATAATTGCATTATTTTGATATAAAGCCATGATTCTGGGAAGTTGTAGGACTCTAGGCAGACAAGAGAAGTCTTCTGCAAGGTTTTCACACACCATTTTAGAAATCACTTGTACAGCTCTTTTGGGAGAAGGTAGGCCCAGGCTCTTTTTCATTTTTCAGGCTAGAAAACGCCTCTTTGATATTTTTAACTGAGAGCCAGTTTTCGATTCCTACTATATGTTCTTTCTTTACAGTGGCTCTCGAGGATGCAAAGTCTTCAATTTTCGTATTCACTTTTCTTTTATTGCTGGGATTCAGAAGAGATTTAGAATCACATGTACTAATTTAAAATTTTGTGATTTGTATTTTGTGATTGTTAAGAAATCATATTTTGTGACTCACCAATGAAATGCACTATCGAGTACATGATTTTAATTTCTTAAGATATGCTTTCCTAAAATTCCGAGTCGCAAAATACGATTAGGTTGGGTTGCCACATTTTGAATGTTGCACAAACTCACAGTGATGAAATCCCAATCAGGACATTCTTTGTTACACACACATTGAAAATGACAGGAGGTGCAAGGAGAGAAGAACTGGCATGCAATCTACTTCAATCCATAGTAATGGTAGCTCAGGAGAGGTCAGCAAGAAGAGGCAGGACCGAAAGAAGCATAAGTTTTCTGATACAAAAATAGAGATACTTGTGGAAGAATGTGTGGGCAACAATGATCCACCTTTGGGTAAAGTATCTTTAACAGTTCCAGAAGCAACACAAAAAAGAATCTGGAGCGCCTCAATGCAGTGGGTGTAACCATAAGCAGTGTGGCGGCAAGGAGAACAGAGCAGAAAGTTACAAGTCGGAGGAACGAAACTGGAGGGTGCCCGTTCACACAGCCAGCACCCTTACCTTTGGATGAGCAATTGAGAGTACTTGGTCACCAGAAGTTGTATCAGGATCAGCTGTAACACAGGATGCGCCAGGTGCAACACTCTCAAAAGAAGAAAATGTATGTAGGATGTCTCAAATAAACAATAGGACACTATGAATGTGATTGGCAGGAACTTGGGTGAAAGCTTGGCTTTCATTATCAGTAGCATTATTAATTTATCTGATGCCATTAAATCAGTATGTGGGGCAATTCGTAAGGAGACTCAGTAACAGAATAAAGGGCATTGCCATGTCGTTTTGAAAATGCAAAATCATCTTAAGAAAATTGAAAAATTAGCTACTGCTTTGGTGGTGCTGAGCAGAAGAACCATACAAATTCAGCAAGAAATGGCACACTATAGCAAGGTTGTAGCTAAGGGCTTGGGACAGCTTATATCATTACTGGAATTGCGACAAACTATTGAAATGTTTGTGATCAGGCAACCTCTGCTCTAGAAAGTGAGGAGGCTTCCAGCCGTAGTAGTTTGTCTGCGTCTGATGTCAAGGCGTACTCGTAGTCAGGCTGCTGAAAGAGAAGGGGACATGCCTGAGACCAACACTGACAGACCAACCCCACGCAAGTTAAGAAAGATAATTTAAAAGATATTTCTCAAAAGTAAAACATAAACCTTTATTTTGATCCTCTAATATCAACTAAAATGTAAGGGTTGCACAAAATTGTCTTAATTTCTGTCCATTTTTTTCCTTCATTTTCCCTGTGAATAAACATGTAAAAATAATTATTCATCAAGATTTGGCCTACGAGTCTTTAGGTATATAGATTGCAATAAATGCACTAACGTTAGAAATAGTTTGTTCTGAAGTATGACCACTGATTCTTCCGATCTGCAGCCTTGCCGGCATACTGAAATGTGTTGTGTGTTGGAAATTCTTCTTCCTCATCTCGCTGTATCACAAGACCCTTTCTGGTTTCAAATTGTTCAACACTGCACAAGCTGCCTGCCCCACCACCACTTTTATGTAGGTAGCAAGATCTAGCCTTCAAATGTCCAAAAGAGTGCTCAATTAGTGCCCTGGGTGATCTGTGAGCAACATTGTTTCTTCATTGACTACGGGCCAGATGTACGACACATTTTGCGACTCGCAAATTGCGTTGCTTTGTGACTCGCAATTTGCGATTCTCAAAATGCAATATACAACAGTGTCACAGACACTGTTTACGATTCCCAATGGGGTCGCAAATTGCATGCCTCATCAATATTCATGAGGCAAGCGCAGTTTGCGACTCCATTGGGAATGGTTAGCACTCCTAGTGATGGTGGCATACTGGGGTTAGCAGACCACCATGTCTGGGATTGCTTTTTAAATAAAGCAGTTTTTTAAAAAATGCAGCCCGTTTTCGTTAAAGGAAAACAGGATGCATTTAAAAAAGAAAAATTTAACTTTACAGTTTCATTTTTTAAGCGCAGGCACTGCCTGCTCTTAAAAAATATTTTCTCACACACTCACAAAGGGAACCCCTTCCTGTTTGTGAGTGGTTTACCACCTACTTGAAATAGGTGGTAAACGGCAAGTGTTTTGCAACCGCAAATGTGGTAGCAAAGCAATAGTACATGGCAGTGAGTCTCTCTATTAGGAAGGCCCCTTCCTAATAGCAAGAGTTGCAAATGCTCTTATGTAAGTCACTGACTCTCAAAATAGCATTTGTACATGCCATTACCCTTTTTTGCAGTCGCAAACGGGCTGATCGCAAAAAAGGGTCGTACATCTGGCCCTATGTGTTGCATCATTCAGGTATGGTATCATGATCCAAGCACAGAGAGAATACGCACTGTCACCGAAAAATAACATAATGTTACAGTTTAAATCATTTTTTTTTTTGTCAAACCATTTTTATTGCAGGACCAAGTACAACGTACAGCAACCAGGATACATGTCAATAATGCAGGTTTCCCATCCTCCCCTTAATCATTAATCCGGGTAGTATACACAGCCGTACTGCCCACATCCCAGAGGCCGGGCGGCGTCATATAGACACATGGCACATTAATACGAAACTGTCAGGAGCATACTTCCGGTGAAGAACCCCGCTGCCCGCTTTTGATCGCTGTCCCTCTGCTCCCCTAAATACCTACAGAACTTACAATCTACTTTCAAAAAACCTTAAACTTGGGAACTCCCCCTCCACCCCCCCCTCCCTTGTGCCCTCCCGATTGCGCCTAGTCAGGAACATATAGCATGTGTGGCGGGTAACAGGAAAAATGCAGTAATCCCTAATCGTGCGTGCTTGGCAGGGGGGCCTGTGGTACAACTTCGTCCGCTGCTTCCTCAGAGTTCTCACCCTCCTCCCCACTGGCTGGGCTATCTCGCAGTTGTTACAGTTTAAATCATATGGTGTCATTATCCAAGTACAGAGAGAATATGCACTGTCACCTAAAACAAACATAATGTTACAGTTTAAATCAGTGCAATTATAGATTTATAAAAATAATTTCCACATCAAAATAAATACCTAACAGGAAGTCATCACTAAAGTATACTCTGGAAAGGTGGTTGTATAAACCACAGTGCCTGAAAATGTAGGAATTGGTATAGACCCAGGGAATTTATCTACAAGGTCTGTTATTAAGCAGCCTGCAATGTGTGCTCTTTGTCTTTAAAAGAGTGCTGACTTTTCTGTTCTTATACAAATTATTATTATTAAATTTGTAATTATTATTATTATTAAATTTGGAAGGCGCAACAGCTACCCAAAAAGGGATTCCCGGCTCCGGCCAGTCCAAGGAATAGGTAGCAGCTTAAAGATTAGTGGTTGAAAAGCCAGGTTTTTAAGGATTTGCGGAATTGGACAAACGCTGTTTCATTCCGAATTGAGGTGGGAAGCGAGTTCCATAGGGAAGGGCCGAGGTGTGCAAATGATCGTCTGCCCATCCGAGATAGTTTGACTGTAGGCACAGTAAATTTCCCTTGAGTAGACGAGCGAAGGCAGCGAGAAGGCACATAGGGGCAGACCAGAGACTGCAGGTACTGAGGGGCCACACCAGTTTTGATTTTAAACATGTAGCTCAGGGCTTTGAAGTTGATACGGTTCTCCACCCTGAGCCAATGCAGGTCACACAGGTGACCGGAAACAGAGATTGCTCTAGGAACCCGGCACAGTAGTCTTGCAGCTGAGTTCTGAACCATCTGTAGCCTGCGAGTCACCACCTTCTTTGCTCCCAGGTAAAGAATATTACCGTAGTCCAGTCTAGATGTAACAAGCGCCTGGACTACAGTTCTCTGGGCAGGCTCCAGCAACATCCAAATGATCTTTTTTAGCCACTTCAAGATGGGGAAGCATGTGGCGGCTACCTTAACAGCCTGATGTTGCATAGTTAGTGAGTCATCAATGATGACACCCAAGTTGCGGACTTGGCGGGAGGGCTGAGGAAGTGCACCCATCTCACTAGGCCAATGTTGGGGCCCCCAGAGATCTTTGTTTTTACCTAAGACCAGAACCTCGGTCTTCTCTCCGTTGAGCTTAAGGTAGTTGGCCTGCTTCCATGAGGCAATGTTACCCAAGCCCTACTGGAAGAGGGAAGTCTCAGCTGTGCTCTCCATTGACAGAGGGAAGATGACGAGGGAGTCGTCCGCGTAAGAGAACAGGGACAAACCAGCACCCTCAGCAACATCAGCCAAAGGTCTGACATACAGATTGAATAGTAGAGGGAAAAGGATGGAGCCCTGCGGTACCCCATAAGGTGAGAGAAGGGTATCAGAACTAGCAGTGGGAGAATAAACTTGGAAGGTTTGATTGGCAAGAAAAGAGATGAGCCAATCGAGGGCTGAGCCGCCGATTCCAAATATCTTAAGCTTTCCGCTAGCACAGTGTGAGACACCGTGTCAAAAGCTGCACTTAAATCAAGTAATATGAGAGCCACAGTGTCTCCAGCGTCCAAATGATGACGCAGTCTTTCCATGACCACAAGATGCGCAGTTTCTGTTGAAAAACCAGCTCTGAATCCCGTTTGGGATGAGTGAAGGATTTTCTGTGATTCTATAAATTTAGACAACTGTGCGTAGATGTGCTTTTCCAAATAGTCAATGACACTTGGTGGACAAATTAAAACATATGTATCATCCACAACACGTATAATGTGTGAAAACTCTGCAATTCGAAAAAACCGATTTTTTGTTTGCTGCAATTCTTGGGGTTTCTATAGAAATGCAATGTGTCTGTTTATTTAAAGCAGCATTGCAATAAGAAAATTACAGAAAAAGTGACAGCAAACTCTAGGAAACACCTCCTGCTGTACGAGCTACACCCTTATAGCAGACTGATGCTAAAAAGTGAAGGCACCAAAGAACTTGTATGTTTCTGGGGACAGACACACTTCCGTGTGTGTCCCGAAACAATACTGTGTCTAATGTTGAAATAAGATCCTAAAAAACATTGCTGCCCGGTCTATACTCATCATAAATCTCATCCTTAGTCTGCTGAAAGAAAGTTACCTTGACTCTGAAAATGTGCCCATGTCTTTGTTTTCTCTTCTTGCTGCTGTGGAGCAAAAACCCTTATTCTACTTGCACAGAATACAGAGCAGCCTTTGTAAAAAAGGGGTATTTCCTCTCCTTTCATACTTTGCACCGGATTACCATGTGATCCCACTTGATGCAAATTTGTGAATGCAAAAACACGTTGTTGCGACCATTAACAAATGGTTAATGCATATTATTTATGAAATGCAATTTATAAATTGGTAATAGGAAATCGCTATATCCAGTCTCAGAAATAGTGAGCCATAAACATTTGGTTGGGATCACATTTTCTTCAAATGGAACTGAAAACTACGGGGAATGCGCGAGCGCGCGAACCAAGATGGCCACCTCTCGGTGAGCTCCACTCGTTTTCGCCCATTTTTCGACTAAATAAGATATTTTAGTCAGAATTTCCACCTAAATGAGGTTGCTGTGATTAGAAGCTCTTACCTACTACTGTGAGGTTTTTCCAGAACTTTCTATCGGCGGAAGAAGTGTTTTCCTCCTTCCTGCTTCAGCTCCCAGCTCTGCCTTGAGGTAATGCCCAGCTTGCCTGTCAGGGGGGCAGAGTAAGTGCTCAAGAGAGGGCCTTGCTTTGGCCTAACCACTCCCACAGTCTATTTTAGCTGCTGCACCAGTCTTTTTTAAGCTTTTTCTCAACAATAATTTACATTTTCTCTACAAGTTTAATTCTTTAAACAAGAAAATGGAAAATAAAAATGCGCAAACACCTCATAATAAAAGGAAGCAACAAGTTTCTCCGCCTCCAGGTAAATCTAAAGTGGTAGAGTCAAGCGAACCTTCTTTGTCATTAATTATTGATGAAATTCAGGCACTTTGTGCTAACATGGATAAAATTGCGTCAGAGATTACAAATTTGCACAAAGACATGGCTAGTACGTCAATGAAAATTTCTGATAATTCAATTAAAATACAAGACAATAAAGTTAAAATCGAAGCTTTCACTCCACTCGTGGCGAAAATCTCTCCTATGTCTGCCGTCCTTTGGATATGGAAAATCGTAACAGACAATATATCTTGCGCATTTTCAATTTACCAGAAGATGTGAAGGTTCCAATTGCAGATTATATTTAGAGAATCTGATTCCTGGCCTTCTAAACATCAAATTTCCAGAAAAATTTGAAACTGATAAGGCGCATAGGATTCCATCTCATCGTAATCCTCATCACACAAAGCCTCGACAAATGATTTTTAAAGTTCTTTGCCACCATCATTTGGTCAATGGATATAAACATTTTATCCACCAAGATTTTGCTAAAGATACTGTTTCAATTCGCAAGGAATTTACTACTTTTTGTCCTCAGCTTAGAAGTCTTTGATTTAAATATGGTCTTTTTGACCCATCAACAATGCGCATTTGGTAAAATAATTTCTCTAAATCCTTCCATTGACCTGAAGATTTAAGATTGTTCCTGGATCAACATTTGCAGCACTCAATGGATACTCATGACTCTGCTACTTGAATATTACTTTACGTATATTTCTGACAAATTTATGGTTTATATTCACACAGGGCTCCAACGGTTTCGGTCATGCTTGTAAAGCGTGTGTGCATTTCATTCCTGTTATTAATGTTTAATGTTTGTCGTTTTTTCCTGTTTGGTTTGTTTTCTTCTGTACCTTCTCTCTCCTTTTCACCTGTTTCTGGAGCTACTATTTTTCACACTCTTTCTTCACGTTTTCTCCTCCTCTTGATCATCTTTTTATTCTTTACAATGGCTAATGTTCATAATATCAAGATAGTCTCTTTAAATGTCAAGGAATTATGTCATCCTGGGGGGCGTGGCTTAACACGCGATGCGGACGTACGTGCCCGGGTAGAGCTCCCGACTGAGCTCCCCTACCCCGGGTCGATTCTCCGGCACAAACCATCCTGCACGGCCCGAAACCGCCGGCGGACCTGTCTCGCGCCGCGGTGCATGTTCCGGCTGCCTCCGGTGAAGATCGGCGGTAAGACTCCGCACCGACCCCAGATGCGAGGTTGAGGCTGACTTGGCAGCGACGCCGCTAGGGACCCTGGTGACGCAAGTCCGCGGCTTCTGGCGGCCTGCTGGGCCCTGAGCTGCGGCCTACGGGGAGCAACTTGCGGCAACACGCAGAAGCCCGCGACCCTACAGGCGAGGTCCCCCACAGGGCTGGGGCTGAACTCGGAGCACTCTGGAAACCCCCCCCCCCCCGGAGATGCGATTGGAGGTGGTAGCAGGCCGGAGCCGGCCCTGAGGAACCACGTGAGAGGAGACTTGGGTGCCTGGCCTGCATGGGAGCTACCTGCCTGGGGTCCCAGGAGCGGCGGGGCAGCGCCTGGGTGAAGACAGTGCCTATCCGCTACCGTACTGCAGGTGATGCCCTTCAGGTGCTGCTGGAGCAGACTCGCTTCCTGAAGGAGTGGACTACTCCTGCGGACACTGGAATCTCGGGGTGCATGAGGGGAAGCTGTGGCTCCCCCCCCGCTCCGGCACGGCTTCTCATGAGCTAAGGCTCCCCCCCCCCTTCCTGGAGAACACTGCGACCTGGGGACGGACTTCAACCGGACAGGGGCAACGCCACTCATTGGATGTGGCTACCACTATCACCGCTACCCACCGGCACCATGGGGTCTGACGACATGACTGGCTGGACCCCATAGACCTTTGTAGCGCAGAACCTGCGCCTCCACACACCGCGGGGGGTGAACAAATCCACAGAGAGGGCCAGAGACACGGATGTAACCACATACCCTGGTGGGGGACACCTGGCATCCGCCCACCCGACATCGGGCCCTTCGCTGCCTGGCACCTCTGGAGCCGCGACGACCAGGACACACTACACGAGACCCGGTGGCCTGCAGCTGCAGAACCCTGAAACGCACTGGGATGTGTGTGGGACACTCCTCTCCCTGAAGGCGACCTACGGCCCATGACGACAGTCTCGACGTCGCAGAGGTGATTCGCCACGCGGGACGGACCTCCACCCCCCCCGCAACAGGAGGGAATACCTCGCACGCACCGCCAGCCCCATGTCTGGAGGGGTGCGAACAAGCACCGGATCAGGGAGCGCGTCAACAAAGGGAAAGCAAACAAAAACGACGCCCAAGATGGATGCCGAACAAGTGGCGTCGAAGCTGGACAGCGTACTAGCAGCGATGGAAAGGATGGAAGAATCCATCCAACAGACACGCACCTCCCTGGAGACCAGAATCGATGGCGTGGCAATAGACCTAACCCACCTCAGAGCCGACCACAGGAAGCTACAAGAATGCACCAAGGCGCTGGAAGATACAATGGCAGTCATTGGACCAAAGGCGACGCAGACAGACAAACACGTACAAGACCTCCTGAAAAGAGTGGAATTTTTGGAAGACCGAGCCGAGGATGCGGAGGGACGGGCGCGACGGAACAACATCCGCCTAGTAGGCATTCCGGAGAAATCGGAAGGGACAGATCCGGCTCGCCGTGTGGAGGACTGGCTAAGGGAACTGCTGCCAGAAGACGTACTCTCCCCCTACTTCGTGGTGGAGAGAGCCCACCGAGTGCCCACGAGACCGCTCCCCCGGCTCTAACCCCAGACCGTTCATCCTTCGTGTCCTCAACTACAGGGATCGCGATGCCATACTACGCGAAGCCAGGAAACTAGGGGAAATCAACATAGATACTATACTGTGCAAGTACAGAGACAGAGGCAATCCTTCCTGGCAGTGAAAAGGTGACTGCGCGAAGCGGACCTCAAGTACTCGCTACTTTTCCCTGCCAAACTGCGAGTGATAGCACGAGACAAGACACACTTCTTTACGAGCCCAGAGGAAGCGGAGGCCTGGCTAGATGGAGGAATGCCCGAGGCGCCGAGAAGAGTGCTGGGAACCACCACCGCCGAGCGGACCCGAGGACCAAGACGACGACGCCGCCGCAAGTCACCCACGCCTCCACTGGCCAGAGATGCGATGATTCACTCCCCATCAGTGGACCTAATTCAACACGAACAGCGAGATGCCCTACGCAGAGTAGCAGAAATCAGTAATTCCCCGACGCAATCACTTCATCCGGGCGCTAGCCCTGCCGTGTCCTTGACGGATGATAAGGCGATCTACGGTATCCCGGATACCCAGCGCTCTGGGGACTCCCAGGACGTCACGCCGCAAACAGTGGATCTCTTTGGCTGACTGAAACCCGGCTGCGGCCCGCCCTCTGCAGCATGGTACAGACCTACCTAAGCTCCTGCCTGGTTGCCTCGCCCCCCTTTGGGTGAATCATGGGCCTGCCTGCATCCAGACCATCTCCGCTCCAAGAACTCGAGAACGGAGCCAGACACTGTGAGTACATTTTTTTGTTTGTAGACACGAGACTCAGTCACCCGCAACACAGACACGAACGCCTCACCAATGATGCTATCCCAACGCTCTGATGTCACAAGAGACGCTCGGAAAGGGGTATGTCCCCCTGAGGCCCTTGCCCACGCCTGATTGACACCCGGGTAGGCCGCTGATGTGGCACTGAGCGGCAGACACTGAGCGTCCGCCGGACAGCGGCGGCCTCCACACCTCACCCGGGAGGGATGCCGAGCTCTCCAAAAGACTACACCGTTTTGTTTCCTGTTAAAATATAAGCCACAAGATACCCCCTAAGACTGTATAGTTTACAAGCTCACTCGAGCGTTTGGACGGCGACATGTTGTCACATGGTGAAATGCTTTTGGCATTTTTGATTTTGTTGCCATGTTGAGGCTATAAGTTTTCCCTCTCTTCCCTATCCCCATGTACTGCTGGAGATCATGGCACTGCACGTGCAGCACCAACAATGACTTTGCGGAGGGAGTGAAGCGCTGGACTTGGGGGAACACTGCGCTGGGCGTTCCACCTTGGGAGGGAGTGGGGGACGCTCACACACACGACTGCTATGGCTAGTATACAAATATGTACCTGGAACGTCAGGCGAATGCACACACCGGCTAGACGCTACCACATTTACTCATATTTAAAGCGACATAAGATCAACATAGCGCTACTCCAAGAAACGCACTTAAACAGGGCTGAGGTACGGGCACTGCACCGCAGATGGCGAGGGCAACTGTATGCCACGGACTATTCCTCATACGCTCGTGGAGCATTGATATGGATCCGCCCTGGGACCCCCTGGGAGGTCACAGATGTTGCAATAGACCGGGAGGGCAGATTTACCGCTGCACAAGGTAGGCTAGATGGACAGCAAATTGCACTAGTGTCCCTCTATTCCCCCAACGTCGATCAGTGCGGTTTCCTGGCGCGCCTCTCAGCGACCATGGTACCTTGGCATGCAACCTCGTGGATACTGGGGGGCGACTATAATTGCACACTGGACACAACGCTAGATCGCTCCTCCCCACCCCCAGCTCACGCCTCCACACGGGGAGCTACGAAAGCACTTCTGGAGTGGGCCACACAGTGGGACCTGCATGATGTTTGGAGAACACGCAACCCGGGGACACGGGCATATTCCTACTACTCAGGTGCTCATGGCTTACACGTCCACCTGGACAGGTTCATGGCATCCACTGGCCTTCTACCCCACGTAACAGATACACATTACATGGGCCGCACGCACTCGGACCACAACCCACACTTTTTGTCCATAACCTGGGAACAGCCGCACCCCCCTGTGCCCACATGGCGCCTGCAACCAGCACTGTTACTGGACGCGACTTTCCGCGATTCCCTACTCATGCGCACTGCACAGTACTTTGCAGACAATGCAGGCACGGCGTCCTCCCCTCAGGCAGAATGGGACGCCTTCAAGGTAGTGCTCCGAGGGCACTGTCTGAGCACACAGGGCCACATGAGACACCAACTGGAGAGGGACCTAACTAGGTTGGAGTCTGACTTGCTCGCCAGGGAGGAGGGGGCTATTGACGGTGATGAGGACCCGTTACACGAAGCCCACACGGAACATACGCGCCTATTAGAGCGACTCCGAAACATCAACTATGCTGCACACTCAGCGAGAACACACCACCTAAGTGACAGGCCCGGCAAACTTTTAGCCTGGCTGATTTCCCAAGAAGCCCGTTCAGCCCCAGTGGCAGCCATACGGACAGATGGAGGGGAACTAGTATACACACAACGTCGCATACATGACGCCTTCATCGCCCACTATGAGGCATTGTATCGCTCCCGCCTACCAGTCCCCCACCCTGATATTGCTGGCTACCTCTCCCCCCTGCAAATGCCACAACTGACTATCGCGCAGCAGGATGAACTGGGAGCCCCACTCGCACCGGACGAGCTCCGAGAAGCCATCTTTAACCTATCTAATGGCAAATCCCCGGGCCCGGACGGGCTACCAGCTGAGCTTTACAAGGCTGGCTCGGATATTCTCGTCCCAGAACTTCTGAGAATGTTCAATGCGGCGGTGGAAGACGCCGCTTTACCCCGAACGTTAAACGAGGCCACTCTGGTCTCTATCCTCAAACGTGACAAAGATAGCACGCGGGTGGGCTCTTACCGCCCCCTGGCGCTGCTAAACACGAATTACAAGATACTGGCCTCTGCATTAGCCCGGAGGCTGGCCCCCCATGTGCCCCACCTGGTACACCAGGACCAAAATGGCTTTGTCCCCACACGCCCACAATATTCGACGCCTCTTTCGGGTGCAGGGGTACGCTACTCAGCAATGGCCCAGAGCGGGATGCCTGATACTGGACCTGGAGAAGGCCTTTGACTCGGTCGAGTGGCCGTACCTGAGAGCGGTTACGGAGAAGTACCAACTAGGGGGTGGGTATGGAGCCATGGTCGGCCTGCTTTATGGCAGACCGACAGTCCGAGTCCGCACGGGCCAGCTCCTTTCAGATGCCATCCGGGTCCGCAGAGGCACTAGACAAGGCTGCCCACTGTCGCCATTGTTGTTTTCCCTGGCCATGGAACCCCTGGCCGCGACTCTCAGGGCACATGGACTGGACTGGGGAATCCCATTAGCGGACGGCCTGCATGCGGTGTCACTGTACGCGGACGACCTATTGCTATACGTCAGAGATATAACTGACATCCCCGCCTCCCTTGCTGACATTTTCCGCATCTTTGAGGAAGTGTCGGGCCTGAGAGTCAATTGGTCCAAATCGGGGGCCTACCCCTTTAGTCCGGACACGCCTGAATCTGACATCCGTCTGGGCGGGGACAAGCTGCAGTGGTACCCCACCACCTTTCGCTACTTGGGGATACGAATATACAGAAACCCAACAGACATCTTAGAGGGAAACCTCCTCCGAACGATAGCTTCCATCCGAGCGCAAATCGGCTTCTGGAACACCCTACCCCTCAATGTGCCTAGCCGCATTGCGCTGACTAAGATGATTGTGCTGCCTCGTCTACTCTATTATTTTGCAAACATGCCCACGTATGTTCCCACCAAGCTATTCCGCGATCTAGAGGTGCTGCTGCGCAGCCTCATCTGGAACAAGGGGAGACCACGAGTGGCGCTGACCAAACTATACATGCCCACAGACTCGGGGGGCTTGGCAGTCCCTAACATGGAGCTGTACTACCTCTCGGCGCAGATGCAATGGGTGGCGGGATGGCTGAGTGGCAATCACCTCGAGGATACCGCCTCGAACACAGTTGCCTGGGCACAAACGCAAATTAACATGCTGTTCCATCCGATCACCCGCACTCAATGCCCCTCCCAGATATACCTGGCGGTGGCGCGCAGGTGTTTCCTGCGGTGCCTCCGTCTCACACGAGCGACTACGCCATATGCCCCGATCTTACCACTTTTAGGCACACCTGGCCCGACGGGACCGCTTACTGAAGCCCACTTGACTAGCTGGGAGCGTGCAGGGGTAGGCACGCTGAGTGACCTATACGCAGATGGTGAATTGCTCACCTTTGCAAACCTGACTGATGGCACAGATCTCCCGACGGGGCAGTTCCTACTGCACGCGTCCCTCTTGCGCACGCTTACTACTTCCTGGGGCGACATCACAGCAGAGCTCCCGATGCACAGCTTCATACAATACTTTCACGTCATGGGCAATGGCTCGCACATCATACACTGGCTAGCGCAAGCTCTGCAGGCACACTCGCAACCATCCACACTACTGCTGAGAGAACGCTGGGCGACAGACAGGGGAAGGGATTGGACAGATAAAGAATGGGCATTGATCCTGGCTGGCCCGACCAACATCCCACGTAATCCCCGCTTTAAAATTATACAATACTACATATTGCAACATGCATACCTCACGCCCGACAAGATCAATAGATACTTCTCCCTAACGGACGCAGCTTGCCAGCGCTGCTCGCTACCGGGAGCAGACCTCCTACATATGCTGTGGCACTGCCCTGATATACGGACATATTGGGACGAAATATTGACATTACTCGCGCGCGACACTGACGAGCAACTGCCACACACATGGAAGGCATGCATATTGGGATTGTATAAGCGCACCAAAAACAACAAAGTGCAGGCACGCTTCTGGGACATGGGCCTTATAACGGCCAAGCGCTTGCTCACTAAACACTGGAAGGCCACGACCCCCCCGCACACTAGACACTGGAAAGCCTCCTTCATCAACTGGGCACAAGCGGAGAGTACGGTGCTCCTTCGGGAGGAAACCGCGGGACTCTCCCATCGCCCAGCTTTGGGATGACCTCCTTAAAGCATTCCAGATGGCCTGCCAGGAACGAGGGATAACCTAAGACTATAGATCTAACTGATCTCTTGATGTCAGTCAGAGACGGCCCTAATGCTACGGCGGAGCCAACTCCCTCCCCCCCACTCGCCTCTGGTAGCCTCTGCTCCCGCCCTAAATGAGACCATCACCAGGGATACATTACCATGCGGATATCACACACCACACAAACGCTGCTGCCACGATTTGGCGCTACACGCACATTACCTGGCTGGGAACACAGGCGAGAGGGCATACCCACCTCGCCCCACCTTGCCCTTCTCCCCCCAACGCAGCAGAGCACCCTGCGCACCAAGAAAATAAGTGAGGGTATCGACGCTTTGGGCTCACAACCTGCCTGGGGGTTCCTCCCCCCCTCCCGTCCGCTGCTTCCCGCGCACAGTGCACAGCCCCGCTGTGCCCCACTGGACAGCTGCTGACCCCCCCACTACAGCGCATGATGATCTCCCCCCCTCCCCCTTGACCCCACCTGAATTTACAACCCTAACCCCTACTCCCCCTACCGCCACACAAGCGTAGGGAACAGTTTGTTTACTGGTCACGTTCCCTGACAGGACTCCTATCTTATCTCGGATAACAGGTGATGGACGCGCCGTCTGGACTCCCCGAAGCGATACCCTATTAAACACACACCGCTCTCTGGCAGCAGAGATGCGCTGACATACGCGCCCTACCAGGGATGGGTACATCCAGAGCATTCAATGAGATTTTGACAAGGGTACATTGAGTTGAATACTGGACACAACCCCGACAACCAGCGGCTTCAGGGGCGTCGCGATGGGGGGACGGATGCGCGCCACGCAGCCCGCACATAGGCCCTAATTATGAAGCTGTAGACTGGACTTGCCGAACTTAAGCGTTAGCTTTCATGCCTCAGTGAGCTATACCGAAACACAGCTGCCACGCTCCGGCCAGCATTGCGAACACGACGCTGCCACTGTGCCGCCCGGGGACCCCCACGTTCATGATTACCCACGACGACTTGTGCAACTCTCAATAAGGGCCTGGGCGACGACCGCAATGGCCACAATGCGGGCTGGAACACTGCGTTATCTTTGTTACCGACACTAAGAATAAGGAAAAACATAGACCTGCCATTTACCGAGGTAATTACCTAATGATTGTAACAATACCACCATGTACAACGCCGCCGGACCCCCAGGTTACCGGCTGAATGGCTGTGTCATTTTATCTGGAAGCGTCTGCTTAATGTCTACTTGATTAGCCACCGTGGATGGTGAATGTATACTGTATGATGACACAGCTGTGGAAAATAAAGGTCTTCAAAAAAAAAAAAAAAAAAAGGAATTATGTCATCCTGTTAAGCGTACAAAAATTTTAGATTATTTAGGTAGTTGTAAAGCAGATATTTGTTTTATACAAGAAACACATATTGATAACAAAATCTTAGATTATATGAAAAAAGTGGGTTGGTAGTATTGTCTCTTCTCCTGCAAAAGGCAAAAAAATGCTGTTGCTATCCTTTTTGCAAAAAGACTACATTGCCAAATTTTGAGTACATTTTCAGATACGGGTGGAAGATATGTTATAGCTAAAACTAAAATTCATCATTCGGTCAAATGTTTACGGTCCAACTGCTGATGATCCAATTTTTTGGTCTACCCTAACAACTGAAGTTCTTAAGTTGGGTAAAGTTCCTCTCATAGTTGGAGGAGATTTTAATATTTTATCTGATTCCTTATTAGATATATTATCTCTTACAAAATTTCCACCTCCTAAAGCTTTTTTTGCTTTTAAATCATTTCTTCAAACTACAAAGCTATTTGATAGTTGGCAATTACACTTTCCTACAGAATTTCTTTTTACATTTGTCACTCTAGGCTTGATTATCTATTAATTACCAGACAACTAATTATCTCTGTGGTTACTCCTATTATTGGTAATATTGATATTTCGGATCATGCCTTAATTTCTTTTATTTTGAAATTGAATTTAAATTGACAACGCAATCCAGATGGCGAATGAATACTAGCATTGTTCTTAATGAACAAAATAAACCCAAACTCTTAAATGCTATTCATGATTACTTTCTTCTTAACCCAGAAGGCTCCACTTCCGTGGTGAATAGATGGGACGCGTTTAAAGCCCACATTAAAGGTGCTTCTATTTCTCTTATGGCCCATGAAAATAAAACTTTTAATGCAAATATTAAAAATTTGAATAAACAAATCGCAAAATATGAGAGACTTTTTATTACGTCTAATGATCCTCAATATAGATTCACATTGCAAAAACTTAGATCTGAGTTTAATTCAATCCTTAGCAGAAGAGCTGGTATTCAACTTTCAAATTCTAAAGCCAAATTTGGTTTTAATGCTAACAGATCTGGAAGACTGTTAGCCAATTATTTACGCATTAAAAAAGATAAAGCACAAATAACTGTAAAATTGCTTTATCCCAAAATGATACTGTTAATGAATTTCTAGATTTTTATACTACTTTATATAATAAACGTAACTTTGATGATACCTCTTTAATTGATTCATTTTTAGCTAGATGTGGATTACCCAAGATTTCCCAATCAGATAAAATTGAACTTGACTCTCCTATTACTCAAGATGACATTTTATTAGCCATTAAATCTTGTTAAAAAAGTAAATCCCCTGGACCCGATGGTATTCCTGCTGAGTTTTATAAAGAATTTCAGCCACAGCGTATTCCTAATTTATTTCAACTTTTTTCCTTTTTTCGTTCTATGGGAATTACTACTGGTTCTTATACTGAGGCTTTAATTATTGTACTACCCAAACCTAACAAAGACCCTACACTTGTGTCAAATTTTCGTCCGAACTCTTTAATAAACCAAGATTGTAAACTGTATGCCAAAATACTTGCTACTAGCTTATCCTCTGTGTTAGAATGTATTATTCATCCAGATCAATCTGGTTTTATGAAGAATTGATATTCTGCCAATAATACAAGGACTTTGCTACATGTTATTGAACAAGGATCCACTCTATCTCTACCATCAGGAATTCTCGCATTAGATGCTGACAAAGCTTTTGATAAAATTCACAGACAGTTTTTATTTCGTACTTTATTATCATTTGGTGTTGGTGACATGTTTATCCATATGATTTCTGCTTTATATTCTTCTCCTATTGCTCGTTTATTTATTACTGGCCAAATTTCAAACCAATTTTCACTTTTCAGAGGTACAAGACAAGGATGTCCCCTTTACTCGCTTTTGTTTCTTCTCGGTATCGAATCCTTACTTGTTTCCATAAGAAAATGTGATGCAATTAATGGAATCAATATCAAGGAAGTTATTATTAAAACTGTAGCATATGCTGATGTACTTTTATTTATTAGTAATCCTTTATACTCATTCCCTTCCCTAATGGAAATTATTTCGTTTTATTCCACAGTTTCTGGATACAAGTTATATACTAATAAAACGGAATTCTTTCCTTTAAATATTTATTGTACTCCTGATATGTTACCCATGAATGAAATCATTTGGCAAAAAGATACATTTAAATACCTTGGTATTGTTTTCTTCATCTATGAAATCAACAATAGCGATGAACTGTGACTCCATCTTAAATTATATCAAAGATAAAATCTCCAAATGGCCTTCACTTCATCTTTCATGATGGGGTAGAATGGACTCTATAAAAATGACTATTTTATACCCTTGCTATGATTCCTACTCAATTTCCTTTAAAGTTTTATGAAGCTGTAGACAAACTCCTCTCCAAATTTCTTTGGAATAACAAGTCATCTCATATCAGTTATAAAAAAATGTAAATGCCCACATGTACTGGGGGTTTTGGATTAACAGACTTTTTTCATTATCACAAAGCTTTTATTTTAAAACAAAGCTCTCTTTGGTTTAATCACTCTTTTTTGAGCAGTCCCCCTACTTGGCTTCTTTTTATTGAAAAAACGTTAATAGAACCTTTTCCATGACCCACTTTGCTAACTATGTCTAATAAATCTCAGTTTTTTCATAAATCTGTTATTTTAAAGTCCACTAAACTAATTTTAAATGATTTAGATTTAATCTTTCAATCACCCATATCCACTACTGAAGATATGTCATTATGGTATAACCCAGTCATTAAACTTAATAGAAATGTTAGATTTTGGTATTCATGGATTAAAGCTGGTATTTTTTACCTTAACGACGTTTATTACAATAATGCTTTTATATTATTTGAAACCTTAGAAACAAAATTTCTTTTACCTCCTTCTGATTTTCTCAAATATGAATCTTTATGTAATTCTATTTTAGATTCATTTCCTCATATTATTCCTTCTAATGTTAAATCAGATCTATCAATTTATATTCAAACTGTTTCCACTTTATCTCATGGTGTTTCTATGTTATATAAAACAATGTCCATCTCTCAAGGAACCAACATTGATGTGATCTCAACATTCTGGAATAACAAACTCTCAACCTCTTTATCTATTGATACATGGAAAGTTATTTGGCTTAATAGTATTTCTGGATGGTTACTTGTTTCGCTCTATCAAACTAGCTCATATATTTGATATAACTATTTATGGACTCCACTATGTTTATTTCAAGCTAACCTTCTTCCGTCTTCAATTTGTTGGCAATGTAATTTACATATTGGTTCATTACAACATATGCTTTATGACTGTCCTTTTGTTTTTAAATTTTGGACCAAAGTTTGGGATATTATAAAAAAGATAGTTAATATTCATGATGATGTTTCATTCAAACTGTTAATCTGCAAATTTGTTGTTCTTTCGCGAAAAGTAAATGACTTAGATGGTAAACGTTTCAATTTTTTGTTATCAACAACTTTTAAATCCATTACAACCTGTTGGAAAGACGTTTCATTATTATCTGTTAATGTTTGGTGGTCATGGGTTATTTTTACTAGAAGAGGAGCTCAGTTAACTTTGAATGGCATTAATCATAATTATAATTCTTATCATTCTTTTTGGAAACCTGTTGCTATCTATTTATCTTCCTAAATACGTATTTATTTCTAGTTGTTTATTGCTATTATAATAGCCCAGTCTTCACGTTATAGTAGTTCTGTTTTATCATTATTATAATATATTTATATATGCTTCCTCTCCCTCCCTTTTGTTTTTCTAGGAATATTATATTTACTGTTTCTACCTATTGTAATTTAATGGCTGTTTCTCATTATCTTTCTATTGTAATTGGGTATTTTTTGGTACTATTTTTTGTATTGTATTGAACAGCCGAAACGGAAAGCTACATTGATACATATAAAAATTACTTTTTTTACAATTTTGCGACTGGTTTAGGAGTCGCAAAAGCTTCACACTGCCCTTAATTTTGAATGATGTTCTTAAAATGGTGTACCCAACTGGCTTGTGAAAGCTTGGACTTGAAGCAGACCATTCACTCAAAGGTGCCCAAAAAACTATACTCCAGAAGCCTTTAGTATGATTGCGTATTGCCATCTCAAGGATTTCATTTCTTTTCCTATGCCAAATGTATTTTTTAATATTTCCTGTTTCCAGCTCCCACATCAGGTGTTTTTGCTTGCGGCACGCTCTTGTCAGGTTGTGCACTAATCTTGTACTCAAAATCTAACAGAAGCAATTTTATTTTCTGTTTCTCACAATCTCCACCAGTGTCCACACATGTCAGATCAAGAGAACCAGAAGTAGGATCATGGAAAGGGGAATGGGGTAAGAGCAAATCAAGGACTCCACACTCTGCCTGGTCACGTTTGGAGGCAAGGTAGACTGTAGGTTTTTATAGAACTTCACAAGACGAAGAGCAACCTTACATAACTTGTCATTAGGACACTAAACATAATGTACAGTGGTGAAATGATATACCTTAGCAATAGCTTCAGTTAGGTGCACTGTGCATAAGTATTTAGTACCATGAACAGTGAATTGTACACTAGAAGGATGTCTGTTATGAACACCGCTTTATTGGGACTTATAACTGCAGTCATCTATTTAATTTTGACCATCCTACTGCAGGTCTGAAGGCCTCCTGTTTTCCATCCTCAATTGTTGAATATGATTTCTTATGGTTGCCATGGATGTATCTGCTATTTTTCCTAGAATAAAGTAATGTCACTTTCTTCAAGGAACTGTTTAACCTCTGGATCTTCTAGAACTTCTCTCCTGGGCTGGCTATAATCCAAGTGACAATTTTTAACATGGAGTTGATGTGAGGTCCTAGTCACGATTGGCTTCCGCTCATGTTCTGGTGTTATTATATGGAATCTGTTTGTCATAATATGTGGATGTGTTCTGGCTGGCCATGTTGGTATGAACATTGGCTTTCTCTTGCAAAAGTCCTGGCTCAATTGCCTCTCTGCTCCAAAGTTGCATGGGTCTCCACTTGGTAGGCATTTCCAGGAATTAGGCTTATAGAGTTGTGGGTTATTTTCATAGTCGGGCTACTACTATGCCATGACTATGCACTTTAACTAGATCAGGGAATGTCTTGGTAGTTTTGTATCATCTACTAGACTCTCTTTAACTGATACAGTGTTTTGTGGGGTAAATTCTTAACTTGGGAATACATTTCTTACTCTCAAAGGGTCAGTAATTGGTTTGCTTATTTATCAGGGATCACACAAGGCTGTGATATAAGCCTAGTTTTGATATGATCTTTCAGTGTACTGGTCTGGTACCTTGGTGCCTTTTGCCTTTCCTTTCCAGATGCAAGATGGCTATTTATTACCGGGAGCTTTTCATGTTCTGCTAGTGGTAGAAAATGTATCATTTCTTCTGTAGGCATGGCCAGTGGGTTTCTTTTCTAAGCAACGTTTTTAAAGAACTGTTTGTTCCTACGCAAATGCCTTCTCATCCTCTTCCTGCAGATGAATCATTTTGATTAACCTTAGATCTTTATGTAGGACGGCCCCTGTTGCTATTACCATTTCTTTTTAAGACATTCAGTTCTGACAACTGCATTGAACTAGAAAAGAGGAGTATGGTCTCCTTGTTTCTGTTTTTTGCTGATGTAATATTTTCTGTTTGTCCATTTCCTTTGCCATCTTCCTCTGCCGGGTCTTCTATTACTTCCTAGTAGTATTATTGATGTTATTTCTTAATTTAGTTTTAGAATCTAACCTTAAGAGAATTCTTAATATTCTTCAGTCTACTGATCAAATGTTTGGTGTTGTATGGATATGGAAGTTCTGCTGATATCAAGTGTAAATAACTTTTCCTTTTCTAAAGGCATTTGAGGTACAGTGTTAGGATGCAACTTCTCCCTTTCCATTTTTTTTTATTTGATTTCCTGGTTTGCCTTTATGTTCATGACGGTTCATGATAATGGGAATTTAGATGTCAGATTCAACAGCATTAGCTGTGCCAGTTTGCTGCCATTGTTTGTTGATGTCATCCTGGCTTATGAGTGGATAAAGGGGTACTCTAGTAATCAGGATGGTGCTTGCCTACAGTGCTTGCTTTCAGTTTGTCACAGACAGGTCAGGATATCTTGCAACAGAGTGATGATGTAATCACTTTTTTCCTTCTTCAATATCAAGCAGGAGGAGTTTAGACAATTTTAGGTGATTCCCCGGCACCCTTGCAGTTAAAGTAGAATCCTCCCATGTGTAATTGTAAGGATGGAAAGCATGAATTTTGCTTGGCCAACTCCCCATTTAAAAATGTATTTAGGCCTTTTTCTTTATCTCCTGTGTCAACTGAGAGATAGCAATCCATACCTGTGTGATACAGATAAAGCTGCACTATAATGTAGCTTCTCAATCCAAGCAGTACTTTGCAGGGCTTCGATTCAGTCAATGGATCCAGGATGTCAATGTAAGTCTATTATGGTCATCTGTAGCTAACGATTCTGCCTCTCTGATTGCCAACACGAGTCGATTTGCCTCCTGATGGATTTCTTTGATTGTATCCACTTGAGAGGCATCTGTGTGTCCAAAAGCAGGTGATTCTAAGAATGGAGGAGCATAACAGTGGCTTACGTTGACTTTTGTTCCTGTTGTCACCTGGCCGTGGTCCTGGAAATGAGAGGGAGGCAAGGGGGTACGGGGTCTGAGAGAGGAGACTATTTGTTCTCCCCTACAGTCTCTGCAGTCTCTTCTCTTCTTTAATTTCAGCTGCCATATTCAAAGCCTCCTGCACAGTTGCCTTCTTACTGCATACTTCTAACCGTTTAATAGGATACACCCACACTCAGTGGTCAGTGGCTCCACAGTGGAGAAGGGGGTCTCTGTTTGCAAATGTCATAATCTAGTGGCTCCCCACAGAAATTAAACAATGTCAATGAAAGGAGGGTCAGAACTTTTGGCATGCACATGATCAAACTGAGCTGGAAATAAATTGTGACAATATGTTCAATTAGTATAGTAGAAACCCAGATAAAATGAATAGAATTGGTCTTCTGCAGAATAAATCTAAACCAAAGTGAGATGGAAGGTAATGCAAATAATGCTACTACTAATTGAGTATATCTTCTTCATTTGCAAGTTTATTTATACAAATACTTTGTCTTGCAGCCCAGAAAAAGCAACATTTGAAAATGCTGATAAATACTGATATTTGAAATGCCAAAAACTAGTTTGTGCATACATTTACTCATTGTGATTGAATAAATTACAATATCTGATCCTAAATAGAGCTCCTACCTATATGTTTCGATAATGAATAGGTGTGTTTGTCACTGCATAATGATCCCTGCATTCACCCCAAAAAAGAAACATGTGTCCACAAAAGTGTTCCTGGGGAGACAGTGTGTGGCTGGGAAGTACCATGCTATTGACAACTTCAGTACCCTAAACTATGATTGGGGAAAAACACCAATTATTAGGATATTCATTTTCCATACATATATAATGAGCTGGTAATTCAATAAAAAAGTAAAGTCAAATATAAAATTATAAATGTGAACAGGGATGTTTTTCACTGAGAGGTTCTGTGTGACATCAAAGTGATAACAAAGAGAGAGCAAAGGTTGAAATGTCTATGATGTCTTCAGAATCCTGAGATGAACAATATCTCTTTATTCAAAATCACCCATCTTTAATATTTATATTTAATTATATGTATACTTTATGTAATATATATTATGTTGCTATGTTATGTAATGCAGATTTGTGAAGCATACTATCACCCGGGTGGGTGTCCTGGCAGTGAGCAAGTGTGAGTTTTGCCAAATCTATGGCCTAGAGGAACTCCTTGAAAAGCTAAGTCTTCGGTTTCTTCCAGATTTCAAGAAGTGAGGAGGTGCTATTATGTATATAGGCAGGTCATCCCATGCGCTAAGAGCTTTTTCCTATATGTGGGATGTGTGAAAGTAGTTGTCTGGATGAGTGGAGGTGTCTGGAAAGTTTGTGAGAGCTGCTATGCCAGGGTTCTGTAGTGCCTTGAAAGTGTGGGTGAGGAGTTTGAATTGTGCCAGTGAAGCTCATTAAAGTGTGGTGTAATATGAGTGTGGAAGTTAAGAGTGATTCTGGCTGTCGAGTTCTAAATGGTCTGCAGCCTTCGGGTAAATTTTATTGTTGATCCCAACACAGAGTGTGTTTCCGTAGTTCAGCTTGCTTGTGATAAGGGCATGTGTGATGGTTTTCTGGGTGCTGATTGGGAGTCATTCGAAAATATTACTCAGCATCTTCAGATTATGAAAGCATGAGACGATAATGCGGCTCACTAGAGTGGGCATGTTGGGTTTGCTGTTGATGATGCTCCCGAGGTTCTTTCCATGGGTGGTGGGAGTGGCTTTTGGTCCTAACTCTATTGGCCACTAAGACAAAACGCCCTGCACCCGGATCAAGTTCGATGTCTGCATGACAGAAATCGGCCACTGGGTGAAAGTATTGAATGATCCAGATGGTGGCATTTTGTTCGTGAGGAACAGAATGAGATAATGTCATCTGCATAGATGACATTGATGTTCATTAGAGCGGATGATGTTCAATCAATCACTCAATCATTCAATCGAGGATTCATAGAGTGCAGTGGATTGTAGATGTCTGGTCGGTTTGTGGAAGGTCATGCATTTGTTGATGTATACTGATCCTTCATCTCTTCTGGATCAGGAGCCACTGCAGCTTCTTGAGAAGGGGTGTGATGTTGGTCCATCTGGGGAGAGCAAGTATGAGTCTGGGTTTTGTATTGTCTGTAGTCTCTTCAGGAGGCATGCAGTGATTCCTACATAGAGTGTGTTCCCATAGTCCAGCCTGCTAATGACAAGGACCTGCATGACGGTCCTTCTGGTGTGAAACTGACACGATTTATTTAAGAGAACGCCGTCCTCGACCCATCCCAATCTGGATTCCGAAGCAAACACAGCACAGAGACCGCCCTACTCACCGCCACAGATGACATCCGCACCCTCCTGGGCCAAGGCCACTCCACAGCCCTCATCCTACTCGACCTATCAGCGGCCTTCGACATCGTCTCCCACCGCACACTGGTTGCCAGACTACATGACGCAGGCATACAAGGAACAGCCCTGGACTGGATCCGATCATTCCTCACTGGAAGAAGCCAAAGGATCAGACTCCCACCCTACCTTTCTGACCCCATGAAAATCACCTGCAAAGTCCCAAAGGGTTCATCCCTGAGTCCCACCCTCTTCAACATCTACATGGCCCCCCTCATAGCCATCGTCTGACAGCACAGCCTCAACATCGTATCCTACGCCGACGACACCCAGCTCATCCTCTCCCCACCACTGCCAAGCTCAACTTCCAGAAAGGAATGCAAGACATTGCAGTCTGGATGACCAACAGCTACCTAAAGCTCAACGCCGAGAAGACAGAAGTCCTCGTCCTCGGTACCACCCCTTCTGCATGGGACAGCACCTGGTGGCCGACCACCCTCGGAAGCCCACCTACCCCCTCAAACCACACCAAGAACCTCGGCATCGTACTCGACTCATCACTCACCATGAACTGACAGGTAAACACCGTCACCTCCAGCTGCTTCAACACCCTCCACATCCTCCGCAAGACCTTCAAGTGTATACCCCTTGAGTCAAGGAAGACAGTCACCCACACACTCATCACCAGCAGACTGGACTATGAAAACACACTCTATGCCGGTATCAACAAGTCCCTACTCCGCAAACTCCAGAAAATACAGAACACCGCCGCCAGATTCGTCCTCCGCATCCCCGGACACGAACACATCAGTCAACACCTACGAAGTCTCCACTGGCTCCCCATGGAGAAAAGAGTCACTTTCAAAATCCTCACTCACGCCTACAAATGCCTACACAACAACGGACTCAAATATCTCAATGACAGAATCAACTTCCACGTACCCAAAAGAAACCTCCGATCATCCAACCTCGCACTGGCCAAAACCCCACGCATCCACAGAGCCAGAGCAGGCGGAAGATCCTTCTCTCACATTGCAGCCAAGACCTGGAACGAGCTACCAGCTGACATCAGACGTGCCCCCTCCCTGAACACCTTCAGGAAGACCCTCAAGACCTGGCTCTCCGGCTAAACAGATCTGTGGACCCCCCCTCAGCGCCTTGAGACCCTCACGGGTGAGTAGCGTGCTTACAATTCCCTAATTGATTGATTGACTTGGACCACTTGAAGATCTTGTGGAGCATGCATAGGGTGTGGAAGCAGGTGGATGAGACTGCGTTTACCTCTTTCTTCATAGATAGCTTGCTTTACAAGATGATGCTGAAGTTGCGGGTGTGGTCTGTCGGGCGAGGGATGGGTCATGTTCAGCAGGCCACCATAGATCATTCCATTGTGACGTGTTCCCAAAACTGATGACTTCTGTCTTGTCCATGTTGAGCTTGAGACAGTTGTCCTTCATCAAGTCGCCAATGTTCATCGTACAGCTGGTGGTGGATGGGTCTTTTGAAAGCTAGAGGATGAGCTTGGTGTATTCGGCATTGGAGATTATGTTAAGTGAGTGCGATATGACACGTTTGCCAGTGGTATCATGTACGTGTTGAGGAGGGTGGGGCTGATGGACAATCCTTGAGGAACGCTGCAGATTATCTTCTTGGGTTCTGACGTGAATAATGGGAGACGGATTCTCTGGGTTCTTCCAGTGAAGCATGAGACAATCCATTTGAGGGTGTTTCCCTGGATACCGATGTGGTGGAGTCTGTTGATCAAGATGTGATGGGAGATGGTGTTGAAGGCCGCTGACAGCTCCAGGAGGAAGAGGGCTGCCATTTTGGCTCTGTCCAAGAGGGCCCTGATGTCTTCGGTGGCTGCGATCAGGGCTGTTTCAGTGCTGTGGTTGCACGGAATTTGGATTGAGAGGGACCCGGGAGGTTGTTGTGTTCCAGGTGTTTGGTGAGTTGTAGGTTGATTGTCTTTTTGAGAACCTTTGCTGGAAATGAGAGAAGGGAGATTGGCTGGTAGTTCTTAGGATTTGCTGGGTTAAGCGAATGGTTTCTTCACGAAGTGCATCACTTTGGCGTTTTTCCAGTCCTCAGGGAAGGAAACTGAAGTGATAGAGGTGTTGAGGATTTCCTTGAGCTCGTCCCTAATTGTCTTGCTCCCGAGTTAGAAGATGTGATGTGGACAGGGTCCCGTGTGTGTTTCCAAGTGCACGGAATTCATGATGGAGATGATAGCTTGAGTTGTGAGAGGGTCACAATGGGTGAGCAGGTGTTCAGGGTTTGTGTTCGTGGGTGTGAGCCGGCTGATGATGTCAGAGTCAGAGGGTTGGGGTTTGAAGTTTTCATAGGTGATTGTGATCTTTTCATGGAAGAAGTCTGTGAGGGTGTCACACAGTTCTTTGGAGGGGGGATGTTGTTCTTGGCTGAAGGACTGGAGAACTGTTCCATGTTGGTGAAGAGCTCCTTGCTGCAGTTTGTGCTTGTTTCAATGTAGTCTGCTATGGTGCTCTTCTTTGTTTCTTTCAGGATGCAGTGATACTGGTTGAGTGCTGTCTTGAGGGTGGTGTGGTCTCCTGTCTTTTTGCTGGTGTGCAACTTCATTTCTAGTTGCCAGCAGTTGCATTCAGTGGATTTCAGCTCTGCGGTGAACCAGCTGACTCTTCCAGCAAATCCTTTGGATTTTGCTGATTTGGTGGGGGTGACTGTGTCGTTGGATTCTGTGATCCACTGGGAATAGTTCTTCGCAGACTCTTCTGGGTTGTATGTTGTGCCTGGGAGCTGGTAGTACAGAGCCTTGTTCCACTGGTCTTCAAAAATCATTTTCCAGTTTCTGTATGTAGAGCTGGGGGGCGTAGTGCCAGTGTTCGTATGTTCTGAAAGGGTGAAGTGGATGCTGTAGTGATCAGTCCAGGTGAGCTGTGAGACATGTCTGTGCTTGCCAAAAAATGGATTTGAGTGTGTGTTCTGTTATGTGCTTGGGGTCGGTGACAAGTTACTTGAGGTCGATGCTGTTCATGCTTTCCAGGAGGTCTGTTGCATTGGTATCACTGGGGTCGTCGAGGTGGAAGTTAAGATTCCCAATGAAAATGTAGTGCTTGTTGTCGATGGCTAGCAGGGGCGAGGAGGTCAGGGATGGTGTTGCAGAAGCTGGGGAGTGGTCCTGGTGGTCTGTAGGCGGGAGTGTCTCAGATGGTGCTTTTTCTGTTTATGTGAAGTTGGAAGTCAGGATGCTCCATTATTTGGGTCTTGTCATCTGAGGAGGTTGTGTGGCGGATGGTGTCCTTGTAGATGATGGCAATTCCACCTGCATCTTTCTTGGTCCAATCACTGTGTGTTATCCTATAGTCTTTGGGAGTAGCGATGGCGATGTCCAGCACGGAGGAAGGGTTGTATAGACAGATCATGTATGCAGTGAAGAGGGTTGGGCATAGGGAGGATCCTTGTGGAACTCCTCAGATGAGGTTGCAGGCATCCAAGGTGTTAAGTGCTAGGCTCACTGACTGGGCCCTTCCAGTCAGGAAAGATCACATTCATTGGAGTGCGTGTCCTGTGATTCCAATTTTGTGTAGTCGATGGATAAGCATGGGGTGGGAGACCTTATCAAAAGGTGCATAGTTATCCAGTAGGATGGCAGCTGCCATGGCTGCTCCATCCAGAATCATTTGAATGTCATCTGTGGTTCTGATGAGTGCAGTGTCCATGCTGTGGTTGGGTCTGAAACCAGACTGAGCGGTGTTGAGCATTTGGTGGTTGTTAAGGTATTCGGAGAAGCGTCTCTTGATGATTTTCTCTATTGCTCCTCTATTTTCTCTCTTGCTACTGTCATCAGCAATGAGGTCTAGGAGTAATGATAAAAGTCCTACGTAAAATGGCCTCTCCAGAGGCCTCCTCTGCACATCTAAACTTGGTTTCCTTTTCACCCACCCCATCACCCTCTGACTATCCTTTGCGCTACCATGCAATTTGTATTTGAAGTATTTCAATTCTTTATCAGATTTTAAAACAAATAAGCATGAAGAGCACCAGTATACTACATGGATAGATACCAGTGCATAATTTAAGCTGGTGGTTTCTGGCGCTCGGCACCAGCACTTAATTGTCAGCACTGACTCTAGAGACAGTCCCCCTGAGATGTGCACAACAACAGTATGTATTATGCCAAATGGCATTGAAAATTAATAACACCAGTCTCTCACGCCATTATTTTTAGCTTTCTGTGACATGAAATAGTCTGAATTGTCACACTTGTAGAAATGCAATAGTTAGGTGTTATGTTGGCAGTGATAGCAGGGGCAACGCATGGTGCAGGCTGCAGTGGTCTTCCAAGCAGGGCCTTGGCACTCAATTTTCTTTACAAATTACGCCCTGATAGATACACAAAAAAAACTTAACGATAAGATAAAAAACTAAAAGTACCTCTCATCCTTCTTCCCATGATAATCACCTATAGTATCACAGTCGAAAGGACCTTGCAGAAATTTTGACATTGAACACTCCAAATAGATGACTTGTACAATACTAACTAGAAAGACTCACGATATTAAGTTAGCGTATTGCCATATGTGATCACAGTAATCTTGGTTTCTAAAGTCTAAGGTTAACATTTTACCCTGCTACCATTTTAATATTTTAACATTTTAACATTTCAACATTGTAATGCCTATCATTGGCATTGGCCCGTGTTATGGAGGTCAGTTCAAGGCTTGTTCAACTAGGGGGAGGAAACGAGTCACGGTGTAGTCAAGGAAAGCCAGATCGACCATATTAATTAAACAATAGTTTGCTGGTCCATTAAACAATAAACTATACATTCCTGTAAACATACCTTGGAGCCTGTTGTCAAGTGAGATGTGAGGGCTGATTGTTTCCGTCTCTTAAGAATGCCTCATTTTGCTACTGTCAAAGAAGTGTCAATCCGGCACTTTAGATGATGAGTCAAGTCTAGTAGGGCTTTAGTGCAATGAAGAAGGACTCGTTTTGGAGAGAGTTTTAATTGTACTGCCCCATTCGAATTTAGAGTCTCCGCAACATATTGCCAGAAGGAAGAACGTGTGGGACTGAACGGCAGTAGGTGTAGCATGGCTCCTCCTGGCTCACTGCACCTCCTGCACTGGGCAGAGACTATCAAGTTTGCGTGGCATACGTTTTAGAGACACCAATGCCAATCAAGTAGTACTTTATAATACATGGAATTTTGTAATCCCTGTCTGAATGCAGTATAATCAGTGACTAGTGACGCTGATTATAAAGAAAAGATGTCAGAACTCTACTTTTATAGGTTATTACAGTCGCGTTCTAACGTCACAATGTTTGATGCCAGAAGTAGCAGCCAAGTTGAAAGGCAGGTTAGGACGTGGAGCATAACAGAAGCAGCTGTTTCAAGCAATGAAAACTGAATGTCGCTTTTCATTCTTCTACTCTATTTTAATAGCTTACAATGACAAGCAGATAGAATATGTTTTTTTCAAAGCTATAAGCTTTCTGTATTTTCTATCCATTTTGAGCTACTGCAGCATTTTTTGTAAACTAATTTGTATTAAGCTGCTTCTAATATTTATGTGCAACAAATATCTAACAGGTTTTTGATGTGTCTATTTTGCACTATAGGTTTTATTTGTATTCTTTCTGTCTGTAAACATGCTCTCTCTTTCACTTAAAAGAGCTACACACCAAGGTAAGTGTTTTTTGGGAAAGTTGATGGTGTGACCATGAATTATATGGGATAAAGTACCTTTGGCATACATGATAAGGATATTGTAAGTTACCTCAGAGTTTCATAACCTTCAGCCTCGTACCTATTTATGGAACTGCTCAGAGATTTGCAATATCTTTATAATGTATGACGGGGTACTTTATCCCTTATATAATACCTGAGTTTTAGTCCAGCTTCTCTCATCCCATGGGCATGAGACTCAAGGGGAGGACCAAACTTCATCTGAGTAGTCGAAGTCTAGAGCAGTTTGCCATTTTACCTTTAGAGCATTCCGGGCTAGTGTGGAGGAAATGTCTTCTAGTAACATAGAAATAACACCTCTGTAATCATTCCTTACTTTAAAAAAGTGATGAATAGGGGACTCCAATAATAATATTGATGCAGAACAGAGTTTCAATTTCAAACAATGTTTCAATTTAGGAATTTCCAGAATTGAGATCTTTCAAGGTGAAATTCAGCCTGCAAAGTTTCAAAAGACTTAGGGTCTGAGTCTGAGTTTGGCGGTCTGGGAGCAGGGCTGCATGCCACACCCCCAAAACTAACCGCCTGCTGTCTGCCAGATTATGAGTTACCTCGTTGTCTGGTGGGCGGTCCTTTGGCATTCCCACAGCAGTGTATATTAAAAAGCACACCTGAAATGCACGCTACTCAGTTGCAGATTGGCAGTGAAACATGCGGCAGACCTCATCCTTACACACAAGCTAGACATTCTAATCCTGACTGGAACATGGTTAAAGGATGTCTCCTCACCTGCCCTTGACCTACTAGTGCCACATCATTAGATTAGATAGACAAAACAGACCGGGCAGAGGTATTGCCTGCATACACAGAAACAATATTGCAGAGAAACAATCTCATAAAATGAACATATCCTTATGCAAATACATATGCATTGACATTTTGAGCACCAACAGTCCAGGGTGCAAACTGCACATGATCTATCACCTACCAGGTGACAACATTACTTTTATAGAACAAATGATGAAAACCATCTCATCCAGCACAGGAAACTAAGGCACCCATATCTTCCTCAGAGATGTCAACCTCCACTGGAATGACCCTAATGACCAAGCAGTCAACAGTCTGAAAACCTTCCGAGCTGACCACAACCTGACCGAATTCTGTGACAGTCCTACACATAACTTGGGTGCGACCCTGGACCTTATCATTGCTAAGAATAACACCATCCAATGGGAATCTATCATTCCTTGTGACTGGACTGATCATCACCTTATCACCTTCTTCATCACAGAATCAGTGAACCCAAGAAAGGACCAAGCATAGAAACCCAAACAATGGAAAAGGAGTGCACAGAGTACCAACTGGAATGATCTGACATCCCTCAGCAACAACATCTTGACACCCACCTTGGATATGGCTAATGTCAATGACCTCACAAACTATTACAACAAATCCATGTTGCACATTCTAGACTTAATACCACCTCTGCATCTAAAAAGAATGTCTACAAAAGGCCCCAAATCTTGGTACAATGGTAGCCCTAACACAGAAAGGCATAAGCTTAGACAGGCTGAACTTCATGGAGATCCCCATCGTTCCTCGAAAACCTTAAACTCCTGAGATCCCTGAGGCGCATATCCAACAAACAAATTAGAAGTTCCAAAGTGAACTTTTCTAGAAGCCAATTAGACAAAGTTAGAAATCGTCCCAAAAAATCTGTTCGAACTGGTCAAGTCACACTCCAATAAGCAACCCAACTCTCCCTCCACAGGTTCCATGCCACAACTAAATTGCAAGCATTTTGCCTCCTTCTTTATGGAAAAGACAAGAAAGATTGAAAACAGCCAGCGGTCAGCTTCAGAGCACCTTCCTCTTGCACCTCATTGTAGCACCCTCACATTCCTGATTGCTGTGACACTAGGTATCCCAGCTCATACCTCCAAAAACAATGCTACATGTAGCATATTAAAAATGTTTGATGAAAGTGCCATCCTCAAAATCCTTACAACACTAAAACCCACAAACCATTTCAGCGACCCTCTACAAACGAACTTCTTTAGTGAGATCAAAATGTCCTTACTCCCTCTCTGGAGTAAAATAGTCAAAGCCTCATTACTTAAAAGGATCGGTCACTGAGTGCCTTAAAGCGGGGGCGGTTACCCCATTTAAAAAAAAATATAACTACTGCGGACCCCTCTGACCCAAATCAATTCCGCTCAATCTCTACAATTCCGACACTAGCAAAGCTCTTTGAGAAATGTGTTTATGTTTAACTATGCACATGCACTGATCAATTCAATCTCTTAGATCAATTCCATTCTGACTTCCACCATGGCCACAGCACTGAATAGGCACTCACACAGATTGTTGACATCTTGGCAGCCTATGATACTGTCAAACATGACAGCCTCCTAGACCTACCTAAATGTAGGCTGAGGATATCGGGGACCATTCTTAAGTAGTTTGCCTCTTTTTTCCAGAACAGAACCCAAAGAGTTAAGGTGAATATGTCCCTATGTAACTACAACCAGGTCACATTAGGGGTCACTCAGGGATCCTCACTCTCAACCACGATCATAAACTTATTCATGGAACCCCTAACAGAATTGTTGAATTTAGCTAACATCCACTATGTACGCAGATGACACCCAACTGTACTTAAATATATATTCTCCTGAAGATATTAGGTCTCAAAACAAAATTCCTCCTAATTGCCCCACACAAACACTCACCAGACATCGCAGAATGAATGAAACAACTAACAACACTGAATTGCATACCTCACATTATAGAGCCAATGGGATCTCTGGGAAAAATGCAGGACAAGAATCTGAACATGCAGGAGCACATCAGCTCTGCCACGAAAGGAGCGAACTTCGACATGAGCGCATCTTAGGAACAAAAACCTTCCTTCCCCCGGAGGACCTCAGGTTTGCTGTTCAAGTTCAAATGAAATCAGAATGAATTCCTCAACTGCTTCAATTTATGCTGCAGAATGCATTAACTATACTCCAGGATATGATTTATCCCATAGCCTGCACTCATGCTTATTTCTCACAGACTATGTTCTTATGTTGTTCTACAGGTTGTTGTCTGCCTGGCAACCTGTTGTTTTCTATCTAGGGGATTCTCCCATCTGCTATGCCTCCTTGATGAGGTTTTTATTTTTATACATGTAGCCTTGATTGTTCTAAAGCGCTCTGATACCTGCAAGGGTCACATTAGTGCTACGTAAAACTTTATAAATAAATAAATACAAATAAGGAGAACATCTTTTTATTAGAATTAACAAAGTATCGTCAACGGCATCAGCAGCTCCCGCCTACAACCCTGCGGGCCGGCTTGTTACTGCGCACGGAGGACAACCTATCATCAACCCCATCCGGGCCCCGTGGCTAGGTCATTTTAACACAGCATGTCGCCTACAACCCCTCGGGCCGGCCGCGTCTCATCCTGAAGGGAGTTCCTGCAGGTTGCAACCCGTAATAGCTTGTATCCTATACAATCGGACCCATGGGGCACCCACCGGCGATCGAGGTCCCGAGCCATGCAGCAGGTCCTGTGACGAAGACCCGTCTAGCAGGACGTCAATCCGTTATGATACTTGGAAAAACAAAACAAATTCCTGTCCCAACACCCCCCTCCCTCTCCCCTTCCCAACTCCCGAATCCCCGTTTTCCCCTGAATCCCCCCTCCCCAGTCCAGTGCGTGCTTCAGGTTAATCTTGTTAGTCCCCTTCTCTTCTCTCAAGTGCCTCCTATCAAGCCCTGTCAAGAGGTCAAGTCCTCCTGTGTAGTAAGCCGCAGGAGTCGTAGGTATCTCGGGCAGGTCAGCTCTCTGAATTCCGTGACCAGTAGGGACTGGAATGGTTGCCAGATGTCGTTAAACTTCTCCGCCTCCCCTGCCACTGTCAACGACATTTTTTCCATACCAAGCACATGCCACAATCTGTGCAACCAGCCTGTGACCGTGGGGGGTGTGGCCGAGCGCCAATGTACAAGAATATTCTGAATGGCTGACCCCAGCGCTATGGCCATTTGTCTGCCTCTGCGGGATTTTAAGGGGTACATCAGTCCGTTTGGGAGACCCAGCAGGACATAGGCTGGGAAGCGCGGCAACTCAGTGTCAAAATGGGAGTCTATTTCGTCTATCACCTCCTTCCAGTAAGCGGCAAGAAGGGGGCAATCCCACAGAATATGCGTCAGCGTTCCCACCCGCCCGCATCCCCTCCAACAGGTGGCCTCTTTACTACTGTCCATAGCATGTATGCGCGCTGGAGTATAGTACCAATATGTTGAGACTTTAGTGTAAGTTTCTGTCAGGCCGGTGTGATATGCCGAGTGCCTAGCCCTGTAAGCTACCTGTTCCCATTCTTCGTGACTAAGGGACCTACCCAACTCCCTCTCCCTGCGCTCCCTTCCCTGGTTATAGAAGTGCGAAGAGGGCACTTGGAGGAACTGATAAAGATCGCTTATGAGCTTAGCGTCGGTCGTGCGCGTTAAAAGCCAGCGTTCATACGGGAGGAGTCGTCTATCCGCCGCTTCTCGCAACTGGGGGTGCAACGCCCAGTGGCGAACCTGCAAATATCGTAACCTCTCGGTTTCCGGCAATGCGTAGTCTTGTCGTAAGCCCTCAAAGTGGACGACCCCCTCCGCACCGTACAGATGGCATAGAGCTCTGCACCCCGCCCTCCGCCAGCGCGCAAACGCGCCCCCTTCCATTCCTGGAGTGAAATCTGGATTATCTACCAAGGGTGTCAACGGGGAAGGAAATGTGGTCAATCCGTGTGTGAGATTCGTGGCATCCCAGACCTGGAGATGCACTCTAGTGATAAAGTAAATGCACTTTAAAGTTAACCTCTCTTACTTAGAAAAACAACTCAAATTATGTGCAAGCATAGCAAAATAAATCCAACATATCACATATGAGCATTTTGTAAGGTTGTAAGTGATTGCTACACAGAAATGTTCAACTATATTTGTAGCCTACTACCAACATTTAAAAAAGTAGCAACATTTATACAATTTCTAAGAATCATTAAAATAAATTCATTTCTATAATCAAATGCTCTTTATAATGTTCGTTACTTGCACTGAAGGTTTCAGACATGTAACTCTTTGCATACACAAATTGCACCAATGTCAATTTTGTTATGACACTCTGCAATTAAATCAATAGGAATGCTAAGCTTCTTATTAGTTTTTCATTACATCTGTGCTAATAATTTAAGATTATCAGCTACTAAACATCTTAAATTCACTATTTGATTAATCCTACTGTTTCTACATAGTCAAGCACACATTTGCGGGGCTGATATTTCAACTTTCCTAAGTTTCATTATCATTTTTCTAAACACATGTGCAAGGTGAACATTTATGTTTTCATTGTCAAGGTAGGTTTATATGTTGGGCATGTGTCGTACTTAGGTATTTGGGACCACGTAGGAGACAGGGCCCTACCCCTGTTTATTCATGTATTAGCAAACCGCGATTGGTCAATGCGGTATTTACAAGCGCTTTGCATAACGTCCCATTGCCAAATGCACTATGTATACGTTATTATACATTGACTCCGTGGGTTCCATCTTGGAGTGGTGGCCATCTTATAAGTTGCCCTCACATAGACAAACACATTATAAGCAAGTACGGGCCTTTAGAATACATGTACTTTCTGCTTGACTTCTCCATGACCTGGGCAGCTGGTCTCCGCTGCCCCAGGTCAGTCCGGTCTCACGAGCTCCCCTTCCTCCGGCCACCTGTGATTAGCATCAGGGCTTGACACACCATAAAGTCCTTTCATCGCACACAAGCCTCCGGCTAATCACTTTCGCACCTGCTTGTTCCTGCTTTATGGCCTGTTTCTCAAAACAGGAGATGCTCATGTTTATTGGGGTCAGATGTGGGATCTGAGCCTTGCTGGGTAAATAATTGCGGGCTGGCTGAACTGAAATGTGAGATTGCAATCATGACTCTGCTTGTTCTTTGAAGTAACATATGTGAATGACCAACTGCAAGAGAAGGGCGGTGTTGCCCAGGGCGTAATATGCATTATAAAAGAGAACACTGGTTTTTGTTCTGGAGACTGCCTCATTCAGTTGCTAAGGCTTCTGTGCGACGTAGTCTCACTCATTTAATGTTTAATAAAGATGTCTTTTTCATATTTCAGCTTCTTCTGCCAGTTTCTTTGTTGCATTACCATGAGAGCGTCTTTTATAATACTACAGCAACAGGATAACCCGAAGTCATAGGGTGCTATCCCTGGCACCGCTGGGGTCCTAAAATCCCCGGTACTTCAGTTGGCGCCCAACGTGGGGCATCATTACAAGTGACTATCTGGAGGAGCGATCTTGTCAGAGGACAGAAATCTACTGGGAAGAACAGGACAGAAATCCACTAAGCAGGTACTACTCTGAGCACCGAGGTTCTGGGGGATTCTTTGTCTCTGCGGCCCAGTATATCTCTGATCTTTCTGACTTTGACTCTCCAAAAGATGTCACTCCCGATTAGAACCCTTTTTGGCGTGAGTATTATAAAAGACGTTTTGTTATGAAGAACTTGACAGTTAGAATTTGGATAACATTTTGATTAATAAAAGTAAGAGTTAAGTATAAATGGGTCGCTCCCAGTCCTTTGGTTCTTTGGGTCTTTAATTTGGTTATCGCAATTACCAAAGCCGAGGGGTTGGTTTCTTGGTTTCTGATTTGGTCATTGCAATTACCAAAACCGAGGGTCTCGCATATTTGCGAGTTTATTGGTAGAGATAAACCCTTGAAGTTTGGAGCTAGATTAGTGAGCTATAAGATGCCTGATCTTAGCAAATTTGGAAATGTAGCTTTTGGTTTGTATAGGTTTTGATATGCGAATTGCAATTTGTGTAGGCAGGTATTCTCCATTTTGTTTTGATTATAATACTTGCGTTTTCCGCAATATTTTTGGCATGCCTGTTTGTAAGCTCACATGGATAAATGTGTTGCTTTTTGTTTTGAAAGGTACCATAGTGTGGGAAATATCTAAATAGGTTAGATTTAAAAACATATTTCTTCCTTGGTGATTTTGTATCCCCAGGGAATTAAAATATGACATAATACAAAACAAGGATCCTTCGTTCTGCGCAGTTTCACGAATTAAGATATGCACAACGATTTTGTGTGGTGTTCTGCTAGGCAAAGCTAGTGAATTGAGTGCATTCACTACTTCTTGGACATGCATCTGTCTGTGGGGCTGTTCATGCAGCCTTTTGGAACACTATTGAAAAGCGTTGCTTGTAAATATGACCTACAACAGTATTTGCAAATGGTTTGTTTCAAGTATAGTCTGTGAGCTGTTCTTTCTTTCTGTCATGCGTATTGATTTGTAAGTCAACTGTGTGTTTAAATGTCTGTGGTTTTTTTATCATTAGTGCAACTTCTGTAAGTAAATTGCGACGGCGCTATTTATGAAAAATGGCTAAAGCGCGCTGTGTTGTCTGTTTACCCCCTTTCTGTTTATGTCTGAAATGAGCTCAATATGTGTTTGTGGGTCTTCTGATGTTTCCAGTCTGTTAAGTAGTTTGCTGGTTAATTAATATCAAGTAGAAACTTAAAACAAAAATCCAGAAATAAACAATGTGATGTGCTACAATAGCTATGTGTTGCTCTTTAATTTATAGAATGAGCAATTGTGCACATATACAAAACTGCCGTTAAATGCTTAAAGGATAAAATTAGAAACACATTCGATAGATATAAATCAGGCCCCAAAAACGAAATTATCTATTTTTGCAAAAGTAAATAAATTTACAGCATTTTCCTTAGATGCATTATATTAGATGTTCACAGGCAAACTTTTCAGCTGCAGTATATTTGATAGAAATGTTCATTCAGCCAGCACCTTCCCAGTTGAACACGGGTGAAATTTGGCAGAACCGTCTTTTTAAATGAAAGTGGCGCAAAAATGTGACGCGTTTCAAATTGGGCTTATGCGCTTAGGCTTGTAAGTTAAATGTGTCCAAAATGATAGGCAAGGGATGCAGCTTGTTTTTTATACATGGAATTATCACAAAAACGAATAATTGGGATTTTTTAAAAGAAAATTATTAATCATGGGAAAAATTATTTTAAAAAATAAGTGCTTTTCAAAATCGTTTTTTGATATTTATAAAGCTTAATACTCATACTATGACCTCCTAGCATTAAAATTTGATTTAAGTTGTGTTGCATCACTAAAATGACAAGCATTCGCGCGTACAATTTTCCCTTGGCGCAGGCGCAAACAAGCTCATTTTTATACAGTATAAGTTATTATTTCCAATGCCTGACTCATGGGTTATGTAATAGACATTCTGGTAATGCATATTATGCAAGAAAATTGTAGGATATTCATTTTTTAATGCTTAAAATATCAAAGTCGAATTTGGGTAAAAAGGACTGTTTCAATTGCATTTTCTTTCATTCAGAGTACTGTTTAAAGCGTTCCAGGCTTCAGTAAATGCATACGTCTAGGTTTTGATATATATTTACAGGTTGTGCCTTCTTATGATTCAATGAGTCAATGTGCCAGTACAAAGGCTTGTTTTAATATCAGGGTTGAAGGTTCTAACTTTAGCTGTGTCTGTCACGATATTACTGAACACGCTATGAAAAACAAGACCTTTTTAAAAAACTTGGGGAAATTAAATAAAATATGGTGTCGCAACCCGCAACTATTTGATGTTAATAAAAAACGGCCTTAATGGAGTTAGCACCCACATAGAGAAAGAGAAATGGAGAATTGTTTTTTGATGAAGGAAATAGAGGATGTTTGTGAGCAGGTACGTGATGAAGTCAGTAATGATAGAGGGGAGGAGAAATGTAGAATTACGGTTATAGGAACTAGGTAATACGTAGGAAGGAGAAGAACAATTGGGAAAATACAATGCCGTGGAGGGAAGAGAGATGATGAAGGGGAGTAATAAAGACATGAAGAGTAGCATGAGGAAGGTTGTATTGACGAAGGGAATAAAGAGGAATATGGTACCGGTTTGAGTAAGTAGGAGGGGAAAGATGAGATTGCAGGTTCTAGCAGTAGGGGTGAAAATATTGTAATTACCTGGCGGGAGGCACTGAGTTTCATATGCTAATATGAAAGCGACAAACAGGGCTTGAATAAAGGCAAATGACTAAATGATGAAGAAAATATCAAAACTCATTGCAAATGCAATTCACAGTGCCAGTGGACTGGGGCAGAAAGCGGTTCCAATTGCTGGAGCTCAGTCTAACTTTAGCTGGGCCTACTGAGAAGGTTATTCATTTAAGGTTGATGAAATGTGTACCATTGCATAGGATTGCAACAAGCATTTATTCTAAAAACTGGTATGCGTGTCATTAAGTTTTGTGAATTATTCACAGTACATGTAGTTTACCAATCTGGGAATAGGGATAATTTTTTAGCGCCTAAAAAGGAGAAATTATTTTTCAACATAGAGCGAATTATTGCAAGTCAGGAGGAATTAGGAAGGCCTTCTGGCTTTGACGAATTCAGAGTGTCAGAAGCTGGGGGTTGGGAGCTGCAGAGGCTGGCTCGGTCAGGCTGCTGAGATGCTATCTTTAGTGTAAACAATGAGTAGGCTGCCACGTTGACTTTTATGACCTTTTAAATTAGGGCCTTGCCTCTGTGGAATGCAGAATGACCTTGCTACACGGGCCTCTAAAGGTGGGGTTTCTGGTTTCTCCATAGCATCACTAAAACTAAAGAACTTAATTCCACCGGGAAAAGGGGTTTTCTTTGAAAGTCCAAACATTATGTTAAATGCTTTGCTGATACATTGGTGCTCTAAAAAAGAAAATAGAATGATGCCTGCTATAGTTGCTCTTATTTAACAGAAAACGAAGTGTTGCATTAAGTCTTAGACAGAAAACAAGATGCAGCCTTTTTCTAAAATTTCTTTAAGGCTATATGCCTACGTGAGAATGCATTGCCAATTAAGACTTCTTTTTCACAGTGGAAATTGTAGGTGCCAAATTACTATGGAGTGTCAGTGTAACGATTTTTTATTTCTAGAAATGTAAAACTTGAGTGGCTGGATGTTGAAAGGACTGACAAGAGGGTAACAGTTAAGTAATGCAATTTATTTTTGTGTATTTGGTTCTATCATGAATTGTTCTTGCTGGTCCTGTATGTTAGAAGAGAGACAGTAGAGTTATGTTTGACAGCAGATTTCCATTGCCTGGTGATCTACTGTCAAAAAGGAGGGTAAGTATTTTAAACCTGACAAATTAAACAGGCCCAAATATTGGGTTTTGGGCTGCAGTTTTACAGTGCATAAAGTACATGACATGGTGTTGTGTGTCACCGCTTTTTACATATGCTATTGTTTTGTCTATGCTTTTTTGTGCTTGATATACAGCAAGTATATCTGATGGCTTTACGTTTTGTGCGTTTTTATTATTTTTTGCATGTTTTCGTTGTTTTTGTTGCTGCTTTTTATACTATTACAAGTTTTCCTATATTGTATGGGGATGGTCATGACGATGCCCATCGCTACGCAACAGTTGGTTGAACTTGTTCTGGTTACTAAATTCCACAGCTAATGATATTTCATGCTGTGAACATGAGAGGCAACACTTCACCAGTGCATGTCTAAATTGGCTATAATGGTATTACAGAAAACTAAAAGATCTACAGGATCGAAGTGTGTCACCTGTCACCTGTCACGTTACTGCCCTTCCCTTAAAGGAACAGGCAGCCCTACATTTATGTATCCTTGATTGAACCTAAGGATGAAATTATAGATCTGTGACTCAAGGTGGCTTAATTTCTATATTACATTAGGTAATGGTGTCCTGTCTCCTAAGTAGCATATGGCCTTTGCTTCTTAAAAGGAAACTAGGTTTTCATTTTTCCCTGCAGAAGGAACTGGAACATTACCTAAGATTACCGTATATGGTGTAGTCGCCAGCGGTAGAGTTAAAACGTATGTGACTTTGGCCTTTTGTGTATCACCCGTACTCTTGGTGATGTCACATGCCTGACTACCACCCAAGTAAATTCTTGTCCTTCCTATAGATTTTTATTTTTTATTGCTTTTGTTTCTTCCCTGCCCAATGTCGCATTATGCTTAGTGATTGGGGATTTTAGTTGTGTCCTAGTTCCAATTCCCTTTTCCGTATTCCTTTCACCAGTCAGCCCATTTATTATTGTAGGTGTATTGTTCAGGTACATACTTCCAGACTGCAGTGATGCACCAGGAACCCCCATATTATGTACAATTCCCTTTTGCATGACCAGACTGGTTTCCAAGAATTTTCCTTAGGCCTGCTGCAATGTTTTCCAGCCTGACTGTCAGTGTAGCGATAGCCTGGCTAACTGACTCAATATTATAGTAAGACAAGTTTTCCATACCAATAGGGGATATCTTGCGTTTACCCTTTTGAACATGACGAATTTTCAATGTCTATTTTTAATGTGGTTTTTACCCTTTTTGTTCCTGCTGCTTTAATTTTTGGTGGGATCAGATGTGTTCTAATCATGCAAATATCAGGACCCTCTAGTTCTTGTCTTTTGTTTTCATATCTGACTATTAGCCTGTGTATTGCCTAGTGCACCTGATATGAAAGGTTTCTACATGCCTATGATAATCTGTACCATGTGATTTCTCTATTGAAATGTCCTAGATAAGGAATTTAGAAACACTTATATGTAATCATTCAGAAAAAAATGTGTGTTTGCCCTATTAGACAATGCCACCATATGTGAAGACATCCATTTTAGATAGAATTCTCGTGTAGTTATCTACCCTTAGATGATGAAGGCTCTCACACGGAAACCCAATTGAAAAGCTTAGAGGCACTGTTTTGCCTACTGCCTTTTTTATTTGTATTGCTTCCTAAGAAAGACAGTGTATTCTGGACCAAAATTGTCCCATGGCGTGTGGCCACTCCTTTGAAGGACCGCAGGCCACCTGTTTACAGTCCCCTTGTTATACAACGAACTGGTTAAAGCATCACGCTTGCTTCGTCATAAGGCGTTCAACATCAGAAAAGATGGAGGAGCTGGTTTTGCCACAGAACCAGAATTTCAGTACACAAGAGCGCCTGTCATGTGCTGGTAACCTCTGACAGTGTGCAGTCCCTTGAGCCCCTTGGCCTGAGTTTTTGGCCACACATACCCCCTCTTTTCCTTTGCTTCAATGGAAGTGCAGTGCACCGGCGGATCCAAGATTGACAGAAGGCACTACATTCCAGTGCCCATGAAAGAGCAGCCTGAGCGTCCTCTGACACCGAATGATGAGTGTTGGATCCTGAGAATGGTCCCGGGTCTGCACAAGATGATCTGTGTCCATGACCAATGAAGAGCATATTATTTGTAGTGTCTGCAGCAGAGGAAAGACACAGGTGCACTGCCTTGAAACATTGAGACCGTGAGCTGTGAGTGTTTGCCAGGAGGGCACTCCAACTGAGCAGTACTTTCTTTTCTCATGAAAGGCTTGAATGAAGAAGCCCATGCCAAAGAAAACAACAGAAGAAGATTTGATGGACAATAGAAGCCTGCCAGTGAGGCTTTTTGAACGGACTCTGGGCATAGGTGGTTTCACGAGAGGTTTCCGTGTGATTGTATAGACTAGGTGTTAGAAGATGTTTGTTTTGCTGGCATTGTCTAGTATAAACAGAATAAAATCCATTTTCTGTGGAAAGGTGCCCCCTTTTCACCTCAGAGCATTGATGAGGGTCACCACTGTTTCACCTGAACATACAAAATGTATAGGAGCCCTACAATGTTACTAAATATTTCATTTGTAATAGTGGTCGCTACTTTCTCCCGTTGTCTAAATATTCTTAATAACTTGTTTTCTAGTGGGTTTTAAACATGACGTTGTCATTTATGGGTGGGATTGTTTTTCTCTACCCAATTGACTTCTGCACCCGCTTCCCAACCTATGTCTTTTTTCACTCTTTTCACCCTTTTCCTGAACATGAGCAGGTTAAAAGATTAGAATTCGTAAGCGATTCTTCTATACAGCTTCTGCATCGACACTAGTTAGTAGTGAACATCACTAATTGTTGGGGTGTGATCTTATGCCACCTAGATAGAGGTATTCCTTATTTTGTCCTGCCATATGTGGCCTTTGTGCTTCTTCGTGTTCAAGGAGACCTGTCCAGAGAGAGAGTCCAAGTACAAGGATTTTGCTCCATCAGCAACATCTTGATGATCTGGTGAATATAGACCTGGACTAAGATCAGTATGAGTATAGTGATTGCCTATGTAAGGGCAAAAGGAGGGTCTGTCGTACTTAGGTATTTGGGACCACGTAGGAGACAGGGCCCTACCCCTGTTTATTCATGTATTAGCAAACCGCGATTGGTCAATGCGGTATTTACAAGCGCTTTGCATAACGTCCCAATGCCAAATGCACTATGTATACGTTATTATACATTGACTCCGTGGGTTCCATCTTGGAGTGGTGGCCATCTTATAAGTTGCCCTCACATAGACAAACACATTATAAGCAAGTACGGGCCTTTAGAATACATGTACTTTCTGCTTGACTTCTCCATGACCTGGGCAGCTGGTCTCCGCTGCCCCAGGTCAGTCCGGTCTCACAAGCTCCCCTTCCTCCGGCCACCTGTGATTAGCATCAGGGCTTGACACACCATAAAGTCCTTTCATCGCACACAAGCCTCCGGCTAATCACTTTCGCACCTGCTTGTTCCTGCTTTATGGCCTGTTTCTCAAAACAGGAGATGCTCATGTTTATTGGGGTCAGATGTGGGATCTGAGCCTTGCTGGGTAAATAATTGCGGGCTGGCTGAACTGAAATGTGAGATTGCAATCATGACTCTGCTTGTTCTTTGAAGTAACATATGTGAATGACCAACTGCAAGAGAAGGGCGGTGTTGCCCAGGGCGTAATATGCATTATAAAAGAGAACACTGGTTTTTGTTCTGGAGACTGCCTCATTCAGTTGCTAAGGCTTCTGTGCGACGTAGTCTCACTCATTTAATGTTTAATAAAGATGTCTTTTTCATATTTCAGCTTCTTCTGCCAGTTTCTTTGTTGCATTACCATGAGAGCGTCTTTTACAATACTACAGCAACAGGATAACCCGAAGTCATAGGGTGCTATCCCTGGCACCGCTGGGGTCCTAAAATCCCCGGTACTTCACATGATCAGCTTTTAAGCTGCATCCGCCCCCCCTCAGATGGTGACTTAAGCCATCACACTTATCGATATTAGATCATCGCAAATCTAAGTTTTGTTGTCTTTAGCCTTTATCTTCTAAACTCTTCTAGAATTTTCATTTCATCATAATATTTACATTGTTTGTCTTAGTTCTAGAGTGGATCTCATTCTTTTCACTCCTTGTGCATTTTTATTATGTTTACAAATTGTGATAGATAATATCATCATCAGCATGCACAAAGAGATTTCTGCTAATGTCCTCAAGACTGAAATCACTAGTCCATTACATAAGTTATCCAACCAGTTGCTAACAGTTGACAACCGTTCCCTATAATTCCCAGGCACCATCAGGTTTTAATCCTTTTAAGTCTTTGTTTAAGGCAGTGATGTTTTGTATAGCTCTCTATGTCTCTGCTCTTATCCGGTATGCAAGTGCAATATTCTTGAACTATTAACAACCAACTGACTCTGCCCTCCTTCGCGAGAAGGCTGTAAAGAAGAATGTAGAGGGCAAGTCAATTTTGCATCACCATCGATCTTATTGAACTCATTTTAATATCTACAACAGTAAATCCTCCAGCTGGACTGATGGCTAATTTATCAACTATAGTAGAAAGCTTACTAATTTTATGTGAGTTTCATGCTACTCCTACGGAAGGTATTAAAGATCCAAAAACATCACCTTTTATTTCACTAGCACTCACACCTCTCTTCATTCTCCCGTTTTTCTCTTTTAATTCTCCTTCAAGTTGTTCCCCATGATAAATTGTCGGAAACACAATTCCCACATTACAGCTTCCATACAATCCTTTCCGTAAAAAGATAAAAAGCATTCTTTTCACAAATATAATACACTCCAGGAAAGATAGGATCAACTCCTTCTAAATATCTTCCCCAGTTTTTATGAACATAAAAGGTATGTTCACATTCACTAAGACCTAGAAATGTTGTTTTAATATTTGATCTTTTTCTGTATATACAAGGTTTTCCTTTATGTTGCCAGTCATATCAGTAACCACTCTTTCTACCATTTATTTTCTTCTGTTAACTTCCAAAGGGTTTGTTTTAAAGATGCATTTGTTTTACTTGTCACATTATTTAGTATACTTTCTATGAAATCTATGAATTTCTTTTCAGCTCTTCCTATTTCACATGTTAGATTATTTCTATGTGCATAAGCCATACCCAAAGATTGAGCTGGGCTAAATAGATAGGCCATAGTTTCAACGTATGAAGCTTCAGGATGTGGGTTTACGCTGTTTAGTACAGGAAGCTAAAAACATATCTTGATATGAAGAATAATATTGTAAGCAATCAGTACCATAAACAAACTAGTGAACAGACTGCAAGAAATTCCATATGTTAATGGTAGACTATGGTAAGTTACACCTTCGGAAACTGATGCACATAATTGCATGCATACCTAGCAATCACTAGCATTCATTGTATCTATATACTCATTTAGTAACCTAGTATATATATTCAGTGAACGCTCAGTTTTTGCAACATCAAGATGTAAAGTGTTATCATTCAAAGCAATAAAATCAGTAATATTAGTTTTATCAGTTTTGAAGGAAGTTGTAAGCTTATATTCTTCAACGGGCACATAATGTGGTAAATTTAGAAAAATAACCAATGCAACTAATATCAAGAAAATAACAGAAATAATTCCTGCAGATACACGTTTGCATCTAAGAGAGATTTTAGTGTTAGGCTTAATGGCTTCTCACAATTCAGCAAAACCAAAGGAAATGATGGACGGAGTGTTGAACATTGCAAGCACTCACCCCCAGTCAACTGATCTGGGTTTAATCCACCACCGTTCTTTAGCCCACTCTGCCACCCCAGTTCAGACATGGCCATATGCATATCAGTCTGACCCTGTGCCTCATGGGAACAGTCCAGCCCGAACTGCCAAGACATGTCTTCCCTGGACCGGAAACAAGCTTCCTAGGACCGGTTTCTGGCATTTCAGCCGTCTTCAGCCAGGCTTGCTTGAATCCAGTGGCAAAGTGAGCAAGGGACTCACGTCTGAGCATACCCTGCCAACTTATGGCAAACAAAGCAAAACCAAAGGAAATGATGGACGGAGTGTTGAACATTGCAAGCACTCACCCCCAGTCAACTGATCTGTGTTTAATCCACCACCGTTCTTTAGCCCACTCTGCTTGCAATGTTCAACACTCCGTCCATCATTTCCTTTGGTTTTTGCTTTGTTCACCATAGGTTGGCAGGGTATGCTCAGACGTGAGTCCCTTGCTCACTTTTCCACTGGATTCAAGCAAGCCTGGCTGAAGACAGCTGAAATGCCAGAAACCGGTCCTAGGAAGCTTGTTTCCGGTCCAGGGAAGACATGGCTTGGCAGTTCGGGCTGGACTGTTCCCATGAGGCACAGGGTCAGATTGATTTGCATATGGCCATGTCTGAACTGGGGTGGCAGAGTGGGCTAAAGAGCGGTGATGGATTAAACCCAGATCAGTTGACTGGGGGTGAGTGCTTGCAATGTTCAACACTCCGTCCATCATTTCCTTTGGTTTTTGCTTCTCACAATTCAGACCATTTAAGTAAAAAAGATTAAAATTGTGAAAATAGCAGCAAGTGGTTTTGAGCAATTCGGCAAAGTTCGGCACAAAAATGCCAAGGCATAGTTCAATGGTTCTGTTCAAAATGAGAAATACGCAGATCAGCTTCGTTTTTTTTTTACAGAGTTTTATATAGCGCAAACTTGACAAGGTATCGGGAATCAAAGTGCTTTACATAGCACCAGTTACGTTACATGAGGACTCATTCCTTTTTTCAGGCACAGGAATATTAAGTGATTTACCCAGAATCACAGGATGTTCAGTGTCATTGCCGAGACTCGAACCCAGTTCCCCAGATTTGAGGATGACCGGCCTGGCCGTTAGGCCAACTCCTCTTGTTGATGAGAATATTTAGGATAAATTGCTTCAGAGCTTCAAGTGGTGCACCAATATTTGAAATTCAAATCCACAACAAAGTTTGTTTCAAATAGGTTCAGGTGGACAGATAAGTCCATTCAGGAAATTAGAAACTTTGTTTGGGTACTCTTGCTCTTTTTGATCTCCTTACAGCTGTTCGCTCATTATCACTGTCACTCTGATCAGACTGTTCAGAACTTTTAGGACCAGGCTGTTGTACATGCATTCGTCCTTCTGTTCAGCAATGTCCCAGTATCTCACCTCATCTGGGCCAACAGGCTCCGGATACAACTCGCTTTCCTGCTGCACTAGGCCTTTTGTTAGTGTCAACACTTCTTGTAGTCAGCTCTAGTGGCTGAGACCCTTCAGTAACAACAATAGCTGACTCTTTCTGACCCCCGGTCAGGCCAAATGACTGCTGTCACTCCAAAACCAGACGGTGAATACACAAACAGGCAAAGCCACACTGGATGATTAAATAAGAAAATGCCCAACACCCAAATAACCAATTGGTGAGCCTAGAAATCCATAATAGCTTAAGTAGTCAATTATGCCAATACCTAAAGGCTCAACTACACTCAGTACAAGGGAACAATTTTGCAGCAGAACCGTTGTGCACATACTTCAGCTGGATCTCCATAAAGGTGGCTGGATATATGAGCTCTAACGATACATGATACTAATTGATTGCTGGATGGCTTACAATTTGGTGTCTTTCAGAACGCTAGAGTACCTGTTCCGTTGTCTTCTTCTAGTCTCTATGCAGACCAAGGTGGCACTTGCCTGGGCCGTAAGAAATGGAACAAGAGGTGGCAGGAATCCCTGGTGCTTTCCTTCTGGGATATGATGGTAAGCAACCAGCAGTCTCACAGGCCATGCTGTTCCCATGACTTTAGAAAAGATGGCACATGCCTACATTAAGCCTGGTTTGGTTGATGTTCGTGAATTCTCCGCCCACCTTTCTCTGCCTATCTGTCTTTACTGATCCCTTAGACTGGACATTAATCCCTGAACCCCCTGAGACCCAGGAGTGTCTCAGGGTGATTATAAAAGAAAAATGTGTTTCCAAATGAACATCCTAAACATATGTGTTTTACAGTGATAAAACCGGACTGGTGTGTATCACAATGATGTCTCACAATGAGGAAGTACATTAATAATAATATTTCTAAACAAGGGTATATCATTTTGATTTTACTAGACATGCACGTGTCACAATGTTTATGCAAGACTGCTATGATTGGCAATAATGATGTTCTAGAATGATGATTATCTTAGGTTTGTGTGTTCAAAAGAGACTTTAATCTTACTCCACTAATCTAGCAACTTATGGTTCATCCTTCAGTATGTACACTAGATAATACATATTAATTTATCAGACAGCTGGAGAGGCACACTATGCTAAACTGAATATGTAAATTTCTGTTTCATTTGCATAGAACTGGTATCCCTACAGGTGTCCTCATTTTTAAATTAACCTAGCAGTTGGAGAATGTTGATTTTTACACCGAGAAGTCATTAACTGACTTAAACTCTGATTGTTGTGTTTGAAAATAGGTTTTGTTGAATTATGCAGTTTGTTTTCTCAATGGACTAACAAAAGGAACCGCAAAATGAAAATCACACTACTAGCCTTTTTTTCATAATTCTGATATCTTTTTAGCCTTTTGGATATCTTTAAAAGGTTTGCAAAGATTTACTGAAGAAATATAAACACATAGAAAGTGACTTTTAAAATGAATATGAACATATATAATGATATTTTAAAACAAAACTACAAGCATGTAAAATTTTGAATGCATTTTCAAAATAAAAAAATAATAAAACTTACCTTGCCGCCGCCACGTCCCGCGTCTTCTCTCCTGCTCGCCTGTGTCCGACTCCCCGCCCCCCATGCATTGCCGCAGCAGGAGGACAAAATAAAATGATAATAAGATTATGTTCTTAGCATTTTATTTTTTTGCTTTTTTGCTGCTTCCTGGCAGTGGGCGACGCTCCTCCACCATAGCGGAGGAGCCGCCACCGTATATCTGTGAACAACAAAATTATACTTTATTTGCGGGTAAATGTGGAAAGGCAATTGGCTGTCAAGGCTTGGTCGTTTCCATAATAGGGCAAATATGTAATCTGCAATGCAACTATGATTTTCCTAATGTGGCAAATATGTAAATAGGCATTAAGATTGTGATTAATGTATTGTATTGGCATTTATATAGCGCTTTCCATGGCCCCTTTGAGGCCTGTGGCAAATACATTAAGAGGTAATGCAAGAGTGTTTACATATAGTTACAAGGGAAAATATCAATGGAATAATGTGCTGCACTCCAATGCAGCTTTGGACACTAGCAATGCAATGCTGCTTTACATACCAAGACAGATGTGGACACTAGCGTTTGAAGAATGCCTTTTATACCACCTATCAATGCAGTGATGGTTTACATATGTGGCACATTAATTAACTGGTAATGCATGGATGATTTATATGAAGTTGAGACTGAGGCAACATAAATGGTTCTAGTTCTTTCATAATTGGGCAAATGTGAAAATTGTCACTGCTTCTTCTGTACATAGTTGAGGAGGTAATGGTAATGGGAATGCTGACATGGCAATATGTGGTATTGTAGGCCATGGTTGATGCTGATATAACTAAAGTATCTTTAACCTGATGGATATTTTTTTAGGCTAGGACGTGAGTCTGTATCATTAATACCCTAATGGTAATATGCATCCAGGTTTAGCACACTGAGCAACATCTCTGGCACAATGAGCAGCCCGGGTCTAAGTGGGCACCAGTGATCACCCTTGACGGTCTGGAACATTGAGTAGAATTTTGGCATATTTGATACACATTGGACAAGAACATGAGATATCATTAGGAAAATAATAAAATATGAGAGCTGCATGAAATATTAGCACAACACTCTAAAGTGCCCAGACATATAATGGCGGCACAAAAGCATACTATAGAATCAATTTAATGAGCTTCTGACAGGCACATGAAATATGATGGGCATCAGGTTCAGGCACCTTAATTTAATGTGGTGTTTTTTTCTCCGGACATTTTCCCAGAGGCAAACTGAATTAAGTTGGCGCTACTCAAGCTGCCAAATTATTTCCCATCCTGTGTATTCCACGAGGTGTACCATTTGTTCACACAAACATAGCGGGCTCTAAAAAATGCAATATTTCATTAAAGCTACCTGAAACACAGGAGCAATTTCTTTGTAGAGCCACACCAACCTCATGCCTGTGAGGGGAAGGATAGCATACCATCAGCATCTTTATTTGATAATTGATAAATAATCATAAAAGAACAATCATCATATAAAACACACAATAAAACATGCATCAGAGTAAGTTATACAAAATACACATGGAAATATTTGAAAATTCACTGAATTACGCCATTACAGTGCATTTTTTAAAAAGGCCTCAACAGAAGAGCACACCCCAGGGTCAGTGAAAGTACAGGGATAATAACATGCTGACCTACATTGTCGAAAGCCCTTAAACTTTAAAATTGGTAATAACATTCTAGATCTAAAAGGCTCAAAGTACTTTTAAAAAAAAGGGTAAAATGCATTAGTGTCTGAAGGGAGGTGCCATCACAAGGACATACGAGGATACCTTTTGTATCAAACAGACCCGGAGGGAAACAGAGATTGCATCTGATAAAGCCTAGCCCTAACTTGGACAAAAGTGATCTTTCTCAGACATTACTGACCCGTCAGAGATAGGGGTTCAATCCCCTGGCATGTCTTAAACATAATATAAACTCTCATTGATAGCTTCTCAAGTTCCCTTCTCTCTGGCAGCAGATGCAAATCTAAAATACCCCTTCTTAACTAGGCCAGTCTCTCTTTTATTCAGAGAATGTGGAGACAAAAACAGCTCTGGCCTTCCCAGACTTTCAGCAATGCTGCTAATATACCTTAACCATGGGATTGTATATCCCAAATCATATGCCAAACAATCAGAGATAACCTTCCTGTTAAATTCAGTGTGTGTATTCCCCCACATTGTAATACAGTGAAGTGGTACACGCTTAATGAGATCTTCCACAAAGCCCAGGCCACATTATCCATGCAAAAGAAATGGGGGCTTCTAGGACCAACCCCAAGCAATTGCCTACAAAAGCAATTCTCCTACTGCTGTAAACAAAGGCAGTCCTGATACCCGCATATTGAAACTTAAAAAATTGGTAAACACTTAAGGTACACACAGGATCAGTTTAGTAACAGCTTTGGATGCCAGCCCAAATACAGCCCCCATGGAGGTATTAAAGCTTGACCAACCCTTCACTAAGCAAGGTAACCAACTTCCCCTAGTCAAAAGTTACCCCTAAATAGGAGAACTCATTCACTCGTCTAAAAGTTTGCCCTTTTATCATCTTAGGCCCGGTTTTGTTCTGAAGCTTGCCACACACCATAAAGTGAGTTTTAGATATATTAAGTTCAAGATCTAAACCATCCATTCATTTGACAAAAGCGTCAATAAGACCCCAAACATTGGGTGTTTGGGAGAGCAGGACCGTGTCATCTACGTATAGGAAAGTGTTGTATTCTGTCTATTGCATATTCCTATGTTTGCCTTTACCCACTCAATGCCCTTCTAGTGGAATGCTTCTACACTGTGATGCATTACGGAATGTTGGGCGCTGGTTGAAGATAAGCCACAGTTATCATGGGGCTGAGCTGCCTGCTGGCTGCTCCTGGTGGGGCTTATTCCAGGGTACTTAACAACTTACAATAAATCTTCATGAAATACCTCAACCAGTCTGGACTACATTACTACAGAAAGCCTGGACATACTTAGCTTTCTGTTTTGGGAGATCCTTCCCATTTGAGACTAGGATAGGGCACAGCCCATTAATATACATAAGAAATAAAATAGGACCTAAAACACAACCCTGTCGAGCATCCCTAAAAAGGTTTAAAAAAATTAGTGTACTACCCCTCCAGACCATATCTAACTGATGCACTAACTCCCTCATGCAATGCTTGATACACAGTTGCTAAAAAGGGCTCATTATACCTAGACCAAAGAGTTCAGCAATGAGATTGGTCTATAGCATCGGGAATACCTTTATAAAAAACAGGTGGTATGAACACTGTTTGCCATGAGGAAGGTAATTTCTGGGAGACAGCCTTATTTAGAACATTAGTAATAAAGAGAGCCCACAACGAAGGTAGACTAATTAGTCTCATATCCGGAAAGCTAAATATGCTTCCAAATGTAAGGGAGTTTCTTTTAGAAGAGCTGCCCCATCCAGCAGTATTAGGTGGAACCCTTCGGATCTCCAGGCTGTGGTGTGTTCGCCGTGCACCGTTCTACCTAATACTGCCAGATGGGGCAGCTCTTCTAAAAGAAACTCCCTTACATTTGGAAGCATATTTAGCTTTCCGGACACAAGACTAATTAGTCTACCTCTCCAGGAGCAGAACTTATAGGAACCCCTTCCAGGTTGGAATTATCACCGGAACTAGGAGACTACTTGAAACTGACCTCAGCCCTGAAGAAGTCATGGGTTAATCCCATGTAACAGCAACGAAAAACGTGTTGGCTGAGAAGGCTTAAGGATCTTGAATTAAAGACATTGGAAAATATAAAGACAGGCATCATTGTGATATTTTATGTAAATGTATGTATTTACTCTTGAAACGTGTGCCCCGATGGGGCGGGCGTAGTTTTTCCTACAGCGCCGCCAAGCTATGGAATAAATTGCCTTTTTACCTAAGAAACATCAACAATCTGCTAAGCTTCAGAAAGACTTTGAAGACTTGGCTTTTTGTAAAATAATTCCTTTCTGCCCCTGCCCTATTCTTGGAGAAGTAGTTAGCGCCAGGACACCTATTTGGTAATCATGCGCTTTATAAATCGCTTTGAATAATAATAATAATAATAATATAACGTACTACTAGCACGTCATCTAGACATGGATGTTGGGCACCTGCTTGAAACTTATCCCTGTCAAAAATGAATTCCTTCTATTCACCAACAACAACAACCTGAACCCGGACAGTTTCGAGGCCCAACTTTTGAGTAGCGCCAAGCCACTTAGATTGGCACTTGACATCGACAACAACCACCTTAAAGGAACAGATTGCTAAGAGAACCACTAATATTTAATGTCAGCTCTTGCCATTAAAGAAAGTAGAAATGTCCCTCTGAAAAAGTTGTTGCTCGAAACTGAATTTACCTTGAAGAAATGAAAAGACAAGAGGCGTTTGGCAAAACAGGAACAAGTTGGTATTATTAAATGCATCAGCCGGGAGAGTCTTGACAGAATGCGTCTGAAGAAAATATCTTGGTGTGCAAAGTTTTGGCTGGATTTATACACATCTTGTCAAGTACCATAAAATGATTACTGCATTCTTAAAAAGGATCACAGTCCTAAATTAACAAGTTTTGGCATCTGATAAGACACATGTGGTGTCCTGATTGGCTGAGTGTTTCTATCTACAGGTGATATCTATCTGTGTGGTATTTATGGGGAATGCGAGCCTTTGGCCAACCGTGTTTTATTGGGGCCAATTGCTGCTGACCTATTTGGGGTGCAGCTATCTATATTTGGGATCGATTAAGGTATTCCTTGGGGGTGAGTTTATCTTTGGGTTAAGAGAAGCCCCACCTGTTTCCTGTTATCCGATAGACGTGGGTGCAGGTCGCAGGGCCTGTCTGACCATGTATCTCTGACTCAGGGTGGATGGGGAGGTCACCTTGGGTAAATCCAACGGCAATGGTGCAAGTTCACTGGAACTCCTGAAAACAATATGGCATCCACTGGAGTCAATGTCATCGGCATACTCCATAGTTCATGTACAGTTGTCAAAGTATACATTGATATTGTTTTTAATGATATTGAAATAGTTATACATTCCTAGATCATGACGTACATTGACATTGCTTTTACTGATAACATTGTTGTTTGTACATGGATCATGACATACATTGACATTGTTACTGCCGGTATCATCGCTGACATTGTATTTATGAGTATTGACATTGTCATATAGGGCACAGGTCATGGCGTACATTGGCATTGCATTTATTGGTATTGCCGTTGTTGAGCCTGCATGTATCATGGTACTCATTGACATCATATTTACCTATTCCAACACTCCCCCCTCTAGGTAATTCTTCAACTACTTAGCCTCTTCGTATGACATGACAGTTGAGTTATTAGAGAGTGTGTTTGGTCTGTAGTGTCTTACTTTTTTACTAGCTGTGTGCATATTACCTAATTTGAGGACTATGTTTGTGCAGCAGGAAACCCCTACTTTTAGGAAACCACATAACAGAAGTATAATAATGAAAACTGGCATGATTGACGTGAATAGTTTTGACACCCATAGAGGGATCATCAAAAAGATACTATGTAACCTGCAGACGATGCAATTCTGAATGGCACAAGCTTATGTCCCATTGTCTATGTTGTGTCCAGGAATAAAACTACAACAGAAAGTACAAATCTTGGCACCCCCTCCATCGTGGTCATCAAGTCCAACACGTACCTATGTTGCATCACCAAAGGGCGGATGGCTCTAAGTTCTTCCTTGATAGTGTTTAGGCCGATCTCAATATTGTTGATCATTTGCATCAGTTACAACCTGGTTATTTGTAACCAGCAGGCATTGGCTTTTGTATGCATGGTGAATAAGGGTATTGATCCTCAGGTGTTTACTTGATTCTCTGTGAACAGTCTAAGTTCTTGTGGAATGTCCTTTTACTAAGCCCATTCAAAATGATCAGCAGTTCTTCTTCTTCAAGCCTGATGCAACAGAGTTGTTTTCTTCTATAACAGATGTCGAGACAACTCAGACAGATCATCTTCAAGGATGACCAGGGTTGCGGTGTGCATGGTCATGAGGCTGCAGAGGCCTCGCCATCTGGGCACGAGCTGGGTGTAGGCAATGTCACAGAGTTTTTGAGGATATTGCTGCCATCGTGGCCATTGCTGCCCTCTGTGTGCAGAGGAACCTGGCTCCCAACGCTGATGCTAGAGCCTTTGCCTTGTTTTGCAACTAAAGAGGAGCCTCCATTGGGATGTACACCCTGAGGCTGTGGAGACTTACATAGCCTGGCCAAGGTTGGACTTGGGTGAATGGTCCTGGGTGCCTGCTTTTATGCCCTGGCTGAGGGGCCCACCCTGCTTCCGTGCAAGACTATCATCCCCCTGGGGGCTTGATCAGCCAGCCTCGCCCTTGGGGACCAACAGCGGTGGAGGCCCTGTGCTCTCTGTGGGTACCAGATGGCAACTTCTAGTGCAGAATCCTGGTTGAAATAGCATGGCTGTCCAGAAGGCTGGCAGTGGTGCAAGATAAGCAAATGTGACTGAGAGTGGTATGAAGGGGATAGGCCATTTCAGGGGAGGGTTTGGACTTAGGGATTGTGCTAGGATACTGCCACCCCAGACAGTCACCCCACCCTGCCATGGCTGTGGGTCCTCCAGTCCCTGTGGGACTGAGCTCCCTGTCTGGTGCAGCGACTGCCCTGTGCCAAGCCAACAGCAAGGTAAGGCGACTGCGGCCTGATTTCCTTGAGGCTGTTTGTGTGATGCATGTGCGTTGTTCTGCACTTGGCTTTGGAGGTGGATATTCTGTGAGGGCTCTACCAATAATTTCCCATTTTAATGGTGGTACATTTTTAGGAGGCACCGATTAGCCATGCAGCCCATTCTGTACCAATAGTGGCACTCTACCATGCCGGTTTGGACCCAGGCTCCCGGACCTCGGCCACCAAGACTGGGCAAATACCCTCTGAGAGCCATATGCGGAGCTTCCTATGAGACAGGTACTATCTGAATGTTTGCAGCTAGCACGGCCCCCTCAAAGAGGGTCTTCTTCAACTTATGTTGAACCAGTTTGGCAGTGTCTTTTTGGGCATGCTCTTCCTTTTTCCTCTCATTTTTCTGTCTCCTAGAGTAATTGTGTACTATGTGGGCCTGTATTTCCCACCAAGGTTTGTTGTCTAGCCCTACTACACTAACTAATCCGGTCTAGATCTCGGTGGACAGCCCTCTCTTAAGGATGCTCTAGAAGAATGTCTCTTGCCCCTATCGTTCTCTCATTCTGTCTAAGAATTCAGTCATGGTCTCCCCAGGCTTCATACTCTCTGTCATCATCAATCACCCTAAATCTGGGTGGGCAGGGAATATTTCCCGTAGGGCTGTCCAGATCTGGTGACTGAATGAGTGAAATGCGTGACTGCAGAGATGAAGGCTCTGGAGAATACCCAATGAGGCTACTGAGCAGGCTTTTGATGTCACCTAAAGCTAGGTTTTTCAAACGGTATTCTTTTCAAAGCATGACATCCATTGCCCTGCCCCGCACATCAATGGGGGCAATTTATTCCTTAGCCCTTCTTTGTCTATATGTGCCCAAAGTACATAGATGGTTCCTGCAGAATCTTTCTGCAGTAGTGGAAAAATCCTGGCTTAGGAAGCTCTGTCAGTTTGGAATCTGTCAGGGGACGCTCTCCTGGTCCAGAGGAGGCCCCTTCACACTTGCTTGCTGTGTGGCTTGCACCGCCATTGTTCCCTGCTTCCTTTTGCTGGGGTGGCGCTTGGTCCCCCACCTTGACTCGATCACTGGAAGGGGGCGGGGCTAAGCACTTGACGGGCTTCAAGAGCATACCTGACCTGCCATTGGTATGCAGTAACTGCTTTGCTCCTTTACAGATTCCAATTAAAAATAGGGAAACCTTTATTGATACCCTCACCCAAGCCAACTGACTAATACCCCAAACATCTCAGACACTATTCCAACATCAATGATAATGTCAGCCATCCAAAAGCCGAGGTTTCCACCTTGAAATCTATGATAGGTGACCGAAATGGGGTTGGTGAGGGAACTAATGGCCTTTAATACATTTGCAACCCCATGCCACGTGGTACATACTTACTGTCAGGGAAATTCATCCAGTACAGGCGGGCAATAGACAGTCAATCTCATTCTCTGCCTCAACACTAGATCCTGTATTTGTGGGACGTGGTACAAAGCATAGGCTAGGGAAGGAAACCTGTACATACACTACAACTAAGTCGGGGAGACAGATTGCAGGACCAGAACACTCTTTAATACACTCCCTTTGGAAGGATGGACCACCTAGCTGTATACATGTGGAGTCATCACATGGATGCCCAAAAACCAACAACCCTTGTAAAAAAATGTATGACTGATGTCCAGAAGTTCGTTCCACAGACAGGCTTTGAGAATGAAGATCCCCTGAGAAATAAGGTGACTCATTGGATACGGCAAGTGAGGGGGGTTCAGATGCCTAATTAGGGAACACATTGTTAGGGTGAAAAGGAATGTGACCCCTCATTCTGGCACTGATTATCTGGAGTTGATCCTGGCCAATGGACAATTGGCAGAGGATCTAATTGCCCAGGAGTTTAGAACACATCCACCTGCCCCTTCGGTCATCCAGTTTAGATGTGGGCCAATGCCTGTAGATCAATCACAGATGGCGGGTGACCATATGATGGCGCCGTCAGCCAAACCACCACTGAGGGAGGTTGATTGACTTGCAGGGCAGAGTGGAAGAACCAATGACCACTCTTTCAATGCCTGTCATGATGTATTATCAGAGCCCCCTATGCTACTACCTGCTACCTCAGATACCCGAGCACCTTTAGCTACAGTTATCTGTCCCATGCGCTAAAGGATCACGAAGGTGTCCTCGGATCCATGGGGCACCCCTCTTTTTCATTTGAATAAATTAGCTAGTGGCTCGACCCCCATAGACAGTACCAAACACAGTTGTCTGAACACTAGCTTAAATAGACAAACGAGCAAAGAAGCACCCCCAATGTTTTCGATGGTCTCCTGGAATGTGGCGGGCATTAAGAATAAGCAGTTGCTCCTGCATTGGTTTGAGTTTATAGATAGTTTTGATGTTTACCTTTTCCAGGAGATCTGGAGTATTACCCCAGTACATAGGGTAGGATCTGCTACCTTCTCTGTCCTGCAATTAAAAATAAAATGGGCCATCTGTCAGGGCGTCTTTTAATGTGGGTTAAGTCTGGTCTCCGCAGAAATATTTCACAACTATCGGTGAATAATCCGCATATTATGGTAATCCGCCTTAAGGGATTCACAACTATTAATTATTATTGACATCTTCAATGTCTATGTTAGAGGCACTAGATGGGGTAGACCCTCGTCTACTATTTCTACCCGGGAGGATTACTTAAGTTCGAAAAGTTCCTCTCCTCCCCTGATAATAGCAGGGGATTTTAATATAACTTTTGAACCTCTAGATAGGGATGAGATACACAAATCCTTGGAAGAAGAAAGCAAGTGACATTTCCCACCTGTTAATTTGAAGCCTGTTAAAATGTGGACTTTGGAATTTGGCCTTAAGGCAGTCAGTGGCAGGACCCAATCAGATAGGTTTTGGGCCAATATCTTCAACAGACCAGGGGGACAAAGCCGCATTGATTACATGTTGTTGGACCTGAGGTTGTGGTATCTGGTAGATGTCATGGTAGTGGGTGATACAACAGAAAGTGACCATAATCCCCTCTGACTCACAATGCAGCCTATCTGGGGCACCCCAATAGTCTTTTCAAAGAGCCAGGAGCTGATTACAAAATAAGTTTGCCCCACTAATGATAGGCACTTCCTTCAGTGTCAACATTTAGTCACTGCTCAAGACAAATTAAGGAGTATTCAGTGCGATCTGGTGACTGCCACAGCCAAGGCAGCGGCACTGAAGGCATCAGAGGAAAGGAGCCTTGTAGTTACGAGGCTCCAATGTCGTTTTTTCACCCACCTGACACATTATTTTTCTGCCAATATGCATACCAAACATGCCCCTCCAAATAAGAACAAGCTACATACCTGGTATACCAAGAGTTGCAGGCATTCTAGATCATTACTAGTGCAAGCAGTTAAAGGTGGGGACAAGAAATGCGAGGAAGGCCTACAAGCTAGAACTTTGGAGTGCAAAGCAAGACTCTGATGCAGCTACATGGCAGTCCCTTAAGGTTGCATGCCAAGCTAGAAACAGCAAAAAATTCTGGTCACTGCTGGCTCGGGGTGCAGAACTTAGTCATATCGAACTAGAAAACCACATCATGCCTGATGCCTGCTATACCCATTTTTCCACCCTCTACACCGATCAAGATGCGACCAAGCAGTTGGTTACGCAACCAAGAAAGTATTCTACTCCCAGTGGTGTCTACTTTTCTATGGAAGACATTTCGATTGCAATTCCTTCTATAGTTTGGTCGAAAGCTCCAGGCCCTGGTGGGATATTGGGCGACCTTTTAGTTTGGGATACCCCTGACTGGACACAATATATGTACTTACTATTCAACGCTATTGCTGATGGTGCCCCCATTCCTGATTTCTGGAAAATTTGCAAAGTTGTTCCAATATTTAAAAAAGTGATATGTCCTCCCGCAGTAATTATAGGCCAATCAGCCTATTGACACTATGCAGAAAGTCTTTAGTAGGGTGCTTTTGAATAAAATCCAGCTATGGGCCAATGATAATAGCATTTTATCCCCACATCAAGCAGGGGTTAGAGAGAAAACAGGTACTGTAGACCAAGCGATCTGTTTTCTCCTTAACTGCTGGAAAATGGTGTCAATTGGGAAAGGCAGCTTGTATGTCGCATTTATAGATCTTAAAACAGCGTTTGATCTCGTGACTAGGCAGAAACTGTGGCAAACCCTCAGAGATCTTGGTTTGCAGGAGGGAATCATAGATTTACTCATCCGTCTACACAATGGAAATACTGCCTGGGTGTGATGGGGCTCCAAGTCGGGAGGAAATCTCAGCTGGTTCGTAACATCACTACACACTTCAGATGTCTAAGAGTGTAACAGAAGGACCACTGAAAAGATTCCAGGTTGGTGCACTGCTGGAAAGTGATGTGTTTTCACAGTGCTATAAGGTCTTAACCTGTTATAGTAATCACTGTAAATATGCAAGTCATGCGTTAAAAAATTGATTATTCAGTATAACATAGGCTAAATAACTTAAAAAAAACATATAGACTTCATACAGTATTTAAGAAGGGGTTCTGTAAAATGTGCAAATACATTTGATAGAAATCATTTTCTAGTAATCTTTTGAAAAGGTGTGTTTCTTTCTGCACCCATAATCCCCCACTTTCCTGTGGCTCCCTGGGGATGCCAAGCCATTGATGCAGCCCTCTGGCTCTCCCCGGACTGTACAGTTTGGGACCCAAGAAAATGTCTGTGAGTACCCATGATGTAGTCCAATGTCATTCTGTCTGCTCATCAGGCTGGCTTCTGAACGCAGAGAAGCCTTGAGCTGGTTGTGCTCTTAGTCACTGATGGTTAATCATAGATGAAGGAGAAGTGGATACTCCTGTTTTCCGGACCGGTCAGCTGCCTTTGACGCCACTGTTCATGCTGCCATGGTGCTGAGGTTGGCCGATATAGGCATTGGTGGTAAAGCGTTAAAATGATTTGCTTCTTTTTTGTCTGAAAGTAGACAAACTGTACCCATTCCATCACAAAGAGTGTCAGTTTGCTTGTGTTCACCTTGACAGGGAAGGGAACCTCTCCTGGCAGTTGGGGCTGAACTTATCCTATTGAGTGAAATCAGGCTGTGCCCTGCTCCATTTGAAACATTCCAGCTGGAACTACCAGGCTAGGTCCTCTCTGACCAGAAAATAGAATAGTATTACAAATGCCTGATGTAGACATCTGGTTCAAGCACTCTGACTGACATAACTCTTTCCACAGGCTGGTGAACCATCTCAGCAGTTTGTTCAGTGCTGCTATAGCCCATCACCTCTATTAACGTGAGGATCTATGGCCATTGGCAGGTAATGTGAACACTATACAAATCCTATGAATAAAATAATATAAACAGGCATGGTAAAAGGCAAAAGGTCTCACCTGTGAAAACTATTGGGTTTGCAATGTTTTTTTTCGGATGGCTGCTATGTGGGTGCACTCAGATGCAGCGGACATCTTTAAATGAATTTTCATTCTTGGAAGATAAACATTCAAAATGGGCACTGTACATGCCTACATATGCATGGTGTCCAATGCTGAATGAATTCATTATTGTTTGAATAGTTTTTGTCTCTAACTTTAATAAATTTCACTCAAAGATGGCAACCATGAGTGCACATGCATGCGTGGTGGCCATCTTTGAATTAAATTAGTTTTCTTCGAAGAAAACCATACAAAAATAGCTGTTATATGTGCATGTGTGGCAGCTATCTGTAAATGTTTTTCTTTTACTTCAAGGAAATTAATTATTTCAAATATCGCTGTGGCAAGTGCATGTGCATGTGCTGGAGCAGAGTTTTCTGTTGAAAATGTATTGAGTTTTAAGCTCTAGTTTTGTCTATATGTTATGTTTAAAATTACTAATTTATAATCATTAATTATTTGTTTTGTTGAAGGTCTAAATTAATCAACATTACTAATGAGAGAAACTACACGTGGGATGCATATATGTTGCTTAATAATAATGTGCAATTTTATTAAATGAGTGTCGCAAAAGTGCTATTTGTTTCGAGTTTGCGATTTTAAAATAACGTGTGCTAATGCTTCTTTATGTTGCAAACGGCTAGGTAATTACATACACATAAGGGTATTAGTGGGGATTAACATTGTATAATCATTATGATGTGGTAACGTTGTTTTGTGTTTCTTTTAATTAAGATGGTCCGTTTTGGCCTAAACAAAGATGGCTGCTATTTACAGCCTGCGCTCGAGTCATTGAATTTTGACGAGAGGCCTTGCTGAACATGGTTGAAAGTCACCTGACCACAGCCTCTGCCTGAATTAAAAGTTTCCGTGAGGACAGCAGCTCTGGGCATGAATCCAATTGTCCTTGGAGAAGGATTAAGCCACAATGAACAATGATAGATCTGCAGTGGCTATGCTATGGTACCGAGGAAGAGCATTCATAAAAGTATCGCTTGCAAACTCGAGTTTCCTTCTTCCGTGTTTTTTTATTTTTGTGATTTTTCCTGAGCGGAGGTTTTCTAAATGTTACCAAGTGACATCCTTTCCTGCTCGCTCTGCTCAGCGGCTCAACGGATATTCAGAATTTATTTGTAACTTTTATTTTGTCATTTTTGTTATAAATATGCTAGACTAGAGAGGGTCTGTGTTCATTGCGTTCATCGTGTTCATTGCGTTCTTTGCGGTCATTGCATTCGGGATTTTGAGGCCACATCTTCCTGAACCTATGCTGAGGACGGCAGCTCGAGAGACTTTACTGAGAGACCTGTCCTGACCCATTTAGCTAGAATAGGTAACTATGAGAATAATGATTTTGCTATTGATTGACTTTCATTTGAACTAATTTAGATAAACAACCATTTGTTTGAATTTCAGTGTCGGGTGATTATTTCTTTGTCATTTATTGAGTTTCTAATGTTTCCCCTATGTTTAAAATCATGACTCAGGACAATAACTTTATGGTCGCATTGACCTCGTTCTAGATGCAGATTGGTTTAGGTTTCTCTCCTATATTCAGTGTGGATAGAATAATAGTGTGAATTCCAGTGTGTTGGGCCCTAGCGTATTATGAGTGTATGTGCGTGTGACTGTGGATTTACTCTGTCCGTGGAAGTAGGGAGAATTTGTATGCTCCGATCTGCAGCAGTTTCCTGGTAGCAGAGGATGGTTTTAGATTATTGTCTTGATCTGATAGATTGCTTGTACATAGGCTTTTTGATTTATTGATTTATTGGATTGATGTTGGTATATGTACTAATACTATATGTTGAGGTCGTCGTGTTGAGTTCTATGTAGTGTGTACGGCTTCTGGAACTTGGGAGCTGGTGACGGTTCCGTAGTGGGGCAGAGGGAAGTGAGTGCTGCTCTTGGGAAAAACGGGATTGTTGGAATTACCTGTACGTATGCAGGAAAAACGTGTGACAATTGAAGTTGCGCGTCACATTGTCTGGGTTCGGAATCAGTGACATCGTCGTGTGTTACTACTAGAGACATATTTTCGGTATAAAAGGAGTGCGTATGGTAGCGAAGGTTATCTGTGAAACTCTGGTCTTAAGTCCCAGGGATCCGTAAGGTTTGCCGTTAAAGCTTATCGCTGGAGAAGTAATAGGTATTCTCTGAGCTTGTCTGAAGGACTGGGCAGAGGTAAGCGCTGCTTGGTTAACGTGTGTTATAATTCTGTAGTGGGACAGACTGTTCGCTGTTCTCGGGAAAGGCAGGATTCTGTGTGGTTGTGCTATATTTTTCTGGTGTGAAAGTGCGTGAATGTATGAGCATTTAGTTGATTGTAAGACTCTTTGGAGCAGTCCTAGAGAAAACAGTTAATGGATGCATGTTAGAAGGGCAGAGTAGAGGGATGTGCTACTGTGTCAACGAGAGTGATTATTCCGTAGTGGAACAGAGGTAAGCGCTGTTCTAGAGAGAAGCGGGATTCTTGTGAGTAAGATTTTCTTTACTATTCTGTGGTTAGCGAAACAGACAATGGAGATGTTTATATGTTGTAACTAATAGTTTTTTTAGAATCTAAAACGAAGTCTACTGAGAAGGCTTTGTAAAGGAGGGGTAGACGAGTGACAGGAGACAGAGCAGAAGCTGCAGTCAGCGACCACTGACGTCAGAGACAGACCGCGCTGTGATTGGGTAGTGGATCAGAACAGTGCTCGCGCTGGGATTGGTGTGTTAGTGTGAGCCGCGCAGAGATTGGAAGGAGTACAGGGTGACGTAGACGCTCCAGGATTGGTGCGTAGGTGTGAGTCGCGCTGTTATTGGACAAAAGATCGTACAGTTGCGGAAGGGACTAGAGAATATTGGTAAACGATAAAATGTATTACCAACCAGAGGAAAAGAAAAAGAAATCCTTGTTCGGTAAAATTAAAAGATGGTTCGACAAGGATAAAAACATAATAACTAGAGAAGGTGAATTGCTACCTCCAACAAAAACTCCTGCATCCTTCATGGTTGCGAAATATGGGTATCATACCTGTATTTGGTTAGATAACTGGGCTAAGTATACTAAGGACGATGGTGTCTTAGCGTTCCCGGAACATGGTTTATTTAATCTGGCCGTGTTGAGAAATTTACGGAAAAAGATGATGTGTCTAGAGCCTAGACCAAGGCCGACACAGTTCGAGGCGTTGGTGGAATGGGAAGATGAGGTGCATGAGCGAGAAAAGCAGAGGAGTGGAGGCAATTATAGGTATATGTTTGGGAGGAAATATGATCGTGAAACTCATCATGATCAAATGAGGAGATGGCGAGATGCTAGTATGTCAGAGGGATTATATCCTATGAGGACAGTTGATGAGAAGGATGGATATCCAGAAGCATGGACAACTGAGAAGGCCGATTGCGTACTTCTCATCGACATTTGACCCTGTAGCTGTGGGTTTGCCAGGTTGCCTGAAAGCAGTAGCTGCTACATGCAGAAGTTTGGAACAGAGTGAGGGTATAATATCGGGATATCCTGTAAGGGTATTCGTACCTCATGATGTGGCTATTCTTTTGACTAGAAGCAGGACTCAGTACATGTCGCATAGTCGGCTGACTAAATATGAGAAAATCATTCTGGGAGCATCAAATGTGACTCTTGAGAGATGTGTGAATGTGAATCCAGCAACGTTGTTACCAGATGCTGAAAATGTGAATGTGGGAGATGATGTTGATCATGATTGTTTGGATGTGCTTGACTACTGCACAAAACCCAGACCAGACATAAGAGATTTGCCATTACCAGAGAGTGATCATGTGCTGTTTGTGGATGGATCATGTCTGAGGACTCATGATGGTGTGTTAAGTGCAGCATATGCGGTGTGCAAGGTTTCAGAAGTTATGGAAGCCTCGCCTTTGAAAGGAGTGAGATCTGCTCAAGTGGCTGAATTGGTGGCATTGACAAAAGCTTGCAAGATTGGGAAAAATCTGAGAGTGACTGTGATGACTGATAGTCAGTATGGATTTGGAGTCGTTCATGACTTTGGCCAACTTTGGCTACAGAGAGGTTTCTTGACGTCGAGTGTGACTCCAATAAAGAATGCTGAAGTGATTGGAAAGTTGCTTGAGGCGATACAGCTGCCTAAGGAGCTAGCAGTTGTGAAGTGCGCTGCACATGGACAAGGAGATGATTTTGTTACTCTTGGTAATCGTTTTGCAAATGACATTGCACAGTATTGTGCAAAGAACAATCATTCGATTAATAGGGCACGAGAAAAGGAAATGTCTTTTTGTTCTGTGATGTTTACTAATGTCCTAGAAACGTGGGATGAAGTGAAACAGTTGCAGGATGAGGCAGGAGATGAGGAAATGAGAGATTGGATCAAGGCAGGTTGTGCCCCAAGAGAGACAGATCATGTTTGGATCTATAGAGATGGTAGACCACTCATGCCCAATTCCATGCTGTCGACAATGGCAAGAATGTATCATGGCCAGGGACATCTGGGGAGGGATGCAATGATTAGGTCATTCAAGCAAACCTGGTACAATGCAAAGTTCAGGTTAATTGCAGAGAGTATCTGTCAGAGATGTTTGATTTGTCAACAGTTCAATACTGGAAAAAAGACAGTGGTGAGCCTAGGAACAATAGGCAGAGAAGGAAGTCCTTTTACCAGAATGCAAATAGATTTCATTGAAATGCCCCAAGTGAACAGATTGAGGTATGTTCTAGTGGTAGTCTGTTTGTTCTCAAGATGGGTGGAGGCCTATCCGACTAGGAGAAATGATGGAATAACAGTTGCAAAGTTACTGTTAAGAGAGTTGATTCCTAGGTACGGGTTCCCAGTGACAATTGAGTCAGACAGAGGTGGACACTTCTACAATGAGCTCATGGGTTTAATTTGTGAAGCATTGAACATACAGCGGAAGCTACATTGTGCATACAGACCAGAGGCTTCTGGCGTCGTTGAACAGATGAACGGCACAATAAAAAACCGAATAGGTAAGATGTGTTTAGCCACTGGAATGAAATGGCCTGATGTCTTGCCTCTAGTGCTGATGACTATTAGGTCTACTCCAGATAGAACCACAGGTTTGAGTCCGCACGAAATCTTAATGGGACGTGCGATGAGACATGCTTTCGTGCCTGTCAACAAGTTGATGACAATAACCGATGACATGATTTTGGATTACTGTAAAGGCCTGGCTGACGCAGTTCATTCTGTGTTTCACCAGGTTGGAGAAGACGCTACCACACTTGAGAAGAAGCAAGCCCATGATCTGAGTCCAGGAGACTGGGTGAGGATTAAAGTACACAGAAGAAGAAGAAATTGCTTGGTTCCAAGGTGGGGAAGGCCAAGACAAGTTATTCTGACTACGACAACTGCAGTAAAGTGTGCTGGTGTGAAAAACTGGGTGCATGCAAGTCATACTCTGAGAGTTCCAAATCCAAAAGAAGGGACTGGTAAGGAGTATTTTGAAGAGTCAGATTCTAGTGATAATGTAGAAACTGAACCAGTGAGAAGGAGAAAGAATCCTGAAAGGGGTGAAGGAGAAAGAGAGTCAGGTGATTCTTTTTTCTTTCCAAGAGAGGCTTCAGGAGAAACATTGAGAGTCTCAGAGGAGAGATCGGATTCTGTAAGAGTGCCTGAAGTTCCAACAAGCAGTGGAGAAGAAAGAAGAGAAAAGAGCAATTCCACAGAGACTACCCCTGAATCAGATGAGGAGGTTGAGAATCCACTTGAGATTATACCTGAAGAAGCAGGGTCAGTAGAAGTTAGAGAGGGACAGATTGCGGAAGACCCCCGAGGAGGTGTAGGGAACATTCCTGATAAGCCAGGTGAAGGGACAAGTAGACAGCAAGAAGATTGCGTGTCGGAGACCCGAGGAGGGACAGAAATAGGGAAATCTCAATCGGTGGTGGAAAAGACTGTGAAGCGAAAGAAAATTGTTGAAGAACAAGAGGCAAATGAAACAGAATCAGATGAGAGTGAGAATGAGAAATCAGAGGGTCGAGTTCTGAGAAAGAGAACTTGGATTGGAGAAAGAAATAATAAAGAAGTGAGACCGAAGAGGGTTGTAAGAGGAGATCTTTGGCCTAACAGAATAAAGAGGCTGAGGTACAGACTGACACGAGCAAGCGCAAGTTCAAGTTCATCGAAAGCTGAACAGGTGAACGAAGTGTCAAGTCAGAATAAAGCAAAAGGTGAAAAACAGAAGGTCTCAAAAGAACCAGAGGAGATCAAGAGAATCAGAAAACCTAACCAGAAGTATAGGTCGCCGGAATGGACGTACGTGGCACTGTCTGAAGGTGAAGAGACAGAAAGTCAAGGAAATCCAGAGGGGACTGTACGTGAAGTGGTTGAGGAGAAAACTGTTGGAATCCTGAAAGTTATCTTGACTGACATTGGAGAAGAGTCGGATGCTCAGGATGTTGTTGAAGATCTGATACAATTCGATGTTGCTAAAGAAGAAGTGAAAAGTGGTGAGAATCCAAATTGAGTGAATTAAAGGAGTCACTTGGAGGAAAGTGAAGAGAAGAAATCTGAAATTAGCTGTTTGAAATAATCTAGTGTTCTAGTGTTTCAGTAGTGGAGTAGAAGAGGCTAAGTCAAAAGACACTGCCAAAGCAGTAAAATGGCTAACACAGAAAATGATCAAAGTAGATGTGCTTTCTTGAAAAGATGGTGTAGAGTGTGCTGCTGCTGTACTGGATTATTAATGCTGTTATGGGGTGTACTAGCTTTACTAGTTACTTTTAGAGTTACAATAGGTACTTTTGGAATTCATACTGAAAATGTGACCAATGTAGAGAAGAGTTCACAGAAAGTAGTTCCAACTAGAATTAGTAACATTTACATACATAAAGATAGGTCAATTAATGATTTTTCTAGCAATGTTTTTTCAAAGTTGTTGTACGAATACGTAAAGACAATGGAAGTTAGGGATTGCTACGTCTGTATGCAATTACCTGCATCCGTTTCAGAAGGTGTTACTTATCACCATTTACCGGCTACATATGGAATTTCATGTAGTGTGTTAAGTAGTGTTTTTTATTTGTTAGGGAAAATAGATTATGAGATGTCTAACAAAGATAACATTTTTGGGCAATTGCCTATGAACAAAAAGCTGAATCCAGCTAAAGAAGCTAACATTTTTGGTGAGATTTTTATTGAGAAAGAAGAATTAACATTAGATTACATTTTTAGAAACAATTTAACTTGCAGTTTGAAAGAAGAGGAGAAGGCTTTCCTAAACATGGCAGAGGAAAGAAGAATGAGTATGCATGAAAAGGCAGGGAAATATAAAGTGAGTGAGACAATATGGGATATTGAGATGGGAAAGGAATTGAGGAATGGGGCTAGTCCAACTTTAGCTTTAGATGCACCACAGAAGGGTAAACTATGCATTACCAGAAGGAAATCCCAATATGATAGGTATTTTGTTGGGACTAGTGAGTGTCATGATACATACTTCATTGCAACAGGATGGGGTTTTAAAGGTGGAGAAGATCCAGTTTTCCCAGGAGTGTATTATGTTTGTGAGAACAAGGCTTATTACAGGTTGCCTGACCATTGGTATGGCACGTGTTATGTGGGCCTGGTCTTTCCAAAGATTTTTCATATAGATAGAATAGAAGATGTAGAACATATTAATTTACTAACACGTTTTAAGAGAGAAACTTGGTCAGAAATCGTAGGTGATATTTTTGGAGCTTTAATTCCAGCAGTGGGAATTTCTTTAAATGCATATGGAATTCGGAAACTGTCAACAGTGGTGGATCGCTTATCGACAAGTACCGCTGGAGGGTTTCTTTTGGTAAATACGGAGATGATTGCCGTACGTGCCATGTCTATGCAAAATCGACTTGCCCTTGATATTCTATTGGCCAAGGAGGGTGGAGTCTGTGGAATGCTGAAACTTGAACATTGTTGCACTTACATTCCTGACGAAAGCAAAGATCTAAAGGTCTATATCAAAAATATTACTGATTTGCATGAGGAATTAGTACCACTGGAAGCTGAAAGTATCTGGACTAAAATAGCTAATAAGATAGTTGCTGTTAAGAGTTTTATTGCTAAGATAGGTAGTACCATTATTGGTAAAATATTATTTCCATTGACATGCGTAATTGTTGCTTTACTGATACTAAGATTGGGGTGTTTGTGTTGTAAAAACAGGGGAGGGAAAAAGAGAATAATTAGAGGAAATGCTGAAAAGAAACAAAAGAGGTCAAAGAGAGACCCACAAGAAATAGAATTAGAAGAATTGAGGGAGAGTGTTTACTTAGAGTCAAAGAGGGATGATGTGAGAGAGTCTGGTGTTTAATGTTGTGACATAAAAGACATTTTCAATTTCTCCTAAAATTGGGACAAAATTTTTTTTTGGGGTTGGTTTTTGTGGTGATAATATATCACCAAAGGGGGGATTGCTGGAGCAGAGTTTTCTGTTGAAAATTTATTGAGTTTTAAGCTCTAGTTTTGTCTATATGTTATGTTTAAAATTACTAATTTATAATCATTAATTATTTGTTTTGTTGAAGGTCTAAATTAATCAACATTACTAATGAGAGAAACTACACGTGGGATGCATATATGTTGCTTAATAATAATGTGCAATTTTATTAAATGAGTGTCGCAAAAGTGCTATTTGTTTCGAGTTTGCGCTTTTAAAATAACGTGTGCTAATGCTTCTTTATGTTGCAAACGGCTAGGTAATTACATACACATAAGGGTATTAGTGGGGATTAACACTGTATAATCATTATGATGTGGTAACGTTGTTTTGTGTTTCTTTTAATTAAAATGGTCCGTTTTGGCCTAAACAAAGATGGCTGCTATTTACAGCCTGCGCTCGAGTGATTGAATTTTGACGAGAGGCCTTGCTGAACATGGTTGAAAGTCACCTGACCACAGCCTCTGCCTGAATTAAAAGTTTCCGTGAGGACAGCAGCTCTGGGCATGAATCCAATTGTCCTTGGAGAAGGATTAAGCCACAATGAACAATGATAGATCTGCGGTGGCTCTGCTATGGTACCGAGGAAGAGCATTCATAAAAGTATCGCTTGCAAACTCGAGTTTCCTTCTTCCGTGTTTTTTTATTTTTGTGATTTTTCCTGAGCGGAGGTTTTCTAAATGTTACCAAGTGACATCCTTTCCTGCTCGCTCTGCTCAGCGGCTCAACGGATATTCAGAATTTATTTGTAAGAGGGTCTGTGTTCATTGCGTTCATCGTGTTCATTGCGTTCTTTGCGGTCATTGCATTCGGGATTTTGAGGCCACATCTTCCTGAACCTATGCTGAGGACGGCAGCTCGAGAGACTTTACTGAGAGACCTGTCCTGACCCATTTAGCTAGAATAGCTAACTATGAGAATAATGATTTTGCTATTGATTGACTTTCATTTGAACTAATTTAGATAAACAACCATTTGTTTGAATTTCAGTGTCGGGTGATTATTTCTTTGTCATTTATTGAGTTTCTAATGTTTCCCCTATGTTTAAAATCATGACTCAGGACAATAACTTTATGGTCGCATTGACCTCGTTCTAGATGCAGATTGGTTTAGGTTTCTCTCCTATATTCAGTGTGGATAGAGTAATAGTGTGAATTTCAGTGTTTGGGCCCTAGCGTATGATGAGTGTATGTGCGTGCGACTGTGGATTTACTCTGTCCGTGGAAGTAGGGAGAATTTGTATGCTCCGATCTGCAGCACATGTGTTGCAGCAATCTTTGATGAAAACCATTCAAAGACCGCCTCTGTGACGAAGTGTGCACGTGCATTGGAATTCTTTTGAATGTTTTTTACTTATGTTTTAACAAAATATATTCTAAGATGGTTGCCAGAAGTTCATCTAAATACGCAGTGGCCATCCTTGAATGACTTAATAAAAAATTAAAAAAATTAAATTTGTCCACCGTGCATGTGTGGCAAGGATCTTTGAGTGGTTAAAAAACATTTTAAGCTGCCCACCCTTCTGTACACAGAGGCAGATATACAGAGGCAAACAGGGTCCACAGCCCGAAAGGCATGCAGAGCAATTGGGCGGGGGCGGGGATACATTGTAACAATGAGACAGGTAGTTGGAAAGGTTGTCAGAAGGTGGGCGGGGGAGAATATAGGACCCAATGTATTTATTTTCTGATAAAAGAAAACAATCACAATTTGCAACTTTCTTTGTGACCAGAAATTTACTTTGTGAACTGACCTATGTATTGATAGGTTAGTTCACAAAATAAGGAATCGGAGTGTGTCGCAGTCTGACCAAACCAATTAGCTATAACTGTGTACTCCACACATTGCAGGACACTCTGATTGATGACAATCACAAGGATGATTACCTGCAATGCCCACTGACCACCATGATTGCCTTTAAATAAAGAAATTTTTTTTTGTCAAAGCATCTTGATTTCCTTTAAGGACTGAGGGCTAGTTTAAAATAAAATATATATCTTTTAAATGGCTTCTTCTCTTTCTCCCAACAGATACTTGTATTTGCAGGTGCCAGAGTTGAAGAAATAGTTGTAAATAAGGTAAAGCTGGGCAACCGTCTGCGGCATCTATTTTTATTTCATGTGAAGGTCCTGCCTCCAGAGAGAACTGTGAAACCTGGGATCCATCAAGTAAATGCACAATGAAGATGCAGCTGTGCCTAGGCTTAACAGACCCTAAATCTGTTTGCCGGCTGCCTATGTGGTATCTTCTTTAAGGTATATTGAATGGTATAGACGTATTCATAGATAAACAAGTTACTGAAAGAAATATGTTTGAGCGTCCCTTCTCATGGGTGACCCATATAGGGTTAAATTGAGAAGGGGTAGAGTTTGCAGGGTCTAGGGATGCTAGGCTACTCTGGACAATAATATTATACAGTTATATTCTATCCTAGAACTTGCATGGGCCTCTGGCAAGAGGCCTAGTGTGCAAGTGTAACACCTACATTATTTTATCCTACATATGTTAAGTGTGGTTCAAGCGTACACACATGCATCCACTGCATTCACACATTTCACATACGGATGTTCATGGCTGAGACCTGGCTGTTGACAATGACCATTTCACAGGTTAGTCCTTTCTTAGTGATACATAGGTTAGAATCAGCAATTGCAGCGATTGACTCGTTATTTCGCATACCATTACTTCGCAGCTTTTTACTTCGATGTTTTCGCTTAGCAAATACCTTTAATACGCAAGTTTTTAGTTCGCATACCTTTACATTGCAAGAGTTAATGTATGCGAACTAAAAACTTGCCTAGTAATAACAACAGACATTTACCCCTCTTTTTTTTCCTAACCCCTTTTTTGAATGTAAAAAAAAGCAACACTGCACTAAATACAAATACACTACCCTACACATCACAAACTCTAAAACACTACCCAAACCCTCAAACACTACACTACCCTACACTACTCAAACACCACTACACTACCCTAAACCGTAAATCACTACCCCCTGGACAACCCTCCCCCTTCCCCCAGCCCGCTCTCTACACTCAAACCCTACCCTGCACGCACCCCGACACTATCCTAAACCCGAAAACACTACCCTACACTACACAAACACCACTACACTACCCTAAACCCTAACTCACTACCCCAGCACGACACTGCCCCTACCCCCAATCCTGTCCCTACTCCCAAACACTACCCTGCACACACCCCCGACACTATCCTAAACCCTAAAACAGTACCCTACACTACACAAACACCACAACACTACCCTAAACCCTAAAACACTTCCCACAGCACGACCCTACCCCTACCACCAAGACGGTCCCTACATTGAAACACTACCCTGCACGACCTCCTGACACTACCCTAAACCCTGAAGCACTACCCTACACTACACTAACACCACAACACTACCCTAAACCCTAATACACTACTCCCATCATGACCCTGCCCCTAGCCCCAAGACTGTCCCTACACTTAAGTACTACCCTGCACGACCCCCGACACTACCCTAAACCCTAAAACACTACCCTACACTACACTAACACCACAACACTACCCTAAACCCTAAAACACTACCCTACACTAACACCACAACACTACCCTAAACCCTAAAATACCACCACCATCACAACCCTGTCCCTATCCCCAAGATGGTCCCTACACTGAAACACTACCCTGCACGACCCCCCAACACTACCCTAAAACCTAAAACACTACCCTACACTACACTAACAACACAACACTACCCTAAACCCTAAAACACTACCCCCAGCACGTCACTGCCCTATCCCCCATTACTGTCCCAACTCCCAAACACTACCCTTCAAGTCCCCGGACACTACCCTAAACCCAAATACACTACTCTACACTACCCTTAAACCAAAAAGACTACCCCCTGCACAACCCTCCCCCTACCCTAAACCATTAAATACTACACAGCCCCTCTTACCTCTCTCTCCTTGGTTCCTTGGTTCCTGTCTTCTCCGGCTTCCTGCATCGTCAGTGTTGCACGTCGTTGTGATGAAACCGAAACGCGTCTGTTTCCACACAACGATAAGGATAGCCTTTACTTCACAAGCATTACAACGCACGCCATGTATCAACTTGCGTAGTAAAGGCTACACGTTGTAACATCGCATGCGTTGTAACGCTTGCGAAGTAATGGTACGCAGTTTAACAGCCGCGTACTAATGGATGTTTACCATTGCAGCATGTCTTGAGGCTTTCTTGGACACACTTAACACATATGCTCTTGTTGATGTTCATGTCTCGGTATGTGGAATCTAATAACCAATTTTTGAAGCAGATACCTGATTCGTATTTCGGATTGCCACAAAAAGTAATATCTCAAATAAATCTGTTCTCTACTAAGGATCATTTCAGGAGGGTGTTGTTAAAAGACTGTTCCCCAAAACAATATCATGCCTTTGTGAAACACCACAGAATCTAACTCTTTGCTTTAAATATGTGTATGATGGTTGAGGGTAGCACAACATAGCTCTGTGTATTGCATGATGAGAGCATGTTGTCTAGCAGGTCCCTCATAAACATGGAGTAGCAGGTTGTAAATACATGTTCTGTGACTCAGTGCATGTGTACACCTCAGGAGCTGAGTAAAGTGCTAGATGTGTTAGAAGCTGGTACACCACTCATATAGCAGGTTAAGCTTGAAGTAGTGCTTGACTTTAATTTACAAGCAAGTTTAATACACTCCTGGGGCTGTCCTGCTGTGGTTGCTTGTGCCTCCATACATGCTTGATGTCAGGGGAGAGCATGTGGCATAACAGGCAGAGCTTCAGACTTTGGAGCTGGGGAACCAGGTGGCCTATTAGTATGGCGGGCGGATCGCCACCGCCAGCCCGGCGATGGCAATCCGCCCGCCATCAGTCCCTGTTTTACCCCCCGCCATATTAGTATGGCGAGGGGTACCGCGGCGGACGGAAAGACCGTCTGTCGCTTTTCCGCTGGTCGGCAATCGTTACGATTGCCGGCTGGGCGGAAAAAGGCCATAACATGGTGGCGGTGCCTTGCAGGCACCACCATCCATATTATGATGCCTGCGGTGGGGATGCCTTTCCATGGCTGAGACTTCGCCATGAAAAGGCATGCAGGAAAATACTTTGGGGCCCATTGTGGGCCCCCAGGGGGGTTGTGGGGGGTGGGTGGCCGCACTGGGTGGTACCTATGGTATCCCCCTTCATTGCCATGCACAAGGTGGCAGGCAAAGTGCGGTGCCACATGGACTTTAACATTGCGGCGGGTGCTGCTTACAGCACCGCCCGCCGCAATGTTAAAGTCGAGGATGCGCCCGCCAGTGTGGCGGACGCATCCTAATTGACTTGGTGTGACTGCCGCACCTTTGGCGATCGTCCCGTTTTCCGTTATGGTTGCGGGCGGACAATGTCAGCCCACCATCGTAATGGGGCCCCAGGTTCGAGTCTCGTCATGAAACTCACAGTCATCCTGTGATTATGGGCAAATCAGTTAGGGCCTTATTATGAGTACAACAGGACTGGCATACTCGCAGTGGCGCTCTGACCACTGCCACACCACGGGCCTGCCCACAGTATTCTGAGTGTGACTGTCGGACTGCTACAACCACTCAGGATCAAGGATCCCGCAGAGGTCACACTGTGGTCAGGAGCAATACAATGCTGGTGGTTCCGCTGCAGCACCACCAAGCATAATCTGAGTTGCCCATTCACCGCTCTTTTCATGACGGTGAGCCCGCCATGGAAAGGGTGGTGGAGAGGCAACCCATGCTGCTCCTGGGCCTGGGGGTGCATGCAGGGGGGCACATGTTGTGCCCCCTAGGAATTGAACCCTTGTTCCTGCATGGTGTGACATGCATTCCACACCATACAGGAATGTGCTACAGGTGCTGTCACGGTGGCAGGCTGCATGTTAGGATCTTCTATGAGCTTAACAACCCACTGCCACGAGACCGCCGCAGCTCCGCCCGCTGTGGATTACAATCATAATCCAGCAGGCGGACCACAGCTTTGGCGGTCCTCCAGTGGACGGCGTGGTGGTGGCGCCACAGGAGGACCACCAAACTCATAATAAGGCCCTTTGTCTTCCTATGCCTACCAAACATCAATAAGTCCTTGTGTAATGTAACTGGTGCTCATGTAAAGAGCTTCCGGTCGAGTTCGCACTATATAAAAATTGCAAAAAACAAACAAAAAAACTGTACTGTATATGTGGAAAAGGCAAGAAATGTTCTCTTCTGACGTGCATGCTCACAAATATATCTGCATATACAGATATTTTTTTTGCACCTATTAATCACCTTTCCACTGTTGGCATATTTCCATGTAAACTATGACAATCAACTATTAGCGAGTCGCATAAATTAAAGGTGTGCAAAGTTTTCTTTACCTACGCAAAGTCTTGTGTTGACTCCATTTAATGTCCTGCCAATAATTAGCAGTTTCTATTTTTTTCTACATCTTGGGGTAGTTTTTCTATGGAAACTGACGATATTTTCTCCTAGGTGCTAGCTGGCGCTGAAAATGAAGGTGCCATTTTCTTAGTTATATTTAAATATTGTCGCCCGCATGACTTAGAAAGTATATGTTTGTTGCAACCTCTTTTTCATAAAACAGCTTAATTAGGGTGGGTTAGTCCAAGGTTTGCACATTTATACCCCAGTCTAATGAAAAATAGTAATTCCTCAACCTCTGCAAACCAGCCTGTGTGTGTGTGTGTGTGTGTATATATATATATATATATATATATATATATATATATATATATATATATATATATATGTATGTATATATCTACATATTTTCGTTAAACCAAACGCCCTTGCGCTCAGGAATGCACTCGACAATGCTCTCACAGTGATTGCCTCAATGCAGCACACATTTCCTAAGTCCATAAATTAAAACCATGCCCGACGCGTTTCGAGGCCAGCGCCTCTTAGTCATAGGCTTTACACAGAGGCATAGAATGGCTCACCTGTTTGTTAATCAAATTTATTACGAGAAACTGCCTTTAGTGGGCGTGGCTTACAGTAAACGCCGCATTGCAAGTTGGTTAATGTAGTCCAACAGGTAAGTGCAGTATATATATATACTTCGTGCCGTATTTTAGAATACTTTTTTTATAGCTTGCACATAGTCAGACCTGTTCTGAGTTGTTGGTAAATTGCATGTGCAAATTGGTCATTTTCCGACTATTCTCAAATTGTGTATGATTTTAACATACGGATACCAAATCAAAATTAACAGTTCCTTAATTTTTTGGAGTTACTAAAATAACGACTCTCAAAATAATATCTTCACAAAAAAGCTCTGCAAACATCTTTAGTACATTGGAAAACAGTGTTTTTGTGATCAGTAAGCAGTTTGCGTCTGATTACTGATTTGCAAACGCTTCGCACATCTGACAACAACATTTAATCCCATCAGGTCATACACTTTCTCAATCTAGCTGGAAGGGAGGTAGAATAGAAAATGTCACCCAATCAATGTATGCAGTTTCTGTAGTGTTTATTGGTCCGGTGTTTCAATACTAAAGTTCACCTGTTTTAGTGATGCATTTTCAGTAATGTTTTTAAAACTGGAATAAGAATAATCAATCTCACCATCCCTAATTCATACTCTTTCCTTAAATTAGTTAGGGATGTGTTAGAATAGTAAATCCCACCCCCCAATTTATGCACATTCTCAGATTTCTGTTGACTTGTGTAAGAAAAATAAATCATGCCCACTTTAGGCATTTTCATCCCCCCCTTCAATGCATGCACTTTCATCATTTTCTGTCAGATTGGAGTTACAACAGTATGTCCCTTCCCTCAATATATGAGGTTTCTGCACATTATAGTTGAATTGTAATTAGAATAGTAAAGTGTACTGTCCTCTTCCCTACCCTTGAATGTATGCACTTTTCTCAGCGTCTGTAGGCCTGTGTTAGAATAATAAATCTCACACTCACCAATTTATGTACTTTCCCAGTGTTTGTAGGGTTTGAGATAATGCAGTGAATTAATAGTTTTTAATATTATTTTTGATGGTTCTTTTTCAGATAATAATCTTAACAAAGAATTGTGTTATGTTTCTGATTTTTTAAAGATTTTTTATTATTTAACAAATAACAATTGTAATTGTATCTCAATAATGAATGAATAATTAACATATTTTTGGATATGTTGATTTGGATTTATTGAATTGATATTTTTTTAAATAAAATAATAAATGTGTACATTGTAATAATTTGGTTTAAAATAACTAAATATAGGTGTACATAGGTCGTTTATATTTTCAATCCATTAACTATATCATCTAATGGAAAAAGACTGCAATTAATTTATTTTGCAAGTAAAAATATATCTTGGATAATAAATGTATACAAGTTTTTGTTTGTAATAGTTATATTAGTTTAACAAATTAAATATGTTTTTAACTTGTAAATACTGTTTGTATTATTTTGAAAGGATTATATATTTCTATAAATAAACTTAATTGTAACTGAAACTTATATTTTAATGTTTGAAAATATGTTTCAAACCACTCTTTCAAAATATTTGTGTTCTATGATTTTTGCATTCAATTATATTATATTTTTTATGTGCAATATTTTTAAGTTTATGTTTTTAAGAGTTGATTTTTTTGTTCATACCATATTTTTAATGTTGAGCTTTCTGTTGTCGAAATTGTTGTAATTTATATTAAAAGTATATCAAATTAATGTTTTTATTCAATATTTTTACATTGTTTTTTATTGTCATGATATTTTTATAGTCGATATTGTGGCATACAACTCTGACACACCATGGCACTTTACAGTTTAAAATGTATTCAGAACTACAAAAAATATTTACAATAGTAAATAAAGTTCAGCTTTACCTCCCACAAAGAAAAAAGGCAAAGTAGACATCCAAATATCAGAAAGGTGTAAATGTTAAACATGTTTCCTTAAGATACCATACAATAGGCCATATGTAAGAATCTTTTCTCTGTTTGCAAACGAGCATTTTCTGATGTACCAAACCCTACTTGCGATTCGGTAAGCTATTACGGAATCGCAAATAGGGTTTGCGACTCAGTGTTAGGAAGAGGCATGTTTAGAGCGTTGCTTCCTCATACTGATTTGCAGCGTTATGTAAGAATGTTTTGCAACCGGGAATGTGGTTGCAAAACATTTGCAGTTACCACCAACTTCAAGTTGGTGGTAACTCATTTGCAAAGAGGAAGGGGTTCCAAAGGGAATGTTGGCGCAAATGTTTTTTTAAGAGCAGGCAGTGGTCCTACGGTAGCTTTTCATTTTTATTTTTGAAATGCATCCCGTTTTCCATTTAGGAAAATGGGCTGTATTACAAAACAAAATATTGCTTTATCTAAAAAGCAATCACAGGCTTCGTCATCTGCTGACCTCAGTGAGCCACCATCCTGAGAGTGCCAGACATTCCCAATGGGTCGCAAACTATGACCTGCCTCATGAATATTAATGAGGCTGGACCCTTGCGACCCATTGGAAATCGCAAACAGTGTAAAATACACTGTTGTACATAGCTGTTTGCAATTTCCTAATAGCTAATCACAAAAGACGATATTAGGAAGTCACAAATGGAAGTCTATGTACATTTGGTCAAATGTTACTAATATGTGTACCACAAAAGTTGCTACTAATAATTGACTAAAGAAGTGAAATCATTCACCTGGGCCAAAATTTCACTGAGTCTTAAAATATAAAAATTGTATACTGCCATGGAATGAAGCAGAAAAGCAGACTACTGGGGGCTACTCACAAAGGTAAACTTACATTTGAGTAAATCCACACATGTAAGTTTACTCCTAAACTTATGAGTAGGTACCTGAACGCCTAGCTTGTCACTTGCCTGTGGCATGTTTCAGACTAAACCTCAGATCCCTAGGTATTCTCCCTGTGGTTTTCCTGACCAGGTTTTCCCACTCATCGTTCTTACCGCCAACAGAAGCCCCGCCCACGCTTGGACCTACTTAATGCAGGCTGCAGTGTGACTGTACCGCTGGCATGCAGAAGGCATGCCAAAGGCAAGCCCATCTGCACCTGTCTGCACCTGTACCGCGCCCAGCGCCTTGAACCTTTGCCCTTGTACCCTGTGAAGCTATGCCATCGCTTAGCTCTACACTCCCCACCCCAACAAACACTGCTACTGCATCGACTTACACTCCTCGGTAGGACCTTTCACCTGCACCCACTGCCACTTCATCTGCTACTGCACACATACCAGCCCACTGACCAGCTCAACCCCAAACACACCACACATACCACCTGAACAAAAACACCAACTCGCAAACACTCCTCTTAACACTTGTTCACTATACAAGCATTCCACTGTATTATTGGACCTCATCTCCACCTTCGCACCCAACATGGTGTTCCTCTGAGACCTGGCTCAGCTCCACATCCACCCCAGACATTGTCAGAGTGATCCCTAATGGATATAAAATCACCCACCAGGACCGCACCAACAAGTCGGGAGAAGGAACAGCCATCATCCACAAAGAGACCATACAGTGTACCTCCACCATCGACAACACCACCACCACCACCATCGAACATCTCAACTTCAAGCTTCAGATAGATGACAAGACAACCATCAGAGGCACCCTTACACACTGACCCCCAGGCCCGCTTTCCTGCTTCTGCAACACCATTGCAGACTTCATTGCGCCCCTAGCCATAGACTTCAAGGACTACATCTTCCATGGTGACCTAAATGTCCACATCGATGACCCCAATGACAAAAACACCCCACACCTCCTTGACAGTGTGAGCAGCCTCAGATTGACGCAGAACATCCACAACCCTACACACACCACAGGACACAGGCTGGACCCAATTTTCACCTCCAGCAACCATGTCAAATACAGCCATGCCTCAGAACCCACATGGACTGATCACTGCATCGTCCACTTCAGCACCTCCAGCCCCTACATTGCAACCCCCAAGATGAACAACGTTGCCCACCAGACATGATGGTACAAAATCTCAGAGACCAGCTGGGCGAACGCCCTCAACACCTCCAACCCTGATACTGCCACCAACAGGGAGTGAAAACCTTCAATGATTGGATCACCAACAGCATCATCCCCATCAAGAGCAACATCCAGAGAAAATCCTCAAAAAAGGCCAGCTGGTACACCCAAAAACTAAGAACTGCAAAACGGAACAACAAACAGTTGGAGAGAAGATGGCTCACTAGCAAGAACTTCACTAATTATTTTTATCATGACGCTAGAGACAGTTGTTGGAAGATTTCAATGTGAAGCTCTCATTGGTGGAAATAAAGTAGGAAAACTCTTTGTTTTTATTTATTTTCCCTCACACACCCTAGTGGTGTCATGCTTCATCATCGGGACACCGCGACCCCTACAAGTCGCGGTGGGCTCAACCAATATTCCAGGGAGCACTTAGGTCATATCATAGGCCAGGGGATACAAATTAAAAGTTCACAGTTAAACCCCAGTTTCCCTTTATTCTTGGGTTCAACAGGAATATTAAAAATAAAGACAGTAGGGTCCAATGGAATGTTATGGTCCTAAGACCCTAGGGCCAACATGTTTCGGTCCTCGTACGCCCACTGTTGTGGTGCTTGGACTTTCTTCAGGGCTATGTCGTCCCCTGGTGTATTTAGGAGATGGGAATTACCCTATCCTAATTATAATAAAGGGCAGGTAGCTGCTCCTTTTCAATCATTCTTATTTTAAATGACGTTACTCCATCTGTAAATGAAAAATAGAGGGGGAGAAGACAACAAAAGGGCATATGTTAGTGTACCGAACTCATAGGACACCAACTGCAGCCATTATGTAAGCAAACATCCCCAATTTGTCTCCAGCATGCTGTTATGTTTAGTGAATCTGTACCAAACATAGTGGATTAGACGCCACGTGTGATTGTTTTATGTGGCTATCATCTCATTTTTGTGTTCAGAAACCCAAATCGTTCACACCGTGCATTTTACACTCACTCATCTGTTAAAATATATTGTTTTGGTGAGTAATAAAGTTATTTGAAAAAAAGTGGTTTGCATATGTAATAAAATTATACACCAGAGTATCTTACCCCACGTTAGAGATGGTAATTGTCCGTGTGGACTCTCACCTACATGAGCGTATCCCTGGTATCGGTAATGGCGGTAGTGCGTTGAGCCAGCCATATGCAAACCCACGTCAATTTTCGAGTTGTTTGAAAGATTGTGGAAGCGGCAGATATGCAGCGAGAAACACACAAAACACAGGCGACACCGCCGTTATTATTTCTATGTTATATCCGCTATCAGACTAACTAGAAAGTACGGTAGTATTGATGCTGGTGTCTGGTTCGTAAGGCATTACTCACGGTTTTACCGGTCTCACCCCTCAGCAGAACCTATTTGGCGTGGAGTCCATCGGCTTTGAGCGATTGAAACTCGCTTGCACCATCTCTTTAAAAAGGAAGGAGGGAGTCTCCCCGGACTGTTCATTTCCGGGTGTTTGCGAATTATCGCGAGATTACAGCGCGATTTTACTCTTAGATTCCCAAAACTTTCTAAAAGTCCAAAAGCAATATTTAGTCCTCGGAGGAGAGGTTCCATTGTTGGATCGAAGGAACCTGTGGCATAATTGGGACGGCATCCGCCCGCCACTCAGAAGAGCGGAGGTGGGATGTTAACGGAGCCGTTTGCAATGGATTGTGAGATGTGTAGTTTAATCTGCTAGATGTATCTGCGAGTAGCAAAATTTAAACCCAGTGTCTTAGGTTTTTAGTATATGCGTGAAACATGTGCACGGTAATATACACATATTAGTGCCTTAGTCTACTGTGCAGCATCATGTGGAGCGCAAGAGTCAGTTGCAAAGCGCGTTTGGAAGTGCACTATATGGTTACTGTATATGAGAGGAGACTGGTGGTTTTTACGAGTGAGAGAACCGACTGTTCTCTTTCATAAACTGTAGGAACACACTATTTATTACCACGAACCCTCATGATTAAAAAAAGGGGGGGGGGTTGTTGTATATTCCACGATATGTCTATTATAACACCTCTTTGTGGGAGGAGAGTCTAGACATAAAAATACGTCTGTATGAGTCTATGCAGGGATAACCGACTGACATCTTTTATGAGCCGTAGGAAGGCACTATTTACTTATATGAAACCTCATGATTAAAAGAAGAATATGCTACGTGATATGTCTATTGTAGAACCACTTGATAGAACGAGAGTCTAGACATAAAAATTCGCCTGTGTATTAATCTAAGTAGAGACAGACAGTGATGATTCAGCTCTTTTTGTTTAGGTGATTCCAAGGAATGGAATCATTGAGCCCATGGATGTGGGTTTTTAGACGGTACACCCACCGTTGTTCACGTTCGAGCAACGATTTGGGTTTCTGAACACAAAAATGAGACGATAGCCACATAAAACAATCACACGTGGCGTCTAATCCACTATGTTTGGTACAGATTCACTAAACATAACAGCATGTTGGAGACAAATTGGGGATGTTTGCTTACATAATGGCTGCAGTTGGTGTCCTATGAGTTCGGTACACTAACATATGCCCTTTTGATGTCTTCTCCCCCTCTATTTTTCATTTACAGATGGAATAACGTCATTTAAAATAAGAATGATTGAAAAGGAGCAGCTACCTGCCCTTTATTATAATTAGGATAGGGTAATTCCCATCTCCTAAATACACCAGGGGACGACATAGCCCTGAAGAAAGTCCAAGCACCACAACAGTGGGCGTACGAGGACCGAAACATGTTGGCCCTAGGGTCTTAGGACCATAACATTCCATTGGACCCTACTGTCTTTATTTTTAATATTCCTGTTGAACCCAAGAATAAAGGGAAACTGGGGTTTAACTGTGAACTTTTAATCTTTATCCCCTGGCCTATGATATGACCTAAGAGCTCCCTGGAATATTGGTTGAGCCCACTGCGACTTGTAGGGGTCACGGTGTCCCGATGATGAAGCATAACACCACTAGGGTGTGTGAGGGAAAATAAATAAAAACAAAGAGTTTTCCTACTTTATTTCCACCAATGAGAGCTTCACATTGAAATCTTCCAACAACTGTCTCTAGCGTCGTGATAAAAATAATTAGTGAAGTACTATAAATTGTATTTGATTCATAACCAGGAGGGTGTACTTCTCCTTGTACCTCTTGACCCTTCAAATATACATGACCACATGGGTCTGTATAGGTAGTGTTTAACGTCACTAGCAAGAACACCTCTGCCACAGCAGCCTTCAAGACCTCCATCAACCTTTACCTGCTGAGGGCAACAAAAACGACAGTTCTTGCCGCACGCATTGAAACCAGCGCCAATATCACCAAGGAACTTTTCAACATCATTATGAAGTTCTCTAACCTGGCTGCCAGGGAAAACAACATCATACTCTCACACGAGCTGTGCGTCAACCTCACCCACTTCTTCCACAACAAGATCGCAACCATATACAGAAATTTTGAACCTTGACAGATATGCCACCACCGTAACTGACACGAACCACACACTGACCCCCTGGAACATCCTCTCCAACCAGGACACCATCTTCACCATGAAATTCATCCACTCTGGAGCTCCCACAGATACATGCCCGCACCACATCTTCAACCTCTGAAACAAAAGGATCGACCAGGAACTCACCACCATACTCAACACCTCTATCACCACTGCAACATTTCCCGGTGCCTGGAAACTCATCGAAGTCAGACCACTACTACAGACTCATCCTCTGGCTTCTCTGACAAACCCACATCATACCCTGAGTCAGGCAACTCCACTGGCTCCCCATACAGAAGAGATGCAAATTCAAGCTGCTGACCCACGCACAAAAGGCTCCACACAACCATGGACTTGCATACATTAGCCACCGCCTGAACTTCTACCAGCTGCCGAGAAGACTACGCTTCACCTCCCTTTCACTTGCCCATTCTCCCTGCATCTACTAAAGCAGAAGTGGGGGACTCTCCTCCCACAGTGCAGCAAAGACCTGGAAAAGCCTCCCCACACACCTCCGGGCCATCACCTCTCTTCTGGAATTCCGAATGGCCCCCAAGACCTAGCTGTTCGAATAACCCTGCAGGAACTGCAAGTGCCTGGATATCCTATCAGATGATTAGCCACGCTTTATAAATCCTAATTGATTGATTTATGAGTAACATTACTACTTTTAGCTAATCACCATTTCAGGGTGTAAAGGTCCTCAAAAGTGTAGATTTACTTGTCGCCACTCCCTATATTCATTCATGGGGCGGAACATAATTTACCAGTATAAAGTTACTACTTGTAACTTTTCACATATAGGCAGAGGTTTCCACAACTGGGGTGACAATCTCCCTATGGTAAAGTTTGTTAGTTTATTAAACTTAAATAAAAAGCTACAATATTTAATTCTTAAACATTAATATGATTATTTAAAATATCTATGTTAACAAAAGAACAAAATTAAAGTGGTAAAGCAATAATACCTTATATTTTCAAACGCATATCAATGATAGTTGGGGGAGATATCTCCACACAAAAGATAGGAGAGTGCTGACCTCCACATGTAGGTTAGTGAATAACATTTTGTGGCATTTAGTAGAACTATTATAGCACTAATAAATGTACTACAATATGCAGTTTGTTCATAGGCCCCATAAATCTCCTCTACAAAGCATACCAATTGGATCTTATCCTGCCACATCTTGGTGAAGCTTGAGACTCAGGAATGTGTGTCCATTGAAAGAAGCCTGATGGGCGATCTCACCAGATGTGTGATTCTGTATGGCAGAGTGAAATCATACAGCGATTCAGAAAATGCCATCCTAAACACAACTGATATAATCTTAGATCATACCCATAAGCTGCTGAAAGTCAATGGCTTTTAACATGTTGAAATACCGATCTGAAACAATGCAGCTGTAAAGATTATTAGCACCACTGTCCATTAAACAGAATGGCAAATAAGAAGGATATTTGATATGAATCATCAATTGGATGACTGTGTCTTAATGTCTTTTGAGAAACTGAGAGGAGGGGTAGGCTTTCCCCCCAAATCAATACTGGAGATAGCTGCAATTGTGATATTGTCAAGATAATATTCTAGATACTGGAACCCTTACAGCATCGGAATCTCTGATACAATTTATCCATTAAGGTGCTGTGACTTTCAAAATAGGTCCCTCTGAAATACATGGCCTCTTAATTGAAGAACTTGTCTTTAAGCAGCTAGGTCTATCACTCATGTATAAAAGGCAACCCTGACTGAATGAGTAACACATAAAAGATAAACGGGCAGAGCTCCTGAGTATCTATGACAAAGGCCTGAGAAAGGTTAGTTAGGGTTAAGTTAAGTTACTTTAAAATCCTACAGGATTGGCAGTGGACTCCACAAAAATTGGATTGGGTGAGCCTGAGTCCTAACCCTCGCTGTTGGGGGTGGAACTTGGATGGGGATATTATGACTGTTGTATGGTCCAGTATCTCATTTGCAGTATATTGGAAGGGTATATGGTTCAAGTTGCAAGACACTAGTGATTTGACATTGACTCTCATCTCCATCACTTATCATTCTTCCTACATATCCTGGGAATCGCTAGCCATTGGCAAAGATGGATGGACACAGCACTAGCGGTGGCAAATATGTGGATGCTGGGCAAATGCAAATCGAGAATTCCTCCCACTCATATGCAACAACTTGATCTCATTGCCTCCTATGAGCTCACTATGCATGCTTTAAATGATCAGCTTCGGTTATATTCAGGTATATAAAACAATCTGGAGATTCTTTGTGAAGATATAGGCAGCAATTTGTTCACCCACACCTTTCGGCTGGACTTGCTGAGGACTCTCATATAAAAGTGATGTACTCGGAGGAGGTTCTTGTGTGTAACCATTGAGAAATAGATGGGTTCAATGTATCTTTTTGGTCCCAACGATGATGTCAATCAGTGAATAATAGGTTTAGTCCCTGCTGATACCTCCAAATTTTTATTCTAAATTTAATAGTGTTTCACTCCTTCTGTAAACTATTTGATGATTGGTTACCCGTTCAATATTCTTGTAATGTAATGTGTTCTGCGTTCTTTTTAGTGCCTTGATCTACACACTACAGCCAGGGAACTGTTTCTTCTCTTTACACTGTTCATTTAAATGAGACAACATGCAGGAACTGGCACTGTTTTGGTACAAAATGTGATGGAATGTCATACTTCACCGTGCATGAATAACAATATTAATAAAACGGTGTATAATAATAAACCACAAATATATGAAGTGCTTGCTCAGTGTCTTACAAGGAGCTAGCAGCAATACGTTACACTAGCTAATCTAACATTGAGATGCTGTGTTGGAGAAAGCTTGATTGAACGGTTGGTCTTTCTATACATGCAGAGTGTTTGATTGTAGCACAGACTATTTTTTTCGTTGTGCTAGTATCCAAAGCATATTCAGAAAGATAGCATGCTTTTTCAAAATGTATATGTGATGTATTCAAATCTAAAGTAAAATCAAGATGCAAGGTGGAACCACCGAAGATTCTTAGACATGAGGCAAATGCCTCCAGTGCCCTTTACCAGTTAAGGTGATCAACAGTCTTAGCACGAGCAGCGTCATATCTGCTGTGGGTGACCTAACAAAAACACTAAGGGGCCGATTACGATGTCGGCCAGAAAGGCTCTGAATTGCATTCGATTCATCCGGATCTGATTTGGAACCCGCCTTTCCGACCGACTTGGACACATTTCGGAATGACTGATTACGATGGTCGGAAACCGTTGGGACTTTCTGACTCGGTTCCAAATGACATTCAATGTAACCGAGTCGGTCGAAGCTGAGTCGTACAGGTCAATGGACCGCGTTTCCAACTGAGCGATTACGATGTCGGATTTGGACAGCCTTTCTGAATCGGTTGTTCCGACACAGATCGGCTGTCGGAATCTGACTTTGGGGGCCTGCAGCATGCCCCCCTTCACCCGGGGGCCTCCTAATGGAGCCCGTGGGGGTACCCATAGGTCCCTCCTTTCCAGGCATGCACAGTGTGGCAGACACCATGTGGTGCAACGAACTCTTTATTCAATGGGAGCCAGTCGGTCTGAACACAAGCCCCCATTGAATTCAATGGGAGTCCGACTGAACTGTGTTTGGAACCATCATAATTGGTCGGTCAGACTCCCCCAATCCGATTCAGTCAGAATGCTTTCTGACCTACATGGTAATTGCCCCCTAAGTAGGAATATGTAATTAAGACATCATTTATCAAACTACAGACATTCAAAACGATCTTGTTAGCTTCCTTCAAGCTTTTGTGCAGGATTCCCAGACTGTATATACAAAAGGCTACAGAGGTTGCTGCTGAATGCTTGATCTAAGGTATGAGGCAATATGAGTCCGTAAAAACCCTTTTAAGAATTGTGTATTGGCTTCAGTTACATCCAGGGCCATTGCTAAGGTAGGAATCGCATGGGCAATGTGTGACCAAATAGGTGAGGCTCGCGCTGCCATACACTACAACATATCTTTTATCTAACATTAAAAAAACAAATATACGTAAATATTTTGAGCAAGAAAACCTCATGGAACTTCAAATGTAATCTTTCAAACTTTCATACAAAATAAAATGTAATCCTTCACCCAGAAAGGTGAACTTCTACAGTGACTGCCTAGTCTGGATGTGTATTGACAGTTCCCCTTTTCATTATAAACTTCTAACCTACTGTGATGGTATGGGTTGAAAATAGACGATGTGGCAATTCTTGTTTAGTTTGCTTGGGGTCTTCTGTGGTGTATTGTGTTTTACTTACTGCAGGCTTAGTTTACTTGGAGCATATGCTGTATCACACACACACACGCGCACACACGCGTGCACGCACATATGTTATTAGGGGAAAATGACTACTTATATTGTAATAAGCTCTTCACAACTGTGGTAAAAGAAGTAAGTGCATTGAAAAATAAAACACATAATTTTCATTGATGCATTTAAATGTTATGACAGCAACTGATTAAACAACAATAGATTTCACATGGCACCTATTCGTAATTATTTTTGAAATCGCAATGCAAGGTAACCTACTTTTTGTATATTTCATTTTGTCGAACCAATACACAGTGATAAAACCTAAATTGCAAATCATATTCGCCAGTGTATTTTTATAACTTGCTGCAAACCTTACCTTACTTATAAACCCATGCTTTTCTAAGTTAGTGTTTTATTAGCATTTCTTAGCTTTGCCACCTTTATACCCTACTTGACTCATAATGAACATTTTATGTTTGTATTCCCATATTTTTCATTATAATTAGGCAAACAGCAACGTTTCTGAAAACTGGCACCAGGCCAGCTCTGCCACTTAAGAGTGCTCAGCTCAGCGTGCTTCCAAACTACCTAATTATGTGACAATCCCCCATTGGGACACACTCATGATTAGGTTATAACATGGAGCCCGGTCTGTCACGATCATTAGGGATAAAAATGAGGTGCTAATTTGAGATGTACAGAGGACTGCCCTAGTTTTTAAACTGTGACTCCATATTTTCTGCTTTGCTTCTCTCTCCTGCTGTCGTTCAAACTCCTGGCGCCATTACTGCCCTTCACTGCATGAAATCGACATTACAGGGCAAAAGAAATGCGGACGACAGGACAGGCCATTAGCTTTACAAGTACAACAACAACAATTATCTTCCAAGCTTGTCACATAGCTAATACAAATAAGTTCCAGAAATGTTATCCAGGTCATGAACATATTTGAATTTAAAAGTATTGCGGGGCTAACGACCAGGCCACAGGAACAGCAATAAAAGAGAACGATACCACGAGCTAAAAGGAGATTTGAGACCTCGTCCCCAAACATTTTGTGCATTTGCAAATTATCACCAAGTCGTTGATTGATGATAATGCAAACAACTTCGTAATGTATGAAGGTGCCGCAAAGAAGATCACTGCAGGGCAGAGCAATGCATAGCTCAAATGAGCACACTTATTTTCAATCAAAGAGAGTGAATTTCAGTACAAAATACCATATGCTAGCTTCAATGAACAATTGTGATGCATAACAAAAATTTAAAGATCGCAAACTCTCAAAAAGTCATAGTAAACATTATTAGTAATGCAAATAGCTATGTTTTTTATTAGGGGAAGTGTTTAGTGGGAGTTGGTGACGTTATGTCGCCCGCATGTTCCGTTGAAATAAAGGGCCTGACAAAGAAAAACACTGTGGGATTGCAGACCCTACGATTTGCAAAATCACAGGGGGCAGATTTACAAGAAAGTGACGCATCTGTAGAGATGCGTCACTTTCCCTGCGCCGACATGCCAAATCCTTGCGTCACCGTGGATGTGCCGTATTTACAATACGGCGCACCATGGGGCAAGGATTGACAGGTGCGTCAGAAATTCTGACGCATCTATTGATGGAAAAGTCACGCATTGCTGGAGTCGTGTCGCAAGCACGACGCAACTCCAGCAATGCTCAGGGGTGCCCTATGCCTAACATGCTGCATCACTCCTTACGCCTGCTTCAAGCAGGTGCAGGGTTTTGACGCAGCATGGACGTTAAAGTGACTCAGTGAAATCTTGTAGATTTCACTGCGTCACTTTTACGGGGCTTCCTGCGACGGAACACCCACCCTGCATACATTAAACCTGACGCAGGTTTAATGAGGCGCAGGGCTTCACAACATGACGCCACTCCCTAGATGTGTCACGTTGTAAATGGGCCGCAACTTTTACCCTGGCACTGCGTCACAAAAATGACGCAACGACGGTGCAAAAGTGACGCAAGGGGCTTGTAAATCTGCCCCAGGGTTTACAATTGAAACAAGCATTTGCAACGCAATAGGTCTCACATTCACACGAGTTTAAGCTATTGGCATTATAAATGACAATTAATTTTATTTATGTTTCAAAAACGAAAACATAAATAAAAGGCACTGTCATTTACAATGCCAATAGCTCAAACTCGCGTAAATGTGAGTCCTGTTGCATTGCAAATGCTTGTTTGCCTGTGCTACACTGAACTGATGCGGACTGCACTGCAAATTAATGAAATAAAGCAGCGCGGCCACTAAAGTGAAAGCAGACCACGCTGGAATAAAGAAAGACTATTAAAGAAAATAGTGCTCACCCACTAAATAACGAAGAGCGTGTAACGAGCCAAGTAAAAGGTCCAGTCTTTATGGGAGGTAACAAATGGAGCCAAGGTGGTACCCAGGAGGGACTAACAGGCCTTGTAATGAATCGGAATTCAGCTTTTACGAAGGAGAATGACACCAGCCAATCAAAAAAATATGGGTGGAGAGTGGGCGGGGCTTCCACTGCATACTCTATTACAGCATGCCTCCCAGAGTGAGCAGTGCATGAGTACTGCCGCTAAGCTCGACCTAAAAAGCTAGATTATGATCTTAACCTCTTTTGTGGAAACAGAAGAAAGACATATTTTCATTGTCATGAGAAATGCAAACAATGAAAGATAAATCATGAAATACATCGTTATAGAAAATTAAAATAAAGGCATGAGTAGATAAACAAGTATTTACAATGCAATCGGTATCGCCTTTGGGACCGTCTATGTAGTTAGCTATGCAGCATATTAGCCTGAGTGCTGAAACATCTACTGTTCTTTAACATGGAAGGAAAATAAGCACCAAACTGCGTGACATGCCAGGTATGGAAAGACATGAAGAGAAATATTGCCTTTTAGCGAGAAATGGTATATTCCAAAGCTCTGTTTTTAATATAAAATCAGGGCCTTCGGTGGTCATATCACTGAAAATACAAGATTTGAAAAAAATATTATTGTCTACAGGTGCTCATGGAAGACAACTTCTATGGACTGGAATCTAGAGAATGTTAAAGTGATTCTGGTATTTTACTGGCCTCTGCTGGTCGTTTTCTATTAAGACAGTTAAATAGAGGCAGTTGAACAGAAAAAAAGTCCCAAAGCAGAAGCAGACCAGTCCTAGGGCTGATCTCCGGAGCCCACAAAGTACATACACATATAAGTATATAATAAGTATATTCTAAAGTATATACAAGCATTTGCAATGCTATAGGTCTCACATTTGTTAAAGTTAGAGCTGCTGGCATTAAAAATAAAAATGTTTTTTACTTTTGTTTTTTTATTTGCAGTGGAGTTATTATATTTGCATAGCACAATTGCCAATGGGATAAAAAAGCAAAGGTAAAAAACATTGTCATTTTCAACGCCAAAAATGCGAGACAGATTGCATTTGAGTTTGTTGGAGTTGGCGTTATTGGAATTATTAATGGCAATGTTTTTTACCTAGCCATGTTGCAGGGTGCAGGTCCAAATGTGACCAAAAGAGATCCCATGGGACTTCTTTTGGTCACATATGGTACTGCACCCTGCATATGATATGGTAAATCCACCCTACCAAAAATGAATTGCATGCAAGACAGTACCACAAGTACATTCAAATAGCTAGGTCCATATATCCAATTAGTAGCTTTGAAATGTGACAAAATAATTATTATATTAATTCAAGATTAGGTTGTACTTTATGTCGAGCTGGTGAAGGGAAATTTATAGAAGGTCTCATATAAACTAAATTCAATTACACACAGAGGGGGCTAATATAAAAATTGACAACAATGTAAAATATGCTCATACTTTCCGATGTTTACCCGAGTTCTACCTGGAGCATTTTTAGCGCCTTGCATGAAATGGTGGGCTTGTAATGGATAGTGAACTAAACAGTTTTTTATAATCTACAGGAGAAAAGATAAAGCATTGACCAGGGTCAGCCATAGAGGAAACAAGAAAAGGCTAAGGCGTCTGTGAAGTAGCCCAAATAATTTTTCCTTAGTAAATATAGGAATTTAGGATTCCAATGACAAGTCAGAGAAAATGAGAGTCCAGCTTTCCTGCAGACAGGTTTGTGATCCTACCCTATACGAGGAGGCCAATAAGTGGTCTGCTCCAGAATCAAGCCCATCGGTGTTTAGATGAATCGTTGCTTTTGAAATTCAGCTCGTGAGAAGACAGCTACTATCTAGTTGTGAGCAACATCAAATTTATTTAAGCCATCTGCGACTGATCCTCTAAGCTCTGGACTTTCTGAGAGTCATTTGCAAATACAAGTAATCTAATCTCAATCTAATTGAATACAATGGTGAATATGTAATTTCTCAAATACCCTGCTGTTTGTATGACTGCTTAAGGCACACTAAAGCCTTAGCATTATTGTACATTTACATGTACTTTAAACACACTACCATTTTCTTATGCCGTGTTGTACAACGTACATTTAAGCATAACTGCTCTAGTAAACATAATCTCATTCAGATGTTGGTGCAACAATTTGAGAACTGCAGATTTAGTGAAGTCAGCCTTTTAACCCTAGCTTATTTGTATCCCTTCTACAACGTTTTCTCACATTCTTCCCACAAGCACAGCCATGCACCAGGTCATTAATGTCTATCTGTAGCTTCTTTTTATCATGCAACCTTTTCTAGGCTTATTCTGCTGAGGAAAAAACATAAACGTTGCACCGAAAAATAGAATTTAGCATAATTTGCTCAAATTGATAAGAGCATGGAGCTCTGGTTTGTTGACATGGCAGTCTGCACTTTGAATATTTTTTATACCTGGTCGTTACTGTGTTTTTTAAGCACATTAGACTGCGATGAACTTCCCTGAGTGTCTATTTTTTCACACTAGTTAAGGGCATAATCACAGCGATGAGGTGGCAAAGCCCAACATTCCTTCATACAAAATCTGCCTTGAGGAAGTTGGGACAGGTATAATAGTGGTTCAGTGAGATTAAAAGCAGTGTGGGTGTGAGAAGTGGTCTGATGTTGCAAGTTACAAGAGATCTGTATGGATCGAAAAAGGTTATGTCCTATGACACTACGATTTAAAAGGCTGATTTTAACAGATCTGGAACCAAAGGAGGGTTGTCCCTAGAACAGATTGCTGTGATGGGGCTCCTCAGAAAGTTAAGAGGGACTTAGAGTAAAAAACACACACTTGCTTTCAAAAGCAGTAAACAAGCTGTGGGTGGGATGTTTTGATTTGGGCCATCTGGAGGCTCCCTAAAACACAAGAAAGGGCACATGCCAAACTCACAAGTCAGGGTTTTTACCAGCAAGAAGACAATGTATCATGACATTTAAGGAGACATTGCTGTCATCTTGGGGATCAACTGGAGCGTTTAGGCTCCAGGTAGAAAAGGGATCGTCTTACCGGCCATAAAGGGCACTGAAAAATACTCTACTCCGGATGCAGGATATGGAAAAGTAGATACTCACTTTCAAGAAACAGGTGTGAAGACTAAAGTCATTGACATATAAGTGTAAAAAATAAAGCATATTTTTTTACTTGCAAATAAAGATTGGTGTGCATCATTCTAGGTGTGGGCTTCTGTTCGTACAATGGGTTGTCCTGCAGGACCAGTCCAATAGTTCTAAGTACCAGAGCAAGGTGGGGGCATGGAAGAATTTGGGAATTCTTACACATTCAATATTAATTCAGTGGTCAGGGGCCAACGACATTCCTCGTTCCTATACTGGGATCTCAGAGTAATACAAAGAATTCAGATTGGTGGACACTACTTCTGACGAGAGGGATGATGTGCTTACTATGGCCACATACTGAGCGCCAAATCATGTAGGCCCTCATTACAATTTGGCCTGGTTGGTGATACTATACTTGATCACATATATAAATTCCAAAACTGAGGTGCTTAGAATTTACCAGATGCAATAATTATGAGCTTAGCCCATGGCACGGTGCATAGGGTCGATTAAGATGGCGGTCGGAAAAGCATTCCGACCCCCGTGGTAGCGGAAATTAACCGTCCGCATGCACCGCGGGAAATCCGGCAGACAGATTAGGATGAACCGCCTGAAAAATCCGACCGCGGCTGACGGATTCTACGAAACTGCCGTGACCATCCGGATCAGCTGAAAATCCGTCCGCTACGGTCGGATTTGCTGTGGAAAGAACCACAACTGCCATACGACCAGCGGAATGACCGCACGTGAAATTACGATACAATGGCAGTGCCAGTAGAACGATCAGTTGTTTACGACCGCTGCAATTGCAAGAAATTATGAATGGCAGTGCAGGCGGAAAGACTTTGCATTCCGACCATTGCGGTCGCGCCAGAAGAGTAATGGCGATCGAAAGCAAACACACAACAAGGCTACCAAGTGTGGCTATAAATATGGCTCAGCCTCAAAAAACACCTAACACACCCCAATGACACATCCCCATGGCAAGTAGAAAATACAAATCCCAGGTCAACCCACACAACACACCTGACATGAATACTCCATTTTGACCCACCCACATAGCTGAGTATAAACCCGTCCCCTTCCCTGACCAGAATCCCTTACACAACTCCACAACTGAAGGGCTCAACTCCACAGCACAAAGGTGAGGCATATCAGCACACATCACACTATCACAACCACACACACCACACACAACCCCACCACCACCACATCTGCACTTTTCCCCCATTTGCACATCACACACCATGTCACAGAAGAAGATGCCCAAATTCACTGACAATGAGTTGTCAGTGATTTTAGATGAGGTAATCAGAGTAGAACCACATTTGTTTGGAAGCATGGTCCAACAGACACCATTAGCCACACAAAAAATCCAATGTGGGCAAGGATAGTCAACAAAGTCAATGCAGTAGGGACCACCCCGCTCACCCTGAAGGACATCAGGAGGAGGTGGCATGACCCTAAGACCAGGGTGAAAGAGTGTGCCTACAAGAACTATGAGCTAGCTCAGAGGACTGGCGGTGGCCCTCCCATTCCACCACTAACATTCACCGACTGGGAGGAGAAGGTGCTTGCCACACTGCATCCAGAGAGTCTCACAGGAATACCCAGGGGAGTGGAGGCTAGTAAGTACCAACATATCTATACCATTACACTGCTATGTACTGTCTTGCACAACTACAAAGCTACACTTTCTAGACACAAATGCACTACATACAACACACTCATCCCAATCCATGTACCACAGATCTAACATTCCCTTCCTCTGAATCAGCCCAAAGATAGCTAGCAACATTTCCATGGGGTCATGTGTACAGGCAGCCAGCACTACAACTCCCACCAGGTCCCCTTGTCCCACAGCTGAGCAGGATGGCACACACCCACCACCCACAACCATTTGGCAGACATTGCATTGCTCTCTTCAAACTTACAGGTAGGTAGCCATCTTAACAGGGAGGGGTGTTTGTGGGTGGGAAGCCAGCACTACAACTCCCATCAGGCCCCCTTGTCCCACAGTTCAGCAGGATGAAGTACTCCCCCACCCAGAACCATGTGGCAGACATTGCATTGCTCTCTTCAGACTTACAGGTAGGTAGCCATCTTAGCGGGAAGGGGTGTTTGTGGGTGGGAAGCCAGCACTACAACTCCCACCAGGCCCCCTTGTCCCACAGCTGAGCAGGATGGAGCACTCTCACAACCCAGAACCATGTGACAGCTATTTCCCTCCACTGTGTCACCGAACAGGTAGGTAGACAGTGCATGTACCATGCCACCCTTCTCGAGATGCATGGAGCCATATGACCACACTAGCCCTCACATGTCATCCAACATAGATCCAAAAGTCACATCTCGGGCCCGATTCACAGAACTAACTTAAGACAAAATCCTAAACTTACTACCATTTTGGTATTCACAGAATGCACTTACTACTTCTGGTATTCACAGAATGCACTTGCTACTTTAGGCATTCACAGAATGAACTTACTACTTTGGTATTCACAGAATGGACTTACGACTACTAACTTTACGTCTGCACTCGGGCTGGAATTTCCGCTCCCGGAGAGGGAATTCCGCACCTGGAGCGAGAATTCCGCTTCCAGGCCGGAATATCCACCTACGGCCTGGAATCTCCGATTCCGGGCCCGAATACACGAACTGTGGCTTTGATCATTTTAGCCAAGGGTAAACACCTGTCCAAGTGCCTACCATCCCCCACCATGCATCCGCTGGCACACTGCAGCCAATCCCAAACCCTGCAGCATGTATAAATGCAGAGCAGACACACACAAACCCTTTCAACATGTCACTGAATTTGTTTGTTGCACTGCCCCTTGCCATGCGGCAAAACTACTTGAGGAGGAGGAGGAGAGCAGAGAGAATCTTCAGACAGAGGATCAACCTATTTGGAATGTCCAGCCAAGATGTAAGGGCCAGGTACCGTTTCCCTCCAGAACTCATCTTGCATATGGTATGTGAGTGGGAGCAGGAACTTGACTCTGTGACCTGCTGCTCACATGCAATACCAGCATATCTCAAGATCCTTTCTGCTCTCCATTTCTTTGCCACTGTGTCTTTGCAAAGGGTCTCCAATGACCATGTGGGCATTTCCCAGGTGAGTCAGTCGTGGTGCCTGCATCAGGTACTGAGATGCATCACTGCTTGAGCCCACAACCACATACAAATGCCACATACACTGGCCATGAGACAAAGGGCAGCACAAGATTTCTATCTCATTGCACAATTCCCATGTGTGCTGGGTGCAATTGATTGTACCCATGTGGCCCTTCAGCCACCCCGCCGCATTGCACACATCTTCTGCAACAGACACCGATGGTATTCCATCAATGTGCAAGCTGTCTGTGATGCCAGTGGGAGGTTCATTACTGTGCATGCAGTGTTCCCAGGCAGTAACAATGACAGCTTCATATTTCGCATGTCACCTCTTGTCCGGAGGATGGCTGTTGAAGAAATTGGCAACATGTGGCTACCGGGTAAGTACCAAGCACTAAAAATGAGGGATATGTGTTATTGAAATGTCTGAATGCCCCCCAACATTAACCATTGTACAATAAGAATCATAAAGCTACATACATGGCCCAACAGACACTGCATGTACTAAAGTATAGATCATGTCCTGTGCAAATCAAAGAGGGAAATGTAACCAACTGCTCTTTCTTCACTTCTCAGGCGATGCTGGGAATGAACTCTCCCCACATCTCCTCACCCCTTACAGGTGTGCAAACACTGTACCTCAGCGTAGGTACAATAGGGCACACATATGGACTCGAGCCACCATAGAGCGCACTTTTGGTCTGTTGAAGTCGCGATTCAGATGTCTCGACCGTACAGGGGGTGTGCTGCTGTACTCCCCAGAAGTCGTGTGCAAGATCATATTAGCCTGTTGTGTTTTGCACAACATTGCTTTAACGCATGGCTTACACGTACCTCTGGAACCTCGGCAAGCTCTGAATCTGGGAAACCGGGCCATTGCACATAACCGAGGTCAGGGCACGCAAGTCCTTGATCAGCTCGTTGCCACATTTTTCACATGAGCAACCTGTAGTGTCATGGACAAAATGTGGTTTGCTGTCTGTTGTCAATGATGAAACTTGGATATACACGACTGTGTCAGTAAATTCCATCCTGAGACGACTTTGCAAGCCACACTAACTGCATGTTAATCACAGCTGCTGACAGTAGCCAAAAGGTGGAGCGTGCCTCAGGTCATGTGCCCATGTCAGCGATCAGTGTAGTGGCTGTCCCTAAAAACAACTATTCACACAGATGACAAACGATACATGTCCTGAGAGACCTACCTGGACCTTATGAGGATGGGTCACTTAATCACAAAAGTCCATAACCATTGCATACTCAGCCCTGTGCCCTCAACAGATTTGACTCCCCCACAAATGATGGGCCCAGAACGTGAGTGATGATGTCATGGGTGAATCAGGCACCATGTGTCTGTGATATATCCACACTGCTCCACCCCAATGTTACGTAACACATCACACAACTCTGGTAATGAGGACTCAGTATGGACTACATGTACCATAATGCAAAGTAGGAGAAAACGAAACTCGGGTTTGATGTTGTGTCAGCCCCCCCTGTCCGTGCAGAAATGTCATTAAATGGCCTGTTCCCCCTTTTGTTACATGTTCATGATTCTCACCTGCACTGTCATGTCATGTTAACAGAACAGCAGGATGGCAGTGGATTTGATTACTGATTGTGGATGGATCAGGATGAATAAAAAATGGCTGGCAACTATTTCCTGTGATGTATTTCCTGCCTCCCACTTCCTGTAAAACATTTTCGGCGTTTACGGCCCGAAAACGTAATTCCGATTTCGACCGTAATGCGCGTGTGCGGACCCACCGCTCCGGAACTGGAAACTACATTTTCGGGCCGTAATCTTCAACAATGACCCAGAACACATTATTTCATACAGGCAATGTTATACAGGAAGTGGGAGACAGGAAATACATCACAGGAAGTTGTTGACAGCCATTTTGTATTCATTCATTCTGAGTCATCCTCTATCACAGATCAGATCCTCTGACATCCTGCTGCTCTCATCTTACTTATTTGCCCCAAAATGGCTGAGGGTTATGAAGAGAAAGCACCCCCTTTCACTGAAAGGGAATTAGACATCTTAGCTGAGGGGGTGCTGTCCAAATTTCCTCAGCTATATGGGGACCCAGAACACCAGCTGAGCAATGCAGCCCGGGACAGGCTATGGGCCAACATCGGGGAGCGCTGCAGTGCAGTGGGAGTCCACACCAGGAGTGCTAGGGCATGCCGCAAGCGCTGGGAGGACCTAAAACTCTGGTCTCTGCCCAAGGCTGAGGAGCTGGTGGGCCTGTCTTGCCAGCACCATGTGCATCCTCATCGCCTCTCCCCACTGTACAGGAGGGTCTTGCGAGCAGCTTGGCCGACCCTCCATGCTCAGCTGGAGGAGCATGAGCAGCAGAGACCTGGTAAGCGCATCATATGCAATATGTGTCTGGGAGTATGATGTGAGTGAAACAGTGCTGTACCATTGTGTGTCCCATGCCTCCATTCACCGATTCTGTGTCCATGCAGCACTCACCAAGATTAAAAAGGCACACTGTGGCATATGGACTGTACAGGGCTGAGTGTATTTTTGGAGTTGTAGCTTCTATATGACAACTGGGTAAATGAGCCACACTTGTGCATTCATATTAAAATCTGCTCTGCTATCACCACTACCATTGAATCAAGGAAATCATAACTGATGTGTGCATTGGAGGAGCAATGGTACAGACACTGTCCAGTGTGCGCATGGCAGGCCAAAGGGTATTGGATGCTGTGACTTGCATTGCATTTGTACAGTTTGGGTTCCAAATGAGATAGATCATCATGTGCCATGGAGTCAAGACAGACTTTGTGATCCTTGCATCACTCTTAAGTGTTTCTAAATTTTCAAGGTGTGTCCACTGACAGATGTCTCACCCTCAGTTGCTTGAATGACATTTCACATGTACAGGTAGCTGTCACAACAACCCACCACTGTTCACCGGTGGACTGCACTACCTCATCAGTCACCAAAGCCAATATGTGACACTGGATTGTCAAATTATGTGTAGGGGCAGCAAAAGGCTAGACTCACAATGTAGCTAAAGAAATAGCCCAGACCCTATGTGGATGTGTGACCCACATTCGGCATTTGTCTTGTCCCATACAATGCTACAAAGCAGATGACACTTGTCCAGACATTAAATAGCTGCGACTCCATATCAATGGCCAAATTCAATTAAATCATGTTCTCCTTTGGTGGACTGGTTTTGGAACCTGCACAAGTAGCAGTGACATGACACACAGATCACAAGAATGCCAAGGTTGAGGGTTGGCTAAAACAGTTGTGTAAGCCACAAACATTCACGTAAGATGTCCATGTCAGACTCAATTCAGTAAATGACAGTGAACATACACGTAATGTAAGCTCATAAACACTGACAACTGTAGAGTGTGATCAGAGGAAAACAAGGTCTGACCTTGGCTCATCTATGTATGTGTCTCGTCCTGCATGAAACAACCACCACATCAGGATTTTGCTTACATTTCAGCAGGCACAGCTGGCCAAATGGAAGAACAGCAGGACCAGGTTCGGAGCGGGAGGCCCTCAGTGCGTCGGCGGCTACACCCTCTTTCCACCAGCGAGGAAGAAGAGGATGAGGAGGGACCCTCAACATCAGGAGGCAAGGGGATTGCGCCAACCCGGACTGACGAGAAACACAACTCTGGTGCTATGTCCCGGGTGGAGGCTGTGGACATTGAAGGTAGGGGGGAAGAACCCGACACCTCTTCCCATGATGTGGTAGAGAGCTACTCTCCCCCAGACTCTTCACCTGTAGGTCCTGAAGAGGTGTCCCCGGGGCAGGCCAATACCCAATCTGGGTCTGCCATCAGCCCCTCCCTACCTCTAGAGTACCCCATTCCATCGGGGGCTCCAGCTCATCCCCTGCAACCAGTCCCCCTCCTCGTAGCTGCCAGCTCGACCACAACATCGGCTCTGGACCTGAGGCACCACGTCCCTCCTGTCCCCCCCAGGCCCCTCCCTGTGTTGTACCTCCTTTGGCTGTGCCAGGGGACTTGAGGTGGATGTGTGAGGGTCAGCCAGACATGTCCGCTCGCATCATGCTACAAGTGTGTCAGTAGATACGCATGATGCAAGAGGACATTGTCCGATCTCTGGCCACCCTCACCACCAGCGTCAATTCCATGGCCACAGCCATGTCGTCTGTTGTTTCCCAAATCCCTTCCCATACCACCGTCAATGTCTGCCCCTGTCCGTTGCCCCACACTGTTTCCCCCGTACTCCTCGTGTGTCATGAACCCATGTGGTGACTGTCCCTGCACCAGCCAGCTGTGTGCCAGCATCGGACTCTGAGGATCTGGACATTGTGGTAGTAGAGGATGACCAGAAGGACACTTGACTTCTTGACTGAGACGTCGTCGTGAACAATTATTTCATTTTCCCCTTGTAAATAGACTGGTTTCCCTGACACTCCCTGACGTGTTATATTTTTGTTGGCCCACCCCAATCCAAGTTCCGTTCTCCATCTGCATTAAGATAATCATTTGTTTTCCTTTCTCCCTTCCAAACGGACGGTTGTTCTTCAGTTTATACATAAATATCTTTGAGGAATTCTACTTACTTTAACTTGTTTGACTTCATCTTGAATGTCTGGTTCAGAATATGGACACGTATTTGGTGAGTCATCTGCTATGCACATAATGGCTTCTTGCAATGATGGGTTACACTTGTGACTGTGTCACACACACACATACCTCCTCACATCTCTAGGCCACCTACATCGTTATACAGGACATGATACACAAGAGAATTTTACTTTTGTAGATCTTTATATTTTCTATACACATATTCACGTGGTCAATTTGTCTTGGGGTTCTTGTCACTGGCGATCGTGCTTGCGACATCGCAATTTTGGAGGTGATCATTGCTGTGAGGGGTCAGGTCGGGTTTGTCACCTACGTGTAGGTGGGTGTTGTCCATGTGCCTGTACAGGGTGATCGACATGTGCAGGGGCAGATTGTGTATGCACATTTGGTGTTTTTGCCTGGACAAGGGCTGGTTGTGCACGTGGTGGGAGTGCCTGTACAGGGGTTGGTGGTGGTTGTGCAGGTGGTGGCAGTGCCTGTACAGGGGTAGGTGATGGTTGTGCAGGTGGCGGGAGTGCCTGTACAGGGGTTGGTAGTGGTTGTGCAGGTGGTGGGAGTGCCTGTACAGGGGTTGGTGGTGGTTGTGCAGGTGGTGGGAGTGCCTGTTCAGGGTGCCGTTGTGGATGTGTACCTTTGCTGTGGTGCTGTGCAGTTGGTGGTACAGGTGTGTGGATGTGCTGTCCTGCAGGCAGATATGATGGCTCCCCTCCCTGCGTTGACCGTGAAGGGAGACTTTGGATCACTTTCAGCATGCCCTCCATCATCTTCATGGCCAAGGCATGGTGTCTTGCACTCTCTTTCCTTTGGATGGATATCATGTCTCTCATATTCCTGGACATGTCCTGCCAAGTTCTATCCATCCTATCCAAAACTTGGCTCAGCCTGTCCACCACCTGAGGGAATTGGACCATGTCCTGCAGGGACTCAGACATGTCTGACAGGGTAGCCCCTATGGCACAAATGTCCTGCCTCACATCTGTCTGCTGTTGGAAGAAGTCCTGCTCCCACTGGCCACCAAAGCCAGGTGCAGGCCCTCTCTGAAGGTGTTTGCCATGGATGGGACGAGCAGGTCCAACAGCAGGGGAGGTGGTGGCAGGTGGAAGCCTATGGGCAGGAGAATTGTGCCCAGGGGATACCTGCACCACAACAGGGCTGGTACTTCCCCCAGATGATGGAGAGGATGGCAGGGATACACTGTATAGGGAAGAGAGGGTAGGGGAACCACCATGTCGGTCCTGGACGTGAGGTCTGTGAGGGAGTGATGTCTGTGTTGAGATGCGTGGGAGCTGTGGCTTGTTTGCTCTATGCTGGGGACAGGCAATTGTTTGTTTGGGAGGAGGCTGGCGAACAATGCTTGGCAGAGGATGTGATGCTGTGACTGATTTTGGCAATCTGGCAAGATAGTTCTCATTGGCATCAGAATCGTCAACCCCGGAGTGGATGGACATGTAGTCATCATCATCCACCAAGTCCACGTCCTCAGGAACTTCCTTCTCCTCTTGAGCAGTACTTGCTGCCGACATAACTGCCTGGAGGATCAGTGGATTCTCCTCTCTGATTCCCCGTCGGCCCGCACTGGTCGTAGGTCTGTCATCTTCATCCTCCGCATCCCCTGGAACACAGAGGTTGCAACCGTATTAGTGATTGACCTGGTATTACATGTGGTGCAACACAAGGGTTGTATTAACTGTACTTTGCATCAACAGATGAGGATCATGTGACCTGGTTAGGGTACCACTGCTGCAGATCGGCGCATATAAATTCTCCCTGCTTCCACGGACAGAGTAAATCTACAGTCACACACGCAATCACACATCATACGCTAGGGCCCATCACACTAAATTCACACTATTACTCTATCCACACTGAATATAGGAGAGAAAACCTAAACCAATCTGCATCTACAATGAGGTCAATGCGACCTTAATGACATTGCCTTGAGTCATGATTTTGAACATAAGAAATACATTTGAAACTCAATAAATAACAAGGAATAAACACCCGACACTGAAATTCAAACAAATGCTTGTTTATCTAAAATTAATTCAAATGAAAAGTCAATCATTAGCAAAATCGTTATTCTCATAGTTACCTATTCTAGCTAAATGGGACAGGACAGGTCTCTCGGTAAAGTCTCTCGAGCCGCCGTCCTCAGCATAGGAAACGTCCAAACGCGATGAAAGAATGAACCAGCGAACGAACGTGGACCCTCTCTAGTCTAACATACTTATAGTGTAAGTTGCAAATAAAAGTTACAAACAAATGTTAGATATCCGTTGAGCCACTGAGCAGAGCGAGCAGGAAAGGAAGTCTCTTAGTTACATTTTAGAAAACCTCTGCTCAGGAAAAATCACAAAAATTAAAAGACGGAAGAAGGAAACTCGAGTTTGCAAATGTTTCTTTCGTAAATGCTCTTCCTTGATATTTTAGCAGAGCCACCGCAGACTAGTCATTGTTCATTGTGGCTTTATCCTTGTCCAAGGACAGTTGGATTCGTTCCCGGAGCTGCTGTCCTCACGGAAAACTTTCTAACCAGGCAAAGGCTGTGGTCAGGTGACTCTCGACCATGTTCAGCAAGGCCTCTCGTCAAAATTCGATCACTCGAGTGCAGGCTGTAAATGGCAGCCATCTTTATTTAGGCCAAAACGGACCATCTTAATTAAAAAGAGACAAAAACAATGTTACCACATCATAATGATTGTACAGTGTTAAACCCCTCTAATACCCTTATGTGTATGTACTTATCTAGCCTTCTGCAACACAATAAAGCATTAGTACACGTTATTTTAAACGCACAAACACAAAACAAATAGCATTTGTGAATAAAACCGCACATTATTATTAAGCAACATATATGCATCCTACGTGTAGTTTCTCTCATTAGTAATGTTGATTAATAAAGACAAAACAAACTATTAATTAGTCGTTACAAATTAGTGGTTTTAAATCATAACATATAAACGAAACTGGAGCTTAAAACTCGATAAATTTTCAACAGAAAACTCTGCTCCAGCACCACCACAAATGACAGCTCACACCATAGCACTGAGGTGTTACACAGAGATGTACATAATACAAGCAAACTCACCAGCTCCAGCCACAACTTTCTGTCCCTTCGCGTTCCCCCCCTGGTGTCAACTACTGAACCTGTCTCCTCATAGATGTTGTAGACATAGCTGTTCTCGATCCAGCAGCTGTAGAGGGAAGTGACAACATTCTCAGTGGTCTGCATCACTAATTGACAGACAGGCACATGTGACACTCCTGATTTGTATTTCACTTTGTAAACAACAACTGCTGATTCCATGCAGAAGGGGATCTTTATCTCTGTCATGGCTTAGTAATCTAAGCTAGTGACACACCTCATGCCAGAATTACCTGAAGGACAGGTGCGCGAGGGTTTCACTGCTGCAGACAGGATGTCATGCATTCCCCGGGATGGTGTCCACTGCAGTGGTGTCATCCTGTCAGCAGCCGTGTTGAGAAATACATGTCCATATTTTAGTACAACAGATGGTAGCTATGAGCCAAATGTCATTCTCAATAACCATTTGCGGATAATCCAGGACAATGTACAGCATGTTTACCTCATGAACTTTAGATGTGGGCACCTGCTCACATGCACCATTTGCGAGCTGTTACCTCCACGCCGCACTGACATCAATAAGATGACACATCAACAGACAAACTTGTATGAGAAGGTTAGGAAGGGGCTAAATGACCCGGACTCCTCCGTATTACACTGATTTCACCTTGACCATTAAGACTAAATTTTTCATGAGTGTAATGTTGTCTGTTGACAATTCAGAAAGGAGTTCATGTGTGAGATGTGCAGTAGTCAGGGACATGATGTTGCTCATTTGTGCTTCCTACCCATGAAGTCACAAAGCTCATTTTTGAATGAGAGAACACAGATTTCTTATGTCCATCCTTTGAATGTCCTCTCTTTGCATACTCTATTTCCAACATCATGGTACTACTTAGCTGACAACGGATAGTGTCTTGTACAGCAGACATCCAAACCTCATATGTCAAACACTCACTTATACATGTGAATACGGTAGAAGAGGAGGCAAGCAGAATGCAACATTTGGCTATGATCACACATTGTGGGTAAGCTGAGAAGCTTTGATGCTTTCTGCCTGCACTGGATTAGTGTGTTGCTCTTCAGCCAAGTTATTTTGCAGGTGTAACTGCATGAAGATTGACCTTAGCAGCCCCTACATCCATCTCAAAGGTACACAACTGGCATCAGTGTGGGCCTCAGCCATACCAATTTCATTATGATTTAACCATATGTATTTTGCTAGGGAGTTTTCCTATCATTGAATTGCAAGCCTGTTGTGTTTTGGTCACTTCATATGACACATTGTACTATTGTATGTCCATTCTGCACTCACTTGGCATACATTTTGTGTCATCCTTTCATTAGCCACCAGGGTCTGATCTGGTATGTGTTCAAATGCCATATGTGAGCATATTGTGATGCAGGGCAACAGTGTTGTACAACACATACAACATACGGTGGAGGTGAAAGGCACATTTAATGAGCATTCAGCCTGAATTATTCTTGGGTTTACTTACCCTGGCCCAGCACCGGAACAGGGTGTGGTCCCTGAACAGATGTCACAGCCAACCTTGTAGCAGAAGTCAGTGTGTGTCTTTGATTCTGGGATGACCTCATTGTACCTACAATGAAAAGTGTGTTTTGCAACTTTACATTTCTGCTGCCACATGTGATACACTCAATTTCTGGCACACAGGATGATCACAAGCAGTTGTGGGCACCACTGTTGCAGAAGTGTGTTATACTTAATATCATGAGTGATCCCACATATAACTTAGAATGGGCCCACCACCTAGATGCAACCTATATCACAATGACATGACTACGAATACTGAGGTAAGGTCCACTATCGTGTTTTGTTGATGGCCAACAAAAAAGCCAGCAAATGTAAAAAGTACATGACCAGCTGTGTGGACTGGGCAATTTAATGTATATTGGCAACATTCGAAGTTGGACAATGGAAGCATTGTCAATACTACTGACACTGGTATCTCACTTCTTGTTCATCAATATCATATTTGTGCAAATTGGATTTCTTGATTAGGTCTACAGGCACTATTACAATATATTGGGGACACCCTTTTGACTAGTTGTGGCAATCAATTACAGGATTGGATTCCCAGGTCTGGGACTGTTCGTGAAATACATGTTATGTTCCACAATTACAAAGGTATGATGAGCCAAGACATGTTATATTTTGTCTTTCGCTGTTCACAAATGTCATTTGCTAAAGGTGAATGTCCATTGACAGCTCCAATAGTAATGAAGGTAGTTTTTCATCTCTGGTTGACTTTCATATGTGGGCACTATATGTCCCTCTGTTGTCTCCTGACAATGTATGCATTTTGACCATCTCCTGGCCAGATTGACTTACCAGTTAGTGAGGGTGGTATGCCTTTCTCTGTACGATGTCGATTCCTCCCAGTAGATGCAGGGACCTCTGCTACTGCAGTTGTCTGTGCTCTGGCTGACTGTGTCAATGGGTGAGAAGAGAGAAAAGTAACCAAATGGGAAATGTGCATGTGGAACTTTTCAGGGATTTCCCTATATCTTCTGCATGCTAACAGTGTTGTGAAGTACTGCCGCAGAATAGGGCAGGTAGGAGCAGTGGTGCGTTGGGGATGTAATGGCGTGGCAGGGTGGGAAATGAAAAACAGAATATGTGTATGACATATTTTGATCTGATGATTCTCTCACCTTCTGCTTTGTGATTTAGGTTGGCACAGGGTGATTTACTTCTTGGATAATTTGTGGCAGGTTTACAAGCCCCTTGAACAACATTTACACCGCTGTTGCGTCACTTCTGTGACACAGCGGTGGTGTAAAACAGGCGACACAATTCGACTTATTCACAACGTGACGCATCTATGGGGATGCGTCATGTTGTGAAGCCCTGCGCAACATTAAACCTGCGTCAGCTATGATGTAGGCAGGGTGGGCATTCCTTTGGGATATGCCTCATAAAAGTGATGCAGTGAAATCTACAAGATTTCACGGAGTTACTTTTCAGAGGCTGCTGCGACGCAACCTTACGCCTGCTTGAAGCAGACGTAAGGAGTGGCGCAGCACGTTAGGTATGTGCAGTCCATGGACATTGTTGGAGTTGCGTCGCACTTGCGACACGACTCCAGCAAAGCACCCCCCTATTGCCATCAGATGCAACACACATCTGTCTATCCCTGCACCACAGTGCACCGCATTGTAAATGCGACGCTTCCGTGGTGGCGCGAGGGTGGAATTGCGTGTCGCATTGGTACTGGCGCATCCCTGCTAATATTTGTCTATTGCTACTTAGCAGGGTTGTGTATATACGGCAGCAGTACTGTGCCCATGTTTTCAAAAGTGGGGGAGGGATTTGCCATTTCTAATGCAAAGGATTCTGGGACCTATGGTGCTACATACAGAGGGTAACACATGAGTCTCTGACTGACTATATTTTTATATACACTTTTGACAACTTCTTTACTCACAATGACAGTGCAACACAGACAATCTTTTCATGCACTTTTTCTTGTCATCTTATTTACCTGGTACCACGTAGCGGACGTCACTAACAGGCAGCCCATGGACCAAGTGGGGGTGTATTGTGGTAAGGATAGCCTCCTCCAGTGGGGTGAGACAGATGTGGGGTACAGAGTGTGCAGCAGGAAGGATCCTGTTTAATTCGATCCTGGAGTACTTCTCCTTCACCCTCTGCCTTTCATCCTGCCACTTCTTCTTGATGTCCTGGACTGTGCGACTCTCCTCCCCCAATTCTGTGACAGCAGTGGCTAATTGCTGCCATAGGGCTGCCTTCTGTGTGCCACTGGTGCAGTAGGGTGGGAGTCCATATAGGCATTTGTGGTGCCTCACTATATACTCCACAAGCATGGTGGTCTCCTCTGCAGTGAAGTTCTTCTTCCTCCTCATTAGTTCCATTTTTCTCTGGCGTTGAAGAGCGTTGTGGACATGAACTCTCAGTGGCCAAACCTGTTCCTTCAATGTGTGCTGCTTTTATATGTTTTGTGGTGCTGGTCAATTAGTGTTAATTGGTTTCAGCTGGAGTGTGGTGGGGGATGGTAGGCACTTGCAACGTTCATTATGGCAAAATGGAGCTATGTGCTGGGATTGTCTGCAGTGTGTCAGCTGATGCATGGTGGGGGATGGTAGGCACTTGGACAGATGTTTACCCTTGGCTAAAATGATCAACGGCCACAGTTCATGTATTCTGGTCGGAATCGGAGATTCTGGGCCGTAGGTGGATATTGCGGCCCGGGGAGCGGAATTCCCGCCCCGGGTGCGGAATTCCCGCTCTGGGGGCGGAAATTCCGGCCCGAGTGCGGACGTAAAGTTAGTAGTCGTAAGTCCATTCTGTGAATACCAAAAGTAGTAAGTTCATTCTGTGAATGCCAAAAGTAGTAAGTGCATTCTGTGAATACCAGAAGTAGTAAGTGCATTCTGTGAATACCAAGATGGTAGTAAGTTCAGGATTTTGTCTTAAGTTAGTTCTGTGAATCGGGGCCCTAGTGTGCAGACAGCTAAGTGTACGTAACTGTCACAGAAATCAAACTTTGAACCACCAAGTCACATGCTGAACAAATTCAGGTCCTACTCATGCAAAGCACAGAATACAAGATGTGAGTGCTACGGTGTCAGAGCATGAAGACCAATATGAACACAAAACATTCATGGGCAATCAGACAAACTAACTAAAGAACATGATATGAAAAAGGTATGTATGACATCACAATGGCTAGTCCTTGCTTAGCTGAAAGTGATTCCATGCAGAGCAAACCAAAAAGACGCATCACATAAAGTTGATGTGCCGCAAGTTGTTAGATGACAACATGTCCCTGTATTCACACAATCTGTACATGGCACATGGTTTCTATTTACATGTCACACCATGGACAAGTTATGTAAGTACCCCAACATCATATCATGGTGTTCAGTATCTTGCAGCCATACCAAGTGATTGCTATGTAAAGTGTGGGGTGTATCACTTGTAACATCCAAACGTTGAACACCAAGCTTGTGGAGTGCACTTCAATGACCATTTTATCTCTGTTCAGCAGGAGATCCACAAGCAACTGCTGCAGAAGACAAAACCAACCTGCAGAGCCAGTCCCCCCCCCCTGAACATGAACACTCAGATGCAGACTCCCTACGTTTCTCGGATGAGGAGCAACAACCTGGCCCATCCGGACTGCCAGGGCGCACCACGGCTCAGGCCCTTATTGTCCCCACCACCACCACCGCCACCACCACAGCAACAACAACAGCGCTGACCCCTGCTGGAACGACCTGTGCGACTTCAACCACCACCACTGCTGCCTGCAACACTCTCCCTGCCTCAGTGGTTACTAACACCACCACACAATCAGAGGAGGCCATGGAAAGTTTGCAGGTGCGTCGAGTGCCAATGCCACAGGTCTGGGTCAGCAGGGCAGGTGGGAGGGCAACTGGAGGACAATCCCAGGAGGCCACTGGAACCGAAGCCCTGGCCAACATCGCCAGAGTCCTTGGGGCAAATGAGCAGACCCAGGGACACATGGGCCAGGTTGTGGAAGAAGTGCATGAGCTCCGCCTGCTGCTGAGGTCCATGGACACACATATGGGCCAACTTGTGGACCTCATGGGCCAACTTGTGGGTGTTCTGAGGCACAAATGCAAAAGCAACAGTTGATGGACAGAATGCAGAACAATGTCATACATTCACCCCAGTACAGAGATCTGGGCCTAAATCCATCGTTTTTTTGCTCACCATGCCATTCCAGTTTGAACCCAGCCATATGCAAATCAGTCTTGACCCTGTGCCTCATGGGAACAGTCCAGCCCGAACTGCCAAGCCAGGTCCTCCCTGGACTGGAACAAGCATCCTAGGACCGGTTTCGTGGGGTTTCACCCCTCTTCAGCCAGGATAGCTTGATTCCAGTGGCATGGAGAGCACGGGACTCACGTCTGAGCATACCCGTCCCACTCGGGATGACAAATGCAAAAACAACAGTTGATGGACAGAATGCAGAACAATGTCATACATTCACCCCAGTACAGAGATCTGGGCCTAAATCCATCGTTTTTTTGCTCACCATGCCATTCCAGTTTGAACACAGCCCAAATATACGCTCCACCACACACCATGTCCTCCCATGTGCATCATTGTAGGGGACTTCACCCGGGGTCCTTGGATTCCTCAGTGGGCTCAGCAACCAAAGCCGGTTGGGATACGCAGTCACCTAGGTATGAGAATCAGAGAGCAATTTAGTAATATAAACAGTAGCTGAGGACAGCATGTCACACATACAGCACACTACTTGACTCCGCGTACTCACCAACAAGCCACGCATGCTCCGGATGCAGATTTGCCATCAATTGTGGGAGGATGCTGTTACGCAGTATGTAGGAGTCATGTGCAGAGCTGGGGAATTTGGCACAGAGATGGGAAATAATCACATCCACTTGGCATACCACTTGCACATTTATGGAATGGAACTGTTTCCTGTTCCGATAGATGTGCTCACATGCCTGTGGTGAAACTAGGCCAACATGTGTGCAGTCAATGGCGGATACCAACATTAGGTATGTGTCCAAGATCATAGGAATCACCCTTCACACCTGCCAATTCATGTCTCCTTGGGAAGTGGATGTAGCGGTTCTTGTATGTCATCATTGCGGATAGGACATCACGTAGCACCATGCTGAACGTAGGTTGAGACATCCCACCAGCAATGGCCACCATGTACTGAAACAAACCAGTTGCAAAGAAATGCAGGGCCGCCATCACCTTCACTGTTGGCATCAAAGCAGTCGGATAGGTTCTGTGAGGCCTCAGATGGGGCTCAAACTGACCACATAGGTCATCAAGGGTAAGGCGATCCAGACGGAATTTCCTTCTAATGTCCTCATCCTCCATGTTCGCCAGCACTGGGAACTGACGATGCACATTAGGTCGTCTCCTACATATTATGAAAGGGGACACATGTCAATTTAATTCCCCAATGAGATGTGTTAAACATCTAATATCTTGACGGACGCAGCGCCAACAATGACTGGACTGTAACAACAGCTTAATGCACAAGTCACATGCAGAGACACCTTGATCACATGTAGTTGTACATGTGGTCAGTATGTACATACTGACTACCTCCAAAACAGATTCTGACTATGTGAATGGTAAACTGTACACTCATACATCTGGCGTCACCAGCCCTGGGTGTAGGTGACACAGCACATGTTTAAAACAGCAACACTGCAGATTACTACTTAGCTGCTGTACCTGCCACATATTCTTGCGTGAGTCGCCCAGAGCACAACTCTTCTACACAATGAGCACAGTGTGTGTAAGCTGATCAACTATAAAGATGAACACAACAATGTACACAGTGAAATAGGTACATCATGTGGTCAGGCCATCATTACTGTGTGTTGATTAACCATCACACACAATGAAATGTGCACAAATATGAGACTCCATTACACACCAAATCGGTGTACATGCACACAAATATCATAGGTGAAATGTGAGAAAGTACATGCCAAAGCATGTAATCATGTGCACTGACATGGCACCTGTAGGCATCAGTGAGTTGCATGTCACACTAGCATTACATTTTGCAAACAGGTGCTGTGTAACTTTGTGAAGGTCTAGGGTTCAATGATGAAAATTGGCTATTGCCATTGCTAGAGCATAATGTGTCCTTAGGTGCTGTATGCGTGCTCCGCTACCGCAGGCCAGGTTATTGTGTACAATTGAAAGATGCAGGATTGTGGGAGCGACCGCCTCGCCCCTGTGGTGTGGCACCGCCATTATCCATGCCATTGCAGCCTATGGGAACCGCGATCGAGATAGTGCATACACATTTAAAAACTGCAGTAAGCGTGCTCTGCTACCGCGGGCGCGGTCATTGGGTACAATTGAAAGATGCAGGATTGTGGTAGCGACCGCCTGGCCCCTGCGGTGTGCCACCGCCAATGCCCATGCCATTGCAGCCAATGGGATCCGCGAAGTGCAATTGAATTTTGAAACTCGCGGTAGGCGTGCACCACCACCACAGTCCCGGTTATTGATTACAATTGAAAAATGCTAATCAGGCAGACCAATTGCAGCAGCTGAGTACCACTGAAAGAACCCCAGGGACCTATATGTGTCTGTGAGAGAGCCACACATTTCAATTGCATTCAGACACAGCTGCCTGCCATTCTTCACCACCAACTGCTGCTGTTCCTGTCTCCTGGACCCAGTGATGACGATAACTGAGAACATCAGGGCCCATCCCTTCACCACAGAGGAGCTGGAGGTCCGGGTGGACGAGGTCCTTTCACAGTATGGGAGGCTATATGGTGCGCCAGATATACTGGTAAGTGTTTTAGAGTTAAAGTTTGAGAGAGCTCAGAGTGCTCACATGATGTTGCTCTGCAGCAGTATGTGCCTGTGAGTGCAAGTTAATGTGCATGCATACACATTTTTCATATACCATGCTGCATACATTGCCTAGTAAGAATTGCACTTGACTATTTGGGGAGGATGGCAATATGGACATTTCTACAGCCCTCCTTCAGCAATACAAAATACAAACGTTGGTCTGAGACTGGGTAATGTAAATGTGTGATACACTGCCTAGCATGCTGACTTCATGTCAATGGGGGTGTAGCCTTATTTCCACTGATCCATGGCTGCATTGAAGGATGGGAGGGACATGCAGTGGTTTTGCAGCCATACAGTCACACAGCTGGTTTGGACAGTCGAAGTCTGAAAAACCTTGCCTGTGCTATGTGATGTCATAATCCATGAGGTTTTCACATGCTCGTTTGTGACATTATAAACGTATTTTGTCCAGAGGGTACTGAAGAATGTTTGTACAGTTTTCAATGTGCCCCTATGGATGTGTGTGCATTATGCACAAGAGTAAAATGCCTGAGTGTAACACTCTTGGTGGCAATTCACCTCTGCCATATCCAATAAATGTAATTTGGAGATGTCTTCCTTCTATTGTTTTCAGTATGTGTTCCGTCTCACATGTGTAGGCACTGTTTCCCCTCTCATTTTGTACATGCATGTGATATTTCTGATGGCCCACTTTGAACCTCAGTGTGAGTCCCACTGCCCTGCATAGAAACTGCACAATTTTAAAAGGATCCATCAGTAAATGGACTGAGTGAAACATATGTGTTGTCCACCACCCTATTTCTCAATGAGCTATCTTAGGCCTGGGGATTGCACAAGACAGTACTACAACTTGTGAGAATGTAAGATAATGGCCCTAAATGTGACCTCCATGACACAGGTAGCCATTCACTGGCCAAGGGCATTGAGGGGTGTGTAGTGTTGGACACAGTGAGTCTGCTCCGATACATCATTTCAAATGCATTGCATGTATTGCTCACTCACATACTGCATCACAGAGGAGGGTCTTCTTCACATTGGTTTCTGTGCTGGCACTCTGCATGTGTATGAGATGGCCAGGTACTGTGTCCATCATCATACATGCTTACAGTTCTATGAGATTATTTGATGCAAGTGTACTGTGTGTCATGCTGTATGGCCTCTGCACAACATTTATGTATTGGTGTGCTATGTTTTGTCATGCTCCTGTACTGACACACACTGTGACATAACACAGTGTCACTGAAACTTCCTCTTCTTGTCTCCAATGCCTGCAGCTTAAGGTCCACAAGTGTAAGGCAATATGGAGGGCCATTGCATGCAAGGTGCGGGCTCTGGGTGTCTCCAACCGACAGCACACACACTGTCACAAGAGGTGGGATGACATCTGCCGGCTGAGCAAACACGTGGCAGTGATGATGCTGGGGGTGTTCCCTCGGAGTGGCAGGCTGGGACAGGAGCATGACACCACTAATAGCCTGCATCTTGGCAGTGACACAGCCAAAGCTGGGTGGACTCTTGAGGGCTCATCAGCAGCACGTTGGGGGTGAGTATTCAGCAAAGTGTGACTTTGGGTGTCAGTGACTGCATGAATCCCAACCCTGAGCCAGTGGGAAGCTCTGTGATGTCTCTAGTGTGATGCAATGGTTTCTAAGTGGCCTCAGTGTTGACTGCAGCTGTTATGCATTTTCACAACATGTGGTTTATCATGTGTTTAAAACAATGACCCTTGTCATTGACAGATGCAATTTGGCCTGGTGACATATGCTGCAGTATGAGTGTCATAGACATCACCTGGCAGTGAACAGCAGTGAGCATTATGTTAGTGTGCATTTATAGATGTGTGCTGTGCACAGCATAAAATTTGTGGCAACTACACAGAAGACACCAATATGCAACTGTAGTTGTGCTTCAAAGCACAACATGGTGGATAGCAGGAGCTTGTGGCTATTGCAAAAGGACTTTTGGGAGTCTGTATCTGTGGTGTTCCCTTAAAGTGACTCCATATGTGACAGAGACAACATGTTTAGATGTATATCTATCTCACCTAGAGGGCCCATCAGCAGCACGTTGGGGGTGAGTATTCAGCAAAGTGTGACTTTGGGTGTCAGTGACTGCATGAATCCCAACCCTGAGCCAGTGGAAAGCTCTGTGATGTCTCTAGTGTGATGCAATGGTTTCTAAGTGGCCTCAGTGTTGACTGCAGCTATTATGCATTTTCACAACATGTGGTTTATCATGTGTTTAAAACAATGACCCTTGTCATTGACAGATGCGATTTGGCCTGGTGACATATGCTGCAGTATGAGTGTCATAGACATCACCTGGCAGTGAACAGCAGTGAGCATCATGTTAGTGTGCATTTATAGATGTGTGCTGTGTACAGCATAAAATTTGTGGCAACTACACAGAAGACACCAATATGCAACTGTAGTTGTGCTTCAAAGCACAACATGGTGGATAGCAGGAGCTTGTGGCTATTGCAAAAGGACATTTGGGAGTCTGTATCTGTGGTGTTCCCTTAAAGTAACTCCATATGTGACAGAGACAACATGTTTAGATGTATATCTATCTCACCTACAGGCACGTAGGTATGCTTACAGAGAATAGTATGTTAGATTACAGACAGGCACTGGCCAGCTATTTGGCAGTAACAACGTCACATGGGGCATTATTGTCAACTATGCATGTTTCCATGCATCTTCTGATGATTGCATAAAGGTTGCACATGTTGACTGTACAGGGAGGAGGGCAACATGGAAGTATCATTTTCAAGTTTTGTGCTTCGCCTGCATATGATGTTTGTGAGTATGGCACTATACTGAACCTATGTCTCTGTCTCTTGCAACATCTACTGAGGGCACATAAGGACAGGGGACCGACACCAGCTTCTAGCACAACTGCCACACATGAGCTCACTGACACTGATGTGACCAGCGCCTCAGAGGGGGACAGGAGTGCCCTGGATGAATCACGCCCGGAAATACCAACCTCCACATCTTCAGACTTCAGCGGTGACTCCTCGATGTTGGCGGGCACAGGAAGTTCGAATACTGCTTCTTCTTCCATCACACATTGTACAGTGTCCACCCTCCCGGTTACTACCACAAGTGCTGTCCGTGCCTGCAGCCCTAGGAAGCGTAGAGTCGCCATCCCCTCAGGCACTGCTGCCCCTGCCCCTGTCTCCCCTGCTGCGGAGGTGGTGGATCTTTTGTGCCAGCTGTGTGTGTGTCAGACTGCTCTCCTGAATGCCTTCCAGGATCATGATAAGAAGTTGGCACAGCTAGTTGGCTTCATGGAGGGGATTCATTCTGACGTGGGTGTCCTACACTGAACTGTCTAGTCTTTGTCCTCCACAGTGACGACAGCCATTCAGCAGTCACTGGCTCCCAGTCCAGCTCCTGTCCCTTCAGCAACCACCCTGCCAGTGGCACCACCTGATGAGAGTGCCTACATGCCACAGCCCTCAGGCACCAAGTCCTCCACACGCAGAACACAACAGCAGCACTCCAAGCGGACCAGACCACAGACACCATCCCCACAACACAAAACAGGCACACAGGGGTGCAAAACCAAAAGCCCATCACATGACACTCATGGGAATCAGGCCAAGAAGCAGGCATCAACATCACAATCATCAAAATCACCCCCATCCCAGGGCACTCCCATCCCCACACCTGCTCACAAAGACAAACAAACAGTTGCGCTGTCTGCTGTGAACCTGGTGCTTGCATCGACTAAGCACAAACACTTCTCTGAGGCAGTTTCACCCACAACATCAACTCCCACCCACACCCCTGTGAAGCTGGGACAGGAGAGCAAAGTGGGGGGTTTACCTGGACAACAGGGGATGCAGGGGAAAAGGTAAGGCCACCTTAAACATACCACCAGATCAAGCAAATCCCCACAGGGAGAGCCATCTGCACCTGATACACATTTGGTGGGGAGTGAGGCTGTTGTGCCCACCCCACTTCCCACTCCGGCCAAGACACTTGTGTGCTATCGAATCCCCAAGCAGTTGAGACCCAGCCCTCAACATTCACCCTCACACACTGTGCCTCCACGCAGCATGTCTCCACCTCCCCGTGCCAACACACCACCTGGTACAAGCAGCCCTCAGACTCCCACAGCCACTGATGCATCCACCTCAGCTGGTTATCTCTCTCCCAGGTCCAGGCTTCCAACTGGCCCCGACAATCAGCCATTTGCCGGTTCAAATGAAAGCCAAGGTTGAAGCAAAGTCTCCCTCCCCACACCATTTCTCCCACAGCAGTGCCTGGACTGCCCATTTGTATCCCCTGAGCTGGGGTGATTTCCATGGCAGTGGACGGTGTTACCCATTCCCTGTGCAGTTTCTCATGCACACATGTGCATACTTTGATTTTGTACTGGCCAATGGCCTTGCTGTTTGTCACTTTTGATGCCCATTCCCTGTGCTGTTTCTCATGCACACATGTGCATACTTTGATTTTGTACTGGGCAATGGCCTTGCTGTTTGTCAGTTTTGCTGCCCATTCCCTGTGCAGTTTCTTATGCACACATGGGCAGAGCAGAACTATGGACTGGCCAATGACCTTGCTGTTTGTCACTTTTAATGCCCATTCACTGTGCAGTTTCTCATGCACACATATGCGGACCAGAACTATGGACTGGCCAATGGCCTTGCTATTTGTCACTTTTGATGCCCATTCCCTGTGCTGCTGTCATGCACACATGTGCATACTTTGAGTTTGTATTGGCCAATGCCCTTGCTGTTTTGTACTTTTGATGCCCCGACAATCAGCCATCTCCCAGTTCAAATGAAGCCAAGGTTGAAGCAAAGTCCCTCTCCCCACACAATTTCTCCCACAGCGGTGCCTGGACTGCCCATTTGTAGCCCCTGAGCTGGGGTGATTTCCATGGCAGTGGATGGTGTTACCCATTCTGTGTGCAGTTTCTCATGCACACATGTGCATACTTTGATTTTGTACTGGCCAATGGCCTTGCTGTTTGTAATTTTTGATGCCCATTCCTTGTGCAGTTTCTGATGCACACATGTGCGGACCAGAACTATGGACTAGCGAATGGCCTTGCTGTTTGTCACTTTTGATGCCCATTCCCTTTGCTGTTTCTCATGCACACATGTGCATACTTTGAGTTTGTATTGGCAAATGTCCTTGCTGTTTTGTACTTTTGATGCCTATCCGGGTATTATGTAATAAAGACTGTTACTCCTGTTGTCTGCCATGCCAATGTCCTTGCTAAATAAAAGGTTTTATGTATGGGTATGAGTTCATGTGACACATGCTCTGTATGCCACTTTAACATTGCCAATTGCTTGTTTTGCTTTTTCAGAGGTTTCCAGAGGTAACAGGCACTTTTGTTCTTCTTCAGTCTGAGGCTTGAGGGTGCAATGATGGTTGTTTGTGATGATCTACTCTTCTCCTAATCATTCTGTGCTCATGTTTGCTAAATTGTATACATGTCATGTTAGGATGCAAGACCAGAATAGAGATTAATGCTATCCACAGGACTACTTGCGGGGTGGGCAGGGTCTGGCATTTCTGTGGGCTCTTTCTTGATGTGTAGTTATCTTGTGTGGGCATGTCTTAATAGTCACATGTGGACATTTGAATGTGTCAACTTGAGTAGTCATACAGTGTGATTGGCCTGTCATTCTCAGTAGTGTTGATATGTATGTGCCCCTGCACATGCCAACTTCACACACTTATGATCCAGGTAATGTGTGCCTGCTTTTTTACATTGTCAGACATGTGCTTCAGATTGTGGGCACATGTAGGAGTTGTAGGTTGAGCACTGTGCAGTGTGTTGATTTGTTCCTTCATCTCTGGGGGGCACCTACTTGTTGTAGCTGTCAGTTGTGAGTATGCAGAGTGTGTCACTGCAAAGTCTGTGTTGTGTTTTGTTGATCAGCCATGTGTCTTGTTTAAGTTTGTGCTCACTGTGCTGAGCTGCTCAGCCACACTGACATTATTTGTGATTTTTCTGATGCATTGCTGTCATTTGACACATTTTGTGCTCCATATGGTTTGGGGTATGAGGAGTCATACCATCCCCTGTAGGCGCTTCTGATGCCTACACATTGTGAGTTACATTGTGAGTTTGTGGACTGTACACTCCTCACCTCTGATGTACACACCACTTCAATCTCATGTATTTCACCTCATGCCTTGCCAGTGTGTGAGTCTCCCCACCACTTCATAGTGTTACACTATAATGTGGGAAGATGATCTGTGTCCAGGACCAATGTGCCACTCAGGACAGTTTCACAATTAGTTATGTGTAATTTTCTTCTACTAGTTTGCACTCATGGTTGGTCATTTGCAGTGCATATGTTTGAGCAGCACAGTCCTCTAGTCATGTTGTTTGCATCTGGGTTTCCCTGAGTTGTGCATCTGTGGGTGATGGCTAAGCTGTATGTGTGTTTGCTGAGGTACTGATACCCTTCCTGAGTGTGATGTTATCAGTGTGGTGTGATGATTTGTGTTGTGGGAGTTCATGGTGGGGCACTCGGATATGTGTGCTACTGGTTTGATTGGTGTGCACACACTGCTTGGTGTGCATGCAGTGCTGTCACTGTATGTTCGCTTGTACATGCCTGGTGTGCATCCCCCTGATGTCCAGCTGAGTTTGCTAAGTGATGGATTGGTATGTGCATCTGTTGAATTTGTATTGTAGATAGATGCAGTGTTTGGCCTGTGTTTGCTCCCTACTGATAGATGCAATGTGTGTGTGATGTTCTATTTGCATGACATTGTGTGTGAGTAGTTTGTGTATTGTGATACATTCAGATGTGTGTTGCATGTGTAGTGTGCATTTCTTGTGAGTATGCCACATGCAGCAATGTGGATTCCTGTTCATGAGCTTGTTTTGAGTGCACAATAGTGGTTTGTCCTCCTATTTTTGAGCTGTCACTTGTCTGGATTATGCATGTGCATGCTTGTGGTACACTATGACACCATATTCACTTGATGACTGGTGTGGTGTCTATGTCTGTTTTGGCTGATTTGTCCCATTGATCCCAGTTGGTGTTCATGATTGACATTTGATGATGCGATTCTTGTTTGTGTTGGGATATGGTGTCTGTGCATTGGTCCAGAGTGACAATGTTGTGTATTTCTGTTCTGTCTAGGGTCACATTGCCTTTCCACTGTTTGGCTGCACATGGCTGGGCGTGTTGGACTTCTGTGGATGTTGTTTGTGAGATTTGTGTTTAGCTGTTTTTGGGTCAGCATTGGTTCAGACATCCCTGAGTGTGCGTCTGACATTTGTAGATGCACACCAGGGTGTGTGATTTGTTGTCAGTAAACTCACAGGACCTTATTTGCACCTTTATGTGTGTTTCTCACAGGTGTTGAGTGTTGCAGGTGTGAGATGGGTAGATGAGGGGTATGTGTGAAGGTCCTACTTGGGTTTGACAGTCAGGGAGTGTGACAATGAGCCATGTGTGTTGTGCTGGTGGCATACACATGTCAAGTAAATTGACACAGATGTGGGGCTGGTCACTGTATTAGTTCTGACACTTCCTATCATTCCTGTGCCTATGCATAGCTTGCATTGTTGTATGCCAGAGATGTTGCACAGAGGTCACTTTGGTTTAATTGCAATCACTATGCCACCCATGTCTGATTTGTGTGCCTATGGGTAGTGTGATATGTTCATCCTCTTGCATGTGATGTACACATGCTTTGTGGCTTGCTCCATGGTTTTCCAACACTGTGCACTCCACTTTGGGCTAGTCCATTTATTGTCCTACATTGCTGCTGACCTTTGGTATGTGTATGTGGCAGAATGTCAGTGAGGGATCTTTCTGAGGGACTTCACAAGCAGTATGAACAGTTCAGTGGTTGTTCATATGCAGTGTGAGTCTTCATTTCTTAATTATACCCAGTCTGATTCACGAGTGGAAGGCAGGTGTGAGGAGGTGGGTTGTGTAGCCCCTGACCTTCTGTGCAGGGTGTCCATCTTCACCCCCACCTTCCCAGTCGATCTACCTTGCCCTTTGCTGTTTGAGGTGCGAGGTCTGGCCACACCTGGCTGATGAATTGTGCATGGAGGGGGGGCACACAGCATGTGCAGAAATGGGTGTCGAAAGCGTACTGTGGGTAGGGTGAAGGTGGAGCCCTGAGAAGCTGCTCAGACTGCCCATGCCTGTAGCTGGCCCTGCCTACTACATTGTGCACAGGTTTTCCCGCTGCAGTCACTTGCCCGGGACATTGCAGTGATTTTGCGGTTGATGGGTGACCAGTATGCGGAGGTGTGGATTTCTAGCAACCATGACATGTGTGAGTACACTGGGGGATATGTTCCTGTCCCCACCAGAGTGTCTGATGTGGACAGGAACCATATTTCAGCACAGGAGTTGTGTGTTGTGGTTGTATGCAGAGTTGTGTTTTTACATACCTGTGGTGTTGACCGCAGCGATGTCTTATTTGCTGGTAGTGGATGAGGTACCACCTCCAATGTTGTTCTAGAGTTGGTATCTCCATTGTCTGGCCTCTGATAGGCCAGATGTGCCCAAGTGGTCTATCACGTTTCCTTGGGACCAGCTGTATGGCCCATTGTTGCAGTACCATCAGCCTAACAGCGGTGGCATCTTGCAGAACATCAACGTGCTGCTTCAAGCCTGTCTGCCTGGGTACACTAAGACCCGCATGTGCCATTATGGGTGGGGCTGGTCCTCTTCTGCACAGGTTTGCTTCACATAATACCTGACTGTGCAATGCCATGTCTAAAGGCATGCCTGTGTGCCCAGGACACACTGTGACCATCACAGTATACATGATAGGGTGGTGATTAGATGCTCTGCGTATCAAAACATTTAAAACTGATGCATAAGCCACAAAGCCATGTGACAGTAGGTGTCTCCCATCCTCTTTTAGACTGTCAGCCCATAGGCAGCGCATGTTAGATCAGCACCCAAAAGATACTAGCAGGAAAAGTAATGAATGAAAAAACAATCCAACATAAAATATTTGACTACAGCGCTGTAACTTAGTTTATTATATAAACGAAAAGTAGAGTGTTTTGAAACACCGAGGTAAGCAAGAAAATAAGAAAAAAACACCCAGCAACCTATTAAACATTAACTTACCTCCCCCTCCCATGCCTACCTCTTAAACCCTCTCCTAAATCCTAGCCCTCGGGTATGACTCTATACAAGGTAATTGGTGCATCAATAGCTGTCTCGGAGGTGATGTCGACTGACCCTTTTAATTTTTGTTTCAGGTGTGCTATTTTGATGAAGCTATGATTGAGACCTGGGGTCAGTTTGTTACACCCGGCACTAGTGCGCCAGCATTATCCCTGAATTGTATCCTTCCCAGGCTCACATACACCCAGTGCAGATACACCACGTATGTGTAGCACAGCACTACATACCCAACCAATATGGGCCAAGAGTCAATTAAGCACACAACAGCGGAACTTTAAAAAATATTTGAGTCTGTACTCCTCACTCCAGGGGTACAGGTTAAGGACCTGTTAACTCAGCACTAAACTGTAGGCTGCCACCAGTGTGCTGCTTAACTTCTGGTGAAGGCAGTAGCCTCTCAGCACTAAGATGGTATCTCTTTGGGTGCCCCTCTTGGTCAAACAAGACTGCAATCTGTGACACCGGCCTATGTCATGGAATGGCATAGTGAGCAAAAAAGACGATGAATTTAGGCCCAGATCTCTGTACTGGGGTGAATGTATGACATTGTTCTGCATTCTGTCCATCAACTGTTGTTTTTGCATTTGTCACCCCGAGTGGGACGGGTATGCCCAGTTGTGGGTCCCGTGCTCGCCATGCCACTGGAATCAAGCTATCCTGGCTGCAGAGTGGTGAAACACCCAAACCGGTCCTAGGGGATCACCTTCAAGCTCCTCACCCATGCTCACAAGGCTCTCCAGAACACTGGACAAGCGTACCTCAACGAACAACTCACCTTCTACACCCCGAACCACCAGCTTTGCTCTGCTGACCTCGCCACCATCCCCGGCATCCGTCGAACGACCGCCGGAGGCAGATCGTTCTCTCTCCTCGCCGCAAAAACCTGGAACACCCTCCCCATCCGCCTACGACAGGCCCAGGACTAGCTGGCCTTCAGGAGACGCCTCAAGACCTGGCTGTTCGAGCAGTAACACCCCCTCCACCCCCACCAGTGTCTGGAGACCCTCATGGGGAAGTAGTGCGCTCTACAAATGGATTGATTGATTGATTGATTGATTGATTGATTGATTGATTGATTAGAGCAGTTAAAGAGGGAAAAATAAAATGATAATAACTGAACTTTATTATATTTTTATTTGTGGTTACTGCAGGGCTGGGTTAGAGTAGAATGGATCTGGTGACTCGGGGGGAGGAGTTGACTATGCACACTAAGTGTGCGTGACTGCTTGGCTGGCTGTTTTGGCCGACCCAGCAGTCAGGTGCACTTTGCATATTCCCCATCAGGTTGTAATGGGCAGCATGGTAGGGAATATGCACAGGCTCCCTGTCCCGATCTGAGCACCGATCCACGGTCTCAGACCAATCACAAGGATGCATTGCAGCATTGTGATTGGCTCAGGAGAGCCTGTGTGCCCAGGTGCTTCCTACAGCGTCTTACGCACTGGAGTCAGGAAGATCAGAGAAGCAGAGGAAAGATGCAACCAGCAGAAAAGGTAAGTGCATTTTTCAACCCCCCCCCGTCGTTGTACCTCCCGCCACCCCCATTTCCTACCACCACTGATAGAATGCACTGAGCAGAGTGCATTCTTCAAGCTGTGGTTTTTGGAAACCACTGGGGGAAAAGACTCAGCCACATTCGGGCATTTCTATGTAAAATTGTACTGGCAGCACCATTAATAATGACCAAGGTCCTTATAACTGATGTGTGCATTGGGTGAGGAATGGTATAAACACTGTCCAGTGTGTGTATGAGAGGCCTTTGGGTGTTGGATGCTGCAAATTGCATCTCTTTGGCGTGTGTCTCATTTTCCATTTACCTAATATGTGCAAATGCAGCAGTCATTATAAGGCCAAAGGCTCACTGTATCACATAGAATACACTGAGAAGAGTGCATTATGGGACCTGTAGTTTTTGGAAGCCACTGGAGGGAAAGAGCCACACACATGCATTGTTATGTAAAAGTGCACCAGCATCATCATTACTAGTGAATCAAGGGCCTTATAACTGATGTGTGCATTGGGTGAGGAATGGGTCAAACACTATCGAGTGTGTGGATGAGAGGCCTTTGTGTATTGGATGCTGTAACCTGCATGACCTTTTGTGAGATTGGATTCTGATTAAGACAGAACATTATGTGCCATGGAGTAAAGATAGATTTTGAGACCCTCTCAAGTGTTACCAACCTTTCTTAGGGGGTCCACATATACACGGCTTCCCAATAGTGGCTTGTTTGGTATTTGTCCAGTCAAAGTAGCTGTAACAACTAGCCACAACTGTTCACCATGGAACAGCATCAACTGAGCAGTCTTTGAAGGCAAATTGTGCCAGTAGAAAGACCGCTGTTGGGAGGGAATATCAAATTATTATACTCGCCTCTTAGCAAAGCAAATATCCAAGCCATTATTTGGATATGTACACCCAAATGAGCATTTTTGTTGTGCCATGCAATGGTTCACAGCAGATGACATTTGTTAGTAAGTGTAAGAGTGCTGAGGCTCCATTTCACAGGATCATCCCAAAACCATCAGGACTACTTCCCATCTCCTTTTGTAGATTGACATTGGAAGATGCCTATGTAGCAGTGACAGAAAACACAAGATGATGGACGGAGTGCTGAAACTTTTCAACCACTCACCCATAGTCACAGATCTGGGTTTAATCTATCGTGGCTAGGGTATGCCCAGACATAGGTCCCTTGCTCGCTTTGCCACTGGACTCAAGATAGCCTGGCTGATAAGTGAAACCCTGAAACTGGTCCCAGAATGCTTGTTCCCGGTCCAGGGAGGATCTGGCCTGGCACTTCGGGCTGGACTGCTCCAATGAGGAACAGGGTCACGACTGATTTGATATGGCTGGGTCCAAACTGGGGTGGCTTAGTGAGCGGAAGAATGATAATGGATTAAACCCAGATCTGTGACTGGGGATGAGTGTCTGTAAAGTTTCAGCACTCTGCCCATCATCTTATTGTGTTTGCAATGACAGGAGACACAGATTGCCAGAATGCAGATGTGAGGGTTGGTCAGTACAGAAGTGTTGTCATCATCAAAATTCAAGTGACATGTCAATGTGTGAATCTAATCAAGACCACACAGTGAGCATACATGTCATTTAGCCTTCAAGTCACTTTTCCTTGTATAGTGTGACCAGATGAGAACTAAGTCTGCACTTGCTTCATATAGTTATGTTTGTCATTCTGATGGGTACAGCCACTACATAATGATTTGCCTTCCATTTCAGTGGGCCCAGTTGGCCAAGAACAACAAGACTAGTACCAGAGGCAGAGCAGGACATTGTTGGGGCAGCATCAGAAGGTAGGGAAAATCCACCCACCTAGACAGAGCCAGAACACACCTCAAGCGCGACAGACCAGGTGGAGGCATTGTAAGGGGGGGGGGGGGGGGTTAAGAACTGGACACCTCTGGCAGGGGGAGGGGGAGATCAACTCTCCCCCTGACAACTTTCATTTGACGAGGTGTCCCTGGGGCATGTCACACCACAACCTGGACCTGCCACTAGCCCCTACCTGACTCTAGAGGCCCCCAATTCCTCTTGGTCTTCAGCTGAATCCCCTGCCACTAGTCATCCTCCAAGAGACTGCCAGGAAGACCCCAACGAAGGGTTTGACCCAGAAAGACCACACTCCTCATGTCCAACCCAAACCCCTCCCTGTATTGTAATTCTTGTGGCTGCATTCCAGAAAGTGATGGGGCATGTGAAGGACAGCCAGACATGTCCTCTCTGCTTATACAGTAGCTATGTGATGAGCTGCGTATGTTATGAGAGGAACATGCAAGATCCATGGCCACCCTCACTGCCTCTATTGGTTGCGGCCATGTTGTCTACCCTTGCCCAACATCCCTCCTAAATCACTCTCAATGTTTCACCGTGTATGTTGCCTCATACTGTTTTCCCCTGTATCCCTCGCATGTCCCAACCCCATGTGGTGTCTGGTCCTGCACCAGCCAACCAAGAGCCTGCATCTGATCCATAGAATCTGAACATTGTTGAAATTGAGGATGACCAAAAGGACAGTTGACTTGCTTGACTATGACTTTCTTTTGGACATTTACTTTGCCCCTTGTATATAGACTAGTTCCCCTGATGCCCCCTTACGTGTTTTATTTATGTTGCCCTACCCCCTCCAATTCCTCTTTGTCCATTCTGTGCAAAGAACATTATCTGCTTTCCATTCTTCCTTTCAAACAGACTGTTTTCTGCTTATTTGTTTTCCATCCACTCCATTATACATATACTTATGTATGTAACCAAAATATCTCTGTGTTTCTTTCATTTTAGATTTTGTGTTCAAAGTATGGACATATACCTTGGTATTAGTAATTTGCTCTGAACATAATAGCATGCTGCACTGATGGTGTTACACTTTTACATGTGTCACTCACACACATTCATTCTGACATCTCTAGGCCACCACAGGGGTGAAAAATTTACCATCAGTAAATAATATGCAACTAAGTCCTGACTTGTGAGGACATTTATCTTTTATTTACACATATTGTGGATAACATTGTTTCTTGTGATCATGAGGGATCGTGCTTGTGACTTCGCAAATTTGGTGGTTATGATCGCTGTGAGTAAGTGAGTTTGCTGTGTTGTTGCTGAGGTGTAGATTGGTGTGGTCATTCTACCTGTACATGTGGGGGAAGTTCCTGTACAGGGGCTGAAGGTGGCTGTACAGATGGGGAGAGTGCCTGGACAGGGGCTGATCGTGTCTATACAGTTGCGGGTAGTGACTGGACAGGGGCTGAAAGCTGTCTGTACAGGTAAGGAGAGTGCCTGGACAGGGGGTGATGGTAGAAGTGCAGTGGAGGGCTGGTGCAAGGGTGATGGGCTTTGAACTCTTGCAGTGAGCCTCTGCATCTTGTGGTACAGGTGGGGGGTGTGATGTGCTGCAGGTAGATGTGTGGCTCCCCTACCTGCGTTGACCTTGAAGGGAAACTTTGGATCAGTTTCAGCATGTCCTCCATCATCTTCATGGCCAAGGGATGATGTCTTGGACTCTCCCTGTGGATGGATATGATGTCATTTATGTTCGTGGGCATGTCTTGCCAAGATGTATCCATCCTATCCAACACCTGGGTCAGTCTCTCCACCACCTGAGGGATTTGGCGCATGTCCTGCAGTTCATCTGACATGTGCGACAAAGAAGCCCCTCTGGCTCTACTATCCTGCCTCACATTAGCCTCCAGGAACTCCTTCTCCCACTGGCTACAATAGCCATTGGCTAGCCCCCTCTGCATGGGACAGCCGTGGATACGACCTTCATGTCCACCAGCGGGGTGAGGGGTGGCAGGTGGTAGTCTGTGGACAGGAGATTGGTGCCCAGGGAATACATGCATTGCACCAGAGGTGGTAGGTCCCTCAGATGGTCGAGAGAATGCCTGGGATGCACTGTATTGGGAGGAGTGTGTAAGGGAACCACCACATCTGTCCTGGATGTGAGGTCTGTGAGAGAGTGATTTCTGTATTGGGAACTAACCAGTTGTGGCTGGTTAGTGCTATGCTGAAAACAGGCAATCTGGGCTTTGGATGATGAGACGCTGTGCTGGGCAGAGTGGGAGTGACCTTACACATTTTAAAACTGTGATCCAGGCATTGATCATTTCACACCTCGATTATGCCAATGCCCTCTACCTTGGTATCACAGCAGGCCTCTGCCATAAACTTCAGACGGTCCAAAATGCCGCCGCCCGGCTGGTGGAGAGCATTCCTGCTAGACACCATATCACTCCACACCTCCGCAAACTCCATTGGCTGCCCATAGCCAAAAGATGTGTGTTCAAGGCCATGACATTGGCCTACCGAGCATCAAAAGGCAGTGGATCGGCACACCTGAAAAACACTCTGCGACCCTATGCCAACTCCAGGACTTTACGATCCAATACCCTCCACTTCCTGGAAACTCCCCGATTTAAACGCTCTCGGGCAGGTGGAAAAACCTTTGAGGTCTGTACCTCTCAGCGCTGGAACAAGCTCCCACTAGCCTTACGCACTTGTCAGTCAGAATCAGCCTTCCGTAAATCCTTGAAAACACATCTATTCTCCTCTTAAACAGTGGAATTCTGACCCCTGACCTCTATTTTTCAGAGTTCTCAGCGCCGGGACGCCCCGTTGGGGCCGCTGCGCGCTTTACAAAATACTCAAATAAAAATAACATTTTGCCCAGTTGACCTATTGTTATGGTCGGGCATCTGATTCCCCATCCTCTGTATCAAGAGCCAGATAGTCACAATTGTCCCCCAATTCATCCGCCTCCTCCTCCCTCTCTTTCACATTACTAGCAGTTGAAATTACTGCTTTAAGAGTAGTGGGGTCTCAACTTCATTTGCCCATCGTCTGCTGCTGGTGGAAGGCTCATTCTCCTCATCATCCTCATCACCTGGAAGACAGAGGTTGCAACAGGATAAGTAATTGGTTTAGTATATGATATGGTGCAAGACAAGGGTTGATTCTACTGTAATTTTTATCAACGGATTATGTACATGTGACCTAGTTTGGGTAAACCTACACTTGATAGCTCACACCATCGCATTGAATGGAGATGTACAATGCACAAGCAAACTCATTAGCTCCAGCCACAGTCTGTGTTGATTTGAGCTCTCCCATACATCAACTGCTGAACCTGGCTCCTTGTAGGTGTAGCTAAAGATGTGATCCTCGATCCACCAGCTTGAGAATGATCTGCATGACTAATATGCTAACAGGCACACATGACACAGACATAACGGAAAGAGAATGTATGTAACTTTTTACACACTAACTACAGATGCTATGCAGAAGGGTATAAATCTGCTGAAGTCCTTCCCCAACGATTTAAATTTTCTGAATGATTTTGGAATCCATAATTGGAATCACTTTACGGCACGCTTACCTCACGGACAGATGAGAGTGGATTTGACTGCTGCTCCCAGGATGTCTCGCATACCCTGGCATGGTGTTGTCTGCAGCACTGCTGAAATCCCGTCAGTAGCTGTAATAAGACATACCTGTCCATTTTCAAGTACACAGGATGATAGTAATGATTTAACATGTATATGTCATTGTCATGGAGAAGTGATATGCTATTGAAGGCCAGTGAGCCGCATGTTTTCTTTCTGACCTTTACTTGCGGGCCCCAGGTCACCGGCAGTAGTTGTCAGTTATTACCTCCACACAGCACTGACATCAACGAGATATCACGTTAACAGACAAACGTATATTAGAAGGTAACTGATATTTTTCTAGAAAGAGGTTAATTATGTTGAACACCTCCACCTACCTGTGGATACACCTTCATTGTTAGGCCATCATGCATCATGAGTATGATGTTGTCTGTTGACAGATCTAAAGGAGTGTACCTCAACATGCAGACCAGTTTCTCCTTTGCACATCAAACCATATCACTGGACTGGCAGCTAATATGTAAGATGTCCAATAGTCAGGTACATTTTAGGGAACATTTGTGCTTCCTTCCCCACGGAGTCACAATGCCCATTTATGACAGGGGGATCACTTATTTGTTCTGTGCAGTCTTTGTGTGACCTGTGTTCCCATTATACATGTACGACATAATGGAAGATTATAGCTATTAATGGTTGAGGTCGTGTACAGCATGCATCCTGAACTCCTATATTTAACCTGTCACTTATATTTGAGAATACGGTAGAAGAAAAGGAGGGCTTAATTCAACATTTGACTAGGATCACAGATCGTGGTAAAGTGTAGAAGTTTGGATGGGTGAAATCTACACTGGATTTGCATTGTGCAGTTCAGCCACCAGATGGATATATTTCACTTCCTCTACATGCACCTTAGCAGCTCATACACCCCTCCCCAAAAAACACAACACAACTAGCATCAGAGCGACCCTCACAAATTTCCATACAATTTTAGCCCTTGGATTTCGCGTGAAAGTTTTCATGTCATGGACTTACAATTCAGTTGTGGCTATTCCACTTCATATGACACAATATAGTCTATTATGTACATATTGTACTCACTTGCCATACATTTAGAGTCATCCTTTCACTATCCACCATGGTGAGATATGAGATTCTGTAATATGTGGGCATATTGCGATGAGGGACAACAGAAATGATAGACATATGCAACATACTGCGGATACTTAAATCTACATTTTATGAGCATGAGCATTCAGGTACAACATTCTTGGGTTTAATTACCAGGGTCCTGCATCTGCCCACTATGTGGCTCCCGACCAGATGCCATAGCCCACCTTGTAGCAGATGTCACTGTGTGGACTACATTCCTGGAGGACATCATTGGGCCTGCAATGATATGTGTGTTTGCCAGTTAACATTCCAGTTGCCACATGTGATGCACTAGATTTCAGAGTTCAGTAGACAGGTCCAGCACTGTTGACGGAATGACTGTAATATATCTGTGAGTTGTCTGCTAACAATGTAGTCTTTTGGACCCTCTCTTGACCACTTTTACTTACCAGTTTGTGATGGAGGTATGGATTGCTGTGGCTGATGTTGTTGCCTCCCAGCAGATGCTGGTACCTCTGCTACAGTGGAGGACTGTACTCTGGCTGCATGTGCCAGTAAAGGAGAACAGAGAAAAGTCAGCAGACACAAATGTACATGTGCTACTTATCATAAAGTTTCTCAATGCATTTACATGCTAACAGTAATACTAAGTGAAAGAGTCACTTTGTCTATTGCTATTTACCAGTGTTAGGTGTACATCAGCAGGCTCCTGTTTGTGATAGATAAAATGGGATAAAATGGGATTTGCCACTTCCATCACGAAGGATTCTGGGACTTGGAGTGTAATGAAAGCAAGAAGACGCATGAGGCTCTGACTCACCATGCTTTTTATAGTCACAATTGTGGTGCAACGCAGACAGACATTTCATATCCATGCTATTATTATCACATTTACCTGGTACCACATTGCAAACATCATTCGCAGGTGGCCCATGGAGCATGTGGGGGTGCATGGTGTTGAGGACATCCTCCTCTAATGGGGTGAGGAGGAGGCAGGGTCCAGATTGTACACCAGCGAGAACTCTGGACACATCAATCCTGGTGTACTTCTCCTTCACCTGCCTCTTCTTGTCCTGCCACTTCTTCTTTATATCAGTTACAGTATGGACATCCTCCCCTAATGCTGTGTCAACAGTAGCTAAATGCTGCCATAGGGCTCCATTCTGTGTGTCACTGGTACTGTAAGGGGAAAACCATGAAGCCTTTTGTGATGCCTAACAATGAACTATAGGATCATGGTGGTCTCCTCCTCAGTATATATTTTCTTCCTTCTCTGGGGTAGCATTTCTTGCGGCAAGGCGCAGATAAGGAATGCAGTAACTCTGTGTGGCCAAACCTGGGCCTTGCTTGTGTGCTGCTTTTATTTGGTTTGTAGTGCAGGTGGTGTCAATTGCCTGCAGGTGTATGTGATTACACTTCATCTGGCCCGAGACTGGGATTCGGTCCCACTGCAGAGATTCTGTCCCGGATGCAGAGATTCCACCCAGCGTGCGGAGAATCTGGCACAAGTGCAGATATTCTGGAACGACTCTGGACGTAAAGATACGACTCCTAATTTACCTCTGTGAATACTACAAGTCTTAAAGTTAAACTTTCGTCTTAGATTACCTTTGTGAATCAGCCTCCATATGAATGGAATACTGGTATTTGTATTCCACACAGATTGAAATCAAAACAACATACACATTGGATATATGATTTACTGTTATATGCTATTGTCAAACTCTCCCTTTAGCAACAGAACGGCATGAACATATATGTATCTGTCAAAGAAATTCACTTGCTCCAGTATCACCTCAGCCTTGAAAGCGTCATAAACCCATGTGCATATTTTCCCGAGGTATTGACGATCCAAGCTATTCCTCCCACATAATAACGACAGAACCTTTATGCAGGCTTATTCAGAGGTATTCCACTTTCCCGCTATCACATTATCATCAAACATGACATTCCCAAATATTGCATACCCCATACAGCTTGCAACAGTCAAGAAATCACAGGTTTTGATTATGCCTCATGAGCCAGCCCCACAGCTACACCAGCCAACGATACACTTTGCTCCCCCTGGAGACACTTTGATTAGGTTGTCGGGACCACCTACAGTGGAAAGAAGAAGTTAATTGGTTTTGTCCATCCAGATTAAGCTGTCAAGGTGCCAGGGGCATCTTCACGAGTGCAGGATCACTATCCCACTGAAGGAAAAAGATTACGACACCAGAAGCTGGAGCGCTTCCAAGTAGGAGAAATGTTTCTCCCCTAAAAATTGGTGCGAGCCACAGCTGCTCCAGGCAGCCCGCCGTGAGTGCACACAAGGTACAACAATGCCACTTGGGTCCAGTCATGATGTTATCACCAACAGAGTACCTTGTGTCGTGGGTCCAGGGAGTGGAAGCCGGTGACCTCGAACTGAGGCCACGATGTTAGGCACTGTCATGCTCTGGAGGGCTCAGACAGCCGAGGCTTCTGGCTCGGGTCCCACGTACTAGGCAAACGTCTGCCAACACTTCTCGGACACCACACGAAGTGCGAGCTAGCACAGGTTCCCAGTTGCAAGCTTTAGACCCCAGCACTCCTCAAGCTCCTCACATTACTGCAACCCAGGTGGGCCACGGATCTCTATGAGTACACTCCTCTGCACAGTGTGATGACTGCATACGTCAGGACTGTTCTTGTCTCAACAGACGATAACTTCCACCCGTTTCCAATGAACCCTGTGAGGTTCTTATGATCTTGTGGAAATGGGAAGATCCATTCTGTCCCTTGGATCTTGTGGACAAAGGCCAGTCAACTGGCCCCTGGAAAGTGTTTAGGGCCCAGGGCCATGATAGAAGATGAATGACTGCAGACCAGCAACATTGGGGAGAGGAGTTGGCCTAACGGCTAGGGCGGTTGACCTCTAATCTGGGGAAGCGGGTTCGAGTCTCGGCAATGACGCTGAACATCCTGTGATTCTGGGCAAATCACTTAATCTCCTTGTGCCTAACAAAAATGAATGTGTACTCATCTAACGCAACTGGTGCTATGTAAAGTGCTCTGATACCCGATACCGGGTCAAGTTTGTGCTATAAAAAAAACTCTGTAAAAAAAAAAATATCCAGGCAAGAATCCATCAAGTGATAGCCCCCTTCTTGGGAAACAACAAGCCCTGGCCACCACAAGTCTGTGGATAATCCCGTTGCAGTCCCTCCTGTCCCAATTGTTTCTCTTGTCGATGTCCCAGCATCAAACCAGTGTAGAATGGTTCCGATCCCAAAAGATTCTCTAAAATCCTGAGGACAGAGCCCCAGTAGTTTTACCCACAATGGCCTTTGAAGATGAGATCAGTTCAAAACATTTGAAAAGCACAGGCCTCCTCTAAATTTAGTCCTGCCTGCCATACTATCCTGGGAGTTTTGATCAATATATTTTTAGTGGGGCCAGGACCCTTCCCCCTGGAATGGAGATGCGAAATCCACCCCCTCTCATCCGTCCCAGGAAGACCCTTCAAATCAGAGGTCTGCCGTTTCCCTTGAGTGCCCCTAGTTTATGGCTGCCTATCAAGAATGCACATATGTAGCTGCCCCCCCAGCACCCAGATGTAGATTGGAGACAGGCTGCCAGGCACATAGAGGCATAGAAATGCCCACTTTCCCAAAATTGCTTTTCTACATTAGTAATGTAAAATCCACTCTCACTACCAGAGAGGATTTGCCATTACTAATCCATTGATACTAAACACCATATTGCTACTTTTCTGCATGTAGGAAATACAGCTCAATAGCCTTTCCACAGATCCCCCCTGTTAATCAATGCGAGAAGCAGGCCTCACAGTACTGAACACACCATTCGCTATTATTCACTACTAGGGTACTCAGCGCACACTTGCACATGCCCTACCTTTGCCTCCAGGGAGTACTCAGATGTAGTGAGAGACATGCAGAACTTTGGCAAGTAGCGTTTAAATGCTAAGCTGAGTAACATTAACCTCCACTCACGTGCCTCGTCAGGGCCAATCTGTGGCACCTTTGAAGAGCTTCCCACGTGGGTGGCACAACCAGTGCTTCAGGCCCATGGACTAGCATTTGAGTTACATGCCCTAGGTATATGTCTTACCACTGGAAGGGACTTAAAGCTAACTCAAATCAGCCAATCATGTATAAACCAATCGCCAGTATGTATATGACAAGCACAGCACTTTGGCATTGAATACAGCGTCAAAGTACTCAAAGTCCTAAGGCTAGCACATTGATCAGCCCGAAACCAGAAAGGACAAAAGCAAAAAGTCGAGGGTAAGCACCCTAAAAAGGACTATTTCCAACAAGGGGTATCTAGCCTTATGGTGCCCTCGTCGGCTACAACCTGCAGCTTTGTCACGCTGAAAATTTTCAACTTCCAAAAAGGAGACAAAGTCCAATTGTAGAAAACTTCATGGTAACCTTGTGTACCTGAACTGTACTTCGTCACAGTTGGCAACAACTTTCGACTCTGCCCCAGTCTTCTGCGGTGAGATGTCTGTGGTTGGCGCTTTGATGTTTTTATTGCTAGTTTTCTCAAAAAACATTAAAAATTCATAACTCTGGTTCTACTGATTAGATTTTTGGTCATTTTAGTGTCAAATAAGCTATAAAATTTTGCTCTATTTTTCTAAACTGGTGTGAGATTTTTCTTGTGTTATGTTTTTACTGTATTATTGTTCAAGTGCTGCATAAATGCAGGGAGAGGATGTCGCCTTATGGCTAGAGCGGTCAACCTCGAAGCTGGGTAACTGAGTTCGAGTCTCAGCAACAATGCTCAACATCTTGTGATTCTGGGCAAATCACTTAATCTCCCTGTGCCTAACAAAATGAATGTGTCCGTCTGTAAGGAAACTGGTGCTCATGTAAAGCACTCTTATAACTCCGGGTCTAGTTCGCTCTATATTTAAGTCCAAGTTAAGCCTGACTGCTTTTGTGCCAATCTACTAGAGTTAATTAAGCACTAATTAAATCACTTTGGTGGTTCACCCTGACAAGGGCTGTGGTTTCACCATGAGAAGGGTTCTTAAGCTGTTACCCAAAAACCCAAATTTCTACCATGCATCCTGCTGATCGTTAATATTTTTGTAGATTCACATTTTGCACCGTTGCAAACTTCTTTTGAGAATGCGGATTTAGACTTCTTGGCTGATTCCTGCACAAGTGTTTGCCTCAACACTGAATGGCACGGGTAGCTTGTTACTGTCCTATTTGCATTTCATGAAATAATGCTTCATATTTGATTCCCCAAAAACGTATTCAGGGTGCCTTTTTTGTGTGAAAGTTTGTTTTTGCTTGAACTCTTTAAACATTTCCATTTCTCCATACCATTAGTTATTTTTCAAGAGTTTTTTATATTTAATTTCTAAAAACAGTTGCACATTGACACAGAAATTGCAACGTATATTGGACATTGTACTGTTTTATGAATTCCAAACCTAGCAGCGCAGAAAGAGGTATTGCGGCACAGAAGGTGTTGGTGCGGCTCAGCAAGACAAACTCTTCCTACCACGTGACCCAAATCAAACATTGAATGGGACGAAAAGCTAAGTGCTTGGTTTACTGGCAGGGCATAATCACCACTATTGAGACAGCAAGAGAGCAGTTCCAGAAGGGTAAGGAGAAGAAAACCGAAATACATCCTATTATTACAAAAAGTAGACCACTAATAAGACTTACCAAAATTCAGAAACACTTGCATTATTTTCCTCTACAATGCACGCGCTTCGTTTATTACAGGTACTTTGAACTGTCACGCTGTAATTTAGAAAATTCCACTGATAACACTATCATGAATCACATGGAAAGTAACGAGCGCATCTTCAAATAATGACTGGATTGATAAAAAAGCAACAGTAAATCCTAGTGACTTTGTAGAACATTGGGTATGTTTGTTTTCTGGTTACCTGCTCTGCTGTGAGGTCACATCAGGTTGTTTTGTAACTTATTCAAGAGCGACACGCATATTTTTGTGTCACTCTTGAATAAGTTACATTCTACGAAACTGCTGACGCAGACAGTACAGTGTATGACTGTGCCGTTTTTGGGCTTCTGCAAAATCCTTACCCTCAATTACGGTTATCAATATAAGGTTCACAAAGCTAGGACAGAGAGAAACTGTAATGACGGTAAAGTCCTTGGGATAGGATAAGACAGATGAATTTCTCCATAACTTTCCTGATTGACCCTGATTGAGGTTCATCCTGGCCTTGACTGCCAGCTGTGATATGACTGGCCTCTGCATCCCTCCTTTCTTGTTTTGCATGTTGTGCAGAAACAATGGATTTTTAATGGCGATCGTGTAGATCATGGTTGTAATGTAGAGAGGGAATGTGACATCACATGCACTGTCTTCCTGGATAGGGAATGGGACATCACATGCACTGTCTTCCTGGATAGGGAATGGGACATCACATGCACTGTCTTCCTGGATAGGGAATGGGACATCACATGCACTGTCTTCCTGGATAGGGAATGGGACATCACATGCACTGTCTTCCTGGATAGGGAATGGGACATCACATGCACTGTCTTCCTGGATTCAACGGCAATATAACAGCATTTGTGGCATGTCATGGTGGACCACATTGTGTTGCAGCGGGCGGATCCCACGTGATCAGCGGATAGGCACCAGCGGCCCCTCCCTTTCCCTTCATGTCACATCCATTTGCGGAGCATCGAACGCCGCTGTGTGATGGGCGCTGCAGCAGCGAAGTGCTTCTGGTTGCAGGGCTTAAAGGCAAACGGAAAAGTAGCCGACATTGGTCAGGTCCAGATTAAAATGAAGCAGTGCGGCGTGAAGGGGTCTCTGAATTCATCAGGATCTCTATAAAGCAGTACAGGGAAAGCCGCCAGGTTTCACGCCAGGGGGAATTTGCTTAGACTGTTTCATTTAGGCACTTGCAATCTACACGGTTGTGGGTCATTGCGCAGGTTTTTCCCCAAAGCATCAGGCCCAAATTCGACTCCAGCAAGGATCTTTATAAGGGGGTGGCAAGCAAGGAGGAAAGCCGCCAGGATTTAAGCCGGGGCCAGGCGCTTTGACGGTCCTATTTGGTACTTGCAATTCACCCTGTTGTGGGTGGCCTGGCAGGTTTTTCTCCAGAAGAAGCTGAAGTCTTTGATTTCCCTGAGACTTCCAACAGAAGTCAAGCTCCACATCAAGCCCTTGGAGATACTTAGAATGCAGAAAGAACAGTCCAATCCTATCACTGCCCAAGACAGAAGCAGCAACTGCTGGTCAACCCAGCAAAGCACACAGCAAAGTGTTAGTCTCTACACACAGCTCTTCCTTCCCTTCTTCCTGGCAGGTTCCTGAGTCCAGCAGTAATCTAAAGTTCTGGGGTCAGGGGCCAGATATTTATACCACATTTCCCTTTGAAGTTGGTACAAACAATTTTCCTCTGGCACACATAAACCAGTTCAGCCTGGCTCAGGCCAGGTTCACCACAGGAGGTGGTGATAGCTTTGAGAGAGGCAGCCGCAGTCCTTTCAGGTGCAAGCAACAACTCCTCCCAGTACTCTAAATGCAGTCAGGCCCATTCAGTTTCGTTGTGAGTCACCCAGGAAAGGCAGGACACACCTCAACCCCCCCCCTCCCCCCCCCTGGTGTCTGTCTAGTGTGAATGCACAACCCCTGGTCCTGTCACTCTAAACTCAGACAGGGAATTCACAAAATGCAGAGGCACACAGGTTGGTTAAGCAAGAAAATGCCCACTTTCTAAACGTGGCATTTTCAATCACATAATATAAAAATTATCTTTACTAAATGACGTATTGTTAAATTCTGATTGCAGGAAGCCTAAACTCCATTTCTCCATCATGTCCCAATGGAAAGTTGTGCTTGTAAGGCGTTACAAGGCAACTCACATGTTAACCTATGAGACAGATTGCTTTGCAATAGTGAAAAATAAAATGCACAGTATTTTACTATCAGGACATGTAACACACACCAGTACATGTTCTACCTTTCACATACACTGCATCCTGCCAATGAGGGTACCTTGGGCCTGCCTTAGGGGTGCCTTACATGTAAGAAAAGGGAAGGTTTGGGCCTGGCAAGTGGGTGTATTTGCCAGGTCGACGTGGCAGTAAACACTGCATGCCAACTCTGCAGAGGCAGGTCTGAGACACCTTTGAAAGGCTACTTGTGTTAGTGGCACAACCAGTGCTGCAGGCCCACTAGTAGCATTTGATTTACAGACCCTGAGCACACACAGTGACCTGTTTGAGGGACCTAGTAGTAAATTGCGATTCCCCTATTAACATGATCAGAGAATCTGGATTTCATTAAAGACACGGAGGCTAACATTATGCATTAATTTTTTTTTTTTTTAAACATTTTTATTTTCTTTACAGCAGTACAAAATAGCGTTTGTGTATACAATTTTCTTTCAGCATAGAACAGTACAAAACACGATGTCACAATCAGCCCCTTGAAATCGCCTCTCTGCAACTTTACATCTCTGGTATCACCGCCCCATACGTCCTCCCCGTGGTCTCTCCTGTCAGTCTGTGTCTGAGGTTTCATCTTTCTGCTCTGGTGGTAGATCGCATATGCCTCCTCTGAATTTATTTCATGCCCCCCATACTTTACCCCATTTACGAGGGTACCCCTGATGAACACTGATCGTTCAGCTAGCATGGCCGCGCCCATGTCCCTTCCCCATGCGACCAGCGATGGCGCCTCCCCCGCCCCCCATTTTTGGGCTATGTTTTGTTTAGCTATCATGATCCCCAGCGTAGCCCAACTCTGAGCTTGACGAGTGAGGTCATTGGGGTCCCATACATTCAGCAGACAGCGTCTAGGTTCCGGCACTAATGACACTCCCTCAGACTGTGACAATGTCCTCATCACCCGCTTCCAGTATTCTTTGATTATGGGGCATTCCTATATTGTGTGAAACAAATTTCCTTCCTCCCCGCAGCCGCGTAGACAAAACGGATGTGTTGCTCTGCCTATCCCTTGTAGAGTGTGTCTGGTGTAGTATGAGCAGTGTAGAATCCGGAGCTGCACCAGCCTGAGTCTCGAGGGTATGCCCGCCTCCCGCGGCGAAGCCAGTGCCTCCCGCCATTCCGGCTCGTCGAACTCGCCTACATCGCGGGACCATTTCTCTCACAGGGGTCCCGTTGGGTCCGGCAGGTTGTTTACTAGTTTGCGGTATGTGAGTGACGTAGCCTTCTTTTGCATATAATCTGTCAACAACCTGTCCTCCAAGGGCGACGCCTCCGGAACTTCAGTGCCGGGTGGTAGTATTGACATTAAGGCGTGCCTAATCTGCGTATAGCGGAACCATTCCGAGGGCGCTAGTTCATACTGCTGTTGAAGGCGTGCGAATGGGACTACCTCACCCTTATGCCACATGTCGCCCACCGTGGAGACCCCGATGTTGTCCCAGTTGTCAAAGCCCTTGCTTTTCCTAAGTCTCCCTAATCGCTTTACATCCCACAGAGGCGTGAGCTGGGTCAGAACCCCGCGCCACCCCAGCCTGGCCTGGGCCGCCTGCCAAATAGCGACTGTTGGACTTGGCCCTTTTTGCAGGGTCATCCCTAAACTTTTTGCCTTCCTCCTGTATTTCATCTAACCTGTTGGCTGTTTTATGACTCTGGGCACCTTACCACTGCTGATCAGTGCTAAGGTGCATATGCTCTCCCTTTTGTAAAATGTATACATTGATTGGTGTCCATGTTTGGCTTATTTGGTTTACTATCAGCCCCTAGTAAAGTGCACCAGGAGTGCCAGGGCTTGTAAATACAAATGCTGCTGGTGGGCTTGCAGCACTGGTTGTGCCACTGTGAGAAGTTGGCCTGGTATATGCTGTTCACTAGTTCTAGTGACCACCTTGTACCATGCCAAGCAACCCTTATGGTGTGGTTGTAAGTCAACCTTTTCGGACTAGCTGCCCTAGTGGTAGCGTAGGCTAAGCAGTCTTTGAGGCTAAACTCGTGATGCGTGTTAAGCAAGCTGTTTTACCAATAGTAACCCCCTTTTATACCAATGAAAGGACACCACACAGATATATATTCAAAATATATATGTATTTATTTCTCAAAGTAACCCCTAGTCTCTTTATGAGCACAGGAGCACAAATCGTCAAACAAGATTATCACAGAATACACAGAAGTTGCACTTTATATGGATAGGCCCTGGTGGCCACTCGAACCATATACTAAAATAGTGGTATAAGTACCACGAACAGAAAAGGGAAAAGGCCTAGGGCCTCTAGAATCGCTGGGCCTACAAGGAGCTAACGTCAGTTAGTGACCAGGAGGTCCACGGGTGGCGTGTGCAGAGCAAATAGTCACACGCGTGCTCCCATAGGTTTCAATGGGTGCGTAAAAAGTACAAAGTTACTGCAAAAGGAATCTTCCGGATGACCTAGGAACTTAAGATTTGGAACACAGGCACTAGAGATGTAATACTACACTTGGGCACAGGTGTGCCAGCTTTACCTCACCCACAGGAAGCGGGTGCATAGGCCTCGAAGTGCGTCGGGTTTCTTCTATCTGTTCCGTGGGGCCTGTAGACAAAAGTGCTGCAGGCGGTCGGTCGGGAAGAGATGCAGTGGATCCAAGAGTGGATCGGAGATGTTGAAGACCTGAAAGCAGAGGGGACAGTGTTCACAGTCACTAGCCAGTGACCAGCGTGGCACCAGGTGGGTACCAGGCGATGTCGGGTGCAAACAGGAAGGAAGGTGTAGCTTGACTCTGCAGCCACGTGGTCCCTGAAGGTCGACGACGTCCAGGAGTCGAGTCACGAGCTGTCCCACGCAGGCTCTCGCTGTCGGCGGTGTCGGCGACTTGATCGAAGCAAACAAGCCTTGGCAAAAGCAATTGTTGTAGGCAAGGAGTTTAAGCTGATGGTTCTGACCAGCAAGGTCAGAGGAACTGCTCCTTTGGAGGGGAGCAAGGGCCAGTCTGGAGCAACCAGACCAGCGGTGTTTGTCGTAGATTTCGTCGCCAAGATGGCCACTAGCCAGCGGGCCAGCAACCGGTTAGGCGCGTCGAGTGGCAAAATGCAGAAGGGCCCCACGCAGATCGTGGAGATGCTGGAGGGCTCACCTTTGGTGCAGATGCTCCTCGAGGGTTGGGCTTCTCAGGACCCAAAGCACAACTTGGAGGGAGCCTCGGTTGTTGCACTGGTCAGCTTGTCGTAGTCGTTTCAAGATGACTGGCTCCACGTGTCTCGGTGCCTCCACGGGTCTCCTCTTTGCAGGGACTGTGGATCGGGCGGTGAGAGGTCTGGAGGTCCAGGTCTTGTCAGTCTCTGGGCTCGGGCTCCGGCGGGAGGCGGCGGCAAAGCAGACGTTGATTCGCTGGATGGTGCTTGCGTTAGCAAGGTGGTCACTCCCTGACCACAGGGGAGATTGGCTTCAGTCCTCTGTGCAGCAGAGCGTCGAAGTTCCCGTCTTCTTCTTAGTTTTAAGTTGATTCCAGGATGTCTGAAGTCTTAGGACACAGCTCCTACCTTTATTCGGATTCTAGGGGCCGGACTACCTGCTAGGTCCCTCCCTATGGGTGGGACCAGGAAGGGGGGTGGTTACACCCCCAATCCTTTGTCCAGCTCGCCCCAGGCCCGGGACTGGTGTGCCCCAGGACCGGTTTGAACTGGCATATGCACCGAGGCTCCTTGTGAGCCACAGGCATGTCTGGTTTCTTTCAAGCCCTACCTGACCAATACACAAAATCCTGTCTGGGGTGGTGCACGCACCTCCCCTGGCAGGAAACCCTTTGTCCACACCTCCCAAGCTGGAAGGACTCCCAGCAGCAGGAGGGCAGACTTGTGTCTGTGGTGGCAGCATCCATTTTGTGGAGCTGAGGCTATGTCTGATTTTACCCGGGTTTCAGGTACTGTACATGTCGTGTCCCTCTAGAAGGGTGGAATGCTAACCCCGTCGCCAGAATTGGCGAGGGGTTAGTATTCCAATTCGTATGACACCTTACTCGACATGTTTTGATAAAGCCAAACCAAAGATAGCATTTAACCGCGAGGTTCATAATGCACTTAAGAGTATATGGTATGACGATATCTGGAAACAGTAGAAGGAAGTTGTTCCGACCACTGCAGACAGGCTCAGCTCATGCCAGAGCACCATCTCACATGGAACCAAGCACTCTGCCTTCAGGATTGTTAAGGCCTGCCATAGGAGTGACTTATAGGTTACCAGGTGTCCCATTTAAGGTTAGGTATAGATATACTACACCTAAGTAAGAGGTGATTACACCAACTTACCCCAGCTGAGTGATCAGCCAGTTGTGTCAAATTGTTAGGCCAAGCCTGGGGTGGCATAATACATGCTTCAGCCCTTGGCAGGCCTTGGGTACACCAATGCCCTGGGTACCTAGTGTACACTGGTACAGGGGCTGACAGGGTGATCCAACCAATTGGGTATGTACCTAGGGTACATGGAGTCCATTTTAAAGAGAGAACAGCCAGGCTGAGATCCTGAATAGCAGGATCTCAGGCCAACTAAGTCGAAAAACCAGCTAGACACTAGGCAAAAATTTGGGGGTAACCATAGTCAGATATCCACCTTCCTACACAACCCCCCCCCAAACGAAGGGAGATAAGGCTGACCTTGACCAGGTAAGCCTATATTGCCCAAGTGGCCATATAAGGAGGAACCAGCACTGGCATGGTTACCCCCTGTCTCATGGTCCACTAAGCAATCCCTCACCCTAAGGGTATCAGAGGGTCTCCACCATAGGGAATCTCTACCTTTGGTGTGTCTTGGCAAAGTAAAAGGCTGGTGTTGAGATGGAGTACTGAAGTGAGTGTCCTCAAAGTGAGACCTCAGCTTCCTCCAATCCCCCTCCACCATGGATGCCTTTCTTTCCTTAACTGAGTTGCACTGTGCTCTCAGGGTCAGCCTCTGGCTACCTAAAACTGGAGGCTGGGTCCCTTTTGTGGGCTTACTGGAGGGACAGGTCAGGTCTGGGGCCCTAAGGTCCCATGTTTGCCTGTACCCAACAGAATCCCTCTGGGGGAGGTCCCTAACTACCTGTAAAGGAGATCCCTCAGGAATGTTTTTACCCATCACCTGACTAGGGCTACTAGCCAGGCAATCCTCATTCTTTTGATGGGGGGGTTCTTGTGGACAGGGGCCCTCTTGGGGTCCACTGGCCTCCCTGACCTCTGCAGCCCTGGGCTGACTGAGGCAGGGTAGAGAGAGGCAGGCTACCTGCACCAGACTGGGTCCCACCTTGGAAGGGGCCACTGACATCAGAGGCTCTGCCAGGCCAGGCCTGGCTACCTCTGGGGCAGTTCCTTCACAAGGGGTGAGGTCAGCTCCCTGAGGAGGCTGACTTTTTCCTAATGTCTGGGGAGAGGGAGACTTTTCTTCCTCCCCACTACTCTCTGTTTGTGTGGAGTGATCCATAGTTTCAGGCTTCACTACACCTATGTCAGTCTGAGTATAGGCTGAGACCATTACAGCCTTGCCAACCTTTTCAGGGGGGCACTCAGTTTGTGTTTGAGCTGTGACTGTCACAGCTCTGCCAGTCTCTACAGGGAAGTCTGTCTGTGCCTGGGCTGTGGCTACCACTGCCCTTCCACCCTTTCCAGGGAGGAAATCTATTTGGACCGGGGTTGTGAATGGCACAACCCCACTACCCTTTTGTGAAAGGCCTACCATTTTAGAATGGGTGTCTTGTTCAACTCCAGCCCAAGCTGAGAGTTCTAAGTCATTCCCCAGTAAGCAGTCTACAGGCAAGGTTGGGGACACTGCCACCCTTTTAGGGCCAGTGACACCTCCCCAGCTGAGACATACCTCTGCCATGGGATGACTGTTCTGTTTGCCATCAATGTTGGTCACCTGGTAGGAGAAACCAGGCAAAAGCTGCTCAGAGGGAACTAGCCAATGGGCCACCATTGTGATGCTAGCTCCAGTGTCTCTGTAGGCCTCAGCTTTTGTACCATTGATGTAGGGCTCCTGTCTGTACCTACCCAAACTGTTGGGACAGGCAGTGAAGTTGGCAAACCCCATGCCACCATCACAGACAAGAGTATCTACTGCAGGGGAATTGGCTAAGCCAGGGTCCCCCTGTGTTCCCCAAGTAAACCCACCCAAATTTTTGGGGGCACTCCCACCACCTGGGGGATTACCGCTGACAGTAATAGGTGGTGTGACAGGAGTAATTGGAGGAACAGTTTTGTTTGTAGCCCTTGGGCAACTGCTGTCAGTTTTCCAATGCCCAGGAGTTTTACACTCATGGCAGTAGGGCTTTTTACCTGTGGTAGAGGAGGGAGCTTGGGACCCACCACCCTGTGTGGAGTTTTGGGGCCCTGAGGAAGATTTCTCTTTTGCCTTATCCCCTCCCTTCTCTTGAGGTTTGGTGGTATCTTTCTTTTGGTCACCACCCTGATTCTTAGGCCTGATCCTGGTCCTGACCCATTTATCTGCCCTCTTTCCCAATTCTTGGGGAGAGGTCAAATCTGAGTCTACCAGGTGTTGATGGAGGAGCTGGTTTTGACAGTTACTTAAAATCTGTTCTCTCATCATCAAATTGTACAATCCTGTATAATCAGATACCTTACTTCCCAGCAACCAACCCTCCAAAGCCTTAGTGGCACATTCAACATATTCAGACCAGTCCTGAGTCTGTGTCTTCTGGGTGTCTCTGAACATTAACCTGTACTGTTCAGTGGTTAAGCCTAACCCATCAACTAGGACACTCTTCAGGACTCTGTAGTTTCTGACATCCTCCTCCCTAACAGTGAGGAGTCTGTCTCTGCCTCTTCCTTCAAAGGAGAGCCAGAGGATTGCTGCCCACTGGTCTTCAGGAACCTGCTGTACTTTGCAGGCTCTCTCAAGAGCAGTTATCCATTTGTGGATATCATCCCCACTTTTGTAGGGGGGCACAACCTTAGACAGGTTCCTATTATCAAAGACCCTATCTTTGTCCTTAGGGACAATGCTGCCACCAGTGGGTATAGACCCACTCTCTCTAGGTTGCCTAGCCTTCCTCAGTTTTTCTTCCATCAGGGCTACTTCTAGCTCCTGCTTCCTGATCCTCAGCTGGGCTTCCTGCATTCTGGCCTCATGTTCCCTCCTCTGAGGGGTGGTCATCCTTTTCCTGGAGTGACCTTGAGAGCCTCTAGAGCCATGAGAAGCATTGGAGTCACCTGAGCGATTCCTTTGCCTCCCAAGCCCTGTGTTAAGTCCACTGGGGAGATCCAATGGGGTGAACCCATTGTCAGTCCCCAATAGCCTTGGTTTAGCTGGGCCAAGTATAACACTTGGCACTGGGCTAGTTCTCCCTTCATCCTCACCACTGTCTGTATCCCCCTCACTTTCCTCCTCTGTAGTATGGTTTTCATCTAAGGGATGGCTATTGGAAAGGGGTACCTCAGTGGCATCTTCAGAAGGGGGGCCTCCTGTTCCTGTCCCTAAGGGGGCTAACTGGGAAGCTCTCTTGAGCTCTCTTTGATTCTCATCATCTTGCAAGAGTGCTCTGAGCACAGCAGAGGTAGGGTTCTTGGGCTGTTTAAGGCCTCTAAGAGTTGCCAACTGCCTGAGCTCATTCTGATTAAGGGTAGCAAAGATGGATGGTGCCCTCGGGGGGTCACTCTCAACAGAGATGGGTACAGTGGACCCCTCTGCCCCAGCCATTGCTCTTAAGTGTGGGTGGATGTGTTGCAATCTACCTACACTTGGGTTTACCTACTAAACCTATCTAGTAGTTGTAGTCAGGGTGTGCTACTCCCTTTGCTCTACAACAACTAAGTTCAGTAGAACTTAAGTATATCTAATCTTGTTTTATATGTACCTACAGGTACCTATGTGATCTTTCAATTGGTAACCAAGAGATTACAATGGTAAAACACAGCAAGCTCAAATCCCACCGCTGCCACCAATGTGAGAAGTTGGCCTGGTATATGCTGTTCACTAGTTCTAGTGACCACCTTGTACCATGCCAAGCAACCCTTATGGTGTGGTTGTAAGTCAACCTTTTCGGACTAGCTGCCCTAGTGGTAGCGTAGGCTAAGCAGTCTTTGAGGCTAAACTCGTGATGCGTGTTAAGCAAGCTGTTTTACCAATAGTAACCCCCTTTTATACCAATGAAAGGACACCACACAGATATATATTCAAAATATATATGTATTTATTTCTCAAAGTAACCCCTAGTCTCTTTATGAGCACAGGAGCACAAATCGTCAAACAAGATTATCACAGAATACACAGAAGTTGCACTTTATATGGATAGGCCCTGGTGGCCACTCGAACCATATACTAAAATAGTGGTATAAGTACCACGAACAGAAAAGGGAAAAGGCCTAGGGCCTCTAGAATCGCTGGGCCTACAAGGAGCTAACGTCAGTTAGTGACCAGGAGGTCCACGGGTGGCGTGTGCAGAGCAAATAGTCACACGCGTGCTCCCATAGGTTTCAATGGGTGCGTAAAAAGTACAAAGTTACTGCAAAAGGAATCTTCCGGATGACCTAGGAACTTAAGATTTGGAACACAGGCACTAGAGATGTAATACTACACTTGGGCACAGGTGTGCCAGCTTTACCTCACCCACAGGAAGCGGGTGCATAGGCCTCGAAGTGCGTCGGGTTTCTTCTATCTGTTCCGTGGGGCCTGTAGACAAAAGTGCTGCAGGCGGTCGGTCGGGAAGAGATGCAGTGGATCCAAGAGTGGATCGGAGATGTTGAAGACCTGAAAGCAGAGGGGACAGTGTTCACAGTCACTAGCCAGTGACCAGCGTGGCACCAGGTGGGTACCAGGCGATGTCGGGTGCAAACAGGAAGGAAGGTGTAGCTTGACTCTGCAGCCACGTGGTCCCTGAAGGTCGACGACGTCCAGGAGTCGAGTCACGAGCTGTCCCACGCAGGCTCTCGCTGTCGGCGGTGTCGGCGACTTGATCGAAGCAAACAAGCCTTGGCAAAAGCAATTGTTGTAGGCAAGGAGTTTAAGCTGATGGTTCTGACCAGCAAGGTCAGAGGAACTGCTCCTTTGGAGGGGAGCAAGGGCCAGTCTGGAGCAACCAGACCAGCGGTGTTTGTCGTAGATTTCGTCGCCAAGATGGCCACTAGCCAGCGGGCCAGCAACCGGTTAGGCGCGTCGAGTGGCAAAATGCAGAAGGGCCCCACGCAGATCGTGGAGATGCTGGAGGGCTCACCTTTGGTGCAGATGCTGCTCGAGGGTTGGGCTTCTCAGGACCCAAAGCACAACTTGGAGGGAGCCTCGGTTGTTGCACTGGTCAGCTTGTCGTAGTCGTTTCAAGATGACTGGCTCCACGTGTCTCGGTGCCTCCACGGGTCTCCTCTTTGCAGGGACTGTGGATCGGGCGGTGAGAGGTCTGGAGGTCCAGGTCTTGTCAGTCTCTGGGCTCGGGCTCCGGCGGGAGGCGGCGGCAAAGCAGACGTTGATTCGCTGGATGGTGCTTGCGTTAGCAAGGTGGTCACTCCCTGACCACAGGGGAGATTGGCTTCAGTCCTCTGTGCAGCAGAGCGTCGAAGTTCCCGTCTTCTTCTTAGTTTTAAGTTGATTCCAGGATGTCTGAAGTCTTAGGACACAGCTCCTACCTTTATTCGGATTCTAGGGGCCGGACTACCTGCTAGGTCCCTCCCTATGGGTGGGACCAGGAAGGGGGGTGGTTACACCCCCAATCCTTTGTCCAGCTCGCCCCAGGCCCGGGACTGGTGTGCCCCAGGACCGGTTTGAACTGGCATATGCACCGAGGCTCCTTGTGAGCCACAGGCATGTCTGGTTTCTTTCAAGCCCTACCTGACCAATACACAAAATCCTGTCTGGGGTGGTGCACGCACCTCCCCTGGCAGGAAACCCTTTGTCCACACCTCCCAAGCTGGAAGGACTCCCAGCAGCAGGAGGGCAGACTTGTGTCTGTGGTGGCAGCATCCATTTTGTGGAGCTGAGGCTATGTCTGATTTTACCCGGGTTTCAGGTACTGTACATGTCGTGTCCCTCTAGAAGGGTGGAATGCTAACCCCGTCGCCAGAATTGGCGAGGGGTTAGTATTCCAATTCGTATGACACCTTACTCGACATGTTTTGATAAAGCCAAACCAAAGATAGCATTTAACCGCGAGGTTCATAATGCACTTAAGAGTATATGGTATGACGATATCTGGAAACAGTAGAAGGAAGTTGTTCCGACCACTGCAGACAGGCTCAGCTCATGCCAGAGCACCATCTCACATGGAACCAAGCACTCTGCCTTCAGGATTGTTAAGGCCTGCCATAGGAGTGACTTATAGGTTACCAGGTGTCCCATTTAAGGTTAGGTATAGATATACTACACCTAAGTAAGAGGTGATTACACCAACTTACCCCAGCTGAGTGATCAGCCAGTTGTGTCAAATTGTTAGGCCAAGCCTGGGGTGGCATAATACATGCTTCAGCCCTTGGCAGGCCTTGGGTACACCAATGCCCTGGGTACCTAGTGTACACTGGTACAGGGGCTGACAGGGTGATCCAACCAATTGGGTATGTACCTAGGGTACATGGAGTCCATTTTAAAGAGAGAACAGCCAGGCTGAGATCCTGAATAGCAGGATCTCAGGCCAACTAAGTCGAAAAACCAGCTAGACACTAGGCAAAAATTTGGGGGTAACCATAGTCAGATATCCACCTTCCTACAGCCACCCACAGAAGCGGCCTAGCAAAATGTGTCTAAGGTCTGCCACTGCAGAACCGTGCAGTCTGGTACTGTCGCGCTGATTGCGCAAGTGCACCTACTTGCCAGTCCTCAAACCTTCACTTAACTACATATTAGTCACCCCTCTGGTAGGCCCAAGGGCAGGGTGCATTGTAGGTATAAGGTAGGACATGCCCTGATGTGTGTGGCATGTCCTAATAGTGAATTACAGCCATTTTCGTTTTTTCCTATTGAAGGCTACCTGCTCTCCATAGGCCAGAATGGGCTGCTGGAATTACTACACGCTGTAATCCCAGTGGACTCAGAGAGCATGGTAGAAAGTCAAGTTTAGTATGCCTGAACTCAGAATAATAAAATACTTCTTTTAGTAAAGTTTATTTTAATATCCTGTGTTTGTAAATACTACTTTTAGAAAGTTAGTATTTGCTGACCTGGCCATTTCAGTCCGCCTCTGCTGTGTGTGTGTGTGTGCTGCCTAGTTTTAGTGGGGAGCAGGGCTGGGGAATTCCAAGAGACAGGCTGGCTGCCAGGTGGTGGGTAGAGAGATTACACCAGGATGGGTGGGAGGAGTACACCTTGACTCTGAATAGACCTGTGCACTGCCACCACAATGCCGGCTCCGCCCCCTGTGGAGCGGCTGATGTCTCTGCCCTGCTGCTGAAAGGAAAGAGCAGAGTCATCACAAAAAGAAGCGTGCCGCCGTCGGAGCTGTTGCCGTCGCATCTCGCAGAGAGTGTCGCCGCTGCAGCATCGCATCGAGCAGAAGCGTCTCACATCATTCCGGAAGTGTCTCGCAATGCCGAAGAAGCGTGTCGCCATCGCAGCCATCGTAGCTGTCGCATTGCACCGCATCGAGAAGAGAGTCTCGCATTGAGGAGGAAGCGTGTCGCCATCGCAGCCATCGTAGTTGTCGCATTGCACCGCATCCAGAAAAGCGCCTCGCACCCACGGAGAAGTGTGCCTCCGTCGGAGCCGCTGTCGTCGCATCTCGCAGAAGGGGTGTCGCCGCAGCAGCATCGCATCGAGCGGAAGCGTCTCGCAACGTCGGAGAAGAGTGCCCCTGCCAAGGCCGCTGTCGTCGCATCTCGTCAAGGGTGACGCCGCTGTAGCTGACGCATCGAGACGAGCCTTCTCGCAACATCGGAGAAGCGTAACGCATCTGAAAGATCCCGTCTTTATTTCTTTTGCACCAAGAACTTCAACGCATCTGCATCGCTGCAACACTTTAGTTGCCCTGCGTGTCGCATCTAAGGTACATTGACTTAAAGTGTCGCATTTAAGAACTTAAGAGAAACTAAGCAATCTTCTACCAACTAAGCAACCGTATTGTTTTTTTTTAATCGTTTAATGGTCTTGTGATAATCCTATATAAAGATTCCTTATTTTTAATATAACTACCTGTGTGGTGTCCATTTGTAGTGTTGTCACTTGGTTACTGTATGTGTTCACAAATGCTTAACCTATAACGCTCTGATGGGTGGGAGGAGTACACCTTGACTCTGAATAGACCTGTGCTCTGCCACCACAATGCCGGCTCCGCCCCCTGTGGAGCGGCTGATGTCTCTGCCCTGCTGCTGAAAGGAAAGAGCAGAGTCACCACAACAAAGTGCTCCAAAACCGGACTGAGCCAGGCCCAGGCCCCCTGGCGACAAAGAACAAAAGAATTGCTGTATAAAAGAAGGAGCCCTGCTCCCATGAAATTAGATCAGATCCTGCTGAAACAAGAAGAACGTCTGCCAGAAGAGAAGGAACTGGGAAAGCTGTAGGAGGAGTAACTGTCCCTGACCTGGGGGATTGGCCTGCAGTGGTTGCCTTGCTGCTGAAGAAGAGGAGAAAAGACTACAAAGACTTTTATTTCAACTTGTGCTTAAAGATCTCCAAGGGCTTGAACTGAGCTTGCCCCCTGAACGAAGTCCCAGGACCAGTGGACTTCATCCCCAGCTCCCCAAAGTCTTTTGGAAGTGCCTGCTGCTGTTGTTGGGCCTTCTGAGGGACTGCGTGTCGCAAGGAGCTGGAAGCGCGACGCCAGGAAGAGAAGCGTGCCGCCGTCGGAGCTGTTGCCGTCGCATCTCGCAGAGAGTGTCGCCGCTGCAGCATCGCATCGAGCGGAAGCGTCTCGCATCATTCCGGAAGTGTCTCGCAACGCCGAAGAAGCGTGTCGCCATCGCAGCCATCATAGCTGTCGCATTGCACCGCATCGAGAGGAGAGTCTCGCATTGAGGAGGAAGCGTGTCGCCATCGCAGCCATCGTAGTTGTCGCATTGCACCGCATCCAGAAAAGCGCCTCGCACCCACGGAGAAGTGTGCCGCCGTCGGAGCCGCTGTCGTCGCATCTCGCAGAAGGGGTGTCGCCGCAGCAGCATCGCATCGAGCGGAAGCGTCTCGCAACGTCGGAGAAGAGTGCCCCTGCCAAGGCCGCTGTCGTCGCATCTCGTCAAGGGTGACGCCGCTGTAGCTGACGCATCGAGACGAGCCTTCTCGCAACATCGGAGAAGCGTAACGCATCTGAAAGATCCCGTCTTTATTTCTTTTGCACCAAGAACTTCAACGCATCTGCATCGCTGCAACACTTTAGTTGCCCTGCGTGTCGCATCTAAGGTACATTGACTTAAAGTGTCGCATTTAAGAACTTAAGAGAAACTAAGCAATCTTCTACCAACTAAGCAACCGTATTGTTTTTTTTTAATCGTTTAATGGTCTTGTGATAATCCTATATAAAGATTCCTTATTTTTAATATAACTACCTGTGTGGTGTCCATTTGTAGTGTTGTCACTTGGTTACTGTATGTGTTCACAAATGCTTAACCTATAACGCTCTGAGATAAGCCTTGTCTGCTCGCGCCAAGCTACCTAGAGGGTGAGCAAGGGGTTGTTTTAGTAGTGTAACCCCTTACCCTGACTAGAGGAGAGGTTCCCTGCTGGTCACGAGTACCTACCTGTGCCAACCAGAGAACCCGGATTCTAACAGCGACGGTCTGCCTCAGAGGACCGATGTCCGCTGGTGCCAGTCTTCCGTCGTACAGGGGTGATAGCACACCCCTAGTGCCCAGTACGTCCCTATCTGCCTTAAACGCGGGGTCTGACTGTGGAGCATGGAGCCATAGGTTGATTACCTCTAGCTGTGCTGCCCAGTAGTAGAGTTGGATTTTGGGGAGCGCTATCCCTCCGTCATACCAGCCGCGTACCAGTTTGGATTGTGCAATGCGTGCCGGCCCGTTACCCCAAAGAAGCTACCTGTGCCGCAACTGTGCGGAAGTACGCGGGTGGTACCTGATACAGCGTATTTTCCAGTACGTATACAAAGCGGGGTAGGGCCATCATTTTAAATAGCGCTGCTTTCCCCAACAGAGTCAGCGGCAGCGCACCCCAGTGACGTACATCTCTTTTGAGGCGGTCCACTGGAGGTTGCAGATTCCGTTTGAAGAAGTCCACTGGATCCGCAGTGATATTTATACCCAGATATTTAAATGACCCCTCCGCTATCCGGAGTGGGCAGTCCGCGGGAAGTCGTGGTGGGGGGCCGCGCAGCACATACATTACTGATTTGGACCAATTTATGGTGTATCCCGACACCCTTCCGAAAATCTTACAAATATTGAGCAGGGTCAGTACGGAGCGCCTCGGGGAGGACAGGTACAACAAAACATCATCTGCATAAGGGGAGACATGATCTTCCCAGCTATCCGACCATTTGAGTCCCCGTATCATTGGTTCCCAACGTATCCACGCTGCTAGAGGCGTCACGCGTCAGGGGGAAATCTTCGGACATATGTCCATTAGCAGTAATGTGAGCCATTGGTTTGGTATAAAGGAGCCAGACCCAGGCACAGAATTTTGGCCCAAAGCCCAGAAGCAGTAGCACTGCAAATAAGAAGGGCCATTCGACCATGTCGAACGCCATTTGCGCATCCAATGAAAGCAGCACCGCCGGTTCCTGTAGACACTCCGCCCGAGCCAGTACGCCGTGCAAGCGCCTCAAATTGAGGGCCGTGTTTCTGCCCGGCATAAAACCAGACTGATCCGGGTGCACGATTTCCGGCAAGTATGGTGTTAGCCTAGACACCAGTAGTTTCGCGAGGATCTTAGCCTCCGCATTGAGCAGTGATATGGGACGGTAGGAGGTACATCTATCAGCGGGTTTGCCCGGCTTCTGTATAGCCACTATGGTGGCCGTGCGTTGATCCGGCGGGAGTTCGCCCACCTGGAGACTGTCAGTGAACATGTTGAGCAGGTGAGGGGCAATAGTCACGACCGTCCTTTTATAGAGTTCGACCGGTATCCCGTTCGGTCCTACCGCTTTACCTGATTGTAGTGTTCCGATTGCCGCCTGTATCTCCTCCACCGTGAGATCTGCCTCAAGTGTGCTCACCGGCTCAGGGGTAAGTTTGAGCATATCAAGATCTTTCACATATGCCAACGCTTCTTCCACTGTCATGGAGGAGGCTGAGGAGTAGACTGCTTGAAAGTGTCGCGCTACGATATGCTCTATCGTGCGTGGTTCAGCCGTTACCTGTCCCTCCCCGGAGCTAAGCCGCGCTATCCATCTTGCACCTCTATCCCTTCTTTCTAGCCATGCCAGCAATTTCCCAGTTTTATCTCCGATGTCATATATCTTGTGCCTTGTGGCTTCCAACTGCTGTTTGGTGCGCTCCGTGAGGTGCTCCCTATACCGTACCTGTGCGACTCGTAGGTTGTGAGAAGTCTCAGGAGTTGGGTCCTGGGCCTGCTGGGCCTCTGCCGTGTGCAGCTCCTGTTCTAACGAGTGTAGTTATAATTGCTTTTCGCGCTTATGCGCTGCTATTGCGGGGATTGCCCTTTCCTCTAAGGGCTGTTTTATATGCCTCGGGGAGTCAACAGAGGAAGCATTTTCCTGAAAGTAAAGGCTTGTTGCTTTCGTGATTGTCTTTCGGACTGCAGGAACTTGGAGATAGCCGGGGTATATTGGGTAGATGCGGCGTCTTGTTAGGTGGTAGTTTGTGTACTGTAGGAGTATCGGAGAATGATCAGATATGCCCCTGGGTCTGATTTCTATGCTGTCTATATTCTTAAGACTACCTGCCGACCCCAGGGAGTAATCTATCCTTGTTAAGCTATTGTGCACCCCAGAGTGATATGTGAACTGTTGCGTTGTTGGGTGATGTCGCCTCCACAGATCCGCTAGCCCAAGTGCTTCAACAAAGCTCCCAAGGCGGGACACTCCCGTGCCACCCGCTCGCGCAGGGTATCTATCAAACGTTTCGTCTAGAATGGCGTCGAAATCTCCAACAAGGATCAGCTCCCCCTCCGGTAGGTCAAGCAAAAACCCACTAAGCGACGGAAGCGCCGTGGCGTGTAGTGCAGGAGGAATGTAAATGGAGACTATATTTAGAGGCCGCCCTTCCCATTGAGTGACTATCGTTGAAAGCCACCCTGATCCATCAGTTTTAACTTTATGTATCATTAAAGGGGACTGTCTTCGCACCATTATACCCACCCCCCTGGACCCTGAAGAAAATTCAGAGTGCGCCACCATCTTGTACCCCCATCTATCCATCGCCTTGCTAGCGGTACCGGTAATGTGGGTCTCTTGCAGTAAGACCACCGCTGGCGCGCACCTCCTAAGACCGTGTAGGACCAGACCCCATTTAATTTTGTCTCCCAGGCCACGCACGTTCCACGTGAGCAGGGAATGCATTAATCTTTTAATGCAGTCACAAGCAGCCGCACTACATCATAAACCAAAACAGTTCTAGAAGAGAGCACAGATAGTATGGAGGGCATGAGAACCAAACAGACTGCCTCTTTTAAATGTGGAAGAACAACGAAAAAGTTCCAAAGAGTTCCAAAAGGTGAGATTCATCTTAATCTTGAAGGCAGAGGATCCAAGATTCCGGAAGGAGATAACGATGAAAAGTGAGGAGGAGACAATGATGATGAGAAGAATCCATAGGAGGAGTTGTCTGAAAAGAAGGAGGAGTATGTTAAACAAGTTACAATGACAGAGCATCAAAATTGAATAATGCAATGGCATAATAAATAAATACAGGCAAAGATTAGAAAGAGCAACAATCGTAAAGATGCATTTAGAAAGAACAGACTACGCGAGGAATTGTCTGACCCAGGGAGGGACGGGAGGGATAATGTTAGCCTCTGTGTCTTTAATAAAATCCAGATTCTCTGATCACATTAATAGGAGAATAGCAATTTCATTACAAGACCCGAGGCTACATTATGCATGTTGGTAGCCGTGTAGGACAACGTCGGAAATGTGCTCGATAGGTTTGCAATAGTGTCGAGCAAAGGTGGATGCATTGGACCAGTCCGCTGCTTTGAGGATATCATCCAACTTACCACCAGACCAGAAGGACTTACTGGCCATAGCACCTCTAAGAGAATGGGCCTGAAATTTAGATAAGTCAACACCGGCTAGTCCCATAGCGGACTTGACCCATCTGGCAATGGAGGCAGAGCTAATGGGCTTGAATGGTTTGACAAAGGAAATAGGCAGCTGATTTGCGTCATGAGGACGAAGATCATTCATTCTATCATATACTTTCATACAGTCTACAACACAAAGTTTGTTACACAGGTCAAAACGAGGATAAAAAATAAAATCTGACATAGTTTTGGTTCTTCTAACAATTTCGAATTTGACACCAAACATATCATAATATCTATAAGATATATCAAGACATTTTATATCAGAGACTCTACGGCAGGAAATTAAGCACAAGAGTGTTGCAAGTTTAATAGAAAGATATTTCCTGTTAAGAAAAGAATTATCGGGCCAAGAACAAAAAAGGTCTAAAATAGCCTTAACGTTCCACATGGATTGATACTTAGGTCTAGGAGACCTCTTCAGTCTAATACTCTTCATAACTCTACAAACAATAAAATTTTTACCTACCGTCTTACCGTTGATGAACGAATGACCAGCGGAGATAGCTGATCTTTAACAATTAATAGATCTATAGGAAAGACCCATATCGAATTGTTCCACAAAAAAATTGACTATGTGTACGATAGGAGCCTCCACGGGATACAAGTCCCTCTCCATGCACCAATGAAACCATTTTCTCCAAATGTTGTTGTACCTATAGTGTGTTCCAGGGGCCCAAGATTCTCCGAGGAGAATTGCAGCTGATGACGAAAGGCCAGACAGTTCGTTGGATTTCCTGACACTTTCCAGGCAAGAAGGTTCAAATTCCCGGAAAGGATTAGATGGTGATCTTCTCCGTCTGCGTTGGTAACCAGACCTCTGACCACTGGAATTAAGAAAGGGATGTCGGGAACCAGGCCTGAGAAGGCCAAAAGTGGGTTATCAGGATCAAAGAACAATGGTCATGTCTCACTTTCTGGAGGACTCTTTGAATCATGGCAAAGGGGGGAAAAGCGTAACCCCGGAGGTCTGACCATGACTGTAGAAATGGGTTCACTGCAAAGGCGCCCGGGTCCGGCATCCATCTGAAGTATTTATCTAACTGGAAGGTTAGTCTGCTCGCAAATAAGTCGATGTCGAGGGGGCCCCAGAAGCGATTCAAAGCGTTGAAAACATTCACGTTGAGTTTCCAATCGCTGAAGTCTAAGAAGAATCTCGAATTCCAATCTGCGGAAAAAATGGATTTTCCAGGGAGATACTCTGCTTTTAGAGCGATCTTGTGTTCTAAGTAAAACATCCAGAGTTTCTTTGCTATGTTGGAGAGGTCCGGTGATCTGGTCCCGCCTAGGCGGTTGATGTAGGAAACTGCGGAGATGTTGTCCATCTTCAGGATAACAGATCTCCCTTGAAGCGAGTGTCTGAATCTCATAAGAGTGTATAAGCCTGCCGTAAGTTCCAGAAAATGTATGTGGTGGGAGGTCTCCGCAAGAGACCAAACACCACCAGTGTCTTGGTTGAGGAGGCGAGCACCTCAACCATGAAGACTCTCATCGGATTCCAGCACAAACTCTGGAGTTGAGCCGAAGATTGCCCTGCCATTCCAGGCATCCATATTCTCCAACCACCAGGAGAGCTCCGACCTGGCTTCTTGATCCAACTTCACTAGGTCCCTGTACCACAGGCCGGATCTGAGAGCCTTCCCTTTTATTCTCTGATCCTGGTAGTTGAGAGGTCCCGAGAAGATGGTTTGAATAGAAGATGAAAGGATACCTAGAAGTCTGGCTAACTCTCTCAGGGTTAAAGAATCTTGGGGCATATTAGCAAGTCCTTTATCGCCGCTTTAGCGGCACTTTTTGACTCTAAAGCGTTGATTTTTTTATCACCCTATCAGCAAACTGTCGCTAACAGGCGTTAGCGACAGCTTTCTGGCGATAGCGGACGGTTTTCCTATCGCCTTGCATGCCAGCGATAATTATCGCTAATTACAAGCAAGGTAGGCGTTCCCAATTAAAAGCGACTGAAACCAGTCGCTGACACAACTACCCCCTATTAGCAACACAGGCAAAGCGATAAAAAAAGTCGCGCTAAGCGCGATTATCGCTAGTATTTAACACCTGCTTGAAACATGACTTACCTGTTTCTTCAATGGGAGGTGGATTGTCAGGCTAAGTCCACCATTGCGTTAATGCGTGAATATCGCTGGATTTCCAGCGATATTCAGGCATTTCGCCGCTATCGCTGGATATTTTATCACAGTGGAGATAAACGTTGCTAATAGCGTGTTATCTCCGTGAAAATATCCAGCGATAGGCGGCGATAAAAACAAATGCGCTAAGCGTGTTTTGCGATAATTATGGCAAGTTGTTGCTAATATACCCCCTTGTTTTAGAACAAATCTGATTTCTTTGTGAATCTTGGCGATCTTCTTTGGGGGAAGTAAGAGGAGACATTTTGAAGTGTCCACTGTAAAACCGAGGAACTCCAGGGATCTGGAGGGGGTAAGGATTGATTTTTCCCGGTTTATAATGAAGCCTAGACTTTCTATGAGATTCATAGCAATCTTCAGATCCTTCAGGACTTGAGAGTGTTGTTGGGACATAATGAGAATGTCGTCCAAATATATAATTAAGCGAATATCTCTTTCCCTTAGGAGGAGGGCGATAGTCCTCATGATCTTGGTGAAGCACCATGGGGCAGAGGAAAGACCGAAAGGGAGAGCCTGAAATTGAAAAAGCTGATTGTTCCAAGTGAATTGAAGGAAGGGTTGGTGTTCTTTTGCCATAGGAATGGTAAAATAGGCATCCTTTAAGTCCAGCTTGACCAACCAGTCTCCTTCTAAGAGTAGGTCTCTCAGGAGGTGTATGCCCTCCATTTTGAAACGCCTGTAGACCAGATATTTGTTCAATTCCTGTAGGTTTATGACGGGTCTCCAACCTTTGTCTTTTTTCTGAACGAGAAAAAGCGTGCTTACAAACCTCTTTAAACTCCAAGGAACCTCTAAGATTGCGCCTTTTTGAAGCATGGAGGCAATCTCTTCTTCTACAATTTTGTGTTGATCCTCTGGGAGAAATAGAACCTTCGGGGTGTACGTCCTGAGTCAGGGTTTCCCATATGTGGAAAAGAATTTAAGTCTGCCCCCTACGTTTGGAGGGAAAGAAGAAGGAGTAAGAGGTAAACTTACTTTGAAGGTTGGTGTTGATGGGTGCGCCGCGGGATCTGAATCCTCTGTTCCTCGATCCTCTCCCTCTTTGAGGATAGAATTGTGCGTTGGATGAGAAGAAACCTCTTCCAGAGCCTCTGAACCTCGAAAAGGGCCGGAAGAAAGGCCCCTTCTTCCAGCCCGTCCAAAAAGGTTGGAATTAAAAACACGCCTCATATTAGCTTGGGCTTTGTCGAGAGCGGTGAAGGTAGAAACATATTTACCAATTGATTTAATCATATCCTCACCAAAGAGGAGACCTTTTGGATTTTCAGAGGGTTCTTTTTCTGCCATATCTCCCAATTTTGGATTTATCTTAGTGAGGATGACTCTCCTCCTTTCGATGTTGAGGCTAGAGTTAGCATTGCCAAGGAGGACCAAGGCCCTCTGGCTCCACCCTCTCATAAGATCAGTGTCAAGAGGAGTGTCATTAATGTGACATTCTTCAGCTGTATCAAGAATTCTTGTCAAAGGTCACAGGATGTCGAGAAGGCGATCCTGGCAGCCCTTGAGGGATTTCTCCCTACCCTTCCTTGGGTCCTTACCCAGTTTGAACAAAAACTTAATGAGGTCGGGGTCAAGGTGGGGGTCTGACAGACTTTCTCTTGAATTGCCGGTCTAGGGCACTCAGACCTGAGGATACTACTAGTCTGAGCCTCCAGTGTGTTCCTGAGCCATCTTTTAATGAATTTCGCCACATGGTCCTGTGGAAACCATTCAGAACTCCTGGGGTGGGAGATGTTAAGTGGCGAAAACATTTCCTCGCCCAAAGGGTCGAGAATGACATTCTTTGTTGAGAATGGAGAATCATCATCAATATGGCTATTGAAGTCCAGTTCCTCATCGTCCAAGTCAAGGACAAACTCATCATAAGGATTAGGGAACCTATCCTCATCGTCAGAATCAGCATCAGGTATGGTATGAGCACTCCGATAATTTGTGCTTCTAGGGACACCCATGTAGGTCGTGCCGCGATGGACACCTGAATGATTTGTGCCGCTAAGGACACCTGTAGGGTTTGAGGTGCGACGACTTCTTGCAATATTTGAGGTGCCAAGACCTCCCAAGACAGTCGAGGTGCTTGGACCTCCCATAGTGCTCTTTAAATATGGCTCAGTGTTTTTACTTTTTTTAACTCTTTTCCCCTGGTTAATAGGTGTGAAATTATCAGTAATGAGGACTTCATGGACTTCGTCCTGAAAGGGGAGGGGTCTTTTTGATGACATAACCTCCTTAAATGTATCAAACATGCAAGACCGCATCTCTTTTTGAATAAAATGTTTAAAGGCTTCAGTATTGAAATTAGGGGAGCAAGATGCAGCAGCATCTGAGTCAGACATTATGTTTGGCAGTTTAGGATTAAATTAAGAAGAAAAAGGAGTACTGAAAATAAATTGCTAATAACAAATTTCCCCCCCTTTTTTTTTTTAGGTAAATATGTCAAGATTCGTATGGGCAGAGAAACGAAAAAAACGCGTATGGGGCACAGTCTCCGGCAGCAGCTGGTAACTGACAAGACGCGCAGGAGAAAGTGCTCATGAATCAGCTGCTGCCGAGAGATTAGATGAAGGAGATTAGCAACATGGGGGCGTGGCGCCACCATTGCTAATGTGCGTTTCTCTAAAGAACGCGGAGAGGCTTCGCATGGAGCCTAAAAATCAAATTGCTGAAGGACGCGAAGGTGTGGTGTCGATTTAAATAATGTTTAGACGCATGAAAGCGATAGGTTAGACACGCGTGGATTCAACGGGTTGAAGGCGATAGATTCACACGACCTACGTGAGTCTGGCTTGAGTTAAGTTGAAGAAAAAAACAAAGCTAATCAAAGCGGACCCCCCAAGTTAAAAGTGCGGACCCGCCTGAGGCAGATTGGAGGCAAACTCCGGTAAGGGGAGGGCGGGTGGGGAATTGGAAATCAAGGGGAGGGGGGGGGGGGAATGAGTACCAAAGACCTCTAAAAGATCACATTACCTAAGTCTATGATAATAATAATAAAAATAGTAAAAAACAAGAGAGAATAGAAAATGAACTTATCTGCTTGAGAGCCGCATTTAAAAGAGGCAGTCTGTTTGGGGCTCATGCCCTTCATACTATCTGCGTTCTGTTCTAGAACTGTTTTGCTTTATGATGTAGTGCGGCTGCTTGTGACTGCATTAAAAGAATAATGCATAATGTAGCCTCCGGTCTTGTAATGAAATCAAATAAGCCAATCATGGAAACACCGATCCATACACAATATATATGGAGAGCATAGGCATATTTAGAAATGATTAGTAGTGGTAAGTGCCCAGAGTCCTAAAACCAATGAAAAATAGGTCAAACAGCAGGAGGCCAAAAAGCAAAAAGTCTGGGAGTAACCCCTCTGAAAAAGCCACGTCTAACACTCGGTGGGGGGGGGAGAAAGGATGCACATGGGTTTATGTCGCTTTCGAGGCTGAGGGGATAACAGAGCAAGTGAATTTCTATGAAGAGTACATACTTGTTCATGTCGTTCTGTTGCTAATGGGAGTGTTCAACAATTGCATATAACTGTAAATCATATATCCATTTTGTATGTCATTTTGATTTCAATGTATGTGTAATACAAAGACCAGTGTTTTATACATACGGTGTGCAGTCTTGCTATGTTTTATATAGCGGCCCTAATATAGGCTTGACTCTAGATGCCCTAATATAGGCATGATTCGAGATGCCCTTATATAGGCATGATCTTTCATCTACATTAGTTCCCCACAGTACACAATAACGAGCTCTGAGGGTTGAACCTTATCTAGTCAGTGGTCTGGATGCAGAAGGATGGTTTTTCCCAAACAAAGGCCTCCTATAACATCTCCAATATGCTAATACATTATGCATGAGTATTCATGATGGAAACAAAGCAGAAACTACATCACCTGCATAAGATCTCTGTACAAGGTTCATCCCTTACGTCTTCCTCAGTCCAACAATGACTCATACAAACCACACAAGGGACAAAGAAGCCCTAGATACTTTCTGTATAAATACAGCACCTCTTGCTAGTATTAGACAGAGACTTCCAGGCCAACACACTGACCAGAGACGCTGAGGCTCCTGCATGCAGACGCTCCAGCAGACAGTGGTCTGAACATCCCTTGCAGGGTGTCCAACTCGAGACCAAGAAGGGCTCTGACATTTCTCATACTTCAGGTAATGGGGTTCGACTAAATCCTTTAGGGATTCTTGGCTTTTACACCTACTCATATGCTAGGTACACTTAGGTACATCTAGATAGGCATCGTAGGAGTATGCAGACTTTTATCATGCATTTGTATTTATTCATGCTAATTGCACAATGGTAGAACTGTACTATCCATTTATATTCATAGTACTGCTGATCATATATCTCTGCTACTGTCTAATGGCTGTTACAGCTCATATATTCTACACGAGAATAACAACTGTTCAATAAACCTTTTATTGAAATTCCCAGACTGTTTATTCTGTGTACCTCTGAGATAAACTAAACAAGCACAAGTGACTGAGCAAAAAGTAGTACATTGTTTCCACGATCTTGAGGGATCAGGGTTGTCATGTTCTGAGGCTGCCAGAAACTAATCTCTCCCCGATAAGAGGAGACACTAGTGGCACCATGAGCTAGCTAATGCAAAAAAACGGCTAACATACGTGGTAGGGGTGCTCAGAGTTAGTCTGCCACCAATCCCACATTTTATGATATCCAAATGCGCAGGTCCAGCATGGGTACTTTAGGAACTACACGACAGTCTTTTTGTAGTGGGCTGTGTGTTGCGAGGGTGGTACTGTGCCAATACTTTACACTTTGACCCCAAGGATAAGCCTGACTGCTCTGTGCCAAGCCACCAGAGTGTAAGCACAGGTTATCTGATGAGTGCATCATACTTATCCTATCTAGGATGGTGGATTCTGTCTGGCTTCTGTGCATTCCAGCTAGCCAGAAACTGCTGGGTCTAACACTATTTCTAACACCAAATGTTCACAGGAGGACATCTGCAAGTGGTCGAACTACCTGTAGGAAGAGTCCATTCCCTCACTTCCAGGGCACAGAAAGAGGACCTGCAACTGGTGATGAGTTTCCCCGAGCCCTCAACCTCATGTCCCAGGGAGATAAGACATTGTCCATAATCCACACTAAAGTTGTTGTGGGAATTCCAGGCAGGGTGGAGACAAGTAAGTACAAGCACTTGCTCTAACAAATTAATCCTCCCTGATCTCTGGTACCCTGTTCCCTAATGCAAATATTTGTCCTAATGACAACCTATTCACACAAGTATGCTACTTGATGTCTGTCACAATTCAATACATTTACTCTGCAATCACAATCATTCTGTAAGACCATTCTCCTTAATAAACTCACATTGGAAAGCCAAAACATGTGTGACATCACATTTCGGCCACAAATCACACTCCACTTTATGTAAGAGCAACAACTATCAAGTTACTCATCCCATTCTAAGGTGCACCCAATGCTATCATAGATAGACGGACAGGACAGGACAGAACAGACCTCACCAGACCGCACAAGACCTCATCAGACCAGACCTCACCAGACCTCACCGGACCTCACCAGCCCTCACAAGACCAGACCTCACCAGACCAGATCTCACCAGACCAGATCTCACCAGACCTCATCAGATCAGACCTCAGCTCACCAGACCTCACCAGACCAGACCTCACCTCCGATGAATCCGTGTCATTGGAACAAACCTGTTCCAGTTTTGGGTTTTATTGGAACAAATCTGTTCCAGTTTTTATTTTTTGGAACATATCACTGCATTCTGGGAGGCTATTTTTACTATTTTATTTAGCTTTTTGAACTAACTCATATGATTCTAATGAGAAATAAAAGCAAAGTGAAGGAATAGAAAAGTGATGTTGCAGTGACGTTGATCTATCTTGACAACCAAGTGAAATGCTACTGTTCCAAACATTATCTTCACCCATAACATTGACTAGGTTGGAGCTTGAAAAGTATAAAGACTTGTCACTTAATATTTAATAAAACAATACACACCAATTGCCCCATTGTTGAAACGGCCCTCTCTGAAGTTTCACCCCAAACTTTATGCCTTCCTCTTCCCATTTTTCTGACCTTCTTTGTGTTAGTTTTAGGAGTCTGGGCACTTTACCACTAATGACAAGTGCTAAATCGCATGTGCTCTTTCCTCTAAACATGATATAATTGGTTTACACCTGTTTTACTCCTAATTCCCTTGTAAAGTGGTATATCATATATCCAGGGCCTGTAAATTAAATGCTACTAGTGGGACTGCAGCACTGATTGTGCCACCCACAGAAGTTGCCTTTCAATCCTGTCTCTGGGACTGCCACTGAAGGGCTTGTGTGTACAGTTTACTGCCACTTCGCCTTGGCATTTAAAACTACTTTCCAAACTTGAAACTCCCCTTTTATTACACATAAGTCGACCCTATGTAGCCTTAAGGGCAGGGTGCTGTGTAAATGAAGGATAGGACTTGTACTGTGATGTTTGCATGTCCTGGTAGTGAAAAACAGCCTTTTTTGTTTTTCAGTACTGTGAAGCCTACTCCTATCATAGGTGAGCACTAGGAATTCCTTAATACACTTTTAAGCTGTAATTCCTGATCAGAGAAAAGTAACTTTTCTTCTTTCATATGTTTGGAATGGTAATGTAAAATCCTCCATACTGGTAAAGTTGAATTTGCCATTACTATTTTAGAAATGGAACTTTTATAAAGTGGACATTTCTCTGTGCATATAACTAAGTGTGCTTTTCAGCCTGTCTCCAATACTTTCTACACAGCCACAACACATGATGGGGTATTTGAGTATCCATCTACATATATCTACATTCTGATGGCATTTCCTGGGCAGGATGGAAAGGAGGTGCTAACACTTCACTTGAATAGGCTGTGTCCTGTACCCGCACAAATAATTGAATCCCCCCCACAGATAGCCTGGCAGACAGGACTGGGTTGAAAGGGATACTTGTGCATGTCAGAGAGCTGCTTTGAAGCCACCCCCACATCCATGGCACTTTTGGGTATAAGTACTGGGTCTGAAGGAGAGCTGGGCTCTCCCTTCACTCTAAGTGCTCTCCAAGGGCTTGTTGGCTTGCTTACTGTTGTTTGAGAATCTGGGATATCAATCTTTCTACCCTAGCTACTGTGCCTGGTACACTGGAAGTGGCCCAGATACTTGCCACGCAGAGTTTGATGCATCTCCTGTCTGCATGTAGCAGAACCGACGCATGGACCCGGTTGTGGAAGTAAAATCGGCGCATCGCATCAGAACCAGCACTTTGCCTCCAGTGATCAATGCATTGGACAGTTTATCACCGCTGCTTCAGCTTGGTTAGATCGATGCACCCCCTCAACTGTGTGGCAGAATCCGGCGCAACGCTCAAAGCTTCTCAACTCCAGCACCCGTCTATGGAACTGACGCATTGCCTTTTCTGCATGGAGAAGATCAACGCATCCTGCGCCTGCGGGACCCAACATCAACGCGTCGGCTTGTTTGTGACCTGGAGAGGTACTTTGTTCACCTGGCCTGAGTGGGTCCTGTAGCCAGCTGGTGCTCAATCTTGGGCGGCCAAAATATTGACATTGCCCTTGTCCAGCACAAAAGAAAGTAACCTTTTTCTTGCTAATTGCTTCTAAGCGCTTTACTGCATTTATTCCTCTAAAATGTATTCTCTCAACTTCTTCTGGCCTTGTTTTGTTTATAAAATAGTAACCTATTTTTATAAACCCTTGTGGAGTCATTTTGTGTTGTATTCATTGTGTTACTGTGTGTGTGTGTTGCACAAATACTTTACACATAGCCTCTTTAGATAAACCTGACTGCTCTGTGCCAAGGTAACAGAGGTGAGCACAGGTTATCTTTTAGTATGTATGTAGATTACCTTGACTAGAGTGGTGGTTCCTGCCGGGCCTGGGTACATACCTCAGCCAACCAGGAACCCAATTTCTACAACCCATCTACATTGAAGTGGAAATAGAGCAATGGACTTATAAGTCACACAAGAAAACTGCTAAGGGGCTTGTGTCTGGTGACCAGTGTGGTATAGCTGTCTCACTCAACTATGGCACACCATATCTCAGGTAACAACAGAATTTGCAGTGGAAGGAACACCTTTCCCTGCTGATAGTCAGAGATAGTTTGAAATCTTGTGTCAAACCTATAGCCAACTGTAACAAATGAGGAGTAGAGTAGCACTGACATTGTGTATCTTGCTAATATACCCAACACTACAAAAAGGAATGGTTTGAGTGGCAGGGAATCAGCAGCCCTAGATGTTGCAGCCTCAAACCTGCATATTGTCTGTCTGAAATTGTGTTCAATTTGTATACATTGTTTAATTCACTGAAAGTCCCTTTTTACTGAAGCATTTTGATGCTCAATTGTTTTAATGTAATTTATCAAGTATGTTGTGATCTGAGTTTGCTCAGTTACCACATTCAATTTCCTGAGAAGTTTATGATTAATCATTATTAACAATGATGGTGTGAAGTTTCTCTACCAAAAATGGGACCCGGTACATATAGTGTTGCTTTATATGCATTTATTGAGAACTTTAACAAGTCCTTTAATGTTCTTTTTCCTTTATTGTCTCTTTTTTTCACAGGGCCTTCTGGGTAGTCCCTTTGAGATGTCTTCCTGGTCACCGTCATCCCTCTGGCAAAAGAAAGGCTCAGGTAAGTGTTTTATATTGGTGAGTAATTTATTTTCTTTAATTTAAGCTAGGGAGGGAGTTGTAAAAAAACCAGAAAGTCATCACACCCGATTTCACCTGTGTCAAGGCGTGAAGTGAAGAGAGGGAGTAGAAAAGTAAAAACAAAACAACAACAAAAAAGAACTGAGGAACAATATTGTCATCCATAATTCTCCCTTGCTACTGCTGTTCTTTTAGACTCCTCCCTCTCCAACCCCTCGGTTATTATCTATCTTCTTTCCCTTTAAACTATAAAGTAGCCTGTATACGTTCACGCACCTGAAAGAGCCACGTCCCTCCGGGGCCGTGGTGGGGCGCCTCTCATGTGTTCTCTCATGTCGAGTCTCTGGTTTCTTCAGGTCTCTTGACCAGGACCGCAATCACTATACTTTCACTGGCGCAGTAGCTTCGGTCTTCTGGCTCCGTTGGGGTTCCGGTTTCTGTTGTAGTCTCCTCTTTCATTCCCGGTCCTCCCAGCGGTCTCCCATCCATGCTGCCTCTTCCTCTGGTGATTTTCCTCCTTCTAACTCGCACCCTGGCGTACGTAGGCGGTCCGTATGTACTGGTTGACCCCTGACGTCAGCAGCCTCAGTTCCTCGGAGATTCAGTTTAATGGGACCGTCCTTAAACGATTCTCCTCGGTCTCCAGCTGCTGTATGTCACACCGCATAATGGATAGGGGCTGTGAATAAAGGAGGGGAGATATACATGAGGGGAACAGATCTTCTCTCTCATTATCTTCTGTTCTCTCGATCTGGTCAGGTACTTCCTGACAAATGGTCAAGTGCTAGAGGGGTTGTACGTTGCACACTTTTGCTAAGGCATAGAAGGATGGATCTTGGGACAGGAAAGCCAAACAACCCTGGGCTCTACAGCTACGGTCCACCAAGCCAGGCCTGTCCTGTTGACTTCAGATGTCTTCACTTTACTCTATATCTAGAGGCCACTCAATATATCATAGATATATGACTTCAACTTAAAATTAGGCACCTTATAAACACCAATAAAGGTGTACATTTTTAATAGCATACTATTGCACTTTATATAGCAACAACCATAATTTCTAAAAAGTCACAATCATTTTTTGTTACAATATTCTTAAAGGTGATATAGTAAGATTACAGTCATCTGCCTCGACTGCATTGTCCACTTTACCTGAAGATACAACATCCCAGGGCTTCGGTAGGACAGCACTCCTGCCTGAAGAGGAAGATATTGAAGACCAGCCTGATCCATCAAGTTTGGGAAACAATCACCCTAGGCCTGTCTGTCTCTCTGCCTACTCCAGGTCATGAAAATCAATTAGAGTCATGTTCCCATTAGCAATATCTGTACCATACAAGACCCCAGTAGCCCTGTTCCCAAAATAACTGTGGCCACACCTGTGTTGGCTTCTGTGACAACCACATACATACCACCTACTGTGCAGTCAGAACACACTACACACATTGGGCCACCAAGTTAAGGGCAGTTTGGAAAGGGCTGAGGAGGACCTGCTGCAGGGAGGGTGTATCAGGGAATGGTCATCAATATGAACATCATGAGTAGAGATGTGATGGGTGCACATACACACCAGTAAAATGAGCTGGGCCAGATTATTGAACTCTGGAGGGCCCAGAGTGATATACTGGAGTTTCTAGTCTCTAAATTTTGGGGAGCTGTGGGATGGCTTCAGAACACACTGCAGCGAGGTCTGATTTAGCAGCTGCTTTCCATGGTCAAGTATTATTCACTGCCAGAACAGTCCCAGAAACATTTCTTTAGTGACCACTAGCAGGGGCAATTCATCTGGTACAATTCTGGGCGACAGCAGAGAAACTACAACCAAGAGGGGCAACAAATTATGTATTAATGTGAGAATCTGTACTAGTCTTCTTGTCCACCTGATGACCAGACATTTTCCATCTGTTGTGGGCTGTCGCCTGGAAAAGGACTCTAGAGAACTGTTGGTCAATTATAATTTTCTCATCCAGCATCCAAATAACCTTATTTTTTCAGAATCCTATTGGGTCTAAGCTATTTTCAAAAATATTGTTTTGATTATGAATAAATGAATAAATAATATTAATAATAATAATATTATTATATAATATTTAATGGGAGAGGAGTTGGCCTAACGGCTAGGGCGGTCAACCTCGAATCTGGGGAACCAGGTTCGAGTCTCAACAATGACGCTCAACATCCTGTGATTCTGGGCAAATCACTTAATCTCCATGTGCCAAACAAAAATGAATGTGTCCTCATGTAACGCAACTGGTGCTATGTAAAGCTCTCTGATACCCGATACCTTCGGGTCAAGTTCGCACTATATAAAACTCCGTAAAATAAAAAATTAAATAAATAAATAAATAAAAATGATGTGTGTAAGCACATCCTTCTTAGAATCATTTTGCAAATATTATATTTGATCACAACACATACATACTTGACATCAAATTTAAAATGTTTAACAATCCTGTAGGGATAGGCAATACACATTTTATGACCATAAACAATAATAGTAAAACTAGCATCACTATGTACAGTAATGTGGTTTGTCAAAACCACATTTTACTTTAAATGTGGTAGACATCAAAAAACCTAGCAAGGAAGAAGGGCAATACAACAATGAGTACAGACACCTGCCTAAATACAGACCATGTAGAGAAGACCCAACATTTGAGGCACAAAATGAATATGAAAATTTGTGTGAAGCATGAAAGAACAAAAATATGACTGCTTCAATGTAAGGTGAGGAATCCACCTATTGTGACTATTGTGACTATGTAAAGTCAGTACTATAAATAGATGCCAACTGTTCATCTAAATATAGTAGGAGCCCAAATGGTAATCTTCAGCCACACATTTTGCTGCCTACTAGTCGGAAGCAGGCTCAATGTATGAAAATGTCCACAGAAAAGATACAGCTGATAACCTAAAGTCGAGGTCTAGGCTTTGACATGCTTACCACCTTTGATAAAACTCAGATACTTTGGCATCACTGAATGACTTAAAGGAAGAGTAGTGCTTTATGAATCACAACTAATGCACCAATGGTCATGCAACTTGCACTGAAGATCTCTCCAAAACCAGTATATATGCAACAGTTCAGAGTATCTACCAAGGACTAGCTAGTGCCGCAGCAGTTGACAGGATGACATGACCTAGGAAGGATTAAGCAGATACAATCATGAGTACTAGGCTAACATTGTCTTTTTGTTCTTTATAATAAAATTTGTAAAAGTCAATCTCAACTGATGCACCGCGTAACTTGTCATTCATTTGGTATGGTCATGAGTACGTTTTTGGTTGTGAAAATATTATAGTCTAAATCCAAACAATTATTCATCCCAATAGTATTTTTAAAGCACACAGTAAACCACAATCAGAAAGGAAATGTTTTGGTTAGTAGGTTCCATTGTCAAACAGTATATGTCCACGGGGCATTCAAGCAAATGACACATTCATTGCAAGCACTTAGTACCAGGCAAAGATGTTCTTAATGAACATGTGAGATCTATGCATTTATTCTCAACCCTGTCATCTTTCTGACACATGTCACCATCACCCTGGGGCTCCCACTAACAGTCACCATCAGGAATTAATGGTATGTTCCTCCTCAGGGCATTGTTGTGAAGCATACAGCATAATAGCACAATTTTGCAGGACAGTAGATGATGACGCCTTCAGTCTAGTCCAGGAACCTGAACTGTGCCTCCTGGAGCCCAAAAGCCATCTACACAGGCTCCTCATTCACACATGGGCATCATTGAAGTAGACATTGCTTAGTATTGTTGACTTCCTATGAGGTGGTAAAAGCAAGGTGCGACTCAAATGCACAGAGAACTCTGAAATATATACTCACAAAAGCAAATGTATCTGAAATGATTTTTTAATGGGCATAAACATAATGCCTGAGACCTCCCAGCAAGCCATGTCTTCCTCGGTGCAAAGTCTACTATCTCTTCTAGTATGCAGCTTTTGTGTGTCACAGGCAAGTCATTAATGGAATATGGAAATTGTGCATAGATACCGGTGAGGTAGAGGTACACAATGCAAAACCATGTGGACATTGATGGAGTGGACATGCTTTCTATTGTGGTATATTTGCTCCTGGTCATGAGATGGCACCAATGCAACACGATCCGTTTATGGCACCTACAGCATGTGGTATGTCTCCCAATCCATAGGACTCAGCCTTGATATTGTTCAGTGTAGTATTATCTGTAGAAGACTGCATGTAGTCATTCATGCTTCTGAACAGAACATCACAGATCTGGCTGAGGACAGCAGAGAAACAGAAAAGTTGGCCAAGACATCCTATTTAAGTCACCCTCTGTATACTGGAATGAGCTAATCACACAGACCTGTAACACTGCCACAATCTTCACAATACTTGGTATTGCTGCATGCATTTTGACACAACCAAAAGGTCTGATTTGAATTACTGTCCCAATACCTCTATGGTGTTTCAATTACACCCGTACTTCTTGAAGATAAGTCTTCCCTGCATGGCTTTTAGATTCAAACGTAGTTTGTACACTCATTCTTTACATTGATGTATCCTTCTCCGTCTTGCCTGGGATGGATGTTGGATGTATCTGAAAAATATAAGTGCAATGACTAAACAAAATAGGCATTGCACTTATAATTTTAACATGGTAGCAAAGTGAGTAATGTTGGTGACATTAGTTACACACTCTAAAATCTAATGTGCAGGAGACAGAAATAGTGTGAAGTGAGTCCAAAGGTGGAACTACCATCATCGGAGGACATTGGCGCTGAGGTCGATGGGGCTGGCCAGTAGGCCATATCTCCATCTGACTCTGTGGCCTCTCACTATAGATAGTTGCTCGAGAGTGTGATACAAATAACAGAGCCAACAGCATCTGCTTCATTGGCTGCCACCACCCCTATCACCAGCACCAACTTAACTCTAGCCCCCCTCCACATTTCCAAGCCAGGACCACATCTGAAAATGGACTGAGGTTTCCTTCACTTCACTCCCACTCCTATTCCATCAGCACTAGTGTCAGAGGAGGCACTAACATTTCTTAAAACCTCTCTACAGGGCAGATGTAATTGTTGCATACTATTTATTGTGTCTTTCAGCAACTCGGTCAAATGATTGACTTCCTGGATAAAATGCGCTTTACCATGTCTGACTTTGGTAGTGGCTCTTTCGGCACCCCATTACACCTCCTGATCCCATTCCAAAATACACCCCAATTTCCCTTGCACATCAAATTCCTCCGTCTCCCTCCACTTTTCCACCTATCCTAAAATCAACCCACACATCTAAACAGTCTCATACACCTAGCCATCACCATGTCCCCTACACAATACTCTCCAGAGAAATCAGGTCCCATCCCACCCTAAAATTCCTCAAATCCCCAGCCTTACCCAAAAATGGGTTCCCAGATTATTATTTGCTTCTTGAGAATAGAAAGCCCCTGAGAAGGAGATTACATGGATTGTTGGAGGACAAGGACAGTGGTTGGATCCTTAAACAAAACTGTGAGAGGACCCAAATACCCTCAAATACATTTATTTTTAGGGCATTAATTACCCAGAACAAGAAGCTTTTACTTGTAAACAATGATTGCCATATGGTCTGTGTATTTCAATATGCTTCTTCAATGAATCAATTATTCAGAATTTATAAAGTGTGGAAAATCACCTGTGAGGATCTCAAGTCTCTGGAGCTGATATCGGCTTCACAGTGCTCTGTTCATTTGAAAAGCCAGGTCTTGAATCCTTTCCTGAATTCCTGGACCGATGAGGAGGTCTAAGGTGCAGGGGAAAGTTGTTCCAATTTTGGTCGCCAGTTAAGAGAAGGAGCATCCTCCGCTGTTGTCTTGGGGATTCAAGGGGTATCTGTGAGGAAGAGGAGGCAGATTGCAGGTGTCTGGTCAGTTGGTGGAAGGTCATTTGTTTGTTGATGTCTGCTGGTCCTTCGTTGTGCAGGGCTTTGTATGCAGGGATCAACATCATGAACTGGCATTTCTCCTGTACCGGGAGCTAGTGTAGCTGCATGTGGTATTGTGTGATGAGAGTCCATCTGGGGAGGTTGAGGATGAGTCTGAGTCTTGCCGCTGAGTTTTGTGTTGTCTGTAGTGCTGTGATTCCTACACAGAGTGTATTTCTGCAATACAGCCTTCTAGTGTTGACTGCAAACCACAAGAAGTTCTTGTGGAGCATGCATATGGTGTGGAAGCAGGCCAATGAGACTGTGTTTACCTGTTTTTCATCGATAGTTTGCTGTCCACGATGGTGCCGAGGTTGCGGTGTGGTCTGTCAGGCGGGGGATGGGCCAAGTTCAGCAGGCTACCTTGATTTGTTCTATGGCGAGGTGTTGATCCCAAAGATGAAGACTCCTTCTTGTCCATATTGAGCTTGAGACAGTTGTCCTTCATCCAGTTGGCGACGCTCATCATACATCTGTGAAAGTTAGTTCTGGTGGTGGAGGGGTCTACTAACCCTGAGAGAATGAGCTGTGTGTCTCCAGCGTTGGAGATGATGTTGAATCCGTGTGGTCTGTCCGTGTTGGCAAGAGAGTCATGTACCTATTGAAGCGGGTGGGGCTGAGGGATGATCCTGGGAGGACGCCACAGATGATCTTCTTGGGTTCCGAGGTGAATGTTGGGAGACTGATTCTCTGGCTTCTTCTGGTGTGTTATGAGGTAATCCATTTGAGGGTGTCTTCCTGGACTCTGATGTGGTGGAGTCTGTTGATAAAGATATGGTGAGAGACAGTGTCGAAGGCAGCTGACAAGTCCAAGAGGATGAGGGCTTCCATTTTGCCGCAGTCCAGGAGGGCCCTGATGTCATCGGTGGCTGTGACCAGGGCTGTTTCAGTGCTGTGGTTGGCTCAGAATCCAAATAAAGAGGGGTCCAGAAAGTTGTTGTGTTCGAGGTCTTCAGTAAGTTGCTGGTTGATTGCCTTTTCGAGAACCTTCGCTAGAAAGGGGAGGAGGGATATGGGCTGTTAGTTCTTTGGTTCAGCTGGGTCAGCGGATGGCTTCTTCAGGAGGGACCTAACTTCAGCCTGTTTCCAGTCCTCAGGAAAAGAGGCCAAGGTGATGGAGGCTTTCAGGAGTTTCTTGAGCTCGTCGCCAATCGTCTTGCTCCCGAGGTTGAAGTTCTGGTGGGGACAGGGATCCGTGGATGCTCCAGAGTGTACAGAGTGCATGATGGGGATTGTGGCTTGAGTTGTGAGAGGGACCCGATGGGTGAGTAGGCCATAAGAGTTTGTGTTCATGGGTTTGAGCAGGCTGAGGTTGTTGGCAGATGGGGGTTTGGGTTTATACATTTTCATAGATGGCTGAGATCTTGTTGTGGAAGATGTTGACCAGGGAGTCATAAAGTTCTTGGGAAGGGGTGATGTCAATCTTAGTGGCTGCAGCATATTACAATCAATCAATCAATGAGGTGTCTTATAAAGTACAACTACTCACCTGTAAGGCTCTCAAGGCACTGGGGGAGGGGGGGGGGCGGGTTACCGCAAACTTTGCCCTGACATTCTTTCACTTCTGTTTAATTTGTTTACCAAGGCCGTTGCCAGTGGCACTTTTTACACCGAGCTGGACCAAGCCACATTCATGGTTCTTCCTAAGCCTGACCGCTCATCATCTACATGCACATATTTTCGACCTATATCGCTCATTAATAGCAAAGTAAAGCTTTATACCAATCTTCTGGCAAACCAACTGTTATAGTCATTCCCAAGTTGGTCCACCCTGATCAGTACGGGTTCATCCCACAGTGCGGCACCAGATATTGCATCCGCAGATTACATATTGCACTGTCCCATATCAGGGTTAGACGGCTCAGCAGCCATTATGTTAATTGACTTTGAAAAAGCGTTTGGCACAGTCGACTGGGCATATCTTGACAAGGTGCTTGTGGGTATCAGCTTTGGACCTTGATTCAGGGCTTATGTCAGGGTCCTTTATGCGGGCATTGGGCCTGGGAGAGAGTTAATGGAGTACTGTCAGACCCCTTATTGGTGACGTGGGGCACCAGGCAAGGCTGTCCATTGTCCCCTCTTATTTGCACTCACTGTTGAGCTGTCGGTGACATGGATCAGCTGCGATGCTCTGGTGTGGGCCTTCAACCTGGGGTTGGCATTGGAGGATCGCATTACATTGCATGCAGTTGATGTTCTTTTATTCATGTTTAGACCAGTGGCGGCTCGCTGAGGGAGCGCTGCGGGGCAGTTGGGTGGAGCCGAGGAGGGGCAGGGTGGGGGGGTAGTGGACTTGGACATACGGCGGACAGGGGTAAAGTAAGTTTTCAAATAAATAAAACTATTTACCTTGCGCTCGCTGCATCGCCGAGTTGGTGATGCAGCGCGAGCAATGTAAATAGTTTTATTTATTTAATTACTTACCTTACTCCTGTCTGTCATATGTCCTAGTCCATTACACCCCACCCTGCCACTCCCCCGCCCCGCCACCCCGCAGCACTCCCACGGCGAGCCACCACAGGTTCAGACTGGTGGAGACTGGGCCCAGACTTCTCCACATCTTGAGAATTTTTGGGGAGGCATCAGGCCTCTAGGTTTACTGGGGCATATCCTTATTGATTTCTTTGAGTGGTGATCTCCGAGATGAGGCCTGGCACTCACTGATCCCGGTACACCAGGTTAGTTTTCAATATCTTAGTTTGCATATTTCATGGGAGCCAGGCCTGACATGGAGCCTGAACCTTACTTCTCTGAATATGAGTTCCCTCGAGTGCAATTGACCATGCGGCAGTTGCTCTTCATGAAGGTACATTCTATACAGAATGGCCAGTTCTCCACACCATTGTCCATGTTTCCCTGAAAAATTGCACTCAAGGGAACTCCGATTCAGAGAGTTCAATGATCTGAATCAGACACGTGGCAGAATAAGTACAAATTGCAGCCCTTGATACATCCTTTTGCTAGCCATTCTTCCATAGTCCACCAAAATTGGTGGCTGCCTTTTTGGTGTTCTATGTGATACATCAACTGAAGTCGGACTTATATCCAGTGGCTTAAACGCTATCTGGCTATTGCATAGATTTACAAATGAGATGTCATGAATATCTCTGCATCCAAGGAAGCGACGATCGGCATCCTAGATGTTAACTATGAACTTTTATGATGCCCACCACTCACCTTCAAAGATTCTAGAAAGGGTGGTCCTGATGAAGGTGGACATTATTTGCAATTTCCACTGACACATGCATTGACCTAGTTACAGTGAAATCCCATCTGGCAACATAATCACATACATTCATGAAGGGTTCTCTCAGTGACTCCAGCAGTGTGTGTTGATAAAGGCTGGGAAGTGTATGCATGTGATGTGTGTGATAGTGTGGTGTTGTGTGATAAGTCAAGATGAGAGTGTGGTTGAATTATGGGGATACACTATGTTTCAATGTGCATACACATTTTATTAAGATGATATCTTCAAACACACATGTCATATCTGTTGAAATTGAACAATTGCACATTTGCACTTGTGTGGTGGCCACATTAACACGTTTTTAACTTTTGTACAATTGAAGTAAAAAATTTAAAAAAAGGATTTTTTCATAGATGAAAGTTAGAATGAATTGAATAATATAATAGAATGAACAAGATATAAATACATGTTGCCTTGTCTGTTAAGCAGTGGGTAGCCCAAAGTGCTAGTACTAGTCTACAGTAAAAGTATACAGGTCAGGTGGGAACTCTTTTCTATATAGTTTACCTTCTGGGCATTGCCATTGATAAGTAGCAGAATTTCTGGTGCAAATGTACCAATGTTGCTATTGGTTCTTTTAGGCAAAACACAGTCACATAGACGTATTTTGATGCCTTCATTTATCTGATTGCTATTTTCAATTGGGAAATACCAATCAGGCTGAAGGTAGAGAAAGGAATATGTAGAATGGGCTGACGGATGAGACAATGGTGAATTTGTCGACAAACGAAACCAAAGTGAAACCAATTAACCTAAAAGGAGTTGGATCCCGACCTTGGTCAGGAAAGTGTCAAGAAAAAGAGATATTCCAGATTATAATTCTAATTGTCCAAATAAAAATTGCTTGATAACTGCATTGTAAGGAGAAGAGTCTGATAACACTGTCTGACCAGGTCACAGCAAGGTTCGCCATCCTATACACTTCTCTATCTACTCCAATCTCTCTCCCCCAAAACATCACCAAAGAGAAGTCAAGCACTTCATTGTTTCAGAATGCCTGACAGTGAATGTTTTGTGGAAAAAAGCACGCACTTTTCAATCAAAAACAAATAAACTCTGTATTACTAGCAAAGCGAGGTTATTACAGATATTATTAAGTGTGAATGGCGGACAGTTTACCAGCTGAATCCACAATTGTATCTAGAATCAGTTCCACCCAATGTCTATCTCAATAGGAATTTTTGCAAAATTTCCAGAGGCGAAGGGAGTCATTCAGAGTTAGGTGCACAGGTGAACTTCCTAAATTGGTGAATGAAAGTCCGACCAAACGTGCAGATCCCTCACTTCATTTTAAGGTGTGGAAAACAAAAAGGTAAATACACATTATGAAGACTAGTGATCATGGTTATAGAGTTATTTCAGTGATTAATGTACATCTTTCAGCACCCATTGTCTCTTCCAACACTGAATAGGACACCACAGACACAACTACTAACCATCACACTCCTACAAGTGTGACAATTCACACTATTCCAGACCCCCAAAGCTAGAAGAATGGCTTGGGCAGTAGGAATCAGTCATTTTTAATGTATATTGAACTAATAAACACCTGCTGTTGTGCTTATTTCTAACTTATACAGCTCCACTATGTTGCAGACTGTAATAAGGGCAGGTGTTAACCATTGAGGTGGTTATTATGCACTTTGAGTTATGAGTCACGTTCACTGACCTGTACCTCTATCTCCCAGCCCCCAGAGGGAGCCCCCAGAAGGAGCATTGATGGCACAACCACTGCTAGCATTGAGAGTTGTGTGCAGAAGGGGTACTTGGCCCAGTTGCTCAGGGTCCATGGTAGGTCGGGATCTGTGACATCAGAAGCAAAAGGCCTCAACCCTCAGGGTTGGGCCAAGTACACCCTGCATTCCCTGTGGCACTCTGAAAGGGGTTCTGACAGTATCATCTCAGTTAAATTATTTCAAATGATTCTTCCATGTGAAACTTTCTGCTTACATTACAGAGAAATCCAGGGCGCCAGATGGAACTGGGCGTAAAGTACTCAAAAGTGCAATTGTGAGGAGCTTCCTTGCAACTTGAACCCGTGGACTGGTCTCCAGCAGCCGCGGTTGGCAGTGGGAGTAGCTGCTGGGCGGGGACGTGGGGAGGGGCAGGGTGGGGGGGGGGTAATAAACTATGGATTACGGAGGTTTTCAGGTAAATACACATATAAATAAATAAAACGAATTTCGTTGCGTACACTGCATCGCATTTGGGGATGCAGTGCGCGCAACAAAATTTGTTTTATTTATTTATATGTGTACTTACCTGAAAACCTCCGCAATCCATAGTTTACTAACCCCCACCCTGCCCCTCCCCCTCCCCACATCACCGCCCGGCAGCTACTCTCACTACCAACCGCGGCTGGTCTCCAGATGAGACAAAAATCTTTGTCTTTTACAGCATGATTCACGTAGGATTACCACACTGAAAACCTTCTTTCTGGAAGGTATCAGTAAAGGGCACATTCCAGACTTTGAATAAAGCCATAACAATGATCACTAATCTTTATATTTTTATTTTATCTTTTTGTGTTGTTTTCTTCCACCTTACCCTTTCTTTTTATTTGTTCACTGAGAGTTCTAATTGTTTAAACTGCTGACAATTGAAGACTTTGAGGATATGAAAGTGCGTTTAAACTCGCCTTCTGTCATTTCAAGTCCTTCACCTGTATTTGTATAAACTGACCCTCTTTGTCGCTCCTATGACACACATAATATTCAGAACTGAAATGAAAGCTACAGTTTCTGACAAGCAGTGATGAAGTGCTACTCCACTGGTTTGCATGTGCTGTAAGTTCATTAATTATCCAACTAGATCAAATTCTGGAATCAACCTAAATTGGCTCCCTATGCCAAGGAATGCAGGGGGATATTAGCAACAACTTGCGATAATTATCGCAAAACACGCTTGGCGCATTTGTTTTTATCGCCGCCTATCGCAGGATATTTTCACGGAGATAATACGCTATTAGCAACGTTTATCTCCACTGTGATAAAATATCTAGCTATAGCGGCGAAATGCCTGAATATCGCTGGAAATCCTGAAGTACTGGGAATTTTAAGCCCAGCGGTGCAGGGGAACACACCCTATGACTTCGGGTTCTTCCTGTTTCAGACCTACAGAAACACAGAGTCTTCTGGGTGAAGTCAAAGATCAGTTTATTGGCTGCAGACCAATTACAGGCATCCTAGAAGTACAACAGCGTGTATGTTCTCAGGAGACTGCTTAAAGTTACAGAAACGGGCTTCTCCTTAAATACAAAATATCCTGCTTCAGGCACACATTCCTTGTTTTATGGCATGGTCATTCATATGTATACATTTCAAACGAAAAGGCAGAGTCATGATGACCATCCCACATTCCAGTTAAGCCAGCCCACAATTATTTACCCAGCAAGGCTCAGATCCCACATCAGATATCAACAGGCCCCAATAAACACGAGCATCTCCTGTTAAGAAAACAAGCCATAAAGCAGGAACAGTCAGGTGTGAAAGAGATTAGCTGGAGGCTCGTGTGGGATAAAAAGGCTTTATGGTGTGTCAAGCCCTGATGCTAATCACAGGTGGCCGTAGGACGGGGAGCTCATGGGACCGGACTGACCTGGGGCAGCGGAGCCAGGCTGCCCAGGTCACAGAGAAGTCAAAGGAAGGCACATGTGCTCTAAAAGGCCTGTATTTGCTTCATGATATGTAGCCTATGTGAGGGCAACCATAAGATGGCCACCGCTCTAAGATGGAACCCACGTAGTCAATGTATAATAACGTATACACAGTGCATTCATAGCTAAAACGTTACACAAAGCACTTGTACATACCGCATTGACCATTCGCGGTTCGCTAATACCGGGATAGACAGGGGTAGGGCCCTGCCTCCTACGCGGTCCCAAATTCTAAAGTACGACAGACCCTCCTTTTGCCCTTACATAGGCAATAACTATACTCACATCAATCCGAGTCTAGGTCAATAATTATGAAGTCATGGAGATGTTGCTGTAGCATCATCCTATTACTTAGCTCGTCCCTCGATACAGGTTTCCTTACACATAATGTAGCACAGAGGCCACATATCGCAGGAGCACACTGAATGCACAGACAGAACAGGAAAAGGATGGCTAAGATCATTCCAATGACCATCAGAATCTTCCAACCCCAGGCAGATATCAGTTCCCAGAACCACCCCACCAGTGACCAATCTCCTTTATCCACGTGTATGGATTCAGATATTCTATGCAGTTTGGAGATGGCTTGATAAACCGTTGGAGCGTTATCTGGTATGAAAATGCAACAGCTAGATTGGATAACCTTACATACCCCACCGCGGTCTGCAAGTATGACGTCTAGAACCATGCGGTTCTGCAAAGTCATGAGGCGATCCGCTTGGAGCTCAGCTGTCAAATTACCAAGGGCACCAGCCGTAACATTAACAGTGGATTCAACCACACGAGTCAGTTGTCTCAGGTTCCTACTATTGACCATAGGTCCCCAAAACGGCAGGAAACCCAAAAAGAAATCTCCCGCCTCCTGACCGGCAGTATCCTCCTTACTAATCACACCTCTCACAACTCTGGTCTTGTGATAGTCGGAGGCGGCAGTAAATGTTGGCGGTAGCAGATTTGCAATATAACATGTGCTCGAGAAATCAGTAGGCAACCATGTATATGCTCGGTCACTGCAGGCAAAATATGTACCCTTGGCAGCCAAAAACGCAGGGGAAAACTGTGACGGAAAAGTGTACGTTTCAGTACAGTCACTTCTCCCCAGTTGAGGTCTAGGATTCTGACCATTACCTTGTAAACAGAACCGACCTATGTGGGGTACGACCCAAATTGGGGATGAGATTTTTCGCTGTCTTTCACCCAGACTAATACTATACCCCATCGCATTCCACCCTACATAAGCTCTCAATTCTTCTTTGGGAATAGTATGCGTCGATATCTCTGCTCATATCGGCAACTCCTTTCATTAAAGCTTTATTATTTGTGCTAGGTCTGATGGAACGCGGTTGTCGCGGGGAGTAGGCGTCTAATGCAAAGAGAAACATGGTCTGGAATGCCCATGACGATCCATTGTAACTAAACGGCAGCACTAGATACGGAATACCCTTATTAATGGTATGTAGCATTAAACCACACACCCAGCAATTGGTTGTATTCATGACTAGTTGGTGCTGGTGCAGGAGCTGAATAAACGAGTTGTTTACAAACTCTGATCGTCTAGCTTGTTCATGTTCAGGCAGAGGGTGAAAAGAGTATGAGGAGACAGTAGGAGGAGGTATAGGCTGTTCAGTGGGTGCAATGGGCTCTTGAGTGGAGAAGAATACAAATCCTACAGTAAACACTACCATACTACATAATACAAACAGACATAAAAATACAAAACGTTTGCTCTTCATTATTTTACACATTCTTGCTTTAAAGTTCATTTCCTCAGCGAGTCTCTCCATCTTGAAAAACTCCATCCTCTAATCGTGCAGCTCGCGGCGGGTGAGTATCTTCTGCTAAGGAGTACGCCTGTCGGTCCAGGGAACGCCCTAGACCAACCAGAACCGTCGACCTAACGTAATCGGCCTGTACCCCAAAGTCTTGGCACCGCGACCCTGCGGCTGAACCCGGATGGTGGTTCGAAAAACAAAAATCAAGAAAGTCCTTCAGATGGGAGAGCTATGGTATCAAAAACCAAAAAGGTAAGGAAAAGAATATTTATTTGTCCATAGGCCTTGGTCTTAAGTTATAGTGGAGACGGCCAGGTACTGTCTGATCTTGAAACAAGAGTTCAGGCTCTGTGGTGTCCAATCGAATTGACAGTGGCACAGCTTCTTGCAAAATATCGTCACTCTGTTGTGCTGAAGTTGTGCCTCTTACGTGTGCATCACTGAACGGCACAAAACGAGGTACAGTGTCTGTTTCAGAGTCAGCGATACCCTCCTGGACCCACTGGTCATACGGCAGAGGCAAAGGGATCCTTTTGATGTGGGCGCCGTGGATCCAGTTCTTTTTCCCCTTTACTCAAACAGCTGATCTTGTAGACAGAAGTACGAGATGAGGGCCAATCCAACGGGGCTCATCGTTGCTTTTGCGATGGAAATTCTTGATGAGCACCCATGTGCCAGGGTCGATAGGGTGTCCTGGAGCTTCAGAGGCCTGGGGAAGAGTATCGGGCACCTGTTGGTGTAAAAAACGCAATTTAGCCGTCAATTCGTACAAGTAATCAAGCAGTACTGGATGTTCGATTTCGCAGAATTTTGTCGGTCTTGGCACACCCCATACATTGGCCGGGCGGCCAAAAATAATCTCGTATGGGCTAAGTCCCACTCGTGAGTGTACGGTCATTCTGGTGGACAGGAGTGCTAGAGGCAGAGCGTCAGGCCATTTAAGACCGGAGCTTGCCTGGATTTTGGCCAGCTTGAGTTTTAGAGCGCCATTGTAGCGCTCTACTAATCCAGCTGATTGGGGGTGATTTGCAGCGTGGAACTTCTGCTTAATCCCTAATCCCTCACACACATTCTTCATTACTTGGCCCACAAATTCACTCCCATTATCACTCCACACCATTCTTGGCATTCCAAACCTAGGGAAAAATTCCTTCACAAGGGCTTTGGCTGTGGATAGAGCAGTGTTGTCTTTTAGGGATATGCCTCTATCCATTTTGAAAAAGCGCAGACAACCACCAATACATATTTCAGGTTGTTGCACCTTTCCATGTGGATAAAATCTAGCTGCGAAACTTCAAATGGATATGATGGAGGCGCAAAATGACCAGCTGGAGTTGGGGTTCCCCTACCAGGGTTGTATTTCAAGCATACCATACAATTCTTTTTTTTTTTTTTTTAATATTTTTATTCGAAACCGTTAGCACACAATAAAATACAAACAAGGGCCTACAACCACCAGGGCCGGCCGCTATAGAGCCCGGGGGCCCGCAATGTAACGCCACACAATCCGTCGAACCATAGGCAAGGCGCCCGGCAGTTCGTAAGCACATATAACAGGCCGTGGCCGTAGGCCAGGAGCAATTGAAAACAACAGTTTCATTTTGTATTAAATATAAAACACACTCAAGGCAATGAGAGTCCGAAGTAGCAGCGTGCTCTTCCCGGGACGGGGAATAACATATAGTGTCCAAAGCAGTTCCTGTCCGGAAGCTGTAGAGGGGGGCAATGGGAAAACAAAGCATGGAGCACACCTCAAGCCCTCTCGCGGAATGCGCGGCTAGGCGGTCAGAGCAATATCGACCTCTAATGGCAGAGGCGGGGTGCAGATACGTCCTCGATATAGATTCCACGGACCCCATACCCTAGTCCATTTCCCTGGCTTGCCTCTCGCCACATACGCCGTCTTTTTCCTAAACATACACCAGTCCATATTCTCCTTCCATACGTCAATCGTGGGCGGCCTCGGGGAGCCCCATAGCTGTGCAATGTTACGCTTAGCCACCATGTACCCCAAGGTCACCCACTGCGTCTGTGCCGCATTACAATCATTCGGTTCCCAGACATTCAACAAACACCTCCTAGCCTCTGGCAACAGGGCCACATGCGTGACCCCCTCCATTACGGTGTGGATACCGTTCCAGAATCGCACAACCTCCGAACATTCCCACAAAATATGAAGAAACGTGCCCAGCAGGCCACATCCACGCTTACACAATCCATCCATTGAATAACCCATACGCAGCAAACCGGGCCCTGTGACATACACTCTATGGAGGATCTTCAGCTGTACAAACCGTAGGCGGGCCGGGATCGCCACCTCTTTCGGGGAGGCCACCGCCGATACCCAGTCCTCATCCAATTCCAAGCCATCGCCCGTCCACGCCTCCCTCAAACGGAGCAGCGAGTCCGCACGATCATTAATGAGTTTCTTATAAATCAGGGAAATAGTGCTGTCGGGCACATAGCCATCCAACACTCTATCCTCCAGTGGGGAATACTCGGGGATAGCAGTAGCATCCGGAAAGACCGAACAAAGTGCATGGTAGACTTGAGCATACCGGAAGTACTCTCTATCGTTTAATTTATATTCAATTTTAAGCATTTCGAACTTTTTGAAAGCTCCCTTCGCCCACAGATCACCCACCTTACATATACCAATCATATCCCATTTCTCAAAGCCTTTCGATATCCACAAACAGCCCAACAGCCCAGAAGCATACAACGGCGTCGCCCGAGTCAAGCGATCCCTCCACCCCATCGCAGCATTCGCCGCGTGCCACACGTGCACCGCCACCCGCGTGGGTCCCGTCAACCGCATGTCCTGGGTCACCGAGTACAGCGCCCTATTATAGTCTCCACCCGGAAGCAGGAGTTTATCCATCTCAAAGGCCGGGTTTAAGGCAGGACCATATATCCCGTGGTTCACCGCCGCCAACTGAGACGCCCAATAGTATCGTTTAATATCGGGGAGGGCGACCCCCCCATCATACCAAGGGAGCGTCAACTTGGCGAGAGCAATCCGCGGCCGCCCGTCCCAAAACATTTGGCGCTGAAGACCCTCCACCTCCCGGAAATAACGGGCCGGCACGACATCAAGAGTATTTTGCAAGGCATACAAGAAACGAGGCAGCGACATCATTTTAAACAATGCCGCCCGTCCGAGCGGCGAGAGCGGAAGTCGTCGCCATCTCGCTACATCGGCCTTCAATCGCTGGAGGGGAGGTAGAAGGTTTCGCTCATAGCGAACCGCGGGGTCCAGTGAGATAAAGATTCCCAAATATTTGAACCCCAGGGTAACAATCTGAGCTGGGCAACCCCGCGGCAGCAGGGGGGCATCCCCCGAGAGGACGTAGACGCACGACTTGGCCCAGTTGATGACCAGGCCAGAGTTGCGGCCAAAATAATTCAGCACGTCCACCAATACAATTAGCGACTGCCGGGGAGACGTGAGATACAGAAGGATATCATCCGCGTAAAGGGAGACACGGTCTTCGAATTCCGGCGTCCATCTAATGCCTCGCAACGACGGCTCCCAACGCAACCAGGCGGCGAGAGGCTCCAAAGAAAGTTCAAAGAGAAGGGGTGATAGCGGACACCCCTGCCGCGTATCTCTCCCCAGTGCGAAGGGAGCCGACACCCTACCATTCACTACCACCTGAGCCAGTGGGTCAGCGTATAGTAATTTTACCCAACCAATAAACTCCGGGCCAAACCCAAATTTCGCCAACACGGCCCAAATATATGGCCACTCCAAAGTGTCGAATGCCATAGTAGCATCCAAAGATGCCAAGATGGCCGGCTTACGTATGAATTCCGCTCTAGCAAGCACGCCGTGTAACCGCCTCAGATTTAGAGCGGTATTCCGATGGGGTATAAAACCAGACTGATCCTGATGAATCAAGTCGCCCACGACCCGAACCAGTCGGTTAGCCAACACTTTAGCCAGAATTTTGGGTTCTGCGTTCAACAGAGAAATGGGCCTATAGGAGGCACAGCGATCTCGCGGCTTCCCCTCTTTGTGGATCACAACTATGCTGGCGAGGCGTTGGTCAGGGGGGAGGAAGCCCGCCGCACGGGCCGCCAAAAACATGTCTCGAAGATATGGTGCTATCTTATCGGGACGCAACTTGTAGAGTTCGATGGGAAGACCATTGGGACCCACCGCTTTACCCGAAGCAATCGAACGAGTGGCCAAAGCGATCTCATCTGACGACAACGTCGCCTCCATCAACACCGCGTCTGCCTCCGATAGGGTTGGCAATGTGATGTCTCTAAGCAGGCTATGGGAATCCTCCTCCGATCGCGACGAGACCGGAGAGTATACTCCGCGGAAATGAGCTGCGAAGCAGTCAACGATCTCAACCGGGTCAGTCACACGCACTCCATCACTCCTCTCCACAACGGGCACCACCCTGCTAGCTCTCTCCCTCCTATCCAACCAAGCGATCAGTTTTCCGGCCCTATCCCCCACATCATACAACCGCCCTTGCTGCTCTCTACTCATCTCTTTAGCCGCTTCCGTGACTAACGCTTTGTAATCTGACTGTTTGAGGCTGAGAACATGCAATTTCTCCTCAGTAACCCCACTCTCCAAGTCCTCCTCCATTACAGCTATTTCCGCTTCCAGGCGGACCACCTCCGCTCTCTCGCACTTCTTAGTATGGGAGATAAGGGACAAGGCCTGCCCCCTGACCACCACCTTATAAGCCTCCCATAGGGAGACGGCCGACGACACCGACCCCACGTTATCAGTAAAGTAGTGATCAGTGGACTTGACCAACTCCGCGCGGATCTTAGGGTTACGAAGATACCAGGTGTTAATGGGCGCCACTCTCCCCTCTGCCCCAGAGACTACCCTCAGCTGCAACCATAGAGGGGAATGGTCAGAGATACTTCGGGCTAAATGACGCACCTCCCCAATCATTCCAGCTTGGGTCGCCGGCATAAGCATATAGTCAATTCTCGAGAGACTCCCATGGGCCCCCGAGTGAAAGGTGCATTGCGCCTCTCCCGGATGCATCAATCTCCAGCAATCTACAAGTCCCAAAGTGTCCAAAAAACCACCCAACCAGGCCTGAGCCCTAGGGAGATCCCTGGGAGGGTGGCGGTCCTCCAGTCCAGAGACAACGGCATTAAAATCACCACCCAACACCAAAACCCCCCCAGGGAGTCCCAGGACCAAACGCCCCAAATCAGCAAACGTAGCCGTTTGTAACCCCAGAGGTACATATACAGCCACAAGCGACACAGTCCTGCCCTCCCATCTCCCCACCAGCGCCACATATCGCCCCCTATCATCATAAAGCACCTCGTCCACTTCCAATGGGAGAGAGGCCCTAACCAGAATGCCCACTCCCCTAGAGCCAGAAGTAAAACCAGAGTGAGCGGCAAGGCGATAGCCCCTCCTATTTAGGGCCTGGAAGGAGTTCCCAATCAAATGTGTCTCCTGCAGGAAAACAATGTCGGGCGAGGCTCGTTTCAAAAACTGCAACACCACCCCGCGCTTGATCCTGTCCCCCAGACCGTTCACATTCCACGAAAGGATTCTCAATCCCCTACCCCCCATCCCACTCCCGCACATGATACCCACATCCCGGAGAGCACAACCCAGAGAGTTCAGCAGAAAACTTCACATTGCCTTGCAAAACAAGAAAACAACCATCCCCAACAACCCCCCTCCCCCACAATCCCCGAACAACAACTCCCCCCTCCCTGCACCCCTGCTTGAGCCCAGACAGCCCCCCCAACTTGCAGTGTGCCTGTCGCCCTAACCTATACCACAAAAAGAACCCCAGAAGGAGGAAAGGACCCCAATAAGCTCCCCACAACCCCCAGGCACTTGAAGGGCATGATGTACCAGATTAAAGTACAATTGAGCCAAGGTACAAAACTTCGCCAGTCTAGTCAATCGCCAGGAACCAAGTTCTAGTCCCGCTCCACCACATCCCGTTCGTTTTCCGCCGTCCGACTGTCTCGGTCCTGTCCCCGCGGCAGAGCATCCAACCAGTCTCCAACTGCCTCCGGCCGGTCAAAAAAGTGGGAACGACCCTGGAACTCAACCCGCAACCTCGCCGGGAACAACATCGCGTATTTCAACTCCATGTCTCTCAAGCGCCGTTTCACACCCAAAAATCCCAGCCGCTGTTTCTGGACCGCTTGCGTGAAGTCCGGATAGAAGCTGACATTGGAGTTCTCAAACTTCAGCGGCCCTGCCACCCTCGACGCCTGAAGGATAGCATCTCTATCTCGAAAGTTGAAAAGTCGGGCAATTATAGGCCTCGGGGGAGCACCCACTTTGGGCGCACCACCCGGAATCCTATGGGCCCGCTCCACCGCAAAGAACTTGCTCAATCCCTTGGGCGCGAGATGATTGATCACCAGATCCTCCACAAATAGATCCGCGGCAGATTCCTCCGATCTTTCCGGCACTCCGATGATACGAACGTTATTCCGTCTAGCCCTGCTTTCAGAGTCCTCAAGTCGACGATCCGTCTGGTCACTGGCCAGCCGCAGCCGGCGGACCTCCGTCTGCAGGGCTGCCATATCCACAGTTAGGCTCGACGCCGCTTGAGACAAAGAGTCGACCCGATCGTTGGTTTTGGACAGGTCTGCCCTGACCAAATTCACATCAATAAGGACCGCGTCCAATTTATGCGCCAGGGTATCAAACCGCTGACCCACTGCAGCCTTCATCTCCTCAATGGCGCCCATAACGTCTTGCAGGGTCAATTCTGACGATGGGCCCGAAACCTCTTTAGCCCTCTCAGGCGATTTCTGCAAGCCACTGGGGGACCCCTTCAGCTGCGCATACCGATCCATATTGTTGGCCTGTGCATAGGATCCCCTCCGGGTTGACTTGGGTTTCGACTTGTCACCGTCTGGTCTAGTCGCCATCGTCCGGAGGCCACCAAAGTTGGCACTCGTCGAAGCCGGGGATAGGAACCAGTTGGCCAAGTCAGTCGAACACTGCAGTCGCGGGCAGGAAGTCCATGTGTAGCCCGAAAGTCAGGCCAGACACTCCGCCGTCCGCTCTCCTCTGAAACACCGAGGTCTCTCAGCCGATCTCAAAAGGACAGACTCGAAAACGAAAGTGAAAGTGCGGGGTACGCGGCAAGTCAGGCTCAGCATGCCGCTGTTGTTCACTTCGTACCCGGGCACCCCACCAACTCGAGATCGGGACCTAGGCAACAGCAGGCCGCAATCTTCGGAGGGCGACCATTCGGGCTCCCGGCGTCCGATCTGAATTTGGAAAACGGGTGGCACCTCAGCGCGGATGCATCAGCAAAAGCCCATCAAGTTTACCAGGATTTAGTCAGGATAGACGTGGGAGGTTGCGGAGGCCCTCGAGAGCCGCAAGCCTACGCGGCCATCTTGGTTGCGCGCTAGGCTCCTCCCCCCTACCATACAATTCTTGACCACATTCTCTGCACACTTGGGAATTCCAGCAGTCTGCCATACTGGAGCCAACAACTTACAGATTCCTTTCATACTGATATGTGCCATTCCATGTGCCATAGTAACCACTGGAAGCACATATGCATCAGGTAACAACCATCGCCTATGTTCTGACAAATCAATCCAACAACCATTCTCATCCAACTTACCCGTACTTTCTCTCCACTTGCTCAACTCTTTCTCTGTGGCTTCAGCTTGAAGGGACTTCACACTCTCTATTGTGTTTTCACACATTCCAACATCACCAACCCATCTTGCAGGGCCTGCAACATACATTCAAGTCTTCACATCTTTTGCTGTTTCTTTCGCGGTTTCATCAGCAAACGCATTACCACGACCAACATCATCAGTGATTTTCCTGTGCGCACTGCATTTCATAATCGCAACTTGTAACGGTAGGGTCAGTGACTCAAGGAGATCATTCACCAACTTGCCATTCTGAATCTTAGCTCCATGCGAAGTCAGGAACCCACGTTCTTTCCACAATCGCCCAAAACTGTGCGCCACGCCAAAGGCGTACTGGCTATCCGTATATATGTTCACTTTCATTCCTTCAGACAACACGCATGCTCTTGTAAGGGCAATCAGTTCTGCTGCTTGAGCCGAATTTTGTGGCACACGTGCAGTTTCAACAATCGTGTGCAAAGTCGTGATAGCATATGCAGCAGTCGTATCACCATTTGGAAGCTTGAAACACGAACCATCCACCCATAAAGTACCATCACACTCAGTCAGGGGAGTATCTTTAAGATCTACTCTCCCTTTCGTCTCTTCTTCTGTCCTGAACAGACAATCATGTTGCTCAATCTCATCTAGGTCTGCTGGAATCGGCAATAATGTAGCTGGATTCAACGTGTTGCATCTCTTTATGTGTATATGATTTGCTAACAGTGTCAGCTCATATCCTGATAATCGCGCACTAGTTAAGTGTTGTGTCTTGGTCCTGTTTAACAATGTGTCCACAGCATGTGGAACCCAACAATCAATGTATTATCCATTACTTGGCCAGCAGACTGTCGAATAGACATAGCTGCGGCGGCTGTAGCTCTCAGACAACTTGGCAATGCCCTCGCTACCGGGTCCAAGGTTGACGAAAAATATGCGCATGGACGCGGTCTATCGCCAAAAGGCTGTGTTAACACTGATAATGCGCAACCATCTTTTTCATGAACATACAATGTAAAAGGCTTGCTGTAGTCAGGGGTACCCAACACAGGAGCTGAACACAATGCATTACGCAATTCCCAAAAACTTTTCTGACACTCTTCAGACCATGGGATAGGATTCGGTGTGTCTTTACATGTTAATGCTAACAAAGGTTTTGCCAGCAAGGAGAAATTTGGTATCCAGTGCCTACAGTATGAAGTAATGCCCAAGAAAGCACGTACTTCTCTCTGTGTTCTTGGCACACTCAACTGTGCAATGGCTTGAATTCTTTCTGGGGTCAGTTTCCTTCCCTCCTTCGATAAGAGATGACCTAAGTGGGTCACTTCTTGTCGACAATATTGCAGCTTTGAGAGAGACACTTTGTGATGGAAGGCAGACAAATGACGCAACAATGACAATGTAGCTTCTTTGCAAATCTTTTCAGTATCCGCGGCGATTAGTAAATCGTCAACGTACTGAATAAGGATAGCGCCACTGGGTAAAACCAGTGCATCAAGCTGCGCTTTTAAAGCCTGACTGTATATTGATGGACTTTCACAGTAGCCCTGTGGAGCGCGTTTAAAGCGGAAGCTGCGACCTCCTAAACTAAAGCCAAAAATGTCTCTGCTCTCCTCTGCAATTGGGATGCTAAAGAAGGCATTCTTCAGATCGATCACTGAGAACCATGCAGCGGAGGCTGGAATCATAGTTAACAAGGCAGTTATATCAGGGACAACTGGAAACTGTGGCACAACAATCTTATTAACCTCTCTAAGATCAATCACAAATCTGTAAACAGGTGGCTGTGAAGGGTCCGTTCGTTTTAAGACAGGTAGAACAGGACTATTGCAAACGTTGCCTCTTGTCTCTTCAATTACACCCTTTTTAATCAAATCACTGACAATTGCTAACAATGCTTTCTGACCTTCATTGGAGATCTTGTACTGGGGAATACGTGGCAATCTGCCATTGGCTTTTAAAGTGACCACGTATGGCAGTATTTCCAAAAGACCCACATCATTGGGACCAGTAGCCCAAAGGACATCCGGAAGGGATGATAATTCAGGTGGCATTGCATTTTTAGACAAATACATCGGGGAAATTACTTTCTTACCTAATGTAAGATGTACTCCCAAGGGAGAACAATATAGCGTCGCATGCAATCTTTTTAGCAAATCTAATCCTAGCAAATTTTCACCACAACCTGTCGTTAGGATGAGGGGTGCTTTTAACTTACAAGGTCCAACAGAAAGTGACATAGGACTGGAAATCGGGTTCCTAACTGGGGCGCCAGAAAAACCTACTGGAACATTAATTTCGCCAGACAAAGGCGCGCCAGGGAGTTTTGAATGCACGATTGAACTCTTTGCAGCACCAGTATCCAGCAGAAAGGGCTCCGTTACATTTGCTGTAGTTACTTTAACATAAGGTCCGCTCTGATCCACTGGCACTGAAACAACTCCCTCTCTCTGTCTACGGCTGTCCTAGTAATCATTATCTTCTACATTGTCATCTTCTGCATAATAATCATTATTGTAGTACTGAGCTGTATTACCAGTCGCGTTGGCTTGCTGATCAAAGCTATTTATGGTATTTTGAGGCGGAAGAGGACGCGCGTTCTGGGGAGCATTCCCACGCCCTCTGCCTCTAGGAGCTTGCTGACCACCTCTACCTCTTGCGCCATACGCATTACTGTTACGCTGCATTAATTTAGGGCAACTATATTTAAAATGACCTTCCTCTTTGCAATATGAACATTGGTTGGGACCTACAGGGATTCGTGGTTGATAATACCCATTCATTTGCTGATTATTCTGAAACTGTTGGGGTTGCTGATAGATACCTTGTGTTTGCCTATAATTATTCTGTCCTCCACGTGGTGGATAAGCCTGCTGCAAGAGGACCTTTGTTTTCAGTTCTTTCGTTTTCTTATCTGTTCTATCCTTCTCATCTTTGTCTCTATTCTCATAATACTGTGCAGTAGCCAGTGTTTGCGCTGAAGAGGAAACAGCCCAAGAACTTTCTGAGTCTTTTAATTTCTTACACAACTCGGGAAGTAGATTCTGCACAAATTTATCAACAAATAACCGTTGGCCACCTTCAGTGCTCATGTCTTGACCACTGTGGTCGATAAACGTTTCTTCAAACCTGGTAAAGAAATCAGACACTGTCTCATCTTTCTTCTGCTTACATGCGGATAGTTTATCCCAATTTAAGCGCATCGCGGGCATTTTAGTTTTCATGTATGTGATAATTCTACCAGGGAGTTCTGCTACCAAAGGGTCAGGCTTTGCGCCACCAACTTGTCTAGCGTCTGCAGCAACGATATTATCCCATGTACCCCCTAGTTCTGCCGCATGATCCGTATTACGGATGGATCCCCATAAAGGCTGTGGAACAACATTCCCGAATAACATATCTATGTCAGCCAGATTCATGACACACAATTCTGCAGTTTGGGATAACTCCTTATAATATCCTGTAGGGTTTTTACGGGGGTCAGGCAATGTCTGCTTAAGTGCTAACACCTCAGATCGCTTCCATGGGACATGCACCCAAACACGTTGAAAATGTGCTAAGACAGGTGGATTAGCATTTGGATCAGCAGGTCTCCAAACTGGGGGAACCTCACGCATCGGATATTGGCGCGCTTTTACCTTTTTCCCCACAGGGAGTTCCTGTTCGAACAATGATTGCTGGCAATCACCATTTCTGAGGGACAGTAAAGTCGCAACTGCTTTATCTACATTGGGACCCACAATTATACCTGTTTCAAAATCAAATCGCACTCGACACAATTCCTGTGGGTTTGGGTTTGCACCATTATCCTCCAATTCCTCACAGAGGAATTCACACATCTTATCAAAGACATACCTCTGTTTTGGGGCATCCCATTGGTGAAAAACGTTAACAACTGATTCCACATCATAGAGTGAAGGGAAACCAATCCACCTATGCGCCAGATGATCTAACACCTCTTTCTCGTCGGGACCAGGCAGCTGACTGCGCAATTGCTTACACTGTAAGCCAGGAGTCGCACTCGATGATCCAAAGAGAGGCGACATTAAACTAGTAACTACATTAGCTAGTCGTTGTCGTGCTGAAGGAGAAGTTGAGGCGAAAACGGGGGGATAGACAGAGGGAAGAAAAACGGATTCAGATACAGGTACCTGGGTAGTGTAAGAAGGAGCGCCAGAGGAGGCCGCTGGCGTGCTAGGCAAAGTCGCAGGAAGCGCGGGGGTAACAGGTAACAAAACTGGCGGCCCTTGAAAGGGCTGCACTGCAGGGATAGGAGCCAGCTGAGGAGGAGCTGGCGGCTGTGGGAAGGCTTGCGGCATATTTACTGGAGGCTGCACATTTACAAGCTGTGGAGGTGCTGTGGCATTTTGCTCATATGGGGGTGGCGAACTTAGCAAATGGGACATTAGGGAATCTTTATCTTTCTCTTTTGTCTCATCTTGCACAAGGGGTGACAAAACAGGGTAACATTTATCAATCCCTAGTTTGCGCTGTCTGTGCAATTGCTCATTCATTTGTTCCTCCTCATTTTCTTTAAATTGCACAGCTGCTTGCATTACCGACATACCTCTTTCTCTCTTATTTCTTTTCGCTAGCTTAATTTCCTTCTGTTTGGCTTCCTTTCGCCAGAGGCGGAAAGAATCAAACATCGCCGGCCGGGCTTTCTTTTTAAACAATTTCACTTCCAAATTATCTAAGATATCCGTATCGAAACTACCATTTTGGGGCCATTTTAAAACACCGTCCTTTCTGGTGTATCGGATCCATACTTCATTATATGCAATGGGGCCCACGCCATGTTTTACATAAAGCTCATAAGTTGGAGTTCCAATTGGAGGGACCGGACATGAATCCTCTAACTGGAAATCCCTTCCACAACCCAAACAAAATAATCTTCCAAATACACTAGCACCAGGCATCTTCGCTCACTAGTCTAGTTCCAAACTTCAAAGGATTATCGATTACGATAGTCTTGTGAATACACGAGTCCTCTGGCTTTGGCGTTTGCAAACTCCAAATCAAAATAATCCCGAAGGATACCAAAAATCCCAAAGGATACCAAACAAACTGGGAGACGCTCCACTTATACTTAACTGAATATCGATGATCAATGGCGCCACCAGAAGACTCTCTCGATTGTTTCGCTCTACCAAAATCGTCAAGGGTCCAAAACAAGGCGATTAATCAGGGCAGCAGTCCTTCGTAGCCGTCGGGACGCGGAGAACCTCGCAGAAAAGACTTTCGGACCACGTCGACATGCAGGGGTCGATGAAGTGGCGGCCTTCCTCCAGAATTTACTTAAGTAACTTTCTTTCTCGACACTGCTTACTTCTCTAAAGTCCTGGTATTTCAATACAGTTTGAGCTCTAAATTCATGTAATTGTTTCTATGCATTTTCATTCATAGTGTCGAGGCTACAAACATTCTGCACCTCATAGTCCTGCGGCACCTTCCTGCAGAGTTACCCTGTGTGCTCATGAAGCATTGCATGGATGCAACATCCCCCACTGGGTGCAGGCCTAGTTTGAAAAAGTATTGCTTTAGTTGTTGCCTTTGCATTGATTTGATTGTTGATGTTCTAGAATCTGGCTCCAAAGCGCGTTAATCGTTAAAAGTGGCAATGCTCTGTATGTTGTGGTTAACCTGCCATCTGAACTCCACAATTTTTTATGTACAAATTGATATTTAACTACATGATGCGCCCAAGGTAGAGCACAGCTAAAATGTGGCCTAACCCCCATAGTACACACTAGTGCATATTTTCTGGCCTTATTAACCAGGGTCTTCCGGTCTGGCACACCAAAATAAGACCATAGTTATTCTATCCTCCTGCCTTCAACATTTCTAGACTTATTACTTACAGAGAGTAACACAATTACCCATTTCCTTTGTTGCCCAGCGCAGCTCTTCAATGCAAGCCCACAGATGTTCTCATGCACCACATTAACACACGCACTGCAGCTGTATGGGTTCACGATTCACATCTGCGTAACTCATGGATAACAGCCACAAGTTGCTGCTGTTGTACATTCGGAAAAGAAATCGGATATGCATAAAATATTGTGGTAGTGGTGGTGCTGCCATGTGGTTTAATAACAGACACAAGGAGCCACATATCACCTTTGCTGGTCTAGGGTGTCAAATGGGACAGCAGTCATAATGCAGTCATATATTGCATCTGGTAGAAGGGACTTCTAAACCGGGGCTGCAGCTTGAAGCACCTAGGGTTCCTATTAGCTAGTTCTATGTACTAATTATGCACCATAGTGGAAGGCAGGAAGACCATCCATAACTTGCTGTCCAAATGACAGCACCGTTCTATCCTCTCCCAATTGTAGAATGCATGGCATACTGCCAGATAGCTGCATACTGATAGTACGCTTCTGACACTGATTTCTGATTGATCTTGTGATGATGCTCCTCTGTCGCTGCTCTTTGACCTTTGAGGACAATGGGGTCCCACCAGCTCCTTGCCTGTCTCCGTGTGCCGTCTGGGTGCTGCTCTGTATCTTGAGCAGGCCCTTGGCCGTACAGTGGCCGGATTAGCTTCATGGAACCCGTTACATACAACTGGCAAAGTCTGAGGGTGCTTTGCACCCCATAAGACGTCATAGGGCCAAAGGTCCTGTGAGAGGCTGCTTTCGATCTCAGTGGCCGCTAGCGCAACCTCAGTGCTAACAAGCATTGGCTTAGCCAATAGGTCTCGCTTTTGGGACCGCATAAATGTTTAGCCATGCAACAGTTGATGTTGTTGCACCAAGGATATTGTGCTGCAAAACTAAACACTTATAAAGTCCCAAAGGAACTGTAAAATACAGGGTACCATATTTATTTTATTTACCATAAGTTACTCTTTGGACAAACCTTCTCCACCATTTGTTTACTGTTTGGTTCTTTGCCAAATATAATTTACTTCGTAAAAATATTTTAACAAAGATTATATGTTGATTTTCTGTGTCCTTGTCTTGTGTGCTTTTAATATCACTTGTCTATGCAGATTCCAGGTTCTTAAACAATGAAGGCTTCTTGTGCCAAGAAGCATTATTCAAACATTTATCAAAGGGGAGGCCATTCCTGGGCAGTTATTGACCGGGGTGAAGTCAGAGGGACAGAGGTCACAAAATAGTTTGTTAGATGGTATGTTTTTTATGAGACTGGTAAAATGCATTGTATTGAATGCCTGTTTTTGGTTGTGACATTTCATCAGTGGGAAAAAGCATTACACCCTTGGGTCTTCTCGTCCTGATTGGTAATAGTGAGGTGATTCCACCATGAAAGATATTAACCATGCTGCCCACACTAAACAAATCACGATTAGCGTTTCTGCAGGATATTCTGCCGCTGCAAGAGGAGGGATATAAGAGTCCTGCACTTCTCTACCAAACCCTTTTATGGTCTCTCTGCAGCAATAGGCAACGGACCATCAGAAGATATTTCATCAAATGTAAATGCTTGCATATCCAAAAAAGGTTTAACGTAACACCAGACTGAAGTACACACAGTTCAACTATACCCATATGACGTATATGACTCCCCACAAACTCAGGATTGTCTACAGTGGCGAGGCTCGCAAATGGAAGAGACGCGATCATAGTGATGCAGATTTCATAATTATGACTTGGGGACGTGCCGTCTAGCATGGGCTTTGGGAGAAGGTGTTGAGGTCGGCAGGTACGGCGTACATTAGAAGACACAGTGGAGGTGTGCTTGCTGGGGCTCTTCCCTCTGCCACTTAAACGAAAGGTGGGGAATAGGTTCCTGGACCATGTCCTAGTCCTAGCTAGAAGACGAATAGCGTTGGCTTGGAAATCAGAGGTTGGGGCCGCAACTCTATGTGGAGGCAAGATGTGACCTATTAGGCTGGGGCTGAGTCCTGGTTTGAGAGGAAAAGAGGGGGCTCAGACGCCGTCCCATTGCAGAACTATGGATAGAAGTCCTGGAGACTTGGAAGAATCCGGAGCATGGTCGGAGTGGAGGGGAGAAGTAATAATACACAATCAGATGACAAGCATACCTAGGTGGTTGGTGACCCCGATAGCAGCTGAATGACGGCCTGATAGTGAGGTGACTGAGGGACCATAGGACAGTTGCCCCAAAGTGGTTGAACAGGCAGAGTTTCCTCCTCCCCCACCATTAAGACACTTCATGGTCGCAAATTAAATCAAATACCTGAGAAGTAGCGATCAGGGGTCCCCTCGCCCCAATGCCTTAACCAGCGCCCTGCTCAATATGTGTGTAAGAACCCCCATAATAAATACTTGCTGTTGAACTTTCCTATAGGAAATTGTGCAAAACAAATTGGCAGTAAAATAAAAACATGAGGGAAGGAGGAGGAGAAATTGATGCTGTCTAGGAAGGTAAGAAGAATGTAGATGTATGTATGTGTGTGTATGTTGGTATTTATAGAACGTGAATTTGTTTGCCAGGTAAACTGCGATCTTGTTATTAAGGGATTTAGAAGTGATGCAGTTGTTCTCAAGATCACCCGGCTGTAAGGGGAGCAGTGTAGTTTGTTTAACTTGTGGGTGATGTGTTTGGATTCCTTCAACTCTTGATGCGCCACCCTGCTGAGTCTATCATACCTTTCAGGGGTTCTATTGGCGGTATTTATATACAGAGCAAAAACATATTTTATATACCACATAAGTAGCCTTGAATAGCAGCTATATAAATATTGCCGATAAAATCAAGCAACCTACGAAGATTATAATCGCTCTCAATGGTGCACTACTTTTATTTGGAGAGGTACGAGGTTATATATAAATGTATATGCATTTTACATGTAAGTGTATAATTAGAAGATGTTAAATGACTGTTAAGGTAATAAATTACTTCCGGCATATGTCTCGCGAAATAAATGTCCAGAAAAAATGCTCTACAGAACTGCAAAAATGAGAAAATAAACGTAATTAGAAACAACTGCAGAGTCACTAGGCAGGGCTTTACGATGTGTAGTGGTTTCAAAGGGACAATAACTTTATCGGATTATACTACAGGCAGACCAGAATAAAAAGAATAGAGATTGAATACATAAACGAGGGTCTCATCCTATCATGATCTAGCAGCTATTGAGGGAGTGGGATTAACAGCCGGTAATAGCGGTCTTAAGAAGGGGAGTGCACTGATCACATCGCTTGAAGGAGCTCATAAAATAGTAGCACTTCTCTTCTATTGGCTTCCCTTTCGTCCTTTTCCCAGGAACTCGAATAGTACGTGTATGCGTTACCTGTCGATGCCTTTTAGAAATTTGCCCACATTGGCTCGAAGCTGTTCGAACGCAGACATGATTGCAGCGTGGGAGACCAGCACCGGAAGAAAGAAGCCGATGAACGCAGCAAAAGAAAACACTTCCTGTCTCCTGTCTTTACATGTCCGGCTTATTTCCGGCATTCCCTGGCACAGCAACTACGAGAAACATGCGCATTGCACTTCCAGTTCCAAGATGTCCCCGGCGTGCAAGGAGTAAAGCATTGTTTCCTGAGATAAGATGGCAGCTAAGATTACACACACCAGCTTCGATAGGGAGTTACGGTCTACTGTTCAAATGGGCTGCAGAGAGAGGATATTTTGGGCAGTTTTGTATAGCGCGAACTCGACCCAAAGGCATTGGGATAGGCGTGAGGGGAAATACTGGACACAGAGAAGGAATAGGTCAGATACGGAGATGGGGATGTTATTCACTCAGAATAGTTTCATATTTCAATTAAATACTCTTGTGCATTATACTGAATATGTAATTTATTCTAAACTCAGAAGAACGTACTTTCTAAAATTAATTTTAATTTACGTCAACCTGTTTTCTTTTTTTATATGATCTTAAAAAAAACATTTAACATTCATTTGAAAGTGTCCGCACCTTCACAAAAGCAAAAGAGCAGAACCCTGGAAATGGAACACTTATAAAATCACAGGCCATGCAATGTGATGTCTCGAGACCGGGACCCATGTACGTGCAGAGGGGAGGACTCTCTTCACTGCGTCAGAGTGAAAAGGAAACCACTGTTGAGGGCGTTATGATGGGTCGCACGGGATATTCTTTCAGGTTCACGGTTGGATCATTTTGTGTGGAATAGATGGATCTCGTCAAGAAATTCGATTTCGAACTTATGTGCTGATCTTATTGTTAAAATGGAAAATGTGGTATCGTCCACAGTGGTGATGTCTGATGGCATGTTGAAAGATCACGATTGTGATGTACATGTCCCTGGTATAACAGGCATTGGCCGCGCGGCCGTGAAACTGATGCGGCCGCACAGCCGTGAAAGTGAAAGTGATCTCATGTTTAATGAGGAAGAGAGGGGGGCGGGTTGTGTGTGTAGAGTTAATGAGCCATGACGAGCAGATGGCGGCTGCACGCGTGCACGCATGCGTAACCGCAAGCTTGAGGCCAGCAAAAGCATGTGGTAGCAGTTTGAAAACCCCACTTACTAAATGTCTCGCAGTACAGAGCATGCGCTGGCTCAGGCGAGACCTAAAAAGGGCTCTGGTGAATGAAGGACTTGAGTCTACATGTGTTCAAAGTTTTCAGTGTGCTTAAAGCATTACATGTCTCTTCTATCAACACCGTGTAGATATTAGCTCTTTCTCTAGCCCCACCTCCAAGAATAAACTACTGCCCCACCCTATACATTGCGCAAGCATCCATCGTCATCTTCCACAACCACAGATTTTCCCGTCATAGACATGGAACCTAAGTTTCTGCCACAAGACTGTAAACCCATTGATACGTGAAATTTGAATTGTGTTTAAATATATATGATTTTTGTCGGCAGGGTGAGGGGAAACATGGCGGCCGCAAGCTAAACGGCCGCGGCTGTAGCTCCGTTCGGGCCGCTAATGATTCAGTGATTTCCGTGTGTACGCGCTGATATGGGTCTCGGAACCCAATTCTATTGAAAATCATTCACCCCCCCCCCCTTTCCTTTACCTCGGGGCCTTTTCTTTTTTCCTCCGTGTCTCTGGAGCCCAGCCAGTGCGGCGTGCGCAGCGTAAGAAGGTATCTGTATGGCCCCGGACCTCAGGGGCACTCCTGCGACGGCGCATCGATTCTCGCGGTGGGAGGAAGCATCCCGCGAGTGGAGATGAGGCGGTGCTGCCTGTATTCGGATACGGGTCACAGGCAGCAGAGTCAGCACAGCCAGCGCCGGAGTCTACACAGGTGCCTGGGTTAGAGGAGGTAGTAAAATTAAAGCAATTCAAGAGACTGCCACCCAGGTAGGGGGTAAAAATGCCAAGTGGTTTAATAGGGTTGCGGTGGTCACCTGGAGAGGAGGGAAGGGTGAGCTGGGTGAGGTCGATAAGCCCAAAGAGTGTGTTAGCGTCCATGTGCTTAGGAAATTTGAGATTTCTCGTATGCTTAAACGAAGAAAGGAAGAAGCAGGTTTGATATATCTCTGTTGTATGGAGACAAGTGGGACACAAACTGCAGCTACTGTGCCCCCTATAGTTTCTCCAATAGTTAATAGATACACTCTGCGAGCTAGAGCTGCCCACTCTACCTCTAACACCGCTATTACCCACCCTATCCTGCCTCTCAGAGTTTCCCCCCAATTTCAGAAGTTAGAGCCTCAACTAGACCCCCTAACCATAAGGGGGGAAACGTAGATCCCAGTGTTGTCGCAAAAGGAAGTAGAGGCAGGGGAAGAGGGCACTCGCCTCAAAGAGTACCCCCTCGTTGAAAACATTCTATAAGGTGATGTCTTCCTCGACTACTAGGGACGCCAAAAAGGGAGGTTCTCAATCGGGCACCCTGGGGGGTGATACCAGTAGTTTGCGTGAAGAAGTCCAGGTGGATTTTATTCAGAATAAGGTATTTGACACACCTTTATGCCAAATATCATACAGAATGATACAAAGTCAACGGATCCCCTGAAAGTGCAAATGGGCAGTTATGAGGGTGCCTCATCCATGATTTACCCTGCAATAGCGCTAACAAATAGATTTTCTCCTCTGGTACCTCAATACGAACAAGAAGTGCAACAAAGGACCCCAGAAGAGTCTGTTGAGACGGGAGCCATGTCTAGATCATTGGCAGATATGATATTGGCTCTTAAAGATGAAATGGTTAGTAGGTTCTCGGAGATGGCAAGTAGATTTACTGTTTCAGAGGCCAACGAGGCCGCGATTCAATCATCTTCTGTGGAACTAGCCCAAAAACTAGAGGATGTCTCTCTGCGAACTGAAGCATTAGAGTCTGAAGTACCAAAAATTAAAGAGTCCCTTAATAGCACCATGGCAGATATGACAAAGTTAGTAGCCCAGTATAAAGAGATGAAAGACGACATTGAGCGCCTGGAGAATCATTCAAGGAAAAATAACCTGAGGCTTATTAATATTCCCGAAGCACTGGAAGGAACAGACTTGAAGGGGTTTGTAATATCTTTACTGAAAGAAACAGTGTTGAAGAACTCCCCCAATGTTGACCTCGCAAAGGAGATACAGCGTGTACACCGTGATCCATTTAAGAGGAACTTGGCTAAGCAGAAGCCCAGGAAGATCTTGGTTAATTTCTTGACATATACTGTGAAGGAAGAAATTTTGTCTTTGGCTCTCAGGGAGGGAACATTAACATCTAAAGCTTCCCCAAGTCCCTTCTCCTTTCTAATTAGATCAGACATATCCCACATTACGGCAACAAGACAGTGGGAATTGGGGAAGAGATTGGAAGAACTGAATAGTCTGGGGTCTAAGGCTCAATTGAGATTCCCTGCGGTACTGCGAGTAATGTGGAATAACCAAATGTACCAATATCGTACAGTGGAAGAGGTGGCCGCCCTTATCGTTAAGATCAAGAACGGGGGGGAGTATAAGGAGGGGTGGCTTTGGGGAGGGACTCATATCAGCGAGATTATAGTTTTGACTTCTGAGTAAATTTTACTCGTTCTTTGTTTTCCTTTTAATGCCTGAGCGGGCTAAGGCCAAATAGGCTTCGCCTATTAGTAGGGAGGGTTTCCATGGGTTGAAGGGGTCACTAGGTAGGTGGTGGGAGGGAAGGGGGAGCACAGGGTGGGGAGCAGTGGGTTAAAAATGGAGAAAAAAAAATCCTCATTCTCTTGAGAACCTTCTCCTGAGGCACAGCCGGGAGCGCTACTTTTAATCACTCTGAATCTCTGCTTTTAAAAAAAAAACTTGTTTGTACTATTTGCACTGCTACCCATTCTCTCACCTGATTGTTCTCAGGGAGACCACGATCGTTTCGTCACTCACCCACGCAGCAGAGCTAAGCTGCTGAGGGAACGCCCTAATCATCGGCGTCAGCGCCAGCAGCCTGTGAGCCAGTCTTTGGCCACGCCCACTCGCTCGAGGCCACGCCCCCTTCACCTACATAAACATGTGCGTCTCGCGTACGCGCAGCGGACGGGCGCAGCGGGCGCGCCGTCAGCGCGCCGAAGGCGCGCCAAAGGCAAGCCCGTCTGGGCCCGTCCGGGCCCAGACGGACCCAGGCCCAGAGACTCTGTCGGATATCCCTTTTGATCGCGTGGTGTATACCGGAGACATGCTCTGCGCACTCCAACCGAAGGAAATCTTGGCCTGCTACCACACGCACACCGAAGGTAAACCCTTCTTTAACTGTATGGGCTGCACTCCGACTCTCATTAGCTCAACAAAACCCGGACTCAAGATTGGACTCCTTAATTGCCGCTCCCTTCCAAAACATGCGCTCGAAACAAATCTGTTAATTCAAGATCATGACTTTGATCTGCTCTTTCTCACGGAAACGTGGCTATCAGACAGCGCCGACTCGGACATTGTCATGGCCCTGCTCCTAGGGTACCTCTGTCAAGCTTTACACAGACCCAAAGGGAGGGGAGGGGGGGTAGCCATAATCTTCAAGGAGCAACTTACTTGTAGAACTTCTAACGCCCATATCGACGACTGCGAAAGCTGCCAATTCTCCATTCAATCCTCCCCAGCTCACTCCCTGTCAGGGCTATTGATCTACCGCCCCCTGAGTACCCCTGGGAAATTCCTTAATGCTGTCACTGAATCAGTCTCACAATTAGCATCTTCCGCCTCCAACTTCCTCGTCCTAGGCGACCTGAACTTACACTTCAAAGACCCCACGGACCGGATAGCCGCCGACCTCCTTCAAGACCTATTGTCACTCAATATCCGACTGGTTAACAATGAGCCCACCCATGAGAAGGGACACCTACTGGATCCCGTCCTTACTAATGTGGCAACCATCACCACCAGGCCACCCTTGGTCCTTCCATGGACGGACCACTTTCTTGTCCCTATCTCCTGGGAAATATCCACCACCAACCCCCAAACCACTAAAATTCAGGTCACTGACAGACGGTGGCACAAACTCGCACCTGAGGAATGGGCCACCCCTGAGCTCTCCACCTATCCTGCCACAGCCTATAAGCAGTTTAATGAATGGATCACCTCCTCTCTAGATGCACTCATCCCCAAAACTTCCTCCTTCAAACATTCTAAAAGAGTAGCCTCGGCCCTTTGGTATACTCCAGAGCTTAAAGCCCTGCGCCAAGAGTGCAAGAGAACGGAACGCTCCTGGAGGAAAGACAAATCGGAAATAAACAAAGATGTTTATTCTACCTCTCTCTTAAATTACAAAACTGCCATCCGAAAAACTAAAAGCGCTTTCTTCCAGGAAAGAATAGAGAAAGCAGTATGCTCCAGCAAGGAATCCTACGCCATCCTAAAAGATCTTCTGAAAACCCCAGTACCTGGACCGAGACACTCCACAGACCCCAAAGCGGACCAGATAAAATGCCAACAATTGGCGGATTTTTTTCATGACAAAATCCAAAAAATTCTCGATTCAATTCCCCCCGTGATTTCGTGCGAGGAAAACGATCTCCCGCACCCCCCAACACCCAGTTGTCTCTCCTCTTGGGGTCAAGTTACGACCGAAGAAGTGGGAAACACGTTAAAATCCATAAAAAGCGGCTCTCCCAGGGATTCCGCCCCGCTTCGAATCCTTAAGGAGGTAGCCCCCACGATTATTCCCCCGGTGACCCATCTGATCAACACCTCACTCCAACAGGGAGTTGTACCCCCGAGCTGGAAGGCGGCAGTCGTGAAAGCTCTGTTAAAGAAACCCTCCCTCGATCCCGAAAACCTGGCTAACTATAGGCCCATTTCCCTACTTCCGGGAATCAGCAAGATTGCTGAAAAACTGGTTAATAAAAAACTCTCCCAGTTCCTGGAGGTCAATAACATACTAAAAAGTTCCCAGACGGGCTTTCGTCCAGGGCAGGGCACGGACATCGCCCTCCTGGCAGCGGTAGAGGAGGCCAGAGCGCTATTGGACGGAGGAGGATCAGTGGCAGTGATCCTCCTCGACCTAAGTGCGGCCTTCGATACCGTCAACCACCAACTTCTCATCAAAAGACTCAAGGGAGCTGGTGTAGAGGGCTCTGCTCTAGCCTGGCTTTCATCCTTTCTGGCTCAACTGACCTATCAGATCTGGGAGAATAACGCCCGCTCCTCCGAAATTCCCCTCCAATGTGGCGTGCCTCAGGGCTCCTCCCTGAGCCCCACATTATTTAATATCTATATGTCCACATTGGAGGAGGTCATCATCCCATTCGGAGTGAGCGTCGTCAGTTACGCCGACGACACACAATTAGTTGTTTCACTATCTCACCCCAGACAACAACCAGCAGATTTATTTAACTGCCTTGCGCAGGTCCATCGCTGGATGAACACCTCAGCCCTAAAATTAAATGGATCGAAAACGGAGGTTCTGCTCCTCGGCCCGAAAGGACCCATACTCTCCCCGAACATCTGGCCAGCCTGTCTGGGCCCTCCCCCTGAACCCAAAGAAGAAGTAAAAAGTCTGGGTGTGTGGCTCGACACCGACCTCTCGTTTACCGTGCAGGCAAAGAAAATAGCCGGGACTTGTTTCGGGCTCTTGAAATCGTTAAGGAAAGTCCTGCCCCTCCTGCCCACCAACTCCCAAAAGTTGCTAATTCAAGGCCTAGTACTCTCGAGGCTTGATTATAGCAATGTGATCTACCTGGCCGCCCCTGAAGCGACGCTGAACAAACTTCAGAGAATTCAGAACACCGCGGCCCGGATTCTCACAAAGACCCCTGCCAGAGCGTCGGCCAAACCGGCCCTAAAACTCCTCCACTGGCTTCCCATAAGAGAGCGGGTCAAATTCAAGGCCCTGTGTCTAGCTCACAAACTACTACAAAATCAAGGCCCCCCTGTTCTTAAGGAACTCATCACATCCTACAAATCCTCAAGACCTCTCCGCTCGGACACGGAAAACTTCATCGCTACCCCTAGATTCAAGAAAGCCCGGTCAGGAGGAAGACGTTTCTCAGTCCATACTGCACGACTCTGGAACTCACTCCCCCGCGTCCTGCGACTCGAACCACAATATCTCCGCTTCAGGAAACGGCTCAAAACTCACCTCTTCCCTCAGTGAATCATGCTTGTCCTTAACCCTGATCCTCTGTGCCCCCCTCCCCCTCCTCTTCCCTCTCCCTCTTTCTCTCCCTTTTCTCACTGAACTTAGGAGATAGGATCTTTTAGCGCTGGGATACCTCCGGGTGACTACGCGCTCTACAAAATAAAATAATAATAATAATAATAATAATATTAAATTGTTATCCCCGGGAAGTGGAATTGGATGGCAGGCACAAGTAGGATGATAAGTGAGGTAACATTTATCACATGGAATGTCAATGGCCTAAGGTGCCCTCGTAGACAAAGATTGGTACTAAAATATTTGGAGCTTTCTCCCGCCCAAATCTGCCTTGTCCAGGAGACCCATCTAAGCTATGTAGAATCCTGTAGTATATTCGCAAAGTGTCCCTGGGTGAAATATTTCTGTTCCTCTGAACAGACAGCCCATAGTAAGGGAGTGACAATATTGATAAAACAGGGGGCAGGATGTATTATAAAATCGGTTCAGTCTGAGAATTCTGGGAGGTGGATATTGGCCATGTTGGATTTCGGAGGGCTAGAGGTGACTTGTGCCTCGTTTTATGGCCATAATATAGACGACCCGGCCTATATTTGCAGACTGCAATCTAATTTAATGGAAGTTGTCACCCCATTAATAATTGGAGAAGACTTTAATGTTCTTTTTGACCCTCGGAAAGATAGGTCTAATCAGAGGTACTACATAGGGGCGCTACGAGTCCGTAGAGCCATGAAAAACATGCTGTGTGACCAGGGTCAAGTCGATGCCTGGAGGGCAAAAAGGGGTGACACACACGGATTTACATTTTATAGCAAGAAACATGGTCACTCTTCAAGAATAGACTACGTTTTAATTGATAGGCCCAGTATAGATAACTTGATGGATATATCGGTCTTGCCTAGTCACCTATCAGACCATGCCCCCGTGCTGTTTTCCTACTCTCAGAAAAGTCATAATTTACAACCTAGATGGACGCTGAAAAGATCCATGTTGGCTGATCCAGAGATAGAGAGGGACATTAAAGCAGCTACGTTGGATTATTTTTCCACGAATATTGGCTTGACCTCTTTAAATTTCGTGTGGGATGCCTTTAAGGCCTACTTGAGGGGTATGTTACATAGCCGCATATTTTCTAGGAATAGAATGGAAGCACGGGAAATGCAGAATATCGAGGGGAAAATCCGGCAGTTAGAGCAGGAGAGAGATCTGATCAATCAAGGGAGCCCTGGTAGGCTGGTACAAGTCTTGAGGGACCTGGAGAGTGCTCGGCAGGAGTATAGGGGAAGGTTGGATCAAAAGTGCAGAGCTCAATGGATGAGTAAAAACATGCAGAATTTTGAGTACGGCGAAAAGGCAGGAGCACTGTTAGCTTGGAAAGCTAGAGTTGAACGCTCACAAAATTGTATTCATGAATTAATCATAAATAAGGATGGGAAGAAGTCAAGTAATATAGAGGACATGCAGGCCTGTCTTCTTTCCCTATTCTCTGAGCTTTATAAGGAGGAAGTGGTCCCTAGTCCTGCAAACCTGCCTGAAAAGTAAATCCCTGTCTAGGTTAACAGTAGATAGCAGTAATCTTTTAGATGCTCCAATTACTGAGGACGAGATCAAAGTACAAATCAATAAATGTAAGAATAATAAGGCTGCAGGTACTGATGCGCTCCCAAGCGAGGTTTATAAGATGCTTTTAGACGAGTTGGTCCCAGTATTGTGTGAGTTATTTAATTCAGTATTTAGCATAACAGGAAGGGTTCCAGGGACTTGGAAAGAAGCTACCATTGTACTTATTTTAAAACCGGGGAAGGACCCCCTAAAGGCAAATTCGTATCGACTGATATCCCTGCTGAATGCCGATTATAAAATCTTCATGGGTATTCTGGCAGTTTGACCGAGTTTGCTGGATGTACCTGTGGGAAGTTCTTAGGCAGATGGGTTTTGGACCAATCTTTGTGCAGACTATGATAAATTGTTATCAGGGGGCCTCGGCAAAGATCTTGTTGAATGGCTTGGTGACAGCGAGCTTTAACATCCAAAGAGAAACAAGACAGGGTTGCCCCATCTCACCCCTGCTGTTTGAAATTTATATTGAGCCATTGGCACAAGCTATAAGACTAGACGACTCGATCACCCCCTTTAAATCCCTACAATATAGTAGCAAGCTGGCCCTTTACGGCGATGATCTGCTGTTATACACAAATAATCCAGGGGAGACCATACCAAGAGCTGAATCACTGCTGGTCGAATTCGGCACATTATCAGGCTATCTAGTCAATACCTCCAAAACAGAGGTAATGTGTTGGAACATTGATGGGTGGGAGGGACAGGCAAGTGAAGAACTAAAATATCTAGGTGTTACCATTGTTAAAAACCTGGACAAAATTCCACAGATTAATCCAACTAGGAATAGTAACGAGATAGACCGTATATTTGCCAGGTGGAGGAAACTCCCATTGACAATATATGGTAGGGTCAACCTGGTGAAGATGGTCATCTTGCCCAAATTGACATATCTTTTTAATACAATTCCCCTGACCTTTCCCAGTAAGGACATTGATAAAATGCAAAGTAAGATCGGAAGTTTTATCTGGGTCAATGAGGGAGCCAGATTGTCCTGGAAAAAGCTAAGACACAGGCTTGTTGGGGGGTGTTGGCCCTCCATGATATTAGGTGGTATTCTATAGCTTTCCAGTTTAAAAATATTAGGATGCTACTTGTAAAGCCGGAGGAGTCATCCTGGGGGATATTATTGGGTGAAATGGTCATGACAGAGGGCGGCTGTGGGGAGGAGAGCTTTCTGTAAAAGTTTGGGACGCCAAGGTTCTTCAAACGAGTGCGCTTGAAGGTACTTAGGGCCGCTTTGGATATTTGGTTCAAGGTGAGACGCAGGTGGGGTATTGGGTATTACTCAGATTTTTCCCCTATATGGGATTCACCGGCAACTCCGATCTGCCTGATTGCAGTCTCAATAAAAAAGGCAGGTATTACAATTTGGTCAGATCTGATTTCAGAGGAGGGGTTCACCCTTGGGAGGTATTGAGGACCAGGGTTGGAAGTGATTTCTCCAGGTTTAAATACTTGCAGCTGACCTCCTGGTTTAATGCGGAAAAAGGGGATATAAGTGGTGACTGGGAACTAGAGCACATCTCCTGCAACTCCCAATCGTAAAAAGAAAGAAGTGTCCAACTGGTATGGGAAGCTCATGGAGGCCGATGATATAGAACTGCCTCCGCAACATGCAGTTTGGAACCAGTCATCCCTTCAATCAATCAATCAATCATAGCATTTGTAAAGCGCACTACATACCCGTGAGGGTCTCAAGGTGCTAGGGGGGGGATGCTGCTACTGTTCAAAGAGCCAGGTCTTGAGGAGTCTCCTGAAGGATAGAAGGTCTTCGGTCTGCCGTAGGTGGATGGGGAGGGTGTTCCACATTTTTGCGGCGAGGTGGGAGAATGATCTGCCGCCAGTGGTCACTCTTCGGATGCGGGGGATGGTGGCGAGGGCATGGTCTGCGGAACGCAGCTGGCGGGCAGGGGTGTAGAGTCGTCTGCTGAGGTACTCTGATCCGGTGTCGTGGAGTGCCTTGTGTGCGTGGGTGAGGAGCTTGAAGGTTATACTCTTGTTGATGGGGAGCCAGTGCAGGTCTTTCAGGTGGGGTGTGATGTGACTGCGGCGGGGGATGTTTAGGATCAGGCGAGCAGAGGCGTTCTGGATGCGTTGGAGTCATTTCAGGAGTTTGGCTGGGGCTCCTGCGTAGAGTGCGTTGCCGTAGTCCAGTCTGCTGCTGACGAGGGCCTGGGTGACCGTCCTTCTAGTTTCGGTGGGGATCCACTTGAAGATCCTGCGAAGCATGCAGAGGGTGTTGAAGCAGGTGGAGGAGACGGCGTTGACTTACTTTGTCATGGAGAGTGTGGAGTTGAGGAGGACCCCTAGGTTTCGTGTGTGGTTGGTGGGTGTAGGAGGTGCTCCTAGTGCTGTCGGCCACCAGGAGTCATCCCAGGCCGAGGAGGTGGAGCTGAGGATGAGGACCTCCGTCTTGTCCGAGTTCAGCTTCAGTCGGCTGTTCCTCATCCAATCGGCGACAGCCTTCAATCCTTCGTGGAGGTTGGTTTTGGCAGTGTGGGGGTCCTTGCTGAGCGAGAGGATCAGCTGGGTGTCGTTGGCGTAGGAGATGATGTTTAGGTCGTGTAGTCGGGCGACGTGGGCAAGTGGTGCCAATAACGTTGGGCTGAGAGATGAGCCTTGGGGTACGCCGCAGATGTTCTCGGTGGCTTTGGAGCAGAAGGGGGGTAGGTGGACGCTCTGGGTTCTTCCGGAGAGGAAGGAGGTGGTCCAGTCCAGGGCCTTCTCTTGGATTCCGGCATCGTGGAGGCGTGCTCTTAGTGTGCGGTGGCAGACTGTGTCGAAGGCGGCTGTAAGGTCCAGGAGGATCAGGGCCCCTGTTTATCCATTGCCGAGCATGATCCTGATGTCGGTGGCGGCGATGAGGGCAGTTTCGGTGCTGTGGTTGCTGCGGAACCCTGACTGGGATGGGTCTAGGATGGGATGGGTCTTGAGTAGATTGCAGTAGATCTTTATGAACCCTCTTTGAAACTTCTGTATAAATACGTTAAACCGGCTAGCTTAAAAAATAATCACTTCTATGTGGTCAACAGACTTTACTATACACCTGCTAAAATTGCCAAGTTTGCTCCCACATCCTCCCCCAAATGCCCAAGATGCAATGCCCCGAGTGGCAATGATATGCACATTTTTTTTTGAGGGCCCTGTCCTTAGAGGATATTGGAGAGAAGTGGGAGATGCCCTTTGTGGTATTTTTAATTTTAACATCAGGATGAATATCTCTCTGGTAATTTTTGGAGGAGATGGAATACCTGGCAATAACTTATCGCAGCTACAGAGGGGTCTGCTGTTAAACCTGATACTATTAGCCCGGCGTGAGATATGCATGAAGTGGAAAGATCTGTGCCCTCCTAGGTGCGAGGACTGGCTTAACGCTGCGTTTGTTATGGCTCGTCTGGACCAGGGAGGAGGCAGGGAAAGTGAGATGAACATCTGGCAGGCCCTATTGTCTTGGGATCTGAACTTGAGATTGATATAACTTGTACCTGGTACCCCCCCATGGTCCTATGATTACACCAAGCCTACATCAATGGGGCTGGTGTGGTTAGACCTAAGCGAAGGCAGTGGCCGCAGGGTGCATAGAACGGTATGACGGCCTCCTCTGTTAATGCTTATTGGTGAGATGAGGACAACATTTTTTTTTAAATATACATATATATATATATATATATGATTTTTTCTGACGTGACGCTATCCATATCCAACATCATGGAACTCATCCAAAGTTGTTGTTTTTTCATTTCCTGCACCTGCTCCATTTTACTATTATTTAGCCCTAAATAACCATATCCTTCATGCTTCCTAACTTCACCTATTACATAAAAACTCATAGTAGGAACATCTTAGATACATTCCTATAAACTATAGAAAATAAATAGAATCTGCCTATTTGTGAATGCTTAAAAACTAAGCATTACTTTTAATTTCTTGGAGAAATCATTATTGTATTTCTTTCACATGATAATGCATGTGTTAAACACCTACAATAGTAAATAGTCCAGCCCCACAGGTAGTCAGTTTGACTCTTTCAGCCCAAAGAGCATAAAACATCTAGCCCCTGATGTCGGTTGACATATCTATTTGACCACTCTCTCGATAATTGTCCAGTGCATTCAAATTTCATGCATTACATTTTTATCACTCTCCTTTTAACATTGTTTATGTCCTACTCTTGTCTTATCTCTAGTCTCACTAAGCATCACTGTCTAGCTCACAAATAGTTCATCTCAGTTTGATTTGGCCCTTTCTGCAGGGTCATTCTCAAACTTTTAGCATTCACCCTCCTGTTTTCTGGATCCGTTTTTGTTGGCTTTTAGGACTCTGCACACTTCACCACTGCTAACCAGTGCTAAAGTGCTTGTGCTCTCTATTCAAAACATGGCAGAATCAGCTTAAACCCATTTGGCATATTTAATTTACTAGTAAATCCTGTGGCGGCCTGTACGTTTTGAGGGAGGGGGGCAGATGGGAAAACACCCACCCACACATACACAACACTCACAGCTATGCATTCACATGGGCACACACACAAATACTTCCATTCACAACACTCTTTACCAAACATTCTTACATACACACATGCACCAAACACTGATGTAAAATAAAACATACACTTACCTGCAGCCAGCTCTGCCACGGAGGTTCCAGGAGGCGTGGGACCGCTGCCTTCCTTCATTGGCTGACCTAATGCCAGCCAATGATAGAAGGCAGTAATCCCAACTTCATCACAGAGTGGGATGGGGTCAGTGAGACTGCTGACCCCACCCCACTCTGCTGTGAAGTGTCACTGATTGACACTCGACCCTGGGAACTTCAGGGTTTAAAACTGAAGCACCCAGGTGCGAGGCAATCAGTGATGCTATCCCTCATCTGTGAAGGGAGGGCCTCAGGACCCTTTGCTGAGCTGAGGACGTCATGCCCGCAGGAGCTGTGACTTCCTCAACCCAGCAAATCTCAGCTCAGGCAGCCAGAAGCCTCCGCATTTCGCACTTGTCTGGCTCCTGGCTGCCTGACCTGAAATTGAACAGTGTCTGTCAGGCTGACACTTGTTCAGCCTTACAGACACTGTTTGTGAGGGGTAAAAGGTGGAGGGCGTGGCCCCTCAGCCTCAGTGTAAGTCCCTAGTAAAGTGGTACTACTTGGGCTTATGGACTGTAAATTAAATGCTATTAGTTGGCCTGCAGCACTGTTGTGCCCCCACTTAAGTAGCACTTTAAGCATGTTCAGGCCTGGGATTGCAGCCTGTGTGCAGATTTAAACTGTCATTTCCACCTGGCAAAATAAACCTTTGGTCAGGCCAAATCCTTTCTTTTTAATGCATATAAGTTACCCCTAGGGTAGACTCTGTACAGCTCAGAGGGCAGAGTACAATGTATTTAAAAAGTAGGACATTTACTTTTAAGTTTTACATTTCCTAGTAATGAAAAACTCTTAAATACTCTTGTTTTCTCACTGGGGAAAGGCCTATCCCTCCCATAATATAACATTGGAGTTACCTTATTACATTTAATAAGCTGTAATTTCCAAATGGGGACAGGTACCCAGTTCATGTTTGGTGTCTTTGGAATCATCACTTCTGGTAAAGTTAGATATTAAATTACAGTTTTGAAAATGCTACTTTTAGAAAACAGTGATGTATGGAATGGTTGACCTAATCTCAGCCACGTGTAATCCCTCTGGTCCGCATCCCAATCCATTGTTATTTTGCACACCATAGCACCTCAGTGTGGACCCAACTATAAGCAAATCAGTCTAGATTCTGCTCCAATAGGATCAGTCAAGCCAGAACTTCCAGCCAGGTCCTCACTAAACCGAAACACAAGCAACCCAGGACCAGTTTCACCCTAGTTATGGACTCATCAGCCAGGTAGAGCTTGGTTTCAGTGACACAGTGTGCACAAGACCCACGTCTGGGGATACCCTTCCCACTTAGGGTGACTCAATATGTATACAAAACAGAGATGGAAGAAATGCTTGAATTGATCTCAGCCACTTGTAATAACTTGGGTCTCATCCCAATCCATCGTTATTTTGCACACCATGCCACCCCTTTTTGGACTCAACTATATGCAATTCAGTCTAGACCCTGCCCCAATAGGAACAGTCCAGCCTACACTGCCAAACCAGGTCCACGCTGAACTATAACACAAGCAGCCCAGGAACTGTTTCAGGGCTTAACATCAGGGTACAGCTTGGTCCAGTGACACAGTATCCACGAGACCCACATCTGGGCAAACCCCTCCCACTTAGGGCGACACAGTAAGCATACAAAACAGTGATGGATGGATTGTTTGAATTAATCTTAGCCACTGGTAATCACTTGTGCCGCATCCCAATCCATCCTTATTTTGTACACCATTTCGCCTCAGTTTAGACTCAGTTATATGCAAATTATTCTCGACCCTGCTCCAAGAGGCGCAGTCCAGTTTGAACTGCCAAGCCAGGTCCTTGGTGAACTAGAACACAAGCTACCCAACACTTGTTTTGCCCTAGTTATAGGTTTATCAGCAGGCCTGTCTATAGAAGCTTCTCCCCACTACAAAGGCCCAGCTGGGTATAATACTGGACCTTTGACACCATCTCTTCAGTACACTTCTAGACTTGCTGATACTCTGAGAGGGAGAAGGACTGCTGTGCTGCTGAAGGACTGCCACGCTGCTGGACTGCTGCTCTAAAGGACTTCCGCCCTCCTGTGCTGATGTGCTGCCTGCAGCCCTCTTGCCTGGGTGAGGAGGGCTGGGCCAGCATCTCATGAACCCACAACCCCAGAATGACTACAAGGACTATTTGGCAGGCCTCAAGGATACAACAGGCTTCCAACAATCTTGCACCTGGACTCTGCCATCTGTCAGTCTGCCCTGCCAAGTGGTGCCGCCCCAGCCCTGGACCCTTGGTGTTCTGCCAGAATCTGTGAATCCATCAGAACTGGTGCATCTCCTTTGCTGCATGGCAGAACCCTGAGTAGAACTGATGCATCGCCATTGCTGCGTAGATTGGTTCCCATTGCAAAGACCCTCATTGCCTGCGCAGCCCACAACCTCTTTGGAACCACGATACATGACGCATCCTTGACGCAGGCCCTTGTCATCCCTTATCGAGAGCAGCCTCAATGACAACACCAGACTCTGCATCGCAGCCTCGCAGGTCCTTGAAACCTATGCATCACCCAGACTGCACAACGCATCCTAGACACCGGACTTCGCGCCGCAAGCCCTTGTTGATGGGATACTCGACGACGATGCAGGACCTATCGTAGTAGCCACGCCACATCTTGAAACTGACACATCACTTCAGCTGCACATCACATCTTCGAAGCGAATCCTTGCAATGCTCTACACAATCAATCAATCAATCAGTCATTTGTAAAGCGCACTACTCACCCGTGAGAGTCTCAAGGCACTGAGGGGAGGGGGAGAAGCAGCTACTGATCGAACAGCCAGGTCTTGAGAAGTCTCCTGAAGGCCAGCAGGTCCTGGGTCAGACGCAGGTGGGCAGGAAGGGTGTTCCATGTCTTGGCAGTGAGGTGGGAGAATGATCTGCCGCCGGTGGTCGTTCAACGGATGCGTGGGACAGTGGCGAGGGCGAGGTCGGCGGAGCGGAGCTGGCAGTTTGGGGTGTAGAAGGACAGTCGTTGTTGAGGTATGCTGGTCCGGCCTTGTGGAGAGCTTTGTGAGCGTGGGTGAGGAGCTTGAAGGTGATCCTCTTGTTGACAGGGAGCCAGTGCAGATCTCTCAGGTGGGTGGAGATGTGGCTGTGGTGGAGGAGTCCGAGGATGAGGCATGCGCAGGCGTTCTATATGCGTTGGAGTCTCTTCTGAAGCGTAGCCGTGGTTCCTGCGTAGGTAGGTACTTTGTTCAGAGGGCGTAACTTGGTCCCTTTAGACGGCGCATGCTCCATCATGGTCGTCATGAACTTGTGAATTTGTCCCAGTCCAGTGCAACCAGATATCCACAGTTTCCGCTCTGCACTTTTTTGGCTTCATTTTCAGTAACATCTTTTAAAATTGCATATCTCTGGTTCTACTATTTGAATGTTGTCATTTTGGTCTGTCTTTATTAAAAATAAATGTGGTGTTGATTCCTTTATATGTGATGTTTTTCACTTTATTTCTGTTCGAAGTGTTGCAGAAACACTTTACACATTGCCTCTAAGATAAACCTGACTGCTCTGTGCCAAGCTCCAGAGGGTTGAGCACAGGTTAATTTAGGGTTGGCTTTTGCCTTACCCTGACAAGGATTGTGGTTGCTGCTTGACCAGGGCTTACAGCCTAGTCAACCAACAACCCAATTTCTTATGTCCTCTTACTTCTCTGTTTTGACTTTGTCACTTGGGAATTGGAAACATCAACACTTACCCTATCCCCAAGTAGGAGTCCCTCAAAACTTTGTCCTTGGCTCTTTTCTTTTCTCATTTTAAACCTCCTCTCTCTGTGATATTATTTCCTCTTTATGCTTCTCTTACCACCTCTGTGCCTATAATACCCAAATTATCTTGTATCAAAAACACTGCATGATCTAGCCCCTACCTACCTCTCCAATGCCCCTTTCTCATTGCACACCGACTAGAAAAGTAAAATCCACTAATCTCAATCTATAGCTATGGTAAAGCCACCTTCTATTACTTCAAAGTTGCCAGCTGTACACTTCTTGTGCCCCTTACTCTGTAACTATTAACCAACTGGCATTCATGCCACACATTCTCTCTGAGACATCGGTCCATTATAAGTATGAGTATAACAAGTCTGTATGGTCCTTTAGCTAGTTACAGGGAAGTGCCCAACCAACTTGTTTGCTATTGGCTGTCATGCAGTGCCACAATGACACCTTATCTAATCTGTAATCTGCCATACCTCTTAGTTTCATATGTACTACCATTGTGCTATGTAAAATGTTTCTGTCTAAAATGTGGTCACTGATAAATAAATACATGAATAAATATTGAAATAAACAAAAGTGCCATGAGCAGAAAGCAACATGCTATACACAAGTGACAGACAGATTCAGAAATGAACCTCGATGTTAAAAATGGGATTACTGAAACTGGCATCACCCGAACTGGGCGGTCACCAGTCAGAGGTTTTCTATCAGGGGACATTTTAAAAGGTAACAGGACCATGAAATTGAATCAAATCTAAATCCTCCAAAAAACGTAAAACTGCATGCTGGGTTCAGTTGTAGGCGGTGACGCCAGGCGTCCACCCAGGGAGAATTGACACAGCTTCAGCCGGATTATAGACACGGTAAACAGAGTTCATAAAGCACTGTCCGAATTTAATACCACAGAAGGACCAGTTTATTGATTTATTGGATGGCTAAGGAGATTTCTTTTCAAGGAAGTGTGGCACAATGACTCTTCCGAAAAGAAGAGAATCCATGTACAATCTCTGATGTCACAAGTTTAGAAGAGGAAATGCCTTCTCAATAGTGGAAAGTACAGTGTAGTATTGCACTGTATAGGGGGTTGTTTATCTACTAGGACACATAATTTAGGATTAATAAGAATATTATGTTATACTTTTGAATAAGTTGGCAAAACCAATAACAGTGATGTATGTGACTCTGCAGTAGGCAGATAATAAATAGGCTCAGCTGGCAATTTCAAACTCCTGTGACCACTGAAACAGCAATCGGAAACAGTGATTGTAATTTCCAACTTGCTGCATAGGTAGTGCGTTTTCCTTATTTATTTTGTATTGTTGCGTTATGGAGTGAGATAGACCTAGTCTAGATAGAACACTGTGCAGAGAACAGAATGTGTTCCCACCATTAAAGTTAAAGAGGTGCCAAAGAGCAACAAGAAACTGAAACATTTACCAGACCTAAGCATGTTAGGGTTCTTTGCGGTAACTGCTCCCATTGCCTACAGGTCCTCTTTTATCTATGACAATCATACTCTCCAAATTGTGTTTTAGGCCAGAATGCAGCACACATAGAGAGAGGAAAGAGGGAAATTCGAAAAGAAATAAAGATATTTCTCTTCGCTACGCCTGGGGAGACGTAGCATGTTTACCCATTCCCAGGTCTACCACTAATGGTGAATCTGGGAATGAGTCAAAATCTATAGGTGCATGCATGGGTACACCCACGCTCCACGCATGGAACGCCTCCCTGCCGCAGAGTAATGAAGGCCAGTGATTTGCACTGTGTTACTCCAGATTTATCAAGCCATGCAAGGCCAGGCAAGCTGTCGTAGCGTGATTTGATAAATCTCACTTAGGTGTTTCGTCACTCTTGCGCCTCCTTGCGTGGTGCAAGAGTGATGCAAAACCTTGATAAATATGGCCTATAGTGTTTAGTAGGGGCAATTCACTTTATCTGACCTGTTGTTCACACCTAATATCCCCTCATAACATCTAACTCCAATACAACCAAAGATGTCTGCAGTGGGCACATCCAGGAGCGGAGGTGCGGGGGGCGGGTGGATGGGGGGGAAAGGCACTACGGGTCGCGGGAAGAATAAAAAAATACAAAATAAGAAAAACGTACCTGCTGCCATCCCCGTCGCGCTCTTCTGCCCCTCTTCAGGAAGACACAGTCTCCCAGAATGCAGCTTCAGGATTGGCCTGAGGGCCCTCAATCTGCACTCAGGGACAGACCGTGAAGCTGTGCCGGCTCTGTCCAGCTCAGCTGCATTGCTGGGATAGAGAGAGCGTTCACTGCGTATGATGGTTTGGCGCAGTGATGGGAGTGCACTACCACTCCCCTCAGTGCCAGTCACTACCAGGCCCACCCCCTAGACTTGTTAGGAAAGGAAAAATAAAAGTAGTGTCGTTTTATTTTTCCTTTCCTGCCGTTTTCGGGGGGCGGGGCAATGCTCCTTTGCCGCAGCGGAGGAGCCGCTGCTGTGCACGTCAGCGGGAGCACACACAATTATGTCAAGGGAAGCATTCTCCAAGCCTTGAAGATCTTGTCTTCTTGTGAAAGAATCTGGGCGTGTAGCATGATGTGTGTTTCCATTCCCTGTATGTATGTTCTGGTACCTGAAATGCAGAGAATGGAATGCTGCGAATGAATGATGTAATAGAATGTTAATGTAGGCGCTGCAGTAGAAGTTAAGAGATAGGGCCACTTGGAGGGAGACTGGAGCCCTGATAGGATCTACCTGCTGTTACTGTCACCTAAAGGCCTAACATGAAATAAAGAACTTAACTCCTACCTGAATGACTTCATACTCTTGTATGAAGACCCTACCCTCTAATCGCAACATTTTGATGATGCAGCAAGACTCGGTTCGCATTGGCGGGTCTTTTCTGACAGAGGATGAGGCCTGTCTTGAGGATGAAGATGGCCTTCTGACCAGAGAGGACTACTCTGTGGCCTCCGCCCTCAAATCCACTGGCAAGTGGTGTCATCTTTCTCAAGTGCTGAGCAGGAGGAGTCCGGTCAGGAGGGTGGGTAGGGCCGGGCAAGTAAAAGGAGCCAGCTGAGGGGAGTTATAAAGCGAGGAGATGTCACCCAACGAATATTCCGAAGCTTAAAGACAATGATATGGAGACAGTCCTGTGAAGGGAGCACTGTGGAAACGGAAGTAATGGAAAGGTACGCCCTTCACAGTAAGCATAACTCTAAAATGGCCCATGGAGCCTCAGGCAGTCATACATTCACCGGTGACAGTGACATAAAGAGCAGCATGGGTGACCGTTCAGTATGATTTTTTGAATAAGGTGACTGTGGCACAGGCTCTTCTATGCCTTTAGAGAGCCCTCTGTGCATTCTGCATATTTTATTGCACCTAGTGCAATGTGACCTGTGGAGATGACATGCTCCTATTAGCGCTGTGGTCCTGGCGATGGACATATGTCTTGTGACAATGCACACTATAAGACAAATAGGATACTTCCTCTTTAGCGCAAGTCAGTTGGCGCTGGAAGAGGGTGTGGTGTCTGGGGGCATTGCGGCCGGACTTGCTTGTTAGAGAGCCTCACTAATGTTTTGGTTTCCAGAACTGGGGACTTATTTACGAGCTCATTGCCTCACAGGTAAGTCACTTTGTTTGACGCCCTCAGTGGCGCAGTGTGCCTGCCTTCATTTACAAGGCCATATAAAGCCACCCTGTGTTGCTTTTAATGACCATGTAAATATGGCCCCCTTTCATGCATTACTGTGTGAAAGGGATATTCCATGGGTGTTTCTGTGGGTGTTACCACACAACATCCATGGAACCTGATGCATTCCCAGATTTACAAGGTTTTGTAAACCTTGGATTGCGTCAGATTCCTACGCCTCCTCCAGGGGAGGCGTCAGGGAAGAGCAATGAAGAGAAATCCCTTTATTTCTCCTCGTGAGGTTAATTGGTATTCACGGAATTCATAATACTTTATTAAAAATTACTTTATTTCCCACTTTAGGTTGTGGGCAGTTTGGTTGGATAAACTTGCGTATTGACACATGTTATATACATCTTATTTGTAATGCATATGTCAGACTAGTACAGTTCTGTGTAAGTTGACCTCTGATTGCAGTTTATGTTAATGGTTGTCGAGTGCTGAATGGCTAGTGCTGCAACAGGTTGAGAAGTTTCATTTATCCAGTTGTAGGTTTTTTTGTTAGGTGCACATAGTGATCAATTACTTTCGATTTGTGTTTTAGAATGATGAGAATCCGCTAAGAATCAAACATCTTTAAAAGAAACCTCACAGATTGTGCACCAAACCATTTAGGAAAGACACAGGCACATCTGATGCCTTTAATCTGTAGTGTCGAGCGTCCTTGCATTGCGTCCAGTATTATGAGAGATTGGGCACGCACAGGGAGGCTGAGATATGAGAGCTAGAATGTAGATCCAGCTTGAGAGTGTGAATGGCACCACCAAAATGGCTGAACACCCGCCATATCCACCAAACAATGCGGGATAAGAGATGAAGAGTTGCCATTGGAAATTGATATAAATAAATTTTGTTCTATATAAATTCCTTGAGTGTGGTAGAAAAGCATGAATAGTGGAAAATGTACAGTCTTTTTTCCTGTGATATGGTATTCAGTCAAAGCACGCATTTTCAACTCAAATGCCGCCTTTTTACCCCATTTCAATTGTAAAATATTTTTCACGTTTGCTGCTATTTATGACACACACACCTTTCTCATGCCTTGAGTGGGTTGTGCTCCAAGAAGGAATGAACACCTTTTAGATTGGAAGCTTGTTCATTTCATATGTATGTTTTGATATAGGTTGAAAATATGCAATTTAATGTAATGTAATGTCATCATGAAAAGGAGTACACCTCAAGTATAATCAGCCGTAGCACACATGAATTGCACCCACCCCATGTTGAAGAACTGGTATCTGCCAAACTTCAGGTAATTTTGTGAAGAGCAGCACGTTTTATTTTCAAGGATTGCTTTTCCGAGAGACAGCTTCTCTTACTTGTCTCATGAAAATGGAGTATATTTATTATCATTTCACGCAAAGTGGCACAGCCAGGGAACCTGCTGCGCTGCGCTGTGCTGCGCTGCGTGAAAGGTAGAGAGCAGAACTGCTCCATAGTTACACAGATATGGAGCATTCCTGCTCTATCCTTGTGCTGGTGCCCTGTGTGCAGCCAAACATCAATGCAGGCACCCTTGCACATAAGTGCAAGGGGGCCTGCGTTACGGGAAGGATCGATTTGAGCAGGAAAATATACCTTCCTGCACAAAAACAATCCTTAGAGGCATATTCATCTTTCCATGGAAAGAGGAAGTAACAAGGAGAAATAAAGTAAAAAGTAATAAATAAAAAAGTAAAGATATTTCTACTCGCTACGCCTCTGTTGAGTAGGTGCACCATTTTGGTGCAAACCAGGGTTTTGAAGTTTTTGTAACTCTGAGGTTGCATCAAAATACCTGGGTGGATCCATGGGAATGCCTATGCTCCACTGATGTAAACCCTGCCCGATGCAAAGTAGCACAAGGCAGCACTATGCGCTGTGTTACTTTGTAATTACAAAACCATGCTAAGCCATGCAAAGTGGCTTGGCATGGCTTAGAAAAAGCAAAAACTGTTTTTTTTATCTGAGCTGTGCCATAAAAGCAATGCAACCCTGATGCAAATTCATTGTAAATCTGGGCCTTGGTGTTTTGGTTATGTTGAGTGCAGCAGATTTGGAAGAAGAAAAAGAGACGGAGAAGGCTGATAAATATCAATAACACCCTCTTCATCGTTCTGCTGTTACTATAAGAAGCAGCAGAAATGGTATCATAGTGTGAAATATAATTCTGCCTAGAATTCTAAAATACACTGCAATAGTTAAGGCAAACCGACAGTTCTATATTCGCATGCGTCTAAAGATAAGAAAGCCAACAAGAATCAATAAGGTTCCTAGATCTGGTGATGTTTCAACCTCATCTGTTAGAAATAACAAGGTCATCGTCAGGACTGATAGTACCATTCGAAATATCTCCCTTATCTAGTGCTGCCCCCTTCTGGCTAGCTTTGTTATTTCACAGCCCACTCACTTGCTTCACCAAGAACCCATTTTTTTGTATGAACGAATGATTCGCCTCCTAGGCACTAGACATAATGTGTTGAAAAGATCATTAAACTCAGGTGACTATTTTATTGCTTGAAATGCTCCAGCAAAGAAATGTTAATGGACACAATGGCACCCTGTCCTTTATACTTGTGAGTTTACTACTGATAGTTGAACAATTAATCTTGTGAAACCAATACCAGATTCCATATGATGAAGAAGTAAGATATTCTAGAATGGAAGAAGGTAGGTTACATGTCTTAAAAGGAGCCAAGGGCAATATCACCATCTTTGTTGCCCTAGATAGGAAGTTACTGCCCTTATTGAATCTGGCATAGACTGACTTGAATTGACTTTTCGCAACCCTCATTAGTCCCTGAAAAGAGAGTGCTTGTTAGATGACATTAGAGGTCAAATAGAGCTTAGCAGTCCAGCGGCCTAGGGGCTGAAGTGTCAGTCACCCCAGTATTGCCATTTCTGCAACATGTTCATCCTCTTTGGTGGTGAGGAATATTTGCTGACTCTTCTCCCATGAGCATAGCAAGAGCACTTTCAGCAAAAATGCAGTCAGCCGAGCCATCAGCTCAGCAAGCTTTTTTTTTCTTTTTAATAGCAAATTCACACCTTGGAGGTCTGCTATAAATTTGCTCTTTCTGCAGGATCACCCCAGATTTTTGACTTCTGTAGCTGATTCCATTTTTGTTGCACTTAGGACCTGTGCACTGGACTTCGGCTAACCTGTGGAAAGTGCTGTGCTTACACATTCAAACCTGATAAAATTGGCCTATATCCAATTCACACATTTAATTTACTTGTAAGTCCCTAGTATATGGTACAACATGTACCCAGGGCCTGTAAATTAAATACGGCCTTGGGACTGTAGCACCCATGATGCCACTCACTTACAAAACATGCCTCCAGGTCTGCCATTGCAGCCCGTGTTTGCAGTTGTAAGCTGCCATTTCGACCTGGGAAAAATACATCTTTTACCAGGACTAATCCTTCATCCCTAAGGTAGGCCCTAAATGCCCACAGGGCGGAGAGCAGGGCATTTAAAAAGTATGATATGAATGTTTAATGTTTTAGATGTCCTGATAGTGAAAAATCTCCAAAGTAATTTTAAATTGTGGCTAGGCTGGTCTCCCATAGACTAACACTTGTTTACCCTATTACATTTAATAATGGCTAAATCCAGTTTGGGAGCAGCTAGAATAATATTTCAAAGACTGCTTTTAATAGCAATTTTAACCCCAACTTAATGGTAAAGTCGGATATTAATTTATTTTTTTGGAAATTACACTTTTAGAAAGTTATCATTTTCCTTCCTAAACCTAAAACTACCTTCCTGCCAGAGTCCAGATGTTACCTGACTCCTGGTGGCTCCCAGAAGTGAGATGTGTATTCCTTTCGGGTAGTGGGCAAAGGGCATGGGCATAGGGAGATGTGGGCCTTATCGACAGGATTCCTGGGGAGGAGATATGCTCAGTGCTTTAAATGGGAAAAAATAAGTGTAGGTACTCATTAAATTGAGCTAGAGGCGTGGCTAGTGGGCGGGGTTAGAGGCGGAGCGAGACATGATGATACTAAGAAATTTCTATTGAGTGTTCATTTTGCCCGTGCATTTCCTCTGATGGTAGTTTCAAGCTTCCCATATATGCGGATTAACAGCTGCATATGATAATAAAGAGTGGTGTGAATACCTGCTGGGAGCAGGCCCTAGATCACAATAGAAGGAGCTTTAAATGGATGCAGTCAAGCCACCAACAGCACTATTCCGGCTCATGATCAGCGCGCCTCGGATCAAGAGAGAGTTTGGAATGGCAGCATTGATCATGAGTACTCCGCCAGTTGCAGGACATACCAAAACATTTGAGAAAAGTATCAATATAAACAAAACGTGTTAACTCATTTCACAAAATAAATTCCTAATAGGATATGTTAAGATTTCCTTGTTTTGTAATAATTGAAGGCAGACCGAACAGACAGGGTAATAATCGGGCAAACAGGCAACCTGTCCAGGGATTCATCAGAGAAGCGCGGAATAGGTCTGCTGTTTGTAACCATGACTGGAATATTCATAGGAGACAGTCCACTCTCTTTTATAGATTCTATCACACCTGTTAGCCAGCTGTTTTCCAATGACTACCACACCTGTGAAGCAGCTCAAGAGACTCCAACTGGTTCAGAACCAAGCGGCCAGGTTGATCTGTAAAATTCCTAAGTGGCAGTCTATTAGACCTGGACTGGCCAGTCTCCACTGGCTGCCTGTAGCGCAGAGAGCAGCATTTAAAGCGGGATGCATTATCTTCAGGGCTCTACAAGGTAAGGGCCCTGGATTCATTAGCTGCCTGCTGGTCAGTTACACTCCCTCCCGTGCTCTCCGTTCTGGCCAAAAGAATTTGTTAGTCGTGCCCCGGATCAGGAAACAACGTCAGGGAGGAGGATCTTTCCACTTCCTAGCTTCCTCCCTGTGGAACTCCTTGCCACTGCCACTAAGACTCCACGAAGATCTGTTAGCCTTTAGACAGGCTTTTAAGACTTGGCTCTTTAAGCAAGCTTATCCTTAGTTAAATTTTCTTTTTTTCTGTCACATGTTATGTTTTGCTAGTCTTCCACAGCGCCATGAAGCCTACGGGCGTACGTGCGCTTAATAAATTTAATTTAACATAACATAACATAACATGAGCTAGCCAGTTCTCTTCCAAAGACTATCACCCATACGAGGCGGCCAGCTCTCTTCCAAACACTATTACAGATATGACACAGCCAGCTTTCTCCCAAGGACTTGCTGCACCCTTGTGAGACATTCAGCACACTACCAATAACCATCACACCTGTGAGACAGACAACTGTCATGCTGTACTTCCAGCATGCTTTTGAAACAACCAGCTCTCCCTATGACTATCTCACATATGAGATCTACTTGGTAGCTTTTGGCACAAAACTTCTAATACACACAGAAACAAGCAGACAATGCACACACAAAAGCATTGCACGCATTTCTTTAAAACTACCTCCTGAGGGTGTTCAGATTCTCTTCCTCTCTGAGGTTGCTTTCTCTCCCACACTCAAACATACACAGAAGCAGGCAAATGGGCGCGCTCACACTCCCTCTCTCTCTCCCTCCCCCTCCCCCTCCCTCTCCCAAAAAGGTTCACTTCGAATTGTTAAAGCAAGCACAGTGTGAATGTGCTTGACAGAGAATGGCCTTAATGGGCCCTTCTTTATCAAACACAGCACGGCCTGAAAATTCCAAACAGGGACACCCCTTGCATAACGCACATGAGCTAGAGAGGCGCTTTGGCTGTCAGAGTGCCGTACAGATCTGCTGCACTCTGACTGCCTTGAGCTTCGCAGCACTAGCACCAATTACATACATGCCAACATTACAGAAGAGCAAAGCGGGAGACTTTTTAGGAAAAAATCGGGAGAATGGGGCCTTGAATCGGGTTACTGTTATGTATGGGCTTTGAAAGTTTGCCGCTGCAGGGTCGGACATTTGAAACGCAAATCAACGTTTGTTTCTTCATGGAGCGCAATGGCAGGCAGAGAGAGAGGGCGATGCAAGTGTTGTGTACTGGCATGGAAGATTGCTGGCAGTGCATACACCAATCCCCTTCCCTCCCCCCCCCCCGTGTGGCACCAGGGCTGACACAGCTTACCGGACACTCACACAGCCCCCGGGTACTTCACAGGTCTTTTAAAGACCATTCGCTTGTTAACGAGGCTTTGTTGGTTTTTCACCCCTTCGAATTAGCACGTTACACAATACCAAGCCCTGTCAGCTGAAACCCCGAGGAATCGGGTTTCTGGATGCTTGAATCGGGAGGCGGGAGACTAGCCTTGAAATCGGTAGTCTCCCGCCTGAATTGGAAGGGTTGGCATGTCTGATTGGCTTACCTTCAATGAGTACCGGTACTCTCCTTAGCAGCGGAGAAGTGCCGGTACTCTGATCGGTAAAGATAAAAAGTGCCGGTACTCAGTACCGGTGAGTACCGGCCCATTTAAAGCACTGGATATGCTTCTGCCCCAATTACATTTCAAAGGGGTCTGCCCCGGAGCATACAGAAAAGAACCTTGCAGCAGGCCTGCACCGCCTTTCTTTCTTTTACCCAGCTGGATTTAAACCCAGAGGGAAGGGGGAACTGACCAGAACCGGTCTAGTATGTATACAAAGGACCCACAGCCTTCACTGGGCATTTAAGTGGCATACCCAAAACCTGAAATCAGAACACTGCTTGACCTGTGAAGACTCAGAAGGAGGACTGCCCTGTTGAATCCTTAAGGAAGACTGGAACTGACTGCTGTGAACCCAGGACCCCAGAAATGACTCAAAGGGTCAGTCGGCTGACATCCTGTGTGAACTACAGGGATACAACATGTTTCCAGATGCCTTTACTGCTTCCCAGTTGCTTCCCAGCTGTCCAGACCCAAATGGACCTGACCTTGTCCCCTCTGCTAGGCTCTGTGGAGTGCTGTCCTTGAAGTCTTGGAGCCTTGACTGGGGGTCAGAGTGCACTTCTCCCTGCCTAACTGAAGGTTTCACCAAATTCAATGCAGAACCCCACAGAGCCTCGTCAGCTCTTGACTGAAAGCTTCACAGAATCTGACACAGAGTGACGCTGAGCCCTGTCGCAATACAGGGCTCCCACCTAAAAGCTTCACCAGGGCATGAACAGACTGATGCACAGCCCTGCAGACCAGCTCTGCACAGTCCATGCACCAAAGTCAGAAGATGAAACTTCCAGCAGGGCAAATTGAGTCATGTTTCTGGCTTGAGCTTCACCAGGGTTGGCCTAAACTTGTGACTTTGTCTTGGTCCCACGCGACAAGATACTCAAAGTTGATGCTTAGCTCCTCTTGGAGTTATTCTACCTAAAACTTTAAAAACTCATATCTCTGGTTTACTTATTGGATTTTTGTCATTTTGTGTTGTTTTATATCTATATCTATATCCATATATGCCCATATTGGATTTCTTGGGGGAGATGAGACTATACCAGATGACTACAAGTAGACGTGGCAGCGGGGCCTGAACAGAACAAACCAAACCCCAAAATCACAAAAACAAAGTGATGTAAGGGAAGCAGAAAGAGGAGAGGAGGAAGGGGAAAGAAACAGTTGGAACATCATAAATCAGGAATAAACTATTCATCAACTTCACCTCCATGGAACTACAAGAAAGTCACTTCAAGCTGCTAAATAAAGGACTAACATTCTGTCCTGAAACAAAAATGGATCTCGCAACGGACAAGATTTACCTATATAAATTCTTGAGAAAACTCAAACTAAGAAAACATTTTGTACAGAAACCAAACAAGCAAAAGAAAGGAGAAATCCAGGAAATATACATCATCACCACCAAAGACATAGTACTCCTGAGATACCTATTGAATTTAGAACTAGAATCAGAAAGTAGTAATAAACAAGCATATACAGAGGGTCTCTTGAAGCTGGAATACTGTGAACGGTTGGGGATTCTGACAGACAGGACAATGGGGAGCAGATGCAGATCCAAATCAAAATTCTGTCTAGATCTATTTCAAGAGCTCATGGTTGAGGATCTGAACAGAATATCCCATAAAGAATGAAAGAGAGGCAAGGATAGCACCAGAAGTAATTTTGACAAGGGAAGATTGGGTGGCCCTAATGACCTCCAATGAAGGCTTCCGACAAAGGAGGTAATATCAAGGGAGCAAAAACACAACTGAATGACAAAGAGCATTATGAAAAGTTGTCTGGAGATCCAATTGATAGGCATGGAAAGACCCTTTTGGATGATGATGAAGAAGCTTGTTTAAAAAACAGACCACCCAGTTACTCTGAGTATCTACTTATTACTGAAGGTGCACAAGAATATCGAAATTCCACCTGGCAGGCCGATTGTGAGAACTATAGGCTCGCTTCTGGGAAATACCTCAAGGTTATTTGATATCGTTCTCTGCCCCTACTTTTTTAACCTTCCATCGTATCTGAGGGATTCAATGAACTTCCTGGATAGAATCAATGGTATCCCATGAACATCCTACTTCCTGATGGCCACGGTAGTTGTTGTATCATTGTAAACATCAATTTACCACTCGAATGGCCTAAAAGCTTGTAAGTACTTCCTCAGATCATGATCAGTCAGTCTAATGGAACACCCAGCTATGCTGATGCAAATGATGGATTTCTGCCTTAAGAATAAAGTTTTTTTTTAATTTGATGACAGTTATTTCCTGTAGAAGCAAGGTACCACAATGGGAACATCCTTCGTGCCCACTAACGCAAACCTAACAATGGGTTGGTGGGAGGCAGAAACTGAATAGAACATTAAAAGAATGGAACAAGTCATATTATATGTTCATTTCATAGATGAACCGTTATTGATATGTGAAGTCAAGAAGTAGGATCTTAATAATTTTATAAAGCCCTTATATGAGAATCCACAAAAATTCCACAATTCATAAATGAAATCAGTGAAAAAGAAATAAACTATTTAGACATAGAAGAATACATCATCAATGATAACATCTGCATGAAGATTTACAGAAAACCCACAAGCTGCAACAGTATACTCCATGCGAATAGTGGGCATCCACCGGGGTTAAAATTCAGTGTTCCATATGGAGAATTTCCCAGGACAAGGCGCATTTGCTCTGAAGATGATGCATTTGACCACCAAGCTGCGGAAATGTGCAAGAGATTTAAAGATAGGGGATATCCTGAAAAGGTATAGAATGATGCCCTGAAAAGAGCAAAAAAGAAGAAAAGGGAAAATCTCTTAGTAGCAAAAAAGACAACTCCAAGAAGTTCATGAAATACAGAAAACATTAAATACATCATGTATTTCAATAATCTGAACTATGAGATGAAAGAACTTCTCAAACAAAATTGGAAAATCTGAAAGATGGATGAAACCCTGAATGAATTGCTACCAGAATATTCAAATATAACCTACAGGAGAACAGCATCATTGGGAGACCACCTCATAAGACGTTTCATGACTGTGTAAACCTGATAAAGTGAAAACCTAAAATTGGTTGTCAGGAATAAAGAAAGGCTTTTGGAAGTGTCAAAACCTGTATGGGCAAAATAAAACTAACTTTGAATGGACAAACAAAAGAAATAAAGGAATGGATTACTGGTGAAGTAACACATGTTGTTTTTGTGCTACATGGAAAGAACTATGTGGCAAGCACTGTGAATAAACTGAAGTTACTTATACTAAAGCATCTTCGTTCTATAAAGAACAAAGGTTTTACATACACATTGGGAGTTTCTTACTGGAAAATGAAATACCATAGATGTGAAATTTACGGTATACAACATGGTACAAGAAAAGCCAGAGGAAGTGCTAGAGAACTGACCCTGAGAAAAAAATGAATCAAAATGGATTATATTGTTAACCCCTTCCCTGCTCATGACGGAACCGTTCCGTCATGAGCCACGGTTGTCGTGTGCTCATGACGGAACGGTTCCGTCATGACAATCCTGCCGGCGGCCGCTCCGCCTGCGCGGCGCTGTTTCCCCGCCTGTGCGGGGCGACAACGCAAATGGGCGGAGTCATGACGGAACCGTTCCGTCATGAGCACAGCTCAACTGTGGCTCATGACGGAGCGGCTCCGTCATGAGCACAGGCCCGCCGCGCTGCCCCCCTGCCCCCCCCAGCGCTGCAGCGGAATGTCCGCAGCAGCGAAGGGGTTAATATCCGTGAATACAATGTCATTACACACGATGATGTAAGCAGGCCCGACCATGGCAATACCAATAAATGCAATGTTAATGCGTGTCCTAAAATGTGCTCGCATAACAGTGTCAACACCAGTAAAAAGAATGTCAATGTATGCCATGATCTACACATGCATAACAATGCCAATATCAGTAAAGACAATAACAATGTATGCTATGACAACTGTACCCACAATGCTGAGGATGTAGGTAAAAGTGATATCAATGACCGCTTTGGTAATTTTACTAATTTTAAAGAACTTATATAATTGCTGTTGGATTTACCCAAAGTGACCTTCCCGTCAGAGATGCGTGGTCAGACAGGCCCTGCGACTAAAACCCAAGCCTACCGACACTTAACTGATAAACGTGAACCCAGGTAAAAACCCTGATCAATCCCACAGATAGGCAGTAACACCACAAACAGGTCAGAGGAAGATAGATGCCACTTACGGTAAATGAGGCTCCCCAAGGTCGAGAGCCTCCTGTATTCTCTTATCAGATGGTGGTACTTGTTGTCTATGTCTATGACTAGGCCAAGTATGCTTCTGTACAATGAGAGACTTTCTTCATACGCTACTCTGCCGATACTCTCCTGTCCACTGCATTTAATTAAACCAACTTGTTCCTGTTTTGCCAACGCCTCGTCTTTTAATTTGTAAGGTAAATTAATATCCAAACAACATTACTAAAGGCAACAGAACATCCTTGGGGTCAGAATCAGATGCAGAAATTCATGTCCATCTATAAAGCTTCTGTGGGGGCCTCTTATCTGAGCTGCTGTGTCAACGGGAGGAATTTGTGAGCTGCCCTGTGATCCCTGGCGCCTTCTGCCTGCCTGTGATCGTGTCTCCCTCCCGACGCCACGCTTGGAACACCAGCGGTCGCGGCCAGGAGGGGGACTACATTCCCCAGCAGCACCTGGGGCGGGGCGGAAGTGCACGCCCACCGGACGCGCCTGGAAGCGCTTTAAAATCGAGCCCACCCTCGGTGGAGCGGGGGCCTCTTATCTGAGCTGCTGTGTCAATGGGAGGAATTTGTGAGCTGCCCTGTGATCCCTGGCGCCTTTTGCCTGCCTGTGATCGTGTCTCCCTCCCGACGCCGCGCTTGGAACACCAGCGGTCGCGGCCAGGAGGGGGACTACATTCCCCAGCAGCACCTGGGGCGGGACGGAAGTGCACGCCCACCGGACGCGCCTGGAAGCGCTTTAAAATCGAGCCCACCCTCCGCGTCGCGGGACCGCGGGCGGCGCCGGGCTGAGCCCGGGCAGAGGGCAGGCCATCTGGGGCCGTCCGGGGCCAACGGAGGCCGGGTCGGGCCACGGATTTTGGCTCGCTTCACCCGGTGCTGGGACCTGCAGTAAGATAATACCCTTGTGTTCTATTGTTTACTGAAAAACTCTTACCATTGGTCATTGACTGTATTATGCATGTAGGTCCTATTGATATCACAGTTTCTAAAAGCATTTAAATAAGCTACAGGTGTTAAATAGACTGTGTTGTTACTGATATTTGGCCTGATTATGTCCAAACTTAGGTCCTCAAAATTAGTGTCTACAAATGAAATGAAGACACTGGATAACTACCTTGTTAAGGTTGTCAGCAAGATTAACAAGGACAGGAGATTATCACTAACCAGGGCTAGCCCAGAAGTGTCACCTACAAGGGTAGGCACGTCTACCACATTGTCGCCTAAAAATGGCCCAGCCAACTCTGGTAATGCTGATACCAATAACGACGTATCTATGGATCAGCGGGAAATGTTATCTCAGTCTATTTTAAGCCAGAGCCCGACATCTCCCCTAAGGCTCGCATCAACCCAGTACGGAGAATGGTGCGTGCATGTAGGAAGGTTTCTGTCAAGAGGGCGGTGGGCCGGAAAATCAAAAAGGCAGGCACAACATCGGACAGTAAGGGAGATGCCCCTGAACCCATAGATAACGCCGAGGGTAATATCCTGCACCCACCCCAGATTGAACTTTTGACAACTATTTTTGAGTCTAAATTAGAGGTACTGATCAGACCCTTGGTGGCAAAGTTAGAATTAGTGGCCCAAAAGGTCACTAGACTGGAAGGTATTCTACACTCCTACATGACACAGCCCTTTAACGGGTTGAGTCCCCAACCAGGCCTAATGGGTGTTACGGGTATTAGTTCAGAGGATCAGGTAGCACATGTACCAGCTAGCACTAGGGTTAGTGGTACTGGGCCCATTGCCCAGGTTCCCTCAGTTATTAACACATCGAATACCATACCTATGAATATATCAACAGCGGGGAATGTAAAAGCACACACATTAGCACAATCACAATCTGCACAAAAAAATATCCAGAATAATGTAGCTGGGAGAGAACTTGTCGGAAGAAATAGTCTTAGGAGAAATAACTTTGTCAACCTCCCACCGGAGTGTGGTCCTTACACCGTTGTACTAACAAAGGTCCCGGAGATCGATTCCTGTCGGCCTGACTCCAGGCTAGAAACCTATGTCTCCCTAAAAAACAAAACGCTTGCCTGTCTGAATAGGAATTGTGGTTTTCTGTGTGCTCTTGCTAAAGATATATTATTTATCTGTAGAGTGAGTTGGATTGGCAATGGCAGAAAAAATCTAAAAGGGGATTGTATTATTATAAACTTTAAATACCCACAACATGCGGCAACAGTCCTCCTTAGAGCTGCCTCTTTACCAATCTTGGAAAATTCGTTAAGTGTTAGACCCCTTGGTTTCTTCTATAACCATTTGGATAATACCCAACATCGATTGTCTGTTCAGCAAAGGCACCCTGTAAATGGCCTTGGAAGGGGGTTAGTTGGGCATGTCATGAATGTACTTGTGAATACACCTCCTCATCAAAACATTGGGGACATATATTGTCAACAGTTATCTAATAGGCAGTTGGAAAACACCTTACCCCTTCAAAATCGTTGTACTGTCTTATCATCGTTGGAGGAAAATGATTGACTCCCTGTTGCTCCGGAGAACTTCACTCAGTCAACAGTATCGTCCCTTAAAATTGCTACATGGAACATTGCTGGTATAAAGAACAAAAGTGGGGTTGCTGAATGGCTAACGTTTTTAAAATCCTTTGATATCATTGCCCTGCAAGAAACATGGGACCATACGAACAGTTTCTCTTTGGATGGCTATAGCCATTTTTGCAACCCAGCAATTAGAATTGTGGCAGGTAGACCTAAGGGGGGCCTGCTAAGTCTATTTAATTTGGACATTAAAGGAACATTAACCCAGTGCTTCTCGGGTTCGGAAAACTGTTTGATTGTTGAACTTTCAACTCTAGACAAGGCCAAAATTCTTTTTGTTAATTTTTATAACTCGCATGCGAATGAATGTACCAGCCAAAACCTGGAAGTATTAGAAACATTTTTGTCAGTCTATAGTGTTAATGTAAGTACTTTTGAATTAATAGTACTAGGGGACTTTAATATACACCCATGTACCCTTCCCTGTATTAGTCAGGATGATGAAGGCCCCTCCCTCTCCTCGCCCGTGCATTTGGAACATACTAGAAGTGGGGAGCATCTTGAAATTTTTCTTGCAAGATGGAATTTGTATGAATCAGGTTGTGGGGCGGGGAAAAATAGATCCCCTACGTTTAAGGGTAAAGACACGGGCACCATTATAGATTATATTTTTGTGTCTTCTTTTTTGTTGAATAATGTGTTAAATTATTATACAGAGGTATCAGTTTTTAGTGATCACAATCCCGTTTTACTTGTAGTGAGGCAATCAGACCTAATCTCCTTAAATACACTAAAAACCAGAGGGGGTGCAAACCTAATGGTAAAAGATCAGAATCGTAGGCTGAAATGGACAAAAATTGTCCCGGAAATTTTTCTTAAAGAGGTTCTGTCAAAAGTAGAGGATGAAGTTACACTATGTTTAGAGACTAGCACACAACCCAACAATGTCTTAATGGCTTTCGACAATATCTGTATGGAAATTAATCGTGGTCTCCAGAATAAATCTGGTCAGAAGCATTTAGTGGGCAAAAGGTGGTTTGATAAGGATTGCTCAAAAGCACATGGAATACTACTAAAAATTCGAGCAGAGATACTCAGCGCAAGGACTGTGTATAAAAAAACCATTTTAGAAAGAAAGAGGGTTTTGAAAGAGAATGCACTGGCTCAACTCCTTGAACCAGAAACCCTAAAAAACAGTAGCCTCTTCTGGAAAATAATAAATCAGCCACTCTTTTCGGATGAGACAAACACCCCCCTGGAGGCAAATATCCCAGATGAGGGTTGGATTAAACATTTTAGTCAGATATACCAAGAAACTAATAGTGTGACCGACTTTGATGGTATTTTAGAAGTTGATGTAGGGGAACTTTGCACTGTTGATGCCGCAGGCACCTTTGAGGTAGCAGACATAGAAAGGGCTATAGACCTAACCCTGAAAAATAAAGCTCCAGGCCCGGATGGCGTTCCAGGGGACGTTTTTAAAAGCGCACCGAAATTTTGGTCTAAAGTCTTATGTAATGTTTTTATTGCTCTCCCAAATGCCACAATTCCAGATTCCTGGAAAAAATCCATTATCATACCGGTCTTTAAAAAGGGTAACAGGCAAGACCCATCCTGTTACAGACCTATTTCACTGATTGACACCTCGGTGAAAATATTGGGCCGGGTTATTTTAACAAAACTGAATGATTGGCTTATAGAGAAAGGGGTCCTGTCAAACGTTCAGTACGGTTTTAGACCAAAAAGGAGTACAATAGACCAAGGGCTTAATCTGCACCTATTAGTTGAAAAATATACGAGGGCTAAAGAGGGGTTCTTGTATCTGGGGTTCATGGACCTCTCGTCAGCTTTTGACCTTGTAAATCGTTCCAAACTATGGAAAATTTTATTTGATATTGGTTTGGACAGGGCCCTTGTTAGCCTTTTAGTAGACTTACATAATGATCTAACAGCCTCAGTTAGAGTAACCCCGGAGGGGCGTTGCACGAGTCATTTTAAGTCAGAAAGGGGAGTTAGGCAGGGGTGTATTATGGCACCCCTCCTATTTACTGTTTACATAAATGCCCTGGAACCTACCCTAAAAGATGCAACTCTTGACATCCCACGTGAAGGAGATCTTGGAATTCCAGTTCTCCTATACGCTGATGATGCCGTCTTGCTTTCACGTACAGGGGTGGGTCTCCAAAGATTATTGGATGCATTTGAGAATTTTATGGGTTCTTTGGACCTTAAGATTAACGCTAAAAAATCTCAAATTATGATAATGGGAAAGAGTAAAAATAGCAAGCTCTCTAAGATATTCACTTGTGGGAAGCAAGAGCTGTGTAGAGTAGCCACGTTTCCCTATCTGGGGATCACATTTGATGAAAGAGGCACTTGGGGTCCCCAGATAAAAAATAGAAATATTGCCCTTGCTAGATCATCCACTGCCCTCCAGGGATTTAGTAAAAAATTAGGAGCTAGGCCAATAGTATCAATAATAAAAATCTACAAGGCGAAATGTCTTGCTGTCGCTAAATACGGAAGTGCGATTTGGGGTAACTGTCAGACGGAAAGTATACAGACCACTGAGAATAAATTTTTAAGATCTGTACTCTCTGTACCGCAGTCTTCTGCAACATATATTGTTCATACAGAACTTGGAGTAGGATATATTTCAGATCTGATCAAAGTAGCCCCTGTTCTGGCCTGGATAAAGATCTGGCTGAACAAGGAAATCCCCCTTAATCATATTATTTTAAAAGATTGTTTGCAGTTGGACAGAGCAAATAAAATTCCGTGGTTAACTTATATCAAAAATTGCTTGGTTAAGGTAGGGAGATCTGAACTTTTTTCTTCCCCGGAATTGATAACTGCTAAAGATATTGGTCTGATAAAGGGGATGATGGGAGAGTTGCTAAGTGCAGAAAGGGAACAAGTAGAACTCAAGAAACCATCAGTCCGACTTAGTATTATCTTGAACACTTGTGTGGGCCCTGAATTATATTTAACCATTGTAAACCAACCTTTTCATTGTTTTCTTTTAACCCGCTTTCGGTTTAACATGATCCATTTAACCCTGGGACATTTTCCTACCTGGTGCACCCCTGAAAATGCTATGCCGTGTAAATGTGACAATTTTTCGATCCAGAACACAATGCACTTTTTCATGTTGTGCGACCACTACACGGCACCTAGGAAGAAATATTTGATCCCAATTCTAAAAGAGGCAGGGTTTATACAGGTTAAACCTGCAATTCTGTACTTACAGCTTTTACAGACCCCCAGGATTATGTTTCATGTCGCTTGTTTTCTAGTGGGGGCTGTTAGGATTAAGAAAAGGATGTTGTTTAATAATCATACAAATATGGTTTTATAATGGTTAAACTGCAAATATTGTCCATAGGAATTGGCCTCACCCGGAATTGATGCATATAAATGTAATATATAAGTGATGTTAATAGAATGTTTTATTTTACTGACCTCTTTTTAAACATTTTAATATTTGAATTTTTTAGGAAATGATGATTGTATGCAATGGTGTTGTAGTGTCTTCATGTCTTTTTATGATATTTATTTATCGAAATAAAAGTATTTTGACTGACTGACTGGCTTCTGTGTGGTAAGATATGGCACTTCAGACATTTTAATGAATAGTATGAGGACTCTGAGTTTTAGACATAAGAATGTTTCTTTTTTATGACTCATATTTCAGCTAGAGGTAAAAGGCTTGTCTTCTAGAATGTTGAATCAGGATTTCTTTTTTTGCAATACTGATGTCTTCAGGTCACAGATGAGGGAGAAATCTGTTTTTTGTATAAATGATGAGTAGAAGAATGTTAGGCACATGTGATTGAGAAGTATTATATGCATCATACACCTTATTGTAGCACTTTATAAAACCAGGCATTTAAACTTTAAAATGCAGATATTGTATATTTCTGAATTAGGCTTTGATGATAATTTTTATGTATATTGTAGGTATCTATATGGAATGGGCATCTATAATTTACTGTGAGAATAGGTACTTTGCACTTTATGATTGCATCTGGATAGTTTTGTACTTCATCTGAGATGCTTTTTCAGGTGCATTTTATAAAACTAGGCAATTGCACTTTATAATGCAAATATTGCACATTTCAGAACTGCCACCTTATGATAAATGCAATGTACATCATAGACATTTAAGTGGAACAATCACTTGCAACTTATTGTGAGAAGAGGGACTTTGCACTTTATGATTGCATTTGAAAAATCTAGTACCAGTCCAGTAATGACCCGAGTGTCAAAATGTAACATAGTTACTCACATTTTCAGAATGGAATAATTAATGCCTTTGGGAGACTCTCCAAATTTAATTGACAACAGGGGAAATGTATAGAAAGACGCTTGGTTCTTTACAATTGTATTTGGAAAACATTTGGAAAACATTTGCATCTATTTTGCACTACCTGGGACTGAATGAAGAAAGAGGAAATGGGTATGAGTACTTCACTGTGAAAAATGGCATGTTGTACTTTATAAGTGCATTTGAAATATTAAAAGAGAATCATCTTATACCCCAGATAAACAGGTACTCACATTCTAAAACAAGCCAATGCTTGGGAGATATTCTGTTAACAGAGTCAGAACTTTAGAATGAAGTGGATTTCTCAAAGATACATGAAATAAATTTAATTGGGGTCAATGTAACCCCTCTATGACACTATAATTGAGGATATATATTCATTTTCTCCTTAGTGGAAAGCGGTAAGAGAACACGATGATGTAACATGCACTGTTGAAAAACCAGGTACTTCACCCAAGAATATTGTGAACTGTAATGTTAAGTCTGTTCGCAGCTCAAGAAGACATGAGGAGTGTAGAACTATGTATTTTACCTAAGAAATTGTAAATTCCAATATTAAGTCTGCCCTCATTTTTAATATTTAATGTCTACGCTGTCTTTTTAACATCAAAGTTAAAACTGCGACTTCAAAATGGAGTATGATGTGAGACAGCAAAAAATGGCACTGAGCAGTAAAGTTGTTCTTAAATTAGGTGGTGGCAAACGGGTTTTGTCCCTTTAAATGTACACTCTGCAGAAGAAAACTCTGGGACACAGTAGAAGACTACTGCTGAAACGCGTCGGTCATGTTTGCACTGTTGTACTTTATGGATGAATATAAAATAAAAAGAATTACGCAATAGAAAGCTGTTCTGCTTACTTCTTTCGCGAGAGTGTAATGAGAGCGGCTGCTTGAGAGGCTGCGGGTGTGGGAGAAAGTGTTCGACGGAATACACATATATATATGTATATATTTTCACTGAAAAAAACAAAGGTTAAATTAACGTTATAGTTAGGAGAAATGTTCAGTAACAACGTGACATTTTAAACAAAAATATACAGACATTCACAAGTTATTGTTGTAGTTACCTCAAGTAACTATAACTCGTGCCTCAGTTTTCTCATCAATAATTTCATTGCAAATGTTGCAATGATATTATGAATGATGTCATCGAAGACGTCCTGAGGGTCATAATATGTGGGGTAACTAGCAGTGCATAGCGAAGGCACGAGTTATAGTTACCTTAGGACATAAGTTATAGTTACTTGAGATAACTATAACGGGTACATTTCTGTGTTTTTTGTAGGTTAAAAGTGAGACTCCGGCAGATTAAAAGTGCAGCAGGGGTATTGTTAAATATGCCCTTCTGTTTGATAACTTACATGAAGATAAGTGAATTTTCAAGAGTATGTGAACAAATGCCTTATACGTGAAAAGAAGGACGTGAACTAGTATATAATGATTTCTGAAATCGCTTTACCTGAGGTGAGGGTACTGTGGTGCAGTTATATGTAACATAATTCGTACACACTGATTGTAATCACATCCCCATACGTACTGTGTTTTATAAAGGCTATGAAACCCAAAAGCAAGAAAATAAATTGAGCTTTATGTAAACATTCTTCTAGCTCGGTAGCAGGAAAACTCTGGCTGCCTCAGCAGAGGGTTCCTTTCAGTTCCGATGCGGCTGGCAATGGTAGGTACTGACACCTTCAGATTTTGTGAGATCCATGGAAGCGCAGTGGATCAATTGAGTTGCTCAAAGCAACAGAACTCTCCGAATGAAACTGGAGGCAAAAAATAGGATTTACTGTTGGGGGTCGAACCTGAAATTACTGATTCTACATGTAATTCTTATATTCTATTTGGTCCATCAAGTTCCCAATTTACTTCTCTAGAAATCCTACACACTCCAGAGTTACCAGGGCCTCTGGTACTGTTAATTCCTGAGAGCAGAGTTAATGGCCACATATTTCAGAACCTAGTAATGAAGCCCTGACTGTGAAACTGACAAGTGCATTATAGACCCTATAGTTGCCTCATGAGAGTGGACCTTCAGGGTGGCCTTGAGTGAGAAATCACACATTTAGGGAAATATATTTGCAGCATGAGTAATTCTCACCAACCTCAGCATCCTCACATACAGACTAACCTCTGAACTCGCAAAAGCAACTTGGAGCACCATGATCTACTTGTACAGTTACAGCTGATCACAGAGCGCCAATTGGCCCTTGTCTGAGATCAAATTGGCAAGGTGATTGGAATGTTCACTGGATCAGGACACTGGCACTTGTGCTTATATCTTAAGGGCAATCAGAACTGCAAAATCAAGCATTGGAGGCTTTGATTTGGTATCAAAGCCTAAGATGGGCAAAACAAAAAATGAAATCACCAAAGATACTGGCTTAAAGAATATTTTTTTACCACAATTGTTTGATACCACTCTACTCAGTATGCAATATCTAATTTCACTCATGCGCTACATGACCAGGGTGGTAGAGCAGAAAAAGAGGGCTGCTTTTGCTTTATTGCAACACAAATGACAATAAATCCTACTTCAAGACTTATACTCCCCTATCTGCTATCGCCTGTTCCACAGTGCATAAACACATGACTAAATATCACAGTGGTGCTTGTCAAAGCAGGGTGTCTCTTCCAGTCATGAGGACGCTCCAACCGACATTCTCCGCAGCATCTACTGTGCTCCATGATCCTAACTGGGCATTTTCTTGACTGCTCCTGTTTCTCAAAGCTGCCCATGATTTTCTAAGCTTGGAGTAGGCTTTAACATGGCCCAGTATCCTGTGTGGGTTATGGGATTCCTAAAACAATGCAGCTTCTCCTTCACAGTGTCCCATGAGTCAAAATCCTTCACTGCTTCAAGAGCCTATGGGCATCTATCTCCAACCACCTCAAATAAAACACTTTGTCAACTAATGGGGCAATGGACTCTGTAAAGGCATTTCACTTCCTGCACATTCTCAAGCTTATATTTCTCTACAGCAGGTCCAACCATTGCGGGCTGATGCTAGGATGCGTCTCTACATCCTTTGAGGAATCTTTGATTCACAATTGTGGGTTGTAGCTCGCTACTTATGCCCAGTGGTCTCTCAATACTTGGTGCTAACTCACCCTAGATCCTTTTGAGCACACACTGCTGTCAATCAGCATTAGTTCATCTGTCTGACCTGCAGCCTGTCTCCAGTCAGCAGCCAGCGGCTTATTGATGCAATAGCACTTACAAGGATTCTGGAGGCCACCCAGGGGCATACGTCACTGGAGTCTCGACAGTAATAAGACCTGGATCACATCTGGTATAACTGTAAGTGAGTTCATTAAGATAAATACAAGACTTATCAGGAGCGCCAAGAAGCAGGTACTTCCAAAAGCGAACAGTCTTCATGCCTGCGCCACTTTTCATTTCCCTCACACATCTTTCAACCTGCATTCCACCATTCTAATAACTGCTATCACACACTCCACTGACAGGCACATTATCAAGCTCAGGTGCATGCCATCCAAACCACCGATATCACCAGTGAAAACTGCAGTTCGCACTGCACTTCGCCACTCCCGGAATTTTTAAGAGTTTTTTTGTAACTTCGCGGAGTTCCGCGTAGCAAAACTCCATAAACTACGCCCAGGCCTGCTATTTCCCTGAGGTGACTGATTCTGCTTCATCTTTGTTAGTGATCAATGCTACTGCAAGGATTGCGCTTTTATTTACATTTGGTAGTACAGCTGTAGAGAACCCAGCTGAGTTTCCAGAACTACTCTTTATGAGAAGTTCATCTCTTACTCACTATTCTCCAGATGAACTCTTTAAGGGTTCTGTTTTAGAACAAGTCCCTTAGTTAGCTTGTTTGGTTTATTTATGGATCACTATGTAATTTTTCCTATTGACGATTTCTAACTAAATTTATTTTATATTTCTGTAAATTTACTATTCTGAATACAGATATTTATAGATTCTAATTTTATGATAAATAAAGGTTCAAAACTTCACCAACCTCTCATTATTGACTAATCACCAAAATCTAAATGTCATTGATGTGTTGATTATTTTGAAAGAGTTCTAAATCGCCTACGTTGGAAAAGGTCCCTTGTCCTCACCTGAGCAGCAAGGATTCTCCACAGCGAGATTTGTAAGTGGGTGTATATAAGGATTGAACCATCTTGGTGAGTCCTTGGGCTCTCATAGAGGCGTCCTCATACATTAAGAATCATCTCCACTGCACGCAAAATCTGCAGGCCAGAAACATGTAATGCTTTACCTTAAGGCAGGCAGGCAGGCAGCTGGTATATATATTTATCTTGTTATTTTGTGAAAAGCAGTGCTAAGCAAAATGCAAGCCTAAGTTGCACAAAAATACAAGCTGCCAACTAACCCATAATTTGAAAAGCACATCCCAAACAAAAAAACCTGAGGAAAATCAGCAGAAAAAACAGCACATGCATTTTTAGGTCTCACCTAGCATTGCAACGCGCATGCGCTGATCGCTCTGCGAGACATATTGGGGTTGAGTAGATTTTACAAAGGGACTTGAAGCCCTGCCCCTCATTTTCATTGGGTCGCGTCAGTGTTTATGGTAAACGTCGGCATTCCATTGAAAAGGAGGCTACTTGGTTACCGCCCTTTCTCCTTTTCGTCCAGCCCATCCGGACTGGATTGTCTGCTTCACGGCTGTCGTGAAGCACTTTATTATCTTTTGGAGGCGTGTACTGCCAGATCATGTTTCATGTGAGCTCATTGCAGGCATGCACAAAACGCATGGCGCGCTTTAAGTTTCCTAGTTACGGCTAGCCAGGAGTTTTGCTGCCGTAATTCTTGTTTTATTTCCATTCGTCTTATAAGGCTTGTTTCAGAACAGATTTGTTGAATAAATATCGACTTTCGATACCAGTTAATCTGTAATTAAGTGCGGTTTCGGCAGCAGAAAGCAACAGCAGGAAAACAATAATATGTGTCATCTTTCTTCTGATTTCCGTGACATGTGATGTGTTATCAGCCCGGACTCATCGCTCCCAGAGGGCAGCTTTTAAAAACCAGGCAATGTGTAAAAATCACGTAAACAGTTTCCGGCTGGGATCAGGGGTCGAGCTGGTGCCAACCGGTGGAAATCCCTGAAATGCCGCTTATCAAATGAAATTGTATTTTTGACGCGGGGTTCTGCTGCGAAATAAATTATATTTTTTGATTTATTTGGTTTTGCAGTGAAATGAATCCAGATCGGAGGATTAAAATGAATTGTAAAGGCTAAAATGATTTTGTTTTCCGGTCGGACCCGATGTTGGTTTTAGGGGTACCCCGCCCCTTCCTCTGCAGCCTGAGTATATAGGTGGTACTATAAAATAAACGGAATTCTTGTTTTCCCTTCCGTAAAATAAAAGAGAAGAGTTTTCTACAATTCCTGCGTGGTGGGGGCGGTTGATATTTTTCGCGTCTAAGATCCGCTGTTCCGCCCCAAGCCCTACCTCCTTGTTCTCAGCGATGATAAATATACTGAGGCTTCAAGGCACTGCTTCACCCCCTCTCTAAGCTCTATTGTGATGATGAGACATGTGTTGAGGCTTCAAAGCGCTGTCCGCACCCTCCCCCCGAAGCTCTCAGCAATGAAACATATACTGATGCTTCAATGCGCTGTCCCCACCAGCTCTAAATGATGAAACATCTACTGAGGCTTCAAGAAGCTGCTTCGCCCCCTCCCTAAGATCTCTTGTGATGATGAGACATGTGCCGAGGTTTCAAGGCGCTGTAGTGGTGTGTCCCACTGAAGCTCCCTTGCGGTGCTGCTGTGCTCTGTGTCACACAAAGGGACCGAGATCCTGCACAGAAACATGCCCTCCTCAGCACCGCCCCATCCTAACCGTGGCCTCTTTGGGCAGATACACATTTATTCAGCCTTTTCACAGATTTTTAACCCAGAAGCAGATGGTATCGTTTGTGCTGAATGTGCTTCGTGTTTCGGTGCTCGTGCTTTGAAGTGGTGTCACCCCTCTCCCCATAGCCACCGCCCCTCCCCCCCCCACGGTACCTCTGTGATATTTATCCCAGTTTGACTAAGTGAACCATCGGAGGGCCAGACGCGGATATCCACGGATTACTGCTTATATCACTGGCTGCCTGTTGCGAAGACACCCACCTGAACTCCGGTTTGTTCCTTCGTTGAGCTACCTGTTCCCAACTCCCTCTGAAGCCCACCGAGGCAACAAGAAAAAAAGAACTTGTAACCCAAATGGACCCCCGAGGGGGAAGGGGGGAAGTGGATGAGAGAGAAAAAGAAGACAAACACTGGACTTGCGTCTTGGCCTTCTTCGGAACTTTCTTCGGAAAAGGGTTGACGCTTGTTTTTGGGTATATGCCACTGGAGGCTGCACTCTCTGGATATATAAGTCACGGAAGCCTGTCACAATCCTTGTTATCTATGTTACACACAAAAAAAATGTACATAAGTTAGATATTCACAACCCAAACCTACAGCACATTGCTTAACTGCTAACGTGCGTATAACGCGTACCATGTGACTAGGTTCTTTCTCTCTGTAGTGGTTTTTGCCTTGGTTTTTTCAATGATGCGATAATCCGTCTTCTTATACATTAAACAATAATCACATACAGTACAAAACGTAATTATCCCAGAAAGACTGTTCATGTATCCTTTGATACAAACAATGCGATTAATCTTAAACTCAAAGATATCACCAATGGTAGCATACGATTTATAATCAATTACAATTCTTGATTATTCTTAATTCAACCAGATTCACAATGGTTCCAGGTTGTTCGCCCTTTTGTGTGTTAACCAAGTTATATTGCAAATAATGTTCTGCGGTAAAAATGTCCACTGTTCTGAATATAGTTTTTATAGTTCAGCTGCAATCCTTTCCATTAAATATTCTCAAATCTGACAAGACGATCGTTGCACTCTAACATTCCTCAGACACGTTTAATCTGAAGAGATGACTTCCTTGGAATTAAGCGCGTCGACTTGACTGTCTTTCTAGTAAGAGAGAGAAGAATCTCTTACCTTGTCATTGTATTTACCCAAGAGAAGAGTCAGAGCTGCGTAGCGATGATTTGTTGTCTCGTTTCCTAGGTGACCGGTGAGTCGGTGACGAGCCCGGAAGAAGCAGGAGAGGAGTGCTCCCAAGCGGAAGACGATCCAGCCGGACCGCATTCGAGGAGGCTCCCGAGGAAACTGGAAGCGCCGCTGACAGGAACCAGGGGAAGACCGAAGCTGGCATTCAGGACAGAGTCAGGTAAGTGCTGCAACGAGAAGCGAAGCAGCGAGGGCCAGCGGGTAGGGGTTTAAATAGCGCAGGTAGGCGGGGTGCGAAGGCTCTCGAAGGAAACGTGTCCTGGGTGTGCCCATGCAGGAAGCGTCTGTCGTTTACACGTGCTGCCAAGAAATACTGTTGGCACGTGCATAACGAGTTGGACTTTTCTTACGGTTGACACGTGTATAATGTGAACGTGTGGAGCCTCATGCCAATCTTTACACGTTTAAAGCTGCAACAACCATTGATACCTACAAATAAAAATACTAAACAGAGTTTGACAAACTTATTTACATTACAGCTTGCCTTTTAACAAGTAATCATCAGAATGCGACCTGCATATGAGTCTTGGTTCAAGTTTTCATAACAGTTCTTCCCCCCAAAGGTCGTCTAACTGGGCGGGGTTTGTCCGGGTGCAAGGCATGAAAGGACCGAATGAGACGTGGGGCATTAACATTTGTTTCAGGTTCCCAAGATCTTTCAGTCTCATCATAACCTTTCCAATCAATCAAATAATGTAAACGGCCATTAATACGTTTTGAGTCCACAATACGACTGACCTCATATTCTTCATGATCCCTCACAATCACTGGAGGAGGGGGATTATCCTGAAGGGTAGCAGGATTAAATGGTTTGAGCAGGGAAACATGAAACACTGGGTGGATACAGAAGTCTTTTGGTAAGGTTAGTCTTATAGATACAGGGTTCAACATTTTCTCAATTGGATATGGTCCAATATATCTTGGCTCTAACTTTCTTGGACTATCCATTTGAATATTTTTGGTAGATAGCCAAACAAGATTTCCTTTCTGATAAGGTGGAGTTGGATTTCTATGTTTATCCGCAGTCATTTTCATTTTCATTTTGTGTTTTGCCAAATGTTGTTTTGCTATATCTTGTAATTTTCTCAATTGGTGCAAACGCTCAGTGACTGCTGGTACATCATCTTTTAAATCTGGGGAAATAGTTGGAAGAGACCGTGGATGTTTACCGGTAAGAAAATAAAACGGTGAACAACCTATGGCTGAATGATAACTATTGTTGTAAGAGAATTCAGCTAAGGGTAAAACCTCATCCCAACTAGCTGACATAGAGGATGTCAGACAGCGTAAAGTTTGTTCCAGATACTAATTTAATTTTTCAGTTTGGCCATCTGTCTGAGGGTGAAATGCTGAAGACAAAGCAATGTCTATTCCCAAATGTTTACATAAGTGTCTCCAAAATTTAGAAATAAATTGGGGGCCTCTGTCCGACACAATTTTACTGGGCAAGCCATGAAGCTTTACTATGTTAATAATAAAAATATCACTGAATTCACTTGCATTCGGCAATTTAGTTAAGGGAATGAAATGTCCCATTTTTGATAACTGGTCTACAACTACCAAAATAGTAGTGTAAGAATGTGAGTTTGGTAAATCTGTAATGAAATCGAGACTAATGGTGTGCCAGGAAGATGGAGGTATAGGCAATGGTTGTAAAAGTCCGGCAGGAGATTGGTGGTCAGCCTTTTGTCTAGCACAAACTGGGCACGACTTTACATAGTGCTGAATGTCTTTGGTAATGGTGTTCCACCAAAAATATCTCTGACATAACTCTAATGTCTTATGTATTCCTGGGTGACCTGCTAAACTAGAATAATGGTTCCAGTTTAGTACCTGTTGTCTTAAGTCCCCTGGTGGAACAAATAGTTTTTTGTTATGTAAAAAATAGCCTTCATGAATTGAATTTTTCTTTTGCGCAAGCCAATCTTGTTGATTTAACGCCTGAAAGCTCTGTTTTAATTGAGTTAAAAAGGTGTCTACTTGTGTGAATGCAACCACTTTTTCGGATGGTATTATGGTTTGAACCTTTAACTTTTCATCAGATTGTTTATCACAGACTAATCTAGAAAGTGTATCAGACAACAATTGTTTTTCCCCTGGTCGATAAGTGATAAGAAAATCAAATTCACTAAAAAATTGTAACCAGCGCATTTGTCTGGGGGTTAAGGCCTTAACAGTGGTAAAAAATTGTAGATTTGTATGGTCTGAAAATATTGTAATGGTATGCTTGGCTCCTAACAAATGGCGTCTCCATTCAGTAAATACAGCCTTGATTGCCAATAATTCTCTCTCAGCAATCGTATAGTTTTGCTCAGCTGGTAATAGTTTTCGTGAATAGAAGGCAATGGGATGCAAGCGGCCAGTGGTTTGATCTTTCTGCATTAAAACTCCTCCTAAAGCAGTTTGAGACGCATCTGCTTCCACAAAAAATGGTCTATCAGGATCTGGGTGGATCAAAAGTGGAGCAGACGTAAAGGCCTTTTTCAATTCAGTAAAAGCCTCTTCAGCTTCCGAAGTCCATTGAAATTTTGTTCCTTTCTTCAGTAAACGTGTGATAGGGCTAACTATATCAGAAAAGTTTGAAATAAAGCGTCGGTAAAAATTAGCAAACCCTAAAACTCGTTGTATCTCTTTTACTGACGATGGAGTGGGCCAATTTAAAATGGCTTCAACCTTCTTTCTGTCCATCGTAATTCCTTCTGGAGTAAGCCAATAACCCAGAAATTCTACTTTTTTGGAATAAAAAACACATTTTTCTAGTTTTACATACAAAGAGTTCTCTTGTAGTCTTTGTAAGACAGAACGAACATGATGAACATGTTCATCATCTGTTTTGGAAAAAATTAGTATATCGTCGATGTATACGATAACACATATGTCCAAAAAATCATGCAGTACCTCATTAATAAAGTACTGAAACGCAGCAGGAGCGTTACAAAGCCCGAAGGGCATGACAGTATATTCGTAAAGGCCAAATTTTGTGCGAAATGCGGTTTTCCACTCGTCACCCTCCTTTACGCGGACCAGATGATAAGCACCGCGTAAATCCAATTTCGTATAGATACTAGATCCTTTTACTTGATTCAACAGTACAGGAATCAAGGAGAGATGGTAACGATTTTTAATCGTGGCTTTGTTTACCGCACGATAGTCAATACACGCTCTTAAATCGCCAGATTTTTTAGACACGAAAAAGAGCGGCGAGGAGACAGGAGATGTGGAGTGTCGAATGAACCCTTTTTCTAGGAGTTCTTCTAAATATGTTTTAAGATATTCGTTTTCTGGCTCAGTTAAAGCGTAAATCCTACTACAAAGTAAGACTGCTCCTGGAATTAAGTCAATTCTGCAGTCATAAATTCTGTGAGGAGGCAACTGAGTTGCCTGGACTGGGTCAAAAACATCCGAAAAGTCTACATACTCACTGGGTATCTGAGGGACTATTGAGCCTACTGCTGAACAACTCAAAGGTATGATAGGATCTTGCAATTCCTGATAACAATGTGACCTACAATGTACTGAATCTAAAGTCACTGTTCTTTTGACCCAATCTATATGAGGATTGTGTCGTTCTAACCAAGGGATGCCAAGAATGACACCAAATGTTGGAGTGTCAATGAGATCAAACACAGTGTCTTCTGTGTGTCCGTTTTCAGCAATGATAGTTAGTGGTTTTGTGTGGAACTTAATTAACCCTGAAGATAAGGCTGACCCATCTACAGCTCTAACTATTTCCGGTTCTGCCTTTGGGATGCGAACTACACCTAATTTGTTTGCTAGCTCAAGATCAAAAAAGTTTCCAGTCGCTCCTGAGTCTATCATAACAGCTATGCAGTGTCTATGTTGGGTGGAAAGTATGAAAGTCATTCTAATAGTGAGATGTGTAGGTGTGTGGGTTACAACATTTGTAGCGTAATGTGAGTCCTTAAGGTCGTCCCTAAGACCTCGATAAAAAAGAGATACTCTTTTATCGTCTGGCCAATGTGTTTCAGATAATAATCTGTTAAAGGTGGTAACATAGGTGATGAGATCCTTAGAACCCTGACGGAGATTCAGTAACTCATTATCTGAGGCGTGAATAAATACATGCTTGGCAAATAACCTTGACATAGCTGTTTTGAAAGCATTTAGGTTGTGCAGTAAAGGGTCATTAGTATCAACTAAAGGCATAGCCCAGCTAGCTGCCACTCCTCCTAAATATGAGATAATGAAAGCTACTTTAGAAGTGTCTGAAGTAAAAATCTGTGGCTTACATAGAAAATGTAGTTGACATTGACTCATGAAAGTAGTGAAACGACTACAATCCCCTGTGAAACGTTCAGGATTGGCTAAAGGAACTGGGCTGGGTGAGACCACAGTAACTTGGAGGTTCTGATCAGTATTGATTCCAGTAGAAGGGACCGCATTAGAGACATTAGGATTGAACTTAGATGGAGAGATAAGGGGTTTACTTCCTACAGCACTTGGATCTCTCCAACTAGTAAACCCAATTTTGGTTCTGTCTAGCTCTAACCTAAGGGTCTGATTCTCTTGTCGTAATTCATGTATTTCTCCAGCTAATCTTCTAACCAAAGTAGTTAACTGGGAAGGGTCTAGTGTATCGGTTGCGTAATCCATTCTGCAGAATCAACTAAGGAACGGGTGTTAACGGCTTTGCTTAATGTTGCGAAGACACCCACCTGAACTCCGGTTTGTTCCTTCGTTGAGCTGCCTGTTCCCAACTCCCTCTGAAGCCCACCGAGGCAACAAGAAAAAAAGAACTTGTAACCCAAATGGACCCCCGAGGGGGAAGTGGATGAGAGAGAAAAAAAAGACAAACACTGGACTTGCGTCTTGGCCTTCTTCGGAACTTTCTTCGGAAAAGGGTTGACGCTTGTTTTTGGGTATATGCCACTGGAGGCTGCACTCTCTGGATATATAAGTAACGGAAGCCTGTCACAATCCTTGTTATCTATGTTACACACAAAGAAAATGTACATAAGTTAGATATTCACAACCCAAACCTACAGCACATTGCTTAACTGCTAACGTGCGTATAACGCGTACCATGTGACTAGGTTCTTTCTCTCTGTAGTGGTTTTTGCCTTGGTTTTTTCAATGATGCAATAATCCGTCTTCTTATACATTAAACAATAATCACATACAGTACAAAACGTAATTATCCCAGAAAGACTGTTCATGAATCCTTTGATACAAACAATGCGAATAATCTTAAACTCAAAGATATCACCAATGGTAGCATACGATTTATAATCAATTACAATTCTTGATTATTCTTAATTCAACCAGATTCACAATGGTTCCAAGTTGTTCGCCCTTTTGTGTGTTAACCAAGTTATATTGCAAATAATGTTCTGCGGGAAAAATGTCCACTGTTCTGAATATAGTTTTTATAGTTCAGCTGCAATCCTTTCCATTAAATATTCTCAAATCTGACAAGACGATCGTTGCACTCTAACATTCCTCAGACATGTTTAATCTGAAGAGATGACTTCCTTGGAATTAAGCGCGTCGACTTGACTGTCTTTCTAGTAAGAGAGAGAAGAATCTCTTACCTTGTCATTGTATTTACCCAAGAGAAGAGTCAGAGCTGCGTAGCGATGATTTGTTGTCTCGTTTCCTAGGTGACCGGTGACGAGCCCGGAAGAAGCAGGAGAGGAGCGCTCCCAAGCGGAAGACGATCCAGCCGGACCGCATTCGAGGAGGCTCCCGAGGAAACTGGAAGCGCCGCTGACAGGAACCAGGGGAAGACCGAAGCTGGCGTTCAGGACGGAGTCAGGTAAGTGCTGCAACGAGAAGCGAAGCAGCGAGGGCCAGCGGGTGGGGGTTTAAATAGCGCAGGTAGACGGGGTGCGAAGGCTCTCGAAGGAAACGTGTCCTGGGTGTGCCCATGCAGGAAGCGTCTGTCGTTTACACGTGCTGCCAAGAAATACTGTTGGCACGTGCATAACGAGTTGGACTTTTCTTACGGTTGACACGTGTATAATGTGAACGTGTGGAGCCTCATGCCAATCTTTACACGTTTAAAGCTGCAACAACCATTGATACCTACAAATAAAAATACTAAACAGAGTTTGACAAACTTATTTACATTACAGCTTGCCTTTTAACAAGTAATCATCAGAATGCGACCTGCATATGAGTCTTGGTTCAAGTTTTCATAACACTGCCGGCTTTAAAGACAGCCTCACCATGCAAGAGGTAGAAGAGCCTCGAGTGGACGGGGCCTGGCTGACCATCAGTTGGGGGGACACGGAGAGACGCCGAGACCCCCCCCGAAAAAAACAAATCCTTAGTTGTCCCAGGGAGGTCAGTGAACAATCCCTGTGAACTTTAGTGTGGAAGGAGCCCTCCTCGGACTGAACACGCGCTCTCTGCAGCCATTTCCGGCTCAGCTTCCCTTGCACCATGTGATCTCGGCCTCACCGTGTGACCGTGTGAGAGAAGGCGATATGGCAGGACACAGGGTGCGGCCATCTGTATCTACGATTCTACCTGCACCCCTTCCCTTCAGGCTCCTAGAGCTGGGACTCAGTGTGCTAGGCGCTGCCTCTGCCTATCAGACCCCAGAACCCAGGTCTCCCTGGTTGGGTAATTTTTATATTATTGTTCACGGCTGCATTTATTAATCTTATTATTACACCATATACTATATAATATACAATACATCATATATAATATACAATGTTATATATAATTGTTATTCTCATCTGTATTTTTCCGATTACCATCATCATCTGTATCACTATTATTGTTATCATCACCTTATTGCCCACGGCCGTGCACATGTGTGGCACGCGCCTATTGACACCCCAACAGCACCCGAATGTGCTCTGCCACCCCCGGGTGCTCGGCCGTCACCAATACCCTCGGCCTGAGGACCACTCCCGCACATCCGAAGGGGACAGCACAGACCCCCCAAAACACAGCTGGCCACCGCACCTCGCACACCGCTCCCCCAACCCCCCTCACCTCACACTGCAGGAGCAGCGCCTCTCTCATCTGTAACATTCCCAGGAGAATGTATGTTGCGGCGCTCTCCCCTCTGCAGCTGGGCGCCTAGGACCACGTTAATTCCGCCTTTGGCCCCCGCTTTCCTTACAATTGTCCAGCATGCCCCCATTAACTAACTCGCAGACCTACCCTGTGCATCCAACATCCCGAGACACCGTCCTCCCTCACGAGCATTACCCCTACCCCCTCTCGCCCCCCCTTGCCGTATTAAGTACCGACCATTAACCACCCCTATCCAAATTTCTGCTTATATGTTTCTACCCCTCCCCCCTTGCTATCCAGGGGCATTTAACCGCTCTTTATTATACTTCATCCCCTGCCCTCACCTTATATCTCACGCGTTGCAGCATGTTGTTGGCCTAAGCCCCCGTACCCATCACTCGCCTATGAATGGCACTTGATCCCCGCTGTGCCATTCCCCCTAACCTGCCAATTCACTGCGGATCCTGTGCAAATTTACAAGATATTTACGCTGATGAAAGCGAAATTGTCCCAGTAAAATGAGAAATAGCTTGTGGGATTAGGTACAGAATTCCTGATTCCACCAGTAATTCCTAGTTTTTTAAGGCTACACCTAATAAGACATAACAATTCTGCCTCCAGATCTAACTGATACCCCGGCTAAAGGTATATTGGTATATTTGCTGATGTGTTGTAAATGAATATGATGTTTCGAGAAAGAATGTACTATAGTACATATGCAATACAATAGATTTCGCAATTACAACAAAGTGAGCTATTGCTTCACGAAGGTAAAAAAAAAAACAATAACATTTTCAATGCCAATAGCTCAAAACAATGTAATTGCGAGACCTATTGCATTGTAAATGCTTGTTTAAATTCAGCAGCGTGTATGTCTCTATGCTAAGAAGACCACTTTTGAAATCATTTTCCTGCTACAGGAAGCCAGTCGTGTTCCTTCCAGACAGCTATCTGTGAAATATTTATGGATGAAACTTGGTCCGCTTTGATTGGCCCACTGGTGGAAAGACTGACCTCCACAGACAGGGTGCAGGGATTTAAAAAGAAACAATGTTCTTGTAACTGTAATTGTTGCTTGTCAGATCATTAGCCGTGATAATGAGGTGTGATGGATCCAGAATTTCGTGATTTTCTCATTATTTTTCGTGAAGATGTTGAATACATTTGGAAACACTTTAAATAAGTAAAATTCAATTCCAATTTACATTCTTATCGTGTGGAAACTGTTTCAGAATAATGAGTAACTGGTTATTGTTTTCAGAATACTAGCTAACGGGAAGATGCACCGCTACTGTCGCCTCACTTGTTACATTGACAAGTAGCTTTGATGCCTAGCGCAGCTCCACCCGAAAACACATTGGTAACTCTCAAGGACCTGAGAGCGAGGATATTTCACGGTTCTTTATTTAGCTGAGAGGCTTTACTGAACATCACTGTCCTATGAAATTAAATCAAATGAAATCGGGTGTTTGTTAAGTGCAACTACTCACCTGTATGGGTCTCAAGGCGCTGGGAGGTGTGGGGGGGGTTTCGCAGGTTCCAGTCCATCAAGGAGGGGGTCTGTCGAAGAGCCAGGTTTTGAGGTTTCTTGCAAAGATGTGGAGCGATGTTATCTGTCTGAGGTGAAGCGCAAGGTCGTTCCAGGCTCTGGCCGTGCGGAAGGAGAAGAAGCGGCCTCCCGATCTGGTCTTTCTGGTGCGCGGGTCCACGGCGTAGGAGAGCTGGGCTGATCGTGGGGTCCTTTGGGGTGCGTGGAATTCGGCTATTCAGGTATGCTGGTCTGGTGTCATGGAGGGCCTTGTGAGCATGGGTTAGCATCTTGAAGGTGACTCTAGCTTTGATGGGGAGCCAGTGGAGTGTGCACAGGTGCTGGGAGATGTGGCAGTGTCTTGGCAGGTTGAGGACTAGTCTTGTGGCGGCGTTTTGGATGTTCTGTAGCTTGCGGGTGAGGTTTTTGTTTATTCCAGCATAGAGTGCGTTGCCGTAGTCAAGCCTGCTGGTGACCAGGGCGTGAGTGATGGTCTTTCTGTGTTTGAGGGGGATCCATTTGAAGGTCTTACGTAGGAGGCGGAGGGTGTAGAATGAGGAGGACGAGATGGAGTTGATCTGGAGGTCCATTTTGAGCTCTGAGTCCAGGATGATTCACAGGTTGCGTGCGTGGTCCGTGGGGGTGGGTGGGCTTCTGAGGGTGGGGGGGGGGGGCACCAGGTGTCATTCCAGGCGTCTGGATTTGGGCCCATGATGAGTACTTCTGTTTTGTTGGTGTTTAGTTGTAGGCAGCTGTTTTTCATCCATTTGGCGACGGCTTCCATGCCTTCTCGAAAGTTGTGTCTGGCGGTGTTGGGTTCGTTGGATAGGGAGAGGATGAGTTGGGTGTCGTCTGCATATGACACAATGTTGAGTCCATAGGTTCTGACGATGGGGGCGAGCGGAGCCATGTAGACGTTGAAGAGCGTAGGGCTGAGGGAGGACCCCTGGGGGACTTCGCAGGTGGTAGGTGTAGGGTCCGAGAGGAAAGGGGGGAGTCTGACCCGCTGCGTTCTGCCAGAGAGGAAGGAGCGGATCCAGTCGAAGGCCTTGTCTGGGATCCCTGCATCATGGAGTCTGCGTATTAGGGTGCGGTGAGAGACTGTGTCAAACACCGCTGAGAGGTCAAAGAGGATGAGGGCTGCTGTTTCTCCTTTGTCCAGAAAGGTACGGATGTCGTCTGTTGCGGTGAGGAGGGCGGTTTCCGTACTCTGTTTTTTTCTGAAACTGGATTAGGAGGAGTCGAGGATGTTGTGCTCTTCGATGAATGTGGCGAGTTGGCTGTTGATGGCTTTCTCGATGCCTTTCGCTGGGAACGGGAGCAGGGAGATGGGTCGGTAGTTTGTTAGGTCAGTGGGGTCCGCTGAGGGTTTCTTCAGGAGGGGGTTGATCTCAGCATGTTTCCAGTCATCAGGGAACGAGGCGGTTGCCAGGGAGTGGTTGATGGTGTGGCAGAGCATGGGTGCGATGGTGTCGGCGGCTCTGTTGAAAATGTGGTGGGGGCAGGCGTCCGTGGGGGCCCCTGAGTGGATTGACTTCATCGTCTTCGGTGGTGAGGGCTGTCCAGTTGTCGATCTCTGGCTTCAGGGTGTTGGGGGTGGTTGGTGAGGGTTCAGTGTGTTGGTTGTCTTCGTCGAAGTTGTCGTAGATGCTCTTGATTTTGTGGTGGAAAAATGTGCTGAGTTTGTCGCAGAGGTCTTGTGAGGGAGGGATGTCGGTGGACTCGCTGGTGGGTTGGGCGAACTCCTTGATGATGTTGAAGAGTTCTTTGCTGTTGTGTGCATGAGTGGAGATTCTGTCTTCACTTGCTTTTTTCCTCGTTTTTCTAATGAGTTGGTGGGGGGCGTTGATGGCGGCTCTGAAGTTGTTGTGGGATTCTGTGGATTTGATGTTCCTCCAGGCCTTTTCGAGGCGGCGGCAAGTGCGTCTGAACTCTCGAAGTTTGGTGATGAACCATCTAGCTTTCTTGGTTTGGGTGTTGTTGTTTTTCTTGAGGGGGGCTATGGTGTTGGCGCTGTCAGAGATCCATCTTTGCATGGTTCGGGCTGCGGTGTTGGCGTCATCGTTTTCCACGATGGTTGGGGTGGAGTTGCTGAGTGATGAGGTTAGCTGGTCGTCGGTGATTCTGGTCCAGTTTCTTCGTGGGAGCAGGTGCTGGTGTCTGTGGATGCTGGGTGTTCTGAAGGTGAAGTGGACGCACCAATGGTCAGTCCATGGGAGTTTGGTGGTGTGGCTGAAGGTGATGGAGTTTCCTGTTGTGAGGAGGGGGTCGAGGGTGTGTCCTGCTGAGTGCGTGGGTTCGGTCACAATCTGGCGGAGTCCAATTTTGTGGAGGTTGTCCAGGAGGGATGTCGTGCTGGGGTCCAGTTGGTTGTCGAGGTGGAAGTTGAGGTCTCCCAGTAGGGTGTACTTGGTGGACGCGATGGCATGCGGGTAGATTATGTCCGTGATGGAGTTGGCAAATAGTCCGTGGGGTCCAGAGGGTCAGCAGATGAGGGTTCCTCAGAGGGTGGAGGTAGAGCTGCCCAGTATCTTGAAGTAAAGGTGTTCCATCAGGTCTATGGGCTCGTTGGGGAGTGTGCTCAGACGTAGGGTGGATTTGTGGACGATGGCGATTCCTTCTCCCGGGCAGGTGGGGCGGTCCTTCCTGGAGATCTTGTATCCTTGGGGAATGGCAATGGCGAAGTCCGGTCCCGAGGTGGTGCTGGTCCAGGTTTCGGTAAAGAATGCTACGTCCGGGGTAGTGCTGTCGAGGAGGTCCCAGATTTCAGTGGCGTGTTTGTGGAGGGATCGGACGTTGGGGAAGACGCATTGCAGGGTCTTCGGTTTGGGTGTGTTTTTGCGGGCGGATTGCGCTGGGTCAGTGGTCTTGGCGGTGCTGCAGGTGTGCCGCAGTGGTGACAGCTGAAGGGTCCGTGGGTGTCAGCTGATGATGCTAGCTTGCAGTTGTTTTTGCGGCCTGGGTTGAGAACGTGGAGTGCCGCTGGGTCGTAGCATTGGCGGTGCACAGATTCAGGGTTCAGGGAAGTTGCCGTTGCCTCCCCCCTGCCCAGAGGAGTCGGCCGCGTGGCAGGAACCCTGGTGAGTGGGGCTGCGAGTGCAGACTGTCGGGGGCGGCCGAGGCACATTGTTGGTGCCTAAGTCCCCCGGGGCACAGGGAGAGGCTTCGCTGACATTCACTGTACTTGCCAGGCAGCTGCTCCGGGTGGCAGTGGGCAGCTGCCCTTCCTCCCTCCTCCGCGTGGGGCTCCGAAGGCACAGCGGTGCCGAGTCGTGGTTGGTGTTTTTTTTTCCTTTTCTTCTCAGCTGCCCCACTAGACCGTGGGCAGCTGCAACGTAGGAGGCGTTTTGAGTTTAGGAGTCCCGGAGTGGTGCTCCAACCAGCATATTGCTAGTGCCAGAGTCTTGTCTACCTCATTTTACACAGCTGCGCCGCAGGAGCAGGCAGCTGCAACGTAGTGTGTTCCATTACTTTTTTACCTCAGAGTCCCAGAGGGGACTCCAACTCTACCGGTACTGGTTGTACTCTGCACAGCTGTCCCGCAGGACAGTGGGCCGCTGCAACGTTTGGGCATTTTTACTTTTAGAGTCCCGGCGGGGGCTCCCACGTGACAGTACTGGTTTTACTTTACACAGCTGCCCCGCCGGACAGTGGGCAGCTGCAACGGTTGGGCAATTCTGCTGGTTAGAGTCCCAGAGTAGGGGCTCCCCAAGCGCAGTGGCGCCACAGGCTAATCTGCAAAGTTGGTGGCATTTATAATGTGCACAGCTTTTCCCTAATGTTTCCACTGCTGATTGGTGCATAATGTATTTGATGATGCCTAATGCATATGATGATGCCATGAAGTATGCATAACGTGTTTTTATGCCAAATGATGATGCCTAATATCAAGCTGTGATGTTCTAGGTTTATGTCTGATAACGTTTTTTATGCCTCATGCTAATGTGTCCCATACCTAAGGTCATGTTATGACGAGCTAAGGTTATGCCTGCGCTAACGTGTTCATGCTATAATGGAATTTATGCTGATGTTGTGATGCTAAATTCCTTTATTCTACCAGTAGCTACTGGCAGTTATTACTGGTTGTTTTATACTTATTACATGTACTTTTGTGATGGTTCTTTGGCAGTGACCCGATTGGCGCTTCCCTGTACATAATCCCCTGTAAATATTGTACTGGTGCCTGTAGGCACAGTGTATAGGTCTGTGATTCTAATGTGTTTTTATAATACAAAGGCTATATTTATATAACCTTGTGTGGAGTCTCTTTTGTAGTGTGCCTAGTGTGTCGCCGCTATGTGTGTGTGTTGCGCAAATGCTGTACACATTGCCTCTGGGATTAGCCTGACTGCTCTTGCCAAGCTACCAAGGGGGTGAGCAGAGGTTATCCTCAGGGTGTACCTCCCTCGTTCTGATTAGAACGGGGGGTTCTGCCTGGCTTTGGTGCTTGCCCTAGCCTACTAGGAAACCCCGTTTCTAACAAACACATTTTTGGAATTTAGTTTACAGGGTCACATTTGCAGCCCTCATTTTATTTCTTTATCATCGAGTGAGGTCTATGTAATTTGCCAGAACATTTAGAAGTCATATTTGATTTTCTTTAAATCATAGAGAATATCTAAGAGAAACCTTAAGCAGTGGTAGTTAATGAAATCAGAAAGTGGTGGAGTGTAAATACCTGCCTCTTATTGGACCTAGTAAGCAAAATATGTTTGTTGTAGTTCCTTAATTGGGTTCTCTGTCAAATTGCTAAGCTTACAGTGTAATATTCACAAAACATGGAAAAAGGCGAGAGGTTCTGTTGAGACAGTAATGAAATATCAAAATACATTTTTTAAGTGCCAGTCATGGCTTGCACTCACTGGAGGTGCTGCAGCTTTCTCTTGCCGGGCCCTGAAGTCTTTGAGAAATTATGGCAAAGTGTGAAATTGCTAAACATTGCCGAAAGAGCTATATTTATTTCAGGCAGCCAAATAAATCAAATAGCCTATCATTTTTCATAATATATGTAATAAATCAATTCACTTTATTTTTTCAACCATCCCTTGCTTGTAGATTTTTTGTCTCATGATATGACAAAGAATCTTCTTTGTAGGGGCAGGTTGGAAAAAAATTATATTCATCTCACAAGCACAAGCTATAGGAAGTGTAAATAGACACATCCTACAGACTCATGAAGCTATGCCACTGCTAAATTGGGTAGCACTCACAGGCTTAAATAATAGATAGATTTCTTCAACAGCTGTAGTACTGATTTCATCGGGCAGTCCTCGCCCTCAACCCGAGATGACAAGCCACTTGCCACCTAGCATCACCGAAGTCTCTTGGACCAATTCCCTGCCGGAACTGCAACCCCGCCTTCAGCCACGCCATCACGCCAGCCCACCTAGCTGCCCAGATGACTGACAGCTCACCCATCCGCCTCAACTGCATCCTGCTCAATGTGCGGCCCTCCACAAACACGCCACAGAAATCTGGGATCTCCTTGACACCACCACTTCTGACATCACTTTCCTCACGGAAACCTGGACCAGCCCCTGCTCCAGACTGGACATCGCCATACCTGAAGGCTACAAGATAACCCGCAAGGACCACCCGACTGCCCTGAAGGAGGCATCGCCATCATCCACAAAAGCACTCTCCCACTAACACTGCACTTTGATGACCATACGACAAATATGGAACACCTTCATTTCCTGGTCCGGACTAACCCCAACACCACCCTCTGCCACACCCTCATCTACAGGCCCCCTGCCCAACCCCACTTCACTGACTCCATCGTAGACCTCAGTGCACACATGGCTCCCGCATACACCGACTACATCCGACTCGGAAACCTCAACTTCCACCTGGACAACCCCAACGACCTGAACACTGCCTCCCTCCTGGAGAACCTCACCAAGATCAGACTCAAGCAGCTAGCCACCACACCAACCCTCACAGCCGGACACACGCTCAACCCCGTATTCTCCGCCAGCGGAAACACCAGCTACAGCCACACCACTGAACTCTCCAGGACCAACCATCACTGCGTCCACCTCGCCTTAGACATGCCCGCTGCACACCACCGCCAACATCGCCCCCTCAGTCGCAGCTGCATCAAGCACAACCACTCCCCTAATGCCCTCAGAGGCCAACACTGCAGTATGCAACCTGCTCAAATGGATCTCTAACGACGCCAACACCCTGGCACCCCTCAAGAGAAGACCAGGCAAACAAGGATCCAAGGTGGCCATCTGGTTCCCCCCACCATCCACGATTCCAGACGCACCTACAGACATCTCAACAAGAAATGAAGGAGCAACAAAACTCTGGAAACTCATGCAACCTTCAAGTCGGCCGTTAACACACACCACCTCCACCTCAAAACCACTAACAAAATGGCCATCCAAGACAAAATAAACGCCAACGCGCACAACAGCAAAGAACTCTTCCCCATCATCAAGGAGTTCGCTAGGCCCAACAGTGAGACCTCAGACACCCCCCTCCCAAGACCTCTGCAACAAACTCAGCACCTTCTTTCACTACAGAGGACACGCTCAAGACCATGAAGAGCATCCAGTCAGGGGCCCGACAAACCCATGCCCGTACTACATCTTCCACAGAGCAGCCGCCCCCATGCCCCCCAGCTCTGCCACACCATCAACTGCTCCATTGAAACTGCCACCTTCACTGACAGCTGGAAAGACATGGAGATCAACCCCCTGCTAAAGAAACCATCCTCAGGCCCGACAGGCCTCAAGAACTTCAGACTGGTCTCCCTCTTCCCGGCAAAGTCATAGAGAAGGCCATCAACGCTCAACTCTCCGAGTTCTTTGAAGCCAACCACGTCCTGGACACCTCTTAATCCAGCTGCTAAAGCAACTGCAGCACAGAGACTACACTCCTAGCCGCCACAGAAAACATCTGCTCCCTCCTCGACTGGGGTGACACAGAATTCCTCATCATACCAGACCTCTCGGCTGCCTTTGACAACAGCTCTGACCACACCCTAATCGCCAGACTCCACAACACCCACATCCATGACAGGGCTCTGGACTGGATCCCCTCCTTCCTCACCTGCAGGACCCAGCAAGTCAGACTACCACAGTTCCTCTCAGAACCCTCCATGAGCGCCACCCTCTTCACCGTCCACAAGGCCCCCCTCGCAGCCATCGTCAGAAGCCATGGAATCGACATCGTCTCCTACGCCGATGACACCCAGTTGATTTACTTACTAATGAACCCTCAACCATCAGAACCAGCTTCCACAGTGGAATGAAAGACAGTTGCTTCAAGCTCAACTCGGACAAGACCGAAGTCCTCATCTTGGGACCCACCGTGTCAGCCTAAGACTACTCCTGGTGGTCATCCACTCTGGGTGCTCCCTCCACCCCAACGGACCACTCACGCAACCTTGGCATCATACTGGGCTCTTCGCTCATGATAGACTGCTAAATCAACACAGCTCAGCCTGCTCCAAAAGACTTTCAGATGGATTCCCACAGAATCCAGAAGGACAGTCACCCATGCACTCATCACCAGCAGACTCGATTACGGCAACGCACTTTATGCCAGCGTCACCCAGAAATAGCTTGATTTTTAAATTTCATTGTTTTGAAAAGGTGCGCTTCATATTTTTTTCGATCTGCTGGCAGGCATAGTGAAATAGTTCAATAGAGAATATACTTAGGGCCTGATTACAACTTTGGCTGTCTCACCACTGTACCGCAGCAACAGCGGTCCCAACAAGACTGCTGGCTCGGCTCCCGCCTCCTATATTATGATGTTCCCAATGGGCTGACAGTCTCTTTGCGGCGTTGTCCCAATGGAGTGACGTTTTGCTGCAGGAAAGATAGGTAAATACAACGTGTGTTTTTCTAAAACATATATAACGTAGTGAGCAAGGCGGTTTTACCGCCGAAACGCATCTGGGTCGTTCTGGAATAAAGATATCTTTCTTTGGCAATTAATCCACGGAGTCAGCGCTTGCTTGAAGTGAAAGTTTGGACTGGTTTTTGATATATATGAACAAGGGACTAGGTCCCGAAACGCGTCGAGTTGCCATTCTCTGCTTAAAATAAACTGCTGCTATAAAGCATTCTGTTGTCCGTGGCTGCTGTTATTCAAAAGAGAAACAGCGTTTGTTTGCTATATATATACATTTATGTTGGCTGTGTGTTGTAATGTATTTACGGGTCATATGTACTGTATGTTTTGTTGCATGATAAATATAATTAATTATTACCATGCACTACATAGAAGAAGAGATGGTGAAGCATACCTTCGAATTCGGTGATAACGGGGTTGCAGAGCGTCATGATCTGTTGGCACCATCACAGGAGGGGCTGGACAATGGTATCCAACACAAATTCCGAAGTAGGACGCCAAAACAAATGAGAGTTTTCACCTCTTTTCCTACCTTTCTGTCGAGTTGTGCATTGCATGGTCCCCGCTATGACCAGCTTGGTGGAAATGCTGATCATAATCTTGACTGCGGGAAGTTTGGCAGGATGCCCACCAAGACCTTCCTCTGGCTCTCCCGCAGACAATGTGGTAGCAGGAGTCTCGGAGGCAGTGGCCCACTAGTGGTGGTCTTGGAGCCGAGTTCCCGCCAGGATCATAATTGGGCGGTCGGACTGCAAAGGCAGAGGGTGGGAAGACCAAAAAAGTGACAGCAGTCCGATTCCAACAAACTTGTAATCAGGCCCATAGTGTGGACTTTCAGTTAGCCCTTTGCTCATGATTGGATGACTTTGTTGTCTATCTCATGTGGTACCTCTTGATTCAATAGCTTACCTCCTTATTCTTGTGTTTGTTTGATCTACCCAGGAGCATTTCTGGTTCACAGTGTAGTGTAGTTCCTATATCCCTGATAGGCTCTGCGCATTGGAATAACATACACTATAGATTTGACATAGGACAAAGGTCAGTCTGTCTCTATCGAGTATATTAAACTTAATTACTTGTGTGTGCCAGCTAACTCAGAGGTCACTAGAAACTTCTCGAATATACAAGAAGGGATTAGTCTCTGACAACCGCATAAACATGACAACTTTGTTTCCTTCTAGAATCGGAACAGTCTCAGAATCGTGGAAACAATAGATAACAGTTTCACTCAGTCAATCGTGCATGCTTCGTTTCTACAGAGTTGAACAGAAATAGAGAGACGGGCATTTCAATAAAAGGGTTTATTGAACAGTCTTATTTCTCATGCAAGAGATATGAATTGCTACAACCGTAAGACAGACTGCAAAGTACAATATGTACGAGGTTAGCAGTAAGATAAAATAATACTAGAATAGCATGGTTTGTAGCTATGACATATACATACATAAATAACATAAGCTAAAATGTGATACTCATCTGATGCTTCTAAATTGTTCTACCCCAGTGTACCTAGCCTAAGAGCAGTACGAGGTTTGAAGTAGGTGCCATTTATAAAGTATAGCTAGCTATATTTTAGTTTTGCCAAGAGTTGCCAAAAGTTTCTCTAAGTTCTAGTCAGCTCCATACCTTAGAATGAGAGAGGTTGGAATCTCTTTTCTGGACTCGATAGTCTAATTCCCCCGCAATGGAAGTAAGAGAGCACTGGAACTGGATTCTCTGTGAGGAGGATGGCAGCCTCAGGTCAGTGCATCAGGCTGGAACTCGATCTCCATCCGAACTTGCCGTGACGAACCGTGTAGTCTGGGTTGGATCGAATCCTCCGGGAACCGCAATTTGCCAGGGCAAGTGCTGGTATATTTATACCTTGAAGGTGTCTAGGAATGCCAGTATTGACGTAAAAGTCGGGCAGAGGAACGTCATGAATGAACCCCTAAGGAATAGATGTTCATGCATACTTAATGAGTTCTTGGAGAAATCAATATTCAAGCTGAGGGAAATTACTAAAGGCTTAGGGGCTTGTTTTCCAAGAATTCATTGTGACGTGGATGGACGGATGTAGTTGGCCATGCCTGTATTTGGTTTGTTCGACAATGTCTAAATAAGGGCCGGATTTCTATGTCCAAATAAAGGCAATGTGAATTGCACCTATATAAGGGCATAAATCGGGAAACCTATATACGGAAACTAAATCTGCACACAACAACAGTGTTTTTATTGGTAACGACTGACTGGAGGATACTCTTTGTTTCTTCCCTATTCTGGATACTATGGATACTATGGGAGTCCTTGCACTCCACCTGCTTTCTTTTCTCTGCTCTTCCAATGTGTTCTCTTTTCATTTCCCTATCAAATGCTCCCTGCACAATACCTGTTCCCCGTGTTACATTCTTATTAATCCCTTCGACGCTTATGACGGAACGGTTCCGTCATGCACGTCGGTTGGGCTGTGCTTATGACGGAACCGTTCCGTCATGGCCCCGCCCGCGCTCAGAACCCTCAGCACTGCGCGGAAATCCGCGCAGCGCTGAAGGGGTTAATATTATTGCTATTGTTATTATTATTATTCTTTCTTTATTAATTTATTTTTTACGAGTGTCCGGCAGCTACAAAGTGCTGGCAAGCTTCTCACTTTTATCATTTTTAGAAATTTAAATGTACTATTCTAGCACGACCATTCACCATGTTGTAGTAGCAAATAAAAAATTTCAAAATGGTAGATGTGTGTCAACTACCTTCTTTATAAAGGGCAAAAAAAGAGTTGCAAGTGACATGAACCAGGTGAAATAGATCTATGGAAAACATGGAGAACAGGCCTGTGGAGACTGGGGCTAGAATAAGGGCAGAACACTGGATACCAGCACCATAATACAAACCCCTGCAGCCCCTGTGGGGCAGGGTATTTCCCAATCATCTAGGTGGCCCCCAACCTTTCAAGGGAGCCCCCAAATCAGCCAAATGCCTATGAATGCCAATGATTATCTCTAAGATACGAGAGATTTGGTAGCCCCTCATCACATTTTGCAGGGAGGCTCTGTCATTTGATGCTATGTTACTGTTGGAAACTCACAGTACAAGGAGGAGTTAGTGTGGGAAATGTTTAAGGGCTCTAAAGAAAGAATCAGCACAACCCAGTTTGCTTGCAACATCTCTGGTGTTCTTGGGTTGTCGCTTCTTCATACTAGTTTGCACTCAGCTTCCCTAATATGCTGAGTTGGAGTAATCGTTCACTAAAGAGCTACTCGAATGGCTTGACATGTTGCATCTTTGAGAAAGCTGAAAGATGCAGTAGCGGCTGTCATGACTCGTGGGTGGGGGGTGGGGGAGGGATCACGCAGGGGGGGTGTTAGTTTAATTTTAATTATATTAAAAAAATATGACTTACCTTACCCGCCTGATCCAGTCCTGCGTCATCTCTGCTCCTCGCAGCCACAGGAAGCAGGCAGCCTCCCTCCCCTGCCCTAAGCCAATCAAAAACTGCAATGGCAGTGTTGTGATTGGCTGGCACTCCGACCACACAGGTATCTATGGGTTGGCCGTTTACTCCATGCAGGCTGCATGCAGCCTACATGGAAAAAATGGTAGAGTGCGCTAGACTTGTTTGGCAGCCCCAGAGGACTGACCAAACAGTCAAGGCGCTGCAACATTGGACTAGCCACTCCTCCCCTGCACTGTTGCAGGACCGCCTACCCGCCCGCCCTCAACCACACCCTTCTGCTTTCTTGCAGTGCGAGAAGCAGTAACATAAAATAGTGTACCATTTTATGTTACTGCTTCTCGCACTGCAAGAAAGCAGGCGGGGCGACGCTTCACCACCCTTATGGAGGAGACACCCCTGGAGAAATGCTGTGTAATACTTGAAAATAATATTGTGGTCATGAAATGCATTGGAATGTTGAAAAGAAGATTGAGTGACAACCTGAAAAAATAGCATGCAAATTGCATCACTTTTGGATGGTTTAATCAGACAAGTCAAGTGTTTGGATATGTCATAGTTTTGCTGTGACGATGAGACACATTAAAACTAGGAAATGAAAATTGAGCCTCTGATTGAAACATTTATGTAAAGTATGCCATTTTTGGATAACGTAAATTTGAAAATTCATAAACTAGTAATAAGGTGCTGCCATTTCCTTACTGGATTACATGGATAACGACTGTATGCCATATGTCATGTAAAAAAATGCAATAGAAGGAGTACTTGTTGCATTTCAGGTAAACAGAGAGTCCATTAAGATAAATACAAAGATTCTGTTTTGGGTAAGTAAGTTTAATTACCAATACCAAAGCTTTCCGTTTTTATTAAAATAAAGGATACCTTAGGCCTGATTTATAAGTTGGGGGGAAGAGAATTCCGTTACAGCAGCGACAGAGTTTCCCTCCGCCAACATAGTTGTCCACTTACCTGATCTATACGTGGGCGGATATTAAGTTTCGCCATGGCAGAGACGGCTCCATCTCCGACATGGCCAAACTTCTCTGATGGCGCTGTGTAGTAAGGGCCGTCAGAAAAATGGGTACATGTCTACCTGCCCAGGTTAGATGGGCGGACAGGTAGCCATTCTTTACTGTCACCGCCAGGTCAACCCTGGTGGTGAGGGGCAGTAAAATGTAAATGATGCAACCCTACACCAAACTGTGATATGTATTGCCAGGCACCACAGTAAGGGTGGTTACTGCGAATGCTTTACAAATTACCACCAGCTTGACGGTCATTTGGCGGGCAGTCCTTCCACGATGGTAACAGAATAATTTACTCCATGCCCCCTGGAAGCACAATGGGCCAGTGCCAACATATAAATTGCCCCTTTTGTCTCGAAATGCAACATTTTCATTTTTAGTACATACATGTTCCATTACCTAACATCAGCCTGGTACTGTCCAGAAGCTATCACATTCACTACTGGCTCATTTGGACAGATTCTGCCGTTCACTTGCATTTATAATGCAACAGATACCCACGGTAACGTGAAGAACACCCAACATATGACCAAGATGTCACCAAGAGTGCCTGCAATATGCAAAGGATGGACCATCTTTATGACAAGAATGACCAGAATGTTGGCATGACCGCCCGCAATATGTTAAGGATAGCATCCAATATTCTAAGCATAGCCTCCATGCCATCAGGGTAGTTCACAATGTGGCCACCATTTTACAGTGGGTAGTCAGATTGTCTGTTATGCTGCTACGCCCTCCCCTGGCAGTCAAACAGACAAACAAATAGACAACACAAACACACACAGACATATACACACAGGGGATGCACTTTCCCACAAGCTCACAAACACTTGCTCACACACACACACACACACACATACAGCCTGTCCTCCCACATGATGGCAGTGACTTCATCTTAGCAGCTTTACAAATAGTCTCAGTGGGAACAGAGCAAGTCCAGGCAACTGGCAGTGAGTCGCAAATGATATGGGTCAAAGTTCAAACCACGTGGTTATAAGTTTCTCCGTGGTTAGGAGTCAAAGAATTGCAGCTGTCAGTTATCTGAATGTAGACAGCTGAGGATCCCTAGAATCTACCTCCTTTCTGGAAGACGGGGAGACAGGAAAAAGGGAAAGGCTAGAGCAGGTGTGGACAGAGGAGACCGGGGCATGTACAGACAGCAATAGATGCTTTATGCTTTGTCCCTCTTGATTGATGCCTTCTCCTCTCATCCAAAGCCTGGGGAAAAACGTATGTACTGGAAGTGCCTCCCTGAGTTCACTGCCTCTTCACAAACATACACTCGGTATGATAGATTGGGACTCAATTGAAGATCCACCTTCCTATAGCGAGTCTGCACCTTTATACTAGCCTGCTGCACCTCTCCTGCCAGACTCAGCAGCAAGATAGCAAAACACTGGTCTGCCAATGTCCTCACCACTCCCTATGAGAGATGGGGTTCTACCAGATGCCTCCCTGCAGAGAAGCTGTGCCTGGCTTGAGAATCCAAGATTGAAGACAGCAGAATCTAATTCATGAAGTAGACTGATAAATATAAAAATCATCTTCTTGATAGTTGCTCAATTAGTCTCAAAGCCCTTTACCCTTTCCTTCATCTCTGCATTTAGGAATTTTTAAATACATGTGGAGCACCATGATTTATTGTTCGACCCTTTTGTATGCAGCATGTATTGTATACTCTATGTGGGTTTAACTGCATTAATCTGCGTGCATTTTATGAATCAATTACAGTAAGTGGCTGCATATTTATTTTAATGAAAACCACCTATATAATGAATTGAATTATATTAAAGGTATTCTCAATGAAAGAAAATGTATGCCTTTCTTACTCTCCATTTGATATAATAGTTTTTGCTAACTGTATTCACTCAGAACCTGGTTAAATCTAGTGTTAGCCTAAATTGTAACCAGGCCTCTGTCACACATTATGCTTCATAAAATGTTTCGCAATTATCTTATTTTTCCTTTTCTTTGCAGGGGTCTTATTTATGTCCATGCCATCTTAGAATAGATTGATTGTTAATTGCGTAACACTGATCACTGATCTTTCTAATTTACTTTTGGCTTCAGATATGGAGACTGAGATGGAAGGAGACACCATCCTGTACCAGGCGGACAGGACGGATATTACATCCAAGGTCGAACACGTGACTGCTGGGAATCTCGGGACTCTACCTGCTCCTCGAGGACACTGTCTTTTCATTGGTTTGTACAGTGGAAAATGATAAGAAGAAGCCTTCTAGTATCTTCTTAGATGCTTTAATAATATGCTTTTTATAATAGCAGACAAGACCCAATCCTGACTTTGCTGAAAGAAGGCCTCTTCTCGACTCTGCTGGTTTCACCTGCTCAGACCCTTCTCATTGAACCTTAAATCTGGTTCATGTGATGCTAACACCTTCATTAAAATAATATGTTTAAATGTACTTTTTCAATTTTTTCAACGTTGATTTTCATCCTTCTTTCTTGCATTCAATTCATTTTATTCAACCCATGTTAAAGGTAAATGTTCAAGGACGCTCAGAAGCATAAGGTGGGTTCCATGTCATGATTTATTATGTTTTGACAAACCCAATACATTTCGGGAATGAATTCCTTTCGTCAGGGGCATCTAAAAATATAAGCAAATATATATACTTTTAACCATTATTTTCAACCAAGCATTTCACTAATGTTCAAACAACGCATTAAATATAAACATGAAACAACACATGAAAATGGTAACGATAGGCCTCTCTATAAAGCGCTGAAAATTCATCTGACTTATGTACGAAAAGGTTGCCTCTTACAAAATGTACCTCATTATTCACACATGTTCCACATAACCTGATCACCCCAAGGTTTTAAGTAAGTCCACCCCTTGTCATAATTGTAACAGTGCCACTTTATTTAAAAAACTATTTTCAGCTTCTAAACGCTTACCATGGCATCCTCAATTCCCAGCATTGTACATTGTCATGCACAAGGTGACAGGCACCGTGCGTTGCCTGCCACCTTGTCCTTGACAATGTAGGGGGGTACCATAGGTATCCCCCATGTGCACCCCCACCCTCACATGCCCTGGCGGCCTGCAACGGGTACCCGAAAGCAAGCTCCGCCTGGCTTTCCATGGCGGGGTCTCCGCCATGGAAAGCCCTGCACCGCTGCCCATGCTAATATGGATGGAGGTGTCTAGCAGACACCGCCACCATATCCAGCCCCTTTTCGTCCGCCGGGGTCCCCCCGCCATACTAATATGGTGGGGGGGAAATGGGTGGTGGGCGGGGTATGATGTAGGGCGGATCGCCACTGCCCGCATGGCGGTGGCGATCCGCCCTACATCATAATAGACCCCTAAGTGTTCATAACACTTACTGAGGTGCTCTGAGACTATTTAGAAAATAAATAATATTAGTATAGTTATAAAGTATATATACATACCAAAGAAAATGTTTTAATAAACAAAAGAAGAAAAACACACTGTAAATGTGATGGAATTGTAAATTGGAGTACAACATTAGGGTGGTATTCTTAGCTTGATTTGTGGAAATAGAGCAAGTGCAGCACACAGTAGTATGGATGACTAGTGGCCTCAATTGAAGCTCTACCATGCTCCAACAAAAAGAAAGAATGCATTAGGAGCAAAAAAGAGAAAGTGATATTGTGAAGCCTAGTACAGTGCTTTGTATTTTAGAAAAAGGAAACAAAATCTGACAATCTCCAACCCTCGCATTAAAATTCACATTTCGATTTTTGTTTGTACTTTGTAGAAAATATGTAATAATTTGAGTATTTGAATGACATACAGTTTTTTCTGTAGCTTTGTGTATTTTATTGAGGTTCACATCATAGAAATTGTTTAGGCAGACCTCTCTCGCTTCTGATAGTGGTTCATTGGGGGTCCGATGATGTCAAAAGATTAAGAACTGCTGCTCTACAGGACTATCACTCAAATACTAAACATGGAGTTGGAAATATAACTGGCCCTGCAACATTTGCTTTGCATTTATCAGAAATATTACGCACTCTTCTCCTTTCAGTGAAGACCCCTCACTTCTGAAGAGAGCTCTGTAGGCATTCTCCAATTAAATTTCTGGGTTGCAAAGCAGTTAGCAATCTAATTTTTGTAAAATGTGTGGGTGAATACATATTGTTGGAGCATGCCCTCTCTACAGGGTCACCCAGAAACCTTTTGCCTTACTCCTCCCCTTTTTGTTAAATTCATTTTTGTGGGCTTTAGGACAGCTAACCAATGCTGTGTTCTCTCCTTAAAATAAGAGAGAATTGGTTTATACTCAATTGGCATATTTAATTAATTTATAAGTTCCTAGTGAAGTGGCACTATAAGTGCCCATGGCATGTATATTAAATGCTACTACTGGGCCTACAGCACTGCTTGTGCCACCCACTTAAATAGCCCTTAAAACTTGTCTCAGGCCTGCCATTGCAGAGCCTATGTGTGCAGTTTACTACCATTTCGACCTAACCCTTTTGCCAGACCCAAACCTTCTTTTGAATACATTTAAGACACAGCTAAGGTAGGTCCTGGTCAAGCCAGGGAAGAGTGCAATGTGTTTTAAAAGCAGGACACATACATTTCAGTTTTACATAGTGATAGTGAAAACCTCTTAAATAAAATTTTCAGTACTGCAAGGCCTATATCACCCATAGAATAATATTAGGATTACCTTATTGCATTTTATAAGTGTAATTTTCAAATGGGAAACAATCGCAGGTTCAAGTTTGGTGTCTCTGGAATCCTAATTTATGGTGATGTAGTATTTTAAATTACAATTCTGAAAACGCCCTTTTCGAAAGTTGGCATTTTCGTGCCTAATCATGAACAAAATGGAGAAGGAGGGACTGAGAGTGGGTTAGGGATAAAAATTAGGTCCAGAACCAATACTCCCAAAAATGAACGTTTAGTCACACTGTGGTATCTGTTCCTTACAGGTAAGAAAGTTCAGAGACAAGACTCAGTCACTGAAAAGTAGAGAGAAGAAAAGGAAGACAAAGAGAGAAAATAAATCTCTGAAACTGAGGTGCTTCCCCCCTAGGGGATCTCTCCTACTGAAATGTAGTGCCCTCACACACCCTTGCGAGTGTCATGCTTCATCATAGGGCGTTGCTCCTCGTGGGGGTGGCGCTGCAGTCCCCCACGGGCCCCGCGAGAGGGCTCTTTATCGGAGATCTTTTTGTAGGAACGCCGCAGTTGTGCATGTGGGTGTGTGGGCCTCAGAAAAAGGGAATGTGGTAGTGGTGTGAGTGGTTATGTCTTAAAATACCCTTCGGAACTGTAAAGGTAGTTTTATTCGTCAGTCCGAGGGTAAGGATAAAAATATAATAACAGAACAGGGCCTAGGGACTCTCTCTATTGATAGATGGCATAGAGGTTGGGGTATTACTCCGCTGTTCCTAGGACCGTGTGTAAAGAAAATGTGCACTGGTCAACATGTTTCGCGCCTTCAGCGGGTCCCTAGTGGATCCCTTTGCGCTTCTTCAGGACCAAAAGGTGAGGAAGGTGGTGTAAGGAAGAGAGTTAAACACTCTTAATCCCTAAAGTACTTTAGTCAGGTTTCTTTGCATGCAAATTATGCAGCAGGGGACTCCACGTGGTGTGTCCCAGCCTTGACCCCAGGAGGAAAGAGAAGTGCCCCCTCACACGTTCGTCCGGCAGTGGGGGTGGTTCTTTGGGACCACCCGTATCAAGTCTATTAACCTGCCCAGCCGGAACACGAACTGCGGAGTTCCTAAGCCATTTGGGACCTGCAGCCTGTCTCTGGTCACATAACTGGGTGTAGTTGGCAGTTGGACTTTCTGTATTCCTCCTAGACAGTCACACACAATGGGAGCTTAGGTGTGACTGAGGGGGGCATCACTGGCAGGATGGGAGAGAGGAGCTGGGCTCAGTCTCACTTACACCGGCATACGATGTGGTCTGTCACAAAACGAACAGCAGCGTACCCCCTGCAGTTAGTCCGGATCCAGGACAGGGAAGGAACGGCATCTGTGCACTTCAAAGGCATGCTTCTAGAACCTTCTCCCCACTTCAAAGGCACAACGCTATAGAAAAGAAAGACCTCAGACACCACTACTTTCATTCACTTCTGGACCTGTGGATACTCTGTCAGGAAGACGGACTGCTGTACTTCTGAAGGACTGCCAATCTGCTGTATTGCACTCTGCTGGACTCCTGCTTTGCCGTGCTGACCTTCTGCCTGCTGCCCTCTAGCTTGGGTGTTAAGGACTGGACCCGCATCCCTTGCACCCAGAGTGACTCTACGGACTAGTTGGCTGACCTCCTAACCAGATGCCTCATGGATATACCAGGCTTCCGACAACCTTGAACCTGCACCTGGACTCTGACATCTGTGAGTTTAACCTGCCAAGGGGTGCCACCATAGTCCTGGACCCTTGGAGTTGGGCCTAAGATGCTTGCCAGTGAAACCGATGCATCTTCTTGACTGAGAGGAGCATTCCTGAGCAGAACCGAGTCATCTCCTTGGCTAGCAGAGCATCATCTAGTAGAACCGACGTATTGTTGCTACTGCATGGATTGGACTCGTGGCTAAGACCTGTGTTGCCTCCGCAGTCCTTGGAAATGAATGAAGCATCGCCCTAATGCTGTGGCACATCCACAGACCAGGTCCTCACAACTCTTGTTGATGGCAGCATCATCGACGATGCCGGACTCCACATTGCAGCTCCTTGGAACCAGCTCATCGACAGCTACGCACCGCATCCCTGATGCTGGACTTTGCATCACAAGCTCAGCCGACAAGCTCTTTGATGACGACACAACAGGACCTTGCACCAAGCTTTGCCGCATCTCAGAACTGGAGAATCACTCAGGGTATGCAGCACATCTTCGACACAAATCCACACAACTCTCCGCAGTCAGGATATAAGGTACTTTGTTCAGTGAGCCTAACTGGATCCCTGTAGCTGTCCCACACTCCATCATGGTAGGCCTGTACTTGTGACTTTGTCTCAGTCTGGCCTGACTAGATACCCCACTAGCGATTTGTACTTTTTGATGCTATTTTCACTGTAAACTAAAGTCAATATCTCCAGTTCTATTGATTGGATTTTTGTTGTTTTGGTCTTGGTTTATTTATTTCTAATTTGGTGAAATCCTTTTGTGTAGTGTTTTCACTGTTGCATGTTGCCTCTGTGTTAAGCCTGCCCTGTGCCAAGTTACCAGGGGGTTGATTACAGGTTAATGCTTCTTGTCGTTTTGTTTATTACTTGTGACAGCCCCTTAGTGTCATGTACACTATGTAAAAAAGTAAAAAAGAAAAAAAGAGTGGTTCTTCTTTTTCTTCAATGTAAACCTTAGATTTATTCATGATTGGTGTGTCTCTTTGTTGTTTTCTTCCCTATTTTTTGCATTATCTGCAATGACACAAATGTTTGAATAATTGTTTCTGTTTACTTATGTATCTTATTTAATAAGAAAAAAAGATATTTTACACCCGACAGAACTTTCATTTGAGTTGGATAGTTACCCTAAGGAGACCTTGAAATTACGGATTTGGTCATACTTCGCAAGCACATTTCACAAACTTAGTTTTGCCATTTCTGTGTGGGTATTCCTCAGACAATTGAAAGATTTTCGGTTTCTCCCTGAGTGACATTATGCACCCATGATACCTCACGGAGAGTATTAGCTTTACACAAACCTGAGCAGTTCTCTAAAATGTGCACTCCACTGGTTGGGGTCCAGCAGTGGACTGCCTCATTATACTGGAGGTGTCTAGCACAAGTATTTGTTAATCTTTACACATGCCCCTGCCACCAGTTTCCGAAGCTTGCCTGAGTACACCATTACAGGAGGGTTAGTGGAAGAAATGATTCCAAAATTGTGCAGGCACTCCTGAAGGCTTGCCTGTGGCATACAACAACAGAGGGGTAGACAAGACTGGCCACTTTTACTTTTCTCCAGATAGAGCATAGCACTAATGCACAGAGAATTAGTGCAGCAAGGTGTTGTGTGTTCCTAATTCTATAACTTAATCTCCTCCATACACACTCATTGTGACGAGTAGGACAGGATCACTGGTATGTCCTTAAGATTCTCAGCCCCAATTAAATTATCACTATCAGATAGTGCCCTTTACACTCATTAGTATCCATGCATCATCAGGCACAATGCCATCCCCACATTTAAGTCAATCTGCATTTCATCTCTATGTCACCAAATTCGACCTTAGCCAATATTCTCTTCACATGCTGACGTTTACAGAATGGCATTTATGTTGAGAAGTAGCTCTCATCCTCAGAAAGGCAGAGGGTGACAAGCAACCTTGGTTTTCTTGCCAACCTAGGGTGCTCCTTCCCTTGGAACACCACAGCACTTTGCCTGGATCATCTGAAAGTGTAAAAAATGACAACCCTCCATGTTTCTCCAGGTGCTGGGAAAGTTACTCCTAGTCACCTCTATTGCCTTGACCCTTGGTTCCTAAGGGCAGGATTTAGGGGCCAGGTCTCGTTCAGTCAGTGCTAATGCAAAGTCCAGTCATCATAAATAAGTAGGTCCATGTTGGATTCAATAGCCCATCTGCTTTTTGTCTATTAGTACTGCGCTCAGATGCTGCATTATCAAAATTAAGATACAATAAGCACAATGGTTCTGTTGGTCTCATTTCTAAGTTACCATGAAGTTAAGGTACAAGGATTCCCTCAAGTCTTGACATCTCCTATGATTTCCAGTATTTATTCTATAATAGGTACTCCATAGATTGAAATAGTGCAGATGGTGCAATGCTCAGAAGTGCAGTAATGTGAACAATAAAATATGATACTTATATACAATAGGGATATCCACAAGTCTATACAATCACAATTCAGTGCAAATACTGATTTCTATATCGAATCCCATGTATACTGGATAATCTCTATTCCAGTAATGACGTTTCGACCCACACTCTAGTTTCAGTGGGTCTCTTCAGGACATGACATGTCACCTGGCAAAACATCTGAAAGCTGGGTCTAGCCTCTGAGCTCCATATTTGGCACACCAAAATAACAACTTGAGTTTAGATACAGCCCTAGCCTAATTGGGATCCTTCAAGCACTTGGCATTCCAGTGTAACAACCCGTCAATGCCTTCTGAATTGGTGCAAACCGCTTCCCATTGGAGATTTCAAGGCTTGAATGTATCCTTGTGACTTAATTTCATGCTAACTTATGAATGAGTCCAATGGAACAATTGTGCTTTACTATGTTATACCCAGGTTCCGGTTACGGGCAAAATGTTTGTGTTCCTGTGTATTTGATGTTTCAAATTTAAGATCACCAATGTTTGGAAGCACCATAGTTTGACTAAAACTAATTTTGCCTCAAAACAATCATCAGCTACAACACACCACGAAAGACCATAGAATTAGCAATTAATCCCAATGTAATGCTATGTAATGTTTTGTTAGGAGCATTTGTATGGCAGAAACTACCATTAGTGTGGAATGCTAGATTCTCTTTAATCAAATTACCATTGACGTATGGTTGTATATGGTGGTTTTTGTTTGTGTTTATTTATCAATCGTTAATGCAATTTTTTAAAAACTGGTTTAGTTATTGTTAACTGGGCGATGCAAAAGTAAAATGAGTTTGCTTATTTCACAAAACTTTGTAGAGTGTAATTTATATGGATATATATATACCAAAGGACTGGCATTTTTGGCTGAGCTGGATGGTTAGTTGTTCCTTGCCCACTTTATGAAGATTCACTTATTGTACAAATAGCTATGATTCGAACTTGTCAATGTGAGATTACGGGATGTTTAAACATATTGGAATGGTTCTCAGATGTATGTTGGTGTGGACTGATTAGGTCTGCCCAAGCCATCCTCCTGTTTTAAACCCTCCAAACAAGGCCAATATTTTTTTAAGCAACAGATACAGTCATATTTCGTATTTGCTCTTCTAAAAATTCTCTCCAGACATTTTCACTTTCATCTTTAATAAGGAATGACATTTCATGGAGAAAAACACAAATAGGCAAACAATTGGCAAGCATTGTTGTGCCAAGATGTTGAGAGAGCAGGGTTTTCTATATCTCAATCTTCGGGTATAATCATTAAATAACCCCCGGCACTGGCCGAATGGACCTTTGTACATCCATGGAAAGAAAAGAGGGGCGATCATCTACATAATTAATGCATCATTAAAGACTTTTAATTCAGTCAATAAAGAGAGTTGGAATGAGTTATAGGGTTTTAATTTCAAATCTTTTAACTTTTCATCTATTTATTCATTAGGCATGCATCTTTAGAATTCAGCATTAAAAGTTAATATAATCCATCAATCAATATTTGATTATAAATTAGAACAAAATATTAGTTACAATCATAGCCAATATAGTAATAATACAACAAGAGTGTTCCATACAGGAAACTCCCTATTCTAAATTAATTTGGTATTAAGAGAGAAAAGGCATCAGTTCAGAAACCCAATGAAGAGTTCAGATGAGTGTGAAAGCTATGTGCAAGCATAAAGCTTTTTACAGAGCAGACTGGAAACTATTCACAGTCATAAATCATCAGACATACAGAATTAGGCTAAATAACCTCTTATGTAGAAAAGTCTAGAAAATCAGAGACAAGTCCATCATGGAAAGAGACTGCCCTACTCTAGGAACACGCAAAAATATAAACACACTAATTCTATGTTGCAACATTATTTTCACCAGTAGGATAACAGCAGGCTCATGGGAACAAGCAAACTTCCCATTTTCTCATCAAAACATAATAGTCTTTAAGAAATCTCTCCTTGGAAACTTACAACTTTGTTGTGTCACTTTTCGCCTGCCCCCAATGAGAACCTTTCTATCAGTTGTCTAATACAAAACAAGTGTCTATACACTAGCTAACAGTAGGCTTCTGAAGTTGTAACATCTGCAGCCAAACGAAGAAAAACCTCTTACAATGTGAAAAACAGGCCTTTCCATGTTAATGCATTATTTTCCATTTAACATGGACCACACTTGGGGCGGATTACGACTGTGGAAGGACCTCCACCGCCAGCCATGCGGTTGCGGTCCTTACGCCATCAGACCTCAAATTTAATCCTCCACATTAGGATGGCGGGTGCAATCGCTTTCGGACTGCGGCGGATGCAAAGACCGTCCGCCACAGGTTGCGGGCCCCCCTTGTGTTGGGGGGAGGTGTGGGTGCACTAGGGGGGTACCCATGGTACCCCTGCACATTTCACTGCACTAAGTGTCAGGCACCATGTGGTGCCTGTCACATAGTGCAGTGAAATGCACAACATGTTATTTTAACATCGCAGCGGGTGCTGCTGTCTGCAGCACCCGTAGCAATGTTAAAATGCAAAATGCGACCGCCATGGTGGCAGTCCCATCCTAATAGGGTGTGCGGGACCAACGCATGTATTACGGACCACCAGGATGACAGACAGACTCTAGTCCACACGACGTCGTAATCGGCCCTTTAATTCATCATTTTATTTACGTGCAGCCCTATCTAGTAGTACATAACTTTATTCGGCTATTACAACCATAAAAGTTTTCAGCAAAACAAGCAAGAAGTTAAAACATCAATAGCCATACACAAGTATAAACATATTATTACCAAAAATACCATCATCAGTCGAGGCTGAAAACTGTAAGCAACCCCCACGCAAGAGAAATGTTATGCATTTCAAGTGCCACTTCCAGATGAAACTGTGCAATAGCAATAAAACTAGACAATAAATAGATAAAACTTGAGTAAATCAAATATCAATATGCAATGGTACAATGCGTGGTATCTACCCTCATCCGGGACATGCCCAGATTTAAAGTGCGAAGTGCTTTAAAATTAATTAATATCTAGTACCTCATTACTTTAACAGGGATCAAACAAACAAATAGCACCATAAATTAAAATATTAGATATCTACCATCATCAGAGACATACCCAGATTTAAAGTGCCAAATGCTTCATATCCAATTTAGACCTAATTCCATAATAAATTCAACAAAAATGAACAGGTAGCACCATAAATGGCAACAATATAAAACAATTATGCATATATATGTCTTAGCTACACTAAAAATGCTATAAAATCAATGCAGAAGAGAAAACAATTCATTATCACAAAAACATTTAAAAATAGAGCTCATAATCATTACACTGGTTTAATTTTAAAAATTGCATTGCGGTTGTACCATACTGCCTATAGAAATTTACTAACAGCTAAAACAGTTCTGAAGGAAAGATCAATCTTTAGGATCCTTAGGGCTATTTGATAACGTGTAAACCCCAGTTTACGACAGATGGGAATAATCCACCTCCTGTGAGGAGAGGAATACTCTGGATAGAAAAATGGTAGATGTGATTCATTTTCGTCACCCTGAATACACATTGGGCAGGTCAATGATTACTGTGTTATATTCCATTTAGAAGTAAACGATCTTATAGGTAGTGTCCCCAAGCGAAACCATAAAAAAAGGCTTTTAGAAGGTATAAAATCCAGGTATTCCTCAGGAAATGGGAAAGATTTAAGGTCAAGATATGTTTTGGTCAAAGATCCTACAGAGCTTCTTCTTATTATACATTCATTGATGAAGTCCCCAATAGATGGTTTTCAGTAGGAGTATATCAGTTTTCTTTAATTTAGTAGGATCAGCCCAGAATCTATGGAGGCCTAACTTTCCCATCCATGTTTAATCGAAGGAAGTGAGCTAGCACCTGATAGAGTAAGAACTTCATTCAAAGAATCCCTATAATCAGCAAGCTCTGGTGTACACCAAAGACGGATCCAATATTTTCAGAGCAGCCAAATCAATTACTCTTTTTAGTCCCAGTTCTCAGTCACATGGCTTCGCTCGCCCCTATCGTCAGAACCTATGGACTCAACATTGTGTCATACGCAGACGACACCCAACTCATCCTCTCCCTATCCGACGAACCCAACACCGCCAGACACAACTTTCGAGAAGGCATGTAAGCCGTCGCCAACTGGATGAAAAACAGCTGCCTACAACTAAACACCAACAAAACGGAAGTACTCATCATGGGACCAAACCCAGATGCCTAGAATGACACCTGGTGGCCCCTCGCCCTCGGAAGCCCGCCCACCCCCACGGACCATGCACGCAACCTGGGAATCATTCTGGACTCAGAGCTCAAAATGGACCGCCAGATCAACTCTGTCTCGTCCTCCTGCTTCCACACCCTTCATTTCCTACGTAAGACCTACGTAAGACCTTCAAATGGATCCCCCTTGAACACAGAAAGACCGTCACTCACGCCCTGGTCACCAGCAGGCTCGACTATGGCAACGCAGTCTATGCCGGAATAAACAAAAACCTGACCCGCAAGCTACAGAACATCCAAAACGCCGCAGCAAGACTGGTCCTCAACCTGCCAAGCACCTGCACACACTCCACTGGCTCCCCATCGAAGCTAGAGTCACCTCACAAGGCCCTCCCCAACACCGGACCAGCATACCTGAATAGCCGACTCAAATTCCACGCAACCCAAAGGACCCTACGATCAGCCCAGCTCTCCTATGCCATGGTCCCCCGCACCAGAAAGACCAGATCGGGAGGCTGCTCCTTCTCCTTCCGTGCGACCGGACCCTGGAACGACCTTCCGCTCCACCTCAGACAGATAACGTCGCTCCCCATCTTCGCAAGAAACCTCAAAACCTGGATCTTCGACAGACCCCCTCCTTGATAGACTGGAACCTGCGAACACCCCACCACACCCCCCAGCGCCTTGAAACCCTTACGGGTGAGTAGTCGTGCTTAACAAACACCTGATTTGATTTGATTTGATTTGAGTTCTAAATACAATGGGATAAGGGGTGTACTATGAGGGAGACATAATAATTTGCTAGCAAAGCTATTTTCTACAAGTGACAAGAGCTGGGTATCAGCATAGCTCCAAACATCAGCCCCATAGAGAGTGGCCCCTTGCGCCTTGGCACGATAAGTCTCCAGAACTGGGGATACTACGTGGGATACCGTTCTCTTTTGAGTCCTCAGAATTGAATTAAACCTATGCTCGATAAGGAGTTTACTTTTCATAATCTGGTCTATCCACTTGCAACTATCCATGAACCAAACTCCTAGGTAATCAAAATTGTCAACCCTCTCTAGGACCTCATTACCGACCCAAATAGTTGTTTTGCCTCTCCTGGCCCCCTAACCCAGTATAATAAATTTAGTTTCATTGACATTGAGCTCGAGACCCCTTTCATTGCTAAAGCCTAAACATGTGTTTACCGGGGTCTGCAGACCCATGGGAGACTTAGAAATGAGTAATGAATCATCGGCAAATAATAAGATCGGTACCTTCCTATTGTTCAGCTTTGGGGAGTCATTTACACAGTTTTTCAATTCCGTAACTACTTCATTTAGATAAAGATAAAACAAAGTAAGGGCGAGCACACAGCCCTGTCTGACTCCCCGTTCAATTGGAATACAATCTGTTAATTCGCTATTCGGTCCCCAGCATACCTGGGCATAGTTATTCTCGTGTAACTTACTCAGTAAATGTACAAGGTCGCTGGGGATACCTAGGTTAAGTAGGACCTGCCACAGATTGGAACGAGGGATGAGGTCAAAGGCAGCTCTAATATCTATAAACGCAACATACAGCGTGCCCTGACTTAAAAGCACATTTTTCGAATGCAATAAGGAAAATCTAAAAATCTGGTCTATGGTTCTAATTTTCGATCTACAACCAGCTTGAAAGGGAAATAATATTTCTTTATCGTCCTTCCACTCTGTTAACTTATTCAAGACTTGCCGACTACAAATTTTTGGGGCATTATCTAGCAGGCTTATGCCCTATAATTTACCGGATTATTAGCATCTCCCTTTTTAAATATTGGTATTATCTTGGCCCCCCCCTCGATGAATCAGGGACAGCTCCCCCGGCCGAGATAGCATTCGTTAAGAGGTTAAATAGATTGACCAGATAAGTGGCTTTGACCTAAAAAGGTCACCCGGAATTTTATCAGGCCCTTGGGCCTTGGCTAATTTAAGAGAAAGTATTGCACTCTTTGTCTCTTCAAGACTAAAAGAAATAGGAGTGTAATGTGGATCTTGCTCTAAATGAGGTATAATTGTATTTCCAGCTATATTAATCGCACTAGCTGAGTCATCAGGCTTCCTTAGTGAATATAATGATGAAAAATGGGCCACTCAGTTTTCAAGAGATATATTAAAACTGGGGTACTTCACATTTTCGTGATTGTTTAGTGCTAATAGTTTCCAAAAGGATCTGCTATCCTTGATTTTATTATCTGCAAGTAGGCCCTGCCAGAACATATCTTCCCAATATCTTTTAACCGTCTAAGTTGGGATTTATAGACTCCTCTGGCAGTACGAATTTTACCTCTATCTTCCTCAATATTTGCAAATTTTAATGAGTCTTTTATTGCTTTACCTGCAGAGTCAAACCATGTATGGTATCTAAAATGTGTCATGTTAGTAACAGTTACCTCTTTATAAAAAATCTTTTGGAGTTCACCAAACAACTGGTTATGAACTCATAAAATCGGTATTCTGGCAGGGTCTATACCCTCGTATTGGTCAAAGAAGGCAACAAACTGTTTATAAAGCTCTCAATAAACTTCAGTATTTGCCATAACTTTGGGCCATTTAACAGTGCGACAACTGTTAGTTACTAAAGGTACAGGGACAACCGTATGCAGGGCAGCGTACCCTTAACCCAGGAGCTCTCCGGCAAATGTCATCTCAAGTGAGTTATGGTCACTTTCAGACCTTGTATTAATAATCATATCCGCTATTAAGGGCAATATTCTCACATCAGTCAATACATAATCAATTACACAAGCACATATACCTCTCTTAAAAGTTGGTGCACACAGAGGGTCAGAAGTGGTACGACCATTAAGGGCTCTCAAACCTCTAGTAATAACCAACGAGAATAGTTGGAAAGCACAGGAAGTAAAACGATTTCTTGGGGACATTAACAATTTTGGATTCCCCAGTGCTCATCTTCCTCTGCTGTGATCTCTGTTGAAAACGAACAAGGTTCAAAAGAGGTGTTGAAATCTCCAGCTTCTAAAATTCTCATATCAGAGGGTAAATCGTCTAGTACAGTATCTAATAATGCTAAAATAGTAGATTTATCATTGTGCTTAACTGATCGAGCATAGATGGTAAATATTGCCAGAGTGAGACCAGAGGATGGGGTGGCTAAAGTCCCCATTAGATCTGGGCAATCTATTTCCAAGGATGTTAAAGTGCTAAAACGCCCATTCTTTATCAAAGTTAAAAGCCCTCCACTAGCTCGGCCAAAGTGCAATGCAGGTTTAGCGTCTACACTAAGGGACGTGTAACCATCTATGTAGACTCTCTCTGCAGCCCATGTCTCCTGTAACAGACACACATCAAAGCTTGTGATATACTTTTACCAGTCCTGATCACATAATTTAAGATTTTATACCTGCTAGATTCCAAGACGGCACATTTAAGGACGGGAGAATATCAGGGCCACCAGCTGTCTAAATATTATAATCAAGCCCATGAGGCTTTGTGGTCTTATATGATCTTCAGGGGTTTTTAAAATATTACAGTCTTCATTATCATTGGCATAGGTTCCGGGTAAGCTTTGAGCCCCATCCTGTGAAGCGTCCTTATTAATGTTAATACCTGGTGAGGACACTTGTTCGTCTACATAATTTGTACCACAGTTAATCATTACATCCTCTGTTGCCCGTATCTTTTATAAACCGTGCTATTAGTTGAACACATTTCTTTTATACAGCCCTATCATTTAAGTATGGTTACCCATAGACATATTCCATTTAGCATATGCTTTATTTAAGTGTAAGCTTGTGCACATTATTTATAAAATGTTTCAATAGAGTATACATTTGGGGCAGCAATGTATTCTGCTTCTATTGGTTTGGCTTGACAGAGGCATCAGCATGGCATTGATTTGATAGGAGGCCTTTTATTTTCGGTTGTAACCTATCTTTTATTTGAAACATTTAAAATGAACCTCGAACGAATTTAGCTTTCATATTTATAGGGTACAGTTGTCCTTCCAGGCTCCTCTCCAGCAGCTACAGAGGTGGTCAGCCATAGGAGGAAGTGGTGCCCCAATCTTGGGCCCAATACAATGGAACTTCTATTTTCTATTTTCATTACAATTAATTTGTCTTTCAATTTGATTGATGCTATATTTCCTTTTTCGGTATTTTGTGAAATACACGCACTATAAGTTAATTGCCCTTCTGTAAAACCATAACATAATTTTAGCGTTTTACTGTTGGCAGAGCTACCGACTTTCTAATAAATAGACATGACATTTTTGGAAACACTTTCAACTCCCGAAATCATCCTAACACTCTCTCTTCAGCAGCCTAACAATGTGCACGAATTCTAAATTTCTATATTAATAATATCCCGAATCTCAGTCATCCACAGACTGACAGCTTTACAAACTTGCGTAATATCTGAATATGACAAGAACATTGGAAGAACATTTCTGACAATATAAAATGATTTCAGGTCAGTGCAAACTGTTTCTATATTTCGGTGCTTACTTTTCTACCACAGTATATTGGCTTGAGGTGTAACACGCAGAGGTGGATCCAGCATTAGCATCACGGGGATTCAAGTTGACCTGTTCTGTATATTTTTTCCAGTGTTTCACCTTTTGCATGAAACATTCATAGTCATCAAAACATTTCAGCTACATCGCCTTGGGCGCAATATTTACTAGTTTACTCTCTGGAACAGATGCTATAAACAACTGAAAAATGGCACAACGTGTGGAAAAAAGCAGTCGTTTGCATCCAATAAGTCTCGCTATCTGAAGATGTTATCGGAAATATAAATTCAGGGTTTATAACCTAAGTAGGGGAAGTGTAAAGTTTATGACTGAGATATTGCGGCTCCATGCCGCACGACCTGAACTTGCTCCGAACCCTTTGTACCACTGTAAGTTGAAACTCCAACTCACAGCTTGAAATCTTCACTTTCAAGTGCACCAAATAAGCTGTCTCAGACCCTGTGGAGAAGTGTGTACTTATTACAACCTTAATTGTTGCTTGATAAGTCTTACAAATGCTACATACCACACAGTTGTTTAGTCTTTTGCTCTTGCAAATATTCCGTCTTCCCACGACTAACAATATTTGAATGTTTGGATATTTCTCTGGAACATTTTTATATTCAATCAGATATATTGATATATTAAACAAATTATGCCCGTAGGCTGAACGCTCTTTGCAGCAATTGTCTCCTGTTTGAACTGCAATAGCTTGAAAGTAGATTATTTGTGTTTTTTTATCTCGTATTTATCTAGCATGATTTCACCGTATTTCCACGTTTGCCACTAAGGGATTTGAATCTAAAACTTATTTCAAAACAAGAAATGGCCTATAAGTGCTATTTTACGTGTTCCTCATTTGAGTCTTAAACATCCCTGATATATATGTATTTTTACGCATTACTTCAAGCAGCTCTTCCTCTCAAACAGTTTCTGGCAATTTAAAGAAGGTTTCTTGGACTTGAGCTCTCTGCAGGGTCCTCTCCAAACTTTTTGCCTTAAAACGTCCAGTTTTCTGAACCCGTTTTTGTTAGCTTTTGGACTCTTCGCATTTTACCACTGCCTAACAGTCTTCAAGAGCTTGTGGTTCTCTCCTTTAAACATGGTTACACTGGTTTATACCCAAATGGTGCATTTAATTTACTTCTAAATCCCTAGTTCAGTGATACTACATGTATCTGGTTCTTGTAAATTAAAAGCTACTAGTGGGCCTGCAGCACGTATTGTGCCACCCACTAAAGTAGCCTTTTAAACACGTCTCAGGTTTGCCATTACAGACTGTGTGTGCAGTTTTATGCTGCATTTTCGACCTGACAAAAAAAACCTTTTTGCAGGCTTAAACTTTTTGTTTTATTTTTTAAATGATAAGTTAGGGCTAGGGTAGGCCCTAAATAGCCCATAGAGCAGGGTGCATTGTATTTAAAAAGTTGGACATGTACTTTTAAGTTTTACATGCCCTATTAGTGAAAAACTCTTAAATCTGTTTTCACCACTGCAAAGCCCACCTCTGCCACAGAATAACCTTGAGTTACCATATTACATTTATTAAGTAATACCTTTGAAGTTGGAGCAGATTGGAATGTCAAGTTTGGCGTCGGATTTTAAGTCACAATTCTGAAAAGGCTGCTTTTACAAAGTTGGCTTTTTCTTGTCCTAACCATTTGGTGCCTGCAACCTGTATCCTGGATCACAGGACTACGTGTAGTTGGCAGTTGGTCTTTGTGTATTGCTTCCACACAGTGAGACAAAAGGGGAGTAGTTGGCAGGATGGGCCATCTCTGACTTGATAGAGGGGTGGAGCTGTCACCTACCCCACTTGCACATCACAAAGACTCTGTCTGAGCATATTCACACAGGGTTTGACTAGTCTTTTGTGACCACAGACAAGCCGGGTCCAGGGTAAGGAGGCAGGAAATTCCAAACACATCTGGGGGTGGAAACCTCCAGAACTTTCTTCTACTTCAAAGCTGACACCAGGTATAAATATTGGACCATCAGACCTTCAGTACACCTCTGACCTGTTGAGGACTCAGAATGGCTGCTGTGCTGCTCTGCTGCAAGAATGACTGCTACTCTGCTCCCTTGTTAATCTGCTGCCATGCTGACCTACTGCCCTGCTGCCTGCTGCCCTGGTGCCTGAGTAAAAAGGACTGGACCTGCATCTTGAACCCAGGGCCACCGCAGTGACTTCAAGGGCTAGTTTGCTGGCCTCCTGATAAGAGCCTCAGGGATAGAAAATGCTCCAACTACCTTGAGCCCAGCCCCTGAACTCTGTCTGCTGTGAAACTTATCCCCAAGTGTTGCCACCCCAGTCCTGGACCCTTGGAAGTGTACCTGAAGGTGCTCTGCTAGCCCAGCTGTGGATCAAGCATAACAATGCAGTGCGGCACATTGCAGCCCTGCTTCAGAACCACTGTTGCGCAAAGCATCCCAAACACAGGATCCTGCCGCTGTTCCGAACAGGCTCTGTGTAATGCCTCCTTGATGCAGGACTTTGCATCACAGCTCTGCATCTCCCTGGGATCACTGCTGCACAACGCATCCTTGATGCAGGGTCTCGCATCATGGCTAGCAGCGCCTCAGTACTGACAATGCATGACGCTTCCTTCATGTGGGATCTTGCAATGCTCCGTATCAGCAACCCGTATTTAAGGTTGTTCCTTGTATCTGGCCTACACTCCCTCATGGTCAGCCTGAACTTGTGACTTTGTCCCAGTTTAGTGCGACCAGAATACCACAGTTTGTGCTTCTAAGCACTATTTCCGCTTAAATATCAAAATTACACCTCTCCGGTTCTACTGATTGTATTTTTGCTGTTTTGGTGTCAAATAATTTATTATGCTTTGCTATAGTTCTGTAAATTGGGAAGGGATTTTTCTTGTGTTGTGCTTTCACTTTATTAATGTTCAGTTCAGCATAAATACTCTACACATTGCCTCTAAGTTAAGTCTGACTACTTTGTGGCAAGCTACCACTGGGATACAGTGGCGTAGCTGGGGGGGGGGGGGGGGGCGGTGGGGGCGGTCCGCCCCAGGCGGCACTATTTTGGGGGCGGACAAAGGCATTCAGATAAGGCTCGGCTTGCTTTCGTGGACGTTCGGGGACGGGCAGAGCAGGAATAGGAGTCGGGCAATGTCCTCTTCTTTTTTTGTGCTGGCAGCTGTCCCCCCCTCTCTTCCTATTATTCCCTCTCTTTCTGTCTTGCTCCTTACTTACTGAAAACCGTCACTTGAAGAAACGGTTCACAACCTCTCTTTCCTTCTTTCATTTAGTTGCTTCCCTGTGAAATGGATCCAAAAAAGAAAAACACTCTTGCGGGAAATGCCCTTTTTCTGCCATTTTCTATTCCAAAGTGCAGCGGGATGGAGAGAAATAGAAGGTTTTACATATGAAAAATAAATACATACCTAAATAAAGCAAGACAGTTGAAAAGTGGCCAGATTGGTTTTATTCACATCCAAACACATCAGCCTCACTTTACAGAGTTTGCCAGTGAAGCGCTACTTTTGTTTTCTCGTCTTTCTTTGGACAGCCTTCTTGTCCCCAGGTGGGAAAGTGTACCATTCCTGGAGGGACTGCAATACCTGGTTGATGGGTGGATTTGGAAAACAAAATGTGTACCATGGCTCTGTGTTTATAAATGTGGTCTTTTTACACCATACTGCTTACATTTTGTAAAGATATAAGCAATGGACATTGAAACGGTTCCCTTCAGGGCCCTGTAGTCATTTCCTTAACTTTTCTGGTAAAACCACTCGCTGATTTCTGAATAGTGAGTGAGAGATCGTTAAGGTAACCATGTTGTTTCTGCTTATATTTCACATGCTTTACTTAATCTTGCATTCCCTATGAGTGTTTGCTTTTACTTATTTTTTTAGGCAGCATATTACTCTTATCAAGTGCATAATGTGAATTGAGCCACATCCAAGTGTTTATAGCGGGCACAATTAGGTTGTAGCTGAAGGCAGTGCGAGTTTCTCTCAGTGGGGCAGTATGGTGTTCAGTGGGGGAGAGGATGTGGCACTATGGCCAGAGCTGTCGAATTTGGAACTGGGGAACTGGGTTCAGCCTTCATGACCAGTCCACCAGACCACTCTACTGAGGGAGCATATTCCCATGCTAGACCTTAGAAGGCCCCACTAGACCTTAGAAGGCTTGATGTCTTAGCACAAACAGGTGTAGCCTAGTGGTGTCAATTGTGAGTTAACCTTGAAGGCCTGTCCACCACAATACATACTGAAGTTCATCTCCAGTCTTGCAGGCAGGCCTACGAAGCAGCACACCCTAGAGCAACAGTGATCCAGTCACTGTGACTCTGTCACTGAGATCAGATGAACCTTGAGCAGGTTAGGGCGGTGCAAACTGTGTGACCCCACTGGGTACCTATTTCGGGTGGGTGCGTAGTGTTTGCAAGTATATTATGGTTTAAAAAAAACTTGCTGCCTCCTTCCTGGCCGCCAGCAATTTTCAGAAACAATAAAAATGTCATGATAACTTCGGTGATTAATGTTCTTCCTAGTGAGAGATCCCAGTTTTGTCTAGTGGAAGGGTTGACTCCTGGAAAGGTAGCACAGAGGGTTAATGTGCCTGCTGCAAAGAACATGTAACATGCAGATCACAAAGTGCACTGCTTTAATGGGTGGACCATGATGAATGGTCATTTAATGTCAGCTGTAGATGATGGATCCCTGAACAGTGTCATGTATGTGCATGTTTGCATTGTGCTGAGGGGATTATCAGGTACTTGTTCACGCAGCTCTCTGATGGATGTCACATGCGGTTTTTCTGAGTCACCGGTGTACTCAACTGTGTAGCCTTGGACCATTTCATGTATGTGCATGTAACTTGCATGATCGAGGTAACTATTAGCGGCGATACTACGTGTCTCTCGGTCCTCTTTTAAGTGCTTGCCGTCCTTTTTCCCCAGCAACCCCCCCTCCCAGGGGCGGCAATCTGAGGGATAGCCCCGGCCGCCACAAGCTCTAGCTACGCCTCTGCAGGGATAAGCACAAGTTAATTTGGGGTTTGCCTGTGTTTCACCCTGACAAGAATTGTGGTTTGCTTCTTGAGTAGGGTTTACAATTCCTCAGCCAGTAACCCAATTTCCTATGGAGTTTTACTAATCCAACAGCTTCACAGTACCTAGGGCAAACACATGTAAAATCCTACAGCTTTTGACAAGAAATCTGCTTGTTTTCAAGACTGTTTCACTGGGACAGTAGCCATACTTTTGTCAACAGACACATCTTACGATACCAGGGTCAGACTGTGATAGAAAATAGACATGGAGGATTGTATGACGGTATCACACATGCATTTAGCACGCATGCCTATTTAACGGCAGAATTAGAATGAGCGCATCGTGAGGACTCGCTCCTTTTTCCACAAGTTGTTACAAAGACTTGCCTTAGGGGGGCGCTGGACTTTGGATTAGTATCATTTACAATTCAAACTCCAGAAGGGTAGGTGTTGGACTTTAAATCCACCAAAGTGCCCCCCAAAGCAAGTTGTTGTTAAGACGTGTGATAAACGAATGGGCGCTAATTACATGGTTTTTCTAATGCCAGCGCTATAAAGGCACAAAGTGATTCTGGCGTCGTGCTTAAGGAAGTTTCCCGGCTTCGACACCAAAATAAAAGTGACCCCTCTAGCAAGTCAGATAGCGAAACAAGCATTGACAGTACCAATAGGTCATTTATATGAATGAAGGTGCCTCTTATGTCACTGATGAATTTAGGCACTCAGTAGATCAACATGCATTTACTGGGTCACTCATCTTTGCACTCATGTCTCCATTCATCCATCCACTAACTCATACTTGTATTCACCGTCTGACACAGTCACAATAAAACACACACAAATTCAACAACAGATGCACAATAAATTAAAAGAATACATGTAGAAAAAAGAAAACTTGCTGCTGTGTAATCACGGCGGGCATGTATGCTTGCAATAACGGAACTAAACATAGAAGTGGGCGTCCATCAAGCAGAGGGATTGTAGTTAGTCTATCACTAGTTAAAGTTCCAGCATGATTGCCCCATTTAGAACCAATGTATTGACCATCCTGGAATGGTATAATAATTACACACTATTGACAACAGTATTCCATCATGGTCTCTTCATTTAGAGGAAGTGGTCATGTGGAATGCATTGCACAGCAGATGAAATGAGTAGAGAGCAAGTGGACCATTAGCACTGCCTGGAGAGTAGTTGGGTCATCTTAAACAAGCATTTGCAATGCAATCGGTCTCGCCTTTGGGACCTTATATGTATTTAGATATGCAGCACATTAGCCTGGGTGCTGAAACATCTAATGTTCTTTAACATGGAGGAAAAGTAAGCACCAAACTGCGTGACACGCCAGGAATGGGAACACATGGAGAGAAATATTGCCTTTCAGCGGGAAATGGTATAGTCCAAAGCTCTGTTTTAATATTAAAATCAGGGCCTTTGGTGGTCATAGCACTGAAAATACAAGATTTGAAAAAAATATTATTGTGTACGGGTGCTCATGGAAGACAATTTCTGTGGACTGGAATCTAGAGAATGCTAAAGTGATTCTGGTATTTTACTGACCTCTGCTGGTCATTTTCTATCAAGAAGCCCTCTATGAGAAGTAAGTGTGAGGAGAGTTTGTAATCTCATTAACACGGGTGTACCATGGGCCTACAGACTTCTGAACTCGTGTCACCTTTCATTCCTTTCACAACAAAGCAGGGTGGGGTGTGTTCCCAGTGTAATCGCAGGGTTTTGGCCCTCTATGAGAAGTAATTGTGAGGAGAGTTAGTAATCCCATGAACACATGTCAGCTCACATCTCCTGTCAGTGATGTGGGGTGTAAAGGTGTGCCCGCAGCAGGAGGAGGGGATCATCCGTGCAGCGCTAGCAACAGGGAAGGAAAAGCCTGACAAGGAGAGGGGAGGAAGAGGTAGCAGCAGCCGAGCAGATTGGAAACCACTTAAGGTTTATCTACAGAAACAATGCATAAAATAAAGCACATAATTCATATACAACTGAGCAACTCAAGATATTAGCGACATTGCGACTGTTGAGTCACAAAATATCTTTGAAAATACTATCTTGCTCCTTATTGTGTACCGTGCAGATTTTGGCTACAGCCACAACCTGGTTGATTGGTAAGCAGATACGTTTACTTTACAAGTCACATTAAAGCAGGGGGAGAAAGGAGCAAAAAACCTGGTGAACACACAGAGGGACTGGAGAAACTATGCTGAGAAAATGTTCAGTGGAGGTTAGATATACAAGCGTGAGCGCCGCAGGTCATTGGGAGTTAACTTTTGAAACTAGAAGGTTACACAGCGAGTGTTTAACCTACTAAGCCATTTTGTGACCCACAAATACCAAGGTGCACAGGGCAAGTTCTGAGAAAATGAAAGGCGCATGACCGCTATAGTTAAAGCATGCCGTGCTGCCACAGAAAAGGAAGGAAGGCTCGCGACGGCTATACAAAATGCATGCCACGCTGCCAAAGTTAACAAACCAAACAGCGGAGGCACGCCAGGCAGTATCCGGCAGAGAATAGATTGAAATCTGACTTACCAGTTGAAGATCGGCGGATTCCTCTACTTGCATTCGTGAGCCCCGGCCGGTCTACGGCAAGCCGGAAATAAGTGTGTTTTTTTTGTCACGCATGTGTACGATGTAAGGCATCGCGCGCATGCAAGACTAATACGTGTCCTATTGCATTTTTAACGGAAGTGCAGATGTAAAAGAAGGCATGAACAGGAGGGGGTGGGAAGGTGTTGTTGGTCAAAGAAGACACGGAGTACGGTAGGGAACGGGAAGAGGCAGGGGAGCAAAACTGTTTATGAAGTAAAGAGGCCGGTAGCCTCAGCAGGGTAAAAATGACGACATGACCGTCAGGAGGCGGGATTACCAAGCCAACCACCAATCAGGATGCAGAAAATATGATGCAAGCCAATCAAAAATAAGGCTGGAAAGTGAGCGGAGCTTACCCCACTATACTGTATACACCATCTCTCGACGAGACAGCGCATGCGCTGCCTAGCCGAGACCTACAAATATTTTAAAAGGAGGTTGAGTTAATCAGTGCAAACACTGTAATCTCAACTAATTTAAAGGACTAAAATTTGGGCACAAGAAAGCACCCTGAAAGCTAAATAGGGATGCTGGAGAGTGCTAGATGGAAGAATCTAATGATTAAGAAATCTACACTATGTAGGTGAGGGTTCACCATCCTATGTGACTTAGTATACACATGTAGACAAATAGTCAAGGCAAGTTAGGATTACTGCACTTCTTTAATGTTGTGTGCCTCTACATCAGTGTAGCAAATACAGAGATTGACTTTGCATCGATTATGGGTAGCAATACCATTTAATTCCAGGTAAGGGAAAATAAATATTATTTTGCATTTAAAAGGAGTATTATCAGTGAAATTTGAAGAGTTATGATTATGGTCACGTTAGATATTTATTAAAATTAATTAAATGTAGTAAAATTGAATGAAGGGCTACAATCAGGACTAGCATTAGGTTTAGGTTAACAATATTTACTTACATGAATTCAGCTTAATGTATGTTTATTAAGAGCTGAGGTAGGTATAGTATTATGGTTAAGTTAAGGATAGTGATTTCATTAATTTTGTGTCATGTAAAGTTCAACATTTCAGGATTAAAAATGGGATTGGTATAAGGGTAAGAAAAAGGAAAGCTAATTAACTAAATAAATTGCGAGGGGTGCACCACAACAATAACCAAAACAGGAATGTAATTCTTGTCTTTATTTTCTTTTCTTTAAAAAGCATCACATACATGCAGTGAATACAGCCAAAGTTTTTCGTCCAGAACAATGGACTTCTTCAGGGCTGTAATACAACAGATAAATATATATAACATAGAAAAATCAAACATAGAAAATCAAACAAAATACCCCCTGAATAAACACACAAGACGTAATGCTCGGTTTAAGTAACATAAAACATTATGAAACATTTAAATATTATTATACATGAAAACAACAAAATATACAAAGACCCTCAATACTAGATATAGGGCCAGATGTAGGTGGCCAAATAGCGAGCACTAACGCTGAAATTCGCAATCAGCTATTTGGCAGCGAGCAATGTAGGTAAGTTGAAACCTACTAGCAAAATAAGGAATCGCAAAATTGTGATTCCTTATTTTGCTCTTGCATTTATGGAATCGCAAATTGCGATTCCTTAAATGCAATGTAAGTAGCACAAAAGAAAGTGCACTTTAGCCTTAAGGAATCGCTAATTGCCACCAACTTCAAGTTGGTGGTAATTAGCAATTTCCTTTAAAAAATGTTTTTTTAAGTGCCATGTGGCACACATTCATGCCCTTAGGGCATGTATGTGGGCCACATGTGCACACATGCACATTTCAGGGGTGCAACAGGGTGTTGCCTGGAACCCTGGCACCCTTAAAATTGCTCCCGCAATTTGGGAGTGCCTCTTGCGGGAGCAATACCTATTCATGAATTTGCGATTCACAATTAAGGAATATTAAGGAATCGCAAAAAATATTGCGATTCCTACCTACATGGCATTTTGCGATTCCTTAATAGCGATTCCCTAAAAATCGCTATTAAAGAATCGCAAACATGCATTTACCTACATCTGGCCCATAGTTTCTTAACGGAAATATGAGACAATTTCCACTGGAGGGTATAATGGCACATTATATGACAATTGCATGCAACAGTGCAGACATGTTCAAACATAACCAAAAAAGGAAAAGAGAAAGGAAAAAAGGGGAGAAAGACAACATTGACCGCAATATGTACATAATCTTTTGTGGTTTATAGTATCAGGATTAGCAAAAAAACAAATACTTTTTTAAATGTTAAAATATTAACAATATTCGAGGTGATAACAAAGTGATCCCTTGGACATGGTGCATGGTTGATGACAGTGCCTACATATAATATTGACTGTTGTGAAACCATGCTATGTAGGGAGAGTGGATCATAAGCTAAGGATTACAGATTGACCATAGTTAAGAATGGCCACAATTTCCCACACATTTTGTACTCGTGGTCTTTGTGGGCCCACCACTTCGCGCCTCTGTAGTTTTGTTAAAGGTATGTTTAGCGTTAGGGTTATAGTTAGGTAAAATATAATTATTTAATTCACATTACAGTTATTACTATTACTGAAGAAGGTTAATGTAAGAGATTACATAAATTATTTATTTGATTAAGTAATATTTATTTCAAATAATGGATAGATTTAGGAATAAAGTTAGGTTATTTATGACAAATTAAATTGATTTATTATAAACTGATAGGGAGTAGAAGTCAGGTTTAGTATTAATGCTATTAAATTGGATACATTGCATCATGTTTATTAAAATTAAATAATTTAAGGTTTAGCATTTGGTTAATGTTTTAATTAATTATTTTAATTAATTTATTCACAATTAGAGTTTGTTTTTAAAATAAGAATTGGGGTTAACACAATTGCCAACAGCTTAGTTTTATGAAGTGTAATAAAACTAAAGTAAGTGTTAAGGTCGTCCTTGTTATGTTAATAGGAGGATACAATATATATTAAATACAATTTAATTTAAATAAATTATGGGATAGTGTTACATTGATGGGTGGACAAAATAAATTTGTTTTCTTTACACTTTGGGGCCGATTCCGATCTCACTCGGAAGGGCTCCGAACGCGATCCGGCCGGAAAAAGTATGAGCCGTACGCGTGTTTTCCGTCCGACTCGTACAGCTGTCTGAGTGAGCAAGTACGATGCGAGAAACACGAAATCGCCGACCGAATCATTTCCGGGTCCGACCTGCTTCATACGTCTCTTCTGTAAGCAAACCATGCTGTGCAATTGAGGCGATTTCCGACCGAACCAGTACGATGCACGATTCGGACAGCCGGATCGAGTCAGAGCCTCCGACACGTAAATGCTCTGGGAAGCCGACTTTGGGGGACCGCGCCGGACCCCCCTTCACCCGTAGCCTTACGAGTCGATCACAAGGGGGACCCAAGGGTCCCCCTAACACATGCATGTACAGTGCGATTGGCACAGACGCGTCCCCACTACAGGGGGTGCCTTTGTGCGCAACGTACCTTTTTCATCAATGGGAGCCTATGTACGCATCGTACAACAGGCTCCAATTGACTTCAATGGGACTACGAGCAACCTGTGTCCATCAGCGCTTGTTCGCACCTTACTCAGGTGCTCGGAGCCCCGGAGCACGAGTCAGTCGGAAAGCCCTCCGGATCTGAGTCGGACGGAGCCTTCTCCCAGCGAGATCGGAATCGGTCCCTAAATGTATTTTCAGGACAATTAGAAAAAATTAGGTGAATTTATGCAAAATATTTGCTGGGCTCTTGAGTGAATACTCCACATCAGGAGGCACCCCTTTAAAAGAAAGTCACATAAGACCCGATTACGATGCCATAGGAAATGCCTCCGACCCTCAGTCTGAGCCGTTCCTACGGCATCATTATTGGCTGTTGGCTCAAGGGATTACGATGGTAGATTCCCACAGCCTTTCTGTGCCGGCTTTTCGGACACAGAAAGGCTGTGAGAATCCCACTTTGGGGGCCACCAGCTAGGCCCCATGGGTGCAAGGCCACTGAATGGTGGCCTAGAAGGCAACTACGGTGCCCCCCTGTTGATCCCTGCACCTGGTGGCAGGCACCTTGCGGTGCCTGCCACAGGGTGCAGGGATCAACTGCGCCTCAGCTCTATACAATGAGAGCATGCATTCTGGTCAGAATGTATGCTCTCATTGTAAAGAATAGGAATGCAACAAAACAGTGTTCAATCACATCCTAATTGCTGGGCTGGGACTGACGACAGGAGGTCGTTCAATCCCAGTTCCCAAACGATGTCAGACGGGCTCAGGTCCGTCTGACATCGTAATCGGGGCCATAATGTAGAATCTGGGCACTGGCTGAGCTGAAAATATCTCTTTTGTGATGCATATTAGGTGAAGCAGAATTTTAGAACAGCTTAATTTTGAATAACTTGACATTTACAGATGTTATTAATTTCATCAGTGGCAGTAACATTTTGTCCCAGCCTAATTACAATTAGGACAAAATTAAATAGTTCTTAAAACTAATAATCATGAATTTAAATAAATATTCTGAAAAACCCTGTTGCCCTTTAGGTTTCTAGTAGGGTTAGTGTGGCCAAGTTTGAAAAGTGTGAAAGTACATTTTAAACTTACTTTTAGAAATAGTGGTCATCGATGTACATGCATGAGCCCAACATAGCCATTTGTAAAACAGAAAGGGGAAACTACCCTGAACATTTTCCAATAAATCCAAGTACAAAAAAGAATGGAATGCTGGCAAGGAATGAAAAGATGTTGGTCTCTCACCGTGAAATTCAGTGTTATGTTTCAGTACTCACCGCTAGAGCCTGAAACAGCCTACTATAAATCCAAGTTAGAAGGATCCAATGACTTTAGCCAATTGCCCACATAATGTTGACTTCCCATTGAATTAGTTTACAACAAAGTAGCTCAAATAAAGTTATGCATTATATTGTATTTTACTGTAATTGCCTTTATATAACACTTACTGACCCAGAAAAGCCGCTGAAATGCTCTATGTTGGGTACCACATTACTCCAAGACAGAAGGTTAGTGATGTGTCCAGTGATTTTGGCTAGTGTTGGTGATTGGTTATTAGGATTAATCATGTACCCCCAATGAACCATTCCAGGCATTTCTTTGTGGTAAATTAATAGTTGCTAGGTGTGATCATTAGTATGAGTTTATGCAACATTGTTGCTTTGATAAATAGATACGTTGGAGTGGGTACGTTGTTAGGTTGCAGTGATATGGTTTCAAAGAGGACAGGTTGAAATTTAAGAGGGACGGTATGAGCAATTTGCAGAAGTGCATTAATAGAAAGTAAGACAGACAGGCAAGCGACTTAGAGTCAGGTACACTCAGAGACAGTAAGGCATGCAGAAGATGGCAGGTAAGCAGAGAGTAATTTGACAGCAAGAAATAAGAAAGAACAATATATAGTTTTATGTCATGGTCAATTTTTCATGCAATGTTTTCAGAACATAGAGAGAGGAGACGTTGAGATAGCCTGCGATCTGAAAGTCTAAAACTATCGAAGGAAGCAATACTCTTTTCATGTGACATAGTGCATTGTATTGTAGGATCTGTAGAGTGCCCAACAGCCCCAGAACAGAAGCCCAAACACCCATTCATGTGAACAGTACAAGTGAAGCAAGTTTATATAAACTAATGCCTGCACAAAGCATTTATCCTAGAAATATAAAGCACTGTATAAGTGTAAGATATTTGGGTTGGAGTGTTATCTGCTATATGTCATTAAAAAGGCTCACAAAGAGGTTGATAGCATACATTTTAATATCACCACCTTCAAATAGGTGTAATATGTTCTCACATACATCATATATGAAGGACAAAAAGGTTTATCCATATGTTCTCTTGGCCAAATGCAACACAGTTACCAAAAAATAGAGAATACCAACCAGTACAGATACTGGAAACTTTCTCTACCATCTACTGCATATTGTAAAAAAAAATGTCAGGGAAGGAGTCTATGGCTCATTTTATGAGAATATATATTGTCTAACGTATGACCTACATTATACAAGCAAAGAACAGAAATTGTAACCAGTCTGTGAAAACTATGCATAAAACAATGCTATTCATGGATCACTGACTTTACATCGATGCTTACTATATTGAAACACAAAAATATCAGGAATTAAATATTAATAACAAAACTATCCACTTCCTATACTTAATTAGTAAAACTAACAATATCAAGAACACAAATATTTTTGTTAAAAATATTGAGTTTTACCTATATCCAAGAAATATCAGAAACAAAAATATCATTACCCTTTAATAAACATATAATATGTCAACAATATTGATGCACACAGTATCAACTCCAACATTATCACCAAAATAATTAAACAATCATTAATAAATAATTTTTTGAAAAATCACTTTTTACGTAAAACAAATATTGGAAATAAACACAAAACATTTTTTAGACGTTTACATTAAATATAAATATATTACATCAACAAAATCTTTAATCTTTACCATTCACCCCAATAAATAACATACCTAAAATCATAACAATGCAACCCCAACTAATATTACCACTAGCTAAAAATATTACCAATAGCTACAAATATTTAACAACTACTGAATTTTATTTAACTATCTATCTATCTATCTATCTATCTATCTATCTATCTATCTATCTATCTATCTATCTATCTATCTATCTATCTATCTATCTATCTATCTATCTATCTATCTATCTATCTATCTATCTATCTATCTATCTATCTATCTATCTATCTATCTATCTATCTATCCATCTATCTATCTATCTATCTATCTATCTCTCTCTCTCTCTCTCTCTCTCTCTATATATATATATATATATATATATATATATATATATATATATATATATATATATATATATTTATATATATATATTATCTACTGGCGGTCGCAGTAGATAGTTATAGTTACAACCTAGTTTCCATAGGAAATCTCAAAATTCTATTTTGAATAACTTTGGCGCCGGTTGACGAATCCTCGCGAAATTTTCAAAACTAATGGGGCGCTCCGCTCAGCTCCTACCCTGAAAGTCTCGGGGTGATTCGTCAAGCGGGGGCCGAGAAAAAAGGGGGGTCCCAAAACGCATTTTCCCCATGCATTTTTCCATAGGACCTTTAGACACAGCTACAGCCCGAACGGCTGAACAGAATTACTTGAAATTTGGCAGAGAGGTAGCCATAAGGTCAAGGAAGTGCCTTTTGCAGGTCTGGTGTAAATCTGTTCAGTATTTCCTGAGAAAATAGCATTTAAAAGCATATCAATATCTATACGCGTGCACCATGCGCGCACTGTGCGCGCACCCTGCCGTGCGCGAGCGCAATTCTGATTGGTTGTTAGATGTCGGTAAACATTCGAATCGGTCGAAACCAGGAAGTGTCGGCCGCCATTTTGTCTCTCGCAGTCTGAGGGGGTGAAAAAAAAAGGTGGAGAACGTGAAAAGGGGGCAGAGTGGACAGTTCCTGACCCCCTAGCCTTGGTCAGGGGGTCACAGAAGGACCCCCAAGAGAGAAAAAAACAATTTTTTTTTTTTTTAAATCGCGAGGTGCGCGCAACCTGCGCGCACGACACGCACTGCAAACCGTGGGTGCCCACAGCGCGCGCACAGTGCGCGAAGCGCACCGTGTTCGCAGGGTGCGCACCTCGCGATTAAAAAAAAAAATTAAAATTTCACGGTGCGCGCACGGTGAAAAACCTGAAAAAAAAAAAATAATAAATACATAACTTAGCATTTAAAAACCGTACAAATTCACTGAAAAAACCATAGGTTTCACACACATTATAGTTACGATTTAGCATTTAAAAAACCTTGCAAATTCACTTAAAAAACCATAGGTTTCACACATGTTATAGTTAGCTGGACATTTCACTCGTAAAAAACCAATGAAATTCCCCCGTTATAGTTACTGCAGGCAACTATAACTCACGCGACCACAATCCTCTGCTGATGACGTCAGATATTACATCACTGATGACATATGTGTCTTTATGAAAAATAAATATTTGTAATATATGTATAGCTAAAGATTAATGGAAGAAGACATGGGTAAATAAGTGTCTAAATACAGTGATGTAATATCTGACGTCATCAGCAGAGGATTGCGGTCGCGTGAGTTATAGTTGCCTGCAGTAACTATAACGGGGGAATTTCATTGGTTTTTTTACGAGTGAAATGTACAGCTAACTATAACATGTGTGAAACCTATGGTTTTTTAAGTGAATATATATATAATATTTATATATATATATATATGTTCGAATTTTGCACTTTACTAATGGAACAATAAAAACGCTACTGCGGCTGGCAGTATCAGCATAGAAGCAGTTGTCCGTCTCTCTCTCTCTCTCTCTCTCTCTATATATATATATATATATATATATATATATGATATATGTATATATGTATGTATATATATATATATATATATATATATACATATATATATATATATATATAACCAAGTGGTGGTCACCACTAGGTAGTTATAGCTAGGTCTGCTTTTTAACCATAGGTAGGGCTTTTTTGGCTTGTTAATACATTTAGCCCTGTTTGTGGAATCTTCACTAAACTTTCCAAAGAAAAACTTCATCCACCTCAGCTGCTTTCTGGAAAGTTTCAGGGTGATCCATTAAGTGGGGGCCAAGACAAAATGGGGGTCCCAAAAGACAAAATCCCCATGCATTTTCCATAGACTTCTTTCAAAAGGGCTACAGCAAAACTGATGAACGGAATTACACCAAATTTGGCAGACAGCTAGATCTTGGTCTGTAGTTTTAGCTCTTTGTGATTCGGTGTAAATCTGTTCCATATTTTTTGAGAAATGAAGGTTCTGAAATAATAGTATACCTGGATGGTTGGGTCAGTAAGAAGCTCAAGAGACTCTCACAGCAGCGCCAATTTAAAAATGTAGTGATCTGATTGGCCTAGGGACCCTTATTTTCCTTCTGCCATTTCAGGAGCAAGCACTCTGATTGACTGCCAGCAACATGAGAAAAATGTTGTTGGCAGCTATTACAAAACTTGGGGACTTAGTCCCCTGTTCTGATTTTTTAAAATCCCCCCTGGGGCCAAAAAACTAAAGCAATCAACAGAAAATGTTGTGATCCTACCAGACTCTCCTGGGATCAAAATTTTTTGTTTAAAAAGAATGGCGGCGGGACAGCATTTATTATGTTTATGCCCCTGGGAGCTGTATTCATGAAGGGGAGGGAATGGTTATTAACAGCACCTTGGCCCTGGAAGCCAAAACAATCAACGCAGTCGAAGAATGGCATAATGCCTTCCAATCCACACTAGAAGGACCCCAACCTACACTCTATAAAGTTATAGAAGCATTACAAATAGAGCTAAGCTACCAACAACTATGACTGAATCTATCTATTTTTCCAAATTCACTCTAAAGTTAGCAAGCAAACTAAAAAAATGTACAACATGCTACATTATAAAGTCAAGCTTTTAATAAATAACAAAGGAATTGATTACTTAGAAATTGTTAGATATGGCATCTTTGGTGTGTTTCTCCCCTGTATTTTTGCTTCTGACCTGTTTTTGACTGTGTGGTGCATTTTGTTTTTTACTGGTTTTAGAACTCTCCACCCTTTACTCATGCTGATCATTGCTAAAGTGCAAGTGCTCCCTGTGTAAATTATGATTATGATTGGCTATCCATGATTGGCATATTTGATTTACTGGTAAGTCCCTAGTAAAGTGAAGTGTGTGCCCAGGGCTGATAAATCAAATGCTACTAGTGGGGCTGCAGCACTGATTGTGCCACCTACAAGAGGAGCCCTGCACCCATGTTCCAGATATGCCTCTGCAGTGTCTGTGTGTGCAGTTGTTAAACTGCCATGTCAACCTGGCAAGTGCACCCATTTACCAGGCCGAAACCTTCCCTTTTATTACATGTAAGGCGACCCTAAGGTAGACCCTAGGTAACCCCATTGGCAAGGTACGGTGTATGTGAAAGGTAGGACCTGTAGTGGTGTGTTTTACATGTCCTGATAGTGAAATATTGTTAATTCCTTTTTTTCACTTTTAAAAGGACTATCTCTCCCATAGGTTATCATTGGACCTGCCTTGTAACCACTTATAAGTGTAAATTCCAATTGGGAAGAGATGGAGATTTGGAGTTTGGGGTCTCTGAGCTTACAATTTAAAAATACATACTTTTAGTGAAGTTAGTTTTTAAATTGCGTGTTTGAAAATTCCACTTTTAGAAAGTGGACATGTTACTGCTTTACCATTCTGTGCCTCTGTCTGCCTGCCTGTGGAATCCACATCTGGTTCAGACTGACAGTTGGGCTGTTTGTGCTTTTTCTCTAGAGAGTCACGTAAATTGAGCTAAGGTGTGCCCTGCATATTATGATGACCCACCACCAGGATGATGGGCTTTCCTGAGCTAGAGTGGTGGGAGGAGTTATCACTGACACCTGAATAAGGCTGTGGCTGTCCTCACACAAGGCTGTCTTTCTCCTCCCTGTAGTGTGTCCGGAGCCAGGTCAGGGCAAGCAGGGTCTTGTGCAATACAAAGACTTTCCTTTGAAGTTTGCCTACTTCCAATGCAGAAACTGGTATTATTACTGGAACCAAGACACCATAACGTCAGAACACTGCTGGATGAAGAGGAGACCCTGCCAAGAGGAAGAGCTGGATATCTGTCAGGAACAGTACTCCCCCTTTGCTGTGTTGCTTTGCTGGGATCCCCTTCAGTTGCTGCTTCTGTCTTGGAGAGGACAAGGACTGAACATTTCTTTGGTGTACTGCTTGAGAAGATTCTCCAAGGGCCATCAAAGACTTCAGCCTCCCTGAACTCCTCTACTCGGGGTTCTGACCTGCTCAGTGGTGCCATTTCCAGTTTTGGGTCCATGGAGGTGGTTTGGGTGTTCTGAAGACTCAGAATCCCCGTATTGCTCTTCCAGCACCATTTTTTCCACCTCAAGCGGTTGAAAAACCAAACGCATCACTGTGATGTGGCTGAAATATCATCACAGTGTCTGTCCACAGCCAAAAGAACCACAGCAACCTGAGTCCAGAGCACTGGGTATCCGTCGTCCAGGATCCCCACTTCAATGCAAGGCCAGCTGTGCAGCTGAAGGAATCGACACATCACCTGTTCCCCGATAGAAGAATCGACACATCGCCTGTTTTGACGCATTAACTTTAGTGCATCCGGATTTTCCACGCATCACACCTGTGAGCCAAGTCTACATCGACACTGGGCTCCAGTAATGAACCGAGGCCACGTGTCTGGAGAAACGACGCATCACCTCCCCGTGCCTGAAGAAAGCAGCGCATCACTTCCTCTCATACTAAGGAACCGATGCATCACCTCCCCTGTGTAGCAGTAAGGAACTCCTCCGGGAGCAAGGAACTGATGCATCACCTTCCCTGAGTGTAAGGAATCAACGCATCACTTTGCTCTCCGGCTCCTCACCTCCCATGTGCCTGAGCTTCATCTTGTGGTTTTTTACGCATCCCAGGTACTTTGTGCTAAAAGTGACACATTCATACTTTCATATGGACTGAACTGTTTTAAACTTTTTTGCAGTGACACCTTGATCTGTGTATGCTGGATTTTTATTGTTTTGGTCTTGTTCGGTTTAGATAAGTTTTGTTTATTTTTCTAAACTGGTGTGGTGTGTTTTGTAGTGTTTTCACTGTGTTACTGTGTGTTTATGTACAAATGCTTTACAGATTGCCTCTGAGGTAAGCCTGACTGATCGTGCCAAGCTACCAAGAGAGTGAGCAGGGTTTATCTTGGTTGTGTAACTCCCTCACTCTAACTAGAAGGAAGGGTCCATACATGAACAGGGCGCATACCACTGCCAACTAGAGACCCACATTTCTAACAGAAATAATAGCCAAATGCATATTATAAAATAAATTAATCTACCACTGTCCAAACAGATTAACCCAAATTCTAAACCAACATAATAAATATTTTGTTTTATAAATAATAAACATAATATATTATTACATCAGTCCAGAAAATGTAAAATGTTAATGACGGCTCAGATAAAATTGCATATAAATTATTTAAATAAAAAACCTAACCGTCACCAACCAAGTAACTGAAAACAAATTAATTCCATTACATATATGAATTACTCACATAAGCTATACAATTACATTTAACAATCACAAAATATTAATACAAACAAAAAAAAAAATATCACATATCCCACCCAAAAGTAATAGAATAAATGGAACTTACTGTTCTGTAGTTGCAGATCTTCCTCTGTATCGAAGTAGTCAAAAATATGAATCCAACAAAAATAGGAAAAATATTGTCAAAAAGCCTCCCCCCCAAAAATGCAAAAATGAAACAAATCCAATAGAGAACCCTCAAAGCAATCCAAAGTTTGTAGGAACTGTAAAAACCCTGACAAATTGTCTTAAAGATAGAAATGCTTCAGGAAACCCGAAAAAAGGAATTTAAAGTAGAAAGCATTGATTTATGATAAACCAAAATCGATTTCCTTTAAAAAAGAAAATGGAAAGTCCCAATGGCCATAGGACACAGCCGTAGACAAAACCTTAACAGCAAATTTGAAAACGCACCCCAAAACACATTACATTCCCAAAAATTAATATAAATCACACTTAGCCATTAAAATGTAAATAACATAAAACAATTTAACATAACATAACACTACATTACTAAAATAGTGTGCGAAAACCCTAATACTATAAACTAGTGAAAAACACTACTATAATAAATTGAAATATACCAATAATCCACAAGCAACACTATAACTAACTTGTAGACATCCTCCCTAAACTCACCCTGCTCTCAAAATCCTTAAATTTCCTCAACAAAGAACTTACCTGTTCTGCCGACCAGCAGCACCTTATCGTGACCTTGTTCCGGAAAAATAGACTAACAATAACACAAATAGATTACAAAATAGAAGCAATAAAAAAGGGCCACTAAATCAATCTGAAAAAGACTATCTCCCCATTGAAATGAATGGGAAATATTGTAAAATGGTGAATAAATGTATGAAAAAAATATACAATAGCAAAACATATCAGAAATGTGGTTAAAAAATTGTAAAGTATAAATAAAATAATAGCATAAAATATATACAACTATTTAATATATTCTGAAAAAACATGTTAAAATGATGTATGTATGTGTGTGTATATTATCTACTGGCGGTCGCCAGTAGATAGTTATAGTTAGGACCGTGTTCCCATAGGAAATCTGAAAATTCTATTTTGAATAACTTTGGTGCCGGTTGACTCATCTTCGTGAAATTTTCAAACCTAATGGGGCGCTCTGCTCAGTTCCTACCCTGAAAGTCTCGGGGTGATTCGTCAAGCGGGGGCCGAGAAAAAAGGGGGGTCCCAAAACGCGTTTTCTCCATGCATTTTCCCATAGGACCTTTAGTCGAAGGTACAGCCCGAACGGGCAAACAGAATTACTTGAAATTTAGCAGAGAGGTAGTCCTCAGGTCAGGGAAGTGCCTTTTGCATATATGGAGTCAATCTGTTCAGTAGTTCCTGAGAAAATTGCATTTAAAAGCACATACATATCTATAGCCTCGCACCGCACCCTAACGTGCGCAAGCGTAATTCTGATTGGTGGTTACATGTCAGTCAACGTTTGAATCGGTCGAAATCAGGAAGTGTCGGCCGCCATTTTGTTTGTTGTGGGTGCGAGAGTGAAAAAGAGAGGTGGCGAACGTGAAAAAGAGGCAGGGTAGAGAGTTCCTGACCCCCTAGCCTTTGTCAGGGGGCCCCTAAAGGACCGCGAAGGGTGAAAAAACATTTTATTTTTTATTTTTAAAAATCGCGGTGTGCGCGCACCGTGCGCGCACCGTGCGCGCACGGTAAAAAACCATTAATAAAAAAAAATATAAAAAAAATTAGCATTTAAAAAACCATACAAATTCACCGAAAAAACCATATGTTTCACGCACGTTATAGTTAGGAATTCGCATTTAAAAAACCTTGCAAATTCACTTAAAAAACCATAGGTTTCACACATGTTATAGTTAGGTGGACATTTCACTCGTAAAAAACCAATGAAATTCCACCGTTATAGTTAGTTCAGATAACTATAACTCGCGCGACCGCCACTCTATCACAAGGATGATGTCATCAGTGATGTCATGAGTGATGCCACTGACCATGTCATGAGTGATGTAATATGTGACGTCATCAGCAGTGGATTGCGGGCGCGCGAGTTATAGTTATCTGAACTAACTATAACGGTGGAATTTCATTGGTTTTTTACGAGTGAAATGTCCACCTAACTATAACATGAGTGAAACCTATGGTTTTTTAAGTGAATATATATATATATATGGACGAGATCGGAAGAGAGGCTGGACTGTGCTTTAAACCTGTTCTTACCCGATTCCCGCCGCCGTTTTTACTCTGGGGAGTTCTCTCCCATTTGGAATTGCCATAGAAAATACACGGAGGCAGTCCTCACTGGTAGCGGCTGGAGCCGATTTACCCCAGGCTTGGAGGAATCCAGTGTCGGCAGCTGCTCGTAACGGACCACAGTGTTAGTGAGGCATTCCGATGACAAAAAGCAACAGCAGGGGTACCTCTGTTCCAGACAGAACGCAGCCGCGCTCGGTCTGTGATACGGAGGAGGATTTCTAAATGTGAGTTGAAGCGGATTTTGTGAAAGGAGGGAAGGTACAAAATCCTGGAATCTATGCGTGAGGACAATGTGCAAGTCCATTCGCAGCAGACTGAACAAAGCTAAAACATTGTTCACAGAAACAGATGGAGACAACTGTGGAGCACCCACGAGAAATCAGGGCGGTGAAACTGGTGGTGACAAAACTTTAAAACAAGAGTTGAACAGACTCGAAAAACTTTGCAAAAAAGAAATAAACGGGAGTTGGGAGGTCATATCACTTGATAACTATATCGAAGTAGGGCGGGTACCAAGGAGGCTGAGAATCCTGGTGACCCCAACCTACCAAAACCCAAATCCTAAGTTACTGGAGGAATGGTCCGGGCTGATGGCCACGACTTGTAAACAAATGTTGGGTCTCCTCTCAAAGTATGCCGCAATTGAGCTGCAACAAATTGAGGAGGATTTGAAAAAACTACGTGAAGCGCTGAGCAAACTACCATCTCAGGGCAAGATCGTTAATTTTGTCATGGATATGACAGTGAGATTGACAAAATACGAGGATGGCATAAAGGCAAGGAAAAGATGGAAATTCATACGAGATCGAAATGATTACGCACAAGGGCGTATCCTCACCTTCAGTCGGAAGTACGATCCAACCAGAAAGGATTATAAAAACATCGAGGCACTTTGAGTACAAGAATCGGAAACCTCTGGGTCAAGCTCAACAGCGTCATCGGATGTTGAGGATCGAGTAGGACCGGAAAGAGGACCACTTACCTCATTGGAGGAATTCCATTTTGTCCAACTGAGCCTCAGTTCCTCGAAAAGACTAGCACGGGGAAGAGGAAAAGGAGGAGGCAAAGATCTAGAAAAGGAAGGAGAAGGAGAGGCGGGGAAGGCCAGCGGAAATGAAACGCCACGTGGGAGAGGTATCAGTCAATTCAAGCGGAACAAATGAAAGGTGAGCAAACAAACTTTTCTATTATCAACCTTTCTGCCCACGAAATTACCCCCGAAGAGAGATCGGTATTGGAACTGGGTCTTTCCTTTTGTCCCACCGCCAATTTCAATTTCGCAAAAACACGAATTGACTTGTTTTTCTTTATGCGCAAATTGAAACTGTTAAGAATACATACTTTGCGTAACATTAGGGGTGCCAGTACCACTTCTGAAGTGACGAACATCACTGACACTATGGAAGGGGCTCTATTTATTAGAGATATTGAGACCCTTGCCATTCTCAGGGAATTTGAGACAGGTATCAAGGACCGGTCCACAGACCGTGACCTTCTGATCAATATGGATATGGAGATCAGCAGGAGATCTAGGAATGATTTTAAACCTAAATTCAAATTCAATCCCACAACGTTACATGACGGAATTGACACATTCCATGAGACTATTTTAATGGATCTCCTGGAACTATGGAAAAAACAACAAGACAATTTTGCAGAGAATCTTACGCCCTCACAAAGAAAGGGACTACAGTCCCTTAAACAAGCAACAACTTTTGTGATCAAACCCTCTGACAAAGGGGGCAATGTGGTCCTGTGTGATATTAACAAATACCATACAGAGGCCAAACGACAGCTGGAATTCTTGGGAAGTTAACTGAGATCCAATGCGGGAAGGTATAATAAAACAATACAGGATTACCATAACATGCTGAATGACTGGCAGCAACATTCAATGGCACTGTGCTTAATGGAGGTCTGCCATATGCGACCCTCATATCTTTCACATTTATGTTATTTTATGTTATGTTAATGAAATTTATAGAGCGCAAACAAATACCCGGAGGTGTCCTGGCGCTGCCTGAATCCCTGAGACTGATATGTACTAACGATAGAAGGACGCCTACTCTGTAGACAAGAGCCAGGTCTTTAATTCTTTACGAAAAGGCAGGAGATCCGTAACAACATAACCACTATAGAGTTCCTAGATGTGCAGGTTGAGGTCAAAAATGGCACCCTACAAACAAATCTATATAGGAAACCTACTTCAGGAAATAGTATTCTGCACTCACATAGCCACCATCCTGTCAGATTGAAGAGGAGCATCCCCTATGGGGAACTCGTAAGAGCCAAGCGAAATTGCAGCACTCCTGATTCCTACGAAAAGGAGGCTAAAAACATGCAGGCCCGCTTTAAAAACAGAGGATACACAGGTAGAAACATCAGAGCAGCTGTTAAAAAGGCAAGCACGAGAGACAGAAACAGCTTACTTATCCCAAAGGTTAAGGATAGTGGGACTCAGGAAGTGAGACTGATTACCACGTTTAATCACGCATCACAAGATGTTCATAACATAGTGCGGAAACCTTGGCACATTATTAGGAGCGATGTTATAATTGGTAAACTGGTCAGTCCAACACCTCACGTAACATACCGAAAGTGTCAATCTCTCAAAGACCTCCTGGTGCACAGTTATCTGGCCATGAAAAACAAAGCATCAAAGACCTGGTTGAGGGAACTCCCAGGTTTTCATAAATGCGGGAGGTGTAAAGCCTGTAGCTGTAGCACAAATGTGAAAACATTTAGTCTTCCCAATGGCAGAGTGGGGAAGATAAGCAATTTCATCAATTGCAATACAGAGTATGTTGTATACGTTTTAACCTGTATTTGTGGCTTACGCTATGTGGGAAGCACTATCTTCCCGGTGAAAAAGCGCATCCTTGAGCATCTGCGCGCAATCAAGAATATGGCATATGCAATTGCAAAACACTGTGATTTAATGCATGCAAACATCAAAGACCTCAACACTAAAATCACATATTTTGGCATTGACAGTGTCCCAGTGAATGCAAGAGGAGGAGATCGGGAACATCATCTGCGACGCCTGGAATCTGAATATATTATCAAACTTTGCAGTAATATCCCGGGAGGCATCAACCATGAGGAGGACCTCCACATACATCTAGGCTAGTTGGAATGCTGCGTATTTTTGACTGTACAGACATTTGCCGGCAATGAGGTGTGACATCTTGCCTGCAACAGGGCGTCGCCCTTGTCCCTCTTCTACACTTATGTCCTGAACGCACCAATAATGATTTGAAATGTGCCTTTGGCGGCCATTGCGGTAGGAGCGGCTACTCCACCTGTAATTACATTGGCTACATTTCTCTATCCTCCTTCCCTGCACCGTCCTATATATACACTTTGTGTGGTTTTTCTTTCCCTTGAAGTGACCCTAAGTGGGCTTGATACAGTGGTCTTATTTTCCTGATTTATACATTAGTGTGGTCTCAACTTACTGATATTGGCACTGGCCATCAATAATTGTATTGTATTGTATTGTATACAGATTTATATAGCGCAAGAAACTGTAACCCTACGGGTATCCAGGCGCTCTGACCAGGCGAGATGTTAATTGCACAGAGAGGCAAAGTCAAGGGCTTCATGCTGCTGGGAAAAGCCAGGTCTTAAGGCTCTTCCTGAATTCTGTCAATGACTGCATCTGTCTGCATAATGATGCTTGATGAATTTTTGTTCCTCAACAGTTGAGTTCAAATCCACATCCCCTAGCACGAAACATGAGGCACACAATAGCAATGAAAGTAAGCTATGACACTATTGTAATTTGCCACTGAGCACATTGCACTACGTGTTGTCTTTATTTTTATGTTTGTTTATTTACACTTAAAATGCATTTTCACCGTATTTTAAAGCATTGAATGTGCACTTTAATTAAACTTTTTGCACTTGCATTTGATATTTTAAACATGACGTAACAAACCTTTTCAAAGTCTGTTTTCCAAATGTCAAACTCACCAACTAAAGTGCACTCTGTTTTCTATGTCCATTAACTTACAGGAAGTGTTTTTAAGCTCACTCCCACTTCCGGGTCATTGTATGACTTTTTGACAAAGACTGTGTTGTCGAAACGCGTCAAAGTCAATAAATAAAAATTTTCACGAATTGCAAATCCTGAGTGCGACTGTTTCTTATGCTGGAGCAGCGTGAGGCGATTACTCTCTCTCTCTCTCTCTCTCTCTCTATATATATATATATATATATATATATATATATATATATATATATATACCTACTGGCGGTCGCCAGTAGGTAGTTATAGTTAGGACCACGTTTCCATAGGAAATCCGCAACATTCTATTTTGAATAACTTTGGCGCCGGTCGACGGATCCTCGCGAATTTTTCAAAATAGGTGGGGCGCTACGCTCCGCTCCTTCCCTGAAAGTCTCGGGGGGATTCGTCAAGCGGGGGCTGAGATAAAAGGGGGGTCCCAAAACGCATTTTTCCCGTGCATTTTTCCATAGGACCTTTAGACAGGGCTACAGCCCGAACGTCTGAACAGAATTACTAGAAATTTGGCAGAGAGGTAGTGCTCAGGTCAAGGAAGTGCCTTTTGTAGGTTTGGTGTAAATCTGTTCAGTAGATTCTGAGAAAATAGCCTTTAAATCAATATATATATCTGAGCCAGCTTACGGTGCGCTTACGGTACGCTTACCGTACGCGTACGGTGGCGTGCGCGAGCGCGATTCTGATTGGCTCTTAGATCTTAGTAAACATTCGAATCGGTCGAAACCAGGAAGCGGCGGCCTCCTTTTCGTGTGTTTCACTCAGAAAAAAAAGAGTGATATCTTGAAAAGGGGGCAAGGAGGAGAGTTACAGACCCCCTAACATTTGTAAGGCGGTCAAAGAAGGACAGAAAAGTACAAAGAAAACATTTATTGATTTTAAAAAAAATCGCGGGGTACGCGTACGGTAAGCGTACGGTAAAAAAACAATAACAAAAAAATGAAAATCAGATTTAAGTGTTTAGATATTAGGGGGCTCTAAAAAGAGCCGTTGTGTTTATGAAGTGTTTTTCGGTACCTACAAGTAAGTACCGATGCAGAGTCTAAGGTTCAAGAGGAAGACTCTGTTCCCTTCATCATTGAAGTGCACACCATCTCCTCTATAAATGTCTTGCATGTCATAACGCAAGTTGTTGTGGTAAATGGAACCCATACCATAGTCACGGAGGAAAGCAGAAACAGATTTGTTGACGTGCTTTCTTGCTTTGTCAATCTGCGGACAGAAATGATTGGACCAGTTCCATTTTTGCCTTTGGCATATGTTAGAAAACACAAAGGCAGTTTTAGGGAAAAGTGAAAACAGTTGTGCAAAGGTGTCCTTCATAAGCATTTCCAGACCTACCCCAGTCAAAGTGCCTAGGTCATTGCCACCACAGTGCACTATTATGAGGTCAGGGTGTTGGATGTGCATGAAGGATTTCACCAATGGCATCAATTGGTGCCACTTTAACCCTCTCTGACCAATCCATTTAATGTCTACATTTGGCAAAGCAAGGTCTCTCACCATATCTGTTTTCTCTGCATACTTTTCACTCCAGAAGACATAGCTGTGCCCTACAATCCACACTGTGAACATCTTCAAAGGAGAACTGGATGCACTCAGGAGGTGTCTTTCAGTAGAATGGCAATATGAAAAGAAAGACAGTTTGGAAATGGAGGCATACATATTTTTTTCAAAAAAAAAAAGAACTGATTGGCTGTTTCATACCATTCTAGAATAAAAACTAGGCTGTATGTGTAAATTAATAGAAGCATGTTTTGTATTGGTACAGAAAAATGTGTTACCAAAGAACAGTACTATGGATTTGCTGTTAGGTTTGAAAAGTCAAGCACTCTTGCTCTGTGGAATTGAAACATTGTTTGGTGAACTTCTGACCTAACTCCACACAGCAGTGTTCCATGAACTGTTGCTATGGTAGCAGGCAGAAGTCAAGTTGGGGGAAGGGTACTAGGCAGAAGTCAAGTTGGGGGAAGGGTACTTTTGGAAAAGGGTTGGTTTTCAACCAATAGAAATGTGTGATTACATTTGAAAAAAAGGGGCAAGCACTGAGATTTGAAACTAACATGTATATGTGTGGAAAAAGAGAGGGAAAGTTTGCCATTATCTGGTTCTGCTGAGAGGAGAGAGGTGTAAAGAACAGAGATCCTGGCTCTGATAATCTGCTGTTTGAGTGCCACATTTCTTTCACAACTAACTAATTTTAAAGGTGAGTTTAGAGTTTGAGAGGGGATGTATATGGTAAATTAAGAAATGAATAATAGAAATGCAATTCTTTTTGTTGAAGTTGTGTTTATTATTTTCTGTTTTGGGAGAAATTTAAATGTGAGGAACAAGTAAAATAATATGGACCATGTTTTCACAATAAATTAAGGTGTACTGGTATAATAAAAGAATAGTTTAAGGGTTTGAGGTTGGACTCAGTAATGCAAATACATTCAGCATCACTAAGGCTGGTTGCCCTTGCTGGAGTGTAGGCAGTCACACAGGTTACAAATGGTGCTGGTCTGAAAAAGCAGTTTGGACATGTGCTTTTTAAAAAATCTGAAAAGTGGATTCATAATGTGTCAGTCTGTAAAAATGTTTATCACTTGCAAAAAAAAAGAGCAGTAAGTGTGCTTTCAAATTGGCAAAGAAATTTCGTTTTGTGACTAATGTGAAAACATGACTCTGTGTGCAAATAGGAATTACAGGCAGAGATTTATTGCGTATTGCTCTGGTGATTTCACAGTTGCATTAGATGGAAAGGGGGAGCCATTTTTTGGTGCAGAAGCAGACTCTTAGCACACACCTAGCTGCTTACTATGTGGAATCATGCACAGTATTCACAAGCGAGTGGGGTTTGAGGTTTCAGTCAGTAATGCAAATACATTCAGCATCACTAAGGCTGGTTGCCCTTGCTGGAGTGTAGGCAGTCAACCAGGTTACACATGGTGCTGGTCTGAAAAAGCAGTTTGGACATGTGCTTTATAAAAAATCTGAAAAGTGGATTCATAATGTGTCAGTCTGTAAAAGTGTTTATCACTTGCCAAAAAAAAGAGCAGTAAGTGTGCTTTCAAATTGGCAAAGAAATTTCGTTTTGTGACTAATGTGAAAACATGACTCTGTGTGCAAATAGGAGGGAGCCATTTTTTTGAGCAGAAGCAGACTCTTAGCACACACCCAGCTGCTTACCATGTGGAATCATGCACAGTATTCACAAGCGAGTGGGGTTTGAGGTTTCAGTCAGTAATGCAAATACATTCAGCATCACTAAGGCTGGTTGCCCTTGCTGGAGTGTAGGCAGTCACCCAGGTTACAAATGGTGCTGGTCTGAAAAAGCAGTTTGGACATGTGCTTTTGAAAAAATCTGAAAAGTGGATTCATAATGTGTCAGTCTGTAAAAATGTTTATCACTTGCACAAAAAAGAGCAGTAAGTGTGCTTTCAAATTGGCAAAGAAATTTCGTTTTGTGACTAATGTGAAAACATGAGTCTGTGTGTAAATAGGAATTACAGGCAGAGATTTATTGCGTATTACTCTGGTGATTTCACAGTTGCATTAGATGGAAAGGGGGAGCCATTTTTTGGTGCAGAAGCAGACTCTTAGCACACACCTAGCTGCTTACTATGTGGAATCATGCACAGTATTCACAAGCGAGTGGGGTTTGAGGTTTCAGTCAGTAATGCAAATACATTCAGCATCACTAAGGCTGGTTGCCCTTGCTGGAGTGTAGGCAGTCACCCAGGTTACAAATGGTGCTGGTCTGAAAAAGCAGTTTGGACATGTGCTTTTTAAAAAATCTGAAAAGTGGATTCATAATGTGTCAGTCTGTAAAAATGTTTATCACTTGCAAAAAATAAGAGCAGTAAGTGTGCTTTCAAATTGGCAAAGAAATTTCGTTTTGTGACTAATGTGAAAACATGACTCTGTGTGCAAATAGGAATTACAGGCAGAGATTTATTGCGTATTGCTCTGGTGATTTCACAGTTGCATTAGAAGGAAAGGGGGAGCCAGTTTTTTGGTGCAGAAGCAGACTCTTAGCACACACCTAGCTGCTTACTATGTGGAATCATGCACAGTATTCACAAGCGAGTGGGGTTTGAGGTTTCAGTCAGTAATGCAAATACATTCAGCATCACTAAGGCTGGTTGCCCTTGCTGGAGTGTAGGCAGTCACCCAGGTTACAAATGGTGCTGGTCTGAAAAAGCAGTTTGGACATGTGCTTTTTAAAAAATCTGAAAAGTGGATTCATAATGTGTCAGTCTGTAAAAGTGTTTATCACTTGCCAAAAAAAGAGCAGTAAGTGTGCTTTCAAATTGGCAAAGAAATTTCGTTTTGTGACTAATGTGAAAACATGACTCTGTGTGCAAATAGGAATTACAGGCAGAGATTTATTGCGTATTGCTCTGGTGATTTCACAGTTGCATTAGAAGGAAAGGGGGAGCCAGTTTTTTGGTGCAGAAGCAGACTCTTAGCACACACCCAGCTGCTTACCATGTGGAATCATGCACAGTATTCACAAGCGAGTGGGGTTTGAGGTTTCAGTCAGTAATGCAAATACATTCAGCATCACTAAGGCTGGTTGCCCTTGCTGGAGTGTAGGCAGTCACCCAGGTTACAAATGGTGCTGGTCTGAAAAAGCAGTTTGGACATGTGCTTTTTAAAAAATCTGAAAAGTGGATTCATAATGTGTCAGTCTGTAAAAGTGATTATCACTTGCCAAAAAAAAGAGCAGTAAGTGTGCTTTCAAATTGGCAAAGAAATTTCGTTTTGTGACTAATGTAAAAACAAATGTAGTAATATATTTAATTAAAATAAAGGAATTTTTTTTTAGTTTTTTTCAGGTATTGCTGAAGAGCAGTGAACAAAATTTAAGATGCCTACAAAATCCAGAGTAAAAAAAGACCACAAAAAAAACCTATATTTGAAGACAACTGGAGGACCTAAGTTAGTTGAAGATGCTCATGTTGGGAAGAAGAAAAAATCTTCTGGTAAGCAGACAAAAAATTTTCTAAGGAACATATTCAAAAAAAGGAAAAATGTACAAAATGTCTGTACTGGAAAGAATGATTTCAATCGAAAAGCACAGGAAAAAATTGAGAATTTAGTTAATGCAAATATACCTTCTGCAACTAAAAAGATAAACTTAAACAGAAAAACAGCGTTTAAAGAGATACGTAGAAAAATGTTTCAGAGAAGAGTTATGTCCAATTTGATAAAGGATGTGAAGAAATATAAGCAAAAGGCAAAGTTTTATAAGAGAAAAAAAGAAATTGAAGCCATTGCAGCAAAGGCATTAGAATTAAAAAGGAAACTATTCATTTTAATTTTGAATAGGATGCGTACATTAGACAAAATGGTTAATGTACTGAAATCACATAGCAAAAGGAAAAGAGTAGTGAACAGAACAAACTTTTGTAAAGTGTTTTTAGGAAAATGGATGCATAGTTCAAGTAGTGAACCTTTTTTTAATGAAGAGAGTTATTTTCAAAGTAATAGTTTGCTGCATGCAGTTGACACCAGAGGTCGTGCTTATGAAGTGAAAAATGGTTGCATAATGGAGAAGGAGATAATGGTTCCAAGAGATGAGGTACAAGTGATGGCGGATGAGGCTATGGGGAGACGTCCTAAAGCCCCAGTGTACACTTGGAATTGTAGTAGTATTTGCACTGTGCGTCAGGAATCTATTGATAAATTTCGTGAGTTTCTAAGAGAATATAGCAAAAAAAGTGTAAAACAGAAGATTAAGGTGCTTCAAAGTTTGGATCCATGCAGAGTGAGAGAGAATACTGGTTTGCAGGGTCATTCTCTGGCTTGTCTATCTAGAAAAGTGTGTAATAGTGTTTTCCATCATTTTAGGATGCTGGCTGTTCATCATACTGAAATGAGAAAGTTTGTGAGACGGTTGTATTTTGCTAAAAGTCCAGCAATAAAGTTAGATGAATTGAATAGGGCTCTGTTCCGTGGAACGGTATCAGATGTAGAGAAGGTTGTTGATGAAATTCAGTTTTGTTACTTTGGTCCTGAACAAAACAGTGCAGAGAAGGACACAGTAAATGAGGAAGAAGTGGAAGAGAATGTAGAACCCTCTGTAAGTAAGACATTTAATGATCACATAACAAAATTTGCAATAATCTCTAATGAAAGACCAAATGTTACTTGTATTTGTTGCCGCAGAACTCATTATAGAAAACAAACCAGGTATGTTGATCTCTACAGAAAGAGTGAAAATGAAGATAATTATAAGTGGAAGGATTTTGCCACATATATATTTCTTGAAAATTGTTTTGAATTGGGTGAAGTTCAGCGTATTTGTAAATACTGTTACAACAAGTTAGAGGAAAATAGAATGCCGACCAGAGCTGTACATAATAATTTAGAATTGGATGCTATTCCTGCTGAACTTTCTGAATTAAATACATATGAGTCTATACTCATTCAATGTGTTCATCCGTTCCAGACCATAGTACGTATGGAGCCCAAAACTGGTAAATTACCTCCTTCAGATTTACTGAGAGGTTTAAAAGGTAGAGTGGTGTATTTGCCCTTGGATTTGAAAAAAAATATGGAAACTATTGATGCGGATACTTTGGAAACTGAACCATTAATTATTCTGGTTAATGGTGTACCTACAAAGAATAAGAAGATTTGGCAGGAGCTGGTAGATGTACGGAAAGTACAAAGAGCAAATTTGTATTTGAAAAGGAATAACAAATGGTATGAATCAATTTATATAGAAGAAGAAGAAGAAGAAGATTTACAAGAAGACACAGAAACACCAACTGGACAAATTGAAAAAGTGGACAAGTCAAAGGAAGAAGAAATTTATGAACATTTTAGTATACATCCTCTTCATTCAAAAGAAGTTATGGGAGACAATATTGATCTGTTTCAGATGAAGAAAGCAAAAGGAACTCCCGTGAGTGTATGGGAGGAGAGCTTGGAAGCTCGATGTTTTCCCCAGCTGTTTCCTAAAGGAAAAGGAGGACGATACGATGAACGTCCGGAACAGATTCCAGCTTCTGAGTATCGGACTACAAGACTATATGCTGAAGATCCCAGATTTCGACAAAGTATTCCTTATTTGTTCCATCTTTTATTTGAAAGCGACTTGTCTGCACTGTCTTATGCAGTAAATCACATTTTAAAAAGTGGAGTACATTTACAAAATGTGTCTGCTAAGGATTTTATGGAGAAAGTGCAGCACCGAGATGATCATTTGGAAACACAACTGATCAATCTGATGGCTTGTCAGCGTGGGACAAATGAATATTGGTACCAACGCCATGGTGAATTAAAATGCATGTTACGGAATTTAGGAACACCAACATGGTTCCTTACCCTAAGCTGTGCGGAGTACGCTTGGGATGATTTACTGGATTTTCTACGAGAGGCAAATTCAAACATTAAAAACATCGAATACAAGACAGCAGGAGAACTGTGCTCATTGGATCCGGTTAATGTTTGCAGATATTTCAATCATAGATTTGAGGCTATGATGTCCTTCATCTGCAATAAAAAAAATCCACCTCTAGGAGAAGTAGTGGATTTCTTTTGGAGAAAAGAGTACCAGGCAAGAGGTGCTCCTCATATTCATATGCTGTTGTGGATTAAGGATGCCCCAAAGTTTGGAACAGATGCTGATGAAGCAGTGTTATCTTACATTGAAGAATATGCAACATGTGCTATACCAAAAAGCACAGAAGAGAAAAAGTTAAAGGAGCAAGTTTTACGTTTCCAAAGTCATCGGTGTGGAAAATACTGTCGACGGAAATACAAGAGCAAAGATAAATACTACACTAAATGTCGATTTGGATTTCCTAGACCTGTTCTTTCAAATGGAAGAGTTAACAGTTTTATGTCATCTGTGAGACATACTATCACAAGAAAATCACCTAAGAATACCTACAACCTTAAAAGAAAAGAAGAATAAAAAAATATAAATGACTACAACCCAGTGATTTTATCCATGTGGAACGCTAACATGGATATACAGTATGTAGCTGACAATTCCATTGCTGTTGCTCGATATGTAACGTCTTACATTACGAAATCAGAAAAAACAGAATTGAAGGAAATGTGGGAAGAGATTTCTCACGAGAAAACTGTCAGTAAGAAGCTGTACAGTTTCAGTTTGAAGATGTTATCGCATCGAGAAATTGGATCCTACGAATGTTCAGATAGGTTATCTTCTGCAAGTCTCTACTCGAAATCAAGAAGAATAATTTGGGCAAGTTTAGGCCTTGCAGCAATGAGAAATCGGGTACTGAAATCTGTTGGAGAAATTGAATATTTGGCCGAGAATGACCCAGAAAGTACAGATATTTTGAAATCAAACATGTTGGACACATATTATCCCAAGAGAAGTCATCATCTGGAGAACATGTGTCTCTATGAAGTGCTGCAGAACTACATTTATTCACGGAAAGCCGCAGAAGACATCAACAATGGAAAATATAAAGTCATTGGTGAGGAAGGATGTTTGGTGAAGCAAACAAAAGGAAGTTTGATAAATCACCGGAAGCTGAGTTGTGACACTACTGACAAAAAGGAATTTTACTACTTGGCTCTTTTACAGCTGTTTAAACCATGGCGTACAGAGGATGAACTACTGGGAGAATTTCAAAGCTATGAAGATTCTTTTAATGCTTGCAAAGACAGCATACAATGCAATACATTCACAACTTATCTGCAAATGTTAAATGAAGAAATTGAACAGGAAACTACAATTGCAGCAGAAATAGCTAGAGACAGTTCTCAGGACAGCCAAAGTTCAGGAACACTCAGTCAAGATCCCCTAGGACAACCAATCGTTGAAAATGAAGCATCAATAGCCATGAAAGAAGTGGAAACGGCTATGAATCAAGCTCAAGGAGAATTTATAGACTTACAAAATTTGGAAAGACAACTGAACGAAGAGCAGCAACAAATTTATGAAGAGATCAGAAAAAAAATTGATCACGGATTTCTACATGAAAAAAAAGAGTGCTCATGCACATCATTTCATCCAATCAGGATGTATGTAAGCGGACAAGCTGGAACTGGAAAAAGTTTCCTAATAAAAGTCATCAGAAGCTACCTACAGCAAAAAACGGATTCTACTTTGTCTTGTGTGGTTACTGCTCCAACTGGGTTAGCAGCATATAACATAAAAGGAATCACTTTACATCGTTTGCTAATGTTACCAGTGGAGCATGAGAACAAAATACAATACAACAAGCTAACTGGAGAAGCATGCTTGGAAGTTTCAAGAGTATTGAAGAAGATGCAAGTTCTCATTATTGATGAGGTGAGCATGGTATCAAACTTAATGCTTGCCTTTGTGCATTTAAGAATGCAGCAAATTCTGAAGACAGACTATGACGTGTTATTTGGAGGAAAACACATCATAGTTTTTGGAGATCTTTTGCAACTTACTCCAGTTAAAGGACAACCAGTGTTTAATACTGTGACACATGAAGACACGAAGAAGTCATTGGGAAGCATCGGTAATACAAATATTTGGTCCTTCTTTGAGTACAAGGAACTTTAACTAATATGAGGCAAGCAAACGATGAAGAATATGGAAGTATTCTGAAAGATATCAGGATTGGACTACTCACAGAAGCTGGCAAAAAAGCATTACAGAGTCGGCTGCTACATAATTTATTTCCAAAGGAAGAAATAGTTGCAGAGAAGATATACAAGAACATTGCAGAAAACAAAAGTGTCATCTGCTTAATGCCAACTCTACGTGAATGCTCAATATTCAATGAGGAGCTTTTGAAATTGGAAAAGGAAGATATCAGGAAATTGGAAGCAGTGGACAAAATTGAGGATGGAAGAATTACTGTCACATTAACAGGCACACTGAAAAAAAAATTGGATTCACTAGAGAAGAACATTTCCAAAACAGCTGGATTAGAAAAAAATCTATATGTTTGCATGAACTGTAGAGTATTTTTAAGGAGAAATTTGGATGTTGAAAAAGGTTTAGTTAATGGAGCTATGGGAAGAGTTGTGGGTTTTATTAATTATCAGAAAAAAGATGGAATTGAATGTTTAAAAATAAAATTTGATCAGATAGAAGAAGTTAAAGACATTTGTCGTTGTTCAGTTCGTTTCATGCTTGTGAAAGACTTATATGTACGTAGGAAGCAGTTTCCGTTTTCGCTAGCATATGCTGTAACTATTCACAAGTCTCAAGGATTGACTGTAGATTGTGCATTTGTGAACATTGGTTCAACTGTGTTCAAAGAAGGTATGGCATATGTTGCTTTGTCACGAGTGAAAACATTATCAGGTTTATTCATGATAGACTTTGATGATTCAAAAGTTAGTGCTGATACAAATTGTGTAAAGGAGTATAATAGATTAAGAAGAAGCTATGCTCCTCATTTAGGTCAGTATCCTGTGTTGGAGAAACGTGTAGTTTCTAGTAAAAGGAGAAATGAGAATATCTGTACTGAAGATGTAGAGAGGAGGAAAAAAAAGAGGAGTGATGTAATTGCAAGCAAAAAGAATAAGGAAAATGAAGAACAGGTTGTAGGATGTTATTTTGAAAATAGCTCTGGTGTCAACTGCTACGCTAATGTAGTGCTGAATGTTGCATTTTATCTGGAAAGTTTGCAAGAGCAGATAATAGTAAATCAGGGAAAAAGATTCTGTTCTGTGCTGAGTCTCCTTTTTGAAAAGCTGAGTAATGATAAAACTCAAATAGAAAGTGCTACTGAAATTAGAAAAGTTTTAGATGTATGTTCAGGACGAACACAGTTTTCTCAAAATGTACAGCAAGACGCACAGGAATTCTTGATTTATTTTCTTCAGGTACTGGAAGAAGAAGGGGTTCCCATTGAAAATATGTTTGATCTCTCTTATAAATGGGAACATAGTTGTGAAAACTGTTATAATATATGTGGCTCTAATGTTGATTCTGAAAGGTTTATTTATTTAACATTGCCAGAGAGTAAAACAGTCACTTTTGCAAAATTAGTTAAAGATGCTAATCATAGCATGCAATGCGGTGAGTGTAAATCTGACATGTTTTCAACATTAATTTTAAAGGAATACAGACAGTATGTAATTTTAATGATGCAACGATGTAGAGCTGATGGTTCAAAATTGGATACTTTAATAAAGAAGTTTACAGGACAGCAATTATCAATTTCAGGAAAAACTTTTGTAACAGTTGCAATAATTTTCCATGATGGACCTACTGTAACTTCTGGTCATTACACAGTTTATCTTAAATGTGAAAAAGGCTGGACACTGTGTAATGATTCCCAATTGATTTTTAAGCAACGTTTGCCTTTTGATTTAACAAATTCCTATCTAATCTTCCTGAAACCTAAATTTTAGAGAGATTTGACAACATCTGGACAAAACAATTTTACCATTTTATTGGATTACCATTTGGAATTTACAAATAAAAAGATTTAACAAATTATCATTTGGCCTAATGGAAAGGTAACCAATTGTAATGTGGAATTTTTCCATTTTTTAAGGAAACTTTGGAAAACCAAAAATTTAGAAAAAATCGGTAACATCTGCACAATTTAAATTTTGGAATGTTATTGGATTGCCATTGGAAATTTTTTCAAAAAAGATTTTTAAAATTACTATTTGGCCATGCGGAAAAGTAAACAATTCTATTGTGGACTTATTTAATTATTAATTAATCTTTCGGAAACCAAAATGTTACAGAGAATCGGTGACATCTGTACAATTTAAACTTTAGATTTTTATTGGATTACCATTGGAAATTAAACAAAAAAAGAATTTTAAAATTACTATTTGGTCTAAAGGAAATGGAACCAGATGTATTGTGGAGTTATTTGAGATATATTATTGTGATTATACTTCTGAAACAAAAATATCAGACGGTATTTTAAAGAAATAAGTATTGATATTAGATGATATTTTTTAAGAATATTATGCATTTCTAAAAAGTAATGTTTATGCAAAAAGAGATTGTGGGCTTTTTTAAAACAATCTTTGAGATTGTTAATTTTTTTTTGCCTGCTGTTAAATGATGAATGCAATTGCTTTCACAATTTATAGTGAAATGCAATATTTTCTGAAAACAGCAAAAAAAAGGCAAAAATATTTTTTGAAAAATATGTAAATATGTGTACTGTATTATAAAATGTTTTATTAAATATTAATACTTTTTTCTTTTTTTTCAGATTGAGATAGAAAATTTTCGAAAACTAGAACCATTTTTAAAGCAATTAAAAAAAGAATTAAATGAATAAATCTTTTTTTGAGTGGGTATGGTAAGTCAATAATGTCATGGTCCCTTTTTTCCACTTCTCTACAATCACATTTTCAGTTTTTAATTGTAGTCTCTCAAGGACCTTGTAAAATGATAATTGATTTTTAGTGTTTTTAAAAAAAAAAAAAAAAAAATTACGCGTACCGTACGCATACGGTAAAAAAAAAAATAACAAAAGTTTTTAAAAAAATATATAAAAAATAGATGAAAGGTAAGGTTGGCTCTTAAAAGAGCCGTTGTGTTCATGCAGGGACAGAGGAAAGAAAGATTGGGAATATTAGACGGTACGACAAGTGTGCTGATCTATTTTACTGTTCACTAGGGAAATACTGGTCTGCCTATAAGTAATTAGATCGTGACAAGTGGCGCACCGTACTTCAACCCTCGCAAACCGAGGGTTAATTTCCAGAGGACCAGAAAAATGAGATGCTCCCCCCACAGATGAAGGGCTCACCTGACCTGCAGAAGAAGGACTCGGGTCAAAAAACAGGGCCTCCTTGTCATCAATACATGGCAATCAATACATCACAATCAAAGTACATTACACATTCCAAAGGTGAGGATGGACAGCACAAATGCGATCACAATAACTGAGAGAAAAAAATATATACGTCATGAAAAATTTATTAACAATTTCATTAAAGAAATATATAAAAATTACAATACTGTACTATATATTGTCATATAGCTAATTAAGAAGCAACAACAATATAGACACATTATTACATAATAAAAAGCATCATCAACAATAACAATACAATCAAAATATAAGATTTCGGGACACAATAAAAAAGGACAAAATGGTCCTATTGGCAGAGGAAGATCACCAAACCAAAAAACTCATTAGTTGCGACCCTGGTTGATATTATTTTCTATTAAATGTGTCACAAAGAGCTGTAATCAAAGATTTTGTGTGATTCCCTCAATTAAGAGCATCGACGCGTTTCGGTGGGCTATAATTCTCGGCCAACACCTTCATCAGGAAAGATAAAAATAGAGTCCCAATAACCGATTACATTAAAACCAATGATCTGAAAAAAAACATAACATGACATATTTTTAGTTACTTACACAATCTATTTGTTCTCTCAGTACTAAGACACATGTATGACTGTCCAACACCTCATCCTCATTAAATAGATTGAAATCATCTATATCAAACAAACACACAGCCGAACCACATTCATCTCAGACATGTTTCTTTTGATAGTGGAAATCCCACCTTTAAAGTGCTATGCAAGGTCTATTTTGATAACGCGTAATACTCGTATAAATTCTACGTAGTAACATAAATTTATGCAATATCTTAAATATATTTTTCATAAGTTCGCGCAGACCCAACTACGCATAGCTATAGACATACTCTCTTATTAGTCTTTTATGTCTATTATAACGGAAAAAGCAGGAAATTCCTTACATTTTATATCCGTGCAATTAGCTATAAAATCAGCACTACTACTTATATTGCGTACTGAAATAGAGTCTATTAGCATTCATAGAGGACCAACTACCTCATTTATTTACGGAGCTGTATTCATACAGGTACCGCCACCAGATCTTTTTATCTTTATCCGCGGCCCAGATAAGTCATTCACGGTGGGTATATGTACACCTAATTAGGTAGAGACACGGAAACTCAAATATTCTGTTTCAGATAACAGTCAGATTAGTACGAAAAAGAACTAATAACGCTTAAAAATACCTTGATTATGTCCACATTGAGTCTAAAAAGACTTCACGGCACATGTATTTCTCTAATTGGGTGTTATTATTATATCTCCCACGAAGACGATTTAGGCACCTATAAACAAAGAATGAGTGCCATGTTGAATTCGTACTAACTCGTATATTTCCTAAGTCATCATAAGGCACCATATCAAGGTCTCACATGATTATCATGAGATGTTTTTTTAAAACACGTTCCCACATATATAAACCTTGAAAAGAAATGCTTTTAAGAGGATACGGAACTATCGGCATTTTTATATGGTTCTTTTACCAAACGGTTCTATTGTTGTCACAGCTATATCTAACACCCACAATTATTTAGAGGCTAGTGTTTCTCTCATTACATTAAAACCCTCAGATACAAGCATCAAAACCCGCGGGAATAATTGAGGGTTACATGTTTACCTTAGGCAAATTTTGTCTATAGAATCCCTGTTTCACCTTCAGATATAGATATAAAAATGTTCGAACCAGGGTTTGGTGCCAATAAAGCACTGCGGAGAAAAAAACAATTTAGTTTAAATTAGAGCAAATCAAGCTCCCACTCTTGCTAGTAATTACAGCTAAGACCGCCCCTTATCTAAACTTACCTCCGTTTTGCCTGTTGCGGTGCGTGTAGTGAAGCCTTCTGTATCAATACAGCTAACCTCTACTCGAACTGACGGTGTTTATATACACACGAGGTAACTCTTAGCGAAGCCAAGGGAAATAGAAACACTACTTCCGGGGCATCAAAGGCATGAAACCAATTATGTTCAAACCTCCGTAAATAACGCCGCCATCTTAGAAGTGTCAAAAGACATTCAGTGTCCTGTTTGAAATGCAGATGATTTATTTACCCAAAAACGAGAAACGAACACCAATGCGAACCAGCAATCGCCGATAATTCATAATGGGAAAGTTCGCCCCAAAAAAAACCTATTATCGACCTAAAAACTACGACATATGTGCGGACGTGTTGTCTGTTGTTGTATCATTCAATAAACCAACAGAATGGCGAGAATTAGAGAAACTCTTTTTAGGAGAAAAAGGGCTAATCCTCCATCCTAAACAATCGATTCAGGACTTTTAGGTTATCACCAAAAGGTGATCGGTGCCCCAAGATTCTAGTCATGTTGTGTGGTGACCTTTACATCTATATTCGCCATGTATCCTATGTACAGATAATGGTGCAAACACCAATTGGAGGATCATAAATATATTTTACTGCTGTCTGCTTCCCCAATAAGGGAACGGAGCTGAGAGTATGCATACAATATGCTAGCGTTACATTATCTTACCGCCAGCAAGTGTTCCCATTCCTCTCTAGAGTTCAATCCTTTATGTGCGGTATTTAAGTAGGAGATATACCATTGTTCACGTGCTTTTCGCTTATTGGTGATATTACCACCTCTCCTATCAATATTGATCTTTTCCAGGATGAACCACATGAAGTCGTTCTCCCCATGTCCATACTCGAGGAAATGTGGCACCAGGGGCGCAGTTACTTTTCTTGTTTTGATAGCTGATCTGTGCTCTTGTAGTCTCACCCGTAATTCTCTACCTGTCTCGCCCACATATCCAAGCCCACAAGGGCACTGGAGGAAGTAGACCACATTTCTACTCCTACAGTTGTTCAGGGTGTTGGCTCTAATTGTGTATCCATTGTACTTCATCTCTTTGGATTGCAGGCACTGAGGGCAGATGTTGCATGTACCGCATCTGTAATTACCAAATGCTCGATCGTTCGTAATGGTTTGCTGATTATCGGATCTGTCTTCACGATAAGTATGCACTAAAATGTCACGCAAGTTGTTATTTTTCTTAAACGCATACAATGGTTTGTCTAATTTGACCTCCTCCTCATGGTTTAAAATATGCCAATTTCTATTGACAATATTCTTGATTTGGTTGCTCATGTTGCAGAATTTACTAACAAAGACCACTTTGCTGGGTAATTCTTTCCTTACTGCAGGTTTATTCACCAGGGCATCTCGATCATAAAACCTAGCACGTTTTAGAGAATGGGTCAGAAGTTTTTTTGGGTATCCCCTATCTCCAAATTTGCGCTTAAGATCATTGGCGTGTTTGTAGTAGTCTTGTAAGTCCGAACAGTTCCTCCGAAGACGGAGAAACTGGCTAAAGGGGATACTATCCCTCTGGGATTTGGGGTGAAAACTCGAGAAGTGAAGAAGAGTGTTCTTGGCCATAGGTTTAGTGAACAACTCTACTCCCAAGACTCCATTAACGTCTTTGATGGTGATGTCCAGGAAATCGATTTTGGTCCTGCTGAAATGGAACGTGTATCTTAAGTTGGGATCTCCCAAATTTAACCATTCGAGAAATGTTTCCAGATCCTCAGTGGAGCCTTCCCAGATAAAGAAAATATCGTCAATGTAGCGGTACCAGCCCGCTACATTTTCGAAAAATGGGGCCATCTCATTATATATATGCTTGATTTCAAATTGGCCAACATACAGGCAGGCCAGACTGGGAGCACAGGTGGCCCCCATGCTGGTACCCTTCAGCTGTTTGAAATACTCGTCTTTAAACAGAAAGATGTTATTTTTCAAAATCAGGTTGACACAGCTGACAATGAAGTCAGCATTGGCTCCACCTAGGTCTCGGTCAACCAAAATCTCACGAATTACATTCACTGTGTCACACTGTGGGATATTAGTATAGAGAGACTCAATGTCCAGGGTAACTAGACATTGAGTCTCCCCACAGAACAGTTTCCCTTCGACGAGAGAGATCATGTGAGCGGAGTCCCTCACATAAGAGCGCAACTCACAGACAATGGGGCGCAAAAAGTGATCAACATATTTACTGATGGGCTCCAGGAGAGACCCAATACTACTCACTATTGGTCTCATCGGTGGATCCATACAGTTCTTATGGATCTTTGGCAGACCGTAAATGGCAGGGGTCCTAGGTTCCAAGTTATTGAGGAATTTGAACTCATCCTCACAGATCCAAGATTTTTCTTTGGCTTCTAAAAGCAAGGCTTGGCATTCTCTGGATACAGTAACTAACTGCCTCTCATTTGTCCGTACATAATGTTCCTTGATGTTAAGCAGTTCCAGCATCCTACGCTCATAGTCCAGGGTGTTGAAAACCACCACCCCACCACCCTTATCGGCAGGTTTGATGGTGAGATTTCTGTCCATTTTAAGAGAATTAAGGGCCTGTCTTTCCGCTCTATTGATGTTCTTCTGCCCCGTAAATTAATTTGATTTGTTCAAAATTTTTTGAATGTCACTCTCAACGGCTTTCTCAAAGATTTCAACATTTTTGCCAACCATAGCCAGACTCGGAGTAAATTGTGATTTAGGTTTGAGACCCGAGTGATTAATGCGTTCAAGTGTGTCCCTATTTTCAAAAAATCTCCTCAGTCTCACTTTCCTAAAAAAGGCACGCAAATCTTTTTCTAGCTGAAATTTGTCAACTGATACTGATGGGACAAAGCTTAAGCCCTTACTCAGAATACTAATTTCTGTTTCATTAAGGGACTTGTTAGATAAATTAATCACTGGTGCTCTGTCTGTCGCCACTATCGCTGGCTCCTGGTTCGCATATATTCCTGTTGTTGAGGAGGGCCCCTGTTCATCTGGCCTCTCCCCGAATTCCCATTGTAACGTGACCCCCTCCTCGGGCGCGAGTCTAAAAAAGGCACGTAATCCCTAGTGTTACCCCTATTCCCGGCTTCATCTATTGATATGTTATCATCATCACTGCTAGAGCCAGAAGAATTGGAGAAGGTAACCTGTTTTCTACCACCTCTATTGTATATTTGTTTATTCGGTGGTCTTTCCCAGGCCATGTCATTCCTCTGTTGGAAATAGTTCTCCCTGAGGTAAGGATAAATTTTTTCTTGAGAAAAACGGTCCATATCCTTTCTTAATTTATTTGTTTTTTTGTTCAATAAGTAGTCTCTGTATCCTTCCGCGTCTCTATTAATATCCTCTAATTTTTTCTTAGCTTCTTCCAATGCACAACAGTTGTTTAATTCTATCTCCAATTTATCAATGGCCTCTTTTTCAATTATGATGAATTCCTGGGCAGTCTCAATGATCAGAAGCATCCAATCACGGCTGCATCTATTGGATATCATTGCCCATGTCTCCAAGAATTTTTTATTTTCTATAAATAGGCCCGGTTCATTACGAACCTGTAGCCCAATGGGAATTGTACCCGACTTTACATATTCAATTAAGAATTCAGCATGGGCCTCAGTGCGTATTAGTTTCTTTTTCAAATTCAGCAGCTTGCCCCAGTTTTCACCTTTCCCTGATATAACGGTAATTTTATTCCCGTTTTTAGTATTAATAATTTTATTCAGTTGGTCATCACTAAAGCCAAATGTTCTGAATTGGTCCATATGTGGGCAGGTAGCTCTCACTTGGACTCTTAAAATAAAGAGGAAATACCAGCGCAAACTCTCCAGCACTAGGGGCTGTGCACAACGTTTCAGAAGAGACGAGAGGGACCCCAAAGACAAAGGAGAGGGGTACCAATAGTGACTTTAGTCAAAAAACAGGGCCTCCTTGTCATCAATACATGGCAATCAATACATCACAATCAAAGTACATTACACATTCCAAAGGTGAGGATGGACAGCACAAATGCGATCACAATAACTGAGAGAAAAAAATATATACGTCATGAAAAATTTATTAACAATTTCATTAAAGAAATATATAAAAATTACAATACTGTACTATATATTGTCATATAGCTAATTAAGAAGCAACAACAATATAGACACATTAATACATAATAAAAAGCATCATCAACAATAACAATACAATCAAAATATAAGATTTCGGGACACAATAAAAAAGGACAAAATGGTCCTATTGGCAGAGGAAGATCACCAAACCAAAAAACTCATTAGTTGCGACCCTGGTTGATATTATTTTCTATTAAATGTGTCACAAAGAGCTGTAATCAAAGATTTTGTGTGATTCCCTCAATTAAGAGCATCGACGCGTTTCGGTGGGCTATAATTCTCGGCCAACACCTTCATCAGGAAAGATAAAAATAGAGTCCCAATAACCGATTACATTAAAACCAATGATCTGAAAAAAAACATAACATGACATATTTTTAGTTACTTACACAATCTATTTGTTCTCTCAGTACTAAGACACATGTATGACTGTCCAACACCTCATCCTCATTAAATAGATTGAAATCATCTATATCAAACAAACACACAGCCGAACCACATTCATCTCAGACATGTTTCTTTTGATAGTGGAAATCCCACCTTTAAAGTGCTATGCAAGGTCTATTTTGATAACGCGTAATACTCGTATAAATTCTACGTAGTAACATAAATTTATGCAATATCTTAAATATATTTTTCATAAGTTCGCGCAGACCCCACTACGCATAGCTATAGACATACTCTCTTATTAGTCTTTTATGTCTATTATAACGGAAAAAGCAGGAAATTCCTTACATTTTATATCCGTGCAATTAGCTATAAAATCAGCACTACTACTTATAATGCGTACTGAAATAGAGTCTATTAGCATTCATAGAGGACCAACTACCTCATTTATTTACGGCGCTGTATTCATACAGGTACCGCCACCAGATCTTTTTATCTTTATCCGCGGCCCAGATAAGTCATTCACGGTGGGTATATGTACACCTAATTAGGTAGAGACACGGAAACTCAAATATTCTGTTTCAGATAACAGTCAGATTAGTACGAAAAAGAACTAATAACGCTTAAAAATACCTTGATTATGTCCACATTGAGTCTAAAAAGACTTCACGGCACATGTATTTCTCTAATTGGGTGTTATTATTATATCTCCCACGAAGACGATTTAGGCACCTATAAACAAAGAATGAGTGCCATGTTGAATTCGTACTAACTCGTATATTTCCTAAGTCATCATAAGGCACCATATCAAGGTCTCACATGATTATCATGAGATGTTTTTTTAAAACACGTTCCCACATATATAAACCTTGAAAAGAAATGCTTTTAAGAGGATACGGAACTATCGGCATTTTTATATGGTTCTTTTACCAAACGGTTCTATTGTTGTCACAGCTATATCTAACACCCACAATTATTTAGAGGCTAGTGTTTCTCTCATTACATTAAAACCCTCAGATACAAGCATCAAAACCCGCGGGAATAATTGAGGGTTACATGTTTACCTTAGGCAACTTTTGTCTATAGAATCCCTGTTTCACCTTCAGATATAGATATAAAAATGTTCGAACCAGGGTTTGGTGCCAATAAAGCACTGCGGAGAAAAAAACAATTTAGTTTAAATTAGAGCAAATCAAGCTCCCACTCTTGCTAGTAATTACAGCTAAGACCGCCCCTTATCTAAACTTACCTCCGTTTTGCCTGTTGCGGTGCGTGTAGTGAAGCCTTCTGTATCAATACAGCTAACCTCTACTCGAACTGACGGTGTTTATATACACACGAGGTAACTCTTAGCGAAGCCAAGGGAAATAGAAACACTACTTCCGGGGCATCAAAGGCATGAAACCAATTATGTTCAAACCTCCGTAAATAACGCCGCCATCTTAGAAGTGTCAAAAGACATTCAGTGTCCTGTTTGAAATGCAGATGATTTATTTACCCAAAAACGAGAAACGAACACCAATGCGAACCAGCAATCGCCGATAATTCATAATGGGAAAGTTCGCCCCAAAAAAAACCTATTATCGACCTAAAAACTACGACATATGTGCGGACGTGTTGTCTGTTGTTGTATCATTCAATAAACCAACAGAATGGCGAGAATTAGAGAAACTCTTTTTAGGAGAAAAAGGGCTAATCCTCCATCCTAAACAATCGATTCAGGACTTTTAGGTTATCACCAAAAGGTGATCGGTGCCCCAAGATTCTAGTCATGTTGTGTGGTGACCTTTACATCTATATTCGCCATGTATCCTATGTACAGATAATGGTGCAAACACCAATTGGAGGATCATAAATATATTTTACTGCTGTCTGCTTCCCCAATAAGGGAACGGAGCTGAGAGTATGCATACAATATGCTAGCGTTACATTATCTTACCGCCAGCAAGTGTTCCCATTCCTCTCTAGAGTTCAATCCTTTATGTGCGGTATTTAAGTAGGAGATATACCATTGTTCACGTGCTTTTCGCTTATTGGTGATATTACCACCTCTCCTATCAATATTGATCTTTTCCAGGATGAACCACATGAAGTCGTTCTCCCCATGTCCATACTCGAGGAAATGTGGCACCAGGGGCGCAGTTACTTTTCTTGTTTTGATAGCTGATCTGTGCTCTTGTAGTCTCACCCGTAATTCTCTACCTGTCTCGCCCACATATCCAAGCCCACAAGGGCACTGGAGGAAGTAGACCACATTTCTACTCCTACAGTTGTTCAGGGTGTTGGCTCTAATTGTGTATCCATTGTACTTCATCTCTTTGGATTGCAGGCACTGAGGGCAGATGTTGCATGTACCGCATCTGTAATTACCAAATGCTCGATCGTTCGTAATGGTTTGCTGATTATCGGATCTGTCTTCACGATAAGTATGCACTAAAATGTCACGCAAGTTGTTATTTTTCTTAAACGCATACAATGGTTTGTCTAATTTGACCTCCTCCTCATGGTTTAAAATATGCCAATTTCTATTGACAATATTCTTGATTTGGTTGCTCATGTTGCAGAATTTACTAACAAAGACCACTTTGCTGGGTAATTCTTTCCTTACTGCAGGTTTATTCACCAGGGCATCTCGATCATAAAACCTAGCACGTTTTAGAGAATGGGTCAGAAGTTTTTTTGGGTATCCCCTATCTCCAAATTTGCGCTTAAGATCATTGGCGTGTTTGTAGTAGTCTTGTAAGTCCGAACAGTTCCTCCGAAGACGAGATAAATAAAAAAAGTTTTTAAAAAAATATATAAAAAATAGATGAAAGGTAAGGTTGGCTCTTAAAAGAGCCGTTGTGTTCATGCAGGGACAGAGGAAAGAAAGATTGGGAATATTAGACGGTACGACAAGTGTGCTGATCTATTTTACTGTTCACTAGGGAAATACTGGTCTGCCTATAAGTAATTAGATCGTGACAAGTGGCGCACCGTACTTCAACCCTCGCAAACCGAGGGTTAATTTCCAGAGGACCAGAAAAAGGAGATGCTCCCCCCACAGATGAAGGGCTCACCTGACCTGCAGAAGAAGGACTCGGCCCTGCAGATGATGGTCCAGGCTGAGCTGCTGTGGATGTGCTTGGTTGACTTACTGAAGGGTTACCTTCAGTAAGTCGAGCATGTGTCCTTCTGTGTACATCCTTAAGGTGTCTCATCATGGTGTGATTCCCAAAGGAATACTTCCTGTCAGGATTACCTCTTGAAAGTACACGCTTACACAGCTTGCAAGTCACTAAGGGTGCATTTACCTTTTGCTGGCCTTCTGGAAAACTAAAATACTCCCATACGTAAGAGGTCTTTTGTTTCCTCGCTCTCTGCCTCAAGGTAGTGCTGCTAGCCTCACTCTCAGAAGAGCTCTGCTGTTCTGCCATCGTATCACAAAGACAACCCAGCTCCTTCTCCTAAGGGATCACAAGCAGAAATGAGGGGAATGGGTGTGGTGTAGGAGAGTTCTAGAACTGAAAGTAGTTTCAACCAATCAAAAGTTGTGTTTCATGATCACATGACCTACCGTACGCTTACGGTACGCTTACGGCAAAAATACGCATGCGCGTAAAAAAGACACGCGCTCGCGCGCATGCGCATAACAGTCACTCCCCGACACTTCCGCGTAACGTGCGCGTGTAGCGTACACGCGTACGCGCCCCACGCGGAGTACGCACGACTACGCAAATTGCGTAACTATACGCAAACAGCGTAGATAAATTGCGGACATTGCGTAAACCGTACGCTTACCGTAAGCTTACCGTACGCGCACTAAAAAAAATTTAAAAAAAAAGGAAAAAATTTATTGCTAATAAATTTTACGTTTATTTTATAAAAAATGTTAAAAAAAAACATATTGTAGAATTTTAAAAATTTAACCATAGTCTTTAAAAAAGGATAGAAAATTAAAATAAAAATATGTAAAAAAAAAAAAGAAGAAAAAAAAAAAATTAGCATTTAAAAAACCTTGCAAATTCACTGAAAAAACCATGGGTTTCACACACGTTATAGTTAGGAATTAGCATTTAAAAAACCTTTGAAATTCACTGAAAAAACCATGGGTTTCACACACGTTATAGTTAGGATTTAGCATTTAAAAAACCTTAGAAATTCAATGAAAAAACCAAAGGTTTCACACATGTTATAGTTAGCTGGACATTTCACTCGTAAAAAACCAATGAAATTCCCCCGTTATAGTTAGTTCAGCTAACTATAACTCGCGCGCCCGCAATGCACTACTGATGACGTCACATATTACATCACTCATGACATGGTCAGTGACATCACTCATGACATCACTCATGACATCTCAAATGACATCACTGATGACATTATCCTTGTGACAGAGTGGTAGACCTCCTCTCACCCTAATATAACCTTTGATACAAACATTCAAAAATAGAGACTAAAATTTTCAAAAAAATGGACATACCAATAACAGTTACAACAACCTATTCAGTAATTCTAAGATCCACATACACATCCACTCATCCACCAACAATCCTATACAGTCACTCATACATGTACTCACACACCATATGTACTCATACACCTATACATCCTGTTACACAATGCCACTCATCCATAGAGTTACTCACACATAGTCACTCATGCTAATAAAGAATCAAACATCCATTTACTTGCATATACAGTTATACACACACCACCACACTTACTTTTACAGAAACTTACACATACTTAGTCTTTTAAACAATCACTTATAGAAACACATACTTATTCATACAGGAAGTCTACCAATCTCTCACTCTCACATATACTCACTTATATACACCAATAGTCACATATACTAGTTTAAAACATATGTAGTTACTTATGAAGACACTATTGAGACAGTCATTCACTCACTAACACACCCATGCACACACTCATCCACCCATACAGTCCTGCACACATGCTGTCTTCAACACATACAAACAGTGAGTCACTCATTCATGCATCTATGCACTACGTAATACCCCCCACCGCACCATGAAGACACTCAGACACTCATACTGATACTCAAAAAACCAACTATTAACCTATATAGACACTCATGTAGCTACTCACCAACCCATGCAGCCACTTATATACAAAGTGAGAGACTGATACAGGTATTTACACATTTAAACATTACTCACTAAGCCATGTATTCAAAAAGATACACTTAATCAGTCAGTTATACAATCAATTTTTCAGAAACAAATCATCAATTTAGACACTTATATACTCATTTATTCTTCCATCGACCTTGAGATATACATATATAAAACATATTTAATTTTCAGAAAAACACACATTCACTGGATGATGTCATCAGTGATGTCATTTGAGATGTCATCAGTGATGTCATGAGTGATGTCACTGACCATGTCATGAGTGATGTAATATGTGACGTCATCAGTAGTGCATTGCGGGCGCGCGAGTTATAGTTAGCTGAACTAACTATAACGGGGGAATTTCATTGGTTTTTTACGAGTGAAATGTCCAGCTAACTATAACATGTGTGAAACCTTTGTTTTTTTCATTGAATATATATATATATATATATATATATATATATATATATATATATATATATATATATATATATATATATATATATATATATATATATAAATGTAAAACAATGTAAGAAACCTGTTAAATGTTAATGGAAATAAAAGTGGAACATATACAACATACAGTAGTGATTAAATATAATTTTCTTTACATACTGTTCATGAAAAGATATTTACTTAAGCTTATAAATGTTTATTTTTTAGTTGACATATATATGTCTTTAAATCTATAATTGTGCAATAAATAATCTTTGAAAACATACATAAAATGAGAAGAGGGTGTTGACATCCTATGTGTATCCATGAGAGTCTAGTTGGGTGGATTTCTGCTTGAGGATAATTTTTCTGTTGCAATTTTTGAGCAGACGTCTTCTCAGGAAAAGCACCACTGCAAAGGTGAAAATGTTCCTTTCCCAAGTATACCTCTGTAGTGAAAATTGGAGCTCAGCAGCTGAGCTATGCCCCAGAGCATTCACTAAACTATAAGCGTCTGAATCTGAAAAGCTCTGTATTGACATATTTGTGCTTTATGCGCTGACAGTCATTTGAAGGAAAGGATTATACTTTATTGTAAGAAATTGGGGCCTAGATTTACTGACATAGCGCAATGCAGCAAGACAATTTGGTATGCTGCGACAAATGGAGAGATGCAAAAACATTCTGTCCATCAACTCTTGTTTTTGCATTTGTCACCCCGAGTGGGACGGGTATGCTCAGACGTGAGTCCCGTGCTCTCCATGCCACTGGAATCAAGCTATCCTGGCTGAAGAGGGGTGAAACCCCGAAACCGGTCCTAGGATGCTTGTTTCCGGTCCAGGAAGGACCTGGCTTGGCAGTTCTTGCTGGACTGTTCCCATGAGGCACAGGGTCAAGACTGATTTGCATATGGCCAGGTCTAAACTGGGGTGGCATGGTGAGCAAAAAAACGATGGATTTAGGCCCATATCTCTGTACTGGGGTGAATGTATGACATTGTTCTGCATTCTGTCCATCAACTGTTGTTTTTGCATTTGTCACCCCGAATGGGACGGGTATGCTCAGACGTGAGTCCTGTGCTCTCCATGCCACTGAAATCAAGCTATCCTGGCTGAAGAGGGGTGAAACCCCGAAACCGGTCCTGGATGCTTGTTTCCGGTCCAGGGAGGACCTGGCTTGGCAGTTCAGGCTGGACTGTTCCCATGAGGCACAGGGTCAAGACTGATTTGCATATGGCCAGGTCTAAACTGGGTGGCATGATGAGCAAAAAAAGGATGGATTAGGGCCCAGATCTCTGTACTGGGGTGAATGTATGACATTGTTCTGCATTCTGTCCATCAATTGTTGTTTTTGCATTTGTCACCCCGAGTGGGACGGGTATGCTCAGACGTGAGTCCCGTGCTCTCCATGCCACTGGAATCAAGCTATTCAGGCTGAAGAGGGGTGAAACCCAGAAACCGGTCCTAGGATGCTTGTTTCCGGTCCAGGGAGGACCTGGCTTGGCAGTTCAGGCTGGATTGTTCCCATGTGGCACAGGGTCAAGACTGATTTGCTTATGGCCAGGTCTAAACTGGGGTGGCATGGTGAGCAAAAAAACGATGGATTTAGGCCCAGATCTCTGTACTGGGGTGAATGTATGACATTGTTCTGCATTCTGTCCATCAACTGTTGTTTTTGCATTTGTCACCCCGAGTGGGACGGGTATGCTCAGACGTGAGTCCTGTCCTCTCCATGCCACTGGAATCAAGCTATTCTGGCTGAAGAGGGGTGAAACCCCGAAACCGGTCCTAGGATGCTTGTTTCCGGTCCAGGGAGGACCTGGCTTGGCAGTTCAGGCTGGATTGTTCCCATGAGGCACAGGGTCAAGACTGATTTGCATATGGCCAGGTCTAAACTGGGGTGGCATGGTGAGCAAAAAAACGATGGATTTAGGCCCAGATCTCTGTACTGGGGTGACTGTATGACATTGTTCTGCATTCTGTCCATCAACTGTTGTTTTTGCATTTGTCTCCCCGAGTGGGACGGGTATGCTCAGACGTGAGTCCTGTGCTCTCCATGCCACTGGAATCAAGCTATCCTGGCTGAAGAGGGGTGAAACCCCGAAAGCGGTCCTAGGATGCTTGTTTCTGGTCCAGGGAGGACCTGGCTTGGCAGTTCAGGCTGGACTGTTCCCATGAGGCACAGGGTCAAGACTGATTTGCATATGGCCAGGTCTAAACTGGGGTGGCATGGTGAGCAAAAAAACTATGGATCTAGGCCCGGATCTCTGTACTGGGGTGAATGTATGACATTGTTCTGCATTCTGTTCATCAACTGTTGTTTTTGCATGCGACAAATGGAGAGAGCAGGATTCTGCCATAATTGCTAATATATGGCACATTCATGCTCTCTCTCTGGTGCACTTGTGTCTGCCAAGCACCAACACAGGCATCCTTGTGCCATGGCGCAAAGTTGTCTGCATTACAAACAGGATTGTTTTTGTGTAGGAAGGGGGACCTTTCTGCTCAAGGAAATCTTCGGAAGCATTTTCCTCTATCAACATGTGCTGCATAAATCTAATAAAGGGAACCAGGGATATAACTTTATAACGTTTAAACAAACATAGTGCCAAAATGTGTAAAGCACCAACTGCAGTCAACTGGTTGCAGTTGACCAGATCCCAGGGGAGATTTGAAGCCAATTGCACAGAGCATGGGCCAGATACAGAAACCAGGTCTGACCAAGTCAGAGGATTTATCTTGGGACTTGATCTAAAAAAATTAAAGTCCTAAATCTTCTGCGGGGTGGGGCAGCAGGCTGTAGTCAAGGAGGGCTCTGTGTTGAACGTGGTACTTGAGAAGTTATAGGTTTTTAACGGAAAAGCTTTGAGCAGTAGAAATTTTAATTTTACACCCAAGAAAAGTCCTTTTCCAGCTAGGTAAATTGGGGTCTTTGCCCAGTCAAGGTTTTTTTATTTGCACGTGATCACTTTTTTGGAGCTCAAATTCCTCCAGCGGGGCAGAGCTGCAAGCTGTAGATAAAGTGGGCTCTACGAGGCTGGATACTGTTTACATGAGTTCCTGCTGCAGAGGATTTGCTGTTGCACAAAATCTATGAGCTGGAGAAATCTGGATCTTAATCAGCAGCAACGCACCCTGGTCAGATCAACTTGGCAGGTTCGTTCTGGTCCTCCGAAGGTCTTTGGAGTCAAAAAGCTTTTAAGTCCTACATTTTCTGGGGTAGTAGGAGAAGTCCAGCCAGACACAGCAAAGGGCTTCTGACCTGTAGAACAGCACTTCGAGGTCAGGACTCACTCTATCAAAAGCCACCAGACAGGTCCAGTTGGAACTGGTAAGCTAAGAAGTTCCTGAAAAATGCCTTTTGAAACATGCTGTTTCCCTATAGCTTGTACAGGAGGTCAACCTTATGACCCTTGGGTACAAAAGGGTGCAGATCCAGTCTTTCAGGGCTCCTCTCAGGTCTGAGAAGGTTCAATCCTCTTCTAATCTTCCTCAGGCCCAGTAGTGTTCTGAGGATGATACTGGGGATGCCACATTTTTGCCTGGCACCTGATTCCTGGTGGTGATGACTCCTGGCTCCTCCATAATCAATAGGGTACAAATTCTTAGGGATTACCCTCCTCACTGGTGCAGCATTCCCTGTGTGTCCTACTACAAACAATTCCACGATGCCACTCTCTGCCAAAATGCAAGATGGTGAAACCCCTCATCCCCTTGCACAGACTATGGGATCACAAGAAGGAGCTTCTCTAGGTGTCTCCAGCCATCTGCCTGTGACAGGGGATGCCAATTTAAAGTTAAGTTCTTAGGCACCTCCCAAATGGTCATCCTACCAGAGGAACAAAAATACGTCCCCACACCCAAGCATTTGTGCCTGCTCTGGGAGCTGTTTTCACACCTCATTCAGAGTTTAATCACTCAGATAGCTGCATCTGGTGTCTAATGCAAATTAGCCTCCAAAAGCTTTAGACAGGGTAGCTTTCTAAAAGTACATGTTCTCTAATATTTATTAGAAATCTGACTTCACCAGTGAATCAGGATTTTAATAAAGTGTTAATCACACTTCTAGCTGGACCCTAACCTGAGATAGCAGAATTAATATTTAATATTGCTTCCCTGGTGTTTTGCTATAGGCCAACCAGACGTCCTACAGTGACAACAGCTTTTGGGTGCTAGTTGCTGTATGGGCATGTTTACTTTACATTTCTACATGTCCTACATTTAAATACCATGCACCTTGACTTATGGCTATAAGGCCTATGTGGGGATGACCTATCAATATTTCAAAGGAGTGTGTTCGACTGTCAAAAGGGTTTTTTCATAGATCAAATTGCAGTTTTTTCACTGCTTCAGTCAAGCTACAATGGTAGGCCTGAAGCCATGTGTAGACTGCCAATATAGTAGATGGCACAACTGGTGGTAAAATCCACTAGACGCATTTAACTTACAAGCCCTGGGTACACCCAGTACCATATACTAGGGACTTATTAGTAAGTTAAATATGCCAAGTGGGAGTATACCAATTCAACCATGTAAAAAGGGGGAGCACAAGCACTTTACTACTAGCTAGCAGGGGTAAACTGAACATGTACACCATGCAAAAGATGGTCATCTCCTACATTTGTTGCATGGGAATCTTTTCCTGTGCCGACCAAGTAAGATAGGAGGAAAGGTAAAAGGGGGGGCGGGGCTTTCTGGTGTGAGTTTAGAGGGGTTTCCCTCCGGTTGTATGCATGGATGTGACCTTCAGCTCTATGGCACCAGATATGTGGGGCTACAGGTGTGAGGTCACATCAATTGTATATCCTAACTAAGTATTGAAATCTTGGGTTTTTATCTCTCCTGGATTATGATTTATGACTGGGTGGAGCAACACCTACAGTCCACTGCTGGAATGATAGAGCACTGCGCTTATGCTCTTTCTATTGCAGGATTGTGTGATGGAGGGGATAGCTATTTCCTTACAATCACGTCTTCATTGTATTGTGGGGTTTTTATTTACACTTACTCTGTTTCAATTTTGTCCTGTAGCTGCTGGCTTAAATGCAAATTGCTTCCGTCTAATAACCACATTACCACGCAAATATTTTTGCATAATCAATATTCATCTCCTTGATTACTTTTATTTCAAACTATTGAATAAATTATTTCAGTTAAGTGAGAGATGCCTTCATTGTCCGGTGTCTGAATTTTACAACATTATTCGGTCCTGAATCCAAGTTGCATGCAAAGCAGTCTCATCATTACACAGCAGTAATTCTGCATCAGTGCTGTGCAAGCTCTAGGAAGATCCCATGGAATGCGGTATTACTGTGTGGGACTGATCTTTATGTTTATACAACCACACTGAATCTGCCATTCCATGCAATTTTACTGCATACATTTACGACTTGCTCTAAGCAGGTGGTAAATCTATGCAGAGGCCTCTTGGTGTGTTGGGAGTGAGGGAGGGGGTTGACTGGAGCAGGGGAGGAAAGAAGATGCTCCTCCACTAGGAAACAAATGGTGATTTAGGCTGACCTTCTGCTGCACTCAAAGCATGAGCAAACCCCCGCTAGAAACATCGAATCAGTTTCTCCCACACAAAAAAATGGGTGTGCATGTACTTATCTACTTGAAATCAGGCAGTGATGATTTTTATGATTTAATGCCACTCCACTTAATTCATAATCAGACCCTTTACAAGCATTTTTTGCTTTTAGAAAGACCACTGTATGACCAGATATAATTGCCTGTACTAGAGTGTGTAACCTGAAAGTTTCATGGGTCTACATAACATCTTTGTTTACAGATCAAGAATCTCAATGTATTCTCTAAACATGAATATTTGTATAGTACTGTCAGTTTTTCATGTAGCAAATATTATAGTTTGACTGTTTCCCTGGCAGTTAGGGTTCCAAAGCCACATTGCAGTGCACAAGAAGAATAGATCAATCACAAACCTTGAAAAAAGACGGTCTCTGTGATAAATGCTTTGCATAAATGCACCCTAACCAATTTGTACGAAATCTGCCTTTTCTGCACGGTCACCACATATTTTTATCTTTTTGATGGACCCTATAGATTTGCTGCCTTTAGGACTCTGTGCACATTAACCTTGCTAACCAGTGATAAAGTACCTATGCTCCCCCTTTAACTTGGTAGAATTGGCATAATCCTACATTTAATATTTAACTTACATATACATCCCTAGTATATGGTACAAGATGTAACAAGGGCCTGGAAGTTAAATGCCACTACTGGACTGCAGCCTCTATTCTGCCAACTACTAAAATAGCTTCAACCCTACCATTGAAGCCTTAGTTTAAATACTGCAGCTCATCGTGCCAGAATACACCCTTTTGAAAAGTAAAAGATTCCCTTTTAAATATTATTAATTTACCCCTATGTAGGCCATGTTGTCCACAAGGCAGGGTGCGTGGTATTGAAAAGTAGGATATGTAGATATTTAATATTAACATGTTCTTACGATGGCTAGCCGCAGAGTACAGATCAAAATTGTAATGCTGCATCTTGGATATGGGACCAGCTGGAAAAATAATGAAAACTATTTTTAGTAGTCATTATAAATTAAATTCAAGAGGGGAGTAGCCAACCAACATGGACGAGTGACAATAAACTGCCTGAGCCCTGCTGCATTACGGCGCAATATCTAGGCAACATGAGACCCAAATGGATTAACTGGCCATACTTCACATACCTCAAGTTTGAAGAGGATAGCAGGACACCCCTTAGGGCCGCTACCTACCACTTGTGACTTCCAAGTGGACTCTGACCACACGGGTGCCATTACCCTGAACATCACGCTGTCTGTGAGTATGTATGCTGCGGCATGCTGGCGGCCTTAAAACCCTTCTACTGCACTGGCCCCACTGCAATCCAGATGCATGGTGTCCCTGGGGCTCGTCGCTCGCTGCTTTTTTATTACCCAGCGCAGTGCAGAGATGGCACGCCTGACTTTAAGATGGTGGCCGTAGAGTACAGCGCTTGAGCCGGGAGAGGAGACCTGCGAGGTCGGGCCTCCTGAAGCCTCCCTCTGAGCTGCTGCCAGACATGCCCCCTCCTTTTCAGCTCCATACTAGATGAGAGAGGGACCACTATAGTTGCTGGGCACAGTCATAGACTACACAAAGCAGGGCCTAAACTGAGGATTGAGAGCCATTATCACAGGGATTACTAACTTCACCTCTGAAGTGACAGTGAGGTGCCTGGTGGGTACCTAGGAGTGTAGAAGTGATAAAGGTACCTGGAGTCAGGTGTTGAGAGCCCTCCAAATTGAAACGTGAAGAGGTCTGCTACTACTGCACACCCATTGGATGTAGAGGCCTAGATTTAAGGGGCTTTCTCAGGAACTAGGCCTTGTGATCTGAAGTGCTTGGGATACTAGTAGCGACCTGACATTTTGTGAGGGGGCGGCCATCCGGGTGTTGGCATGGGAGCTGGTTAGTCTCTGGTAGCCCACTAGGAAATGCTCTCAATCACTCTCTTCTCCCACCCGCTTGACTGGGCCTCTGGTAGCAGCTTACATGCCTCCGAAAAAACAAAGCAGAATAGAATATCCAGCTACTTCCAATCGACAGAACCTAATGAAACGCCTTCTCCCTCTCCAGGAGACAGCACTATGGCACTCTCCAAGGAAGACCTCTTGTCCTCGTTACAGGACTTCAAGAAAGAACTGAGATAGGACTTGAAAGCAGACATGTCCCTCTCCCTGGACGCTTTTTGCGTTGATCTTAACACAAGGCTTTTGAGACTACAACAAGATGTAGACTCAGTGAGGAAATGCACCCTGGACTTGTAAACTAAGTGCCAGTCTTTACAACAATGTATTGAACGACTGGAAGGCTCTTCTGCGCAACTCCAAGAACAGATGCAAGCTGCACTCTTCAAATGGAAAGACCTGAAAAATCACTTCAGAAGGGACAACATTTGCTTACATAATCTGGACGAGAGAGCGGAGGGCTCTGAACTGAAAGCATTTGTGGTGGGATTGTTCTCTTAGCTTCTTGGGGACCCTCAGGTCAAGGTCAAGCTCGATCGAGTTGAACGAGTGAGCCCACCCATATTCGGTGGAGGTAAGTGACCCCGATATGTCCTAGCCAAACTATACTCTTTAAAGGTGAAGGAAGTGAACCTGCAAGTGATGAGGAAAAAGGACTCCATCTCCTTCCAAGGAGTAACATGTTCTCTATTTCATGACATCATGCCATCTACTCTTACCAGGTGACTCCAGTTCCATCCGGGTACGGAAAAACTACGCACAGAACACGTCAAATACAGATGGGCCTACCCCTTTAGCCTCGCATTTGAATTCTAAAACAAATCATTCCACTTCACAGCCATGCCGGAAGCGGCAACAATATTCGGCCTATCACCCCCGGAGGGCGGAGAAGAGGGAGGCTTCTCGGGTGATCATCCTCGAGGTCAATGTTGAGTTCCAAAAAGGACCAACAATCTAGCCAACATGTGCTTCACATTGCATATCCTTTGAACTGGTTGGCTCTCTATGGAGCTCCTGCTCTAACAACCCTACCTATTGGGAGGTTTCTCTATGCTCACCCATATTCTATATAAGCTGTATTTGACACTGGCATGGGCCTCCTGAGCAAAGAGTTTCCCGTTTTTCCAACTGTGATATAATTTGCTACCAATATGCCTCGTTTTATAGCTGCACATGGATGGAATGCTGGAAAGGATGTGGGTTGCTTGGGGACTTTTGCCAGCCTTGTGGAAGAAACCAACGCCTCCTTCGATTACGCAATGGCATGCCTGACTGTGGCAGGCCTTGTCTATGGAAAGGCTGGCTGATATCCTAATGGATGACTTTTAACATTTCTATGTGTCTGGGGGGCCTTGGGGAACTTTCTGCCTAATGACCTCCCACTTACAGCCTGCCTCACACGAACAGGAGCACTTCACCTTTTCCAAATATAATTTCAAACAAAATCCCTGCCAGGCCTACACAGACTTGAGGCTTTCAGGGTAGGTACCCACGGTTCCGTTTATTCCATACTCACCTCTTGATTCACAACTCTGAGAACGATTACTCGCAGTCAATGTTAAATCTGGACTTTTTGTTTGCAACAGTAAATGCCTCTACACATTGGGAACTGTTTGTTTCAATGGCATCCTTGAGAATATTACTGCTGATCCTGTTGCTTAACAATACTGCGGTATGTGGCCATGCCCTGTTAAAACTCGATAAAGGAAAATGCACTAAAAATCGAATTCAATGGCGAAGTCAGATTTTTTATAAATGTTAAAATAAAGAAGCTTTTAAAAAGTTACCTTTTCCTTGCCTGAAGTTCCTTGAAGATAAATTTGCATTTGCTCTTCCACTTCAGCCAGCCAGTAATTAGCATTTGAATATGTGTGAAAAAGGTTGAGACGTGCCCCTAGGATAAGAAAATAAGTGACCTGAATGGGAAGAGTTGACTCCTCTGAACCTCCCAGAATATGCTGTGTGGAGGCTGTGAGCATTCTTTTTGACATTACTCTTTCAAATTCTGCTTAAATTTTAAAACCCGCTTGACAGGTCTTCTGAGTTTACCTATAACACTTTGGGACACACATGAAATGATACCAAAAAATTATTGTGCAGCCACTGTCTCGTTACTGGAAATCTTAGCTTATGTTCTACCAGATTTCATTCTCTGGATTTATTGCGGGTACAGTGGCTGCACAAAACTGGATTTTAGTGTGAGAAGTGGAAGGACATTAGGATTACCACAGTAGGAAATGGAGCCAAGAGTCATCCAAAATGGCCAATCCCGGTTTGAGCTCCGACACCCTCTGACGGGGCCCTTCTTGTCCAACTATGGCGAGTGCATAAACCACTTCAAGGAATCATGTACTGGGTGATTCCCCATTGATTTAGGGGTTAATTGACTTTCACGGAGCCTGATAGCCATGAAACAGGTGTCTCGCACCCCCCCCACCCCTTTGCCGGTGTGACATTTGCATCATCAATATCCCATGAGGTTCCACGAGCAGCCTGGCCATCTGGAGCCCCAGTGATCCAGAATTACACAGGAACAAAGAACCAGACTTCACACCCATTGCAAATGCTTCACATCGGCAGATAACAAGGTAAAAACAAGAGATCTCGACAATGAACCCGCTTTCCCAAATGCAGCCTAGTGTGGTCCCCGATTGCAGCCTCATTTGAACCCATGCCTAGTGCAGCCTTGACAGCCCTGCACCATTTTGCACGCAAAGAGGATCTGCACAATGTTCGTCAGACCGACAAGAGCTACTACACCCTGGAGAGCCACACAGCTGCCTCAAGGATCCATACGGAGGCCTGAACTGAGATCGCTCACACCCTCACTCACATCTGAACCTGAAGGCCACTGCTTAGACCAAGCTGGGCCATGGGGACACAGTTAACTACAAACCTTTCAGCATCCACAGATACAGAACTTTTATAGCACCTCAAACCCTACCGGCTACTGCGCTCCATTTTATAGGCTTTCTGAGAGAGTCTGTCATAGGACATCACGCATTGGTAAAATCACTGGAACATTCCACTTACAATCTGAGAACCTCATTTACAATGATTTGGCATAGGCAGCACTGCAAGTGTTTTTGCTGCGCTGCCCTACGCCAAATTGAAAGGGCAGGAATGCACCGTATTTATGGTGTTGTTTCAGCCAGCACTGGCACACAATATAGTGCCCAGTGCCAAAGCAGGCAACCATGCACTATGTTGCAAAGGTGTCTGCATTGATAGCAGGATTGTTTTTGTGCAGGAAGGGAAATCTTCCTGAGCAAAAACAATTCATGAAGGCATTTTCTTCTTTCTTTGTGTACTGCAGAAATGTGTGCAGAATGCAGCTCACATTGAAAGAGGAAAAATCAAGGAGAGCTAAACATATATCTCCTCGTTACGTTGGACCTTAGGAGGTGCTGGGGCCCATTTTTCTGGTTTCCATTTATCTCCAAGAACCCACTCTGGTCGATTGAACCTTTTTACTTGCCCAATAGCGTGGAGGGAGCAAACACAATTATCAGAGAATACCTTCCGCAATTTGACATAATTAAGGACTCGAAACTCAATCTCTATTGCTCTCGGGATTTTATTATCAACATATACATCTGCAGATATAGGCACCTTAACACAAGGCACAACAGGTAAATGGGTACTAATACAAATGCCACTCTACGAAGAATCTGCATTCGACTAAATATAAACAAAAGTACAGCTTCTAAAAGCATGAGGTAGATAACTACCAAGCTAATGTCGATATTAGGAATCATTAAACCAAAGCATCTCTGTCCCTACTCTATGCTAGATGACGTCCCTACTTACCATTCCCTTAAGACCCAAGAAATCGTGAAAAGGTGTCAGAAGTGAACTTCCTAAGAAGTCTTCACTTAGAGAGCCTGATCTAAAATGCTCCTTCTAGCTCCTCGCCTACCTCTTCTCTGCTCAACCCACGGGGCGCTGTCCCTAATACAAAACCCCAAATCACAGAACACGCCCTCCGGCACACCTCCTCGACCAGGTCTTCTTCCAGTAATTTTCCATCCAGCTCTGTCCATCTTCCGTCGCCCATCAGCTTGGCCTTGAGTCCCAGACACCGTCCGCACTAGGAGTTACGATTGGCACATTCCAATGCACTCCCATGTCTGGCTTCCCCATAATTCAACTCTTAGACAAAGACCTTTTTTACTAACAAACCAACTGTCCTTGCACCTGCGGTGAGATCATGGGATGGAGAAATACTTCGCATCTTTTAACTTTACAATTTACTGCAGCCCAAAACCTCTACCAGAATAAATCAATTGCTGCCTACCGCATTCAGCTAACATAAGAAATACCAGGCCTTTCTTCTCAACGATATATGTGTATTCGGGCCTCTACTAGGTTAAACACGCTATTAAATCACATTCTAAGCATTAGTGCTTTTACTTTCATATACATGAATAAGCGACATACATGAGTAAATTCAATCAGGTTACACGTTTAGCCTAATACATTGCATTGAACGGAAACTAATCATCATGCATTTTACTGAATACATTCACAATATGTCTTCACATCTTGTAACGCTTCTACATTGCGTTATAGCTGATACATTTCTTAATAAATTTCGTACGACACATCTAAATATACATTGATTATATGCGGGTGCCAACTAACGGTGAATATGATGCACCCCTACAAATTTCAAAACCTTTAGGCGCTACATCAGTTCCCCCCTTTGATGACAACTGTCATCACACCATCATATTCTTATTTCTCCTGGAATAAGAAGCTGATTTAAACCGCAGTTGCTACCATTCTACTCTGTCAGATCTCTTCCATTCTTTTAAGATTCTGATATTGACGGTCCTGCAATCTCGCCATTCTCTGCTCATTCGCTCTGAGGGCTCTTGCCACCCTATTCCCTCTGTACCATTTCCAGGCTCTTAAGAGTCCCCACAGACAGATCACACAAACCACAGCAATTATGATTGGCTTCAACACAGATCCCAGGAATCCCATTCCCAAATTCGCAAACCAAGTCCCCACTCGACCAAATCCTTGACCAATCTTTTCCCACACATTCTCTTCCGTCAAATCTACTATTTCCTTATGGATTGTGGTAATGTTGTCTATGTATTTCTCCAGGTCCTTACTATTGTCTGGAATATACATACAACATTCTTGGACCTTCAGCAATTTACAGACTCCGCCCTCTTTTGCCAATAATACATCTAACGCAAGTCGATTCTGCAAAACCATATTCCGTATGACAACATTTCTCCATTCACCAACAGCAATGACCTCGCCGAATTCATTGACAATTCATCCACCACAGTCACCAATCTTCTTATTTTCACATCATTCAGGACCACACCCAAACTAGGTATTGTTACTCCGAATATATCACCAATCACCACTCCTGCATTTGCAGCTCTACGCACTTTAGAATGACGTCCCGTCTCTAGTAGATTCAAATCTTCAGTGTGATAAATCTTTTGGAAGATGATGGCCAAATAACACGTACCATACCAATTCGCAGGCAATATCACATATGCATTTCTCCCACACACATAATACACAGTCGGAATCACCTGTACCGAACCTTGCAAGAAATTCTTAGCAGAGTCCTCCATGGTAAAGGTATGTTCACACGTACTATGCCCCACTAGAACCTTCTCCTTAGGAGTTTGAGGACGGGCAAAACCCAATTTCCCCTTCTGTACTTCATCTAATGCAATCAGTCCATAACTTCCCTTGGACTTGTGCAATCTCTCCTAATCCGTCCAATCCACTGGACTATCCCCTGTATCTCGTGTCTGGGTCAGTTTTCTATACCTATCCTCTATCTGGCCTATGAACTTCTTTTCCGTTTCGGACAACCAACATGTCAAATTATGTCTATGAGCATAAGCTGTATCTAGCTTCACAGTTGGTATGAAATACTTCCGAAGTCTATCCTCTGACTTGTAATAATCATACTTATTCAAATGCTTGTATGCCGGAACTTCAGGAAGCACTGTATCATAATTTGAAAAGAAATACTCAAACTGTCTCCTGTCATAAAACAAACTAAGCAACAGGCTACACGAAATCCCATATGTCAATGGGAGATGATGGTACCTAATACCCTCTTCTACTGAAGCAGGCAACTGCATGCACACATAACAATCTTTCGCATCCATCACATCAACATACTCATACAACAGCTTCGCATAAGCATTAAGTTTAAAATCAGCTCTGGACAAATCTATATGAAACATACGACTCTCCTCAATCGTCTGAGCTCTCTGATCTCTAATAGTCTCCCCTCCCTGTCCTAGAGTGGTAGGTGTGGGTGTTCCCTGAACCTCCCCCTCCTGTCTATGGGCCACCATGTATGAAGTTACTACTACTGCAAATATAACGGCTATCACTACCCCTAACAGTGTGCCTATCACTATTTTGGCTCTACGGTGTGTATTTCCAGGTTCCGCCATCTCTGAAATGTTCTCAATGTTCAGTACAGTCTCTGCTGACACAAGTCTCTTTCTCATCCAGCAAGTTCAGTTCAGCTGCTCTCCTGAACCGGGGAAACCTTTAACAGAGTTCAATTTCGCGTGTCTTTTGATCAGGAAGACTTTCCTAGTTCTTCCTCACCTTCTAACGGAAAATCCATAAATGTATTCTTCTTCCTCTCGGGCCTAGGTTATCTTCTTTTCAACCTTTATATACAGCAACTTTTACAGTCAGTCCAGAATAACTGCCGGTCCCAACAGCTCTAGGACCGCCTTCAAAATTTCAAGTTTAAGGGTTGTCAGTTCTTGGGGAGCTGGTATGACTGCAAAGGTTGGGAAGTCCAGCGTTTCCATAATCAGACCACGGATGATACTCAACAGCGGCGGAGTCAGAATATTGATGGTCAATATTCCTTCGATCTCCAATCCTGGAATCTTCAACAACACTTCCACTCTCGGAAACGGGAAACTGTTGACCAGTGTGATCGATCTCCACCTTCCCGTGTTCAGTAAACTTGGCATCAGTCACTGAGTATGTCCACTCTGGTGAGGCGTACTTTTGGCATGGCACTCTTGTTCTCTTCGATCTTCTCAGAGCACCTTGGGGTCGATCTTCGTCACTTTGCTCTGCTTCTGATTCTGATTCGGAAACTGGGGCGAGATCTGTTCTTGGTGCCGCTCTCAAGTTTACCGGTCTCTGACTCACGGGCCAAACCCTTTCTGCTTCTGTGGCACCTCCACTCTCCCTACCCTGTGCACTGCTTTCTTCTTCAGCAGAATTTGACTCGGTACTACCCACTGCAGTTCTTTCTTCTTCTTCCGAGTCCGTTTCAGTGTTACTTTCACGTTCCCTTTCGGCTTGGTTCAGTGCACAACCAGCTGCGTCAGCAACCCCTACAGCTTGACATGCCGTCTCAGATGGCTCTGCCACCTCAGCTGGGTTCTCGTTCTCGAGAGGGGCTGTTTCTTCCAAGGGTGCTGGAACTCTACCGGTATGGGCGGCGGGTACCCAGTTCGGCAATCCTCCACACTTCACTGCTGTGTTCGTAACTAGAATGATTTGATATGGCCCACGCCAGCCACCGAGCATCCAGGCACACCAATACCCAGTCCCCTGGGCACAAGTCGTGGCACAGGTTGCTTGCGGCTGGAACCGTTGCTGTCTGCACCTGCGGAGACACAGAACGGACCACATCAGCCAGGCCTTTAAAATAGTCCAAAATCATATCATCAGTGATGTTAATCAAAGCAGTGGCAGGTATTTCTGGCAAGGGCATCGCCCTTCCCATAATGATCTCGTGGGGTGACAATCCAGTCCTCCTATTAGGGACACTACGGAGACTCATGAGAACTAAAGGTAATGCATCTGGCCATTTCAAAGATATCGAAGAACATACTTTCGCCATTCGGGCTTTCAAAGTTCCATTAACTTGCTCCACAATCCCAGAAGCCTCTGGTCGGTAACTGCAGTGCAATCTTTGGTCTACATTTAAGGCAGCACAGAGCAGCTTCATGATCTCACTGTGGAAATGCGTTCCTCTATCTGATTAAAAAGAGGTCGGAAAACCGTACCTCGGGATTAGTTCTCTCAATAGTAACTTAGCTACAGTGAGTGTGTCACACCTCCGTGTCGGGTAAGCCTCTACCCACCTGGAAAAGACACATACTATGACTAATATGTACCTCAACCCATTACACTTTGGCATTTCAATAAAATCCAGCTGCATTCTATTGAAAGGTCCGCCTGACCTACCTATGTGACTCAACGTCACAGCGGTCCTCTTTCCTACATTCATCTGTTGACATGTGACACACCTCTGGCACACAGCCTCAGCTACCACCCGAAACTTCGGATTGTACCACGTCTGGCGAAACACTCGCATCATTGCATCTCTGCCAAGATGTACAGCACCATGTATCAATCTCGCCATGGGATTCAGCAAACATTCCGGTAACACAGCTCATCCATCATTCGAAACCCATATATCCACCTCTCCCTTCTCGCATCCAGCTCGTATCCAGCTGTCCCGCTCCTGATCAGAGACTCCATCTTGCAACTGCTTCAGTTCCTCCCATGATCCTGCCATAGCTAACATCACATTGTAATCTGTTTTTTCTTCACTTTCCACAACATGTTTCTCAGTATAATTACATCCCTGTTCTGCACAAAATCGAGCAACTTCATCTGCGTAATTATTACCCAATGACACAAAATCGTTTCCTTTAGTGTGTGCGGAACATTTAACAACAGCAATTTCATCTGGGCTTTGCAATGCTTCCAACAATTGTCGTACATAATCCCCATTTCTGATGGGTGAACCAGAAGATGTCATAAACCCTCTCTGGGACCATAGCTGTCCGAAATCATGAACTACACCAAACCCATATTGACTATCCGTGTAAATTGTTACACGGATCTTATCAGCGGCCAAACAGGCACGGGTCAAGGCAATAAGCTCAGCCACCTGTGCGGAGTGTACTCCTTCTAGACAAGCGGCTTCAACCACCCCTGTGATAGTACACACAGCAAACGCTGCTCTCAGTCAACCAACACTGTCTCTTAAACATGAACCGTCCACAAAGAAAATCTCATCTGAAACTGGGAGCGGTTCATCGACAATGTCAGGTCTCGGTTTGGTGCATAGTTCCGTCACATCGAGACAATCATGGCCCTCACAATCTTCATCATCGTCTACCTTTGGAATAGGCAACAGTGTAGCAGGATTTAAAACAGAACACCTCTTCAGCGTCACATTATCTGCAGCAAGGATGACTTGCTCATAACGAGTCAACCTATTATTTGTGAGGTGCTGTGTTTTAGTCCTAGTTATCAACAATTCAACAGAATGCGGCACATGAACAGTAAGCGGATGCCCCATCACAATGCTCTCACATCTTTCGATACTGACACCTGTTGCAGCAACGGATCTGAGACATCCGGGCAACGCAGAAGCTACTGGATCTAAAGTAGCTGAAAAATTGGCAACTGGTCTGCGGACACCTCCGTGACTCTGAGTCAACACTGCTAATGCGCAACCTTCCTTTTCGCAACAGAATAAGGCGAATGCCTTGTTATAATCTGGCATTCCCAAAGCTGGAGCGCTGCATAAAGCTTCTCTCAGCCTCAGAAATGACCTTAAACAGTCGTCATCCCATGGTACCGGATCACTCACATCCTTTCGCGTCAGCCGCTGTAAAGGCTTTGCTTCAAAGGAAAAGTTTGGGATCCACTGGCGGCAATAGCCCACCATTCCCAGAAACATTCTGACTTCCCTCTGTGTCGAGGGAATCGGCATTCTCAAAATCGCATCAATACGATCTGGAGACACCTTTCTCTTGCCTGTCTCAATTCGGTGCCCCAAATACTGTACCTCGCTCAAACAGTATTGCAGCTTGTTTGGAGACACCTTGTGACCATTCTCTCCCAAGTAATTCAACAGAGCAACGGTATCAATTCTGCAGGCGTCTTCCGTCTCCGACGCAACAAGCAGATCATCAATGTATTGCACTAAAACAGAGTTTTGTGGCAACACAAGGCCTTCAAGATTTTTCTTCAAGATCTGATTAAAGATAGATGGGCTCTCTGTATACCCCTGTGGGATACGACACCACGTTAACAGACGATTTTCCAGCCGAAATGCAAAAAGAAATCGGCTGTCCTTATGTAGAGGAATCGAGAAAAAAGCTTGACACAAGTCAATCACCGTGAACCATTCAGCTTCACATGGGATCTGAAATAGGATCACAGATGGATTCGGTACCATTGGACAACATGGAACAACTATTTCGTTTATCTTTCGCAAATCTTGCACAATCCTAAATTTCCCACTTGGCTTCTGTAGTCCCATTATAGGCGAATTACATGGGCTACCCATAATCTCCATCAGTATTCCCTGCTTGATCATAGACTCAATCACAGGTTTAATCCCTGTAATAGTTTCAGGAGATAACTTGTACTGGGGTGTCCTCGGAAACTCTACATTTGGTTTAATCTGAATTTTCACTGGGTCTACTCCCTTGACTAAACCAATCCCCTCACCACTAAGGTCCCATACGTCAATAGACACTGAGTCCCGCAGATCAAGTGGAAGCTCCTCCACTGTCAATGCTGGGTACATTTCCACACACACCCGCTGATTTGCAACCTTAAAGGTTGCGTCATCATCTCTCGTCTGTACCTCCACTCTTCGGGGTACAGTAGATCGTGCAGTTGAGCTTGCACAATAGATCTCTTCCTAACAGGCAAACCGGACTAGAATCGCACACCACGAACTGGTGTCGATCACTGAAATTTCCTATCCTGATTGGAATTGGCTTTGTCAGTGGACTAATCAGTTTCTTATTTGCCACACCAACACCTGGATACTTTGTCCAGAAAGAGCTAGACCTGGAACCACTGCCGATCTTATAGTCGATCTGGTAGCCCCCGTATCAACCAAAAAGGTTGTAGGGTGACCGTCAAGATCTGCTTCCACGAAGGGTCCTTTCTGATCTACCTCTAGAATGGCTCTAAGCATGCAATCCTTATCTCTCTTTGACCATGATCGTGCCAACAGGCTTGTATCATTTTCCTCACTCACTTCAAACATTGGCATTTGCAAATAAGTTCGAGCTCCCTGCTGTACATTTTGTATTCTGGGTGGCTGGGGAACCTGCACCTGCGGAACACCAGTCCCCCCTTTTATCGTTCTGGGTCTAGTCACTGTCGGTACCGCCTCCGCCCCAGGGACCTGAACTACTTCTCCTTCCGGCTGTATCTGATTCCATGGGTTCAGGGGACACTCGCGTCTCCAGTGTCCAACCTGGTGACACTGATGACATGCTGTAGTCTTTTTCAATGTCGCCACATCCATCCCTGTTCTAGGGTCTATTTGTCTTGGCCTTCCCTGCCCCTGAACATTTTGATTTCCCGCCTGATAATTTCCCTGTCTCCTTACCAACGCTCCCCCATTAGGCTGTCCCTGAGCGGTTTGCATCTGAACGAGCATCAAGTTATCTTTCAACTTCCTGTGTTTGGATTCAATCTCATCTGTGCAATTTCGGGCGTACCGTAAAATCTCATCAACAGGCTTGTTTTGCCAACAAATCAAATGCTGCTGTATCATGAGACTAACCTCTGGCCTCAATCCCAACACAAATTTTGAAACAAACTGTCCCATATCTTTCGTGTCCAACGCATCTAGGCCACTGTACTGCTTAAAAGCCTGAAAGAATCTCTCATAGAATTCATGTACCGTCTCCTTAAGTTCCTGCACTGTCCTATCTATCTTCACCCAATCGATGTCTTGTGGTGAAACCTTCGACTTCAACCAGGCAATCACTTGCTCGTACTTCCTCATCACTATCATTGCCGGACCATTCGTGATCGCGTTCCTATCAGGCTGGTAAGTCGGCCAATCAACGGCAATCTTGCATGCTGCCCACAAATCTCCCGGAACTACAATATCAAATAATGTATTCAGATCGATCCACAATACCTTCGAAATCTTTACAAAGCGGTCAACCTGCTTATACCACTCTGCGGGTTTCTCCCTAAGCCGGGGAAAATCATTGGTAAACGCCGCCAAATCACCCCTGCTCCAGGGCACATGCACGTATCCTCCAGTCTGCACTTCCCTCAAAGGGAAATTCCTTATCTCCAACACCCCTCCACCCGGAGGTGGGGTCTCTCCTGTCGTTCTCCTAGAGCTTTTCTTCTTGGCCCACCTTTCTTCCCACTTATCAAGCATCATCCATGCACGCATGGATGTGATCAGATCTCGACTGTTAGATCTCAATCCAGCAACCCTTTTCTCCTCCAGTTCCTGGTCACTGTACTGCAACCTATGACCTCCTTGCAATGTTTTCGTTTTGGACAAATCCACCTCATATCGCCTAGCCAATTCTGACAATTTCTCATGTGCAACTCGTGCCTTCCGAGTCACATCCTTCGCTACGAAGAGTAATTCATCTGGTCCATATATTAATATTCTCTCAAGGGGTAAGCTTCCACCTATTATCTCATCCACTTCCGCCTTTAACCTTACTACATCTATCATCATCCCCCCTTTCAAGGCTCCTCTCAGCATCTCTCGGCAGGCTGCCCCTTCCCTACCGCTGTCCTCACTTTCTTGGTCCTGTGACCTACTCTCTTCTGGTATACCCATTGGAGCGGACCGATCCATGAAAACGACCCGTTCTCTCTCTGCTGTCATCACTCTTGGGCTTTGGTTTCTCACTGGTGGTACCCATGATCGTAAATCTGATCTCGACTCCATCAGAGACCTCGGCCTCTCTGGTCTCCGTTCTTCTTGTCCGCTAGATGAGTCTGACATGGCTGGCAATGGAGTACTCCATTCTATAGGGTCCGGAGTCCGGGCCATTCCACCCACTAGGCCACTTCCTGCGACCTCTCTCCTTACCCCCTCGGCTGTCTGCTCTGGGTTCGCAACTTCCTCTGAATCTGGGTGGTAAATCAAAACAATAGGTCCGATATTGACCGGTACCTTGAAAGCATCCGGTAACCTCACATCTCTCTCGACTTTTACGCTAGCCTCGGACGGGCTCCTTGTACTCTCTGTTCCTATCGAGATCCTTCCTTCTACTCTCATCTCTGGGTGGATTGTTACTCCTCTAGTCTCCTCTATCCGAACCAACGTCTCTTCTGGGACCTCTGGGTTATACGTAGGTGGTCTCTCTGATAACAACCTCTCCAATAGGCTATCATCGGTATCACTATCATCCTCGTCTTCTGACTTTACGTTCTTTACCCCCTCCGAAGTGATCAATAAGGGATACAGTCTATCTCCCTCTATCGCCTGTACTCTCCACCTTTTCTCCGCTGCATTCCATCAAGCATCCTGAAAAGCCCTGACCGACTTTTTCACCCTTTCCTGATTTCTTCTTCTTTCTCTATTATGCGCTGCTCTAATCACGCATGTAGTGCTTCAAATTATGTTGGCCTTGGCAAAGGTCGTAAAGCCGCCATCACAGTCTTCAACTGGTACAACACTGCTAATCTGAATGAGCCATACCTCGGGAATGCTAATTCTCCTTCACTTTGAGTCATTTTATGCTAATTCTCAAGCCAAATTATCGTATGCAATCCCACATTCTTTGCCATGTAATGTGCTGGAGTATCCACGGGAGGGGCTTCTTCTCCCTCTCGAGTAACCACATGTTTGTCACCTCTACACAGTTCTCGAAAAACCTTAAAACACTTCATGATTGACAAAATTCGATCTCACACACTGTTTACCTATTAATGTCGAACCCTCCAATGACAGCGCGACTAACACCAACCAGCCTATCACAGCGCGACACTCTCTGACGTCACCTTCCTTTGTTCGCAGCAGTTCCCTTTCCTTACGCTTACGTCTCACGCCTGCACTCGTCCCATTCATACACTGAAATAACCGTTTGTCCCAAACAAGTTACTTCTCTGGCTGTCCGTCCACAGCCTCTGACTGTTCGTCCACAGTCTCTCGAAATTGTTGACCTCGGATGGCAACTGTCATTGCCCCGTCTGGGCAGAAAGTTTGCCTCTGATAGGTTACAAATACTGAAATCCACATGCAGCAACCCACGACCAGCGTCGAGTTGTCATGCACTCACACATTCGCTCCCCCTATCTCGGTCCAGGTGATCGATGGTACCTCACGATCTCCTTTGGGTGGTCAACAAAATCTACCACGGGTGTCTTCTACACCACAATTCCCGGGCTGCGCGCGCTCACTGTCTGATCTCACAATCACTCAACATTCACTCCAACTCCGAAGACATCACACAACAAATCAACACCGCAATCTACAACATCTCATCCTATTCATACTCACTCCACGAACTGCTGCTTCCTGCCGCACTGCTACTCGCCGTCAATGTTCATCATCTGCCGTCGTCTGCTGCTCACCATCTGATGATTCACCATCACTTATCGTCTATGGGTCTCAAGGATCACTTATCCTATTCTAATCGTCCCTCTCTATCGGAAGTAACCATCCGACTCTGCTACCAACTGCTGGGGCCCAATTTTCTTGTTTCCATTTATCTCCAAGAACCCACTATGGTCGATTGAACCTTGTTACTTGCCCAATAGCGTGGAGGGAGCAAACACAATTATCAGAGAATACCTTCCGCAATTTGACATAATTAAGGACTCGAAACTCAATCTCTATTGCTCTCGGGATTTTATTATCAACATAAACATCTGCAGATATAGGCACCTTAACACAAGACACAACAGGTAAATGGCTACTAATACAAATGCCACTCTACGAAGAATCCGCATTCGACTAAATATAAACAAAAGTACAGCTTCTAAAAGCATGAAGTAGATAACTACCAAGCTAATGTCGATATTAGGAATCATTAAACCAAAGCATCTCTGTCCCTACTCTATGCTAGATGACGTCCCTACTTACCATTCCCTTAAGACCCAAGAAATCGTGAAAAGGTGTCAGAAGTGAACTTCCTAAGAAGTCTTCACTTAGAGAGCTTGATCTAAAACGCTCCTTCTAGCTCCTCGCCTACCTCTTCTCTGCTCAACCCACGGGGCGCTGTCCCTAATACAAAACCCCAAATCACAGAACACGCCCTCCGGCACACCTCCTCGACCAGGTCTTCTTCCAGTAATTTTCCATCCAGCTCTGTCCATCTTCCGTCGTCCATCAGCTTGGCCTTGAATCCCAGACACTGTCCGCACTAGGAGTTGCGATTGGCACATTCCAATGCACTCCCATGTCTGGCTTCCCCCACAATTCAACTCTTAGACAAAGACCTTTTCTACTAACGAACCAACTGTCCTTGCACCTGCGGTGAGATCATGGGATGGAGAAATACTTCGCATCTTTTAACTTTACAATGTACTGCAGCCCAAAACCTCTACCAGAATAAATCAATTGCGGCCTACCGCATTCAGCTAACATAAGAAATACCAGGCCTTTCTTCTCAACGATATATGTGTATTCGGGCCTCTACTAGGTTAAACACGCTATTAAATCACACTCTAAGCATTAGTGCTTTTACTTTCATATACATGAATAAGCGACATACATGAGTAAATTCAATCAGGTTACACGTTTAGCCTAATACATTGCATTGAACGGAAACTAATCGTCATGCATTTTACTGAATACATTCATAATATGTCTTCACATCTTCTAACGCTTCTACATTGCGTTATAGCTGATACATTTCTTAATACATTTCGCATGACACATCTAAATATACATTGATTATATGCGGGTGCCAACTAACGGTGAATATGATGCACTCCTACAAATTTCAAAACCTTTAGGCGCTACATCAAGGTGTAAAGTTTTGAAGCATACCCAGGTTTACTGATCCTCGTAATCTGGAAATGCATCTAAACCCATGGGTGTTGCGTGGGAACTCCCACTGCAGTGCCCAAGGAACATCTTCCTGAGGGCGTGTAAGGCAATGCAGTGACTTGTGCTGCATTGCCTTACACCATATCTACGAGGCCATGCAAAGCCACACAAAGTGTATTTGCCTGGCCTCGCAGATATGGGTCTGCACTCTGTGCTGCTGGAGCATCATAAAAAGCGATGCACCGGCAACACAAGGGGCTTGCAAAAACCTGCTGAGACTTCAATGAAGGTCGTCATGAGAGATCCCAACTTCACTGCGCTCCTACAACTGGCTAGAACCTGCATAGACATTATTAAATAATGTCCTGTTGCCTGGTACGCAACCACACAGCCTCCTCCTAAACAGTTTGTTACCCAAAAACATTTTAGAATTCACTACTTTCGTTACTAGCCAGTGCTGGGGTGGCAGGTGAAAAAAATCAGACATCCTGGTCTATTGTTGTGCATGATCTCTCCCTAACAAATTGGTCATTTCAAACATACCTATACAAATAACCTTAATGAGTAACTGGGAAGCAATTACAGGGTCATCTATCCTCTGATGGCCTCTATGATTAGGAAGGTCGTCTCCCTCCTGCAATACTACCTTTCACACAAAAGTGCTTCGGCAGCTGTGATCAAGTCAAGGCCCTGCACTTAAGATCGATTGCCATTTAAAAGAGCTAAGGTCACTGGAAAAATGAACTAACTTTATACTGCGACGCAGCTCCCCTGATCCTCTCTCCTCCAATAGGAACACCTAATACTGTATATAACACTGCACGTCAGCACATCCTGACAACACTGAGTTGATACTTAATAACTGATACCCTCTGGCTACGAGTCAGAGCTGACTTAGAATAAACATCCAGGTTACCTGCAATAACTAACCAACTTTGGAGAAACTGCACCCACTTTCCTGACACTGCACAAGGCACTTAAAATGCAACCAGTTGGCTGACGACCAGAAAATCTACAGTCCGACAACTGTTCTTTTCCGAAGCAATAAACAAACCCAAGATAACACTAACTCAGACTCTCACCTCATCCTCAACTCCCTCCTCAGAGATGGAAGTCGAGATCAAAGAAATATAATCTATTGGCCCTACTATTTTGGCGATGGATAAGAAAATCTTGGTTCTGGCCACTGAAATCAAGTCTATGAGAACAGACATCAGCACTTTCCAATCCGGTCTTGACACAGTCAACCAACAACTAGAGCAAGTGGAACACCGATATGACTCACTTCCTGACTGGGGCAGTGATATCAAATTCCTAAAACATAAGATTACTGACAGAGAGAAAGAAGGCATAAGTACTTTTCTACAAACCTTTCTTATGAGACTGCTCAATCTTATAAGATGCCGTGAAAACGAAATTAATATTTATCACCAATATTTCACTATTGTTAATTTATGTCACTTTTGTATTTAATGCACCATATCTAAATCCCATGTCTACTAGCAATGGCCTGAAGTATCACTCCATCCTTTCTTTTTCATACTTTTTAAATTTCTGTCCATAACATGTGTAACATTTAATCTCTATTGGTTATTAAGTAAAAATGAACGTATTAGACTTTGTATTACAATTTCCGCAAAGTTGTATGGCTGTGCAAGCAGGGTACGCTGAATCATAAACAATTTTACAAGAAAGGCACCTTAGCGAAAACTCCCCATATAGAGAACTTTGGGGCATATCAACAACAACCGGCGATAATTATCGCTCAGCGCTCTTAGCGTGAGGATAATTATCGCCGGCTAGCGTGAATTTTTATCGCTGAGATAGCGTGCTATTAGCAACGCTTATCTCAATAGCGATAAAAATCTACACGCTAACAGGCTAACGTGAGATTATCGCTGGAAACCCAGCGATAATCACATGTTACCTTGTTGATAGGGACAGGCAAACTTAGCCATGATATCCTCCTTCCATAGGATATCATGGCTAAGTCTGAAAATTAGCAGACGTAAAAAAGCACCGTTAACCGCGGTTAGCGCTGCTTTTTTTGTCTCTAACAGGGTTAGCGACATTCTTGATAATAGGAGAAATGTCGCTTAGCGACATTTCTCCTATTATTTTACTCTGGAACGCCCCCTTTGCATCTCATTAGAGATGCAAGGGGAAGCGTAAAGTAAAAGGGTGCTAACATGCAAATTTGCGTGTTAGCACCCTGTTGTTGATAGGGCGCTAGTTTTATCTCTGCTTTTTGGCTTTTAAAGCCAAAAAAGCAGAGATAAAGCCCTTGTTGATATGCCCCTTTGACATGCTGAATAAAATAAGGTCTCTGATGTTTGCAAGTCCTGCACACTAGAAAAGTAACACAATAAGGCGAGGCAAGGGAAACACTGTCCAGTGCCTCCTGCAGGGTGTGGCTCTTTTAAGACGGGCCACTTTCAGAGTCTTTTTCTGAGGGTCGGAGAGACACGAAATCGGCAGAATCTAAAATGTAAAATTTCCCTCTGCGTCGAAAATCGTAGACCCGCTCTCAGAATACCTGTTCATATGAATGTGAAATATGTTCCTACTAACCAACTATTTACGTTCAGCATACATATCGTACGTGTTCTTACCAAAGCTGGACTTTGGGATCCCACAGTGTAACTATGCCCTCTGTTCAGTACTTCTTAATGAGGTTTCAGCTCTTCACTTGCTTTTGACCTTTTTATTCATTAACCATGAGATTGCTGCGCTAGATAAAATGGATGGATGGGAAAGGTATACACCCTATGAATACTGCAGACTAGTGAAGACGATCCTGTCTTGATCTTATCTGCTAGCCTGACAACATTTCCATTGAGGTGCTGTGGAACCAGTCCAACGTCTTAGGTTAACTATTAACAGGAAACAGTCAAGAGGTGACATGGAAAAAACTGCTCACTGAGTACAGATCACAACAATGCAAACATGTGGTCCAGTAAGAATTAATCAATTTAGGACAATGTAAAGTTACTTAAACAAAAACACATTTCATTAGCATACAAACACAACAATATAAGATGAATAGTGTGTGTTTCCCACTGTGTTAAAATATACCGGAATATTATTTTTAGATGCACATATTCTCACATGTTGTTAAAAAGCGAGTGGAGAATAGAGCCAAGGGTCATACTGGAATTTGTAAATATCTTTTCAGCGCATTCATGTAGTGGTAGCAGCCCTCTCATAGCTGGAAGAGCTGTACCACTGTCAGACTTTTCATGGTCTGCCCTGTGATTGGTCCTTCAGTGGACACGACAATCTCTGGATTTACTGGTTAAGATCCTGATTAACACTGGCTCTATGGATTAGGGGGCCCTAAGAGTATCTCCAAGCATAGTTGAGGCCCTCCAACCAGGCTTTGGGAGACTGATGGCTGTCAGCAGCTGAGTCAAGTGCAAAAGTAAACTTTTTTCTTCCTCTGCTGAATGTAGAAACTAGCTTGTTGGTTTACAGCTTGTAAAATCTGTGTATTTCCATATAACTGACACCCATTGTGTGAGTTTATTCCCTTGTGTGTAGTGAGTTACAGGTATGGCATGCGCCCTGTATCCGCTGTTCAGGGTCTAAAGAAGGAACACATGGGACATTATTTGGACTTCAAGAAGGTGGTCTGACAGATGCCTGCCAGCATTAGGCGATGGATTGTCACTGTTTCCTCCCAAGAACAGGACGTTGGAAGACGCCCTTCTGCTGCAACCTGCAAAAAAAGAAGAGGAAGCTGTGCTGTTTAGAAGCGGAGATAAGCAGGCCCCAGAAAAGGAGAGAAGTAGCTTGGTAGAGCTGTCTGAAGATGGTGTGCCGGTGGTCATGAAGGTTCAGACCACTCAGGAGTTACATGGACCTTGAAGCACAGGTTGGCCAGAGGTACGATAACTTGCAGGTAACATACTAGAGTTGAAGTATGTTTAGCATGCATCAACCACAATCCACCTAGCACAAATCCTGTGTCTTTTCCTTTCCAGTCCAAAGCCATGTGGTTATTTCCACTTGGCTTGTTGCCCTGATTTCAGAATCATTAGAACCAATCCTAGCTGTTATGGTTCCAGGGTTGCCACTGCACCTTGCATCACTGCACTCTATGACACAACACTCTTCTCTGCAAGACTGCACTCTCCGCCACTGCACTCAACACCACACTACTCTTCACCACTGCAATCTACACCACTGTACACTACGCCAATGCATGGTTTGCCCCTGCACACTACAGCACTCTACACCTTTTCGCTCTTTGTGACTGCACTCTATGCCACTCTATTCTACTCTTCACCACTGTACTCTACACCACTGCTCTCTGCAGCACTCTACTCTCTACCACTCTTCTCTACACCACTCCAATCTATGCCACTGCACTCTATGATACTCTACTCTACAAGACTGCACTCTCTGCCACTGAACTCAACATCACTCAACTCTGGAACACTGCACTATATGCCAATATACTCTATCCACTACATTCTCTACCAGTATATTCTACACCACTACACTCTACATCACTCCACTCTACACCTCGGCACTCTACCTTGTACCACTCTACTCTACTCTGCACTACTCCTCTCTATGCTACTTCACTCCATGCCACTCTACTTTCTTCCACTGAACTCTATATCACTCTTTTCTGAAGCACTGTACTCTATGCCAATGCACTGTAACCACTACACTACTCTACTAGGCGGCACTGCACTCTACAAAAATCCACTCTAAGCCACTCTAATCTACTCTGCACCACTGCACTTTATGGCACTGCACTCTACAACACTGCACTCTACTCAACTGCACTGTACTCTTTAACAATCTACTCTATGCCACTGCAATCTAACCTGCACCAATCCACTACATGCCACTCTATTCTACTCCTCACCTGCTTTCAAATCCAATGCACTTTACACCAATTTATTCAAAACAAATACACTCCATACCACTTCACTCTATGCCAGTCTATTCTACATCACTGCTCTGTACGCCACTAGACTCTACTCTGCAATACTCTACTACACTCTATGCTATTTTACTCGACACTATTTCACTCTGTTACTTTACTCTGCCCCACTCTATGCCACTACACTCTACACCAATGCACTATATCCCACTCTACTCTACACCACTGAACTATACAAAACTCTACTCTAAAACACTGCACTCTACGCCACTGAACTCTACACCCCTCTAATATACACCACTCTACTCTGCGTCATTGTAATCTATACCACTGCACTCTATTCTGCACCACTCTGCTCTAGGAAACTCTACTGTACAATACACCAATACACTCAACATCAATGCACTCTACGCCAATCCACTCTACGCCACTACACTCTAATCATGCTAATCAACTGTGCACTGCTGCACTCTATGACACTGCACTCTACGCCACTTCACTCTATGCCTCTCTACTCTACTCTGCACAATTCTACTCTATGCCAGTGTGATCTAACCCACTCTACAATGCACCACTGTACTCTACACCCCTCAGGTCTAGCCCACTCCACTCTACTCTGCACCACTCCATTCTATGCCACTGCACTCTACACCAAAGCCCTCTAAGCTACTAATCTATGCTACTGCATTCCACTCTGCACCACTGCACTCTACCCTACACTCTATGCCACTTCACTCTACTAAGAAAGAATGTAATCTACACCACTGTTCTCCACTCTGTGCCACTCCACTGCATTCTACATCTCTCTATCATACTCTGCACCAATCTACTCTACGCCACTGTGCTCTACACCACAATTCTATGCCACTGCACTCTACCCTGCACCACTCCCCTCCATGCCACTTCACTCTACTCTGAAACAATTTACTCTATGTATCTGTGCACTATGCCACTGTACTCCACTCTGTACTACTCCACTCTACACTTCTGCACTCTACCCTGCACCACCCCACTTTAACCTGAACCGCTCACCTCTATGCCACTTCGCTCTACTCTGAAACAATCTATTCTACACCACTGCACTCTACACCATTGCAATCTACTCTGCACAACTCTACTGTACACCATTGCACTCTACTCCACTCTACTCTACGTCACTGAACTCTATAGCAATGTACTCAAAGCCTCTTTAATCAAAACTAATGCACTTTACTCTACTGCACTCTACATCAGTATAGTCTGCATCATTCTACTTTATGCCACCCAACTCTACAATGTTCCACTCTATGACACCACACTCTACAATATTCCAATCACTGACACTCTGCTCCATTAAATTCTACCCCGCGTTATGACATTCTACTCTACTCTATGCCACTCCACTCTACAACACTCTACTCCACTCTATGCCACACTGTAACACTACACTACTCTATGACGCTCTATGCAACTCCCTCTAGGCCACCCCATGCCACTATATTCCACTCTATTCTACTACACACTACACCCTACTGTACTCTACTCCACTCCGCCACTTTACAACACTCCACTCCACTCAATGCTACTCTATGCCACTCCACTCTACTCTACGCCACTCCACTTTACAACACTCTACACCACTCTATGCCACTCTGTAGCACTACTCTACTCTACGACTCTCTATGCAACTCCCTCTATGCTGCCCCATGCCACTATATTCCACTCTATTCTACTACACACTACACCCTACTGTACTGTACTCCACTCCTCCACTCTACAACACTCCACTCCACTCTATGCCTCTCCACTCAATGCCACTCTATGCCACTCCACTCTACTCTATGCCACTCCACTGTACAACACTGTACACCACTCTATGCCATTCTGTTCTTCTCCACTTCTCCACTCTATGCCGCTCCACTCTATGCCAATCCACTCCTCTGTATGCCACTCTACCCTACAACACGGTACTCCACTCTATCCAACACCCTCTACACCACTCCACAACACACTATACCACCCCACTCTACAACACTCTACTCCTCTCAGGTCTACTCCACTCTACACCCTTTTACTCTACGACACTCTACTCTCTCCACACCACTCCACAACACTCCATGACAGTCTTTTTCACTCCACTCCACACAACTCAACTCTACACCACTTGACACCCCTCCATACCTCTACATAACACTCCACTGTACTCCACCTTCCAACACTCCACTACACACCACTCTCCTTTACCTCACTAACTTTAAGCCATGCTGAGCAGCAGCTACACTGGTGTACAACATGGCTAAAGCATATTAGCAAAGCCAATACCTAATTCATAGGCGAAAACTATTGGCTTTGCAAATGTTTGTTGTTGGTTAGAGGCCAAAGGAAGAACGATGTGTAAAAATAAAAATGAAGGAATGAAAGTAGGTTTGTAACCCCCTTGTTTTCTTTCTGCCCCTGAAACTGCACTCATGATTGCGAGTGAAGGCGTCCCAAATACAAGGACTGGGATAAAAACTGTAAAAGCCTGGTGTTGGGCAGCAGCTATGCCTGTGATTAATGTCCATGCTCTCCTCGATACATCCTTTTATTTCTTTCCTGATCTGTTTCTGGTCTGAGACATTTACTGAATTACTAATGAAGGTGAAGATGGGTTTTAACTTCAGATATCCAATCGTATTGCAGACGTGGTACATATTCTGTAGCAATTCCAGAGGGCTGTACAATGGAGCCTTTATCAGGGCCCGTGAGATAGTTCTAACGCTGAGTACGTCCATGTAGTTGGTGGCAATATTTTCCATTTTTTGTCATGCACTAATTTTTTTATGATTTGCCGCCAATAAAGACCAGTATAAATTATTCGAGGCCATCATGAGAGATGAAGATCCGGGTAAAGTCCGCCATGAGAACTAACTTTGACTGAAATTAAGACCCTCCTCTTTGGTGGCTCCTTTATGCCGAACCTTATTTACATACCTGAGACCTAAGATGGCTGCCAGGGCATTGTTGAAATATGCATGAGAGCCCAGGGTTGTGCCTCGTGCACGCGAGTGAAGGAAGCAGGGCACATTCATTAGGCCTGTCCATTAAGAGATGCTTTCTTCGAGTTTCTCGTCTGATGTAACAACAAATCAGTCCCCGGCTGCGGAGCTATCGTTTACAGCACCGCCATCAACACTGCCAGCAGAGGGGAAAGGACCCGTGGCAGAGAAAGCCGTCGTGCGCGTGGCGGCAATTAGTCAGCGTGCTTTGTAACTTGAAAGCATAAAATATCTGGACAGTGCCGCCGGAGCTAATTATTTCTTCAGAGTCCCCGCTGCACAGTCAGCAGGAACATTTTTAGTAGTTATGGTTTATGACCACGTGAACCATAAACATCTCAACGGGGTCCGGGCCTGCATTTGTGGAGCAGCAAACAGATTGTAAGCAGAGTCAGAAAAATGAAACATCGACTTGCATTGTCTGTTTACTTCCGAGGAAAACTTTCTTCCTTTCTCTGAAGGGAAAATGTAAGGCAAGGCAACTGATAAACTCTGTCATTAAGATAGGAGCTCTCTAGCAAGATGTGTGAGGCAACAGAGGATTCCTGCCTCTCAAGGAGGACCTCATTCTCAGTTTCATTATAAAACTGGCTTGGGTGGAGCAGAAAGTTTCCACCCATATCGAAGTGAAAAAAATGCAGTCATTTTACAGGTGGAATTACAACACCTGTCTTCCCAGGGGCATATTTTGCCAGGTCAAGTGTAACGGGATTTGTAAGCAGAAAACACCAGAGAATTCGTTTGAGAAAGTGGATTATCAGTTGGGGTGGGTAGTACTCCGCCACAAGAAAGAATGTCTCGTTTCTTGTTGGGTCCAGCAAAGGTTTCAGTGATTTAAACCTGAGCGCAACCTCTGGTAGCTGGTGGCACAGAGCACACTGGCTTAACTTAAGCAAATGTGTCAAGCATTTACAAGTACCAAAATGTTTAAAAATCCCACTCCAATCTTGAAAATAGAGAACAATTTAATGAATAAAATAACACAAAAACAAGCATTTTAATGCAATAGGTCTCGCATTTGAGCGAGTTAGAACTATTGCAAATGAAAATGGCTTTAATGTATATGTTTTTGTTTGGATTGTAGTGGACAAAGTGAGGAGGAAATACAGAGGGGAAGGTTGAGAGTGCATTGTGAGATGTAGTGGCAGAGGATAGGGTTAGAGGGAAAAGGAGGGATATGGGGACAGCAAGGAAATAAAGATGAGGGGGGGAGAGTAGTGGATGCAGATGGGGATTAACGAGGTAGTGTTTGAGGAGAGCAGCGATAGACAGGGCTCGAGTCGGGGGTACACACAGGTACACAGAGTCCCCCCACTCTTTTCACAGGGTGGACGCTGTCCCCCCTTTCTAAGAAGTTGGGCCCCACAGAAATCTGCTGAGCTTGTCCCGGTGTAATTTTCAGCCACTGGGACACATTCAGCAGCACCTGCACGTTGCCTCCTTTCCATTTTCAGCAGCAACGTGCAGGCAGGGAGGGAGCCTTTTTCACCTCCAGCTGGGCCAAAGTTGAGGGGTCATTGGGCCTCCTTTTGTTAATATATGCTGACTGGGGGCCACCTTGAACCTTACATTTAAATGTAAATGCCACATAGGGAAACAAAGGCACACAGCTTGCCTTCTCTTCACAGGTACTTAAGAGAGGCATGCTTTTGTTCTGTCCCTGTATATAAATGCAGACACTGTAAGACTGTCAGATGGGTTAGTATGTCCCAGTATTTACACAAATAATTTAAATAACACTATTTTATTTATTTTATAGCGCTATGTTGTGACGTCTTGAGGTCATTTGCATATTGTCTTACTTCTTTTTCTAGGACTTGTGCCCTGGAGATAGAGATATGAGACAAGTATTGTGTCTGGTTGTGCGAGAGATAGACCAAAGAGAGAATCCTATTACCCTCTCTGAATTAACAGTATTTAAGAAATCGGCCATTAGTGTCAATATGTATGCAGAATAAAACTGAGCAGGACCCCGGCCGCTTTTTGTCTTTTGATACCCGGGAGCTTAGTAATCCAAATGTGAGAAGGCTAACGGAAGTATTTTTCCAGCACAAACAACGTAGAAGCCTTTAACCATATTTGGATACAATCCAGATACCAAGAGATATGGCGCTTTACAGCCAATTTAGGCTTGGATCGCTCCCGGTCCACAAATTAACTGCCAAATGGCGACCCCCAAAACAGACAATAGAAGACTGTCCTTGCTGTAGGGCACCGAAGGAGAGTGTCGCCCATCTCATGTTTGCATGTCCAGGGTACAAAAAGGCAAGGTCTAGATGGCTAAAACCAATCTGCAAACAACTAGCTACACTTGTTCATTGCGCTACTTTGCGTATCTTAAAATCAGATGCAAGAACCCTCTTTGTTCGCGGAGTGGCCAAGTTTTTAAGTTGTGACTGGACAGTCAGGCATAAAGCCTTACAAAGGGCGATTTAATTTCATATCACAAGCCCCATGGAGAACACACTAGAGCACAAGATGAACGACTAAATATTGCACAAACTAACTCCTATGCACTGTCACTTATATAAGGTAAATCAGGTACCATTCCATTCATCATAATTTTTAACCGTCATTTTGATCAAAAATGAAATATTTTTATCACAATGAAATTATGTGTAATTATGTCCTGATTGTTTAGACATCATGTATTTGTCTTGTCTTTCATTTATCTGTACAAATTTTATTTTTTTATAAAGGAGTGTCTGATGCTTTTATGATATTTGTTATCGAAATAAAGCAATTTGACTTGACATGACTTTTGAACCTTTTTTTTTTCTCTGCCCAGGCTGAACCAGGTTTTGTAGTACATCTAGAAATGGTGCACTTCCTTATTGGGTGAAAACAATGTTGTTTTAAGAAAGAGGAGACAACTAAAGTAGCGCGTTACTGGCAAACTCTGCAAAGTGGCGCTAATGTGTGTGGTTGTGAGTGACACTAATCTGGCCACTTTGCGACCACTAAGGAGGAGGAGCGAGACAGAAACAGAAGGAGAGGCAATACCTGAAAGAGAGAAAGAGAGGAGGGGAAGCTGCTGGTGGCAAGGCAGAAGTGAACAGTGTTATTGAAAGTAGCGCTTCACAGGAAATCTCTGTCAAGTGGCGCTAATGAATGTGGTTGTAAATACAATTAATCTGGCAGCCTTGGGTATTTTGACCCTTTCTTGTGTCCGTCCTGAGGCTGCACCACTTATTATAGTACCTCCAGGAATGGTGCAGTTTGTTACCCGATCTCGAACCAATCTGGGCACTTTGCGACCACTAAGGAAGAATAAGAAAGAGACAGGAGAGGGAATAAGAGTATCAAAGAGAGAGGGGGAGTGGCAGCTGATAGCGACAGAGCAGGAGAAGCCAAAGTGTTTGTTTTTAGTAAATGAGGAGGAGACCTAAAGAGAGGGAATATGAGGAAGAATTAGAGAGGGAGAAGGTAAAGATAAAGCACGTGACATGCTGAAAGCATGTATTAACAATGATATATACATTTTAAAAAGTGAGTGATACTCACTGCATCAACAGCACAGCACCCCGATTGCTGCAGGGTGATGATGGGCCAGGCGGGCTACTTCCTGCAGGGGTGCGAGGTGGCGGTGGTAGGGAGGGCACCCCTTAGGGAGATGCGCAATAGGATTAGCAGGCACGAGGACTTCTGTGGACTTTCTCTATACCTGGATAGATTACATTGATATTTGGCCACCAGTTTGACTTGTCAACTGCTATATTCGTTTGCAGATTTTAATTCAGTGAGGGAGTATACTGCAGGTGGAGTCTGGAGGCAGAGCATGGGTGAGTGCTCATTCAATGTTGTTTGCTTGCGGGGGGCACCACAGTGTTCTCAGCCACCAGGTAATTCCCATTACCGCTTAACAATGTTGCATTGGGTTTGGTGTCTTCTGCAAGCTTACATCCTATTGCATTACACAAGTGCAAACTATATCTCACCTTGTCACGACCTGCCAAGAAACACCACAACCATAGAGCACACCATACTATGGCCCAAAACAAACCATTACATATTTTTACCCAGAGCACACCCTACCACACTACACCATACCATTTGATAGTTCACACAAAATGCATTGAGGGGCAAACCTATTTTTTTCATGCAACTCAGGGAGCAACCAAAGTTGCTGTGCTCTATTGTATGAAATGGAGAAAACATATTAGTTCCACATCTATGAAGATATGGCACTGCTGCTTTCTTTCCAAGTGCTGGCACACTTTTTGGTTTTGTAGTCAAAGGTTTTCCAGTTTGCATGTATGATTTATAGTCCAGCATACATGCAAAGTTTGAAAAGTTTGTAGAAAAGAAACGTTTTCTCCTTCTTTGTGCCTACATGGAGGAAGTGCAATTTTTTGGTACAAAGCCCTGCCTACAAGTATTAGTAATGAGGGCTTTGTGTCTAAACCATGAGTGAGTGCATTGAAACACCCATGTGCCACTCACATGATGCTCCCTTGATAAACTAGAACAAAGCACTGCTTCGCCTTACTTTCAGGCAACCTTTCAATCAATCAATCAATCAATTAATTTGTAAAGCGCACTACATACCCGCAAGGGTTTCAAGGCGCTGAAGGGAGGGGAGGAAGGGGGTGCTGTTGCTACTGGTCGAACAGCCAGGTCTTGAGTTGTCTCCTGAAGGTTAGAAGGTCTTCGGTTTGTTGTAGGATGAGGGAGAGGGTGTTCCAGGTCTTGGTGGCGTGGTGGGAGAAGGATTTGCTTCCGGCTGTGGTTCTACGGATGCGTGGGACGGTAGCCAGGGAGAGGTCTGCGGAGCGAAGTTTCCTGTTGGGTACGTAGAAGGAGAGTCGGCTGTTGAGATAGGCTGGGCCGGTCTTGTGGAGTGCCTTGTGTGCGTGGATCAGGAGCTTGAAGGAGATTCTTTTGTCGACAAGGAGCCAGTGCAGGTTCCTCAGGTGGGGGTGATGTGGTCGCGGCGCGGGACGTCGAGGATCAGGCGTGCAGAGGCATTCTGGATTCTTTGCAGTCTGTTGATGAGCTTGGTCGGGGCTCCGGCGTAGAGGGCGTTTCCGTAGTCGAGTCTGCTGCTGACTAGGGCCTAGGTGACTGTTTTCCTTGTGTCTGTCAGGATCCACCTTTCCAGTGCAAAACAAGTTTTGAGGTGAAAAGTAAATAAATAGTCAGCACTTTGCACTGGATTACTTCACTTTTTGTGACTTTGCACATGAACAAAGTGTTGATAAATCTGGTATCAAGCCACTCCACCCGCTGCAAGGCACTACTATATGACTCCATAGTAAGTCATATTACAGCAAGCAATAAATATCATCTCACACCTCATTACATACTATCAAATTACAGCACACATCAAACAACCACTACTCACCCTAATAAATCACACCATACTTTCTGGCATCCATTCAGTTTACACTGCCAACTGCTCCACCATTCATCACACCACATTACATTCCACATCCAGAACCTCATCATGTGTAAAACCATCCAATGCCACTTGTCACTTTTCAACAAACACCCAATCTATATTCTGCTACCCCACACCAGTTACTACTACTCAATTAAACTAAAACCATTTGTTATCATATACTACTTCACACCACCATACCATACCATACCATACCATACCATACCATGCCATACCAGACAATGCACTACTACACAATTGTATACTACTCCACCTCACCGCACCAAATCAGTTACACCAGGTGATGTAATATGGCACAACAGTGCACTGTATGGCATCACTATGCATCTAATCAAACACTTGTCTACAACATGCAATGCCACACCTCACCACACTGCACCAAGCTACATTTCAGTACGCCATACTAAACTATGCCATTCTTACCACATAAAACCATGCCATTTAACACCAACCCCTTTGCAACTAACTTCCACGTAGCACAACATTCCTTCCAAAATTACAGCATGTCAAACCATACTAAATCCCACGACACTGCTTGTCGTCATGCCACAATACACATATTACAATGTACTAGATAAACAACATTATGCACATACACCATGCAACACTACAGAATACTTCAACAGGCCTAATTACACAGTATCAAATTATTTCACACCAGACCATAAGCCACCATGCCACTCATCACTGTGAGAGAACAATACTTTACATCCTGGACAGAGAGGAAGAATACATAATTTAGATGGCAAATCCACACTGAGGGTGCCATACTGGAACTGCTAGAAAACTTCAATGTATGACAGATTGGTCACAAGACATGCTACCCAATGCCTCTCAGGGAGGGCAATACTGCTACCCAACTCAAAAAAATACATCAGTGATTGTGCTGGCTACAGTGGTTAATGTGTGCAGGTGTTTGTTGGTGCTCGGCATATGCACATATTTGCAAACAATGGCAGTTTATTATGACAGCCTACCACATGGTGGTGTGGTCTACCTTTTTTTAAGACCAGAAAAGTGTTTCACAGTTCGTATAGTTAAAAAACATAATGAACCACCATGTCTAGTGCATTCTTACAGTTTGAGGTGGATTGGAATAGTGCAAAATGTCACGCTTGTATCAATGTGACAGTAGTAAGTGCTAGGACTGGCATTTGGAATCTCTAGCATTGGCCGTGGATGATGTGAGTCTCAGCGGATTCTAACTAAGTTGGGCCCTGGCATCTCCTTTTTTACACATGAACTACTTGCTGTCTGGAACGGAAAGAAACTGACATATTAGGCACACCATATTATCAATGACAAAAAACAGGCATCTCCATTTGCACACACACACACTGGCTGACGACCTGTCACTAGCCCACTCCCAATCACCACTCGAAAAAGCACCCTTGCCCCCTCAGAGCGATAACCTAGATGCTAGCAGTAAGGACATAGGAAGCAAATACAGAATGAGAGCAGACTGACAACTACCCACACATCCTGAAAGAAAAGGCGGGTCAAGAACCACGCACTAGTCACTGTTGCGGCCAGCATGACTCGTGGGTGGGTGGGGGAATGGGGGGGGTGTAGTCGCGTGGGGAGGTGGGTTAAAAAAACTTTAAACTTACCTTGGCCTCCGGTCCCGCGTCCGTCCTCCTCTCTCTGCTCCTCCAGGAAGCAGGCAGCCTCCCTCTCCTCCCCTAAGCCTAAGCCGACCGCACAGGCGTCTATGAGGAGTCCATTTTCTCTATGTAGGCTGCATGCAGCCTACCTAGAGAAAATGCAGAGTGTGCATGACTGGTTTGGTCGGCTCTGGGGCTGACCAAACAGACAGTGCCCACAACAGTAGGCAAGCCACTCCTCCCCTGCCTGGAGCAGGAACACCCACCCGCTCGCCCCCAATCAAACCCTGCCTTCTGCCTACTCACAGTGCGAGAAGCAGAAGCATAAAATGGTATTTAAATACCATTTTATGTTTCTGCTCCTCGCACTGCGAGAAAGCAGTGGGGCGACGCTCCTCCGCCCACATGGAGGAGCCACCCCTGACAAGTCTTTTAAAAACAGGCACTCTCAGAACCAGGCAGCACAATCTAATGCAGCTGCGGAACGACATGCTCTAGCTACGACTGAGGAGAAAAGACCTATTTCCCCAAAAGGAATGCTTTCCATTTTGATACTACCCCTCACTTAGTTAATGAATGGAAGACACCGCCAAGAGGCCATTGAAACTTGTGGATGTTATACTGTATAAAAACATTGTAACATAACAAAACATGCATGATATAACAAGGCACAACATGAAATGGCATAACACCACTTAGCAGTACCTATTGCAGATTTAAGGCTTGCGATCACTCAAGGCGTCTAAAAGGAAAGGGTAGGGTGCTTCAGCAAATCATTTGCTTTACTCTTTTGTAGCTAGTAGAGTGTGGGAGTATGAAACCACCGTATTCAGTTTCAGTCCCATCAGGTCAGTGGCTTCCTCACACTGGCCTTGAGAGCGCCTAACAAATGAGCAGGACATAATACGAGCTTTTTTCTGTTTCACATAAATGCTCTATTATATGAGAAAGGGCTTCTTTGTTCCTTTAAACATTTTATAATATGTAAATGAAGGAGGCTGGCATGCTATATAATGCACTAAAATGAAATACACTGTGCAGAGAGTCTTGTGAGACCCAGGTTGGTTTATTGAGGCAAAAACAGATAATACTAACGCTTTATTTGTGGTAGTGTGGGTGAGCAGCTAGGCTTATCAGAGGGTAGTACTAAGCATTTGTTCTAATCGTAGGCAAAAAATGAGACACATATTCAAGACTAAATCCGAGACCAATTTGTAAAAATAACATCCAATTTTTATGTAATTTTTCAGACCAAGAACTTTGTTCAAAGGTAAGTACTTTTTAATTTATGAATTTTTGAACTTCACTGCTGTGCTCTTTTACGCACAATAGAAGTTAATGGGAGAAAATAGGAAAAAGCATAGAAAATCACACAGTGGGTTCTCGAGGTTCACCTTCTGGATTTGGGTGAGTAGCAAGGCCAGGTCTAAAGTTCCAGCAGCAGACGTTTGGTAGCATCCCAGATTCGGCTAGGAGCAGAGTGCTGAGGTTGTTGGTAGCAGCTGCTGCGAAGAAGGGGACCACCTGAAATCACACTGCAAGGCTGGACTTAAAGGTAAGTCCGGGGATTGGGGGGATCCCACTTAAGGGAGCAGGTTGCAAGGGCCTCAAGACAAAAGGAGCAAAGCTGGTTTGTCATTACCCATGCCAGGCGAGCTAGGTGCAGAGCAGTTAGGGTAGTGTAATGTTGTGCATCAAAAAGGTCCTTGCGGTCAGGGGCAGGCAGGTTGCAGAGGTGATTCCAGTACTGCTGGCCACTCATGGAGTGGATCTCAGGGGTCTTGAAGTCCCTTGATGGGTGTCTCTGTCCTGTGTCATTGGAGTCCGGATTGGACTCTGTCTTCACGGTCTTTCATGCAGGGAGTAGGCACCCCCAGTGTTGGTATGGTACGGCTCATGTAGGTTGTGGGGATAGATCTGACCCTTTGAAGCTGATGTATCCCTCCTTGCTTGGGAACTGCATCGGAGTTGCCGGAGAGAAGCAGATCGGTAAACAAGACTTTGCGGTTTGGTGCCTGCAGGCTGCAGGGGAGTAGCTCCTCTACTCCAAGGGAGGTTCTCTGCAATATATCGAAGGCTGGAGGTCCTCCAGGGTTTGTAGATGCCTCACAGTTGCAGTAGGAGAAAGCACACCATGGTTACTGAATTCTGGCAACAGCCAGCAGGGTATGGTGCCAATTTTCTGCAGCAGGTCTTCGGTCCTTGAGTCAGCAGCACTTCTTTGTTGTTGCTGCTCTTAGGTCCATCAAATCTGAGTTCAGGGTCTTGGGATGCCATCTAAATACTAAATTTAGGGGTGTTAATGGGGAGACAGGTAGTAGCCAATATGCTACCTACCTTTAGGGTGTCTACACCATCTAGGTGACCACTTCCTGTGGGAAGGGGCACTACCTTGACACTAATCAGCTACTTCCCCTTCAAACAAAGATGAAAGGAAATGAAAAGTGAGCTCCACATCACCTACCCCACCTTAGGGGTTGTGCTGGATGAATGGTGATCCACCTCCTAATTTACCTAATTTTCCCGCCTAACTTCCCGCCAAATGTGGAGCAGTAAAAGATAGCTGGCATACTCCACTAGCTGGAGCTATTTGGGTCGCATTTCAAAGACGGCATCGTCTTTGAAGCTTCCTGCCTTGGAAGGCCATCCTATCCTGGGGGAGGTGTAAAGCACCTTTACTCAGAGAAGACTTTGTTCCTGGCCTCTGGGAGCGCAGGCCTTCACCCCACGAGGTTAGAAATAGGTCTGGTGGTGGCAGGCTGGCTAAGACTAGTCAGAGACCACATCAGTGCTTGGTAGGTTTTCAGGGGGCCCTCTAAATTGTCTCCTGTGTGCATTTAATATTAATTCCAACACTGGCATCAGTGAGTATTTATTAAGGTGAGATGTTTAGTACTAAACATCTTAGGGTACAGTGAAGCCATCATGGAGCTAGAAACTCGCTATGACAAGTATCTAGCCCATATACTCCCCATGGCTTCCCTGTGCACTTACAATATCCAAGAATGGCTCAGATATTGTAGGGTCATACCTGCTCATGCAGATATGTCCACACATGGAATATAGTACACCCTACATTAGGGCTATAAGGCCTGCAGTAGGGGTGACTTACTTATATCTCATGCAGTGTATGGGACCCTGGCACACAGGACTGTGCGCCATGTCGACGCTTTGGTTTTCTCTGCACCAAGGCATGCAGCCTGCAATGGCAGTTTGTATTGTCTTGATGAGGGGTCTCTGGGGTGGCACAATTTGTGCTGCAGCCCCAGTGGATCTTCTTCAGTTCCAATACTCTAGTTACCAGGGGTACAATTGACTACGGACTTATAGGGGTTGCTGAAGTTGTGCCAATTGTGGTACAGTTTTAAGGAAGGAACGCTGGTACTGGTAACCAGCTTAGCAGGGACCCAGTACACATCAGTCAAAGATGCATCAAAAACCATGCAAAAAGTGTGTGGGGTTTACCGCAACAAGAACTCAGTTCCTCGCAGTAAACTGGGTGTTTTTCTGACATTTGGTTAAAACCAAGAAGTGGTAAATTTAGTTGCTTTATTCAAATGTGCTTTGACACAGCAAAGATTTACTTTCCCCCTACTAATGAAACTGTCCTGTGAGAGTCCGATTAGGACATACAAGTGTTTTCCCCCCTTTTATTTTTTTACTTAAATATTTGTCAGCTGGACCTTACCAGCGCTCAAGAGAAAAGTTGCTATTTGTTCATTGCAGATAAACTGGCACTCCGAAATATGAATCTTGGGTATTTGAGCTGTTTATTATGTCTGGTGCAAGCAATAAGATTTTAGAAATTTTACAGCTGCTGCGAAAGATAACTCCGCGCTTCAGGTTAATCTTCACAACCATTGCTGACTTCCATCTCCCCTTGAAAACAGAACGTTAAAGGAGGGGGTGCATGCAAGGTTTTAGAAGAAACATTAAACATTTGCCCAATAAGGAATGGTTAAAATGTCAGTAACGTAACAGGACATGAAAACATATAACAAAGGAGTACACACAGAAAAAGGCTAAACATGAAGAATTGCAAAACAAATAATTCAATTATAGAAACTACTAAGTGGGGCATGGGGAACAAAACATGCTAAATTGTTGCATGGAAAGACAAATTTGAAAGGTCGATTTAACCATATTTATGCTTAAAATTTGGATGAAGCATTAGGCATGCAAAATAGATAATTACAGAAATATCACAAATAGACAGGAACAAGACTTAAAAATATACATTAGCATGATCTCAATTATTAACAGATGTGTACTTTTACCTGTGTGCATATTTTCACACACTTTTATGGACCTGGTCATTATACCTCCTTTAAATTAATCAAAAGCTTATATTGATTAAACAAAACAGTAAAATCAATAACTATAGTGGCTCTGTTTCTCCGTCAGACAGACAGTGAAATTATAAAGGCAGGTCTATCTAGTGCTGAAGAAGTTTATGTGAACAGTTTGCATTACTTTAAACGTCCACCTAGAGGCACCTAGGAAATTATAATCTTTCGTGACATTAAATTATATTTATTTTAACTTTAACTTTTTTCAATATTGTAATTTAATGTAACAATATTTCTTATGTCATTTTATTTTAATCTCCTAACTGCATTATTTTATTCTAATGGGAGGGTGTTGTCATACCAGTGGTTGGCCATGTGTGGTGCTAGATTTACAGCTTTTTTAGGGTGTAATGTATGCTCTGATTTTGTGAAAGAACAAAAAGTAGTTCACTTACTCAAAAATGTAAATTACTTAAAAGTGTAAGTTACCTTTGTGGATCAGGCCCAATATGTCTATATTCTGCCAGGACTCAAAGTAATTGATATATATTTAAAGGAACAACTGAATAACAATGAGGAAGTTAATTAAGGAGATCTCAGCTAATAAAATAAACAAGGATTGGTAGCTAACACACATATCAGAATTGCCAAATCAGAAAAAAACAGCCAGTACAACATTAGCTATATACAGAATCCATTATAAACATTAAATTAATAAATATTTTCGGTGCTTATTGAGATACAGTACCTCTACACCAATTAACCAATATTATCATCACATCAATGCACATGCCTACACACCTTTTACATCTAATGTAATTTTACATATCTCTTATCTTAATTTTCTATTTGGATATAAAACATTTTCATTAAATCATTATACAACAAATACAACCTTGAAAAAGCTTCAAATTATAAGCACAGAGAGCAGAACAAATGAATGATGATGCATGTTATCAATGAAAAGGCACCACTTCACTCCAATGATGGAAACATGGTTCTCTGTTTGATTATTTCCTCTGTGATGAACATTTAACAAGATATCGCACCTCAAAGAAGAACCAGAATATTTAGGCTCTGATTATGATGTTGGTCGGAGTTGCCTGCGACTGACATAATTGCGTATTCGAGACCGACTGACCTCCAGTCACCGATCCCGACCGCAGTATTACAATGCAATCACACATGGTGCGGTTGCATACTGCCATTTCTCCATGGGACCTTGTGCTGTGGCCGAAAACCGGCTGTAGCACAAGTTTCCATAGAGAAATAGGTGATTCTGTTAATCCCTACGCCGCATGGCAGACACCTCAAGGTGCCTGTCACACAGTGCAGGGATTAACAGGGGCCTTCGGCCCCCAACCAGAGGTTGCAGTGTGAAGGGAGCCCTGCTAGGGTTGCCCAAAGATGCTTTCCATGTCGGAAATTCCACATGGAAATGCTGTCGGAAACCCACATCGTAATCCCATTATCTCGTCGGAAGCCAGTCGGAATGACCAGCCGATTTCAATACCGACCCCCTAGATTGAAATTAGATGATTGGAATTGAAACTGTTGATGTCGGTCGGAAAGCCTCTGACTGACATCACAATTGGCCCCTTAATGTTATAATGAAATCTGTATACAGGTAATCATATACTAGATGGTTTCTTTCTGACTTAGCATTTTAATATTTTTAATTAGCTTCCATGCCTTGATTATTTGGTCGGCTCTCTTGCGCCGCCCCTACGCTGACGAGCTTTGGAACGCCTGTACGCTATGAGTGGGATTGTACCTGAGAAAACTGGCAGCATGTCCATCAACCCTAAAATATTCTCTACTGATGAGGGGGGAATCCCGAAACACTGGGGTCTAGAGATACGATTTTGAAAGACGGATTTGTTGAATAATAACATGAACTGTGTGTGAAAAACTGAATTGCAACTATCAAGACGCTATGGGGTTGACACTGTTACATGCAAGTAGTGCGTTCCTACCCACTTAAACAGGATCTCCTTTAGTATTTTTCTAGTTGTCACCACTAAGATAAAGGCACACCTAGTAGGTTGTTACTAGCACTCTCACAATTATTTTAACATATTTATAAGAGACAAATATGTGGAAAGGTTCCGTACAACAGGGCCATTTTTCGTGTACTATTTTTACAACAATGAAGTATTAAATAGATATACCTCTCCAAACCAGTTTTCGAGGGAGGAGTAAGATGGCGGGCTGACACGCCACGGAGCAGCAGTAGCAGAGATCCCTGCTTTCGTTCGCGAGTCTTTCACAGCACAGGAAACTATGGATTTGTAACGGTTAAAATACTCGTTAAGCTCCTGCATAAGACGAGTGATTTTTGCCGCTGGGAGTAAAGAAGTAACAGAATGGAGTAATAGAAAACAGATGAATCGGCTCCTGAAAACTCTTCGGCGGTTGCTGTGGGCGGCGCAATCTTCTTTGCCGGCGTTCAGGCGGCTGGAGTCTCGTTTGCCTGCTGGCTTTGGATTTTTGTTCTCCGTAGCTTCAGCGTGCCCTGCTCACATCCGTGGGCCCTCTGGGGGAGCCAGATACTTGAATCCGGTCACTATGGCTCCTAAAATACACGCTTGGGGGGGCCGCGCTGGAAAGAACTTTCAAGCGCAAACTCAAATACCCGTCCCTACGACTTGCTCTCGGGCTTCCGCTGCCTCAATCAACGTGAATGGGGACAATGCTGGAGGCAGTCAAAGATCGTTTCTTTTGGACCGGCATCTATCCAGTACGGGTAAGCCCTTGATCCGCCCTCCCTTGTTGGCTCCCATAAATACAAATGCTACCCGGGGGAAAAATGAGGAGGGTTCCTGTCTGCATAGCAATGGCCACGATGTGGACTCAGGGGGGGTACCGGCGTCTGGACTTGGCCCCAGTGAGCATACTATGTCTGCAGGAATTACTCCGGTTGCTATTTTGACTGATGCTTGTTCTTTAGCTATATGTGGCAATACTGGGGAGGCCTCTGTAGCAGTTCCTTCAAGTGTACAGGGGGGGTCCCCCGCGGACAGAGCTGGGCTGGAACATGCTGAATATGGTACTAGCGAGTTAACTAGTCCGCCCCGTTTGGAGACTCCTCGACCTGGGTCTGGTGTTATTGACATATTTGATGGTGGTGCCTTGGTCGAACCTGTTGCTTCTGGCTCCGCTCCATTAAACATTCTCAACCAGGGCTATCGGGCTCTATCAGTACCGGCCAGTGAGATACCTGATGGCGGGGTAATTGATGTTGATCTCGGTGTTGCTTCTGGGTTGGAAAACACAGGCCCAAGTTGTAATAATGAAGGTGGCGATGCCCTGGAATCTTTGGAAAATTCCCCTGCAGACTTTGCTAAGGAAAACATATTTAAAACAAAAGGGAAATCCAAGGCTAAAAATAGGCCAAAGAAGGGTAAATCCCCAGCCCTATCTAAATCTGCTACAAATGCCTCTTATGGACGGTCTATCACAGATAAAAGCCCACTCAGCAAATGGATCCAGGCCAGTGGGAGAGTCAAGAAAATGGCTTTGCGTCTTTCTGGTAACATTTCAACATTGGGAGATCAGACAAAAGAAATTTCTCCAATCCAACTTCAAATACAAACGGATACAGCGATACCTCTCCCACTTTCTCCCATCGATGCCCCCTCCAAGTCTCTACCAGTTGTTCTTAATCCACCTACCGGGTCGGACTCTATGACTCCAGCTCTAGTCGAGGAGCAAATGTCTTTAAGTACTCCTTCAGTTGTTGAGTTTGACTGCTCTGAGAAACAATCTCTCCCTCTTAATATCATTTTACAGACTCTCTCTGAACAACATAAGGAAACGCAACAACATCTTCTTCAGTTGAGGGAAGATAATACTAAGATTCAGAATTCTATGCAGGAACTAAATAATAAAATAGGAGGGGTAGTTCAAGATCTGGAGTCTTTACAGCAAAGGGTGTCAACGGTTGAGGCAACTTGTACATCTCATAAAAATGCGACGGACAGACAACAGGAACAAATTGGGTGGCTACAAAATAAGCTGGAGGAAATGGAGAACAGGCAAAGGCGACTTAACCTAAGACTTTTTGGTATACCCGAGGGATCTGAAGGGGCTGATCCGAGGACTTATATTGTGACACTATTCCAGAAGGCTTTTTCCGATCTTTCTGACTGGGATTGGGACTCTCAGCTCCAAAGAGTTCATAGATTGCCATTATATGCAGCGAATAAGGGCAGTAAATTCCCTCGCCCTTTCTTGATTTATTTTGGTAATTTTTTGCTTAGGCAGGCAGTCTCATTTAAAGCCAGGCCAAATTCTCCTATCTTGGTAGATTCTATCTCTTTTTTTGAACGATCCGACCTAAGTAAAAATACTATGGACAGCTCATTGATCCATTTAAGTCTTTGGGAGGTCAGGCTTTTTTGCAGGAACCAGCCCGCCTAAAGGTGATTAATGGGGGGCGTACATATATATTTACCGACGATAAGGAGGCAGAACAGAATAGGTGCTCTGTAAATTAAAAACTTAGAAGGTGGAGAGGGAAAGCTAATCTAAGTTGACAGGGGAAATAGAACAGAATAGAATAGGAAAGGGAATAGGAAAGGGAAAAGATCCTGTAGCTTTAACTACTATGCAGTGGTTACCCACTATTTACTCTTTATCTATTCACTTACTTGCTTATTTATGCTTATGGGGATTGAACCTCCTCTGGACGGTTCATGGGGCTCGGGGGGGTAGGTTGGGAGTGGGTAAAAATGTTCAAATGATCAGGATGAGAGAGACGATTTTCTTCCTTTTTAAATTTTCTTTGAAACGATACATGGATTTTCAAAATAATGAGCAGGGAGCAGAAATATATACACTCAATGGATAGAATTAGATGTATGGCATGGAATGTTGCAGGTCTCAACAGCAAGAATAAAAGACGACTTGTTACAGAAGAATTAAATATGTATAAACCCCAGATGGTTCTACTTTCTGAGACACATATCACTTATACAGATCGTAAGCTTCTCCAGCAATTAGGATATGAAGTGGTGGTCTGTTCAGAATGTAATATGCCAACTAGAGGTGTCGCCATTCTAAGACAAAAGGGTCTAAATTTAGCAATAACTAAAACGAAGGTTGATAAAGCTGGGCGATGGGCCAGTGCTCAAATACTATGGTATGGTAACATTTATACTTTCTGTGTGTTTTACGGCTCAAACGTAGATGATCCTTCTATTATTGATAGGCTAAATATTGAATTGCTTGATAGCAGAGGAGAACTTTTTTTAATGGGTGACTTTAATTTGATCATGGACTACAATATTGATACTACCCGTCATCACTCATTTCAGAGGATGCGCCGATCTAGAGCGGCTATTATTGAACTTGGACGCATTCATAATATTAAAGATGCGTGGCGCTCATTATATCCCTTTTCTGCTGGTTTTACTTACTATTCGGCACCACATCAACTTTGTTCAAGAATCGACATGGCTTGGGTGTCGGATAATATATTAGCTAATAGCTCTATGGAGATCTGCCCGAGAGTTGCCTCGGATCACAATCCTATTATACTATCCTATAATATTCAACATAGTTGTCCAAAACCAAGATCATTTACATTTCCACGGCATCTGCTGTCTAATAAGGATTATGTTTCACAACTAAAAGCACATATATTGGAGTTTATAACGTTTAATATTAACTCAGCCACACTTAGTATAGTTTGGGATACGGTTAAAGCTAGTATACGGGGTTTCACACAACATCATGTTTTAATTCAAAACTCTAAATATAAACTTAGCCAGGATATCTTGGTTAAGGCTGTAAGTCTATTGGAAAAACAACTCTCATTGGCTCTGATCCAGGGCTCAGCAAATTTAGCGGATATATGTCAAAAATGAGCCAGCTCTAGGCTTAATATTAAAAGCAGGCTTATGGAAAAAAATATGACAAGCTTACATAAGTACCATCTCTCTCAATATGAGAGTGGAGATAGGGTAGGCAAAATTCTCGCGTATAAGGTTGCCGACGATAAATCTAGAACTCTTGTTAAAGAAATTAAAGACCTAAATAATATAGTATATACTCAACCAGAACAGATCCTAGAGCAATTTGCTATATTTTACAGAGCACTATATACCCCAGAGGAGCATCCGGCTCAGAATCAGATTCAAGAATATTTAGACACTAACTTAGCAAAAGATCAACAGATTGAAGGATCCGAGCTGCTCTCTGATAATATTACCGAGTTAGAGATAAGATCGGCCATTAACGCGCTCCCTTTAGGTAAAGCTACTGGCGAGGATACTATCCCACTTGAAATTTATAAACTATGTTCAGAGGAACTTATACCTTTATTATCTAGTGTGATAAATAACATAGGAATTACCGGAAAAGCACCTGACTCTTGGAACACAACTAGGATTGTTTAATTTTTAAAAAAAGGTAAACCAGGAGACCAATGTGGGTCATACCGACCCATATCACTGATCAATACAGATGCTAAAATCTTCGCTAAAGTGCTGGCTACGCGATTAGCTCCTTGTATACCTTATCTTGTGACCCCTCACCAACATGGTTTTGTTATGGGAAGAGACACTACTTCCCATATCAACACGGCTATTACGGCATTCGACGTGGCTGGGACTGGTCCCACCCCACTCGGTATGATACTTTTGGACGCCGAAAAAGCGTTTGACCGAGTCGGGTGGGACTAGCTCTGGTATACACTGACTACTATGGGCTTCAACGGCCAATACCTTAAATGGGTACAGTCTCTATATGATTTACCCAAAGCTAAGCTTAGCTATGCTGGGTTAATCTCGCCTAGCTTCCCAATCTTACGTGGAACACGACAAGGGTGCCCACTATCACCTTTACTATTCACGCTGTCTCTGGAGCCTTTTTTAGTTGCCTTGCAAGGCCACCCCAGAATTAATCCTTTTGAACATGGACAGACATCGTTAAAAATTACGGCATACGCCGATGATATAGCGATATATTCTACTAATGTTTCAGAAGCTATATTGGGTATCATGGAGGAGGCTAATAAATTTGGGTCTGTTTCTGGCTATGAACTTAATTCACACAAGACACAAGTTATTCTTAATTACCAGCCGTTCGTTCCGATTTTAGGTACATGTCGAACAGCTTCTTATCTTGGCGTTAAAATTTCTTCTAATACTAATGAAATAATTACTCTTAACTATGAGGACCTTCTTAAAGAAACAGCCTTAACATTAAAAAAATGGCATAAGGTTCCTCTTAGCATTATAGGCCGAATTAACTTAATTAAAATGGGCATATTACCTAAATTCTTATATCTATTTAGGTCTATACCACTTTCTGTTCCTAATTCTTATTTCAAACGATTAGATGGGATTCTTAGTAGTTATGTCTGGGGATACAAAAAGGCTCAAAGATCAATCAATCTGCTTAAACTGCCTTATAACCAAGGCGGCCTCAATTTTCCTGATTTTAGATTATACTTTTTTTCAGCTTTTTTTAGTCGTCTTCGGAGTTTGTTTATTCGTAATAAGAATACATGTTTTTGTTATCAACTTTCGATGGGTGAGGATTCTAACATGCTTTTAGCAAAAATGAATGATCCCAACTACTTTAAACGAGTAAAATTTAAGACGGTCAAAGACAGTTTTAAAATTTGGCAATCAATCTTGACTAAATGTAATGCGACATTTTATCACTCTCAATTATCTTTATGGGCGAATCCAGGTCTCCCAGGAATATTTCATGATGGGTCATTTAAAACTTGGGTAAATGCTGGAATAGAATCACTTGGAGATTTATATGGTAATGATGGTCTTTTGACCTTTGAGACACTTAGAATACTTTACAAACTACCTGAAAAGGCACGTTTCAAATATATACAGATCCATGACTATTTTATACGTAAAATGAAGATTCTAAATATCTCCGACTCGAATATTTGGACATGCTTCTATTCCAGCAAAGATAGATCACTTATCAGCTTTGGATATAGTGTTCTAATCTCATATAAATTAGATGATTGTGGGAAAATTGCAGCGAAATGGAGCACCCGATTAGGTCTTAATATTACTGCTAACCAGATCTCCTCTGCTTTCAGTCATATAAATCGTATAATTCACTCTTCTAGCTTGAGGCTACAGCATTATAAAACTATTTGTCAGTTATACTACACTCCCGAAAGACTTTCTATGTGGTATAGCAACAGTACTGGTAATCAGCGGATTAGTTGTCCTAAATGTGATCTCTTAGCTGCAAGCTTGGAACACATGCTCTATACATGCCCTCGACTTACGGAATTCTGGTTTAATGTAGAACAAGGGATGGCTCTGATTATGTCTAGATCAATAACACTCAACATAATCAATGTATTGTTAGGCTTTCAGATCTCTAACAATGTACAAGCAGATCCACAATTGGATCTCTCTAACATTTTAATAAGCTGTGCTAGATTGACTCTAGCTCGAGCGTGGACCGCACCAATCCACCACATGTGATGGAATGGTGGACTCTCGTTAGAGAAATTTATACTATGGAATCCTCCCTAGCTAAAATCAGAGGAGTTAATTCTCTCCAGAAGTTAGACAGAATCTGGGGGCCTATATTTATCTGATCCTCACCCTTTCTTTTTCTTCCCCCACCCCCTTTTTTTTTTTTTTTTTTTTCCTCTTGCTTTTTTTTCTTCTTTCTCTTCTGTCCTGTATGCTGTACCTGCAATTGAGAATTATACAAACTTTGTGTTTCTGCAATTTAACTATGACATTTATATCTCTGCTGTTTAAGATATATTGATATGACAATGTATAAATTATTCTGTATTTTCAAATGAATTGTTGATTTGATCTCTTGTCCTGATTTCAATAAAAAAAATAAATAAATAAAAAAAGAAGTATTAAATGTACAATAATGATTTTATGATGGGCGGTAGGTGCACAGAGCAAGGGGTACGTGACAAGCAGCAAGTTTCTGAATACTGATAGTGCAATCTCCCTGAACAGACCAGGTCCTTTTCTCTCTTGTGAAGTGCACTTTCTGGGTCCTTCAGCAACTAAGTTCCAACATTTGCCTTTTGCGTATGGCCCTCATCTTTAGAGGAAGACAGGTGCAATCCTGTAGCTGATCCTCCCTTTCTTATACACTGAGGCATTGAGCTTTAAAAATGAAAAGAAAAACATTGAATATATTGCGTGGGTCTCAACTTCTTCAGTGCCCAGACCACTGCAAAGGCTTCCCTCTCAATTGCACTTCACCTTTGTTTCCTGGCAAGTAGCCTCAAGCTGATGAAGGCTACAGGTTGATTTAGGCTCTCCTTGTTCAACTGTGATAGCACAACCCCTATGCCATGCACTAAGGCATCTGTCTGGGCAATGAATTCCTTAGAGAAGTCAGGGGCCTTGAGCACTAGTGCTGTGCAATGTGTCAAAAGCATTCTGGCACATCTTCAAGCAAATCACCTTTCTGGTCTTCTTCCTAGAAGTCACCTCCATCAACGGGGCAATAATGGTGCCATATCCCTTGATAAATGTATTGTATTAATGGGCGAGATCTAAGAAGACTCTCAAATCAGTTTGAGTCTTGGGGTGTTTCCCAAGCCAGGATGGTCTGCATTTTGTCCTGGACACGCTGTACCTTTCACTCACTAACTTGGTGTCTCAAGTAGCCCACATATCCCTATCCTATCTGGCACTTACTGGCCTTGATACTCTGGCCTGCATTCTGCAGGTCCTGAGGTACTTCCTGGAGGTTGAACAGGTGGTCTTCCCAGCAAAAGCTGAAGACTGCAATGTTGTGTAAATAGACAGCACTGAAAGCATCCATCCTAGCCATGATCTGGTTGACCAACCTCTGGAAGATGGCAGGTGTATTCTTCAACCCAAAGGGCATATCCTTAAACTGGAAGTGGCTCTCTGGGGTGGAGAATACAGACCTTTCCTTAGCCCCCTCAGTTAAGGCAATCTGCCAATTCCTGAAACGTTAGGTCAAATGCACTCAGGAACTTGGCAGCTCCTAACTTATCAATGAGCTCATCAGCTTGGGGGATGTAGTGAGCTTCAGTCTTGGTGACTGATTTGAGCCCTTGATAGCCCACACAGAACCAAAGTTCTGTTGCATCACCCAGTGAGGCAGCCTTGTGGACCAGAACAATAGGACTGGAAAAAGAGCTGTTGGAGTGCTCAATCATCCCTAGCTCTGGCACCTTCAACACTTCTGCCTTAATGCTGGCCCTCACTTTTTCAGACAGCCTGTAGATTTTATTCCTAACAAACATACTGTCCCAAGTGACAATATCACAGGTGCATCAAGTGGTGAGCCCTAGGGTCAATGAGGAAAGAGAAGCAAACTGCCCCAGCAACTGGAAACAGTCTCTCTGTTGCTCAGCAACCAGGGTAAGGGAGAGGACAACACATTCCATTGATCCATCCTCCTCCTTGGAAGGTAGGAGGTCAGGGAGAGGTTAACTTTCCTCCACCTCTTCATCAGTCATCAGGAGCATGGTTACGTCCGACCACTTGAAGTGGGGTTTATGGCACTTGACATTCAGGACCCTCAAGTGGTTCCTCTGAGTCTTGAAATCAACTAGGAGGGTAACCTCCCTCTTGCTCTCCTTCACTTCATAGTGCCTGGTCCACCAGGGGTTCCACTGGCTCCATCACTCACTCTTTGTCCAGAATAAAACTCAATCAGAGTGACCTTCTGGTCATGCCCAAGTTTTATTACTTCCTGGCTACCTTCCATTTTCTCACTGACTTTCTTCCAAAAGGGCTTAATTTGAGTCTTCCTAAAAGTAAAAAAACTGAGTGTGGAAATGTAAAGACTGAGGTAGAGAGTTCCAGATTAGTGGAGTCTTTACAGAAAAACTGCATCCGCCAATATGTTTCTTACTGTTTGTTGGAACAACCAATAAGTTCAAGGATGAAGAACTAAGCTCCAAAAGCAGGACTGCATGTTTTAAATCCTATTGATTAAAATTGGAGACGTTCCTCTTGAAATGCTTTAAAAATAATATACCACACTTTAAATTTGATTCTTTATTCCAATGAAGCCAATGTAAATCCCTCAGAGAGGGGGTTACATGACAGCGCCTTGGTAATTTAAAGATCGGTCTAGCTGCCTGATTCGGAACCATTTGCCATGTGTAAAGTTGAGTTTTCAGTAAGCCAATATATAAGGCACTGGCATAATCGAGCCATGAAATGACTAACGCCATTGCCACAATGATTAAACTATCTTGCATGAGGAGCCTAGATTTCATTTTAATCTTTCTAAATGTAAGAAAACATGCAGAGATCACAGTTCCTATTTGGGGTTTCATGAAGGCTCAGTCTATGATAACACCTAGACTTTTAGCGGTGGGAGACAACTCAATAAAAGCTATTCCAGGAGACAATTTCATTTTTCAATATCACTTTTTCAGTTTTTTTCAGAAGTAAGTTTTAAAACATTAATGACCATTCAATCCCAAATAAAATGCATTACAATTTGAAGGTTTTCCTGAGAAGCAGAGGAACCATCAAGTCTGAGTATTAATTGAGAGTCTTCAGCATAGTTGTATATTCTGCAATTAATTTTTGCTCTTGGATTAACAGACTAATACAATAATATTTAATAAGTGAGGTGATAGGGAGGAGCCAATGAGAAACTCCACACTCCACCTGTTGAGCTGTGGCCTAAATGGATTCAGATGGACAGACTGGATGCAATCATTCAAAGAAGGTCTAATCCACTCAAGGGCAAGGCCATTTAGGCTGGCAGCCTCCACATTGTTCAACAGTAATTTGACTATGTTGAAGGCTGTCAATAAACCCAACAGAACCAAAGTAGATGTTAAACCTTTATTACAATCCCTGCTCAAATCATCAAGCACAGACAACATGACCCATTCAGTGCAGTGCACGGTGTGAAGGCCAGCCTGGAGTGGATTTAAAGAGTGGGATACTTCAAGATAAGAGCACAATGGAGGCTTCTAAGAAGATGCTCTCCTTTTTTTTAATTCTATGGTAATCACTGCTGTAAGATACACAGTCCCACCAATATGCAAATATGATTTTTTCTCAAAAAACTGTTCAAACAAATTCATCAAGAGGAATAAGGGCACTTCTGGCTGCTGTATTCATGGGAAAAGAGGTGGCATATGCTATTTTATCCTTGCCTAAGATAGCTTGGTTATGATTTGGATCAAGAATGATTGTGGCTTATTGACACTTTAAGCCTCATTAGGATGTCAGGCATACTTACGTCCACCCAATACTATTGAGGACTGGAATCGCGCGACCATAGTGTGGCGGTTCTGACAGCACAAAGTTTGGATGCGACCACCCTATGGGCGGTCAGAAACATCCTTTTTTTTAATGGCAGCTTGTGCGATGGTTGGAAAAGGCCCTCAATACAAGCTGCCATTAAAAGATGGATGTTTCTAAGCATCCCTGCACCATGTCGCATGAACCATGGGGTGCCTGCCACACGGTGCAGGAATGTTCCGGGTGGCACCATAGCAGAGGGCCAGGAGGTACTGGGGCCCTGCTAAGGGACCCTAAAGTCACTTTCCATCAGCCTTTCAATGTCGGAAAGGCTAACATTGAAAGGCTGTTGGAAACTCACATCGTAATCCCGAAGGCAGAGCCGAGGCTGGCTCTGCCGTCATTCAAGGGATTACAATTATGCTCCTCTTCCAATGGGCTATGTGAGCCTTTCGAGGGAGGAGCAGAATTCCCCAGGGGATTCCCCCCGAACGCCGTCATCATAATACGGGGGTCATAGGGAAACCCTAGATGTTGGGCCGAAAGCCTCCGACAGACTGTCAGATGGCTTTCCGCCTGACATCCAAATCGGGCCCTTTATGATTTAGTCAAGTGTATAATGAAGATTATAATCAAGCCTACCCCTTCCCAAACCTTTTGCAACTCATTGAATCTCTTCTTTCTTGACAAAATTAAAAAAATAAAGTCTAGTATTCTGGTTCGTCAAAACCTGGACTCTAGCTCTCATACCACTCGAAATCATAGCACCTTTACGCAATTCCCTATAATCTATGAGCATACCTTTGTGGATCTCCTTTCTAAAGTCAAATCTGGTTCCCCCACTGCCTGCTGTCCTCCTAGCATCTTGAAGGAAATTTTTACTGCCCTCCCCAGTCCTGCCCTCAACCTTTTAAATGAGTCACTGTCCCAGGGTATCCTCCCTGCCACTTTTAAGGAGGCAATTTTTGTCCCCTTTTAAAGAAAGTGGGTGCGGATCCGCTAACTTTAACTAACTATCATCCAATTTCTCTTCTTCCTTATCTAGCCAAGGTCCTCGAAACCCATGTCACGAGATGTCTCACTGATTTCCTGGAGGAATCGGAATTTCTTGATCCCCACCAAGCAGGGGTCCGCCCGGCTCATTCTACCGAGGCGTTGATCCTTACAGTGTTGGACACACTCCGTAGTAAGGTCGATGGTGGCTCCTCGCAGGCTCTTGTCCTGCTCGATCTTTCCGCCGTCTTTGACACGGTCGACCATAATCTTTTGGTCGACCGTGTGAGGGATGGGGGAATCTCGGGACTAGCTCTGGGCTGGATCAGCTCCTTTTTAGAAAATCGATCCCAGGCCGTCCGTACAGCACAATTTACTGCCCCAGAATTGGAATTTCTTGCGGAGTCCATCAGGGCTCCTCACTCTCTCCCCTGTTGTTTAATCTTTACCTTCTCCCTCTTGTCCGAGCCCTGAAAGAGCGTCAAGTTTGTACATTTAACTATGCTGACGACTTTCAACTTATTTTCTCCATCAACTCCTCGGAGTCGGTCGAAGCCTTTCAGTCTACCATGCTGTTCATTAGTCAGTGGATGAACAGTAACCATCCAAAACTTAATCCGGACAAGACGGAGTTTGTTTTAAAAGGTGGGATTTGTAAAAGTACCTGGGGCCCTCATTTCTGGCCCAGGGAGCTGGGTCAGTCCCCCTCTACATCTAGCTCGGCTAAGAGCCTGGCGGCAATAATCAGTCAAGACCTCCCTATGAAGCCCCAGATTGGGTCGGTGATCTCTACCTGCTTTTTCCAACTTAGGAAAATATAAAAGATCTGCAGATTTCTTACCCATGAAGCTCGGATTTAGTTGGTTATCGCCATGGTCATGTCCCATGTTGACTATGCTAAACGTCTACAGATGGTACAAAATCAGGCCGCACATCTGATTGTTCATCAACCCAGGCACCATCATGTCACTCCTCTTCTAAATCAATCAATCAATCAATCATAGCATTTATAAAGCGCACTACATACCTGTGAGGGTCTCAAGGCGCTGGGGGGGGGGGATGCTGCTACTGTTCGAAGAGCCAGGCCTTGAGGAGTCTCCTGAAGGTTAGGAGGTCTTATGTCTGCCACAGGCGGATGGGGAGGGTGTTCCATGTCTTGGCGGCGAGGTGGGAGAAGGATCTGCCACCGGCGGTCACTCTTCGGATGCGGGGATCGGTGTGAGGGCGTGGTCTGCGGAGCAGAGCTGGCGGGTGGGGGTGCTGAGGCTGAGTCGGCTGTTGAGGTATGCTGGTCCAGTGTCGTGGAGTGCCTTGTCTGCGTGGGTGAGGAGCTTGAAGGTTATCCTCTTGTTAATGGGGAGCCAGTGTAGGTCTCTCAGGTGGGGTGAGATGTGACTGCGGCAAGGGATGTCGAGGATCAGGCGTGTGAGGCGTTCTGGATGTGTTGGAGCCATTTCAGGAGTTTTGCCGGGGTTCCTGTGTAGAGTGCGTTGCCGTAGTCCAGTCTACTGCTGACGAGGGCCTAGGTGACCGTCCTTCTAGTTTCGGTGGGGATCCACTTGAAGATCCTGCGAAGCATGCGGAGGGTGTTGAAGCAGGAGGAGGAGACGGCATTGACCTGCTTTGTCATGGAGAGGATGGAGTCGAGGATGACCCCTAGGTTGCGTGCGTGGTCGGTGGGTGTAGTGGACGCTCCTAGTGCAGTCGGCCACCAGGAGTCATCCCACGCCTAGGGGGTAGATCCGAGGATGAGGACCTCCATCTTGTCTGAGTTCAGCTTCAGTCGGCTGTTTCTCATCCAGTCATAGACGTCTTTCATTCCTAATTTGGAGAGTACAAGCTTTAAAAAACAAAGCAGATATTTATGCAATTAGCTCTATTCTGATACTCAATTCCAGTGTGCATATAGCAACACAGTCATCACAACAAGAATAAGAATTACAGGTATGCCTGATTACACGTTTGCTGGTTGTTGCCAGGAGTATACCAGGGGCCAAAAATCTCTGATTTAGACAGGTATCCATACCCTTTTCTGTGAAATAGTACCATATATATAGAACACCTTGCGAGAACTGAGAGGCTGAGAGGGCCCTCCTCTACATCAACTATAAAACACAAAAAGTGGCGTGGTGTCCCTATGGTAAGCGCATCTGAAGAAAACTACCAGTCACTACTCTAGTGATCCTATTTGGATGATGCTGATGTGTCTCCTGTTGTACCTGGCAATTCCAAGAATTGGACAAGGCGGGCTCATGTAATGTGACATGCTTCATCACAGACCACCTTGTGCCACCCTGGTAAGATGGTATTACCAGGGTGGACTTTATCTTGGGCTTTATCTTGGGCTGGACTCTCCCAAGGACGTTCTTAGATATTAACCTTTTTTCTGGATAACTTGAGTGCAGTTATTATGCTAAAAATACCTTAGGGTACAGCACAAAAGTATCCTTTTATTAAGGTGTAACCCTGGGTATAATTTAATAAAGTACTGTAAGGTATTGGCAGGATATGTATATGGATGCAATGATTCTTGTATGCCCTTGGATTGAACCAGCTGCAAACCTTAGCCAGTGTGATGTGATATTATTTGTAAATGTTATGTTTTAGTGATTGTAAATTACAGTTCTATTCATTTGCTATGCTTGCTGTACCTCTCAGTTTTGTGCTGCCACATAGCCTCTCATTTTGTTTCCTTCTTTTACGAACACTCAAGTGGATGGAGCCATATGTTCTGATGGGCTAGTATTCTTTCCTTTCTAACATTTGTCTACTCCCTCTAAAACTTTCTGATGTGCATCTGAATTATTTTCCTGTAGAGCTATCCCTTTCTGCCTACTTTTATGCTTGTGATGCATAGTCTGTAGTCTATTTTTTTCTGGAATGCATAATCACCTAAGATGTGCATATACTCTTCCAATCACCCAACAATGACTGACATTACAATAATTTATATTATTTAGTACAGTGTATGCTGGATGAATACATGTATCACAAATACAGTTGCGAAACAGTACATGAAAGAGTCACAGAAACATGAGCAACTTCTAAATATGGCTCTTATAGAGAGTTAGTAGCTTGAATACCTTGGGTTGTATTACACAAAGTGCTCTGGGGGTGTATTAGGCATGTGAGCTCCCTCCTTGTGTCCCCAAGGCTCTTTGATATTACAGAATGGGCCACAGATACTTTTGCAGGCCCCTTCTATAACACTGATAGTGCTACCACTACATGTGATCTTGAAAGGGCATTCTCTCATTTGCATGAGGGCGTGGCCTCATGTAAATGAGGGAATCTATTTGTTTCGGCACCAGCCCCATATTAAGGACATGGGTGAAAAGGCAAAGAAGCCATCAGGAGGGGTGCACTAACAGTGCGCTACAAAAAGGTGGCACATTGTCAGTGCACCCTGTTAGACCTGTCAGCCGTAGAGTGGTCCGACCTCAAACATTTTCTTTAGTTCAAAATTTTTGCTTACCTCATCTTTGTTAGCCTTACAACTCTGCACACTTTACCACTGCTAATTGGCTCTAAAGTGCTTGTGCTCCCTCATTTGAACATGGTGAAAGTGGCTTAGACCCAATTGGCACATTTAATTGACCTGTAAGTGCTTAGGAAAGTGGTACCACCTGTACCCTGAGTCTGTAAAATAAACGCTGTCGGTCTGCAGTACTGATTGTGCCATCTATTTAAGAAGCCCTATAAACATGTCTCAGGCCTGCCATTGCAGCCCATGTGTGCAGTTTTAAACAGCCATTTCGACCTGGCAAAAGAAACCTTTTGCTGGGTCTAAACCTTCCTTTTTAAGAAATATTTGTCACCCCTGGGTAGACCCTAGGCAGCCCATATGACAGGGTGCAGTATATTTAAAAAGTTGGACATGCACTTTTAACTTTCACATGTCCTGGTAGTGGAAACATCTTACATTCGTTTTTCACTCCTGCAAGGCCTACCCCTTTGGATTACCTTATTACAATTAATAAGTAATACCATTAAATGGGGCAGGAATATCGAGGTTGATGTCAAGACAAAAGGATAATGGTAGAGACCACGCTGTGCGTGCGGTGCAGGTCATAGCGTGGCAGTATGATCCATAGAAAGCCTGTTCAAACCTGTGGCACTGATCTTTGAAGGTGCTGTTTCAATTGAGGACACATTACCCCAGCAATTCTTCAACATGCTTTTGATTCATTCATTCCATTGAGGGTCCGTGTTCTAAAATAGTCCCTACCATTGTCTTTATGTCATGATGATGACCCTGACAAATTGTTGTTAACAGGGTTGAAACGTCGTTAATTGTATCACTGTACTCATGTGATCGACCATGATAATTAATATGTGCCCTGATTTGGAGTCTTACTAAGATTAATCTATACTATCAGTCCTTGGTTTACAATGTACAAGCAATCCAATACTTTCCCTACTGTTGCAAAGACTGGATTGGGAATAGTAAATGTTAACCCTCCGCAATCCAACACTTTCCATACTGTTGCACTGACTGGAGTGGGAATTGTAAATTTGACCCCTTCGCAATCCAACACTTTCCCTTCTGTTCCACTGACTGGAGTGGGAATGGTAAATTTTACCCATCTGCAATCCAACACTTACCCTAGTGTTGCACTGGCTGGAGTGGGAATAGTAAATGTTACCACTCCGCAATCCAACACTTTCCCTACTGTTGCACTGATTGGAGTGAGAATAGTACATTTTTCTCTGTTATGATCCCCAAAGTACCTCAAACTAGGCCTAGGTATCTACACAACCTTTTACCTACCTTGCTCTGCATATTTGGTTGTAGCACTGATCTTTTACCCAGCTATGTGCTGAATAAATGTTCTTAGAAAAGATCCTGCACATGACGCGTGTAATAGCAGGAACATTCTCTAAGTAAAAGTCATGGTCATCCTCATCCTAGGGCGAAAGAACTACTTTGCATATTCGCAGGTATTGTTCTAAGCTCATTTACATAATCTTATTCGCAGCACATCAATTATGTAAAGAACCCTGAGGCCATCTTTATGGTATAAAAGAACCATACCAAAACTGGATAGGAGTTGGAGAAGCTTCACGCAGACACAAGACTCTCAGGTCCCAGCCTGCAGAAGCTGCAACATGCAGCAGTCTAACCTCCTTTGCAGAGTGTCCAAATCGAAACCGAGACGGGGTCATTCATTCTCTCCAATCAGGTAATGGGGTTGGCTCTTTCCTAGGGGATTCTTCGCTTTACACATACATGCTAGGTGCACTTAGGTAGGGGTTGCATCTTAGCAGTATACTTGATTACTGTCATGTATCTATGTATATTTTTACTGTTTTAGTACCATGGTAGAATTCTACTTTTTGTTTACTCTGTTGGTGCATGTAATGGTATACATTTTTTTCTTTCTAATGATTGTCGCAGCAAACACGTTTTATACTAGAATGACGCTGGTTCAATAAATGCTTTTTGAAAACGCCTCTATCGTTTATTCTGTGTATCTCTCTGAGAATAAGCGGTCTATTAGGATGGCGGTCAGAAAACCACCCCGACCGCCATGGAAGCGGAAAACTACCGCACGCCGGTACCGTGGAAAAACCGTTGGCCAAATTAGGATCAACCGCGCTTCCGCAGCGGAAAACACCAACCCACTGCAAGTATAGCGGAGACACCGCACGGGAAATTAGGATATCCCCAATGGTCCCGTGGGACGTTCCGCTGTTTCCGACTGCCGCGGTCGCAAACAGTGATGAATGGGAGAGCCAGTGGAAGAGCTGCAGCATAGCCACCGCTGCGGACGAGCCGTGAAAAATATGGCGGCCGAATGAAATAACCCACAATAAGGCCACAAAGTGCACACAGCAAACTAGCCATGCCCCCCAAAAACACAAAGCACACCCCAATGACACAACCACATGGGAAAAAAAAAATACAAATCCCAGGACAACCCACACAACACACCTGACAGTACTCCCCCATTTAAAAATACCCACATAGCTGAGTATAAAACCAGCACCTTCCCTGACCACAATCCTTTGCAATACTCCACAACTGAAGGGCCCAACACCAGAGCACAAAGGAGAAGCAAATCAACACACCATCACTACTCACACCACATACAACACCACCACCACTTTCACACTTGCACTACTAACGCCCTGCACATCACACACCATACACATCACTACCACACCTACTACTCACACCCCTGTACCCACAACCACTTCGCACACCACACACCATGGCAACACATAAAATGCCCAAATTCACAGAGAGTGAGTTGACAGTCATGTAGATGAGACAGTCAGAGTGGAACCACAACTGTTTGGTATCCTGGTCCAACAGACACCATTAGCCACAAGAACACAAATATGGGCAAGGATATTCAAGAAGGCCAATGCAGTAGGGACCACCCCGCGATTAAAAAAGGAAATCATGAAGTGGTGGCATGACTTGAAGAGGGTTGTCAAAGAGAGGAGGAGCAAGAACCATGAGCTGGCTCAGAGAACTGGCGGTGGCCCTCCCATCCCACCAAAAACATTCACTCCATGGGAGGAGAAGGTGCTTGCCATACTGCATCCAGAGAGTCTCATAGGAGTACCCGGGGGAGTGGAGGCTGGTGAGTACAAACAAATGACTACTACCACACTGCTATGTACTGTCTTGCACAACTAAAAAGCTACCCCATCTAGGACAAATTCCATTCATCTGCACCATACACACACAAAAACATGTCTCACAGATCCAACATTCACTCACTCCCATTCACCCAAACGTAGCTAGCAACATTACCATGGGGGCATGTGTGCAGCTAGCACTACATCTCCCACCAGCCCCCCTTGTCCCACAGCATCAGCAAGGTGGAGCCCTCCCCCCACCCAACCCAGAAGCATGTGTCAGCCATTACATTACCCTCATCAAACTAACAGGTAGGTAGCCATCTAAGCTGGGAAGATGTTTGTTGGTGGGAGGCCTGTACCACTACTCTCACCATGCCCCATGTCCCACACCTGAGCAGGATGGAGCACTTCCACACCCAGAAGCAGTTGGAAGCCTTTTCAGAACACCTAACAAACTTACAGGTACGTAGCCATCTTCACAGTGAGGGTGTGTGTGGCTGGGAGACCTGCACCACTACTCCCACCATGCCCCCCTGTCCCACAGCCTACCAAGATGGAGCCCTACCCCCACCCCACCCAGAAGCATGTGTCAGCCATTACATTACCCTCATCAAACTAACAGGTAGGTAGCCATCTTCCTGGAAGGATGTTTGTGGGTGGGAGACCTGTACCACTACTCCCACCATGCCCCCTGTCCCACACCTGAGCAGGATGGAGCACTCCCCCACCAAGAAGCAGTTGGAATCCATTGCAGTACACCTAACAAACTTACAGGTAAGTAGCCATCTTCACAGTGGGGGTGTTTGTGGCTGGGAGGCCTGCACCACTACTCCCATCATGCCCCCTGTCCCACAGCCTAGCAAGATGGAGCCCTCTCCCCACCCCACCCAGAAGCATGTTTCAGCCATTACATTACCCTCATCAAACTAACAGGTAGGTAGCCATCTTTCCTGGGAGGGTGTTTGTGGGTGGGAGACCTGTACCACTACTCCCACCATGCCCCCTGTCCCACACCTGAGCAGGATGGAGCACTTCCCCAGCCAGAAGCAGTTGGAAGCCATTGCAGTACACCTAACAAACTTACAGGTAAGTAGCCATCTTCACAGTGAGGGTGTTTGTGGCTGGGGGCCTGCACCACTACTCCCACCATGCCCCCTGTCCCAGAGCCTAGCAAGATGGAGCCCTCCCCCCACCCCACCCAGAAGCATGTGTCAGCCATTACATTACCCTCATCAAACTAACAGGTAGGTAGCCATCTTTCCTGGGAGGGTGTTTGTGGGTGGGAGACCTGTACCACTACTCCCACCATGCCCCCTGTCCTAGACCTGAGCAGGATGGAGCACTCACTCACACCCAGAAGCATGTGGCATCCATTGCATTGCTCACCTTCACCTAACAGGTAGGTATTCATCTTCCCTGGGAGGGTGTTTGTGGATGGGAGGCCTGCACTACTACTCCCACCATGCACCCTTGTCCCCCAGTACAGCAAGATGGAGCTCTCTATACCACCCAGATGCATGTGGCATCTAATGGATCACTTCAAACAAACAAACAGGTAGGTAGACATATTATTCTGTCTTGCGACACCACTGAGCAGGATGTAAGCCTCCACCACGCACACACAGATGTGTCACATAACAAAGCCAAATGTGAACACATAACAGGTAAGTAGCCAGTACGTGCACCTAGCCATTCGTCACATAATAAATGGTGCCATATTACAACACCAGCCCTCTCATTGCACAAATATGCACACCGATCCTATTGCCACGCACAGTGTGCACACAGCTAAGCAAAGGAAACTGTCACAGCAACCAAAGTGTGACACACCAATGCACATGTAGAAGAAAGTCTGTGCACAATCATGCACAGCACCTATTGACATGTGCAGTGCCATGGGGCCACAGCAACAAGGACCATTCAAAAAATAAGAAAGCATGTTTGGTGGTACAAATCAAGATATGTACATGACAAGACAAAGGTATGCAGGAGATGACAATGGCCAGTCCATGGCCAGATTTGACGTCTGCCAGGTCAGACAAATCAACAAAGTGTCCTCACTGAAATAATATGTTGTGCTAGTCCCTAGATGTCAACATGTCCCTGTAATCACAAATTATGCACATGGTGCATGGTATATATTGACACCTCACACCATGGACATGTAATGCATGTACCACAGCATCATGTCAGGAGGAACAGTAGTGCACATAGAAAACAATGTGATAATCAGTCAACTATGTAGTGTGCAAACAGTGAATGACACACAGCTAACACAAAGCTTACGGGGTGCACTACAATGACCATTTCCCATCTGACCCACAGGTGACCAAGAACTGACTGCAGAGGAGAACACCAGCAACCTGCAGAGCCAGTCTCCCCCCCGGTACATGGACTCTCGGATCTTGACTCCCGGGATTCTCTGGACAATGAGCTAAAAACTTGCCCATCTGGTGTGCCAGGGAGCAACAGGTCCCAGGACCCCATCGTCCCCCCCACCACATCTGCTGCAATACCAACGTCTCTGCAGACCCGTGCTGTCACGGCCTGTGCGTCCTCTACCACCACCATCACCACCACCAACATCACCACCACCAGTGCTGCCTGCAACACTCTCCCTGTCCCAGAGGATGACCACCCCACCCCACCAACTGAGGAGGGCAGGGACAGGATGTGGATGCCAACTGTGGTGAGGCAACGGGTCCGTGGCAGCAGGGAAGGTGGGAGGGGCAGGGTCACCCACAGACAACAAGAGGCTGGGACGCAATCCCTGGATTACATCACCAGAGTCCTTGGGGCATATGAACGGGCCCAGGGACGAACGGGCCGGTCGGACGAACTGTTCAGCGAGCTCATCCTGCTGATGAGGTCCATCGACACCCGCCTGGGACAAATTGTGGACCTCTTGGGCCAGCAAGTGGCGGTACTGAGGGACAGGCCTGCGCCACAACCAACACAGGATGACAGTTCACCATCCTCCCCTGCGGCCACAGAGAGGGGTGAGTCCTCAGACCCCACTGGGCCTGCAGCAGGGCCCCCCCTGCCAAGCGACGAAGGGGACGTCCTAAGAAAACCCTGGGAGTATCTGGAGGCAAAGCACCTGCCAAACACCAGTCTCGGAGCCAGCCATGATGGCAACCCTCTTCACCACTGCATTGACTTTTTGGACTGTCCTTCCCCACACTGCCTTGTGAATAGCATCTGTCTGTTGGACTGGGTCACCACATCAATGTGGTGACTACTCGATTATCTCATTTACCATAACTGTCAACTCACTGCTCCACTAATCACCTCAATGTAAATGTTCACCCCTCTCACATGTCACCATTGTAAATAAAAAATCCTCACACACATGTTGCTGTGTCTGCTCCATCTTTATTCCAGGATGTACAGTCTTCAACATGAATACAATGTACCAGGAGTATGGAATGTATGTAGGCAAGGAGAAGTTGAAGGCACCTAGGATAACACAACAGAACAACATTCACTGGTCTGGATGTGGCATCACAGACATCACACAACACCTACCATCAAGATAATCCAACATGCACACATCACAATGGGCAACAAGTGTCAACATACACATCCTGTAGATAATCCTAAATGACCTGTCCCAGAAACATTGTCAGCCACCACTGAGTCTACAACCGGCTGCTGTCACAAATCTCACATACACCTTCACAACAACAGCAACATCATCAGACAATGGGTATGCTGTACATTGTCACCCACCTTCAAGTGAAGTAGTGGGTGATGAGCTGTTGATGCAGGTCAACACCTTCCTCCTCTCCACTGTCCTAATTACTGGATATGGGTTGGTTTGCAGGAGGGGGCCTTGGGTCCTCATTATCATCCAGGATCAGGGAAATGTCCTTGCGAATGGCTAGGTTGTGGAGCATGCAGCATGCCACTACAATCTGACACACCTTCCCGGGCGAGTACATGAGTGCACCTCCAGTCTTGTGCAGGCAGTGGAAACGTAGGTTCAGCAAAGCAAAAGTACGCTCCACCATACGACGTGTCCTCCCATGAGCATCATTGTAGCGGACTTCAGCCGGGGTCCTGGTATTCCGCAGTGGGCTCAGCAACCAGGGACGGTTGGGATATGCAGAGTCACCAAGGTGTGACAAACACAAATAAACATTGCTGTGTCGCTGAGGCAGAGGGCAGCAGGTCACACACCCAGCAAGACATATGACTAGGCATACTCACCCTCAGTCCATGCACGCTCGGGAAGCAGATTAGCCATCAGCTGGGGTACAATGCTGATCCGCAGGATGTAGGAGTCATGGGCTGAGCCTGGGAATTCGGCACACACTTGTGAGATTATCATATCTGCTGGGCACACCACTTGTACATTTATGGAGTGGTAATGTTTACGATTCCTGTAGATGTGCTCACATGCCTGTGGTGGCACAAGCCCAACCTGGGTGCAATCAATGGCACCAACAACATGGGGGATGTGTTAGAGGGGATAGAAATCTCCCTTCACAGCTGCCAATTCAGGCCCCCTGAGGAAATGGATATATCTAACCTTGCAGATCATCATGGCGGACAGTACATCATGCAGCACCATGCTGAACATAGGTTGTGACATCCCACCTGCGCCGGACACCGTCTGCTGGAATGATGGCAAAAAAATGGAGGCCCGCCATCACCTTATACGTTGTGGTGAAAGTTGTTGGATATGTTCTGCGAGGCTGCAGGTGGGGCTCCAACATATCACAAAGGGATTTTAGGGTGGCTCTATACAGATGGCATTTCCGGATGATCGCCTCATCCTCCATGTCTGCCAGCACTGTCAAGTGACGAAGCAGATTTGGTCTCCTTCTAGTTGAGATGAAAGTGGACACATGTCAATGCAATACATCATGAGAAAGGGGACAGAATCACGTTCTGGATGACACAACACCAACAATGACTGTCATCAAAATTGAGTTACAGACCAGCTTACATGTAGGGACACCTTCAGCTACACAAATGGCACACTTGTCAACTTACACAAAGCAAGTACCTCAAACACCACCTCGCTCAATGTGAATGCACATAGGGATATGGCCACATATACCATGGGCACGCCTGGGAGTATAGCATCCAGCATATGTGTAACAAATCAACCCCACCGTCTCATACCTAGCTGCTGTACCTGACACACCTTCATACGTCATTTGAACCTGGCACACATCAACAACACAATGACCACAGTCTAAGTAGAAATGACGATTGTGTGCATGATCAGACATAAGAGGACATGCAAAAAAGAACATCATTCATTGAGACGAACATTGCTGTGATTGTCACTGCACCTCAACACATTGACATGTGTACACATTGTAGAGTCCATAACAACACTGTCTTGTGTACACGAGCATCAATATCATAAGTGAAATGTGAGGGAGTACATGCCAATCTACGAAATCACATGCACAAACTTGGCATGTGTAGTCACCAGTGGAATAAATGGAACATTGGCATTGTGTGCACAATGATGTGCCATTGACCATGTGGCCACTGTGCAGTGTTGATGTTTGCCAGATGGCCATTGTGATTGTATGGCACCCAAATCGCAGTAGCTACCGCCTGGCCCCAGCGGTGTGTCACCAGCAATCCCCAATGCACAAGTGCGGTAGTGATAGCCATGGAGACATGCCCAAATGGCAGTTGGCATGCCCCGCCACCCAAATCGCAGTGCCTCATGTGAATGTATGGCACCCAAATCGCGGTAGCCACCGCCTGGCCCCAGCAGTCTGTCACCGCCATGGAGCATGCCCTTACAGCCAATGGGAACCTTAATTGCGGTGGCATGATGCAATTTTGAAAATCGCGGTAGGCGTGCTCTGCCACCACAGAGCCGGTCATTGGATGCAATTGAAAGATGCACCATCGCGGTAGCGCACGCCTGGTCCTTGCGGTGTGTCACCGCCATGGAGAATGCCCTTTCAGCCAATGGGAACCTTAATTGCGGTGGTATGATGCAATTTTGAAAATCGTAATAGGCGTGCTCCGCCACTGTGGAGCCGGTCATTGGATGCAATTGAAAGATGCACAATCGCGGTAGCGCTCGCCTGGCCCCTGTGGTGTGTTACCGTCATGGAGAATGCCCTTACAGCCAATGGGAACCTTAATTGCGGTGGCATGATGCAATTTTGAAAATCGCGGTAGGCGTGCTCCGCCACTGCGGAGGCGGTCATTGGATGCATTTGAACAAGGCAGACCTGGAACACCAATTGCTGCAGCTTGGCACCTTTAAAACGACTATAACAAGAATGGTATGCAGTTCCTAATGTGCAAGCAGGCGGAGTGTGTTAAGAAATAAGCTCTATTTAAGAATAAGTATAAACATGAAGGAGGGGAGAAGAAACTTCTCCTTGTTGGAAAAAGACCCTCACACACCCAGCCAGCTAGGTGTAATGCTTCATCATCGGGTCTGCTCCTTATCGGGGCGGCGCTGCAATCCCCGATCGGCACCCGAGATGGGCCCTTCCTGGCAGAGATCTTTTTTCCAGAAGCCGGTGGGTGAAGTGCGTGTGAGGGCCCTAAATAGTGTAGGTGATAGTGATGTGTAGGAAAAATATAAAATAGGGGAAAAGGTCCACTCAGAAAATTTTAATGAACGTGGCCCCAACCCTAATTAAAAATAATAAGACAAAACAACGCTAATCCCAACTCTAAGGATGTCGGTTAATTGCGTCTGTCAAATGGTCAACATGTTTCTTGCCCTTGAGTCTATTTGATGGCAATTCGTCAGGACCAAAAGAACTACCTACACTTAAATGGTGGTGGTCTAAAGTACAATATACAGGTGACCACCCTTACAGCACCCAAAGAAAGTGTGGTACCTGTAATTCTAAAAACACAGCCCCATTAAGGTCATGGATATGTGGTATCAGATCCGGCTAGTGGAGACACTAAGGTGTAGTGTCGGTATCCAAGGAAGGAGGTGGCGGTAGACCTACCCCCACGTCGCCGGTCCGGTAATTCCCGGATACCTTGGATACCGACACTTCACCTTAGTGTCTCCACTAGCCGGATCTGATACCACATATCCATGACCTAATGGGGCTGTGTTTTTAGAATTACAGGTACCACACTTTCTTTGGGTGCTGTAAGGGTGGTCACCTGTATATTGTACTTTAGACCACCACCATTTAAGTGTAGGTAGTTCTTTTGGTCCTGACGAATTGCCATCAAATAGACTCAAGGGCAAGAAACATGTTGACCATTTGACAGACGCAATTAACCGACATCCTTAGAGTTGGGATTAGCGTTGTTTTGTCTTATTATTTTTAATTAGGGTTGGGGCCACGTTCATTAAAATTTTCTGAGTGGACCTTCTCCCCTATTTTATATTTTTCCTACACATCACTATCACCTACACTATTTAGGGCCCTCACACGCACTTCACCCACCGGCTTCTGGAAAAAAGATCTCAGCCAGGAATGCCCCATCTCGGGTGCCGATCGGGGATTGCAGTGCCACCCCGATAAGGAGCAGACCCGATGATGAAGCATGACACCTAGCTGGCTGGGTGTGTGAGGGTCTTTTTCCAACAAGGAGAAGTTTCTTCTCCCCTCCTTCATGCTTATACTTATTCTTAAATAGAGCTTATTTCTTAACACACTCCGCCTGCTTGCACATTAGGAACTGCATACCATTCTTGTTATAGTTCTATCAACGGACCTGTATGCTGGACCTGGATAAATAATCGTCCGCTTTTCCCTTTCTTTGAATCTACCTTTGAAAAGACCGCAAGGGGCTATGTATGAGTGGGAGGGAGCCTCACATTTCCAATGCTCCCAGAGCCTGCTGCCAGAGACCCCTCATCTGCTGCTGCCTCCAGGGACTGCTGCCAGAGACCCCTCACCTGCTGCTGCCTCCAGTGACTGCTGCCAGAGACCCCTCATCTGCTGCTGCCTCCAGGGACTGCTGCCAGAGACCCCTCATCTACTGTGCGTTGGATAGCGTAGGGGTAAAAATTACTATTCCCACTCCAGAGAGTACAACAGTAGGGAAACCGTTGGATAGCCGGAGGGTAAAATTTGGTTTTGCTTTGTTCGCCCTAAATTGGCATGGTATGCCCGGACGTGGGTCCCTTGCTCACTTTGCCTCTGGATTCAAGATAGCCTGGCTGAGGAGGGTTATGAACCCGAAACCAGTCCCAGGATGTTTGTTTCCGGTACAGGGAAGACATGGCTTGGCAGTTCGGGCTGGACTGTTCCCATGAGGCACAGGGTCAGACTGATGTGCATATGGCCATGTCTGAACTGGGGTGGCGGAGTGAGCTAAAGAATGGTGATGGATTAAACTCAGATCAGTTGACTGGGGGTGAGTGCTTGCAATGTTCAACACTCCGTCCATTATCCCCTTTGGTTTTGCTTTGTTCGCCCTAAGTTGGCAGGGTATGCCCAGACGTGGGTCCCTTGCTCACTTTGCCACTGGATTCAAGATAGCCTGGCTGAGGAGGGTTATGAACCCGAAACCGGTCCCAGGATGCTTGTTTCCGGTCCAGGGAAGACATGGCTTGGCAGTTCGGGCTGGACTGTTCCCATGAGGCACAGGGTCAGACTGATTTGCATATGGCCATGTCTGAACTGGGGTGGCGGAGTGAGCTAAAGAACGGTGATGGATTTAACCCAGATCAGTTGACTGGGGGTGAGTGCTTGCAATGTTCAACACTCCATCCATCATCCCCTTTGGTTTTGCTTTGTTCGCCCTAAGTTGGCAGGGTATGCCCAGACGTAGGTCCCTTGCTCACTTTGCCACTGGATTCAAGATAGCCTGGCTGAGGAGGGTTTTGAACCCGAAACCGATCCCAGGATGCTTGATTCCGGTCCAGGGAAGACATGGCTTGGCCGTTCGGGCTGGACTGTTCCCATGAGGCACAGGGTCAGACTGATTTGCATATGGCCATGTCTGAACTGGGGTGGCGGAGTGAGCTAAAGAATGGTGATGGATTAAACCCAGATCAGTTGACTGGGGGTGAGTCCTTGCAATGTTCAACACTCCGTCCATCATCCCCTTTGGTTTTGCTTTGTTTGCCCTAAGTTGGCAGGGTATGCCCAGACGTGGGCCCCTTGCTCATTTTGCCACTGGATTCAAGATAGCCTGGCTGAGGAGGGTTACGAACCCGAAACCGTTCCCATGATACTTGTTTCCGGTCCAGGGAAGGCATGGCTTGGCAGTTTGGGCTGGAGTGTTCCCATGAGGCACAGGGTCAGACTGATTTGCATATGGCCATGTCTGAACTGGGGTGGCGGAGTGAGCTAAAGAATGGTGATGGATTAAACCCAGATCAGTTGACTGGGGGTGAGTGCTTGCAATGTTCAACACTCCGTCCATCATTCGCTTTGGTTTTGCTTTGTTCGCCCTAAGTTGGCAGGGTATGCCAAGACGTGGGTCGCTTGCTCACTTTTCCACTGGATTCAAGATAGCCTGGCTGGGAAGGGTTATGAACCCGAAACCGGTCCCAGGATGCTCGTTTCCGGTCCAGGGAAGACATGGCTTGGCAGTTCGGGCTGGACTGTTCCCATGAGGCACAGGGTCAGACTGATTTGCATATGGCCATGTCTGAACTGGGGTGGCGCAGTGAGCTAAAGAATGGTGATGGATTAAACCCAGATCAGTTGACTGGGGGGGAGTGCTTGCAATGTTCAACACTCCGTCCATCATCCCATTTGGTTTTGCTTTGTTCGCCCGAAGATGGCAGGGTATGCCCAGACGTGGGTCCCTTGCTCACTTTGCCACTGGATTCAAGATAGCCTGGCTGAGGAGGGTTATGAACCCGAAACCGGTCCCAGGATGCTTGTTTCCGGTCCAGGAAAGACATGGCTTGGCAGTTCGGGCTGGACTGTTCCCATGAGGCACAGGGTCAGACTGATTTGCATATGGCCATATTTGAACTGGGGTGGCGGAGTGAGCTAAAGAATGGTGATGGATTAAACCCAGATCAGTTGACTGGGGGTGAGTGCTTGCAATGTTCAACACTCCGTCCATCATCCCCTTTGGTTTTGCTTTGTTCATCCTAAGTTGGCAGGGTATGCCCAGACTTGGGTCCCTTGCTCACTTTGCCACTGGATTCAAGATAGCCTGGCTGAGGAGGGTTATGAACCCGAAACCGTTCCCAGGATGCTTGTTTCCGGTCCAGGGAAGGCATGGCTTGGCAGTTTGGGCTGGACTGCTCCCATGAGGCACAGGGTCAGACTGATTTGCATATGGCCATGTCTGAACTGGGGTGGCGGACTGAGCTAAAGAATGGTGATGGATTAAACCCAGATCAGTCGACTGGGGGTGAGTGCTTGCAATGTTCAACACCCCGTTCATCATCCGCTTTGGTTTTGCTTTGTTCGCCCTAAGTTGGCAGGGTATGCCAGACGTAGGTCCCTTGCTCACTTTTCCACTGGATTCAAGATAGCCTGGCTGAAGAGGGTTATGAACCCGAAACCGTTCCCAGGATGCTTGTTTCCGGTCCAGGGAAGGCATGGCTTGGCAGTTTGGGCTGGACTGTTCCCATGAGGCACAGGGTCAGACTGATTTGCATATGGCCATGTCTGAACTGGGGTGGCGGAGTGAGCTAAAGAATGGTGATGGATTAAACTCAGATCAGTTGACTGGGGGTGAGTGCTTGCAATGTTCAACACTCCGTCCATTATCCCCTTTGGTTTTGCTTTGTTCGCCCTAAGTTGGCAGGGTATGCCCAGACGTGGGTCCCTTGCTCACTTTGCCACTGGATTCAAGATAGCCTGGCTGAGGAGGGTTATGAACCCGAAACCGGTCCCAGGATGCTTGTTTCCGGTCCAGGGAAGACATGGCTTGGCAGTTCGGGCTGGACTGTTCCCATGAGGCACAGGGTCAGACTGATTTGCATATGGCCATGTCTGAACTGGGGTGGCGGAGTGAGCTAAAGAACGGTGATGGATTTAACCCAGATCAGTTGACTGGGGGTGAGTGCTTGCAATGTTCAACACTCCGTCCATCATCCCCTTTGGTTTTGCTTTGTTCGCCCTAAGTTGGCAGGGTATGCCCAGACGTAGGTCCCTTGCTCACTTTGCCACTGGATTCAAGATAGCCTGGCTGAGGAGGGTTTTGAACCCGAAACCGGTCCCAGGATGCTTGTTTCCGGTCCAGGGAAGACATGGCTTGGCCGTTCGGGCTGGACTGTTCCCATGAGGCACAGGGTCAGACTGATTTGCATATGGCCATGTCTGAACTGGGGTGGCGGAGTGAGCTAAAGAATGGTGATGGATTAAACCCAGATCAGTTGACTGGGGGTGAGTCCTTGCAATGTTCAACACTCCGTCCATCATCCCCTTTGGTTTTGCTTTGTTTGCCCTAAGTTGGCAGGGTATGCCCAGACGTGGGCCCCTTGCTCATTTTGCCACTGGATTCAAGATAGCCTGGCTGTGGAGGGTTATGAACCCGAAACCGTTCCCATGATACTCGTTTCCGGTCCAGGGAAGACATGGCTTGGCAGTTCGGGCTGGACTGTTCCCATGAGGCACAGGGTCAGACTGATTTGCATATGGCCATGTCTGAACTGGGGTGGCGGAGTGAGCTAAAGAATGGTGATGGATTAAACCCAGATCAGTTGACTGGGGGGGAGTGCTTGCAATGTTCAACACTCCGTCCATCATTCGCTTTGGTTTTGCTTTGTTCGCCCGAAGTTGGCAGGGTATGCCAAGACGTGGGTCCCTTGCTCACTTTGCCACTGGATTCAAGATAGCCTGGCTGGGAAGGGTTATGAACCCGAAACCGGTCCCAGGATGCTCGTGTCCGGTCCAGGGAAGACATGGCTTGGCAGTTCGGGCTGGACTGTTCCCATGAGGCACAGGGTCAGACTGATTTGCATATGGCCATATTTGAACTGGGGTGGCGGAGTGAGCTAAAGAATGGTGATGGATTAAACCCAGATCAGTTGACTGGGGGTGAGTGCTTGCAATGTTCAACACTCCGTCCATCATCCCCTTTGGTTTTGCTTTGTTCATCCTAAGTTGGCAGGGTATGCCCAGACTTGGGTCCCTTGCTCACTTTGCCACTGGATTCAAGATAGCCTGGCTGAAGAGGGTTATGAACCCGAAACCGGTCCCAGGATGCTTGTTTCCGGTCCAGGGAAGGCATGGCTTGGCAGTTCGGGCTGGACTGTTCCCATGAGGCACAGGGTCAGACTGATTTGCATATGGCCATGTCTGAACTGGGGTGGCGGAGTGAGCTAAAGAATGGTGATGGATTAAACTCAGATCAGTTGACTGGGGGTGAGTGCTTGCAATGTTCAACACTCCGTCCATTATCCCCTTTGGTTTTGCTTTGTTCGCCCTAAGTTGGCAGGGTATGACCAGACGTGGGTCCCTTGCTCACTTTGCCACTGGATTCAAGATAGCCTGGCTGAGGAGGGTTATGAACCCGAAACCGGTCCCAGGATGCTTGTTTCCGGTCCAGGGAAGACATGGCTTGGCAGTTCGGGCTGGACTGTTCCCATGAGGCACAGGGTCAGACTGATTTGCATATGGCCATGTCTGAACTGGGGTGGCGGAGTGAGCTAAAGAACGGTGATGGATTTAACCCAGATCAGTTGACTGGGGGTGAGTGCTTGCAATGTTCAACACTCCGTCCATCATCCCCTTTGGTTTTGCTTTGTTCACCCTAAGTTGGCAGGGTATGCCCAGACGTAGGTCCCTTGCTCACTTTGCCACTGGATTCAAGATAGCCTGGCTGAAGAGGGTTATGAACCCGAAACCGTTCCCAGGATGCTTGTTTCCGGTCCAGGGAAGGCATGGCTCGGCAGTTTGGGCTGGACTGTTCCCATGAGGCACAGGGTCAGACTGATTTGCATATGGCCATGTCTGAACTGGGGTGGCGGAGTGAGCTAAAGAATGGTGATGGATTAAACCCAGATCAGTTGACTGGGGGTGAGTCCTTGCAATGTTCAACACTCCGTCCATCATCCCCTTTGGTTTTGCTTTGTTTGCCCTAAGTTGGCAGGGTATGCCCAGACGTGGGTCCCTTGCTCATTTTGCCACTGGATTCAAGATAGCCTGGCTGAGGAGGGTTATGAACCCGAAACCGTTCCCATGATACTTGTTTCCGGTCCAGGGAAGGCATGGCTTGGCAGTTTGGGCTGGAGTGTTCCCATGAGGCACAGGGTCAGACTGATTTGCATATGGCCATGTCTGAACTGGGGTGGCGGAGTGAGCTAAAGAATGGTGATGGATTAAACCCAGATCAGTTGACTGGGGGTGAGTGCTTGCAATGTTCAACACTCCGTCCATCATTCGCTTTGGTTTTGCTTTGTTCGCCCTAAGTTGGCAGGGTATGCCAAGACGTGGGTCGCTTGCTCACTTTTCCACTGGATTCAAGATAGCCTGGCTGGGAAGGGTTATGAACCCGAAACCGGTCCCAGGATGCTCGTTTCCGGTCCAGGGAAGACATGGCTTGGCCGTTCGGGCTGGACTGTTCCCATGAGGCACAGGGTCAGACTGATTTGCATATGGCCATGTCTGAACTGGGGTGGCGGAGTGAGCTAAAGAATGGTGATGGATTAAACCCAGATCAGTTGACTGGGGGTGAGTCCTTGCAAGGTTCAACACTCCGTCCATCATCCCCTTTGGTTTTGCTTTGTTTGCCCTAAGTTGGCAGGGTATGCCCAGACGTGGGCCCCTTTCTCATTTTGCCACTGGATTCAAGATAGCCTGGCTGAGGAGGGTTATGAACCCGAAACCGTTCCCATGATACTTGTTTCCGGTCCAGGGAAGGCATGGCTTGGCAGTTTGGGCTGGAGTGTTCCCATGAGGCACAGGGTCAGACTGATTTGCATATGGCCATATTTGAACTGGGGTGGCGGAGTGAGCTAAAGAATGGTGATGGATTAAACCCAGATCAGTTGACTGGGGGTGAGTGCTTGCAATGTTCAACACTCCGTCCATCATTCGCTTTGGTTTTGCTTTGTTCGCCCTAAGTTGGCAGGGTATGCCAAGACGTGGGTCGCTTGCTCACTTTTCCACTGGATTCAAGATAGCCTGGCTGGGAAGGGTTATGAACCCGAAACCGGTCCCAGGATGCTCGTTTCCGGTCCAGGGAAGACATGGCTTGGCAGTTCGGGCTGGACTGTTCCCATGAGGCACAGGGTCAGACTGATTTGCATATGGCCATGTCTGAACTGGGGTGGCGCAGTGAGCTAAAGAATGGTGATGGATTAAACCCAGATCAGTTGACTGGGGGGGAGTGCTTGCAATGTTCAACACTCCGTCCATCATCCCATTTGGTTTTGCTTTGTTCGCCCGAAGTTGGCAGGGTATGCCCAGACGTGGGTCCCTTGCTCACTTTGCCACTGGATTCAAGATAGCCTGGCTGAGGAGGGTTATGAACCCGAAACCGGTCCCAGGATGCTTGTTTCCGGTCCAGGAAAGACATGGCTTGGCAGTTCGGGCTGGACTGTTCCCATGAGGCACAGGGTCAGACTGATTTGCATATGGCCATATTTGAACTGGGGTGGCGGAGTGAGCTAAAGAATGGTGATGGATTAAACCCAGATCAGTTGACTGGGGGTTAGTGCTTGCAATGTTCAACACTCCGTCCATCATCCCCTTTGGTTTTGCTTTGTTCATCCTAAGTTGGCAGGGTATGCCCAGACTTGGGTCCCTTGCTCACTTTGCCACTGGATTCAAGATAGCCTGGCTGAAGAGGGTTATGAACCCGAAACCGTTCCCAGGATGCTTGTTTCCGGTCCAGGGAAGGCATGGCTTGGCAGTTTGGGCTGGACTGTTCCCATGAGGCACAGGGTCAGACTGATTTGCATATGGCCATGTCTGAACTGGGGTGGCGGAGTGAGCTAAAGAATGGTGATGGATTAAACTCAGATCAGTTGACTGGGGGTGAGTGCTTGCAATGTTCAACACTCCGTCCATTATCCCCTTTGGTTTTGCTTTGTTCGCCCTAAGTTGGCAGGGTATGCCCAGACGTGGGTCTCTTGCTCACTTTGCCACTGGATTCAAGATAGCCTGGCTGAGGAGGGTTATGAACCCGAAACCGGTCCCAGGATGCTTGTTTCCGGTCCAGGGAAGACATGGCTTGGCAGTTCGGGCTAGACTGTTCCCATGAGGCACAGGGTCAGACTGATTTACATATGGCCATGTCTGAACTGGGGTGGCGGAGTGAGCTAAAGAATGGTGATGGATTAAACCCAGATCAGTTGACTGGGGGTGAGTGCTTGCAATGTTCAACACTCCGTCCATCATCCCCTTTGGTTTTGCTTTGTTCGCCCTAAGTTGGCAGGGTATGCCCAGACGTGGGTCCCTTGCTCACTTTGCCACTGGATTCAAGATAGCCTGGCTGAGGGTTATGAACCCGAAACCGGTCCCAGGATGCTTGTTTCTGGTCCAGGGAAGACATGGCTTGGCAGTTCGGGCTGGACTGTTCCCATGAGGCACAGGGTCAGACTGATTTGCATATGGCCATGTCTGAACTGGGGTGGCGGAGTGAGCTAAAGAATGGTGATGGATTAAACCCAGATCAGTTGACTGGGGGTGAGTGCTTGCAATGTTCAACACTCCGTCCATCATCCCCTTTGGTTTTGCTTTGTTCGCCGTAAGTTGGCAGGGTATGCCCAGACGTAGGTCCCTTGCTCACTTTGCTACTGGATTCAAGATAGCCTGGCTGAGGAGGGTTATGAACCCGAAACCGGTCCCAGGATGCTTGTGTCCGGTCCAGGGAAGGCATGGCTTGGCAGTTCGGGCTGGACTGTTCCCATGAGGCACAGGGTCAGACTGATTTGCATATGGCCATGTCTGAACTGGGGTGGCGGAGTGAGCTAAAGAATGGTGATGGATTAAACTCAGATCAGTTGACTGGGGGTGAGTGCTTGCAATGTTCAACACTCCGTCCATTATCCCCTTTGGTTTTGCTTTGTTCGCCCTAAGTTGGCAGGGTATGACCAGACGTGGGTCCCTTGCTCACTTTGCCACTGGATTCAAGATAGCCTGGCTGAGGAGGGTTATGAACCCGAAACCGGTCCCAGGATGCTTGTTTCCGGTCCAGGGAAGACATGGCTTGGCAGTTCGGGCTGGACTGTTCCCATGAGGCACAGGGTCAGACTGATTTGCATATGGCCATGTCTGAACTGGGGTGGCGGAGTGAGCTAAAGAACGGTGATGGATTTAACCCAGATCAGTTGACTGGGGGTGAGTGCTTGCAATGTTCAACACTCCGTCCATCATCCCCTTTGGTTTTGCTTTGTTCGCCCTAAGTTGGCAGGGTATGCCCAGACGTAGGTCCCTTGCTCACTTTGCCACTGGATTCAAGATAGCCTGGCTGAAGAGGGTTATGAACCCGAAACCGTTCCCAGGATGCTTGTTTCCGGTCCAGGGAAGGCATGGCTCGGCAGTTTGGGCTGGACTGTTCCCATGAGGCACAGGGTCAGACTGATTTGCATATGGCCATGTCTGAACTGGGGTGGCGGAGTGAGCTAAAGAATGGTGATGGATTAAACCCAGATCAGTTGACTGGGGGTGAGTCCTTGCAATGTTCAACACTCCGTCCATCATCCCCTTTGGTTTTGCTTTGTTTGCCCTAAGTTGGCAGGGTATGCGCAGACGTGGGTCCCTTGCTCATTTTGCCACTGGATTCAAGATAGCCTGGCTGAGGAGGGTTATGAACCCGAAACCGTTCCCATGATACTTGTTTCCGGTCCAGGGAAGGCATGGCTTGGCAGTTTGGGCTGGAGTGTTCCCATGAGGCACAGGGTCAGACTGATTTGCATATGGCCATGTCTGAACTGGGGTGGCGGAGTGAGCTAAAGAATGGTGATGGATTAAACCCAGATCAGTTGACTGGGGGTGAGTGCTTGCAATGTTCAACACTCCGTCCATCATTCGCTTTGGTTTTGCTTTGTTCGCCCTAAGTTGGCAGGGTATGCCAAGACGTGGGTCGCTTGCTCACTTTTCCACTGGATTCAAGATAGCCTGGCTGGGAAGGGTTATGAACCCGAAACCGGTCCCAGGATGCTCGTTTCCGGTCCAGGGAAGACATGGCTTGGCCGTTCGGGCTGGACTGTTCCCATGAGGCACAGGGTCAGACTGATTTGCATATGGCCATGTCTGAACTGGGGTGGCGGAGTGAGCTAAAGAATGGTGATGGATTAAACCCAGATCAGTTGACTGGGGGTGAGTCCTTGCAATGTTCAACACTCCGTCCATCATCCCCTTTGGTTTTGCTTTGTTTGCCCTAAGTTGGCAGGGTATGCCCAGACGTGGGCCCCTTTCTCATTTTGCCACTGGATTCAAGATAGCCTGGCTGAGGAGGGTTATGAACCCGAAACCGTTCCCATGATACTTGTTTCCGGTCCAGGGAAGGCATGGCTTGGCAGTTTGGGCTGGAGTGTTCCCATGAGGCACAGGGTCAGACTGATTTGCATATGGCCATATTTGAACTGGGGTGGCGGAGTGAGCTAAAGAATGGTGATGGATTAAACCCAGATCAGTTGACTGGGGGTGAGTGCTTGCAATGTTCAACACTCCGTCCATCATTCGCTTTGGTTTTGCTTTGTTCGCCCTAAGTTGGCAGGGTATGCCAAGACGTGGGTCGCTTGCTCACTTTTCCTCTGGATTCAAGATAGCCTGGCTGGGAAGGGTTATGAACCCGAAACCGGTCCCAGGATGCTCGTTTCCGGTCCAGGGAAGACATGGCTTGGCAGTTCGGGCTGGACTGTTCCCATGAGGCACAGGGTCAGACTGATTTGCATATGGCCATGTCTGAACTGGGGTGGCGCAGTGAGCTAAAGAATGGTGATGGATTAAACCCAGATCAGTTGACTGGGGGGGAGTGCTTGCAATGTTCAACACTCCGTCCATCATCCCATTTGGTTTTGCTTTGTTCGCCCGAAGTTGGCAGGGTATGCCCAGACGTGGGTCCCTTGCTCACTTTGCCACTGGATTCAAGATAGCCTGGCTGAGGAGGGTTATGAACCCGAAACCGGTCCCAGGATGCTTGTTTCCGGTCCAGGAAAGACATGGCTTGGCAGTTCGGGCTGGACTGTTCCCATGAGGCACAGGGTCAGACTGATTTGCATATGGCCATATTTGAACTGGGGTGGCGGAGTGAGCTAAAGAATGGTGATGGATTAAACCCAGATCAGTTGACTGGGGGTGAGTGCTTGCAATGTTCAACACTCCGTCCATCATCCCCTTTGGTTTTGCTTTGTTCATCCTAAGTTGGCAGGGTATGCCCAGACTTGGGTCCCTTGCTCACTTTGCCACTGGATTCAAGATAGCCTGGCTGAAGAGGGTTATGAACCCGAAACCGTTCCCAGGATGCTTGTTTCCGGTCCAGGGAAGGCATGGCTTGGCAGTTTGGGCTGGACTGTTCCCATGAGGCACAGGGTCAGACTGATTTGCATATGGCCATGTCTGAACTGGGGTGGCGGAGTGAGCTAAAGAATGGTGATGGATTAAACTCAGATCAGTTGACTGGGGGTGAGTGCTTGCAATGTTCAACACTCCGTCCATTATCCCCTTTGGTTTTGCTTTGTTCGCCCTAAGTTGGCAGGGTATGCCCAGACGTGGGTCCCTTGCTCACTTTGCCACTGGATTCAAGATAGCCTGGCTGAGGAGGGTTATGAACCCGAAACCGGTCCCAGGATGCTTGTTTCCGGTCCAGGGAAGACATGGCTTGGCAGTTCGGGCTAGACTGTTCCCATGAGGCACAGGGTCAGACTGATTTACATATGGCCATGTCTGAACTGGGGTGGCGGAGTGAGCTAAAGAATGGTGATGGATTAAACCCAGATCAGTTGACTGGGGGTGAGTGCTTGCAATGTTCAACACTCCGTCCATCATCCCCTTTGGTTTTGCTTTGTTCGCCCTAAGTTGGCAGGGTATGCCCAGACGTGGGTCCCTTGCTCACTTTGCCACTGGATTCAAGATAGCCTGGCTGAGGGTTATGAACCCGAAACCGGTCCCAGGATGCTTGTTTCTGGTCCAGGGAAGACATGGCTTGGCAGTTCGGGCTGGACTGTTCCCATGAGGCACAGGGTCAGACTGATTTGCATATGGCCATGTCTGAACTGGGGTGGCGGAGTGAGCTAAAGAATGGTGATGGATTAAACCCAGATCAGTTGACTGGGGGTGAGTGCTTGCAATGTTCAACACTCCGTCCATCATCCCCTTTGGTTTTGCTTTGTTCGCCGTAAGTTGGCAGGGTATGCCCAGACGTAGGTCCCTTGCTCACTTTGCTACTGGATTCAAGATAGCCTGGCTGAGGAGGGTTATGAACCCGAAACCGGTCCCAGGATGCTTGTGTCCGGTCCAGGGAAGACATGTCTTGGCAGTTCGGGCTGGACTGCTCCCATGAGGCACAGGGTCAGACTGATTTGCATATGGCCATGTCTGAACTGGGGTGGCGGAGTGAACTAAAGAATGGTGATGGATCAAACCCAGATCAGTTGACTGGGGGATGAGTGCTTGCAATGTTCAACACTCCGTCCATCATCCCCTTTGGTTTTGCTTTAAAATTTAATATTCCCACTCCAGTGAGTTCAACAGTAGGGAAAGTGTTGGATAGCGTAGGGATAAAAACTACTATTCCCACTCCAAAGAGTGCAACAGTAGGGAAAGCGTTGGATAGAGTAGGGGTAAAAATTACAATTCCCACTCCAAAGAGTGCAACAGTAGGGAAAGCGTTGGATAGCGTGGGGGTAAAAATTACTATTCCCACTCCAGAGACTGCAACAGTAGGGAAAGCGTTGGATAGCGGGAGGGTCAAATTTACTGTTCCCACTCCAGTGAGTGCAACAGTAGGGAAAGCGTTGGATAGCGTAAGGGTAAAAATTACTATTCCCACTCCAAAGAGTGCAACAGTAGGGAAAGCGTTGCATAGAGTAGGCGTAAAAATTACAATTCCCATTCCAAAGAGTGCAACAGTAGGGAAAGCGTTGGATGGCGTAGGGGTAAAAATTACTATTCCCACTCCAGAGAGTGCAACAGTAGAGAAAGCATTGGATAGCGTAGGGGTAAAAATTACTATTCCCACTCCAGAGAGTGCAACAGTAGGGAAAGCGTTGGATAGCGGGAGGGCAACATTTACTATTCCCACTCCAGTGAGTGCAACAATAGGGAAAACGTCAGATGGCGTAGGGGTAAAAATTACTATTCCCACTCTGAAGACTGCAATAGTAGGGAAAGCATTGGATAGCGTAGGGGTAAAAATTACTATTCCCACTTCAGAGAGTGCAACAGTAGGGAAAGCATTGGATAGCGGGAGGGTAAAATTTACTATTCCCACTCGAGTGAATGCAACAGTAGGGAATCGTTGGATAGTGTAGTGGTAAAAATTACTATTCCCACTCCAAAGAGTGCAACAGTAGGGAAAGCGTTGGATAGCATAGGGGTAAAAATTACTATTCCCACTCCAGGGAGTGCAATAGTAGGGAAAATAATAATTTAATATTTTATTTAAAATAAATAAATTATTAATAGCAATAAAAAAAGTATTAAATTAATTACCAATCACAAAATATGTAATAATTAATTAATTATAAATACCAATAAATGTATTTTTTTAATTAATTACCGATTAATAATTAATTAACAACCAATTAATTTTCAATACCAAAAATCAATAAATACAAATGATACCAATTAATAATTAATTAATAATAAATTAATTATCAATATACAAAAATATTTTCAATAATTAATTAATTACAATTAAATTACTTCCCACCATATTCCCCTATAAACCCACAACCCGCTGCAAATAATGAATGAATACAATTAACATAATTATTAATTAAACAATTAATACAAATTAATTACCAATTAATACAAATTATTTACCAATTAATAATTAATCAACAACCAATTAATTTTCAATACCAAAAATTGATAAGTAATAAAAAAATACCAATTAATAATTAACAGTAAATTAATTATCAATCCACATTTTTTTTTCAATAATTACTTAATTATAATTAAAATACTTTCCACCCTATTAGCCTATAAACCCACAACCCGCCCCGAATAATAAATTAGTACTATTAATATAAATATCAATTAATCAATTAATACAAATGAATTACCAATTAATAAAAAATAATTACCAATTATTAAAAATTAATTACCAATTAATAATTACTTAACAATTACATTACCTCCCACTCTATTCCCCCATAAACCCACATCCCGCTACAGAAGTAAAACGCAAAATTAAATTAAAAATAATTAATAATTCCTAAAAATTATTATTTAATGTACTATATTTAAATTACTTCCCACCCTAATCCCCTATAAACCCACAACCCGCTACGGAATTAAATTACACAAAAATTAAATAACATAACATTCATTACATTAAAGATATTCAAACATACATTCCAAAATTCATACATACTTTTAACACATATACTAACACTTAAAACACTATAAAAAAAACTATATTATGACTGTTCACCAGCTTGTAAGTGGCTGCTGGGCTGGGTGCAGATGTTATGCATTTGCCCTACCTGTACTTACTAAGGTAATTTGAGTACTGTGCTTTCACATTGCATTTTGAGTCATGGTCTTCAGGTATCGTCTGCATTGGAGTAGTCTGGGGAATCCCATGGGAGGGAACGGCAGTGTGCCCGATCTGAGTGTGCCTTCATCAATGCGTCCATTGCCTGCACTCAGTTTTGGGAGGCTTAGACATCTGACACCAATCTGCACCAGTCGTTGTGCCCCAAAGTACAACATGGTGGGTGGCATGGGCTCATGACCATCTGTGTCTGTGTTGTCCACTCCTGCTCCATGCACATCTGTCAGTGGCAACAAGTAGTGTGCCCCCATCATGGCCCTAGGTGTGCTGAGATCTATTTGTGTGTTTGGTTGAATGGAGCCACTAGCAGGCTCTTGTGCTGTGTGGTCATCACTTGGCTCACTTATGCCTGAATTTCCAGTTTCCATGCACTGTTTGAGTCAATATAGTGTGTTAGCACAATGTGATTGCACAGGGTGGTGTGCAACATGTAGATTTAGTAATCTTTTGTGATGCTTTACTTGCATATGTTTATTACGTTGCTGCCACTGAACTGATCCTACATCTCTCTCTCTCATACAGCATCTCCTGTGGTCACAGATGGACAGGAGATGGACACCAGTGGGGGTGAAACAAGCACAACAGCTACACTGGAGCCCAGTGACACAGATGTCACCAGCACCTCAGAGGGGGACAGGAGTCTGCTGGAGGAATCCCAGCCTGAGACGCAAAGGTCCACATCATCTGATGCCAGTGGTGATGCTTCCATGTTGGTGGGCACATGGAACGAGGACACTGCATCATCTTCTACCACACAGCAGCCAGTGTCCACCCTCCCAGCCACTTCCTCTGGTGCTGCCCGTGTTCGACCCAGTAAGAGGGGAAGAGTGTCCTTCACCCCGGTCACCGCTGCCCCTGCCCCTGTCCCCCCTGCTGCCATCAGTGCTGAGTCTGTAGACCTTTTGCGCCAGTTGTGTGTAGGCCAGACAACTCTCCTCAATGCCTTCATTGACCATGACAGAAAATTGGCACAGGTGCTTGCTTTCATGGAGCAATACCAAAGGGGATGATGGACGGAGCGTATGAGCAAATCAAACACTCACCCCCAGTCAATTGATCTGGGTTTAATCCATCACCATTCTTTAGCTCACTCCACCACCCCAGTTCAGACATGGCCATATGCAAATCAGTCTGACCCTGTGCCTCATGGGAACAGTCCAGCCTGAACTGCCAAGCCATGTCTTCCCTGGACTGGAAACAAGCATCCTGGGACCGGTTTCGGGTTCATAACCCTCATCAGCCAGGCTATCTTGAATCCAGTGGCAAAGTGAGCAAGGGACCCACGTCTGGGCATACCCTGCCAACTTAGGGCGAACAAAGCGATACCAAAGGGGATGATGGACGGAGCGTATGAGCAAATCAAACACTCACCCCCAGTCAACTGATCTGGTTTTAATCCATCATCATTCTTTAGCTCACTCCACCACCCCAGTTCAGACATGACCATATGCAAATCAGTCTGACCCAGTGCCTCATGGGAACAGTCCAGCCCGAACTGCCAAGCCATGTCTTCCCTGGACCGGAAACAAGCATCCTGTGACCGGTTTCAGGTTCATAACCCTCATCAGCCAGGCTATCTTGAATCCAGTGGCAAAGTGAGCAAGGGAGGACCTGGCTTGGCAGTTCGGGCTGGACTGTTCCCATGAGGCACAGGGTCAAGACTGACTTGCATATGGCTGGGTTCAAACTGGAATGGCATGGTGAGCAAAAAAACGATGGATGTAGGCCCAGATCTCTGTACTGGGGTGAATGTAAGACATTGTTATGCATTCTGTCCATCAACTGTTGTTTTTGCTTTCATGGAGGGCAGACATTCAGACGTGGGTGGGCTGCACCGGAGTGTCCAGTCTTTGTCCTCCACAGTGATGGCAGCCCTTCAACAGGCACATACTCACAGTCTGGCCCCGGTCCCTTTGTCCACCCCCATGTCAGTGGCCATGTCTGACGATAGTGACCATGCTCCACAGACCTCAAAGTCACAATACAGCACACGAAGCACACAGAGGCAACAACTCAAGCGGTCCTGGGCACAGACACCATCCCCACAGAAGACCAAAGCCACCCCAGAGCGCAATGACAAAAGCCCTTCAGGCTTCACCAGGGGCCAAAATGCAATGAAGCAGGCCTTAGGCTCACATGCCTCAGAGGCATCCCAGCCAAGGACTCTCCTGTCCCTAAAGCATCTCGCAAAGAGAAGCATGCAGCTTCTGTGCCCACCGAGAAGGTGGTGCATGCCAAGGGTACACCTAGTAAGGGCTCCAAGGCAGATTCACCCACCACCTCGACTCCTATTCCAAGCCCACTGAAACAGGGGAAGGAGGGCACTAAGGGGTTACACCTAGTAAACAGGGGATGGAGGGGCAAAGGCGAAGCCAGGCAAAGCGTTCCTCTAGATCCAGCACATCCCCAGACGGAGTGCCAGCATCTGCACCTGATGCAGCTTTGGTGGTGAGTGTGCCTGTTGTGTCCACACCACTTCTAATTGATACCAATGCAGGGAAGCCAGTTAGGATCCCCAAGAAGTGGAAAGGCACCCCTCCACAATCTCCCAGCCACACTGTTTCTCACGTCTGCATGACTCCGCCTCCACGTGCCACTACACCACCTGGTCCAAGCAGCCCTCCGGCTTGACAAGCCACTGATGTGAGAAGTTGGCCTGATATATGCTGTCCACTAGTTCTATTGGGAACCTTGTATCAGTCCAAACAACCCCTTATTGGTTATAGGTTAAAGACAACCTTTATTGAAAGCTATCCTAGTGGTAGCTATGGAGAGCAGCCTTCAGGCTAAGTCTTGAAGGAATGTAAAGCAGCTTGTTTTACCAATCTATAATCTCTTGAGTCACTAAATGAAAGATATCCACACCAGGTATATATATATATATATATATATATATATAATATATGTATTTATTACTAAACACACCCTCCTAGTCTCTTTATGAGACTAGAGGTCAAAACACAGAAGTTACACTTCAATAATCACAATAAAATAGCACAAATACATGTCAGGCCCTAGGGGCGAGCCAAACCATATACTAAAATAGTTGTATAAGAACCACAACTTAACTAGACACAAGGCCTAGAGCCTGTAGAATCCCTGGGACCCCAAGGAACCACCCAAGGTAGTGACACAGGGGAACCCCGTGGCCGTGTGCAGTGTGTGAACACAGCCGCGAGCTCCGTTAGCTTCTATGGGGAAAGTCGCGGTTAGATTTTTAAAGATTAGGGACACTTAGAAATGAGTCAGGACCAAACCCTTTTGGAATTAGGAAGTTCTATTGCTAGCACCCACGGGAGCACCGGAGTACTCGTGTTACCTCACCCAGGGAAGCCGGGTGCAAAGGTGTCTTTTGGTGTCGGGTCGCGTCGTCGATTTCAATGGGAGCTGGCGAAGAAGTGCTGCTGCCGTCAAGATGCGAAGTGTCCGAAGAGATCCAAGCCTGGATTGAAGATGAGAAGAACCTGAAAGCAGAGTAGACAGAGTCTGGGTCACTTGCCAGTGACCAGGAAGGCGATGAGCAGATGCCCACTGATATTTGGTGATTTCAGGTGAAGGAGGTGAAGCTTGACTCTTCAGCCACAAGGACCAGGAGGTGTCAAGGACAACCAGGAGCTGGATTTGAGTTGCCCCACAAAGGATGTCGAGTGCTGCAGTGCCCTGAGCAACTCACACAGAAAAGAGAAAGATGCTTCCCTTTGTTGAGAGTCAGGGCACATCTGGAGCAACCAGGAAATCCCAAGGAAATGCAAAGTTACCACCTCAGGGACCCACCAGTCAATGGACCTGGGATCGCGAAGGGACCTCAAGATGAAACACAAAATGGTGGCCCACAGGCCACTCGGAATGACCAGGCCATCAATCTTTGGTGGATTCAGTGCTCGAGGTGGGGGCTTCAAGTCAGCCCAAGCATGACTTCAAGAGACGTCGAGAAGTCAATGCACTTGCAGAAATGCACGGTGACCAGGAGTTCCGGTTCCACGCTACTCGCGAGGGCTGCAGGTCTCAGCTTTGCTAGGGACTCAGGTCAGTCTCTGAGATGTCTGGAAATCCTCTTCCTGGGCTACAAATACTTCGGAGTCCGGCGGGAGCTTCGATGATGCAGACCGGCAAATTGCTTTGTTGGTGCCTGCCAAGCAGGGGAGTCACTCCTTGACCCCAAGGGAGATTTCTTCAGTCCTCTGGTCTTGAGCAGAGCGTCGAAGGTCCAGGATTCAGCATCAGAGTTTCGTCCAGGGTAATCTAAAGTCCTAAGGACAGGGGTCCCATACTTAGACTAAGGTAGAGGGTTGGACATACTCTGGGGACCCACCTATGGGAGGGTTTGGAAAGAGGGGTGGCTACACCCATTTCCTTTGTCCAGTTTCATGACAGAGCAGGGGCTGGAAGCCCCTGAACCAGTTTGAGCTGGACTATGCACAGGGACACCAAATGTGCCCCAGGGTGCAGGACTTCAAAGCACTCAGAGAGTGCTCCCACCCAGCCCCAATACACATAAGCCTGTCTGGGAGATGGTTACACCTCCCTGTGACAGGAAACCTATTGTCCAGGCCGCCCCTTCTGGAGTTTTGGTCAGCAGCAGGAGGCCAGACCCGTGTCTGTGGCTGCAGTATCCATTTTGTGATGCCAGGGCTCTATTAAGTTTCCACCGGGTATACCAGTGCTGTCATGTCTCCCCCTCTTGAAGGGTGGGATCAAACTGCCACACCAGTTACTGGTGTGGGGGTATGATTCCAAGGTGTTTGACACCAAACACGACATGTTTCCGTGCAGCCAGTCCAGAGTTAGCATTTACCATTTGTTTATAATGCACTTAAGAGTATATTGTCAGGCTGCACTACCAACAGCATCAGAGAAGGGTCTCCGAATGCTGAAAAGGGGCTCTGCTCATGCAGAGGCACCCTCTCACATAGGAACCAAGCACTCTGCCTTCAGGATTGATAAGGCCTGCCATAGGAGTGACTTATAGGTTTATATGTGGGTATATGGTGAGATATAGTGAACCTATATCTCTATAAGGGGTGCATGCACCACCTTACCCAGGCTGCAGTAGCAGACCTGTGGTGTCATTTTGGGTGGCTTTCCAGGGGTGGCATAATACATGCTTCAGTCCCTGGTAGGCCACTGGGGTACCTATGCCCTGGGTACATAGTATACCATATACTAGGGACTTACAAGGGCGCCCAGTTCCAATCAGAACTGTACCTAAAGTACATAGAATCATTTTAGAGAGGAAGCAGCTAGGCTGGGGCCCTGAATAACAGGGTCCCAGCCAGACTAAAGTCGAAAAACAGTGAAACAGCAGCAAAAAGTGGGGGTACTGATAGCTCTACTTCAGCTGGACTGCTCTCTCCCTGGTTAAGTGCTCCGACACAGCCAGCTCCCAGTCCGCCTGACAGCCAAGTCTGAGTGGTAGTCACCCTCACACACCTGTCTCTCACACAGGTGGGCCTGTACTGCACATTGTTACCCCCTGACTGTGTTGCTTACCATGGAAAGGTACAGTCACACACATTCCCTGTGCAGCTTCTCATGGACATACTCTGCACTTTGCCCTGCCCACTGGCCTTGTCGTTCACTGCTGTTTGCCCCTTGCCTGTGCAGCTTCTCATGGACATACTCTGCACTTCGTTTGGGCCACTGGCCTTGTTGCTCTTTGCTGTGTTCAACTATTCCATGTGCAGCTTCTAATGGACATACTCTGCACCCTGAACTGGCCACTGGCCTTGCTGTTTTGCACTTACCTGTGAAGCTTCTCATGGACATACTTTGCACTTTACCCTGCCCACTGGCCTTGTCATTCACTGCTTTGTGCCCCTTGCCTGTGCTGCTTCTCATGGACATACTCTGCACCCTGAACTGGCCACTGGCCTTGCTGTTTTGCCCTTACCTGTGCAGCTTCTCGTGGACATACTCTGCACGTTGTGATGGCCACTGGCCTCATTGTTCACTGCTGTTTGCCACTTGCCTGTGCAGCTTCTCATGTAACTACTCTGCACTTGGTGATGGCCTCTGGCCTTGCCCTTGTCTAATATTGGTGCCTATCTGTGAAATATGTGAATAAAGACAGTTGCTCCTGTTGTCTGTTTTGTCAGTGTCCTTACTGAATAAAGTTATTTTGCTGTGTGTATATGGTTTACTGTGCCACATGCTCTGTGTGACACTTCAACATAGCCAATATCTTGGCTCACTTACTCTATTTTTTACAGGAGTAACAGGGACTTCAGTTCTTCCTGACCCTGATACTTGTGGGGGCAAAGATGTCAATTTTTAAATAGAAAGCAGTTGTCATTTTCTTATTTTGCTCATGTTGGCTATATTGTACACATGTCAGGTTGGGGGGCACTGCCAGCACAGAGTGGGATTCTATCCCCAGGATTGCAGGCAGGCTGGCCAGGGTCATCATGTATGTGTACTCTTCCTTTATGTGTGCCCAGTAGTGCATGTGTGTGGTCATCTTGTGATGGCCAGTCATCCTAGTCCCATGGCTTACTTTCAATGTGTGCTCTTGGGTGGTCAAGAAGTGTGCAGTGTGAAGGGGGTGACTTTGTCGGGAGTGTTGATATGTGTGTGCCCCTGCATTGTCAACTACACACATGTGTCACCCATGAGTTGGTTGCCTGTTGTTTTGATTGTTCAGCCCTGTGGATGTGGTAGTATGCACATTTGTGAGTTGTATGTTGTGCACTGTGCAGTGTGTTGGTGTGTCCTTGCAGTTCTGGCCGACTCCTACTTGTTGTTTTTGTCAATTGTGAGTATGCAGAGTGTGTGACTGGCAAGTCAGTGTTGTGTTTTGTTGATCATCAATTTGTCTTGGTATAGTTTGTGGAGACTGTGCAGACCTGCTGCTCCACACTGCCATTGTGGTTGTGTTTTCGCATGCATTGCTGTACACTCCTACCATGCCCCCTACTGACATGCAGAACACTTCACTTTGATGTCAGCTGTCCCCTTGGTTTACATGTGTGTGAGCCTCCCCATCACTTCATTTGTGACACTGTGCTTTGTGGTGCAGTTCTTTGGCCAGGAGCAATGTGGCACTCAGGACATTTCCCCAATAAGTTATATGTGATGTTCTTGTGCTGTTTGGCAGTCATGGTTGCTCATAGGCACTTCAACTGTGTGTGCTGCCCAGTCCTCTGGTCAAGTTGTTTCCACCTTTCTGTCCCAGACTTGTGCATCTGTTGGTATTGTGTTCAATGTATGTGTGTTAGCTGTGGTACTTCTTCACTTCCTGGGTGTGATGTTGTCTTTGTGCTGTGCTGATTGGTGTTGTGTGGGTTAATGTTATGTCACTCATATCTGTGTGGGGCTGGTATGCTTGGTGTGCACACACTGCTTGTTGTGCATGCAGTGCTGTGAGTGTATGTTGCCTTGTAATTGCCTGGTGTGCATCCCCTGATGTCCTGCTGTGTTTGCTATGTGATGCTTCTGCCTGTGCATATGTTGTTTGTTTGATGTGGCTGTGTTTTTCTGTGATGGTGCACTTCTTGTCTGTGTTGTGGTATGTTGTCTGTGCATTGTTCCTGACTGATAAGGTTGTGCACTCCTGTTGTGTCTGTGCTCCCATTGCCTTTCCACAGTTTTGCTGCACAGCTCATGTGTGGTCTTGTTGTGGTTCTGTGTGTGTTTCTGTTGGGTTTTGTTTGTCTGGTGTTTTTGTGCAGACATTTGTTCTGCATCCCTGTGTGTGTGTGTGATGTTTGTGGCTACCCCCAGGGTGTGTGATTGTTTGTCTGTGTATTGACTGGCACATATTGCCACCCTTCAGTGTGTTTGGCACTGGTGTTGTGTGCTGCTGGTGTGAGGGGGGATATGTGTGTATACTCCTCCTAGTGTTTGACAGTCATGGAGTGTGTCAATGTGCCCTGTGTGTTGTGCTGCTGGCGTACTCCTGTGAAGTAGTTGTATACATATGTGTGGCTGTTCACCGTTTGACCTCAGGGCCTTCCTTTCATCCTTGTGCCCATACATGGGTTGCCTTGCTGTCTCCCTGGGTTGTTGCACTGAGCTGTCTGTGGTTTGACTTCACTCACTGTGCCAGCCATGTGTGCTTTGATGGGCTGAGGGTGTTGTTCTATGTTCCTTGTCTTGCATGTGATGTACACATGCTTATTGTTTGTCTCCATGGCCTTTCATTTGTGTGCACCTCACTTTGGCTTTCCTATTTGTTGTGTTCCATTGCTGGAGGCATGTGGTGTGTGTATGTGTCTGTATATCAGTATGGGGTATGTCTGTGTGACTTGGCAGGCTGTGTGTCCAGAAGGATGTTTGTTCCTTGTATGTGTGTGTGTTCATTTAGTGCTTGCACTCATTTTTTTGCCATGAGTGTGGTGTTGTTGTGGTGTGTGTGTTGCCCTGGGCCTGTGCTTCTGTACTGTGTGTTCCTCTGCAGCCACTCCTGCTGTGGCTGTCTCCCTGGTTGTTTGGTGTGTGGTGCAGGGTATGGATTCACCTGGCTTGTTGTTGTGCATTGGGGTGCACAGGAGGGGCACCTGGCATATGCCTTCGGGGGGACTAGTGTGTGGGGGTGGAGGTGTGGCCCTGTGCTCTTTGTGCCCTGCCCATGCCTGGCGCTGGCCCTGACTTATGCATTGTGCGCATGTAGTCCCTTGTCTTCACCGCTGCGGTGACGTGACCGGGACATTGCTGCATGAACGCAGAAAATGTGTGTCCTGGATGCAGAGGTGTAACTTGGTGGCAGGTGGGTCATGTGTGGGTACACTTGTGGATGTGTTCCTGTCCGCACCAGGGTGTCTGATGTGGATTTGGACCCTGTATCAGCCCATGAGTTGTGTGTTGTAGTTGTGTTATTGCGTACCTGCGGTGGCGTCCGCGGCGGTCCATGAGTTGCTGGTGATGTATCAGGTACAGCACCGGAAAAAAGTGTAGGGCTGGGTGCATTGCAGTCGTGTCCGGGTGGTGTGGACCGGGACTCTGGTTTCGCGCTCTGCTGTGGAGCTTCCGCCCTCTCTGTTTGGGCCGTTTCTCCGCTGCGGTGCGACTGCTTGTTTGGGGCATCCTAATTTGTGGAGTGGGACGGACGTCATTCTGCACAGCGGTGAGTCTTCATTGGCTCACACCGCTGCGGTGGTGGGTGCACTTTGATGGCGGTGCGTGTTGCACCGCGGCGGACAGGAAATGGGCTATGTTTAACCATACTAATATGGCGGTCGTAAGGTCCGCTGCTCGCGGGCGGTAAAATGCATTTTTCTGCACCGCCAGCGCCGCGGTGATGCCACCACCCGCCATACTAATAGGCCCCTACGTGAGCATGTTTGACTGAGCGAAAAGTGCTGTTCTGTTTCCACAATCCCTGACTATTCAAGTTCACGTTCAATAGTTGTCAGAATCTATTCGCTCCTTGGTAAGCTTAGGGGGCTTATGGTCGCACTGTGAGCTAGCTGGTCGAAAGGCTAACATATTCTTTGGAGGTGTATGGAATCAGTCTGGATACCAATCCCTTAGTTTATGTTGTCTAAACTCGCAGATCCTGTGTATTATTAGGAACTATATGGCATTAACCATCCACAATCCAACACTTTCCCTACTGCTGCAGTGATTGGAGTGGGAATAGTAAATTTTACCCATCCACAATACAACACTTTCCCTACTGTTGAACTGACTGGAGTGGGAATTGTAAATGTTACCCCTCCGCATTCCAACACTTACCCTACTGTTGCAGTGACTGGAGTGGGAATAGTCATTTCATCCCTCTGCAATCCAATACTTTCCCTACTGTTGCACTGACTGGAGTGGGAATACAAAATGCTACCACTCCGCAATACAAAATGTTCCCTACTGTTATATTGACTGGAGTGGGAATAGTATGTTTTACCCCTCCATAATCCAATAACTTCCTTACTGTTCCACTGACAGAAGTTGGAATAGTATATTTTACCCTTCGCAATCCAACAACTTTCCTACTGATCCACTGACTGGAGTGGGAATAGTACATTTTACCCCTCCTGAGTCAAACGCTTTCCCTACTATTGTATACATTTGAGTGGGAATAGTATATGATTATTTGTAGAATGTTATAGTTTTGTTTCTATTGTTTAAGTTTATATTATTATTTTTTGAATATGTAATATATTTTTAGTGAACTGTAATTTTTTTATGTTGTTTACTTTTTAATTTTTTGTTATGGGGTGCATATATGTGCATATATATATATATTTGAGATGTCATCAGTGATGTCATGAGTGATGTCACTGACCATGTCATGAGTGATGTAATATGTGACGTCATCAGCAGTGCATTGCCGGCGCGTGAGTTATAGTTAGCTGAACTAACTATAACGGGGGAATTTCAATGGTTTTGTACGAGTGAAAAGTCCAGCTAACTATAACGCCCCTGAAACCTATGGTTTTTTCAGTGAATTTCTAAGGTTTTTTAAATGCTAATTCCTAACTATAACGTGCCTGAAACCTATGGTTTTTTCAGTGAATTTCAAAGGTTTTTTAAATGCTAATTTCTAACTATGCCTACAGAGATAGGACATGTGAAGAAAGAAGAAAAAACGCACAGAAAGAAAAAAAGGAAATGCAGAAAGAAGCAACAGAAGTCCTCAAAGACGAAGAAAAGTGCAGGAAGAAGGATAACGTGCAGAAAGAACAAACAGAAGAGCAGAAAGAAGCCTTGTTGCAAAATCATCCTGTACCCTCAACTTTTTCAGACGGATACTGGTGGTAACTGAGTCTGACTAACCAGTCCTAGAGCCAGTGCTATGTTAAAAGACACTCAGAATACAGTGAAAACACCTACATACACTAGGGAACATTATGCGTTGGGGTCCCCCTGTGATCAGCATGACCTCCTCTGTAAGCCCCTAGTATATAATAGGGCAGGGGATTAAAACCACCTCTTAAAACGCGCCACAGGGCGTGTTTGCACATGTCACCTCAGGCCCCGTCCGCTCACTTCCCTGTGTAAACACGCCCTGTGGCCGTTTTAAGTTGGGAGATTAAGTCCCCTTGAATCCTGAGGGTCCCTAGGGTCCAACTAGACCACTAGGTACCTCCAGTAAGCGCCACAGAGCTGCGTTGCAGAGAGATGTAAAAAGGGGCACGGCCTAGACCACCTCTCTGCAACGCAGCGGAGTGGTGCTTACTGGAAGCACCTGGTGGGTTAGTTGGCCCCCAGGGTCCCTCAGGATTGAAGGGGAATTATTTCCCCAACTTAAAACACGCTACAGGGCTTGTTTGCACATGTTCACTCAGGCCCTGTCCCCTCCCTTCACCACTGTGTAAACACGCCCTGTGGCCGTTTTTAGTTGGGAGATTAAGTTCATTTGAATCCTGAGGGTCCCTAGGGTCCAACTAGCCCACTAGGTACTTCCAGTATGTGCCACAGAGCTGCGTTGCAGAGAGGTGTAAAAAGTGTCACGGCCTGGACCACCTCTCTGCAACGCAGCTCAGTGGTGCTTACTGGAAGCACCTGGTGGGCTAGTTAGCCCCCAGGGGCCCTCAGGATTGAAGGGGAATTATTTCCCCAACTTAAAACGCGCCACAGGGCTTGTTTGCACACGTTAACTCAGGCCCCGTCCCCTCCCTTCACCACTGTGTCAACACGCCCTGTGGCCATTTTTAGTTGGGAGATTAAGTTAATTTGAATCCTGAGGGTCCCCAGGGTCCAACTAGCCCACTAGGTACCTCCAGTATGTGCCACAGAGCTGCGTTGCAGAGAGGTGTAAAAAGTGGCACGGCCTGGACCATCTCTCTGCAACGCAGCTCAGTGGTGCTTACTGGAAGCACCTGGTGGGCTAGTTAGCCCCCAGGGGCCCTCAGGATTGAAGTGGAATTATTTCCCCAACTTAAAACGCGCCATAGGGCGTGTTTGCACACGTCACCTCAGGCCCCGTCCCCTTCCTTCCCCACTGTGTAAACATGCCCTGTGGCCGTTTTTTAAGTTGGGAGATTAAGTCCCCTTGAATCCTGAGGATCCCTAGGGGCAAAATAGCCCACTAGGTACGTCCAGTAAGCGCCATTGCAGAGAGGTGTAAAAAGGGCCACGGTCTGCACCACCTCTCTGCAACGCAGAGCAGTGGCACTTACTGGAAGCACCTGGTGGGCTATTTGGCCCCCAGGGTCCCTCAGGATTGAAAGGGAATTATTTCCCCAACTTAAAACGCGCCACAGGGTGTGTTTGCACACGTCACCTCAGGCCCTGTTCCCTCCCTTCACCACTGTGTAAACGCGCCCTGTGGCCGTTCTAAGTTGAGAGATTAAGTCCCCTTGAATCCTAAGGGTCCCTAGGGTCAAACTAGCCCACTAGGTACCTCCAGTAAAAGCCACAGAGCTGCGTTGCATAGATTTGTAAAAAGGGGCGTGGCCTCAGAACACCTGTCTGCAACGCAGCTCCCTGGCGCACACTGGAGATACCTGTTGGGCTAGTTGGCCCTCAGGGACCCTCAGTATTGAAGGGGAATTAATTCCCTAACTTACAACTGGCCAGGGGGCACGTTTGCAGAGTGCTGCAAGGAGGGGGCGTGGCCTCCAGCGCGATGCCGGTCTTTTATTTATTAAATTTTTTTAAGAAGGAGGGATGTGTGGCCCCCCTTCTTTTTCTAATTTACTGGCCCTGGGGACCCCATCCCCCAGGGCCTGCACCCTAATTTCTTTTGTTGAAAAAACATAAATTTGGCCCTCCCAAGGCCTTAATCGGCCCTGGGGACCCCAACCCCGGGTCATGGCCTTTTTTTAATTTAAATTCTTTAGTAGGGGGCTGCGTTGCCCCCCTCCTCAGGCCACTTATGGCTCCAGGGACCCCATCCCCCGGGGACGGCCTTTGTTTTTTATTATTTTAAAAATATATAAATTTATAGAAACACCTAGGACATGCTGGACAAACCGTATGTACCTATCACCATGACGATTTGCGTGATATTCATTAAAAGGCGACTATGCATAGAATGAATCCACATGGAATGTATTTACACCGCTAGTGAAGCTCTGACGTGTCTGACACCCTACCGGGCCTACTCCCGGCGCCCCCGCCGTTGGGTACTCTCCAAGTAGACACCCTTGTCGTTTATTTATACAAACATGGGTGGCTATTGACGGGCACATTTAATATACACGCACACCAAGCCATTCAAAGGGGATTCGACAAAAATTCGACCAAACTATGCAAGAAACCTCCCTCACGGTTAATAAAAAACACATCCACCGCCGGATGTGTAATACTTTTTATTTTACTCTCTGGATAGGAGACGAACCTCACTTGAGGGTCACAGCGTGCTCCTGGCTGAGCCCAATGCTGTATTACACCCACCAGTGCCCGCCGATTGCCTCACACCTCTGTGTTGTATTCCACCAGCTAGTGCGTATGCTATGACACTCTCTAGCCCATGTGCACTGTAACACCACCCCGTAAATATGTCATGCCACACTTGCCTTCGCACGGGTTATATTGCCCCATCTAACGTGCCTTCCTCGATGTGTATGTTATAACGCACAGCGCTATGCCATACATATTACAATCTGGGATCCATATATTTGTCACAGTGCATATCCAACGTTACACTCCCCAGCACATATTTTATATTACAACTTTAGAGACTAGTTAGGTTACACAACACTGCCCTGTGCATATTACACTCCAAGACGCATATCGCATAGCACACGCTAGTGCCTGTGCTATCTCGTGCTCTCCAATGAATCTGTCATTGCGCACAATGTATTGCATATTATATTTCACGCCCCGGTTCATCTTATATCACACTTTTTGGTGCATAGTTTATACAATATACTACATCTAGTTTTCATTTTCAATCGTGCTCTCAGGACTATGTTTGATATAACACTGCGCCCACCTACCCTTTTCACGGGCATTACATTTTGCGATGGGGGTGGAGGGTCAGGGGGTGTTTCTGCCAAGTGAGCCCGGAGTCACCGTCACAAACGTCCTCTTCTTCCTGAATAAAAGTGAGATTATGCTGCATACTTGTTCATATTTTAAGTAGTTCGCACAGACACACATTTTAAAAACAATAAAGTTCCTAATACCCACCTTCTCTGAACAGTTAGCTTGCTGCCCCATCCACCTCCTCCCTATCCTCTGTTGTCTGAATCCATGGACTAGCCTCCTCCCTCCTGCAATGCATGGTCTGATGTGCTGCCACTGCCCTCCATTTAGCATGATGTACCAGTCCACTCCTCCTGCCCTCCATTTACCAATTCTATGGCCCATCATTGACCTCCTGCTTAGCCTCTGTGCTTAGCTTGCTGCCCCTATTCTCCTTCCCCCTGCCCTCCGATGTCTTTGTGCATGCCCCTGCTCCATCCTTTTTGCCCACTATGTTCCATGGACCTGCCACTCCTATCTACTCTGAGTGTTCTGTTGAGCTGCCACTCCCCTCCCACCTGCCTAGCATTGTCAGATGACTGTAACCTGTCCCTGCCACCTCCACCCTGCCTGTCCACATGCCATGCCCCTATCCCCTTCCTCCTGTCCTCCATGGTCCATTTTACTGCCACACCCTTCTGCCCTCCCTGATCTGTTGTGCTGCAACTGCTCCTCCTGCCTGCCCCGCATGGTCTGTTGTGAGGCCCCTTCCCCTGAACTCTCTTGTCTGTGCCCAGGTCCTGACCCTCCCTTCTATCCTCCATGGTCCTTTGTGCATGCCCCTGCACCCTCCTTCTTGCCCATCATAGCCATTGTGCTGCCACTAACCCTCCCGCTTGCCATGCATGGTCTTCTGTGCTGCCATGGCCCCTCCCACCTTCTCTGTGTGGTCAGCTAGCTGCCCCTGACCCCCTCCCACCTTCCCTCCATGGTCTTTGTGTATGCCACCATAGTCTCATTGTTGCTCTCCATGGTGTGTCTTGTTTTTAATGCCCATCCTGCCTGACCTCCATGGTCATCTTGCTGCTCCTGCCCTGCCACCTTGCCCCCAGCCCTCTGTTTCCATGTGCAGACCCCCTATTGCCTCCCTCCTGGCTTGTCTGTTCTATTGTAATGCCCCTGATCCGTCCCTCCTGCCCTTTATGGTCTGTTATTCTGCAGCTTTCTCTCCTGTCTGTCCATTATGGTCAGCTAGCTACCATTGCCTCTTTCCCATCTGTTCTCTGTTGTCCATGTGCATGGTCCTGTCTCCTCCCTATTGCTTTCTATGGATTGTTGTGCTGCACTCCCGTCCCGCATGCGGTGTGTGGTGTATTGTGCTGCTGCAAACCCTGATGCCTGCCCTGTAGGGTCAGTTTGGTGCACCTCTCCATGTACCTCCTGTCCTCTGTTATCCGAGTCCATGTCCCTACCCCAATTCCTCCTGCCTACCATGATTCAATGTACCATACTTGCAAACATTTTGAACTTGGTAAGAGGGAGATTTTGAAAAAAACACTGGGGTATTGATTTTCCCCTTTGAGTTACATTGAAAAAGAGGAGATTGTAGACAGGAGACAGATCAAATAAAGCCCATTTGAGCTTAAAAACATTGGACGTTTCCTGGCTGAAACGGGTCTGTTGACATGTATGGTTGTAATACCACTGCCTCTTCCTTCTGCCCACAATGGTCTATTATATTGCCACAGCCTCTCTTGCCAGTCCTGTATTGTTGGTTTGTTGCCCCTGCCCCCCTTTCCACTGCCCTCCATAGTCTGTTGTGCTGCCACTGCCCTTCCTGCCTGCGCAGTGTGGTCAAATTGTTGCCTCTGCACTCTCCTACCTGCCTTCAATTTTCAGAGTCCGTGCCCCTTGCCTCTGCCTCTCAACAGAATCCCAATGAACAACTAGATTGCTAACATTCTATATTTATTACAAAAGTGTGGAACGCCTGACATCTGCCCTCCTGCCTGCCCAGTGTGGTCAAATTGTTGCCTCTGCACTCTCCTACCTGCCTTCGATTTTCAAAGTCCGTGCCCCTGGCCTCTGCCTTTCAACAGTATCCCAATGAACAACTAGATTGCTAACATTCTATATTTATTACAAAAGTGTGGAACGACTGACGTCATCTTGATGTAATCAAAACTGTAATACCTAGAGTATTTCCTTTAGAAATTAAATATATAAGAGGGTCTTATTTGCATCAAAATTATAGTTAGTGCTCTAAAAAACTAAAATGAGGACATATTTTCTGAGTTTTCAAATAATAATAAATAATAATAATAAAAGGGATCTTATCATGCGCAAACATAGCCCAATGGGCGTCAAGGCGCCTAATTCCAAATCCAGCTCATAACAAAGCCCCTGCAGCTCAACCTGTGTAAGCTCTAGAAAAGCACCACGTTTTTAGGACCTTTTTAAACAGCGCTAGAGAGGGTAAGGTCTTCATCTCCATCGGCAAGATGTTCCAGAGTTGTGGAGCAACGACTGAAAAAGCCCTGGCTCCCCATCTGGTGAGCTTAAAACGAGGGACAACAAGTTGGAATAGTCCCGAAGAGCGCAAACACCTTGTGGGGTGGTAACGGGTAAGCAGGGAGCTGATAGCGCCTTTAGATCCATCCTCGAGTGCTCTATAGGTCAGACACAGAATTTTGAAATAAATTCTGTGTTGAATAGGCAGCCAATGGAGGTCTCTCCTCGCAGCAGTAGCAGAAGAGGCCCTGGAAAGATCCAGGACAAAACGTGCAGCAGCGTTCTGCACGATTTGCAGTCGATGTATGAGGCCCTTGTTGGATTCCATGTAGAGAGAGTTGCAATAGTCCAACCTGGAACCAACAAGGGCGACTGCAATCTGCTTGCGTGCTTGAAGAGACAGATAGCTGCGAATTCTGTTGAGCGTCCTGATCACGCCCCAGCAGGTCGAAACAGTCTGATTCACCTGTAAGGACATCGAGAGTGAAGTATCGAACACTACACCCAGATTTCTGGCAGATTGAGAGGGAGTGGGGCAGGTGCCAAGAGAGGAGGGCCACCACTCATTCGACCAGATATCTTGGTCCTTCCCAAAGATCAAGACCTCAGTCTTGTCGCCATTTAGCTTCAGGGAGTTGGTAACCATCCAATCTGCAACGCGTTGCATACAGGACCTGAAGCTAAAGGCAGATGTTATGACAGAGGACTGAGTGAGTGAGACCATGATCTGGGTGTCATCGGCGTATGATACCACCTCCATCCCCTGCGATCTTACTAGCCTAGCAAGGGGGGCCACGTAGATGTTGAACAGGGTCGGACTTAATGCCGACCCCTGTGGCACCCCACATTGCAAAGACTTTGCTGGGGAGAGGTGGTTGCCGAGCACTCTCACTCTCTGTTCCCTATCAAGGAGAAAGGAGTTGAGGAGACTCAGGGCCGAGCCAGTGACACCTGCCTCCCTAAGCCGAGATGTTAGAATGGCAGGAGACAGAGTGTCGAATGCGGCTGTGAGGTCCAATAGCACAAGAACAGTAGTTTGTCCAGCATCAACCTTGCGTCGGATGTTGTCGACTACAGAGGTGAGGGCAGATTCTGTGCTATGATGTTTTCGAAATCCATGCTGGGTAATGTCAAGATACTCCGAAGCTTCAAGAAAAGAGGATAAATGGCGATTCGGGTGTGCTTCTAGAATTTTAGCAGGTGCAGGGAGCAGAGAGATGGGTCTAAAATTTTTCAAGAGGCCGGGATCGAGTGAAGGCTTCTTAAGGAGCGGCTTCACAATGGCCTTCTTCCATATTGATGGAAAAGTACCTTGAACAATTGCCTTGTTCATCACCTCAAGTAGGGGAGGAAAGAGGCTGTTCCTACACTCTTTTAGCTTTTTGAGAGGCAATGGATCTAGTGGAGAGGAGGATTTCGTCTTGTCTAGAAGAAGATTCAATCCCTCCAGAGACATAGAAGGAAAAACAGAAAGGAGGCTGGAAGGGACTATATCCAGTGTCTCAAAAGAACTTATGCCTGGAGGGAGATTTTCAGCCAAGGAGAGACGTTGTACTTCCAAGGAAGTATGAATATCAAGGATTTTTGTATGAAAAAAGTCTGCAATGTCGTCACAAAGACGTTGAGAGCTGACTACGGGATCTGGAAGTTGGAGGGAGCACAGCGAGTCAGCAATTTTAAAAAGCTCCCTAGAGGAGGTGAGTGAACTGGTAAGGTTGGAGAAGTATTCCTGCTTCTCCATTATCACTTTCTGCTTATACTCCCGTAGAGCAGACTTGTGGGCCTCCCTATCCATGGGATCCCAAGATTTCCTCCATCTCCTCTCACTGCTTCTGCAACCCTTTCTTAATACTCTAAGATGGTCCGAGAACCATGGCGCTGATGGTTTCCGCCGGGCTACATATCGCAGGGATGCAGGGGCAAGTTTTTCTACTGCATTAGTGATGGAATCCTGCAGATCTTGTGCTGCCTCATCCGCGTCTTTTAGGGAGAGAGCCTCTGGTGTAGGAACAAAAGGAGCAAAAGCCTCATACGTAAGGTTTCTAAAATTTCTTCTAGAAACGAAAGGGGTAGTCCCTTTCTTAGTCGAATGAGAAGTAGAAAAGGCTAACTGCAGAGGAACCGCAAGATGATCTGTCCACACCAACGGTAAAGGTGTGCCGCTGGAGAGTCTTAGATCATTAGAGAAAACCCCGTCAAGGATGTGACCTGCTATGTGAGTAGCATTGGTAACAAGCTGAATGAGATCACAAGCTCCGAGTGATTCAACCAATGATATAGTATCCTTAGAGTGAACCTCATCGAGATGGAAATTGAGGTCACCTAAAATGGTGAAGGAGGGCTTTCCGAAGTAAGGTTCAAGGATTCTCAATATGTCCGAGGCAAAATTAGCTCTGTGACCAGGCGGCCTGTAGGTCAGTATACCCGTAAAAGAGACTGAAGGGGCACATGTAATACAGAAGTATAGAGCTTCAAAGCGATCTTTGGGCGAGGAAAGTGGATTAACCGTACATAGCAAGGAGGATTTAAAAAGAATGGCAATGCCTCCTCCTCTACGTTTAGGTCTATCATGCCTATGTAAGGAGTAGCCCTCAGGAATGGCTAGAAGAAGGTCATGACCCGAGGAGTCAGTGGCCCAGGTCTCTGTGATAAAAACCCAGTCTGGCTGCCTTTCGTCCACAAAATCGTGGAAGGCAAGATTATGTTTGATTAGCGAGCGCGCATTTAATAGAAACCCAGTGTTATGAAAAGCTGTGGACCTAGAGGAAGAAGAACAGAAGCTAGTAGCACAGGTGACAAGGGGATGGAAAGAGGAAGAGCAGGCCGTACAGCGGCGAGAATGTAATAGCCCCAGCGGAGTAAAACAATGTAGAGAGGGGCATGTGGGAGGTCTGAGAGCCAAAAGCGCAGATGAAGAATAACGCATAAATGTCTTACCAGGGAGCGAAGGTACGAAAACCGGGTCCAGCCCGACCTGCAGCCCGTCCTCAGCGCGGACGGGCGCAGACGGGCTGAACTCTGGCGTAACTCCGGCGGAAGACCGGCGACCCCGCTGCGCGATGACGCTGCGCGTCTGCATGACTACAATATATGGAGGTCGAGCCTCCTAGATGAAGACTAGAGCGCGAAATGGATCGCTCCTCACGCAAGATGGCCGCCACCGTGACAAGGGCGAGGGACCCGCAAAAAATGCGGTGAGATAGTCCAATTAGAGTGCAAGTTGAGGTGACAGCAGTGCAGGTAAGCAAGGGCAATTATTAAAAACAGGGAATACTTTAAAAACGAAAACGAACCAAATATGCAAAACGGGGGTTTAAAAACAGCAGTAGCTGTACACTGGTCGAGCGCTGCACGCTAATGCGCTGAGCTGCACGCTAATGAGCTAAGCTGGTAGGCAAGGGTGATTATTAAGAGCAGGGAATACAATAAAAACGAAAACAAACCAAAGTGCACAAAACGGGGGTTTAAAAGCAGCAGTAGCTGTACACTGGTCAAGCGCTGCACGCTAATGCGCTAAGCTGGAGTAGGGACAAAGAACTTTGAAATTTGTAATCTTAATATTTTTTTATCCAGTTGACCACTTGATTAAATGTTGCACCTTGGCGAGAGGATGTGGTGTTACTTCCAGAGCTGCAGACTTTGCAACTGGGGAACCAGGTTGGAGTTTCTGCTTCTACTCAACATTCTGTGATTGTGGTCAAATCACTTAATCTCCCCATGTCTACAACCAAAATGAATTTGATCTTGTGTGATGTAACCAATGCTCATGTAAAGCATTCCAATACCTGACAAGTGTGCACTATATAAAACTGCAAATACACAAAAAATAAGTGTTTTGCACACTTCTGTCATTGGGCCACATGTGGGCTACATCTGGGTGATATTTGTGCTGCATTTAGGCTCTTTTGTGTCTGGTGGCCATCTTGGGAGATTTATTTGTTATGAAGTTTCCTAATTTCCTCATTTACTGCAGTCTCCTCAGTAGGAAATGCTTTCAGTTTTTTACTTTGATTCCATCAAGAAGGCATTCAGATGTGTCACAAATTTGCCATAAATTCAGAATGTTAGCACTCTAGTTGCTTATTAGATCACTGTAGTAAAGCTACTGCTCACCAGGGAAGTCTGCTGCTGGTATTGAAAGTGCATGTTTCAGTCTGCATGTCAGAATTTTTTAATGAAATAGAAGAGGATTTGAGAAGTCACACAAAATGTGCCCTAATTTTTCTTTCTGCAGCACTAATCATACTTTCTATGGCAAAATGAACCCCCTCATTTTGTTCCTTTTTAAACAAAATGCTTTATGAATTACCACTTTATTCCAACCAAGATGGCTTCAGGTGTGCCATACGTTTGTCATAAGTAGGACTGTTAGCGCTCTAGTTGTTCTTTAGAACACTCTGGGAAGCTGCAGTAGAACACAAAGGAATCAACTGACAGTCTCTGCCCTTGTTGGATGTACATGTTTTACTGAGAATGTCAGACTTCATTCTCACATGACTGAGAAAGATAATGTGAATTTACAGAAAATATGCTCTCAGTTAGCTTATAGATCACCTTCCAAACCTCTGTGAGAAAAGCATGAGAAAATAGTTTTCTCTCAAACATGATTCATGATATCACAGCAGAAGGCTTTTTCACATGGTAAAACCACCTTAGAACACACCACAATTCCTACAATGAGTATGGTACCACCAACAAATGATTTATAATGTAAATAAAGTCTTACAACCTTCTATTAACTGCAATGCTTTTTAATGAGGTGCTATCATGTATATTGGTCCCAAGATGGCTGCCAACATTTCTTGGATGAAGTGCTGACAGCCAATCAGATCTCACGATGAGATGTGTGGTTAGGCTCCGCCCAGATATATATGTGATTTTACTTTCTCAGGAACTACTGAATGGATTTACACCATTTAAGCAAAAGGCACATGCCTGACCTGAGGACTACCTCTTTGCCAAATTTCAAGTAATTCTGTTCAGCCGTTTGGGCTGTACCTTCGACTAAAGGTCCTATGGGAAAATGCATGGGGAAAACGTGTTTTGGGACCCCCCTTTTTTCTCAGCCCCCGCTTGACGAATCACCCCGAGACTTTCAGGGTAGGAGCTGAGCGGAGCGCCCCATAAGTTTTGAAGATAAGTCAACCAGCGCCAAAGTTATTCAAAATAGAATTTTCAGATTTCCTATGGGAACTCGGTCCTAACTATAACTATCTACTGGCGACCGCCAGTAGATGATATATATATATGTATATGTCAAAAAATAGCCTTGCAGGCATAGGGTTATGCATAAATTATGCAGAAAAGAAGCAGAGAACTCTGGGTAGTTCCAAAGTTTAGGTGGACGCAGCTCCTGTATAGAGCACCTTCAACACCAGCGACACTCTACATTTGCTCACCTCAAATGTCTGCTTTTCTATCAAAGTTTTTAAGCATAGGATTAGCACAGTGCTATCCATGCCTAGCTGTAAAATGACTAAAGCCATTTACCACGCCAGGGGCAGTATTACAGCTTTGGATTGGTAAACTGCCATCCAAGCCAACCTGAAATGAGTAAAAGCAACAAGTGTTTTGCTGTCATTACAGCTCTTCAGAGAGGTTTAGCTTTGTCCAGACACAAGGGAGCACCCAGTTTAAGTCAAAACAATACCATTGCAGGCCTCAACTGGCACATAAATTATGCAAGAAAGAAGCAGAGAACTCTGAGTAGTTCCCAAGTTTAGGTGGACGGCAGCTCCTGTATAGAACACCCTTAACACCAGTGACACTCTAAATTTGCTCACCTCAAATGACTGCCACACCACTGCCAGTGATCTCTGATCTCTGGCAATTACCGTGGTCCCAGGGTGGCCTGATGGCCCTGGTCATAATAGGACGGTCGGAAGACAGGCACCACCGTGCCCCTGTGAGTCTGGTGGTCCGTGGACTGACAGACTTGTAATTAGGGCCTATATTTTGTGTAATAAATAATAGTGGATAATAATAATTTTTATGTTGGATCTAATACGCGAATGGTGAGCTAACATGATTACAATTGAAACAAGTATATTATGAGGCATGGAAGTGGGTTTATTAACATAATTCAGTTGTGCCACATTTCTGTGAAAACTCATCTCATATAAAATATGTGACGTGTCTGTCATTCTCTTCAGTATGCACTCCCTCCCATCATGTCCCCCTGTGTGACTTCTCTCCTCACAAGCTCTGCAGAGTGAAGAAAGCTGATGTAATATATTATTCCTACAGTTATGTTCCCAATGTGTTGCAACATCCAAGGTCTTTCCTCTGTTGCTTCGCTGTGTAGACAGCTCCTATTAATTTATGTGAAATTCTATTGCTGAAATATTTAATATTTAGTTTGAACATCTTTGGATGTCAGTAGCACGGAAAATGCTGGGTGCTTTCTTAAAAAAGGATAGTGTTTATGTCTTAAAGCCTCTGATTTGTGCTCTGTGAAATTGAGGTCAAGTTGAATTGTTTTATTGGAGCATCTACAAGATTGCCTATTTGTAATATAGCAGTCTTAAGGCCTTAGTATAACTTTGGCCATGCCAGAACCCTGCTCTCACACCGCCAAAGCCATATTGAGACTGCCTGCCGGATTCGGACTGGAATCCAGGTCGGGCGGTCCTGCGCCGGCTGGCTCATTGTGGTGCAGTGCTAAGGCTCATACATGAGCCTTAGCAAGGCACTGCAATGGGAACACCATTGCACTTCCCTTCAGGGCATTGACTGTCAAATCCTTGTCCTGCAGGACGCGAGGGTGCATGCAGTCATGGGGGCACACCATGTGCCCCCCTGTAAGCATCCCCTTGGCACAGAGGCAACAGGGGCCCTGCACGGCCCCCATTGTTTCCTCAGCGCCACACTTTTAATGGTGGTCACAAGGCTATGAAAACTGTAGTGGTGAGGAAACTAGTTATATACATGAAATTGAAATAAAATGTATAACGCGCACTAACACCCACAGGTGTCTAGGCGCTGAGATAGTGCAAACCTGAAAGAGGATGAGAGAAGAACGCGTTTGGGCTAGTTGTTACAGAGCCAGGTTTTTAAGATTTTGCGGAATACCACATGATTGCTTTCCTTCTTAAGTGTCAGAAGAAGAGAGTTCCACAAGCTAACAGTGCCTGCCACAAAACGTCTTCCCCCCGGAAGTTACCAGATTAAAAGAGGCCATTGACAGCAACTGCCTCTCAGGGATATACCATCTAAAACTCTGTGAGCCTAGCCCATGTAGCACCTGAAAGGATAATACAGAGGGATTTGAATATGATTTGTCTCTTACCTCGCAGCCAGTGCAAAGATTGAAGGGCGCGGGCCACCGACTTATGTGTAGGTATAGCAAGCAGCAGACGGGCTGATGCATTTTGGAGGGCCTGCAGTTTATTAAGATACCGAAATTTGTATATTGAGAAAGAGCCTGAAGGAGCAGGGTTTTGCGAAATAAAAACCTGCTTGGATCAAACTTTTCATTGTGTGAATTAGTAACAAAATGGTGTGAAAATGAACAGTGCAAAACTAAAAAGGGGAAGATGAAAACTGCGCAAGTGCATGCTTCAAAGAAACTAGTTTTTCTAGTACTTTTATAGTAGGCCGCAAATGTAAATGATTAATGCAGAAATAACAGCCAAAAAGAATAATAATAATAATAGAAGCAATAAGTTTAAAAAAGACATAATACTTTCTTTTGACTAACTGTTTGAAAATATACATAACATGCTGCAAAGAAGCATTAATAATAGAGTTTTGTAAAGTGACAACGATAATCACATGTGTATTTGTTTTTCCTAGAGCACATTTCACTGTATTGCAAAGAAGGCCTCAAGATTTTTTTTTTGGTTTAAATTGCTTATTAAAACGTAGGCTGTAGAAAAATGTAATTTGTCCTTCAGGAGTTACTGATGATGGCCAAGGCTGTGTGGAGGAAGTAACATTTTGAATGGAATTTCCTTGCCGAGCGGAGTATGTGGGGACTTGTACTATGAGTTTGATACATTAGCAAGCTGGAGAAATGTACAAGCCGTGGAAGAGATATCTGGGTTCCCTATGCTGAAGGTCGATGATGGAAGTTTTCTTAAGACAAAGGAACTGTTGAAAAGTTAGGCACATCGAAAGTTGAGTGACCAGAGACCCCCTGGTCTTGAACAATGGGGTTAAAGGATTTTTCGTGTGATAATACATGGGGGTTGGATCGTTAGTGAATTAGGGTATAGCTACTAGTGTTAAATTTATTGTTAGGGGGTTAGGTTTCTTTGCTAGAGGAGAGAGCTGTGTTGCTGTTTCCTAACTTAATTGGTTGGAAGTTGTTCTGCTGATCTTGACTCTTTGACTTTGTTCCTCATAACGTTTGAAGGTGCCCCAGGTTACTCTCTCGGCCGGACAGTGGCTTTTCGACTTCTAGCACTTTGTGCTATAGGTTCGTATGATATTCTGAATTTGCATTAATCTTATTTTGCAAAATGTCTTTATTCTTTTGTCTCTTTACCTATCCACTCTCTCGAGACAACAGATATTTGAGATGTGTTTTATGAGTTACTATTTTGTTATTTCTCTTATACGGTGATCTATGATTCAAGCTGTATTGTACTTGATGAGCATTCACATTAATTTATATAAAAGCATATTGATAAGTAATCAGAGTCTGCCTTTATTATTGTCAAATGGTTACATTGAATCATTATATCTTTATTTAGGTCCTCATTATTAGAATTCTGTCAATCTTTGACAATCCCTAACAACTAAAAGATACATCGGAGAGGAGAGAAGATCGATATAGACAATAGAAATTTATGTTATTGGTTTAAACTCATGCTGTGTGAAAGGGACTGTTAGATACAGAATTGAGTCCAGATGGTAAAAATTGGTAAAAGCCCCTTCCGCTGCATTAAGCCCATTACAGTAATCGATTTTAGACAGGATAAGTGCTGTGACCACAGCTTTCTGGAGCTCTTGCAGAATGAGAGATTATATTTTCCTGAGGGTTTTAATCATAAAGAAGCAGGAAGAGGTGATCACATTGATTTGTCCTCCAAAGGAAAGATTGGAGTCAAAATAGACTCCTAAGTTTCTCACATTTTGTGACTGGCTCAGGGATTTCTCCCAATTCCTGAGGCCAGCAACTTGGTGTCCAGAAGGAGTTAACCTGTCCAAAGAGAAGCTCCTCCGTTTTACCTGAATTCAGTTTCAGGTGGTTTTGGGCCATGCAATTACCTACTTCGTGCATACAGTCTTGGAATCTTGATGCGGTGTACGTAGGATCCCCTGCAAAGGATGCCACGATTAGCGTGTTGTTGGCGTATGATACTGTCTTAAAGACAAAGGATTTGATGAGTGACCAGAGTGGAGATACATAAAGGTTAAAAAGGGTCGGACTCAACGAGGAGCCCTGTGGCACCCCGTAGAAAAAAGAGAACATTGGGGAATTGAAGACCCCAATCTCGACCAATTGATCTCTATCACTGAGAAAATACTTCAGTAAATCCAGAGCCCTACCCTAATGCCCAGGGAATGAAGACGGTTTATAAGAAGATCATGGTTGACCGTGTTGAAGGCAGACAAGAGGTCCAGCAGGATCAAGGCCGACCTCCCGCCTTTACCCACTACCTCTCTTATTTCCTCGGACACATTGATGAAGGCCAACCCTGTGCTATATAGACTCCTAAAGCAATATTGAGAGCTATCCACAAGTTTATTCTTATTAATAAACTGGGTCAGCTCTATATTCATGGCCTTCTCCACGATCTTGGCCGGCAGAGGTAAACTGGAGATTGGCTTATAGCTGTTTGGGTCTTTAGTGTCCAGATTTGCTTTCTCAGCAACGGGAGAATAGACACCCTCTTCCATTGTAGAGGAAAGTATCCCTTGGAAAACATAGAATTAAAAATACCTTTGAGCTAGTTAGCTGTAACCTCAGAGACTGAGAGGAGGACGTCTTGGGGGCGCGGGTCCCAGGGGGATCTAGCTTTGGTCTGATTAAGAATGGTCATGACCTATACATCAGTAATATAATTAAAGGTATTAAAGCTGGGGATAGTCACTGCTGGAAAACCTGAAACCCTTAGTCCCTCCGAAGAAGAGAAGGACAGCCCCTTCCTGTTAACATCCGTCATCCGAGAGGTACACCCGTGTTTGTTTGTACGGGAAATTTGCTCAGCTTCTGAACTGTCGAAAATAGTTCTTTGGAGGAATTTAGGTATGTCCTGATTTTAAACTATAAAAAGCTTTGTTTCGCGGTTAAAATGTTTGTCTTGTATTCCAGGATGGCTTTTTTTTTATATAGATCAGCTTGTTGTTGGGCTAATAATGTGTGTGCCATTTCCTCTCCAGCCTACCACACTTTTGCTTCTGAAGTCTCAGACTATCATTAAACCATGAAGGTGCGGTTCTTTTATTGGTAGTGCTTTTGAATGGTGCTAAAATATTCAGATTATCGGAGATATCATTATGATAGCTATTGGTAGCCTCATCTAAATCTGCCGGGAGACCAGGTTTAGAGTAGTGCAAATGGGTCTTAAAGACTTCTGGGATAATTTTATGCCATGGACGTTTCAACGATTTGGCCCGGGATGGAAGTACTGACTCAATTCCTGCTTTTGGGCAAATGCTGAACATTACTGCTGAATGATCGGACCTGGCTAGAGGGATAATTGAGGAAAGTGTAAGATATGAGTTGTCTGTAAAAATGCCATATAAGGCGTGACACGCCTTGTGGGTAGGGCTATTCACAAGTTGTGTGAGGCCCGCAATTCCCAGCAGATCGATGAAGTTCGTGGTGTCTTTAGCTGTGGCGTTTTCAAGGTGGATGTTAAAATCCTCTAGAATGGTGAAGTCTGGGGAGAACACTTTGATATCCAGCAGTTGACTGCTATTATGTAAGAACGCTGCAGCAGGACCTGGTGGTCTATACAGTAGAACCCCGTTAAAAGAGTAGTGGTTTGTCAGGGCAATTTTAAAAACCAGAGCTTCCCAGAATGAAATTTCTCGTAGGGGCTCAAACAAGACTTTCAGATGTTGCTTTGTTGCAGGGATTCTGCTCATGCACAGAACTATGCGCAAGAAACCAGGACCTCAGTGAATTGCGGTGTACCAAAAACTCACCTCAGTACCTAGAACCCCTATCCGACTAGCATCAGTGTCTCATTCGTTCTCCGTATCATCTCGAAGCTACCAATGATTAGACAACCCAGAACAAGCGACTTAGAGTACTCTCAGGAATGGTGGGAATTAGAAATACCTGTTCGTTATTATTCTCATATCAGTCCACAACAAGAGTAATCAGAGACACAGTAAAGTTTAAAATGTTTATTTTATAAACTACGTGTCCTAAGATGCAGTACTTTGGCTAACATAAGCAGACAAATAATTAAAAATGAAACCATCAGCATTGTTATAATACCATAGAAAATGAAGGGAGAAATCATATTACAAATGATAGTGGAATACAGCCACCCGCCCTTCGCTAGTAAGCTAGTATTATTAAACTAATAGAAGTTCTCTAGGTTTGAATGGGGTACCCCATACCGTAAATATCAGCTTAGGTGAATCACAACACAGGATCAGCTTTGCTCTGTGTCTGGAAAAATTCTTCTCCAAAGTGTGTGTCTCATGCATGCAAACTGCAATATTAAAGGCGCTCGAGTTTCAGATATTTGCAGCTGTGTGCATGTTATGTCTAGAGCGTGGGCCGATCAACCTGAATTCAAAATCATACATTGTTCAGACCAAGGTCGCGGTGCACATCTAGGGATGCGAGCAACAGACCGTTTTCATCTGAAGAAAAGGCAAGCAAACAGTTTTCATATAATAACATCTATCTACAGTGTTGTGTGCAATAGCAGCAAAAGTGCCAAGATGGCGTTTTAATTTCTAAGACGCTTATGCTAACATAGCAATGTGTGTACCTGTAGTCTCGCCTCCACTACACCTTCCCTTGATCGGACCACGAACAAATAGGAATACAAATTAGAAACACAGAGTTCAAGTTCGACAGAGACAGAACCAAGTGCATGTATTGTTCTTCCATATGAGTGGTAGTGAAAGTTCGAAAAAGCAGCTTAAGATTTGAAAAAGAAAGAGAGATAAAAAAAAGGAGAAAAAAAAATATATAACAATTTCGCAAAGGCTCGGCAGAGCCTGGATGTCGAGTAAAAAAAAAAAAATGGAACAAACTCAAAAAGTTGTAGTTTGACAAATGGAAGATGGACGACTTCCAAGTTAATCCATCAACGTGTAAGCACAATAAGTAGCGACAGCCTCCAAGAGGAAGTCATAATAATTTTCTGTAAAAGATTCCGCCATCCAGTCTAATAAAGTAAAGGAACATACATGTTCCTCGATAACTGGAGCCTCTAGTACAATCAGAGAACAACTTGTGTGTTCTTCAAGATAACTTCTTGCCAAGAAGTCATACGCTGCCGTAGAGATGTCCCAATGCCCTAGGACTCCATGTGCAGCTCCACAGGCCATAATCCCGATACCAGAACAGTCCAACTCATGAGCCACTAAGGGACTCATCAGTCGATCATAATCCGGGGCAGGAGACACAGAGTTCGACAGGCACAAATCCAAAGCCCATTCGAAATAACAATCTAGGCAATGAAAAACAGGTTCAACGCAAGTAAAGTAGGAAAACCGGAAGGACAATCCATAGGCTACTCTTAAAGTGGCCAGTGGTAATGTTCCATAATATTCAAGCATCCGGTTACGAAGTTGGAGCAGCCGGGGTAGGCTGTCGTGTGACACATATTGTGCAATCAAAAACACATGAGCTCCACACTGAGGGAGGAGGGAACAAGAGGCACGGGGTTTTAGGAGCTAGCAGCCTCCAACTATGAATGTTTAACCACAAAAGAGCTGCTCCTAAAGTGATAACCACTATAAGGTTTGAGTTATATTGTGAGTGGGGACATCTCACAAAAAGTAAGGGACTGGTCTCACACACCACCTGGTGTCATGCTTCATCATTGACCAGTCCTCGCCCTCTAAAACCTTGGTTTGATAGAGGGCGGGCATACACCTGACGACAGGGATACACTTCTAAACTAAGTGGGGGCCCGTGTATGAGTGAGTGAGATTAAAAATCATTATAGTTATCCTCATTGTGTTTTTTAATGTGAGAGGTAACTATATGATGTTTAAAAGCAAGTGATGGTATGTGGGGGAATTAGTGTCCCCTAATCGTTGTGTTTAGAGGTCGACATGTTTCTGCCGTCTTGGCCCAGGAGGGTCCAGGGAATTCATCAGGACCTAAATATGTAAATGGGGGCTCCGTTCTTACCAAAAGTGGCAAGAGTGTACCACTGTGTGGGCGTGATCACTGTCACACTCCACAATTGGATGGCTCCTAGGCGACTGCTCCCGTTCCTCCCCGTTACACCGGGGAGGAACGGGAGCAGTCGCCTAGGATCCACGCAGGAAACTTTCCTTGAGGCAGTACTGACAAACAGGGGTTTCCCCTCCCCTCCTCCCAGTAGCTTTGGTTTTTAGGGCTTGAATCTAGGAACCATCCAATTGTGGAGGGTTCCACATGTGAAAATTCCCACAAAGACACGCAAATCCCTGATGACAGTTCGAGCATCAGCACTCCTTTGTGGCCATACCCAAAGAAAACGTGTGCATGAATCCACTGCAACTAAGATGTACTTATACGCAGTATCAGAGGAGAAAGGACCGCAGTGATCTAAATAAACACACCCAAGTGGTTTTTTACATATGTACAGCTGTGTTTGTGGTGGGCGCACAGCAGTCAAAGGTTTAATCTGCTGGCATATGTCACAATTAAGAACATAAGCTCGAGTCTGTTTATACAATCTGGGCCACCAGTAACGTTGTTGTAAGAGAGTAACAGTCGCTTAAACGCCGGCATGCGCAGAAGCCATGCCTTCGTGAGCCGCTGTTATCAAGGAAAGTCTGCAGTCCGAGTTGGGAATCAATCTGTCACCAACGTCGTTAATTCTCACATAAGGAACTTTATCAGGACTTAAATGATAAGAGTACTTAGAAGGGAAACCTCTCGGGTAATTACTTCCCTTCTCGGTTGCAGCAATAGCTGCCAAGATGTCATCATCAATCTTACTTTTGGATCTTGTAACTGCTGCTACTAGATATGTTGCCACTGCTGTTTTCGCTGCCTCGTCAGCCAAGCTGTTTCCGACAGCGTGGACACCAACACGTTGGTGCCCAAGAGTATGAATTGCATTCACGAGAGGCAGAGTCTGTTTAAGTTTTGCAACTCGAACCCAAAGCATTTTATGCTTGATTGTGCTACCTTTGGAATCTCGATATTCATTTTGAGACCAAAAGAATAAAATGTCGTTAAAAGACTGAACACAGTAAAACGAGTCACTCACTATGGGGCATATCAGCAAGGTGAGGCGATAGAATTATCGCCGCTTTTGCGGCCTTTTTCGGCTGAAAAGTGGCGATAATTCTATCGCCTAATTAGCAAGGTCAAGTTAACGCGTGAAACCTTGCATTAGCGCACTAATTCCTAACGCCCAGCTTTGCATCTCTAATGAGATGCAAAGTGGGCGTTCCTGACCTGACATGACAGGAGAAATGTTGCTAAGCGACATTTCTCCTATCATCAAGCCCCACGCTATGAAGCATAGCGGCAAGAAAAGTAGCGATAATCCCTGTTAATGCTACTTTACTTACGCCTGCTTCAGGACTGACATAGCCATGATATCCTATGGAAGGTGGATATCATGGCTAAGTTTGTGGGGCCCTATCAACAAGCTAACGCCACATTGCATGAGATTATCGCCGGATTTCCAGCGATAATCTCACGTTAGGCAGTTAGCGCGAGGATTTTTATCGCTTTTGAGATAAGCGTTGCTTATAGCACGCTATCTCAACGATAAAAATCCACACTAGCCGGCGATAATTATCCTAGCGCTTAGTGCACTTAGCGATAATTATCGCTGTTTTTTGCTGATATGCCCCTATAAGAGTTGTAACTCGTGGGTCAGCAAACTCCAGTGTAAGCACAAGAGCACGTAGCTCTGCCAACTGTGCGGTACAATCACCCAATGACTGCGTATGCACGACATCAGACTTGAATTCACCATTCACGAAAGTACCAGCCACAATTGCGCAGGCCGCTGAATAAGCATGCTTTGATTCCGTCGCCGGTTGCGCCGAACCGTCTGTGTAAATAATACAATGGTACTCCTCAAGCGGGCGCAAAGACAGAGGAGCTGGATGAACTAATTCATGCTGCAAATACTCCTGAGTCTGCAATGAGGTATCAAAGATGTAGGTGACATCTAGCGATGTCAAGGAAGTGGCCCATTGTATCCAACGTGGATGCAAAGCTTTAGAATTAGGTACACTGGCCTTCATCACTGCCTCTAGGGCAGGATACGGTGTGACAACCAACATGCGCTTCCCTTGCAACAGCGCTCTCTCCTTCAGAATCGCCATCTGCACTGCAGTCAAAACTTTTTCGACAGAGGAAAAGCGCATTTCAGCCGAAGTGTACAGGTGTGATTTGTAAGCAATGGGGACTGTGTCGCCCTCATTGAACGTTAAGTACGTGAAACCCACTGCACCAGGCACAATCCTTATCACCAGGTTAGTGTGGTTATCATGCGTCAGTAAGTATTTAGAAGCAAGAAGATCAGCTTGCAATGATTGCAAGACAGCTGAATTTACTGGTAGCCAGCTCGATTTAGAAAAATTAGGTTGTATCAAGGCATATAGCGGCTTGGTACGCTGGGCATAATCGGGAATGTAAGTACGCCTGAAATTCAGAAAACCCAGCAAAGATTGTAGTTTTTTCAGTGTTGTCGGAGCACGCAAACATGCACACTTCTCCAGGAAGTGAGGGGCTAAACCTCGACCTTCATTGTTGAGTTCATAGCCCAAAAACAACACTGTATACTCCGCAATGTGTGACTTTGCAAAGTTGAATTTGTAACCGAAGTCCGCAAACATGACAATGATGCGGTCAACGGGACACAGATGCGGCCATAATTAGTCATCTGTGAGATAAATATCATCAACATACAAGTACGCATCAGGGTCAATGCTCTCTAACAGAGAGACTACACGAGCGGCAAAGACGCCAGGACTGTTTTTATAGCCCATGGCTAATCTCTTAAACTGTTTTTGTTTGCCGCCAGAAGTAAAGGCTGTCCAATGACTACTAATAGAGGACAGATTATGGCTGAAAAAGCCATTAGAGATGTCAAGTGTGGTCTTAAACCTTTTTCTCACGAGGGCAGAACTGTGGGTATTTTGTACAGCACAAGTCTGACAATGAGAGTTCACATGCCGGTAATCCAAAACTAGGCGGTACGACCCATCAGGTTTAGTTACAGTGAATCGAGCATTATTCATGGGTGACACACAGGTTTCAGTAACACCTCGATATTCCAATTGTTCAAGGATTTCTGAAACATGAGATCTAGCTTCACTGCGCATGGGATATTGGGGATATTGGGGTTGTGGCTGGGGCATAGACCATAAAGGAATCTCATGGCTTGGTGACAATTTATCCCACCCAACTTGAGTACGGTACAATGCCGGAACAAGTAACTGAGCCTACTCTTCTGCAAAGTTCTGAGCCTGGTCCTTCGGCACAGTGTGTGCGTACGAAAGATGGGAGGATTACCTCCTCCCCTCTAGGAGCGGGCAAAACAAAAGCTGAGGGCCAGTCCGCCTCTGCTAATAGAATATCATATTTAGAGGTCAGATTTTCCCAAAAAATCCCTTTTATGGTACGTTGTATGTCACCTTCTATTAAAAGGACTATGTCATATAGTCTGTCAGGGGGAGCCACTCTAGTGTCTGCAGTTTCGACAGTAATGAACGTGTCAGTTGCTGTCGCCTCCAGATATGGACGCAGTGCTTGCCGTCTACTGTAACCTCTGCTGCGCTGTCGAGCAGCGTTAGTGCCTATGTCAGATTCTGTAGCTGCGTTCGCACTATCTGTGGCATACCTCGCTGTTAGTGCAGCAACCTTCTTCTTCTGAAACGGGGATGTTGATGTGCAAACTCGTCCTGCTTGCCTTTACCGTCAGGCTAACGGGGTGGCTCACGTCCTTGTTGGGCACCCCGACCTTTGCCACGTTCGCCGCCACCGGACTGCGAGACCGATGTTTCCTGTGAAGAACAAGGAGAACGTTGTTCAGTAACCTGAAATCTATCAGGTGACCTAATTCTAGTGCGATCGCGCAAATCATATGTGCGCTCACTAGTCGCCTGTACAGGCGACGCGCAACGAGACCCCTGTTTCTGGTGCTGCTTTCCTTGTTTCTTAGATCTCCAACTTTGTTTAGGAAAAGCTGGATGATCGTCTTTAAAAGACGAACCCACCTTAGTCTGCTGCTGCACATCTGCTGTTTGAAGAGAAAGCTTAATCCCTAAACTACTGCGGCCTATTGTTCTAAAAGCTTCCGCAATAATTTTAGGCAACTCTCTGGGTTTATCGACGTCGTCTACGAAGGCTAAACCATTCGCCACTTGAAAGTGAACCGCATCTCCCTTGAGGTTACCAAGGATGAGAGTGGCAACCACGTCGAACACACCGACAAGCCTCATTCCCAACTCGACCGCCACTTCCGGACTGTGTTGATCTTGAACACGTTTGATCACAGAAGGCAGTAGACGGGGTGCCGAAGCACTTTGAGTAGACCGCTGCAAAAACCTTACCCCAGTTCTCACAATCGGCCACTTCTGGGACTAAGTCTTTCTGCAAACTAATGGTGAGTATCATGTGTTTCTCCACAGGAGTAGAGTGCGGAAATACTGCTTCCAGCTGGTCAGATTTCTCAGCAAGCCAATAAGGCATATCGTCCTTATTCTGGGGGCACTTGCCCATTACCGAATTAACCATGACGGGACTAATAACAATCCTGGCCGGTCCAGCTGGCTGCCCGCAACAACAGGTGCCCCTACCGGCACATTGCGTGAAATGTATTGCACCAAATCCCGATGTACTGTAATCAGGGCTGTATGGAGTTGACGTAACTCATCCACCGTAGCATGTAAATAACGAGGATGAGGTGTAAATCCGGTAAGTAGCGGCCAAGTGGCCCCTGGAATGGACAAAGGGCCTCAACGAACCGGTGTAACCGTGTGGGGGAGGGCGCCATTAAACCAAATACGGTGCTGCCAAGCTGAAATAGGAATCTCCTGCGTCCTATATGGTGTATAATTCGCTGGTACCTGCATAGGAGTATAGGAGTGAAACGTACTATCGTCCGCATTCACCGCCGGCATAGTAACCCAAGAGAAAAACAACTCATAGGGATATGACGCATCGGCACTCACCACAAAGATAACAGACATCCCATCGTCAGGCACCCCGAACTGCGTCAAATGATGCCGGAGGGGTGCGCGACTATGCGCCGCAATAGCGACTTCAGCCATAAGGACACAGAGAAGAAGAACAATCTATTGTAACAGTAGCACAAAAAGGGTTAAACAAATAAAAAACCTTTTTAATTGACAAGCTTGATCGAACCTATAGAGTAACTATTAGGTAGATTAAAACCGTCACTCCCGCTATCCGGAAACAAGTGTGAGGGTGTCGTGGACTAATATAAGCACTACTAAGGCATCTCAAATCATAAGACCAAACGTTAGGTGCGCTTTGTTGCAGGGATTCTGCTCATGCACAGAACTATGCGTAGGAAACCAGGACCTCAGTGAATTGCAGTGTACCAAAAACTCACCTCAGTACCTAGAACCCCTATCCGACTAGCATCAGAGTCTCATTCGTTCTCGGTATCATCTCAAAGCTACCAATGATTAGAAAACCCAGAACAAGCGACTTAGAGTACTCTCAGGAATGGTGGAAATTAGAAATACCTGTTCATTATTATTCTCATATCAGTTCACAACAAGAGTAATCAGAGACACAGTAAAGTTTAAAATGTTTATTTTATAAACTACGTGTCCTAAGATGCAGTACTTTGGCTAACATAAGCAGACAAATGATTAAAAATGAAACCATCAGCATTGTTACAATACCATAGAAAATGAAGGGAGAAATCATATTACAAATGATAGTGGAATACAACCACCCTCCCTTCGCTAGTAAGCTAGTATTATTAAACTAATAGAAGGTCTCTAGGTTTGAACGGGGAACCTCATACCGTAAATATCAGCTTAGGTGAATCACATCACAGGATCAGCTTTGCTCTGTGTCTGGAAAAAGTCTTCTCCAAAGTGTGTGTCTCATGCATGCAAATTGCAATATTAAAGGCGCTCAAGTTTCAGATATTTGCAGTTGTGTGCGTGTTATGTCTAGAGCGTGGGCCGATCAACCTGAATTCAAAAGCATACATTGTTTGTTGGCCCTGACTGCTTCTGCACACAATGTTCAGACCAAGGTTGCATTGCATGTCTACGGATGCGAGCAACAGACCATTCTCATGTGAAGAAACAGTTTTCATAAAATAACATCTATCTACAGTGTTGTGTGCAAAAGCAGAAAAAGTGGCAAGATGGCGTTTTAATTTCTAAGACGCTTATGCTAACATAGCAATGTATGTACCTGTAGTCCCGCCTCCACTGCAACTTAGCAATAATTGCTAACCGCCGCCCCTTTTCAGAGGCCGATCTAGTCTGGACCTGGCAAAGCCCAGGGGTATGGCCATAATAAGTTCTGGATCCGAGCCGGCATCTCCCCAGGTCCAGTTCATATGAATCTAAAAAATATGAAAAGACCAAGCATTTTTTTTATCAGGGACCTAGCATTGACCAGTGTTGCTTTATAGCATCTGAATACTGTCTTAGCAGAACTTAAAATTATATTTGTAGGTATTTTGTTGGCCTGGAAGGAAATAGTAGTGGAGGGGGAGGGGTCTTTAATCTTAAGGTTTGTAAGAGCAAGACAGCAATGTGGGCAGGGTCTCGAGATCTGGGAAAACTGAGGATTCAGCGTAGGGCCGGAGCAGTGTTTACAGGAGTCTCTTATCTGAAACAACTCACCTTGTGAGTACCTTAGGTGTTTTAGTGCAAAAGTAGCAGAGGGGCTGGCGCAGAGCGTGGTCCGAGTGCTGGCGGGCGCAGACGGGCTTGCCTTATGCTTGCCTTCGGTGCGCCAGCGACTCGGTCTGCTGCACGCGTTAACAGTGACATCAGGATTACATATAGCAGAGGAGAGTAAAACACTAGTCCTTCACCCTCACTCTGCGGTGGTGACCGGAAGAAGCTGGCCTCCCTTCCCTTTCCCAGAAATGCTCTCCACTCAATCGGGTAAACCTGTGGTGGTCCGAAGAGTGAGGGAAGAGGAGCCTCCTGATACTTAAACGAACTCCAGAAGCCCCAAAAAGGTGAGCACAGATTACAACTCACGATGCCAGTTTAAAAATTAAGCAAGTTAAAAACTAGTTAAAATGCACACATACAAAGTTAAAAAAGACTGCTGAGCACTGCAATAACGGCCACAATCTAAGGAAGCTTTCCGCACACTTCCGTCTGTTTAGGTTAGCCTGATCGTGCCACTGCTGCACCGCGAGCATATTACCAGCCTCACACCACTGCAAGACTGCCAGGGATGGTGGATACCTGGCGGTAGCAGTGAATCTGTAGTGGTCTGACCACCATAGTTGAAAAATGACGGGTGGACTGCCAGTTTGGCGGTCCACAAACTGCTACCGTGACTACGGCAGTCCAAGTATTTTTTAATATGTATTTAAAGGGTTGTGAATGATTGATTTTAGTGGATAGTGGCATATTGGGATTTATATTCTACAAAATGACCCTTCTAACTGATAGCCAGGTGGCAGTATAATCTTCTAGTGAGGAACACCAGAGGGACCCCTGTTTGGCCAGGAAGGCAGTCTTGTAACTTCTAAAGTTAGCCAATTTAACACCAATTAGATTGATTAGTAGAGAAAAGACATATGTACAAGGAGTTAACACCGCCTCAGCATCAATTTTTTTATGTTATGGCGGCTTCTTTTAATATTCGTTTTTACAAGTTGCAGCTAACCACAATTAGAAGCAGTTTTTTGGCGTAAATGTGATTCTTATGATCACCACTTCTGTTAGAGGCATGTAATGAAAATTAGATGCAAGGTAGGCGTTCCAGTGCAAAAACTGCCACAATATTTACAAGGAATTCCTTGTATGGTGCAGAAACCAAAAAACTGCCTCTAACTTCAAAAAGTTTGTAAGACCAGAAAATAGCTGGTGTAACACTTGGGGCCTCATTTCAGAAGGTTTTGGTGCTGGACAGCGCTGCAAGGAATGTTGCTGTGCTGCCCTGCGACTAAACTACAGGGCAGGAATGCACACCATCAATAAGATAGGGCCCATTCCTGGGCCTCATTTATGAAAAGTGTTGCATCGCTGCAACAAATTAGCGTTGCAACAGTTTTCACTGCGCCCTTCTTGCGACGCCAAGTATGCGCTGTATTCACTGTATGGCGCTCCATGTCAGAATTAATGACAGATATGTCTGGAATCCTGACATATCTGTCAGCGCAAAAGTCACGCATTGCTGCAGTTGTGTCACAAGCATGAGGCAACTCCAGCAATGCATGGTGCCAGTCTATCCATGTGGCACTGTGGCACTGTGTCACCCTTACGCCTGCCATGAAGCAGGCATAAGGTACTGACGTAGTGGTGTCCTACAATTGTTGCAGTGAAATCTGATGGTTTTCACTGCACCACTCCTCTAAGGCTTTGTTGAGTGGGAATGCCCACCCTGCATACATCATACCTAATGCAGGTATAATGTGGCACAGGGCTAGACAAGGACACGCATATGCCTAGATGCATCACTTTGCAAATTTGGCGCAAAGTGGTGCAAAAAGCACGCTGCAAAGTATGTCAAGAAAATGATGTACCGTTGGGGTGGAACTCTCACACGGGCTCATGAATAAGATCCCCCTGTTTTTTTCCCCAACATTGGTGCATAATGGCTGCCATGCGCCAACGCAGGTACCCTTGCGTCATGGCGCACGGGTGACTGTGTTGCAGAGTTGGTTGCTGTTGTGGCTCCATCTCTTCTCGAGACGTCTGCAGGTGGGGCTGGACTAGTGGAGGGCAGGAGTGAACCAGTTGGCCTTCTTGGAGTGTTGTTTGCCTGGTCTTTTCTTGAAGGGTGTCGGCACCGTTGGAGATCCATCAGTGGCTGTTGCGCGCTGCGGAGTTGGTGTCTGTAAGCATTGGCGGAGTGGTGGTGCTGAGGGAGTTGATGGGAAGTTTTTTGTTGGCCTTGATCCAGCTGCGACGGGGGTGGGGCAATGATGGTGCTGGTGTACGGTGGGCGTGGTGAAGGCATGATGTAAACAATGATGGTCGGTACAGGAGAGTCCTGTGGTGTGGCTGTTGTTGAACTTCCTGCTGGTGGAGAAGATGGGCTTGAGCGAGTGTCAGGCTATGTGGGTTGCTGCGTTAACTAGCTGCTTGAGTCCTGGCATTGTCCAGGTGAAACTTGAGGTGTCCGAGTAGGATGTAGTTGGTAGATGGGAGAGCTTGGGTTGCGATGAGATCTACAATGGCAGAAATAAATTTGGGTTCATGGCATGGGGGACTGTAGATGAGGGTGCTGTTAGGGTTGGTCCGGATCTGGAAGTGGAGGTGTTCCGTGGTCACCTTTGGGTTATTAGAGTGCGTGGTCAGTCGGAGTGTGCTTTTCTAGACAGTGGCATTGCCTCCTCCTGGGTGGTCGGGTTGGTCCATGTGGGTGAATTTGTCGACATCATGGATGGTGATGGTGATGTCCGGACCGGAGCAGAGGTTGGTCCAGGTTTCCATGAAGAAGGCAATTTCTGAAGAGGTGGCGTTGAGGATGTCCCAGATTTCTTTTGCGTCTTTGTGGAGAGACCGCATGTTGAGGAGGATGCCAATGAGCCGGTCGGCTGCACTGTTGGTCGGCTGTGCGGCAGGAGGCTCTAGTGTGCTGATGTGGCAGAAGGTGCGTTTGCAGTTTCGACAGGCGCAGGGTGCAAGATAATTCTACAGTGTTGTTAAATGGTAGGTGGTGTTGTCTCCAGGGTTGCTGGCCAGAAGGGTGCTTGTGTTGTAGCAATGGAGTGTCCGAGAGGAAGGGTCCTTGTTGCTGGGTGTTGTCCAGGGGCAGAGCGACGCAGACGGTCTTGCCTTTGGCGCACCAGTGGTACTCCCGCTACGCATGGCCGCACAGCAACCACTATTAAATAGTGCTGTGGGGGGGACTGAACAGCTGGGAGCCGGGAACCGCAGGAAAAGATACTGGAGGGGGCAGAGATGCTGGGGGGGTGTAGGGGTAGTAAATATATTTTGAAAAATTCTTACCTTGAGGCCGGGTCCCGCGTCTTCTGTGCTCCTGCCTCTAAGCCAATCAGAACGCTGCAATGCGGCGTTATGGTTGCTCTAGAATTGGGCTTTGTGTATTCCTCCTAGACAGTCACACACAATGGGAAGCTTCAGTTATCATTAATGGGCCATCACTGCCAGGGTAGGAGGAAGGAGCTAGATATACCCCACTTACTTTTGAATAGGCTGAGTTCTTTCTCCACACAAAGGGCTGCAAAGCTCCTGTATTTAGTCTGGAGCCTGGGCAAGGAAGGCAGGGCACCCTTAACCATTGAAGGCATGCTTTTAGAAGCTTCTCTTCACTTGGAAGGCACAAATGTGTGTAAATACTAGACCTCAGACACCAAGTCTTCAGTAAGTATACTTCTGAACCTGTGGATACACTGTCAGGAAGAAGGACTACTGTCCAGTGAAAGGACTGGCACTCTGCTAGACTACTGCCCTGAAGGAACGCTATCCTACTGTGCTGATCTGCTGCCTGCTGCCCTTTTGCCTAGGTGAGAGGAACTGGACCTGTATCTGTTGAACCCAAGCTCACCAGAGTGACAATCACCAGAGTGGCTTCAAGGGCTAGTTGACTCGCTTCCTGACTTGAGCCTCAGGAATAGAAGGTTCCAACAACCTTGACACCAGCGCCTGGACTCTGCTATCTGTGAGTGTACCTTGCCAGGTGGTGCCACCCCACTCCTGGACCTTTGGGAGTGGGCCTAAGGTGCTCTGCAAGCCTCTGTGGATCTAGCACAGTGGTTCCCAATCTGTGCGCTGTGGCAACCCATGCACCATTAAAATTAGCCAGGGGTGCTACAAACCGAAGCAATTGATAATGTAAAGGGGTCTGTTTTTAAAGTAATAACTTTTGTTGTACTGTTTTATATCAGTTGCTTCCATTTATAAGCAGTAAAATGTTGTGATATCATAGAGGTCTGGATCCTTCTTTAGGAAATAGAGCCATCTAGTGGGCAGTCTTTATAGCGGTACGATTGTAGAAGCCCAGACTGGCCTAGATGAGTGTTCTGTCAAGCTGACTGCCTACTTTTCACAGTTAAATTGTGGTCAATTTCTCAATACCTCAGAAGGCCAAAAAGCTGAATTGGCCTTTCAGGGTTTTAAACATGTGCCCGTAATATGCAAAAAATGGCAGCAATGAGCAAATTACTTACTAAAATATTTTTCCGGTATATATCAGGCGGATGCGTTTCTTCAGCAGTGGTTACCCTGTAGCTTTATTCATCATATTATGGCCCTGTTTTTGAGAAAGGTGAAACAACAATTGCCCTCACTGAAGATACATTAACACAAGTCAATAACGTACAGCTTCCATTGTGGCCAGGCCTGAACTCTAATTGGATACTGAGGCCAGTTCTAATTCAGTAAATCATTAAAAGCAGCAGAGATGGAAACACCTTGAACTAACAGACTTAGGGCCTAATTTAGATCTTGACAGGACTTCTGTAATCCCTTCATGGTGGATTTATAAGTACTCAGTTGAGCTAACTGTGCAGAGGTGCTGACACCCAGTTATGGGTGGGTAGTATGCTGCTCTTTGGGACTGCTTGGGGGAGTGGGCGTCTTTAATGTGATCTATTACAGTGGTGTTTTCATGTCACACTTGAAGATCAGATGCTTAAAATGCTTTTATCAAGTTTTGTTGCTGTGCCCAGTCATTTAGCATTGTAAAAGGGGTGAAAGATTGGATGCTTACAATTATAAATTGATAGTGTATAGGTGGATAGTAATGTGTACATGGAGTTTGGCCTGTCTAGAATGTGTTTTGGTGTCATGGATGTATAGCATGCTATGCACATGCTGCCTGTGTCTACATTTCCCTGCACTTATGATTGTAGTGAAGTGAAGACGAGTGAGATACAGACAAATATTTGGTTGTGCCTACCATCTTCAAGGCGATTTGTTCCATTTCTCTGCAACCCTGATGATGTTGCCCTCAGTGAGCATGAAATGTCAGTTTCTCAAGACCACTGATTACATATGGCCAGCCCTACTAATGTATGTGAAGCATTTTTTAGTTAAACCAAATAGGAGTTTGTTTTTTGTATAGAGTGCACCCTGAACAACCTTACCTAATGACACTATCAAATTAATTGGCCAAGGAAAATGAGAGTGTGAAGTAAAGTGATTAGCCTGAAATTTCTCTGATGCTGGAGATACGAGAGAGGTGGTGCTCAGATAAGAGCTCTTCACCCGGACAACCTGAGAGTTCAATACGCGTTCTTCATTCATACTGAGGGGGGCATCTGTCTTTTAAGAACTACATTAGACTGTATTAGAGGCATGGTCTGGGGTCTGGGTCCAGCACCATTTAGGGTCTCTAGACCATGGGGCAATGGCAGGGCCACGGTAGATATTCAAATGGAGCCAGCTTCCAGTCTTGGCTGGCTTGCCTATCTCTAGTTGGATGGAAGCTCTCACTGCTGGTTTCCTGCAGCACTGTCAAGACACTAATTGAAGGAAGATAATGCTGCTGGGTTCCTACAGCACTGGGGGCAGGATCAGGGCCTCACAGTGCTCTGGTGACAGTACTGATAGGGCACTGTTGGTATACAGCTCACACTACTGAGTCCTATCTCAAAGGAAGTTAACATTCCAGGGGTCCTATGGGGTACACCACAGGGAAAGGTCATCACCACACTCTTAGCACTCGCAGGGCACTGCTGGGGAAAAGTCATATTACTTGAAAGTGTCCTCAGCTCCAAGCATTCTACACCACAAACAATGCCTGCTCCCCATTTAGAACTGGATGTTCAGCACCGATCTGAAGCCCAGCCTCACAGGGGGATGTTATTTGTCAAGAAAAACAGCAATAACTAGTCCAAACCTGAGTCAGTAGCATGAACCGGGGCTAGTTCAGACCCCAACTTTCATTCAACACCAAGTTACTCGGATTCACCCTGGACATGAACCTTATTCTCTAGGACCGCACTGCGAAGGACACTAGGACAGCCTGGTACCATCCAACTCAAGGCAATAAGGTGCAGACTTTCTCTATCAATGCACTCAGGATCTGAAACAACATTCCTCTATCAGGGCATCACAAACCCTGCTCAGAAATGAGCTAAAGGCACTTCTCTTTAAAGAGCTCTACATCACAATGCAGTAACAGTTCACTTCTCTGAGAATCCCATGTCCCTCCAATCAGTCATTGGCACAGCATGGGGCTCCATAGTGGAAAAGATAGTATAGGATATGATTACATCCCAATTATTTTCCGGGAGAAAATGTAAGTACTCCTGAGGCCAGGTGTACACATCTCCCACTGGCCCAAAAAAGTAACATAATAGGGAGCCACAGTCAATGACCAACAGGTGAAGGGAGCAGGGGGTTTAAAAAGTTTAGGAACCACTGATCTAGCAGAACCGACACATATTATCAGCTGCGTAGCGCAACACTGAGCAAAACCAATGCACCTCCACTGCTGCCTGTATTGGACACATCACAAAGACCTGTATCTTTAAAACCACTGCAGTGCAACATATTCTTCATCAATGTCAGCCTTGACAACAACTCTGGACTCTGCATCGCAGCCTCATAGCTCCTCGGACCCTCCCAAGTGGCCTGATTGTGCGATGCACCCACCCTTGAAGCTAGACTTCACATTGCAAGCCACCATTGATGGGATTCTCGACAACTGCGCAGGACTTCTCATTGCAGCCTCATCGCACCTCAGAACCTTCGCATCACTTCAGCTGTGCAACGCACCTACGATGCGGATCCTCGCAGCGCTTTGCAAACCAGGATATAAGGTACTTTCTTCAGCGGGCCTATTTGGGTCCCTGTAGCTGGCCCGTACTCCATCGCAGTCAGCATGAACATGTGACTTTGTCCTGGTCTGGCGCAACCAGGTATTCAAAGTTGGCGCTTTGCGCTTTCAGGCACTATTGTCACTAAAACATTTAAAACTCAATATCTTTGGTTATACTGATTGGATTTGTGTTGTTGTGGTCTTGTTTTATTTATTACAAATCACTCTGGGATTCTGTTTGTGTGGTGGTTTTCACTTTCTTAGTTTTAGAAGTATTGCACAAATACTTTACACATTGCCTCGAAGTTAAGCCTGACTGTTCTGTGCCAAGCTACAAGAGTGTTGAGCTAAAGTTAATTTAGGGTTGGCTTCTGCCTCACTCTGACAAGGATTGTGGTTGCTTCTTGATGAGGACACATACCCCGGTCAACCAACAGTCCAATTTCTTACAGTATCCCTTTAACTTTTCCCTTGATCTATTTCTCAATTTATTGAGTGGTGCCAGTTTCTTGATTTACTACTCTGCTGAATTTATGGTGGAGTATTTTTCTTTTTACGTAAATATTTCAAGGGAGAGATATGTATGAGGCAAATTTGGGAGGTCCTGAATTTTGGGGTGTCATAAAATATTGGGGTACAGTTTTTGATCCCACATTATCCATTAGTAATCTTTGAAAAAACAGCACTAACCTGTTGAGTATGTACATGTAAGCATTGCATTACGTGACTACACCCAGGATTGATAGGCATTGGCACTCAAAATATAGTTTCCATCCATTCATCCATCCATCCATCAATCACCATCAATCCATCCATTCATCCAAGAAGCTAGCTCCTTCATTTAAAATCGGACTGGTTCCATCATTTTAAATCTTCAAACCGAAGCAAAAACACCTCTAACTAATCAGCATCACAATGTTTTAGCTTTGTAATGGATCAACCTCTTCCAATGTTCCCTATTACTAAAAAAAATGACCTCCCCCCCTTATACACCCACCTGGTGAGGAATTACCAGAGAGAAGCATACCTCACATAACACAAAGGGCCTAATTATGAGTCTGGCAGTCCGAGGACCACCAGACTCATGATGGCACGGCAGTCCCTCTACCACTGCACCGGTGGGCCCATGCCTGCCATGGGACCACTACTGCCGCGAGGGAACCGCAGTGGTGTGGCATCCCTGAGGTGGCAATATGCTTGGCGGGACCATGGTTGCCCCACCAAGCATTCTGCAAGTTTCCTCTCCGCAACGGTTTTCATGGTGGTTCTACATGAAACAGTGGCGGAGAGAAAACAAAGGGGGCTCTACAGGGCTCCCTGGTGCCTCATACCATGTGGATGCACACAGGGGGGCACAGCATGTGCCCTCCTTTGTGCATACATCCCATTTCCTGCATAGCATGGGCATTACAGTCCATTCCATTGAGGAACATTGTATGGCATTCCCATTGCAGTGCCTTTTTCAAAGGCACGATCGCCTTGGAAAGAAGCACTGATGCAGGACAGGCACTCCACCCACTTCAACTTTTAGGATGTAATCTGGCAGGCAGGCAGCAGAAACTCTTGGAGGTGTGGGGGCGCAGCAGTGGCTTGCCGCCTGCCCCCACATCCCTCAAAAGATGGAATCAGGCCTATAATCTATACTATAGCTTCCTTCTGGATATAGGTAAGTCAAATTTCATTGTATGTACTGGATAAGGAAAGGGCCAGAATTAAATGTAAAATTATTTATAAGCCTATCATATCTGGAAACTCTACCTTATTTAACCAAGCCGCAGACTCTCTCTGGTGGGCAGCTGAGCCTAAACATTAAAGAAGCACTACATCTAGAAATCACGGCATTCAAAACATTAACACTGAAATGGTCCTTTACTGCTGCTGCAATGAATCTGCTGATCTCCTGCTCCCTTGGAACTTGCTGAATCTACTCTTGTTAAGAGACTAATAAAGATCTTCTATCTTGTGCTCAATTTAATTAATTCTGACTCTTTCAATTTAGACTGTTTCCACACTTAAATAGAGATATATTCCCACTTGTTATTAGTTATCTAAAATACGCCATTAGCCATGTGAGAATTTGGGTTTTTGGTTGAGGGAGTTTTGAGCTCTTCTCAAGCAACAGCCACAATCCTTGTCAGAGTGAATTACAAAAGTCAATAAATTAACCTGTGCTTAGGTAGCTTGCAACAAAAACAGTCAGGCTTAACTTACAGACGATGTGTAAAGTATGCAGCATTTAAGTAGTACTAAAGTGAAAACACAAGAAAAATCCCATACCAATCTAGATACATAGAGCAAAATATAATAAACTATTTGACCTCAAGATGACAAAAATCTAATTAGTAGAACTAGAGATATGTAATTTTTAAGAATTAAGGTAAGTGTTAATCCTAAAAGCACTTGAGGTTATCTGGTCGTGCAAGACCAGATGAAAGTCACAAGTTCAGGCCGACCAAAATGGAGTGCAGGATCGATTTGGGACCATGCTAGTTTTGCTGAAAAAGTTAACTTCTAAAGTTCAGCACGCAGAGTTCTGCTCGGCATGGAGGGGGCCCCGAGGAGCAGGGAAGGGTCGCAGATGGTCATCGAATCGCAAGCTTGGTGTTCATCACTGTAGGACGAAGATCCTGTGAAGCATTGCAGACACACATTCCTGGAGCTTGGCATTAGGGGTCACCATGGGCTGTCGATACTGTAGTGCGAAGTGCAGAACTCGAGTTGCTGATTGTTGCTGAAGGTCACTGTAGTGCAAAGAGTCAGGTTCATTGGAGCTTTGCGTTGGTGGTTAGCTCAGGTGAAAAGATCGTGGTGCAAATGAGCCCATTTGTGGTTAGGAAGAACCCAACACCTCAAGATTTCCCCTTTCTCTTAGAGGAGCTCAACTGATGCCACGTGAAGGGACCACGACCTGGGAAATACCTTTTGAGGATCAGGAACTTACTCCAGCAGAAGCCAGCAGGGCTCAGGCAGGTCCAATTGCTGTTCCAGTCAGATGCAGTGCAGCAGGTAAGCTGGGCAGATGCAGGGAGATTTCTGGAGCTTGTTGTGTCCCTGTGCCTCAGAACAGGAGTCCAGCTAGCTAGCCCTAGTTCTTCAGACCCACTAGTAACATTTATTTTACAGGCCTTGGGTACAAGTGACACCTCCTTACTAGGGACTTACAAGTATATTAAATGTGCCAATTGGGCGTGAACCAATTTGACCTTGTTTAGAGGAGAGAGCACAAGCACTTTAGCACTGTTAACAGTGGTGAAGTGCTCAGAGTCTTAAGGCAAAATTGGAGGAGAGAAGTAAAAAATGTTGGTGGTGGCCCTGCAGAGAGGGCCAGGTCCAACAAGGTTAAGAACGTTTGCTGTTATCAAAGAAAAATTGTGGCACAAAAAAAGAGTTTTCTGTTAGTGGGTCATGACTCATAAGAGTTGCTAAAGAATACCAAATACTTAGGAAAAGGTTTGCTTATTAGTTTTATCCTTCTACTCATCTTAGATATTATCAGGGCTTGGTATGATAGTCCATAATATGGGATTTTGTGTAAACGTTGTCACTGTGCAGTTGACAAATGTTCGCATTTGTTATTCTGCTGTAATTGATAAGAATATTTCATACTATCTGTGTTCAGACTAAAACATATTGATATTGTGTCCAGTAAGATTGATTGAACGTAGATTTGAATAGTATTGATAAAACTGTTTTACAAGGCTTTATAAGTTATGGTGATGCCAATGATTATAGATTTCACGTTTATGGCTATATATGCAATTCTGCTCGATGAGCTGCATTTCAAATGTCTGCCTTTCAAATGCCTGCTTTCTGGCTTTGGCAGGTGACAAGGTGGTGTCACATTTCAGCTGTGTTACCTTATTACAGGAGACTAGTTATGCCTCTTGTGGTGCAAGCTCCTAATATTTTGATGTGATTCTGTTATCTCTTTATAGCCCAGAAAGCAATTCTTACTCCAACTTAATACATAAACACAGAGAAATTTCTAATGAAAACGTTAAGACGGTGGCAGAGTTGATTCGGCTCCACAGGGTGGCAAATCCTTTCCAACCATCGTCCAGTCTGCAGCTCTAAGATACCCACGTGCTCCTGGTGGTGCGAGGGCTCCTGGGGCTTTAATCAGGGATCAAGTGGCGGAAGTAGATGAGCCGGCAGGATGCAGAGATATGACATTCGAAGGTCACAGTGGGATCATGGCCTCTTGCAATTCTGATTATTAATGTGAAACATGGTCACCAGCACCTCGATAGGCTGCCCATAATCCCACAGTAAAGTCTGATTCTAAACTGGCCAGTTGGACATGTGGGTCTCACCGGGAAAGGCCATTTATAATCCTGGCATCCAGGAAGGCTCATCATGGGACTATTTCGAAAGTCACCATGACAGGCTATAGAGAGAAGCCTCATGGGCAAAGAAGGGTAAAAATCAGTCTAAATAGGGCTTCTAATGCTAACTACTTTAAATATGTTAGTACATTGTTACACTTTCGAAAGCATTTTACAATTCAGAGAAATGATGTCACGTTTTTAAGAATTACTGCATATTAGATGATAACGTGATTTGCTTTCTTTAATGTGACTAAATTAAGTAGTAAACTGAATTAAAAAAACAGTGTGTGCAAATAACGTGGAGCACTTACCTATGATGGCATGTTTATTATCACATGGTTGAGTATTTCTCTGCATGTGATAGTGTGAATCTAATTTGGAAAAGTTTACAACAAAAAGGCAATAGGGTTTCTCTTTCATCAAACCGTCAATGACTCTGTTTACTGAGATTTTTAAATTTTGTAGTCTCTCTATCGCACAAAGCCTGCATGTAGAGCACCAGCCTTGCCATACCTTTTATTAATTATGGACCCCTGACTATTCTTTTCAAGAATTGAAAATATAGACTTGTGCCTGATTTAGATTTTGGCATAAAGGGGACTCTCCCAGTAGCGGCCCGTGCAGAGAGTGCCGTGGGGCGGTGGGGCGGTGAGGCGGGGCGGGGCAGGGGAGGGGCAGGATGGGGGGTAGTAAACTCCGGCTCATGGCCGACCAGAGTAATGTAAAGAAAAAATAAATAAAACTAATTTAATTGCGCGCGCTGAAACACATTTGGACCGTGGTAGTTAGGTGTGTTCTAGTTCGGGCGATTAGCCCTTCTGGGGTTGTTGTTGCCCCAACTCCCAGTACTGGAGTCACTGCCAGAGGAGCCCCTCCTACTATTGGCATCTGTACCTTCATCAGAAGTATAGCTGTTCTTAGCTGATGTGTAATCAGCCTTCAAATATGGGTACACCTTTTCTGTTCTGAATTTCGGACTATCCTTCTGCAACGTATTGACTTTTTGTTTCATTAGATAGTCTTTATTCTCTGTGATCTCTTTAATTAGTTCAGCTAGCTTAGATTTGTACGAAGTTATCTGAATTGTGGTTTTTAATGCTCCTTCTGCAATCTGGCTCCTAGTCAGAAGGGCATCTGCAATCCTTTTCGCGGTGTTAATGATCAGGATGAGCCAGACCCTAGTGCACTTCCATGCCACTAGGGAGCACTCCTTCTTGAATACCGCGTCCTCCAGGAAGAGCCTGGGGAAGTTATTAACTATGAGACCATTTGGGGCGATATCTGCCCACAAATACACAGTCATCATAGCCCCGTGGAGAGTTATCTTCAACCATTCTCTTTTCATCGTCATTAGGGATGTCCAGTCTTCAGACTGGCTCCCTGACACTGAACTATTCTCTGTTCCTAGAATAGAAGGGGTAGTCCTAAAGATCTCTTCAGCCATCTCTTAACTAAAGCTGAGTCCTTGGTTTACACCACTTGGTATGCACATACAATGTCTATTATCAAACATGCACTTCTGCTCACCAGAGCAGTCACCATTGATCTTCACCTAAGTATGACAGCAGAATACTAGTATATGTTCACAATTGTACTTAAGACCTATCTTGTATTTGAAATTTTGTACCTCCCCTGCAGGTTGCCCATTGAACTCGCGGGCACATTTCCTGCTGATCCACTAAGTGGTAGGTAGGGTCTCACCGTACCACTGGATGTAGATAAGTTTCATATAAAGGTCCTGAAGAATCGCCACTGATCCCCCAGACAAATAGGCAAGAAACATGTTGACCCACCAGGAGAAGAGAGCCATTATCGTGACCCATTATAGTGAGATAGTCGCCCCCCCCCCTTTTTAATCAGGCAGGGACACTGCTAGAATAAAGTTGATTCCATAGGATCTGTGACCTGTTTTAATCATCCTACTCACTACTACATCCAAACACACTAGGGCCCTCACACCCACGGCACCAAATGGCAAGGAACAAAAGATCTCCGATAAAGAGCCCCTTTATGGGTGCCCGTCGGTTATTGCAGTGCCGACCCGATGAGGAGCAGGCCCATATGATGAAACATGACACCTAGCTTGCTGGGTGTGTAAGGGCACCAGTTCCCAAAGGAGGAATTCCTCTCCTCTCACTACTCGACTGACAGGTCAACCTGCCACAAGTGACTATAACTAGGTCTCTGACCAAGATTTTTAAGGCACCAAGGAACTTCGTAGCCTCTCAATTAGGTCTCGATGAAGAAGTCAATGCTGGAGAAAAATTCTCCAAACGGGAAAAGCTGGATTTCTGGGCCCAGGAGGCCGTTGACGATGTAAATCCTGCCTGCGTCGAACACATTGGAAATTTATACCTCTGGAGTTAGATAACATTTTGGAAGATGAAAACTTTAATTGGGACAAAGCTGCAGGATGTAGCTGAAGAGGGCTCCAGGAGGTTGAATACTGTCACTGAGAGGTCCTTCTGAACCAGATTTTTTGCTGCAGAGAACAAAGTAGAGGGAGCTATCGTGAAGTCTGACCAACCGGCGATGCACCTTGGGCGGTTCATCTGGCAGGTAGGTTCCTGTCATCTGTTGGTTCTTCTGGCACTTTTTAGTGACATTTCTTCAAAGTCCTAACGTTTAGGGTTTGGCAAGAACAGCACCTCTAACACCACTTCCAAGGGTTTAGGACTTGGGGAGCATGCCATGGGGGTTGGGACTCACACCAGCAGAGGCCAGGTGCAGGGCTAAAGGTCTCTGGAGCTTGCGATGTCCCTGCAGCTCACACAGGAGACCAGCCAACTAGCCCTTGGAGCCAATTCTGGTGGTCCTGTATTCAAGGAGATGGCCCAGCTCCCTTTGCAAAAAGAAAAATTGATGGACAGAATGCTAATCAATGTCAAACATTTACCCTAGTACAGCGATCTGGGCCTAAATCCATTGTTTTTCTGCTCCCTATGCCATTGCAGTTTAAAACCAGCCACATGTAAATCAGTTTTTACCCTACTCCCGATGGGAGCAATCCAGCTCAAACCGCCAGCCCAGGTCCTCCCTGGACCGGAAATAAGCATCCTGGGATTGGTTTTGGGGTTTCACCATTCATCAGCCAGACCAGCTTGATTCCAGTGGCATGGAGAGCACGGCTTGGTTTGGCAGTTCATGCAGGTCGGTTCCAATGAGGAACAGGCAAGACTGATGGCTGGTTCCAAACTAGGGTGGCGTGGTGAGCAAAAGAACGATGGATTAAACCCAGATCTTTGTGACTGGGGGTGAATGTTTGCATTGTTCAGTATTCCGTTCATCATTTGTTCCTTTTGCATTTGTCACCCTTAGTGGGAAGGGCATGCCCAGACATGGGTCCCACGCTCACTGCGCCACTGGATTTAGGCTAGCCTGGCGGATGAGGAGTGATGCCCCGAAACTGGTCCCAGGATGCTTGGTTCTGGTCCAGGGTGGACCTGGCTTGGCAGTTCGGGCTGGACTGTTCCCATGAAGAACAGGGTCAAGACTGATTTGCATATGGCTGGGTCCATACTGGGGTGGAGTGGTGAGCAGAAGAACAATAGATTAAACCCAGATCTTTGTGACTGGGGGTGAATGTTTGCATTGTTCAGCATTCTGTTCATCTTTTGTTTCTTTTCCAGTTCTGCTTTAAGCAGTAAGGCAGGCCTTAAAGCATGCAGGATAGTCCTAAGGTAGCAGCAGGGCAGTACTTTGGGGGTCCAGGCAGTCCTTTTGAAGTCTTCCACAGGTTCTGGGGTGTACAGATGTGGTGTTCTGAAGGTCCAATATGTATACCGGGTGCCACCCTTTGAAGTGGGCGGACATCTTGGGCTACCCACACATCCAGTTATGGAAAAATCTTCCCTTCCCTTGCCAAGGTTCCAAGACGTCTGGGGTGACAAAAGACTTGTGTCAGATTCCTTTGTGTGTCCTGGACGCAAGCCCCTTTGATATGTAAGCCAGGCAGGGGACCGCTCCGATCCAGCAATCCTGGCTGGATGGCCCATCCTGCCTACACCCAATCCTCTTTGTCTCACTGTCTTGCAAGAATACAGAAACCCCAACAGTAGTGCCAGTCACAGTCATGTGATCCAGGGCACTGGCAGCAGGCACCAAATGCTTAGGTCAAGAAAATGCCCACTTCTAAAAGTGCCGTTTTCAGAATTGTGACTTAAAATCTGACTACACCATTAAGGAGGATTTTGAATTACAATTCATTTCAGTCCCAACATGAACTTTCTACCTGCTCCCTGTCAAAAGGTAGCCCTTAATACATATATTAAGGTAACTCACTGTTCTCCAATGGGAGAGATAGGCCTTGCAGTAGTGAAAAACAAATTTAGGGGGTTTTCACTGCCAGGACATGTAAAACTTAAACCTCCATTTCCTACACTTTAGATACAATGTACGCTGTCTCCTATGGGCTATTAGGGCCCATATTATGGGTGAGTTATGAATTAAAAAGAAAGATATAGGCCTTGCAAAAGGCTACTTTGCAGGCCTGGCAAAAGGTTTATTTTGCCAGGTCGAAACGGCAGTTGAAAAACTGCCCTACAGGCTGATGTGGCAGGCCTGAGACAAGTTTTAAAGTGGTACTTCAGTGGTTGGCACAATGAGTACTTCAGGTCCACTAGTAGCTTTTAATCTACAGGCCCTGTGTACACCCAGTAGTACTTTACTAGGGGCTTACAAGTAAATTAAATGTGACAGTAAGGTCTAGGCTAATTTTGCCATGTTAAAGAGAGAGGGAACAAGCACTTTAAAAAAAAAAAGAAAAAAAACAAAAAACTTTAGAACTGGTTGGCAGTGGTAGAATGCAGAGATTCCTAATGCCAACAAAACAAATTCAGAAAACAGGAGCTGTAAAGGCAAAACGCTTGGGGGAAGACCAATTCAAGGATGTCCGATCTAATAGACGTTCTTACTTTCACACACCGCCATCCAAAACATGGCAGTATGTAAAAGTAAAAACATTAGAATGACCCTCCACACCAAGGGCAGGGTGTCATTGCTTTTTTATTTTCAAAAAGGAAATCCTGCTTTAAGATTATGTTTTTGAGAATAAAAAAATATATTCATATTTTGCTATACAGAACCGTCATTTTGATGTATCAACACAGCACAAATTCAGTGCATTGGCATGAATAACTGTGACAACAATTCCTGCCACTGAAAGAGATGTCCATTTGGGCTACAAACATCTCTAAATTTGGGGGCAGTTATTCCGAATTTTAAATCAGCTCTTAGTGCCTGTTTACAATTTAGCAGATGTGTTACTCCGTCGCAAACTGAAATACATCCCATCTCCCTTATTACAAGTATTATACTGTATAATGCACTTGAAGAGCAGCAGATGGGATATCTGTTACATTTGTGATGGAGTATCGCATCTGCAAATGCTAAATCAGGCCCTTAGTCGTACAGCCTTTTGCCTTGGTGCGCACCTCTCTACCACCTGTATAAAGTACATGAACTTCGACTGGTATACATCTGTGCATTATGATAAACCTGAACTGCTGGTTCTAGCAGACATGAGGGTCAATCGTCAGTCAAATCCTGAGGCTCCTACGAGGCCCAAGCTCAGCTGAGCGTGCTACGACATGATCAGGAACAGTGAAATGCCCCATTGTCTTCTGAATGTGGAGTGTCGCTGCAAGATGTGAAAGTGACGTTTTCGGATCCCTTCAAGCAGCAGGTGTGATTTACTAGTTTGTCTTCTCACTTGTATGTATCATTATTTTTCTTTTGAGGTTGACCATTTAATTGTAAGTGAAAATATTAGATCATGCCTATGTGTCAGAAAAATGAATGAATCGTATTATGATGTAAATTTACCTTCATCGCAAACCAGCCCTTAAGAGTGACTGTTCACTGATGCCAGGTATTTTTGCATCATTCAGTCAGCAGCTCTAATGGGCTTCTGGGTAGTTGGTAGCAAAGCTCTGCCATATAACAGGTTGCCCTACATGTCTGTATGACTTGCAGTTTATTGCTTTGAATTCTAGAAGGGTTATGCCAATCCTTCGCTCACTGGTGTACCTTTACACTGGCAAACCTACAGTGGATGCTCTGGGAAAGCCGATGCATTTAAGAATACATTTTTAGTTTGCCTCCCATACTCTCTGTTGCTTTTCAATATCTTCTCCCTCTTTCTTTATCTTCTTTTCGTTCCCTTTCTGAACTCTCCTATCTTTGACTCTTTCCCTCTTTAGCTTACTTTAATCCTCTATATTTCTCAGTTCTTCCATGTTTCCTTTCATATGCTGTCTGTTTCACTTTCTTTCTATGCACATACTCTCAGCCCTCTTATTGCAGAAACGACAACTTTAATTTTTTTCAGCTTTCACTTTAGGTTTTCTGTTTTTAAAAAAAAGTTTAATAAGCTTTATTGAATCATTAAAAAAAATCAATACAATACAATAAAGGCCTAAAGAATAACAATGTAAAGGATAACTTGTAAGTAAATAGAGTAGGCAGCATATCATAGTAGAAAACTGTTTACATTTTTAGGGAAAGGAAAAGGGGAAGGAGAAAAGAAGGGGTAAAAAATATATTTATAAATAGTAAATAAATAGTAACATTATGCTCCAAAAATCATGAGATAGAAAGAACAAGTTAACTGCTGAATAAGAACTCTGCCAAATATTAAAAGAAGAGGAAAGAGAGAATAAAGAGGAAGGAATTCAGGGAGGTTGGACATTTTCAGAACGATAATGAGAAACATTATTGGTTGAAACCTTATTTAAATAAGTAGTTAATGGCAACCAAAATACTTCTCTATTTACATGTGGATTGCATTGGGAGGCAGAAGCAACATCTAACCTGTGGTAAGGGCACACAGTATTCCACCATGACTTAATTGAAAGTTTGTTCAAACATTTCCAGTTCATCGTAATTTGTTTAAATGCTAAGGCCAACATGAGATCAAACAACCCTTTTTCATAGGATGGTAAAGTAATGGATTCTGATAGACTTCCCATAAAGAGAAGAAGAGTGGACATGGGAGTATGGAACCTAACATTTTTGGATAAACGAGTCTAGATTTGTGTCCAAGAAGAGATTACAGGGGGCATGAAAAAAGGAGATGTGAAAGATATGCTGATGGAAAATGAAATGAAAGGAAATGAAAAGATCATTTATATAGCACGATAGCTACCCTGAGGCGTCCCAGCGCTGCGGACAAATGCGTGTGGAAGAACAGTGGGGACCTAGTCTCATTTGTTGAACAACAGGGTTTTTAGCTTTTTTCGAAAGGGCAGATGATTGGGCTCTGAACGCAGGTGGAGAGAAAGAGAGTTCCAGAGTTTAGCCGAGGTGTGGGAGAACGAGCGGCCCCCACATCTGGCTTTCTTGATCTTGGGTACTGTGACAAGAAAGGAAGAAGCTGATCTGAGCTGTCTATTGGGTTGGTAGGGGGTGATCAGAGACAGGTTGATGATGGCGCCTGTTTTCCAGGCGGCTCGGTGAGCGATACACAGGCTCTTGAATAAGATTCTTTCCCTGACTGGGAGCCAATGAAGTTTCCTCAATTCGGTTTTGACAGAGTGGCGACGGGGGATCTGAAGGAGGGTTCGTGCTGTGCAATTCTGGATGACTTGAAGCTTGTTTAGGGTGGGATGGGGGGCCCATAGGTAAAGGGCATTCGAGAAGTCCAGACGAGACGAGATGAGACCCTGAATCATGATTTGTCTGGCCTTAAAGGGTGGTATTGTAAGGATTTTTCAGGTAAGCCTGAGTATACCAAAGCAGGTGGCTGAAAGTTTGGCAGCTTGGTGGTTAAAATTAAAATAATTATCCAGCCAGATGCCCAGGCTCTTAATTGGGTCCTTGGGAATGGGGGCGGGTCCAAGGCACACAGGCCAGAGGGAGTTAATAATGTTATCGGGGGAATTACCTAGTAGCATCAGCTTGGTCTGTCTCTGTTTAGTTTGAGACAAGATGATGTCATCCATGAGGTCACCGCTTCTAAGCACTCCCTCAAGTTGTTGGGCCCAGTGTGAAGTTGGTTTAGGGCCACCACTAGCTGAGTATCGTCTGCATAGGGAACAATTTTTATCCCGAAGCGGCGGACAATCTCAGCAAGGGGGCTCATGTAAATATTTAAGAGCGTAGGGCTCAAAGAAGAGCCCTGCGGCACACCACATCTGAGAGGTTTGCTGGGGGAGGTGACGTCGCCCTCAAAGACTTGAAACGATCGATCAGACAGGAAAGACTCAAACCATGTGAGTGCTTTCGTTGAGACTCCTAGATTGGAAAGTCTTTGCAGTAAGATGTTATGATTTACAGTGTCAAAGGCGGCACTTAGGTCAAGGAGGATAATGACTACGGTGCCTCCTTGATCCATGATCTTTCTTGCCTCCTCTGTCACGGCGATGAGTACGGTCTCAGTCCCATGCATGGGTCAGAATCCTGTCTGGGAAGGGTCAAGCAAGTGGTTGATCTCTAGGAACTCCGTCAATGTCTTGTTGACGTGTTTCTCTATGATCTTGCTTAGCCAGGGTAGTAGGGAGATTGGTCGGTAGTTCCCAGGGTAGTTTGGGTCTAGGTTGGGTTTTTTAAGGATGGCTTTGACCATGGCCCGTTTCCAGGGGAGCGGGACGGTCCCGGTGGCTAGCGAGGCATTGGTCAATTCAAGAATGGTGGGTAGGATGTACGTGGTGACTGTCAGCAGAGAGCGCGGGGGTGCTGGGTCACTAGGGGAGCTGGATTTTACCTGAAGCATGATATATTGTAGCGTGGAACAGTCAAGGAAGGGAAGGTTGTCGAGAGTTGCTGGGGGGTGGAGCCCTATCTCAGGAGGTGTGATGGGCGATATGGGAATCTGAGTGAGGGGAAAGGATGTATAGATGGTTTGTATTTTATTGTAAAAGAACTCTACCAGGTCATTGCAGTGAGATTGGGCATTAAGGGGATTTTGAGGTTTTTCTGGGAATTTGAGAAGGTTTTTTGCAATTTGATAAATTTCCTTAGGCCTCACAGGACCAACATTTCTTATTATCTATGTGTGTGAAATTAGCTATAGAAATGGGAGTAAAATATAATCTATGTTATAGAAAAAACACAGACTGAGTGGTGGAAGCGGATCTCGAGATCCTCAGCCACCGAGCCCAAATCCTATTCCATATATCAGTGCTCCACTGAAAGTCTAAGTCTGATTCCCAAGCAAGTTCCACCTTGGTCTTGACTCGTTCTGGATTCGTGGAATAGAAGAAGTTATAAATTAAGGAGGCTCTTGGAAGTGATGCCAAGATGTTAAGAAGTGAGTCCTGAGTGATTGAAGATTCATCAGAAGGAAGGGAGTAGAAAATACTTAGAATTAATTCCATAAGTATGGAAAATTTATATAAAAATGAGCGAGGGCAATTGAATGTGGCTTGAAAAACAGGAAAGGAAGAGGGACAAGTGCCATCAAACAAGTCTTTAACCCAAGCAATCCCCTTTGTTCTCCATGAGGACCAGTACAGAGGTCTATTATTAATGGTGATAAGGCGGCTGTGCCAAAGAGGAGAATGTATAAAAGCATTTCTGGATATTATTTTTGGTTGAAAAGGGGGTCTTAACAAAGAGCAGGTGTGTTTAAGTAGTGGAAGAGATGTGAGGGCATTTTTGGCAGTAAAAGAAAGAACTTCATTGGTCGACAAAGGGGTAAACAAACAACGTTCAATATTTACCCATAAAGGAGTAAAAGGAGAGGATTCCAAAGGAAGCAAAGGAGAAGCTTGTTTTAAGTAGAAAACCTTATGAAATAATAGAAAATCTGGAAAATGTACCCCACAAACAAGCCTCGGCTTTCTGAGATGGAATAAAGAAATTCTGGACTTTTTGTTTTTCCATAGAAATTTGGAAAGAAGAGAGTCTATTCTTTTAAAAAAGGTGACGGGAATAAGGATGTAATCATTGATAAGTAATATAGTAGAATTGGAGTAATTATTATCTTAATGGAGTCAAGATGACCGCACCAGGAAAGAAAAAGAGGGTTCCAGGATGAGAAGAGTTTGGAGATGCTATATAGATCAACATTCATGTTTAATTTAACCGATTCCGTGATAGAATTGGAAAACCAAATACCGAGATACCTGATTTTAGAACTTTTCCAATGAAAACCAGTAGAATCAAATTGTTGTTTAAGACAACATTTGGTAATTGGTAAAACTTCTGTCTTATCCGAGTTAATCGCATAACCTGATACCGCTGAGAAATAAGAGATTTCTTGTAATAATGAAGAAATGGAGGAGTCTGGATTGGAGATGAAGAGTAAAATATCATCAGCATAAGCAGATAATTTCAAATGATGATCTCCATATGGAAATCCCAAAATAGAGGAGTTATAACGAATACGAGAGAGAAAAGGTTCAAGAGATAGAACAATAATGGACATCCCTGCCTAACACCTCGATGGAGTCAAAAATGCTGTGAGATTTGACCATTAACGATGGTAAAAGCAGAGGGAGTAGGGTAAAGGAGAGAGATAGGAGATATGAATTTAGCACCAAAAACATGCCATCGAAGGGATTTAAACAAAAAGGACCAGTCCACCCTATCAAAGGCTTTTTCTACATTAATGGAGATCGCCGCTAGAGGAGAAGATAAAGAAGAATCTTTATTTAGAACATTGAAAAATAGACAAGAGTTATCAGAGGTTAGTCTACCCTTGACAAACACACATTGTTCGGGGCCTATTAAATGAGGGAGAAAGGAATCAAGGCGTAATGCTAGAAGTTTAGCAAAGATCTTATAATCAACATTTATCAAGGAGATGGGGCGGTAATTTTTGATAAATTTGGGATCTTTGCCATCTTTATGAATAAGACAAATTGAAGCCTCTAGAAATGTACCGCTTGCTGCACCTGTGGAACAGAAATGTTGAAAAAGTTTAAAGAGTTTTGGTAATAACAGATTGGAGAAATGAAGATAAAATTCTACAGAAAAACCGTCAGGACCAAGGGATTTATTTTTCGTTAAAGAGTTCAAGGAGGAGGAGATATCCTGGAGTGAAAGATCTATGTCTAAAGAGGCGAAATCTAGATCAAAGAGGAAGGAGGAGGAATAGTCCTGAGATATTCATCAATGAGTGAGTCAGGGGGGGCGACTCAGGAATGTATAAAGCGCTATAAAATTTAGTAAACTTGTCTAATATACCCTGATCTTTGAAAAGGTGTTTACCATCTGTTGATTGATTAGACTCAATTAGTGTTTTCTCCTTTCTAGATTTTAAATAATTCGCAAGGAGAGAGACAACTTTATTTCGACCCCATAGTATCTGGCACTACTGCGGATCAAAGTCAAGGAAGCATTATCTGTAGAAATTGTATTAAACTCCATCTTTGCACGGATAAGTTCCTGCAAAGTGGAATCCGATGAGGAAGTATAAAACTGATGTTCTAAATGTTTAATGGAAGACAATAAAGCTTTATGTTTATTGGAGGACTGTTTCTTTTTCTTAGAGACAAAATCTATAATAAAACCTCGAGCAGTAGCTTTAAAACTAAACAGGGGAGATAGAAGAATCTTCGTTAATAGAAAATAATTCTTCAGCAAAGGAGGTGAAGGAAGAGGAAAAAACTGGATCCTGTAAAAGATAATTATTAAATCTCCACCTAGAAGCTTTAGAGTGGGAAGGAAGTAAGTCAAAGTTAACACCCACTGGAGCATGATCCGAAATTAGAATGGGCTTGATCGAGGAGGAAACAAGGTTCTGGGCCAAGGATTTAGAAAGAAATATATAATCAATCCGGAATATGGATCCATGTGGAGGGGAAAAAAAAGAAAATTCCGATTGGTCTGGATTGCATAGTCTCCAGGCGTCAATCAGTTGAGTCTGTGTGATAGTATGGAGAAATTGTGAGTTTTATGAGGAATAAAACGTACTTGGGTTTTGGGATCAATAAAAGGGTCCAGAACTTGATTGCAATCACCACCAAGTATAAAAAATTCATCTTTATATTGAAGAAACTTGCCTGTAACGGTAGGCCAAAAAGAGGGATCAGGTTGAGTTGGGCCATAAAGATTAAACACGGTCAGAGCGATATTATTAATTAATAGTTTGACCAGAATCCACCTACCATCAGAGTCAATATTTTGCGTTACAACAGAGCATTGCCACCCCATTTTATTTTGTACTAGTAGGAGATACCAATACTGAGCCAACCCAATTAAGCTTAAGTTTTAGAGCTTCAGCCTCAGACAAATGAGTTTCTTGTAATACAACTAAATTGGTTTATATGAGGCCAGATGTGAAAGAATTCTCTGCCTCTTTATGGGATTATTAAAACCCTTTACATTCCATGTAATAACCCTGAATGAAAAAGATTAACATTATATATAAAGCAGCGTAATATTAAAAAATGCATATGAGCATAACATTTTTAAAAAATGAGCATTTGAGATAGTAAGAGAAAGAAGTGATAGGAATAAAGCTATAGAATATAGAAGATCGATGTGAAGAAAAAAACGTGGAAAATGAAAGGAAGTGAAGAAAACTGCAGTCTGACTCACTGTGGGGCATATTAGCAAGGGCTGTATTGCCGCTTTAGCAGCAGTTTTTGCCGATAAAGCGGTGATATTTTTATCGCCCTATTAGCAAGCTATTGCTAACAGCTGTTAGCGACAGCTTAATGGCGATAGCGGGCGTTTTTTTACCGCATTGCATGTCAGCGATATTTATCGCTAATGACATGCAAAGTAGGCGTTCCTCACTAAAAGTAATAGGAAGAAGCCGCTAACACAACTTCTCCCTATTAGCAATGCCCGCGAAGCAATAAAAAAACTCGCGCTAACCGCGATTATCGCTGGATTTTAACACCTGCTAAATTCCTGACTTAGCCATTGTTTTCTATGAGAGGTGGATTCTACGGCTGAATCCTCACCTGCCTATTAGCGATCTTTTCCTTAGCAATGGGAATGCATCGCTGGAATTCCCGCGTTATTGCTAGAGAATCGCCGCTATCGTTGGTTTATTATCGCCTTGGAGATAAACATTGATAATAACGCGTTATCTCCGCGATGTAAACCAGCGATAGCCGGCGATAAAAAATACAGCGCTAAGCACGCTTAGCGATAATTTTTGCTCAGCCTTGCTAATATGCCCCTGTGTTCTTTTTGTGAAGGAGGAACTCATCCAGTTGTGGGCCTGTCCTTGGATGCCTCTGTTATGTGGTCTTCTTATGAGGGTGTGGTGGGAGACTGCTTCGAAGACAGCTGAACGATAGTTGATAACATTATACAAAGCTGCCCCTCTGGATGCCCTGCAAAATTTATGAAAGGAAACCTGTCTCAATTATTTCTAATTCACGTGTAATTGGGATATCTAATATGTGGAAAACTGCTGTTACTAAAGCAGAATTGAAAAATCCCTCTCTAATTCCAGCAGCACCAAACCATTACCATCCAATATCTGTCATACCTTATTTATTAAGTTGCTGGACCAACTATTTTTAATACATTTCTTATTTTGTTGAGGAAAACAACACATCAAGACAGATTCAGACTGGATCACATTGCAGAATTAGTTATCGTTTCTATTTTTGAGGACCTGCAGAAGATGATAGATGCCAGAGGTCCACAAGCTTCGTTTTAGCGCATTCAATAGATTGGCACATAATCCAGGTTGAAAGACTGCAGAGGGCTCAGAGGAACCGTTTGTCTTAGTTTAAATTATTTAAGTATTATAGAACACAAATAGTTTTGTTACCTCCTTTTACATACTCTGCTAAAGAAACTTGTTATGGTGTCCCAAAAGGGTCAATTTTATCTCCATTTATTCCTAACATTTACATGCATCCACTGGCTTCTGCAACATCTGAGTATGAACATTTTACATATCCAGATGATACACAGCTATTCCCAAATGTAAATCAATGAAGCCCTCTAACTATGAATCTGAGGCAACCATATTTTGGATGTCTACCATTTACTTAAAATGAAATCCTAGCACAGCTGAAATATTTTTGACATTTTCTGAAATCTTTATGTGGGGCTAGAACTGGTCATCCATCTTTTGGCAACCCCCAGCACCTTCTTCTTCTGTTCTCGAATTAGGAAACTACCTTAATTGTAATTTTAGTCTTCTCAATCAGTTAGGCCAATGTGACAAATGACTGTGGTAATGGGTCCTACAGGCGGCACCAAAAAAACGAATTATGTAGCTACAATTGATCCAGAATGCAGTAATTCAACTGCTCTGTGGCCTCAAAAAAGTTTTACTCGACTGCCTAATCCACTTCATGCCTCTTTAATCCACTACCAGACACTCCCTGTCTCTTTACCTCACTTTTGCAGGTTTCTCATTCTCCATTTGTGACCTTTTTTCCATCTCCCTTTTCCTCCCTTTTTCCATTTTGTGTGTTTTTCTCTCTCTTGCTCTTGGTAAATGTCTGATGAAAAACAATAAGTGTCAGGCCCCAAAAATGAGTGCCAGTGGCCCCACTGGAGACCACTAACTCAAATGAATCCCTACTTGCTGGCACAGCTGTGATATGATCCTCACTTACACTCTTTTAGGAGATCTTAATCCATAGATTGACTTCACACCCATTCATTCAACCTTGACAGTAGCACCAAGAAATATTTTCTGGTGAATGTTTCACTTGATAAGTAGACTAAACATAAACACACCAAATTGCATTTCAACATAAACTAATGTTTATAAAACAGAATATCTACATGTTCGGTTTCCATGTGCATGTTTATGGAATTATCTGACTGTTTCACTTACATTTTTTCTAATACTATGCTGCTGTCAGTGCTTGAGCATAATCTAGAGATGCCTTAGTTTCTCAATGACCAGCTGTAGAAAAAGGGGTTCCACCCACTTAGTCTACCCAGACATTTCACTTTTAATCACCAAGTTTTTCCACCTTTGCTGTTGATGAGTATCCCTATCTCTGTCTCATCCATTGTAATTTCCCACTAATTAGAATGAGCATGTTTGCTGCCAGTGTCCACCTTTTATGATAATGCCCCTGCAGTGCTGCTAGGTATTGGGGCAATGGGCTTGCTACACGCATGCATCTGTACAGACTGTGCATGTGAGACTACTGTCAGGCACATTCTGGTAATTGTGCACAGATATTCAACATTTTTCAGAGATTGTTTTAAATCACATGCTGAAAAATAGCAAAAAACTAATTTTCTTCTTTGCAGTACATCTTCAGCAATATTTAGGTCATACTTTGTGACTTTGACTTCTGCTGCAATACAAAATGGCTTGTGGTGATTTCTCTGAGTGAGTCTTTAATATTTAGCAAGAGGTAATGGGATTGGTTACAAAGAAAAACTGTCACTCATGCGCTAGTTACCAGCAAGTTGGACAATTGGAACACCCTCTATACTGGGATCACCAAGCAACTCATTAGAAGACAACACACCATCCAGAACTAGGCAGCCAGCCTCGTCCTCAACCTCCCACACACCACATCTTAGGGAACGCACTGGCTCCCAATACAGAAACATGCTCTAGTCAAATTCTTCACATACACATTCAATGCACTAAATCACCCAGGCCACACCTATCTGAAGAGTCATATCTTCATCTACCAAACATCCAGACACCTCCGCTCCATAGGACTCCTGCTTGCACACATCCCACGCATACATAGAGCCAAATCAGGAGGATGGGCGTTATCTTACATCGCTCCTAAAGTGTGGAACGGTCTCCCAATCCACATCAGCGCTTCCTCCTCTCTTCATGAAATCCACAAAAAGCAGAAGACCTTACTTTTCAATTAACCAACGTACCATAGGGAGGGCTAGGCACACACCTGCTCAGTACCATGATACCCTTGTGGGTGATAGTACACTTTCCAAATGCACATAACAAAAATAACATATTAATGTGAGCTGAAGACAACCATCACAAGGATATAAGTGTAAGTAAGTGTATGTATTCTACAATGGGAAGGGCCATGGTGTTGCATTCATGAAGGTGGAGAACATAAGCATCCATAGAAATAGTCTTCACAGGTCAAGAATATGGTCTATGTATAACTGATATGAGTTACTGTGTAGTTTGAGCAATGAGAACTCCATCCCTGCTATGCATGGTAAGAATGCCCCAATATATGTGATGGTGTAACACTTATTGGTCATGAGGACAATGCAAGCATGGGATGCAATTAAGGAATTAAATTGTTAACAGCTGCAGAGACAGGGGAGTAGCTAGCAACAGTGCAGAAGGTGCAGAGACATTAGGGTCCACAGATGTGAGTGGGTCACTCGACCACAAATATTCTATTACAAAATGTTGGGTAAGGGTTAATTTTTCTTGTATGCATTAAGGTCCTTGGCATCTTTCCTACTCCACTGCACAGAGAATTAGCACCACTTCATTCTCATTTCATAATTAGCAGTTTTAAAGCCTCATAAGTGCATGGCTGCAGTAGGAAATGTCAGACAACAATCTGAGCTTTTCAGTTTGTCAAAATCACCTTAACCCTCATATGTCTGTAATCCAATACAAGCTCAGTCAGTTTAGTAGTGTCAAATAAACCATGACATCAGGCTCTTTCGAGGACTTATTGATAGTTTTGGGTGTGTCTTTGTGATTTTGTCTTCACAATAAAATACATAGACATTTTTTACGTTTTTTAGCACAGTTCACAAGCAGTTTTTGTTCACCATTCTTAACAAATTTCTCATTTTGGTTAAAGATTTGGTGAAAGGCAACTCTTTGATATTAGTAGTATTAGCTAAGCATGAATATAAAAATAGTGGAGGAAAGTGAGAGGCCACGATTCTTGATTTTGTTCATAAAGGGCTAGAACATATCATTATACGCATTGTGTAAAGTTTCGCATAGGCACTGAAATGCTGCTTCCTGGTTGTTCTGCTATTTATTGTCTATAATTATATAGAACACGATCCTATTTTCAAAAATTGCATGCTGCCCAAGAAACATTGACATGAACTAATTTGTGAATATACAGACCTCCATGAGTGAAGAATGTGTTATATTTCTCAAGCTTGGATGTAGTTCCACTTAGTGACCCTGACATCATACCCAACTTCAACAGTTCTGAGGTCTGTTGAGGTTTATCAGAACATCAAATTTACATGAGATATGTCTTTCTTCATGAAACACAATTAGCCGGAAAGCAACAGATTTTCTATGTTGCTCAAAACTAGCCAGGTGGCCACAGCAATTTCAACATAGCACAGGTGAGGCACACCTTCTGACTGACTATTGCCTACTTCTCATTATACCAATTTGATTAGGAGGATTTCCGATTCGTTACAGTTAAAATAGCATATCTCCACATTCACACTGATGTGCAGCTTACACAGAGAGTGATGTCCCCCTCCCATTCTGGGGGTCATATACTGGACCCGTTTTTCACTTCCTTAGAGGAGATTACTCTAGGCCACCCCGTCCAGCTGGCCTGGACAGATCATATGTTGGTGAAAGCAGTTCTCCCTGTGGCAGATCCTCTGTACGTGACTCAGAATAAAACATCTCTGTCCCGCCAGTGGTGTAAATTAAAGCTTGATGATTTTTATAGTTTTTTAGGAAACAGTCCTCTACCCCTCTTTGCTGACGTGGACAGTGGGTATGATGCATTCTGCACTTGGATTGGTTCGGCTTTGGACTCTCTTATTCCCTGTGTACGTTCCAATTGCCGGACTAAGGCCCATAGCCCGTGGTCTGATGAGACATTGGCGTCTCTTAAGAGAGAATGTAGGCAAGCGGAAAGGCGATGGAGGAAAGCCTATGATCCCGCGCTTAAGATCTGCTACCTTACTGCCTCCAAGGCATACCACAGAGCGGTGTGTCGTACACGCGCAGCTTTCTATGCGCAGGAGTTTCGGAATAGCCCGAACCCCTCTAAAGTAATTTTTAAGGTCCTAAAGGACCTTATAACTAAGAGGATCCCTGTGGCTGAAATATGCACAGACTCCCATTGTGAGCGCCTGGCCTTGTTCTTTGTGCAGAAGGTGCAAGCTATCTATCAAACCTTCCCTACCGCCAAGCACGGTTTGACGCCAGTTGATTGCCCCGAGTTCAAGGAAGTGATCTTGGACTGTCTAGCCCCCCTTTCAGAGGAGGGCTTTGACTTCTTGAGCCAAAAAATTAAATCTGGCTCCCCGGCAGACCCCCTCAAACCGGCCCTATTTCAAAACCTGCTGGATACATGTCGTGCTCCCTTGCTTTCCCTTATTAACATGTCCCTGGGGTCAGCGATTGTTCCTATTAAGTGGAAGGAAGCGGTAGTCACTCCCATCTTGAAAAAGCCTACCCTCGACCCCACTAAACCTGAGAACTACCGCCCCATCTCCTTGTTGCCGTGGGCTGCCAAAGTCATCGAAACTCATGTGAATGGGATCCTGGCGGACCATCTGGATAAAGCTAATATCTTGGACCCCACGCAAAATGGTTTCCGTAAAGCCCACAGCACGGAGACTGTCTTGCTATATATGGCTGAACATCTGCGCTCCGTGCTGGACACCGGACACACAGCGGCACTCCTTTTGTTAGACCTGAGTGCCGCCTTCGATACGGTGTCCCATGACATTTTGATGCGGCGGCTAGAGGAAGCGGGGGTTAGGGGTCTGGCGTTAGGCTGGTTCCGCTCCTTTCTCTCCAACAGATCCTTCCGGGTAGCTATACCACCCGGCAAGTCCACCTCTCACCAGCTTACGCTGGGGGTCCCTCAGGGTTCATCTCTGAGCCCCACTCTTTTTAATCTTTATGTGAGGCCGCTGGCTGCTATTGTCAAAAGCTGGGGCCTGACAATGGTTTCCTATGCGGATGACACGCAGCTGGCGGTCACACTAAGTGGGGACTCAGCTATGGATGCCCGCAACTTCTGTGAGGGGATGCGTTCGGTGGCCAATTGGATAAATCAGAACTGTCTCCAATTGAACACCAAGAAGACAGAGGTGATGGTGTTTGGTTCGCGTTCTGGCTGTTGGAATGAAAGTTGGTGGCCTTCCGAGTTAGGTTTGACCCCCTCTCCTGTACTGGAGTTAAAGAACCTTGGGGTTTGGCTGGACCCGGCACTTAGTTACACCTGCCATACGAAGAAGGTAGCTGCCTCTTGTTTCGGCATTATCAGGAGCATTAGGCCGGTGCTCAAATTTTTTGACGCCAGTACGAGACAGCTGGTGGTCCAGGCCTCGGTTCTTTCCAGAATAGACTATGCTAGTGCGCTGCTTGCAGGCACGAACAAGGCTGAACTTGCGCGGTTACAACGAGTGCAGAATGCTGCCGCAAGAGCAATATTTGGGTTGCCCAAACGCTGCTCAGTGTCCGGAGTACTGTACACTCTTCACTGGCTACCTGTTGTGCGGCGTATTGAGTTTAAGGTGCTGTGCCTGGCCTTCAAAATTTTAAAAGGCTTGGCCCCTCCTATCCTCATGAATCTCCTTACTCCGTACATTCCCTCTCGCTCGTTGAGATCCTTGGGCCAGAACTTGGCTGTTGTTCCTCGCTTTCGGCTGAACAGGACAGGTGGCCGCTCCTTCCGAGTGATAGCTGCCCAGCTCTGGAACGCCCTTCCCGTTGACATCCGTGCTGTGGAAGATTTAACCAGGTTTAGAGGGGCTATTAAAACGTTTCTTTTTAATAAAACAAAGTAATCCCTTTGCATGCTGTGTTGTTGTGTTCACCTTTGGCGCCAGGACGCCCCTTTGCTGGGGCAGCTGTGCGCGGTACAAAAATCAGTAACATAACAACATTCAACTATACAAACTATTACCAGGAAAGAAAATATCCCAAAGTAAAGGCCCACAATACACCACAATATTGACTGCAGCCTATGCTGAAAAGCAGAACCAGGCATCTAGATTTTGGAAACATTTGCAAAGCAGATAATATAGCCACAGCTCATGCAGTATGCTTCTACATCATACTCACTGATTAGACAGTCCACTCTAAATGGGGCGGGCGATAAGATGTCCTTACTTCAACAGTCCCTGTTCCATTGGCCCACCGGAGTAAGATTTCCAATGGCAGAGCCAGCAGTGGTACTGCCTTAAAAAATATGAGGTTCTGCTCAGTTCAAAGTAGATGGTTTGATGGACATGGTACCACATTTATGATGGAGTATACTGTGCACCAAACTCTAAATCTGCTCCTCAGTGTTGGCCTAACAGGCTCACGTTTTGATTTGAACTGCACCCACTTCCCAACAGATGCTTTGACTTTTTCCAAAATGATTTTGGATAATTTGAGCCAGAACCTCAAGTAATTCTAAGCCTGGATATCTGTGCCATTGAGCCCCCCACATCTAATGCCAGTGTTGTCTAGATATGCATCAGCTGCTGGCTCAATCTACCTAGATATATTTTGCTTTGAAAACCACTGTAAATCAGAAAGTACAACCATACACTTCCTTAAGAACCTATTTAAAAAGGATGTCCTCTTTTTGGGGAGCTACTACTTGTGAAAAATTCTAATTTTAAGACTTTCGGTATTCACAGAAGGCATTTAGGAGTCCTAAAGTTAGGAGTCCTAACTATACTACTACTACACTGAGAAAAATCCTAATTTTAAGACTTTCGGTATTCACAGAAGGCATTTAGGAGTCCTAAAGTTAGGAGTCCTAAACTTAGGACTACTAAATTGAGAAAAATCCTAATTTTAAGACTTTCGGTATTCACAGAAGGCATTTAGGAGTCCTAACTATACTACTACTAAACTGAGAAAAATCCTAATTTTAAGACTTTCGGTATTCACAGAAGGCATTTAGGAGTCCTAAAGTTAGGAGTCCTAAATTTAGGACTACTAAATTGAGAAAAATCCTAATTTTAAGACTTTCGGTTTTCACGGAAGGCATTTAGGAGTCCTAAAGTTAGGAGTCCTAACTATACTACTACTAAACTGAGAAAAATCCTAATTTTAAGACTTTCGGTATTCACAGAAGGCATTTAGGAGTCCTAAAGTTAGGACTCCTAACTTCTGTGAATACCGAAATGAGTAAGTGCCTTCTGTGAATACCAAAATGGTAGTAAGTTTAGGATTTTGTCTTAAGTTAGTTCTGTGAATCGGGCCCTAAGTGAGTCTATTGCTCACCCCTATCTGCATACACATACACTCTGCGCACATGCATACGATATCAGATCTCCAATTTCTGGTCCTTTCAATCAGGATATTTTCCATCTTTAACATAGGTCTCTAACTGTGGAAAGTTCCTATTTCATGGAGAAGTGGAGAGAGGGAGCCTTTTAGTCACACATTTGTCAAAGGTCTGACCCAGCTGTGACACCTACTATGTGGTCCGGTCTCCTCCTGTCACCCAACTCTATTGCCACATTCGCTCTAATGAACATTTTTATATTTTTCTGTAGAAACTTTAAACCTCTTAATTAGTCTATTTTATTACTTATAATTTTTATTACATTTTTTGTTTATAGTTAGGATGTACCATTATCTTCTTCATTTCTTAACTTCATTTTTGATTGTGCTGTTGTTACACATAACACTAACAAACAACAAGGTGATGGATGGGATTTAGTGGGAACTGAATAATATTTGTAAACTGCTCTAATGGGCATTGCCTGTTTGTTCAGTTTCTCATATGATGCTGTCAGGTCACACACTTAACAAGGTGCTAAAACACTCCACCACAAGTCTCAGTGGTGGGATCAAATGTGTACTAATTGTGATCCATGGATCAAGTGTAGCATGCAAAGGAGGTATAACGTCATAATTTTAACACCCTGCCTATAGAGTCCCCTCCTGGAAGGGATAAAGCTTTTATTCATAACAAAGTGAATGACATCGCGCATAAAAACTGATCAGTTTAGCACATGGCACAAACCTCTAGACGCAGATAAAAAAATTTTAAAAGAAGCTGCTACATGTCTGGCGTTTTATAGCCTAAGAAACCGGAAGCATGAACTCTATTGAACACATTTCTCAAACATTCTCGGGTCTGGTTGAGCTGCAAGCGGCAGACAAATTCAATGATAGCATGTTTGATTAGGCTTGTTTTACAGGCGAAGAGGAACATGCACAGTGATGCAGAGCAGGCGAATCCAGGAGCAGAGAGAACCCTTTCCAAGATTCGGTCTACAATAGTGCTCGATATATCCGTCCGCAAGATCAAAAGGCATGTTTTTGGTGCATGCAAATGTTGCTAATACATTTTAGGCCACCTGTGCAGGTTATCATGTCTTTTATGGAATTATTGAAAGGAATACCCAGATGTGTTTAAAGCACTGTGGTTTTAAGTAGAATCATAAAAGGTGCACCCAGGTTTGAAAAATTACGACCTCTTCACAAACACCCAGCACATGAAAATCCCTTTGATATTATACACATGACGCTTCCAACAAATACAATTCTGATATCTCAAGACAATCAATCTATATATCTGTAGTATATTGGGGCAGATTTACAAGCCCCTTGCGCCTCTTTTACGCCGCTGTTGCGTCACTTTTGTGACGCAGCGGTGGCGCAAAGCCAGCGCCATGCTATGGGGTATTTACAACGTGACACATCTGGGAGATGCGTCACGTTGTAAAGCCCTGCGCCACATGTAGGCATTTCGGCGCAGGGGGGGGGGGGAACGTTCCGGTGCAGGAACGCCTCCTAAAAGTGGCTGAGTGAAATCTACAAGATTTCACTCAGTCACTTTTAAGGCCATGCTGCGTCAAAACCCTGCGCCTTCTTGAAGAAGACGTAAGGATTGATACAGCATGTTAGGGATAGGGCACCCCCGAGTCTTGCTGGAGCTGCGTCGCGCTTGCGACACAACTTAAGCAATGCACGCCTTTCCGACGGGGGATGCGACACGCATCTGCCCATCCGTGCGCCACGGTGCACCACATTGTAAATGCGGCGCATCAGTGGTGCCGCACGGGTGGGCAGATGCATCGCAACTCTTCTGGCGCATCCCTGCTGGTGATTAGCAGAGATGCGCCAGAAGTAGTAAATCTGCCCCTTTATTTTTTGTACAATTACTTTTACGGACTTCAAAATAATGAAACCCATTTTCCAAAAGTTCGCTCACTTCGCCATACAGAAGGACTTCCTGCACAGAACCACAACTATAAATAAATCGACATTTGGAGAAGTGGTTACACAATTGGGAATAACATTAACAATGCCGGTGTTTCCGTTCAGAGTGCGCTCTAAATTCCTCGGTGCTTTGCCGTTCATTTGCTGAAGGCTTAGTGGCTGTGGTCACACACATGCGAAGATTACACATTGCGGTATTTATTCATGTGATTATTCATCCTGATTTTATAGTAAAATACATTTAAAGTCTGTATGTATTGTAATGGAGAGCGTTCTTTCAGTAAAGGTATATTATTTACAAAAATATTAGATACCATTATTTTCCCCAACCTGAAGCTTGTATTTTTAGTACATATTACATTTGGGTGGTTAACAGCATTCAGATGTTAATCTTCAGGAAGCAAGTGCTTATATTAAACAATCAAATTAAAATGTGCTGTGCTTTCTATTTGAGATTTTTTAGTTGTTAGATAAAAAAAACACCTTGCAGAGGACAAAAAGAGCAGACATTAAAGCAAAAATGGAATAGCTGCAACTTCGCCTGTTAGTATCTGCCTTCATAGAACCAATTATGGTCGTTAGCTGGATTCTAATCTCTGTGACTATCCCATTAACCTGGCTATAAACGTCTTCCACGAGACACATGTACTTTCTTTTAGCACGATAATATTTATATACACATTACTAAACAACAGATATCTTTGAAGTCTGCAGGGTTGGCTATGTTTAATTTGTGGTGGTGGGGATGAAAGATCAGCATTACCACAATAGTGTGGTTAGTATGTTAATATTTATTCTAATATCACATTAAACACATAGAATAGTGAGGGGCATGGCTTGGACGCCACTCAAGATGACCGCTTGACTGTGGTGCAGATAGGCCATCTTTCAAAAGGTGATTTTGAGTTAATTTAGATCAGATAATTATCGTCTGTCATGCAACAGAGGTTCGGAGGACCTTCACGACCCTCGGCAAGTACCTAAATCAGCCCGAATGTCTACTAAACTGATGATGAGCGGAGGCGCGTCACCTTGCAACCCCCAGAGCTAAAAAAAAAACGTTATTAACGTTTATTTATTATCGCTTTATTTTCCAGCAACCCATCCTGAATTAAGTGTCAGGACGGGGCAGGGTCAGGGCTGCCGAGTTAGGCATGTCTCTTTGGCCGACCATCTTGGGACGGCCAGTCAGACATGTGCATTTTAAAGTGCCAGGGCTCTCTTCAGTAGGCCACTGTAGCTTGCACCTCACATTGCACCTGCAATGCTGCCAATGATAGTAACAGCTACTAACCATTTAGTTATGCAGGTTGAGGAATTTATGCTGAAACGGCTGTCCTCTTTCAAAAGATACTTCCTCAACCACTTTTGTGCTCATGGATCAGGTCACACTAGGATACACAAACAGGAAACCATTAGACACAAAAGATTGTTCCATTTTGTGGGGTCGGCCCCTCCTGAAAATTCGTCCAACCTTCCTGGGGGCAAAAATAAATAAAATAAATGTATGTTTTTACCTAGGAGGGGTGGATTGACCCTCCATGGAGAGCACAATTGCACCCCTAGAGGAAAACAAAATGGCTGCTTAACGTTTCAAACTTTGGGGGGTTTTGGGGGGTTGCTCCTACCTCAGAAGTTGGTCAACACTCGGGGGCAAAAAATAATGAATGCAATAATTGTACCAACCAAGGAAGGAGCAACTGCGCCCCCATGAGCAAACAAAATGACGCCATATAATGACAAAGTTTGGGTGTTTTGGGGGGGATTGACCCCCCTCAGAAATCATTTGCCTCCCCCCAGGGGTGGCCAAGACTAATAACTAAATTGTAGATTTTCCCTAGGGGTCATGATTGCGCCCCCCAAGGAGGATGCAATGGTGACCCTCAGAGGAAAATAAATGGCGGACATTATTTCTTGTTGTATGTGGGGGTGGCTCCCCAGGGAAATGTGCGGAGACCCCAGGGCATAATTAATTATTTAGAGGTATGGTTCAATCAAATCTTCAAGGTGGGTTCAATTGTGCCTTTAAGGTGAAATAAAATGGCCGTAGTCCACTGGACCACCAGGGACTGTGATGGCCCATGTAAGGGGCATGTTGTTTGTGCTGTCAATGCTGAAATGTGGGCTACTTTTCATTTTACTATAATTACTATAATAAATAGGGGCCAGACTGACAAAGATGTTGTGTCATCATAATAGTGTGATTTTTTTCACACATTCCTAACACAAAATGCTTGTTTGGATTTTACAAAGTTCTGCAAATGGACATTTGCATTGCTCTGTAAGAAAACAAAATGACACCACGTTGTACTGCCTTTCTTCACTTTGTTTCAGGGGGGTGTTCAAGTGGTGGTGCATGAGAGTTACCATGCATTCACCTTTGGATTTTGAAGCAAATCCATATCTGCAAAGACTTGTAAACATGGAAGTGCGGCAAAATCTAGCACCTGTCTAAGGCTGCAGTGAAAAGGAGAAACATCTTTTTCTTTGAGGAGAAAGCTTTAAAGGATAGTTTTTATGCAGGAAAGGGTCACTATCTACTAAAATACTATCCTGACCATAACACAAACTCCCTTGCACTATTGCACAAGGGTGCCTGCATTAGAGCAAGGCAGCACACAGTGCACCGGAGTGTAACAAGCACAGAACAACGCCATTTCTATGAAGCTATGGTGCAGTTTTGCTTTCCCGAGGTGACGCCGTGCATCAACTTTGTTCGCGGCATTTGACCATTTAACCATTTGTCCCATGAAGTATATTGTAGTATTGTGTGTGTGGCATGTTTAAGTTTTTGAGTGTAACTTTGCAGCAGCATTGAAAAGTTACTTTTTTCTGCTTTTTGTCTTTTATACTTTGTCATACAACTCTCACAGACACTCACACCTATAAGTCTGCCTTCTACTTAGGACAAAATGTTTATGAAGGAAGCTGTTAGACAGTCAGCAGAGTTGGTATGTCTGTGGTTGACTCCTGCCCATGCCCCAACTCAAATAATGGAGGACAGCTAAGAGGCAGGATCAGATACTGAGCCAGCAACTGAGGAAGAGGAAAATGGAGCAGAATCTGGACTTGATTTTTCAAGGGGGTTCTATTCAATGACCATCTCCCAGCGATTCTGATGAACATGGTCATGGCAGTTGTGATGTCACTTTGCAAGCCCAGTCTGTACAGCGGAGTGACCGTAACAGGGTAGACCAACCCAAAGAGCAGGCATGTGCAGTGGCAAGTAAAGATGGAGGGCTCTCTTGGCAACCCCTCAAATTAATGGACCCCCAAATTCCCCCCTTCACTGCAGATGCTGGATGTAAATCAGATACAGCAATGTGTTTGCCTATTGACTATATTCATCTTTTTTTGGATGTTGACTTCCTTGAGGAAATTGTGCATCAAACGAAATTGCATGCAGAACAATTTCTGAGGGAGCATGGAGGTGCTCTCCGGCCTCATTTTAGGTCACACTGGTGAACTCCCTCTTCACTTGAGGAGTTTAAGAATTTTTATAACTTTAAGCTAACAAATGTAGGAAAATACACGATTCTAGGCAAAGTTTGCAGGGCATCATGGGACCCATGCAAGTCACATCATCTCAGTATCCCTTGGGTGTTTACTTTTAAAAAATGTGTACGGTTGGTAGATTTTGCATGTGTGGTGGCTGAGCACACTTACAAATACCACTGCTAATCCTATAATTTCTCCAAGTAGTTCTTTAGGGCCTTTTGTGTCATGGTCTCTTGGGTTACACACACAACAGTACTGTTCTTATCAGGAGACATGTCGAAACTCAGGGTGGTAGGAAATCTGTGACTTCCCATAGATTCCATAACTTTCCGTCACAGAAATGTGAGGGATATATGTGTTTTAGTCAGAGGTTGAGTATTGCAAGGGCTTCTGTGTAATAAAATCTTGGGAGATCTACACAAGTCACCCCACCCTGGATTTACCTAGTTTTTAAAACTGTGCATGCTTGCTCGATTTCCCTAGGTATTGACTGGGCAAGGGCCCAAAATCCAGATCAACCCACATCGCAGAAAAGAGTCAGTTTTCAGGGGAAAAATGTGATGTGCCAATGTTGTGTTTTTGTGTCATGCTTTTGTGTGGTGAGAAATAGGCCTACCCACACATGAGAGGTACCATTTATATCGGGAGACATGTAGGAATACATCGTACTTGAACATTTGTTGTTTGCATTTGTGCCTTCCAAATGCAAGCCAGTGTATAAGATACAAGACATTTCGAAAAAGACCATCCGAATCACATGCCATTATGTGTACACACAAATGTATTGATGTGCAGATACACACTGCTCCTAAATTCTGCATTTGTTGTTTAATTACAGAAATGCATAGGTTTCCTTAATATATGTTTTCACTTCTTATATTTTACCAAATGAACTATACTTGGTACACAATGAAAAACCATGGTATGAAGCAGCTCAGTAATTGGCTCTGGGTACCTCAGTTTCGTGGACAACTTAAAAACCCTTTATATACCTGCAACCAGAAGGGTCTGGTGGGCATAATGGTATATTGTATTTGTTACTCGGCCATCGTAACAATGAAAATGTTGTCACAAATGGCTGCCTTTTCCTACTCATTTTCGGTTTTTTTTTTCGGGGGGGGGGGGGGGAGGACCTCAAGGGAAAGACACAAATGATCCCTTGCCGAATTTAGAATTTTGTCTACTTTTCGGAAATGTATAGCATCTCGGGATCACTCATATTTTTTGCACCGGTTTCCAAAATGGAAGTAGGTTGGAAGTACAAATAGTAAAGAAAATGGCCTACCTCCTTGACAAATGGCAAAAACTGTGATAAAAATTGTTTTTTGGATTCAGCTCTGAGTGTTACAGGCAGCGGGAAAGATGGTGACTTTAGCATATTGAACCTTTTCTTAGTTCCATTTGTAGGAAACAAACCAGACACTTTTTTGTGGAACATTGTTTTCCTATTTATCCACCAAAAAACACAACATTTACTTATATTTTGGATATTTTCTCGATCCCCTCCAGGTGGAATACACGAACCTCATGTACCTTTAGAATCCCCAAGATGCTGGCAGTAAAGGACACAAATATGGCATTAATAAATTATGTGAAAAAAATGATGGCGGTCTAAGCGGGAACAAACCTAAATAGACACAAAAATGTATTTAAAATAATTCTATCCATAGCTTTTTCAGAATTTGTAAAGCAATAAATAAATACAAACATTTTAGGTTAGGATTTTTCAAATAAATGTTTAAAATGTAATTTTAATTTAAATATATTTAAATTAATTAATAAATTTTTTTTAAATCAAGTTACAAGTGTACATTTACTACTACTAGCGTTTCACATATAGACAGATGGGAAGGAGATCTCCCTCTGATAAAGTATAGGGAAAGTGTTTATTGAACTAAAAAAGATAGTAAAACATGCTATGCTAAACAATAGAGTAATTCATTTTTGAATATTTATTTTAAATATAGAACAAAATCCGAAAATGCTACATAACTATTAATGTAAGGAAAAGTGGGCAAATAATTCCCAATTCGCCAAGAAGGTGTGGACCCTAAGGGACTACAAGCGGCATAGCAGTCACTGTCGGAAAAGGTGGAAGGAACTACGACGCTGGACCAAGAAGTCATCAGAAGTCCAGCTCGGCAAGTCCTGCCATCGTGGGAAGCACATGTCCTGCACCCTGACCCCCCTGATGGACCGCATACTTGTGGTGGCCTATCCGGAGCTTGATGAGCAGTTGAGAGCCCAACAGCAGCATCAAAGGGGTAAGTTCTAGTGTGAGTTCAACATGCATAACTCATTTCTGTTACAGCAACTCATTTTGTCATCAATTTTAAGGTTGACACATGTTCATCACAGAAGAAGAGTTCTTGAAGGTGTAAGTTTCGCACAAAGTATATGATGTTGTGTTCTGTATTTGAATTTGTGGAAAAGGATACCACTTGATTTCTGTTCATTAACAAAGAACTGGTTTCAGCACAAACATGGCTGCCTAAACAACAAATATACATGAGTTTGTTTGATGTTAGAAGTGGCAGTTGTACCAAACAGGCCACAAGTTGTATTGTGTCAGGTATGAGGCTCCTTAACTATTGTGAAGGATGTATGGTTAGCCCATCACAGGCAACAAAGTATAAAATGCTGTTATGATAAAGTGGATGTTCCAAAGGTCACATTCGCAAGTTTTATTGTTTTCTATAACCAACTTTATTGAGAGTTTTACGGCAAAGCACAGAACCACACAGTACAAGGTATACTCATAATACATGTATGTCATAGCAACAAGCCCAAACATTAATAATGTGCAAAATTGTGATATCAGATCAACAGCCCATAGTAGATGCAGCATTTCCCCCATAAACGCTCATGTTTCTTAGGGTAGCCAGGAGCCTTAAAAACTGGCTTCTCCTGGTAGGCACACCAGTCCACTCCTAGACTGTTTTTTCCATGCACGGGCTACATCCCGCTTACCAACTGAGCAAGCCATCCCCAAAAAGACACACTCAGCTCCGGAGCCCCCACCTCATACAACAACCCAAGTAGAGCAATATGCAGCGTTAACTCCAGCAGGCAGCCTAAGACAGCCAAAAGTATGCAACCCACCTCCCTCCAGAAGGGCCTCAGCACCAGACAATCCCAGACTGCATGACAGAATTTCGCTGCGGGGAGCACACACCGCGCACATGCCACTTGCACATTGGGGAGCAAATGTATGTGCTTCGGAGTGAGATATGTCATGTGAAAGTAATTAAACTGTATCATACGCAGGCATGTCGCGATCGCCAGCTCCCTCGGTGCAATGTAAGTCTCTCTCCAGTTGTCTTCATCAGAGTCCCCCACCTAGGTCGCCCAAGTCTATTGGGCCCTCTCAAGGACATCTGGGGCATGGATCACAGGTGACCTGTAAATCGCTGATGTTGCCCCTTTACCCAGCTTCCCTTGAAAGATCTTCGCCTCCAACGGACTGTACTCGGGCAAAGGGTTCTCTTGTAAGTTATGGGGCAGCAAAGTGTGACAGAATTGGCAATTCAGAAAGAATTGCGAGTTAGTCAAGGAGTATTTGACCTTCAACTCCTGGAATGATATAATGCGCCCCCCCTTATAAACATCTCTGAGGTAGGAGATTCCAAGACAGTCTCATGGCACAAACTCCTCTGGGGTTGATAGAAGACCAAGCCACGTTCCTCACCTAAGGGAAGTCCTCCTGGTTAGGCATTGATACCAACCAGTACGGCAAAGGGCTACCCTCCAACGGGTGAGAGATGATAGCATACAGGAAGACAAGGTACACAGTAGACGTGCTCCCTAAAAAAGATCACCGGCAACAGGTGTGCTGCCGGATAGTGTTAGTAGACATCGGATAAACCCAGGCTGCCATCAAAAGGAGACTTGTGGAGCGACTGAAATGCCACCTTGTGCCGGCCCCAAGCCCACACAAACTTTGTAATTTTCGCGGTCAAAAAGTGGAGTCATTTACAGTGGATAGGATGGGGTAGTTACTTAGTACGTAGGGCCATCCACCCCGTTGGGTTCCTTGGGAGTGTAGTCCAGCAGCCAAGATCACAGTCAAACCGCAGGTCTAGACCCTGAAAATTAAGGACCCAGGACAAATCCAGAAGGGCAGACATGTGTACCCCTAGATACTCAAAGGAATTGTTTCGGGTAGGAATGTTAGGACACCAGACCTGCCCCAAAGCATTGCTTTTTACCTCCACTAAAGACTTGCCTTCATTAACCTGAAGCCCAGATGCCTCACCATACTGCCAGAGGAGTTTTAGGCAGTGTGGGCCAGAGCTCTGTGGCTCTTTCGAGAACAAAAGCGTGTCAACAGCGTATAGTGCTACACGGTCTTCAATGCCCACAGAGCAATGGGGACAGTGGGCACCCCTGGTGTGTACCACGCTTGTTGAGAAATGCAGGAGACAAGACCCTGTTCACCCAAACTTGAGCAGTCGCAGAGTGGTAAAGAAACTAAACCATCTGACAGAACCCTTCTCCCAGGCCAACCAGACGAAGAACCTCATCCATAAAAGCTCATAGCACTGTGTGAAACACTTTAGTGAAGTCTTTTAGCCAGAGGGCCAGCGCACCATCGAAGTCTGACACCTAGGACAGCCCACCTGGACTGTCCTAATGCAGTGGGGTGTAATGCGGCCTGACATAAATCCACACTGATCTGGGTGGACAAGGTGAGGCAAGGCCCTGATCAATGGAGCAGCCAACATTTTTGCAAAGACCTTAATGTCAGTGTTAATCAGTGAAATTGGCTGATGAGAGGAGCATCGATCCTTAGGAACAATATCTTTGGGTAGAACCACAATTGTAGCACACTCTAATTCTGGTGGAAAAACCCCAGCTGCAGGGCTGCTGCATAAATATTCAGAAGATGGGGGATCTCATGGAAGCGCTTATAATATTCAATAGGGGACCCATCTGGGTCAGCTGTCTTTCCAGCTTGCAACCCAGACATGACCGCACTCACCTCCTTTAGCATCAGAGTTTGGTCCAGTCCCTGGGCCAAAACATTGTTTACAGTCAGCAATGGTATAATGTCCAGAAGGGGATTGGCGAGTTTCGCTGGCACCGAGGGGCACCGCCAGTATAACCCCTGGTAGAAGTCCGCAAAAGTCTGAGTTTTGACGGGGATCTCCTCCTGAGGCCAAACCAACGAGTCCTGAATCACCAGGAGCACCGGATTTCCCTCCTGAGGCATCTACAATCTGTTTTGAGGCCCTCCAGCACTGCCTGGCCTCCTCTAAAGAAACTTGCCACAACTCCGTGCAGGCCGTGACCAGGAGACAACGGGAGTTTTCAGTATCACGATGTCATAGAGCAGCTTCCACCCTTAGGATCTGGGCTTCTAAATCAGTCAGGGGCGCCACCCGGCATGCCTCAGTCTCTCAAACATAGCCCTTAATACTGCCTCTCAGGGAAGGCATATTGGCTGCCCATAACATTGCTGCAGAGTCCACCGGTCCTACATTGAGCTAAAAAAAATGATGCAATTCCTCCTCAACAAAAGCCTTGCAGTCGGAACTCTGCAGGTGCCCAGCACTAAACCTCAAAATGAGCCTTAACGCAGAGTTCTGAGTTCCACCCGACAATAACAATGGAGCCTGGTCAGAGATACCATGGGGGAGAATACACACCGACTGAGACAAAAGGAGATCCGCTGCTGGCAACTAGGGCTGGGCGGAATTTGAGTAATCGCACTGTGCAAAGCTCCACGAAATGGTAAAAAATCTCCGCAAGCACGCAGAAATTCCGCAAACACACGGAATTGCTTGTTCGCGATGCCTTTTTCCTGTTTGCGAACACTGTTTTCGTGCTCGGGGGTAAATATCTCGCGAACACACATTTTGAGAACCCGAAGCCGCGGAACGAAGAATTTTGGGCAATTCCGCGTTCTCCGTGGAACGCGAAATTACCCAAATTCTGCAAATTCCGCGAGCGGAAGGGAATTTACCGCCCAGGCCTACTGGCAACCACATCAAGTCTAAATGCATGTGCAGCATATTGATGTGTATAGGCCCTTTGGCTATGATGTCAGGAGGGCCAAGCATCGCAGAAGCCCAGCATGTCCGCCCGTGAGGACAAACAGCCTGACTGGGACCACCTGGTCGGGTTCAAGGCAGAGGAGGCACCCAGAACTGGATCAGAGAGCATGTTAAAATCCCCTCCAATCATCGTAATGCCCTGAGGGAGGGTCAAGAGAAAGGATCTCAGCGATTGCAGGGAGGATTACAGCAGGGGTGGCAGGACAGAACAAGATATACAATTGTAATGCCTCGCTTCCAGTCGGTCCTCAATGCCCACATAAGAGCCCTGAGTGTCTGTGTGGTGGGATGGGAGAGTGACAGATTTGCATGATGTCTTACTCTTTTACAAGTGTGCATGTAAGCCAGTCTGTTTTTTGGAAACTATTTGTGAGAGCAATCCAATTTTTGGAACAATATAGACAGGGATGTGTACACATTGGTGACAGAGTAACACATACCCAAAACCATTTTTCAATGTCTTTTGTTATGTCCAGATGATAAATCAATGATGGAGAAAAATGGGATACTTAAAGGGAATTTTACAGAGGGAATGTTCCATAGCATAGATGTAGAAGTATCCCATCTGGAAAACTCCAAATCAGGCCTAACTCATCACTCATTATTCAAATGTAGAAATGGCTCAAGGTATGATATGTCACATATAATAAATTACATTTTGGAGATAAAATTATAATAAAAATGAATAAGAGACAAGACCATACATGATGTAGGTGCTATCGTGGGGACTTACAAAACTGTGACCAAATGTTTTCTGAAAATGTTGCCCACATGCATGAGCTTATGTGAATATAGAATGAAAACTTGAGAGCCTTGTAGCAGCTGAAATATGAAATCTTTAAAAATGTTTTGTGATTAAAGTTCATGATCAGTTCTATTTACACAGATACAATAAAACTATTGTAGATGCAATTTCAGCATTATCAGGAGCAGGCAAAGGAGACACTGGCCACATAAGCGGGGAAGCAGCTGGCCACGTCAGTTTAGGTGCTGAGACCATTGACACTGAAGGACACTGTGGCAATTAGGGTGAAGGGACAGTAACAGAGGCCACCAGCTCAACAAAATCATCTTCGGAGGCCTCCACAAACCTAATGATGCTGGGCCCTATAGGAACCTTACCAACTGCATCTTTGTCCACCACCTAAAGAACCATTTCCACCCACCCTGTTGCTCCCCCGTAGACGGCAATAACCTCCCCCTTAAAGGGGTGGTGTCTCCTTTGCTGAATGCACCACACCCTCTACCCCTGCACCTCGGCTGTGCTGAGTGAGGAGGCTATTGACCTCCTATGAAGCATCTCCTGAACGCCAACCAGGAGCTTAGTTGTCACATGCAAAAATGGTAACATACCTGGAAGGCATTCATAGAGTTATGTCTGGCCTGCAAAGAACAAGCACTGGTCTAGCCTCTTCCCTGACTGCAGCCTCCCACCTTGCCTAATCTTGTGCCCTAACTCAAGTCGCTTCTCCATTTCAATTTCCCATTCCCAGCCCTGTCCCACGCACACTCACTTCTTTGTATGCACCCGGTCCAACACACACAAGTAGCACACCCACACATAAAAACAAAAACACGCCAAAAAATACAGTCACACACCCTAACAACATACAGGCACTAGCACACCACCACCAGCACACTCACACCCACCACACCCACACCCACCACCACATCAACACCACCACCCCATCACCATACCCACAACCATCACTTCCACCAGCACACCCACAGACACCACCCCCACCACCACACCCAGATGCACCAGCACATCCACAAGCACCGCAAACACACCCAGCACCTCACCAGCACATATCCACATATATTAGAAACAATACCCACTCGCTCCCAACATCCTACATGTTTTCCCTGTGAAGATTATTTATTTGCCCTTGCTTTGAGCCCTTCCAAACCCCAACCCACCCGCCCAAACACCAAGCCACCCCTTCCAAAACCCAAGCAACCACTCCCATGCCCTGAACTACCCCTCCCAAAGCCAAATCCACCCCTCCCAAAGCCAAAACTACCCCTCTCAAACCACAAACCACCCCTTCCAAACAAAAGATCACTGCGTCTGGCACGTGAGCATTGCTGGAGCTGCTGGAGCGCTGCCAGAGCTGCCCAGAGAATCAAGGGTTTCGAGGTCCATGTAGTGGTTCCCCTTTCCTCCCATTGAGATTGGTGCTGGAGGGGGATGGTGCCGCAGGGGGCTGTGCGAAGCTCGAGTAGAATCTAGAAGTCCCAGAGTAGAGAGCCAGAGAACCCGGGAACAGAAGCAGGATCTCCCAGCAGACAGAGCAGGGGAGGGGCTAGTGCCACAGCTCCCTGAGTTTGCTGAAGGGGCAGCCGGAACTAGGCTGGTGCAGCTTGTGCCTACATCCCCCCACTACTGTATGGAACTCCTCCTGTGTTGTTGCTCTCCCTGCTGAGTGAGGAGTTAGGAGACTAGGTGGCAGTCTCTACTTCCCTTTTCCCTGCCAGAGGTGAGCCAGGGGGCTGGTAGAGAGTCAGGTGGAGAATTCTCAAACTCAGTGAGCGGGGAGAGGGCTAGTGCTTTTGATTCTCTTGTTGCTATGGAGGTGGCCAGCATCAGGCTTAAGTCAGTGCAACCTGTGCCCGCAGATGTCCTCCCTCTGTGCTGTATCAACTCAAGTCGGACTGGTCTCCCAACTGCCCTCAAATGCTGCTCTTGTCAATTGCTGGATAACTCTGGCATTAGTTCCTGCTGGTGTGTTGTGCCCCTCCCCAGCATCATTCTTTTGAAGACAAGTGAGCTCAAAACAGTTCTTTACCACAGGAGAGCAGTGGTGGCGCCTTACGACCTGCGAGTAACGCCCACGACACACAAAGGTGGATTTCAGTGGCATCAGGAGAGGCCAAGATTTTCCTTAAAAAAGCCCCCCCCCCCCCCCTGATCCAAGAGCATACAGCCTACAGAGGATTCCGAGGTTGAAATGCACACAAGGAGTTTGTTGCTCCTGATACCACGCACAACAAGGCCAGCAGGACACGCAAGGGAGATATCAAACCCCTTAAAAAGAAAAATCGGCAAGCCCCCCACTCACAAACAAAGGGTGGGAACAGTGTTTGTAAAAACTCAGGCTAAAGGGACACCCCCTTGGGGGTATAAATGAATATTATAAGCCAATAAACAGGATACCAGCAGACTCAGATATTATCTCCTTCTGTCCACAACAGTTGAAGCCTAACTATAACCCTTCAAATGTGGTGGAAGGCTAAAATCTGTATTTACAGAGAAACACCCCCATTTTGAACAAAAGGAGGGCTGTCTGGCCAGTCATCTACTTGGAGTCCAAACAGCAAAATAATCTGCCGATGTCGTGGAGAAGGGGGCTGTCAAGGCAGATGTCAGAAGCGATCAACTCCACATTTTTGCTTCACAAGAAATGAACCTTAGTCTTTTGCCACACACCATATGTATAGGCATTGACTTGGAAGGTCTATTACCTTTCCCACCTTGGCCCCTTACGCTACAGGTTATAATTGTTGCAACTTATCCAAGGCAAACTCCAACATGTGACCCGAGTGCCTGGGTCCCGATTACTAAGTCGGACCCCCAAGATATTATAGACCTAGATCCTCCTTACAATCTCGCATCAACACGGCCTCAGAAACTCTTTAATAAATCCCTTGGAGAAAACACAGGTGCTGACACAAATAAATGCATCCTTTCACAGAACGGGCAGAGAAGCCACCCTAAGAAGCTGGAAAAACAGCGGAACTCTACATGAGGGATGAAGAACTGCTTAGTGCAACAGATCTATTTGATGTCCCATCCAGTAACAGCGGTAATGAACATAATAAACTCAAAACTATTAAAGAAAAAAAATTAAAACCTTATGGTTTAGTTATTAGAGGGTTTCAAAATGAAGCAGGCTCTCCTTCTTATATGGAATCCCTGATGAGCGACAAGGACCTACTGCTCCAAAAAGACAGTATTGATAACGTGATTACCGGCGAACAATGAAAAGCCCACCAAGGACATATCAGCCTATGAACTCACAGATACAGATTTGGTGGTCGGTCATTGACAGCACAGTAACAACATGAGCCAGGTGGCAATGCTGCATGTTGATAAATTGGACTCTCAGATTTCAATATTACAATCCTTGGCAAACAACGTGAATAAGATTGAATCGTGATTGGATAATTTAAAGTCACTCATAATGAGTGCCCAGCAACAGGTTGATAAGCCATTCGAGAGGTGTTACTGCTCCTTGCTCCTCAAAAAAGTTTGGCTCTTCCGGAAATTATGTGGGGCCTTCTTACAGAATACAAATTAAGCAACATATTAAGCAACAACAATTTAAGACCCACTTTAGGCAATGCCTATCATAGTGTTGAAGCATTGCCTGCCCCACAGCAAAAGGTTGATCAAATCTTGAAATGGAACCCTGAGGATCTGAAATTAGATGCGAGTGAAGACCAGAAATTTCCCAATTGCTCCCTGGAAATGAACGCAGAACACGAAGACACTGTAGCTTCTAATGTTGATTCCAATGTGAATTACACGTCACAAAACCAACAGTCCTCCAAATAAATTTTCAAAAAAGAATAAAAAACACCTGAAGAAATTAAACAAAAAACAAACAAAAAATAGAACTTTATCATATTTTTGGAAAAGCCAGAGGAAAGCACCCATTCCATTGGGAAATCTTGTTCAGGAGAAGGAAAATATTTTACTTAGTAACCCATCGTCAACATTGGAATAGGTTGAGCCTCCTGCTTCCCCCATTCAAACAAGCAAGGCAGCAAGAGATGCAAGATCTATTTTGAGGGATTTAAAAGTTGAAACAATTATCAAACATGCAACAAGAATTGAAACAACCCTGTCACTGTCCCACCAAGGCACACAATTGGATGATAGTAAAATTGTAGTGACATCTATGCCTTTCTCAAATATCAGCAAAGACCACTGAGGCACAGATGGAGGTCATCTTACCCCAAGAAGTGAAAGAGATAACGGCCCACAGTCATCCTCTTCTTACTGCCTCTGCCACCTTCAAACCGTCGGTGAGAGCCAGGGTTTATTCACTCGGCCAAAGACAGACTTGCCTGATGTGTCCATAGGGGCGGAGTTCTTTCTAGTATCAGGAGGGCCTAAAAGTTCCGAAATTTCTCATCTGATCCCCCAGTTTTATAGTCCTGTCTTCGCGCACCCATTTACATATGTCCCACACATAAACCACAGAATAGTAAATTCTGGACACACATTTTGTCTGCCAGATCCCCTCTGAAAATCAGGACCATCAAGAGCCTGAAAATATGGAAGAAATCCTAACATTCCAATGAGAATGTCTTGCGTGGGCAGGAAGATATTTTAAATAGGAGAAATTCACTCAAGCTATTGTCATTCTTACCCGCGCTGGGGGCACTGGATTCGAAAGCTCTGATCTACATTATGTTTGTCTCTGGGCTTAAAGAGAGTCTACAGGACACACAAGCGTACTATTCAGAAAGAAAGAGATCACCAAACGGGTACAAACCCATTGAAAGATTTTGGCAGAGTGGGGAATAAATATAGGTAAGCCAGAAAAACCAAAATATCCCTGACTCCTTGCAAAAAATAAGCCCGTGAAAGCACCCTGATTCCATACTTTGTGCTTTGAAGAGGCCAACCTTCCTACGATCATCAGTAGAACACATTACAATCGCAATGGACTAAGCAAAGAATAAAAGAGTCTGCTTTCGCAAGAGACACTCTAGGGAACATGAAACTGCAGGCAACTAAGACGCTAACACATAATTACGTATTACACATGTGCTCATGGAACATACAAGGTCTAAAATCCCTCGTAAATGAAACATGGCAAATGTCGCACATGACTTGGTCGGATGACAATGAATATTGTGCACTGGCCCTTCCCTTTAACATAGGGACACGCCTCTGGAGGTGGTTCAATTATGGACCATAAAGCATTGGAGATAAATGAGACAATCCTGGCACATACTTTTGTAAAGCTAGCAGCAACCTCACCGGGCGATCAAAAAAGGACTCCACCGCTTATAATAGAAAACATTTATATTAACACCAAACAGCCAAAAAAGAAAACCATCACGTTCACATTTTAAAATGATTTAAGGCCCTATGCCAGCACCATCAAGGAAATCTGAGTTTTGGCAGGTGACTTCAATATGTTTTTGCTTGAGACCCTAAATACTCCCATGATAGCACGAAGAGGACAACCTTTGGGGTATCCCGGAGATCTTGCCAGGGTAAACAAAAAGAGACAAAGCTGGCCAGAAGTTCGCCGCCACCTTAAATGCTTTGGGCTTATGAACCTGAAACGGAAGAGGAATTAATGATCAACCAACTGGCTATAGACATACAACTAGCTCTTCCACCTCGCTGATTGACTACGTCAGGATTTCTACCCAGTATTTTATGTGGGTAAGCACATTTTAAGTACTTTATTCTCCAATAAGTGACCATGCTTACTTGTGATGCTCCATCCACAGAGAGACCACAAAATTAATACAACTGCAAGTAATTGACACAGAACACAGCACCCGTGGGCTACAAAGAATAACATGGTCTGCAACGCCAGCCCTGGGGGCCCTGGCCGAGCTGAGAGAAGTGCTGCAAAGTGAGGCATTCAAAAGATTACTCTCCACTCAAAGCTGGCAAATATTACTGTCCCACAATATTGGAGAAGTTGCCATACAAGCCCCAAATAATGGGCAGTGTCCATCCCCAGAAGGAGCCTGAAACGTGAACTAAATAAACTTCGAAGGGCAGTGCCTCTGTGCACACTGCCGAAGAAATAGCTGAGATCAGGAAGGCAAGGAAGGCTTATCGGTCAAAAGCCTGGGAAATCGGCAGGGCTACTGAAGAGCAGGCCTTACATGAGGCCCTAAATATAAAAGATCCAGCAAAATTAAGTATATTTTTGCTTCTTTTAGAGCTGCGGGAGCTCCTGGCCCAAACGGCATCCCTACAAGAATATTCAAAAATGGTGCAGAAGCATGGGCTGCCCTTCTTAATCCACTTTTTAAAAACTGTGTAATGGAAAACTCAGCCCCGGGTAGTTGGCGAGGTGCTATGTTCACCCCAATACACAAAAAGGGAGCATGTGAAAACCCTGCCAACTTCTGACTTATTGCTTTATTAGACTTGGAAGGTAAAAATTTCGCTAAAATCTTACACAAGGAACCAGAAGAGTAGTCCAGCACTCAGGCTCTCATTCCCATCACCCATTCGGGCTTTAGGCGTGGGCACAGAACCAAAGACAACCTGATGATACTTTCCTCGCTGATTAAAACCACTAATGCCAAAAAGTCCCCACCATTATCTGTTGCCTTGATAGACTTCAAAACTGCATTTAATAGAGTAAACAGAGGGAGATTGTGGCAGACGTTGTTGAGCTGGGGCATCGTGGAAGATCTCTTAAGTGCCATCAGAAACCTATACACCAATACATGGGTAAAAGTGAGTTACATCTAGCAGAGTCACTACCAATAGAATTAAGACCACCACTGGAGTAAAACTAGGCTGTATTCTTGCTCCATTGTTGTTCAGTCTTTATTTGGCCGACATTAATAAAGCATTGGGAGTAGCACGTGCAGTGTCGTGTCTATCGGGCCAAATAACGACAGACACCGTGGTCTGGGTACAGGATCTTTATTTTACACGTCTTCTCTTGTCTTTCACTTTTCCCTGACTGCCCCCGTCCCATCTAGCTCCTCCCTTTCCTCTCCACCCCTCTACTCCGCCCCTCGGACCACTAGACTGTCCTACGACTGTACATCTCCCCCTTTGTTAACAGAATAAAGAAACACTGTGTTACATCTCTTCAATTAACCTTTTGGGCCGTTGAATTGTTTGTTGTGGTCTGAGAGACCGACTTTCTGCCTCACCTCTGGGGTTGCCCCGTTCTCCCCTTTCCAGGCTTGTGGCACCCTCGGCTCGTTCCTCAGTCTGCTCAGTTCTCGGTGTCACTGCCTGGGACCCAAAGGCTTCCTGTAGGGCAGGACTACATTTGTGAAAGTGCGACACATTGCGAGTGATGCGCCTGTTGTCTGATTCTGCGGTCAGCATGGTGCCCTTTTGTCGGATGACGGTCAGGGGTTCCGCCCTGAACCTGCTGTCAGTCTTTCTGCTCTGCTCCTGCTTGACTATCACACAGTCCCCTTTCCGAAGTGAGAGTGACCGTGCACGTCTCCTGCCGTCAGCATACGCTTTCATACTGTCTTTGCGGGCTCTGTCTGCGACCCTTACTTCCTGATGTATGCGGTTGGGTGATACTGGTCGAAGAGCCCCTTCCCAGGTAGGTATCCTTGTCCGAGCAGGACGTCCTAACATGAGTGTCGCAGGACATTTGCCCGTGGTGGCATGGGGCGTCGTCCGGTATGACCGGAGTACGTCATTGAGGGCTGTTTGCAGATCTCTTTTGTCCAACGTGGCCTGTTGGAATATTTTCTTGAGGGTGGCCATGAACCTCTCGACCGTGCCGTTGGCTTGTGGCCATAACGGTGTTATCCGCCGGTGTTGAATATCCATGAGTCTCATGAACTCCCCAAACTCCTGACTGTTGAAAGGTGGGCCATTGTCCGTTTTCAGTTCGGTAGGCACACCCCAGGCTGCAAAGACTTCATCTAGCACTGGAATGGTCGCGGCTGCGCTGGTAGACGACACAAACTGAGCAATGGGGAAACGCGAGTATTCATCAATCACCACTAGAACATACTTGCCCGATTGCATGGGGCCATAGAAGTCCATGGCTAGCTCGCGCCACACACCCGACGGTAGTGGCGTCATCTGGAGTGGGGCCGGAGGGTCTCCCTGCCCCACCACCTGGCACTGCGGACAGTCTTTCAGGGTGAGTTCCACCATCCTGTCGAGAGAGGGGAACCAGACACGCTCACGAAGGGCTCTCTTGGTCGCAACTACCCCTCGGTGACTTTCATGCGCCAAGTTGATGACTCCTTGGCGCAGTAGACTGGGAATGACAATGCAGTGGTCTTGCAGTAGCAGACCCTCTGAGGTGACAGACAGCTCCTCGCTCACATTCCTGAACGCCCGCAGTTCTTGACTCGTCACCGGATCACTCCCTTCCTGGGTATCTTCGTGCCGCCATCGGTGTGCTTGAACCTTGCGAATCACTCTCTGTAGTATCTCATCTTGCGAGGTGGCTTGTTGGATGACATCCAGGGGGACAGCCAGTGGCCGCGCCTGGTCCACCACAAAGTGAACATATTCCTCAGCAACTGACGGTCTGGAGGATTGGGATGGCTCCGGGTGTCGCGACATGTAGTCAGCAGGGTTGGCTGACTTTCCCGGCTTGTGTACAATGGTGTATGTGTACTCTTGCAACCGAAGTCCCCATCGTTCGATGTGAGGCGGCATTTTGGAGCGTGGATTGCCAAAGATGGTGACTAGCGCTTGGTGGTCCGTCACTAAGGTGAAATGCTTCCCATATATGAACACGTGGAAGTGTTCACAGGCCCATACGACCGCGAGGCTTTCCTTCTCAGGTTGTGAGTACGCTTTTTCTGTGTCGGAGAGACTCCGGCTGGCGTGGGCCACTATGTGGCGTTGATCAGTGTCATCGTCGTATTGGGCTAGGATGGCACCTAGACCGACCGGGCTTGCATCTACTGTGATTTCTGTCTTGCGGCTAGGGTTGAAATAGGCTAGGCTCTCGGCTGCTCCGACCGCTTGTTTAATCTCTTGGAAGGCTTGCTCGCACTCAGAGGTCCATTCGAATTTCTGCCCTTGTTTGGTCAGGGTTCGGAGTGGGTGACTTAGTGTGGCATAGTCTTTGATGTACCTTGAGCAGTAGCTCGCCATGCCCAGGAAGGATCTCACATCGCTGACGTCCCGCGGGCTTTTGGTGTCGTTCAGCGTGCTCACTTTGTCCGGGTCAGGCTTCATCCCAGCCCCTGAAAAGATGTGCCCGAAGAATTTCAGCTTCGATTGATGCAGTTCACATTTCTCTTTGTTGAGTGTTAGGTTCGCCTCTAGGAGGGCGTGACAGACTTGATCTAAGGCCGTGTCATGGTCTTGGACATTTGCCCCATACACTAGGATGTCGTCACTGTAGTTCAGTGTGTTGGGGACATGGTGAATGGTTTGCCGAATCGCTTCTTGGAATATTTCAGCGGCTGAGGAAATTCCAAAATTCAACCTCTTGTATCTGTATAACCCCAGGTGCGTCGCAAAGGTTGTAATATACCGAGAGCTGTCATGGAGTTCCAACTGGTGGTACCCTTTATTGAGGTCCAGCTTGGAGAATACTCGAGCACCATTCAGCGCGGCTATCATGTCACTTAAGTGTGGGCCTGGGTGACGCTCTCTTTCGATAGCTGTATTGGGCATCCGCATGTCCACACACAGCCGTACCTTCCCCGGAGTCCCTTTCTTTGGGACGATCACTACGGGCGACACCCATGGCGTGGGACCCTCCGTACGTTCAATGATGTCAGCTTGCAGGAGATCCTGCAGTTCATCCTCCACGGCTTGCTGAAGATGGAATGGCACCTTCCGGGGGTGCTGGGCGACTGGCTGGACCTGTTCATTGATGTGGAGACTTATCTGGTTTCTGTTCATTTTCCCCAGTCCCATGAACAGCTTCGGGAACTTGTGGACAATGTCACTGTCATTGCTGACGCGGTATAGGACTTCCACTAGCCGGAGACGTTCGGCCGTCGGCAGACTAAGAAGGCAGTCGGCCTCCGGTCCTTCTATGACGTGTATCACGGCAGGGACAGAAGTTGTTTTGTGTCGTAGTGTGGTTGAGAACTTCCCGAGGCACGGGAGTGGCTTCCTGGACATCCAGGTGTAGACACGGACGTGCGCGGGGCTCAGTCGAGGACGGGGATTCATCTTATTGTATTCAGTCACTGGGAGGTAGTTTAGTGACGCCCCACTGTCCATTACGAACTTTGTGTTGTGTTCACCGACGCTGATGTCCAGTCGGGGATATTTCTTGAGCTGATCTGGGTCAGCGATCATGTTTGCATACTCCACCGAGTAGTCTCGTTCCTCGGATGTCGATCTGGAATCCCGCGATGGCGACTTCCTCGACCATCGCGATGTCCGCGACTCCCCGCTGGACTGTGAAGACCTTGACGACGACCTTGGGCGGTCATGCACCGCTCGTGCGTGGTGCCGGTGGGAGTCGCCTCGCGACGACTCGGGTCTATCCTTTTCCTTCTCGCGGCGATACTCTCCGCACATGGCCTCAAAGTGGTTGCTTCGGCCACACTTGCAACATTGCTGTCCCATGGCTGGACATGCTCCGGTGTGTGGGAAATCATACCCGCATCTATAGCATCTTCGTGCTGGACTTACAATGCCTTCGTTATGCGGACAACACTTTATTATTTGATCATACTGCGGTGGGGCTGCAGCGATCATTGGTGGCCCTAGCTTGTTACCATGCAGAAAACAAACTTGAAATTAATTACCGCAAAATGATAATCCTGGCCAGCGGACTCAGAAACAAACAACCAATCAAATTCAATTTCTCCATGAACAACGTGGTCTTGGAACAAGTTGCTAGTTTAAAATATGTGGGTATTTATTTGAATAACTGTAGTTTGCATGTCACTCATTTGGCGCACATTAAAGTCTCAGCTCTGTAATTGACAAGTGTTACAAAACTGGCTTCTATGATGAAGAGGCCTGACCTTACAGGCATCTGCAAAGTAATCAATGCCAAATGTATGCCTACACTTACATATGGCACATTGATTTTTAAAGACCATACCTCGGGCTGGCTAAATAAAGCCCAATTAAGGTGTTAGAGACGGCTTTTTAATCTCCCCAATGCCGCTCCAACCTCACAGGTACGGCTGGAATTCAATCTTTTTAAACAATCATTAATTTTAAAGGCTCAATTTTTGGGATATTATGGAAAGCTCAGCACGGCGACTCCAGAGCAGGGACATCTTAAGGATTTTGGGGGCCCTGGGCCAAACATATTTTGGGGGCCCCTGTTCAGAACAACTTTGAATTTATGTTCCAATTTGAGCCCCTGTTTCCCACACAGTTTCCGCTTCCTGATCCAGTTTTCATCATAGGCATTAGCCTATATATTCCCGATGCAAACAAACACGCGCAGCTGACAGTGGTAGGATTTAGTGTTTCCTGCCATGCTACTATGTTTTTAATACTTTTTAAATTGTATATGTGTGGCTTAATTACTCTGTGCTTTTTAACAATTTCTTCTACCTACGCGCACTTGCACTTTACTTGATTCTGCTTGCCTACACCTCCTTAGCTGCTTCGATTCGCATCTCGCTTTTCCTCCAGTCCTGGTCGGCCGCGGCTGATACGCCGATTGTGCGGAGGGCTGGGGCTACTATCGGGCTCCACACTACTGCCCACTCAGTTTCCACTTCCTCAGCTGCGTTAGCGATCCAGTATGCATCATTGGTATTAGCCTATATATTCCCGATGCAAACGGACGCGCGCAGCAGGCGTGCCGAAGGCACACCAAAGGCAAGCCCGTCTGCGCCTGGAGGCGTTCCGGAGGCGTCCAGCGCCGGCCATGCTGCCCAGTTCCCCTCCGGTGAGTTTCTTCCACTATATTACAATAGGGAAAAACTGCTTAGCCTTAGGCGGCTACCATTATGTCAGTGTACAGCGGCTGATCCGAGCTTGGAGGTAGACTTTTGATGCAATAAGTGCAACTTGTCTCTCCTCCAGCCCAGGAAACTCACACCCAAGACCCTCCCACGCAACAATAAGTGTAAAAACAATAAGAAAACAGAGGACTTAAAGGCCATCCTTTTAAATTGTCACTCCATGCAAAAGCATGAACCACACATTTATGGCCTACTCTTAGACGAACAGCCTGATCTTTTATTTCTCACTGAGACCTGGCTGTCTGAAGCCTCCAACCCTACTATCACCTCGGCAATCCCTACGGGTTATAAAATCCTTAGGAGGGACCGGCCGAGTGGGAAGGGGGTGGTGTCACCAAAATTTACAATAAAAAACTAGACTGCTCTCCCTTCCTGATGGAAAACATCGAGGGTGCAGAGTCCTTAGGCTTCCGCTGTCCCTTATCCCCCCCCATCATAGCTTAGCTGGTTTTCTGATTTATAGACCTCCCAGTGCCATTGGAAATTTTATTAGAACGCTTAATACAGCCACCACCTCCCTGGCCTTAAAATACAACAACTGCCTTATTCTGGGAGATTTCAATATACAGATGGACAATGGAAAAGACCCTCAAACAATTTCCTTGTTGGAGACTCTGCAGGCCTGCAACATGTTTCCATCTATTTCTTCGGCCACCCATGAGAAGGGTCATACCCTAGATCAAATCTTTCACAACTTTGACATATCAGTAAGCCTACCTCTTCCCATTATCTGTTCTGACCACCTCCTATTAAAATTCGTCATTCCCAACTCTGCCACAGCCCCTCGGGCTAACGCAGGGCAGAGGGTCCCTAATTACAGGACGTTCCATAAAATATCCATCCCGATGTTCGCAGACGCCCTCGGTCATTCCTCACCAGAGCTGTCTGGCTGCCCCGACTCGGACACCCTCTCAATAGATTCATGGCTCCGAACCAACATTGATGCAGCGGTACTGGTTGTTTTGCGCTCCTCAAAGAGTTTGGCCCCACCAGCTCCATGATTTAACGATTCCCTCAGATCTAGCTAAAGAAATTGTAGAAAAATGGAACACAATTGCGTAAATCCTATCTACCTGAGGACAGTAAGGTGTATAAAGACAACTTAAAAGCTAATTACATTCTCATGAAGGCAGACAAGTAAAACTTCTTTCAAACCAAGGTAAAAAATGCCCAAAATAAGAGTAAGGAAATCTTTAGCATAGTCAAATCCTTTACCTCCCCGAAAGTCGGCACACAGGAAGGTCCATGCAAGGAAGGATGGTCTAAGCAAATAGCTCAAATCTTCCACAAAAGATGTCTGTGATCCAACAAGCCTTCACTAACATCTCAGAGGAAGAACTGACCCTCTACCTTACTTCTAATTCACCTCTTGGATCCTCCATCTTTACTAGCTTTCCCTGAGTTTCAGCTTGAAGAGTCACTGACCCTTCTCCAAAGCATTAAGTCTGGCTCGCCTACCGTCCCATGTCCAGCGAATATCCTGAACCTATTAGCTCCCACCATAAACCCCACGATAAAACAGCTCTTTAATGCTTCCTTCTCCTCAGACAACATGCTGAAATTATGGAAGAATGCTAAGATTCTTCCACTGATAAAAAAGGCTAACGCCAAACCGAAGGACCCTGCCAACTACAGGCCAATCTCCCTTCTTCCGGCCCTCTCCAAAGTATTAGAGAAGCATGTAAACAAGGCCCTCCAAAAACACATTGAAAATGGGAAGCTCCTTCATGAGTCCCAATCCGGTTTTAGGGCTAACTACAGTACGGAATCCTATCTGCTGGAAGTGACTGAATTTCTCAAGGGTAAGTTGGACCAGGAAGGCAAGGACGTATTGAGTCACTCAAGGAAACGATATGCAGAGGTATCCATGACAAGGCACTACCATGGGAACTGTACTTGAGGGATACAATGGAAGCCCTACAGATGACCAACATTCCACTCTCTAATTTTACCCCGAAGCTATCAGCACAATTGCTCTAAAAACAACGAGTATACAATCGAGGGTCATGGACATCCAAGAATTGTCCCGCAAAGCTCACGCTAGTCTATGTGACTTACTGTATCATGAGCCAGGGAGAGTCGTGTACTTAGCTTTCCATGTGAAAGAGCTTCTGAGACTGAGATGCGATTTAATTTCATTAAGAGCCTACACATTTGCATGTTTAACAGGGTCTACTGAGCGGCAGTGCCGTCTATGTAACTTTAAGAAGGAAAGCCTCGCCAACATAATATGTGTCTACCTAATTTTGAAAAATATAAGATGTTTCTGGCTGAAACCTCTGTTTCCTAAACTTGGCATAAGGCAATGAAACACAGCTATCTATGTCTGAGTGGCGTGAGCCTGCAGTTATCGGCTCATTGTGTGAAATTCCTCAAAGAAGCTGAAAAAATATTGACTCTGGCACCAGCAAGCTACTAATCATTTGTATTACTAAGATTTTTATTTGCTGGACATTTTTTATGGGGTGCTCTGAGTTTTATCACATTTTTCATACCTATTTATCTATGTATTAACATGGTGAAAGAGGCCGGGGAGACCGTGCTGTTGCAAATGCTGAATTTGCTCACTGGACCTTAGCCACAATGCAATACCTTCAGCGGGGCGTTGGCTTTTCTATTTTCTTCTGTAGGAGATAAGCCGTTTGGATCAGAAATAAGTGCATAGCGGTTGTTTGCTGTGCTGGTGCGTTGAACCTTGAAACAGTAACATAACTTAGCAGGAATTAGAGTGATTCTTGGGACAGTCCAAATCTTTTTAGAGTTGGTTTTTATCCTAGGTAAATCTTTTTTATATGTGATTATTATTGCACCTTGCACTTTAGGGAAACTGGTCTCTATCAGAATTGTACGCTGTTCTTTTCTTTTTATTGAATTATCATTATATTTTCACTGTGCTTTTTATATTTTGATGGTTTTTAATAACTTGAAGCAAAAAAAATCCTATCTATCTATCCAAGACCACCGTCCCAAGAAAGATCATTGAGGAGCCTGCTTTTTGCCCACCAGATGCCCCTTCCTGAGGAGGTTCCTCTTGGCAGTTAATGACAAGTGCATTGGACATTATGATCTATTGGACTGCCATCCATTTACATTTTTATGTGAGAGACTTATCTCTTTGGTTTAATAAACCAGCATTTTGCTTTCACTAAGTTTGTCCTGACATTAATTTTCCTTGGCAATTGTTTACCTCCTAGCAATGTTTCTGACTAAAATGTGAAGTACATATTTTTATTTACCGTTATAGCAGGAATAAAAACATATTTTTTTATGTTTACTTTGTTAAGTGCATATGCTGGTTAAAATAGTATGTGATGGTCATTTGTATTTAGGGGCAGCCATTCTTCATGATAATGGACACTTGCAAATAGATGTTTGACATTATTTTTTGAAATGTTACTACAGGTGTATTTATTTCACCTTAATTACGGATAAAAATAAACATATATGCAGTACTCCTTAAAACATAATGTGACTATTGAATTTGGATACAATACAGGGCTTGCACTAGCCAAGGGGAAATGTTACATGGATGAATATGTTGAATGATTAAAATGCGGGACTGACATTGATTTTACAGGTAATTAACAAGGTAAAAGTTACACCTCCTCTAGTCCAGTTTCAACATCATGTTAAATTGCGCTTATCCCAGTGATGTGTAATGCAAATGTTTTTAATTTGACAATTTTCTTCGAAATTTATTTAAACACACCTTTATGGTATGCCCAGACGTGGGTCCTGGGCTCACTGTGCCACTGGAATCAAGCTATCCTGGCTGATGAGGGGTGAAACCCCGAAACCGGTCCTAGGATGCTTGTTTTTGGTCCAGGGAGGACCTGGTTTGGCAGTTCGGGCTGGACTGTTCCTATAAGGCACAGAGTCAAGACTGATTTGCATATGGCCAGGTCTAAACTGGGGAGGCATGGTGAACAAAAGAATGATGGATTTAACCCAGATCTCTTGACTGGAGGTGAATGTTTTGATTTGTTCTGCATTCCGTCCATCAATTGTGTGTCTTTTGCTTTCTCGCCCTAATTGCGCCAGGTATGCCCAAACGTGGGTCCTGGGCTCACTGTGCCACTGGAATCAAGCTATTCTGGCTGATGAGGGGTGAAAATCTCTTGACTGAGGGTGAATGTTTTGATTTGTTTTGCATTCCGTCCATCAATTGTGTGTCCTTTTCTTTACACTTCAAAAACAAATCTCCAGAAACAACAATTTCAATTAACATATTTCAATCAGCCCATTGCATTGGAGAACGGTGTGTTAACTTATGAATTTTAGTGGTGATGGGGAGTGAGGCACACGGGGTAATCAATGGGGTATAATTCAACGGTATCAACAATTATAAGTGTTTTGGGTGCAGCTGAGGTGAATTCCTCTGTCCGAAAGGGATCAAGACAAAATGAAAATGAAGCGCCAGGGTAGATTACCTGGCGTCCCGCAGGTGCACTCACAGTGGGTCCATAAAGGAATCTGAAGGTAATCCAATTTGAATTTCACTCATTCTTAGAAGTTATGTTACACGAAATGTTTAAAAAGTAATGAGAGTCTTTTATTCGCTATAGCATTGGAGTAATTTCCATTCTTCATAGGAAATGAAAGATAAATCAATTGATTAAGGTGGCATGATAATCCCGATGCATTTCGAGTCGTTCTGACTCTTCGTCAGGGGATAAAGGTCCTAGAAATAAATGTGGTAATCAGTACCAAGACACAGGACCAAAACATAACATAAATGATACAATATATACTGAACATGAGAAATATTTAAAGAGAATCATTTAAATTAAATATCTAATCCCAGCTGAAATCAAAGTGTGTCAAAGAGTAATATAGGTGATGTGTTCAATAGGTAAACAAAGAAAAGTCATACCATGGTAGTAGCAAGGTAAAACATTGCAATAACCAAGTGAAGAAGCTGAAAAGAATGATGGTGAGTAAGTACGAAACACGGAAAAAATTAGTGGTGGTTATTATAATAATAAATGCCCGTCAACATAAGCGCTACGAGATACATAAAAAACATGAGAAACGTAAAACTGAAGGACACGTTGCTTAAATAGGTACATGGACTGGTTAAAGACTAAGGGGTGTTAGTTGTGCGTGGACACGCTGTGAAGGGATGTTGTTGTCGCCAATTGCTGAGAGAAGTGACAAACGAAGATACCCAAGAAAGTGAAGGTGCAGTAAGAACGAAAACGCGGAAAAGGTGAACGGTGGTAATCATGCTGATTAAAAGTAAAAAACCGTCGGCGTATGTGCTAAGAAACGATAGGGGGATGTGAAGTTTACAAGGTGAGCTTGTTACCTTAAAACAAATGTAGGTTTCATGACTATACGGTGATCAATTTCAGAAAAGCCAAATCTATCGGAGTCAAATATATAAGAATGTGATGAGAATTGTTCTCACAGAAAACATCAGGAAATTCCAAGCAAAAGGTAAAGAACGGGAGTCTCACTTACCAAACGAAAAGCGGTCTTCCGTTACACCATAGGATGAGGAAAGTAACAAAGGACCAGTGTCAGCGAGGTATAAGTGTGTACAGGAGATTAGAAATAGAAGTAGGACCGAGGGGTAATGGAGAAAAATGGAGCACCATGTTTAAACGGGGTCATGTTTCGGTATGCTTGAAACCGGACTTAAAATAAAACCGAACTGAAATGAAACCGAAATGGTGTATACATGGGGAATCAAAAAAAGTAGCAGCTGAAGACAGGTGATGCAGAACAGAGAAAGATAGACAATTAAACGAGCGAAACATTCAAGAAAGGAGTTCGTGAAATGTGCAGAATGGGAAAACATTTTTTGTGGGTGTGTGCGAAAGAAAGTCTGAAATTCACCAATATGGTACAAAAGTTTAAAGACAGACAAAGTATCAAATAAAGGCTGAAAGCGTGATCACGAGGGGTAGAGGGGACATGAAGTGCATGAAGTATACTGTACAGTAAGGAGATACATAGATTATAGAAAGCAACTGTATTACAAACGATCATTAAGCCTGTTAGGGTGGCAGGAATCAAGTCTTTTTATCCAAATAAGTGTCTTTTGGTATTATCGATGCCTTGTAATATGTTCACCACTACCAATACCAGAAAGAGCAATTAGCTGATGTTATGTCTCTCTTTGTTGAAATGTATGGCAACAAGTGATTTCTCGGACTTGGTTCTGATGTTACTTCTGTGTTCGGTTAATCTAACTTTGATTTTTCGTTCTGTCTTTCCCACATATGGTAAGCCACAGGGACATTTCAATAGATAAATCAAGTTCTTGGAGTCGCATGTGGCGGTCATGTATAATCGAATAGGGGTTCCTTTGGTGGGATGAAGAATCCGTGTGCCTTTGATCACATTATTACAATGACCGCAGTTAAAACAAGGGACTCTTCCTCTGTGTGTACCAACAGCAGGTTTATGTGGACGAGATAACAGTTCTTTCAGATTTTTTGTCTGTTGATATGCAAAAAGTGGTTTCGAATTGAATATCCCGTTAAAATCACTTTCATTGCGGATCATAGGCCAGTATTTTCGAATAACTTTTTAAATTTGTTGACTTCTTGTGGAAAATTTAGATACAAAAACCGGTCTGTAGGTTGTGTCGGATTTCGTGGGTTTGCTGAGTAATTGTGAACGTTCCATAGATTTAGCTCTCTCAATAGCATCAGTAATAACTCTGGTAGGATTTTTTGCTTTCTTTGAATTTGGTAATTAGTTGTTCATTATTTTTTTCATAGATTTCTGTGGTGGATGAGATGCGTTTAATCCGTAGAATTTGAGAGTAGGGCAGATGTCTTTTCAAAGAAATTTGATGGCAGCTATTAAAGTGAAGGGTATTATTTCTATCAGTGTCTTTCCTGTATACATCCGTCATCAATTTCTTGCCTTGCCTCATAACCAATACATCTAAAAATGACACTTGTTGGGAATTCATGTTATGGGTAAACTGTATTTGATCATCGATGGTATTTAAGAATCTGAGAAAACGGTCCAAATCAGTAGTGTTGCCATGCCATATCAGGAAAATATTGTCAACGTATCTCCAGAATTGTAGGATCTTATCGGGGTTAAATAAAATATGATTGCGTTCTAGTTTATGCATGTAGAGGTTCGCGTAGCATGGGGCTGCACAATTGCCCATAGAAGTACCAGATAGTTGCTGAAAGAATTCATTATTCCATTTGAAGTAGCTGTGATGTAAAGTAATTTGGAGCAATTCCAAGATAAATACCTGAAGGTTAAGATCAAGGGATTGTTCGATGAGAAAAGATTCAACAGCTTCAATGCCATTTAGGTGCGGAATTGATGTATATAGTGCACATACATCTATTGTGCATAAGGTAATGGGATCTTGTTCATTAAATTCGATGGTATTGATTTTATTGAGAAAGTCAGTAGTGTCACGAAGGTAGGTTGACATCCTTTGGACAATCCGTTATAGGTATTTGTCAATGTATTTGCCCGTAGATTCATGGATGTTGTTGATGGTAGATACAATTGGTCGGAATGGTGATTATGCAATTGTTTATGGACTTTGGGAAGCATATATCATGTGCGCCATCCTGAACAAATGTTCTTTAGACCTCATACTACTCATCGTAGAAGAACTCGCAAAAATCCTTGAGGACCTGGACAAAGAAATATTACTATTAAAGAGGGATTTGAACTCACGATTATCCACTGACGAACTAGAAACCATGCTTAATGATGTTAACTCCCAACTAGACAAATACACCCGAGAGATTAATGAGAGAAAAATCCGGAAATACAAACGAGACACTATTGACTACAAGCTGGGTGAAGTGTATAACTGGGCTGAAATCTACGCACAACGCAGACAACAGCGCCCTTTTACCAACAGATCTTCTGATGGAGACAGTTCTACATCTACGGAATCAACGGATAGACATCGGAAGAATTTACTCCAGACCAATAAAGATGCTCAACCACAGAGGGGTCCTCAAGAAACCCCTACAACCAGCTCTCAAACCGGACAAACTTTTTTAGGGACAGGCCAAGATCTCCCAGTAGAACCAGGAGGAGCAAGCGCAAGAATGCCAGAACAACCTGTGGCGAAATCAACAAGAAGTCATCGTTGATTATTAATATATCTCAAACCACACTCTCAAACTCTCAAATAAATTTTTTACAAAAAGGTACCTCTTTCATAACAACTTACCACTCCAATGAACTTTACACAGAAATATCTGTATTCAAATTTATGAGAAACCTTCGTCTGAAACCTTTTTTCAACAATATTATACCCCATCAATCTTCGGGTTCCCAGGATACCACCTCTAGTTTGAAACATTCAAGTTCATACATGGCGCCCATCAGTCATAAAATTTTGGATTCATACGAAACCATCGTATTACAGGAACTCAAATCCATACATCAGAAACCTAACGCAGAGACGTTTTAAGGCATGGGCAAAGTGGGCTCTGGCCCAGGGCCCCAACCTTTCAGGGGGCCCCATGATAGAGCCAGCTTTGTTCTGCATAGAGTCTTGCCCTGATGACCTTGAATAATTTTGAAACAGATTGTTGTAAATTGTGTTTTTCTTTCATTTATTTTTAATGTGTGAGAGTCTATTAAAGACATTTTGCAGACAAAATGTGTTTATTTCATGTAAGATCCATATAAAAAGTTTCTTTTGGGGTGTGTCCACCATGGCGGTGGAGTTGACCGCAGCCATCATAGCTCCGCCGTTTGTGCAGGCCAAGAAGCCAGGGAGGCGTCAGAGGCACGTCTGCCTGAAGGTCCAAGGAGAACCCCCACCATAAGTGTGGCCGCCTCTGGCGATTGGTTGGATTCGTGGACCCCCAGGCTGCCTGGAGACCTGGTGGGCTGCCTGCTAGGCAGCCACATGTGGCGCCGCAGCATCTGCCCCTAAACCTGGTGGTCGGGCCGGCCCCCCGTGAATGCTGTGACGACCGGAGACCAAAACCGGGACTCCTAGAGTCTTCCATCGCTAAGGGAGAGGCCTGCAGGGGACAAGGGCACTCTACTGCGAGCCTTCTGCTGTCCGGAGGGAGTGGGCTGTCCTGTCCCTGTGAAGCTACACGTGGGCCCTACCACTGACTGGGTTGTACTGCGAGAGTTGTGGAGAATGCGGGCAAACGCCAGGTCTATCACAGGATGACTGGAGGGATGCCCCCCCTCAATTTCTGAAGCCCGGATCAGCACCCTGTTGTTCTCTGGGCCTGTTGATGAGCCAGTGGAGGCCCCTGCGTTAGCGGCGGTGGCAACAGAAGTGATTGCTGGGGTGCTGAGCTATGGCTGCTGCAGGTGGAGTGCCTCGTAGGGGATGACGGCTTGCAACAGCAGCCTTCTGCGGTCTGGGGAGAAGAACACTGTCCTGTCCCTGAGAGTCATGTTTGCTATCCCTGGCTCTGGGTGTGACCTTAGGGATCTCCCATCAAACTTGAGGTGAGAGAGCACGGTTTCTAAAGAGGATGTGCCACATGGCTGCGCTGTAAGGTAGCAGCGGAAGGGACCAGTGCTGTAGCGACCAACGGCCATGAGAGATTATACTTTTGACCGGTGAGCAGCCATGTCGACCCATCGGACCACTATGAAGGACATGTCGGTAAAGGATATGTTCACCAAGACCTCTACAAAAAGATCCAGCTGGCAGACTTGGAGAACAGATCTCGGCGCCCCAACAAGCCGTCACGGGTGACCTAGAGGACTTTGTGTTCTGCCTCTTTAATCAGGTTGCTCCATCGCTGCCGGGCCAGGATATCATCTTTGACTGTACTCATCACGCGGGATGGGCGACTTCTGGACCGGGCCAGCCACAAGACATACTCACTTGCCTCCACTATTACCGACAGAAAAAGGCCATAATGATGGCTGCATAAGATTTGAAAGATATTGAATTCGAGGGCCTCCGGATTTGGCTGTTTCAGGATCTATCCCCAATTACTCTCCAGAGACAAAGATCCCTCAAACCCATCACAGCCTTTCTGCAGCTTCATGTACAAATGGGGTCACCCTTTCCTCCTCCAATTCGTCTGGCGAGACGAAGTCCGAGTGATCCGGACTCTGGACGAGGTCAGCAACCTGCAACCTGCTGGACATCCCGAAGCTGGGCGATACGCGACCGTCTGGATCGCCAAGTGCGAGCTTTGGAGAGGGAAAAGCTGGGCTCTCATCGCTCAACTAGAAGTGTGAAGAAGATCATGGGCAAACCTACGGAAGCAGACAGCTGAGAGGAACGCTTGAGGTTACTCCACTATCTTCAGCAGAAAGAAAGGTGATGTGTTTCTCTCCAGGGGTTCAGTGGCTGAGGCTCCTGTTTGTCTGGTATGTAGGCTTCCCTTGCCGGGCAAGGAGCGTTGTGTCCAGCGGAGCTCCAACCTGCTGGACGTTCGTATGACTCTTCAAGTGCCCCCCGGTGGGGGAAGATCATTTAGTTGATATTGTTGTTTCTTCTTCTCTATATCTCACTTTCCTTACCCCATCTTCTCCTTCACAGGAGGTTTTTCCTTAGCCTTAATCTTTGTAGGGGCGTGGTTCGACGTATGTAGGTAGCTGCAGATGGAACACAAGCTTCCTCAAAGATTTCCTCATGGTGGTGTCCTTGATTAGCCTCAGTGTTCGAGGTCTTAAAGCCTGGGCCAAGTGGCTAGCTGTCCTGGTTCTGCTTAGAGACTCGAAATGCGATATTTGCCTGTTACAGGAGACCGACCTCCTCCAGGAAGACTGGCGGAGAATGTGTTCACGCTGGGTTTACTGGCAATATTTCTCCTCAGGGTCCACCAAGAAGGGGGCGGGGTGGCTATCTTGCTTGTGACCCACTTTGCAGGAAGGGTGGAGCGGGTGCTCATGGAGATCCCAGGTAGGATGTTGGCATTGCAGGTCACTATTCAGGGAGCCAGGCTCACGGTTGCTAACACTTATCCCCCAAATGAGCAGCAGGAAGTTCTTTTTAGGGACTCAGTGGACCTGCTGCTTAACTCTCCAATAGGGAAATAGCTGTGGGGTGGGGGGGACTTCAACATAGCAACTGACTCCCACCTGCATAGATCTGCCTCGAGAACAGGACAGAATGGGGGTCTGACAAAGGGTACCCGACAGTGGTTGGGTGAGGCAAGCTTCACAGATATCTGGAGACACATGCATCCTAGGGCAATAGATTGCACCTTCTTTTCTGCATCACATCATACGTATGTGCGCATAGAATACTTTCTCACTACATCACGGATCACTCAGGACACAATATTGGTGGAAATTGGGACAGACGCACTCTCGGATCACTCTCCTTTAACTCTGCAATTTAAATATGGGGGTCTGACGCCCGACCCCCTCCGTTGGCGACTAAACACTAAACTTTTGACTTATGACAAAATACGAGCTGATACACAAATGGTACTCCAATCCTTCTTGGAAACTAATGCTCTCCCCGAGACGCCAATACATATCCTTTGGGAAACTCTGAAGGTGGTAATGCGAGGGCACATTCTAGGTATATCGGCAGGTTTCAATAGAGAACATAGGGAGAAGAGAGAAGCCTGGGAGCACAGATCAAAGACATGGAGTCGGCCCATGTTACGATCAGTGACAATCAGTCGGCAGTTGAACATGACAAGAAAACAACTGCAGGCACTAGATATGAGACGTGTTGAGTATGACCTTCTTAGAATTCGTCAGACATATTATGGAGGGAGAAACAAGGCAGGGGTCATGTTAGCCCACCGCCTTCGAGCGCAGGCATCGGATCGGCAGGTCCCCGAGGTGCGGACTACGGACGGCTCCATTTGTTCTTCAGACTCAGAGGTGGCTAATGCCTTCTGATATTTTTATTAGAAGCTTTATCAGGCCAAGCAGCTCCACGACATAGACATTGCAGCGTACCTTGCTCCGGTGCCTCCACCAGTGCTCCCATCTTGGCATGGGTGTACAATTCATTGAAGGAGGGGGAGACGCTGCGGGAATCAATACTCTAAGCCACTATCAGAGTGATCCTGAAACCAGGAAAAGATCCTAGGGACTGTGCTTCTTATCGCCCAATTTCACTATTGAAAATTGATCCAAAAATCTTCACCAGCATCCTGGCGCACAGGCTGGCCCCTTATGTGCAGGGATTGGTGGATTCTGACCAGGCCAGTTTTGTCTAGGAAAGAGGCTGTAGCAACAACACTAAAAGATTGTGCGATCTACTGGACAAAATTCAACGTACACAGGCCCCAGCCCTAGCATTGACCATAGATGCTTGCTAAGAAAGCATTCGACCTTGTGCACTGGCCTTACCTACACCGAGTGTTGGAGAGATTTGGATTTGGGCCCAGGCTTCGTGGCTGGATCCACTCCTGCTACTCTGCTCCCCAATTGAATGTACAAGTCAACGGTATTAAATCATCTGCCTTCCCCATTCATGGAGGGACCAGACAGGGCTTCCCTCAGTTGCCACTACTTTTTGCGCTCTACATGGAGCCATTTGCTGAAAGAATAAGGCTTTCTCGACTCATCTCCGGGGTCGGAATGGGAGGCAGGAAACACAAGATAATGTTATATGCTGATGACGTGCTTCTCACGCTCACAGACCCTCGCACCTCGCTAGATGCGGTTCTGTTGAGACGGAGGAGTTCTGAGCGGCCTCCGGTTTTAAAATCAACCCTCAGAAGTCCCTGCTCCTAGGCCTAACCATCCCTGACATTGAACGCTCTCGGCTACAGGGCAAATACCCATACCAATGGCCAGACAACAGCATCTAGTACTTCGGTCTATGCATGCACTCCACAACGACAGCCACTGCTGCTTATAATTATGGGGCCTTCCTAGTACTTACGAGGCACGATCTCGCCAAATGGAAGACGCATAAGCTTTCATGGATGGGCCACCTTGCAGCAATTAAGATGACACTCCTGCCTAAGCTCCTTTACACCATGCAAACACTGCCCCTCCAGCCCCCTCCAAGGGTCTTGGATAGGATACAATCCCTCCTGTGGGACTTTATTTGGGAAGGCAAGCAAGCACGTATATACAAGGCCTGCGCCTACCTCCCCTTGGCTGCTGGTGGCTTGGGTGTTTCGAACCTGCGGTGTTATTATCTGGTGGTGCAGCTCGGCTACATGGTGGAATGGTCCTGTCCATTCACTGAAAAGCATTGGTGCTTCATTGAGCAGGCCATCTCAGCCACCCATATTTGGAAGATACCTTGGTTGCTGAAAGCACACAGACCCTTGGGCGTGTATGTCTCCCCAGTCATGCGGGCCACAGTGAGGGTGTGGGATAAGGTACAGCAACAACATGGGCTCTCCACTCCAATATCGCCATAAACTCCTGTGATTGGTAACCCAGACTTTCCACCGACACTCACAGGGGCAGCATTTAAGATCTGGCAGGAAGCCAACTGTTAAGTGTACAGGCGACATGTTTGACGCTGATGGCCTTATGGATTTCCGCACTTTTCAAACCCACTACAATCTACCACAATCGACACAGTGGCAATATCTAATGTTGGCGCACTGGGGTTCTCAGCCCTGGGTCCCCCCGCATGCAAGTTGACCTCTAATGGCATTCGAGAAGTGGATCCTGACTAGAACCTCGGATACAAAGCTATTCTCAGACATTTACGCCTTCTCGGTAAAACCGATCCGCCCCTGAGCCTCGCAGGCCCGCGCCTGCTGATAGAGAGAATGCGAGCATACTTTTACGGATAAGGAATGGAATGACATACTCCACAGAGCGCGCTCCTCAGCACTGAACACCACTAGTAAAGAGATGCTCCTCAAGATCGTTTATTACTAGTATCACATGCCTGACAGAGTGGCGGTGTGGAACCAGTCCGGTGACGGGAGATGTTGGCTCCAATGTGAACATCAGGGCACCCTCATGCACATACTCTGGCACTGTCCCAAGTTGGAACCCTTCTGGTCCAAGGTCTTGGACTTGGTCAACAGTATATTCCAAACTGACATTCCCAAATTCCCAAGATACATACTCTTAGGCCTTCCCAATCCCCTTACACCTGCTGCGCTCGCACGGAGGTAGAGTGATCACCTTGCTGCTGGGTGCTGCGAAACAACTCCTGCTTGTGAAGTGGAGAAGGGACACAGTGTCGACACACCTGGATTGATTACATAAGGTCTGGGGCATACTGGTCATGGAAAAGCTGACAGCTATAGCCATACAGCAATGTTAAAATGTGGCACCCCTGCATACAATATTTGTCGGATGAATTCCGAGAATTGCCCTATGCTCAATATTTGAAAATCCTATGCTTAACGACACAAACACCAGAGGTGGATACATGATGCACCAGAGTCAAAGAGAAGCCATAATGTAGACTCCATTCCAGCGACTGCCTTCCCTCCTCCCCTCCTCCCATCTTGTGCCTGACCTTTTACTCCTTTAGTTCTATTATTGTTATTAAATGACATTCACTGTATGCAAGAAGTTCCATCGCCTCCGGCCTGTGGATGTAGGTGGCTCGTAATGTGATGTAATGTGTTAAAATAATAAAGAGATGTTAATCCTAAAAAGTTTCTTTTAAATCAATACAGGAGAAATGGGAGGGTGTGACAGAGATTATTTGCATTAATATTAGTGAGCTGCTGCTGTGTTAAGATACTGAAAACACACATCACTATCCCTGAATATTAGATGTACACACATTCAGAATTTGACCAAAGAGGGCATGAAAGGTGAAACCGGATCATAAAAACAAAGTTGCTCTGTGTAGGGGCCCCCAAAATACATTTGGCCCAGGGCCCCCAAAATCCTTAAAACGCCCCTGACCTAACGTGAAAACCACGAACATGACTATTAAAGACACACAAACCATCTTGAGTCTTGCTAACAACAAGGACATTACATTCTGCAAAGCTGATAAAGGTGGTGCCCTTGTGATAATGGACACTTCTTTCTACCATCTGAGAGTTTCTGAACACGTATCAGATCAATCCACCTATATGAATCTCTCTCATGATCCCACTGACGAAATTAAAAAAATTCTCACCATCATAGTTGACAATGCGCAATCTCTAGGCACCATCACTAACAAAGATAAGAGGTACCTCTTGCGAAAAAACCCAGGCAGCCCAACATTATATATGCTTCCCAAAGTCCATAAACAATTGCATAATCCACCATTCCGACCAATTGTATCTACCATCAACACCATCCATGAATCTACGGGCAAATACATTAACAAATACCTACAACCGATTGTCCAAAGGATGTCAACCTACCTTCGTGACACTACTGACTTTCTCAATAAAATCAATACCATAGAATTTAATGAACAAGATCCCATTAACTTATGCACATATAGATGTATGTGCACTATATACATCAATTCCGCACCTAAATGGCATTGAAGCTGTTGAATCTTTTCTCATTGAACAATCCCTTGATCTTAACCTTCAGGTATTTATCTTGGAATTGCTCCAATTTACTTTACATCACAGCTACTTCAAATGGAATAATGAATTCTTTCAGCAACTATCTGGTACTTCTATGGGCAATTTTGCAGCCCCATGCTACGCGAACCTCTACATGCATACACTAGAACGCGATCATATTTTATTTAACCCTGAGTGGTGCGATAAGATCCTACAATTCTGGAGATACATTGACGATATTTTCCTGATATGGCATGGCAACACTACTGATTTGCACCGTTTTCTCAGATTCCTAAATACCATCGATGATCGAATCCAGTTTACTCATAACATGAATTTCCAACAAGTGTCATTTTTAGATGTACTGGTTATGAGGCAAGGCAAGAAATTGATGACGGATGTATACAGGAAAGACACTGATAGAAATAATACCCTTCACTTTAATAGCTGCCATCAAATTTCTTTGACAAGACATCTGCCCTACTCTCAAATTCTACGGATTAAACGCATCTCATCCATCACAGAAATCTATGAAAAAAATAAAGAACAACTAATTACCAAATTCAAAGAAAGAAAATATCCTACCAGAGTTATTACTGATGCTATTGAGAGAGCTAAATCTCTGGAACGTTCACAATTACTCAGCAAACCCACGAAATCAGACACAACCTACAGACCGGTTTTTGTATCTAAATTTTCCACAAAAAGTCAACAAATTAAAAAAGTTATTCTAAAATACTGACCTATGATCCACAATGAAAGTGATTTTAACGGGATATTCAATTCTAAACCACTTTTTGCATATCAACAGACAAAAAATCTGAAAGAACTTTTATCTCGTCCACCTAAACCCGTTGTTGGTACACACAGAGGAACAGTCCCTTGTTTAAACTGCAGTCATTGTAATAATGGATCAAAGGCACACGGATTCTTCATCTCACCAAAGGAACCCCTATTCGATTATACACGACCACCACATGCGACTCCAAGAACTTGATTTATCTATTGAAATGCCCCTGTGGCTTACCATATGTGGGAAAGACAGAACGAAAAATCAAAGTTAGATTAACCGAACACAAAAGTAACATCAGAACCAAGTCCAAGAAATCACTTGTTGCCATACATTTCAACAAAGAGAGACATAACATCAGCCAATTGCGCTTTCTGGTATTAGAAGTGGTGAACATATTACAAGGGATCGATAATACCAAACGACTCTTACAAAAGGAACTTATTTGGATAAAAAGACTTGATTCCTGCCACCCTAACGGGCTTACTGATCTTTTGGAATACAGTTGCTTTCTGTAATCTATGTATCTCCTTACTGTACAGTATACTTCATGCACTTCATGTCCCCTCTACCCCTCGTGATCACACTTTCAGCCTTTATTTGACACTTTGTCTGTCTTTAAACTTTTTTACCATATTGGTGAATTTCAGACTTTCTTTCACACACACCTGCAAATGTTTTTTTTCCCATTCTGCACATTTCACGAACTCCTTTCTTGAATGTTTCGCTTGTTTAATTATCTATCTTTCTCTGTTCTGCGTCACCTGTCTTCAGCTGCTACTTTTTTTGATTCCCCATGTATACACCATTTCGGTTTCATTTCAGTTCGGTTTTATTTTAAGTCCGGTTTCAAGCATACCGAAACATGACCCCGTTTAAACATGGCGCTCCATTTTTCTCCATTACCCCTCGGTCCTACTTCTTTTTTTTTTTTTTTTTTTTTTTTTTATTAAAATTTTTATTGAACAATAATTCGGTTACAAGCACGGGCCTACAACCACCAGGGCCGGCCGCTAGGTACAGAATGAAATATACATTTATCATGGCTGCAGTCAAGTCCCGGGGCGCAGCCCCGTAGTGGCTCCGGATAGTTCTAAAGGAACAGGAGACTTAAGTCCAACAGACACAAAAACTAAAAGAAAAACAGAAGGCGAGGCATAAGGGCAAACAGTGCGGGTCAGGCTTCCTCCGGGGAACTCCAGTGCAGACCATTAAGCAGCCGGCAAAAGGAAGGAGTACCGGGAGGCTGGGGACGGGGGGGGTCAAGGGAGATGAACGTCCATATGTAGTTATTCCAAAAGGTGCCAGGAACCATCAGGGGTCAGGGGGACATGGCGATATCGGTGTCCACCAGGGGGGGCGTACAGATACCCCCGCGATACGCATTCCATTGCCCCCAGATTCTACCCCATGCCCCCGGCTTACCACGGGCCACATACACAGTCTTCTCCCTGAACATACACCAGTCCATATTCTCCTTCCATACTGACACGGTGGGCGGCCGTTGGGCGCCCCAAAGCTGCGCTATATCTCTCTTGGCAATCATGTTCCCCAGGGCCGCCCACCGAGTCTGAGCCGCGCTGTAATCATTGGGCTCCCACACATTCAGGACACAGCGACGCACCTCCGGCAGCAGCACAACCCCAGTGACCTGTCCCATAACCATATGGACCCGGCGCCAGTAGTCCGCCACCTCGCGGCACTCCCACAGGATATGGAGAAAGGTGGCGCTGAGCCCACAACCCCGCTTACAGAGCCCGTCGTCGGAAAATCCCATCGAGACCAAGAGAGGACCCGTCACATACACCCGGTGAAGAATCTTGAGCTGTACCAACCGGAGACGGGCTGGAATGGCGACCTCCTTGGGGGACGACAGTGCAGACTGCCAGTCCTCGTCGTCCAATTCCACCCCGTCCCCCGTCCAAGCCTCCCGGAGGCGCACAAAGAGGTCAGCCCGATGATTAATCAGTTTTTTATAAGTTAAAGAAATAGTACTGTCAGGGACATGTCCGTCAAGTATGCGGTCCTCGAGGGGCGAGGAAACCGGGATCTTGGTCCCCTCCCCAAAGACCGAGAGCAGGGCGTGTCGAACCTGGGCATAGCGGAAGAACTCCCTGTCCGTAAGCTCGTATTCGGCCTGGAGCACCGCGAAAGTCTTAACCGTGCCCTTATGCCACAGGTCTCCCACTTTGCTGATACCAATCGTATCCCACTGGTCAAACCCCTTCGTAGTCCAGAGGCTGCCCAGGCGGTCGGAGGCAAACAAAGGAGTAGCACATGTTAGTCGCTCACTCCAGCCCGTGGCCGCAGTGGCAGCCCTCCAGGTCCGCACCGCAATCTTAGTAGGACCCGTAAGGGTCCGGCCAGCCGAGCGGGAGTAAAGTGCCCTGTTATAGTTCCCGCCGGGAAGCAGGAACTTGTCCATCTCATACGCCGGATTCAAGCCAGGCGCATACGTGGCATGGTTAATGGCCGCTAGCTGCGAGGCCCAATAGTACCTGCGAATGTCAGGAAGCGCGATGCCCCCGTCGTACCAGGGGAGAGTAAGCTTAGCAAGAGCAATACGCGCCCGCCCGTCCCACACCAGTCTCCTCTGCAGGCTCTCCACCTCCCGAAAGTAGTCGGTCCTACTTCTATTTCTAATCTCCTGTACACACTTATACCTCGCTGACACTGGTCCTTCGTTACTTTCCTCATCCTATGGTGTAACGGAAGACCGCTTTTCGTTTGGTAAGTGGGACTCCCGTTCTTTACCTTTTGCTTGGAATTTCCTGATGTTTTCTGTGAGAACAATTCTCATCACATTCTTATATATTTGACTCCGATAGATTCGGCTTTTCTGAAATTGATCATCGTATAGTCACGAAACCTACATTTGTTTTAAGGTAACGAGCTCACCTTGTAAACTTCACGTCCCCCTATCGTTTCTTAGCCCATACGCCAACGGTTTTTTACTTTCATTCAGCATGATTACCACTGTTCACCTTTTCCGTGTTTTCGCTCTTACTGCACCTTCACTTTCTTGGGTATCTTCGTTTGTCACTTCTCTCAGCAATTGGCGACAACAACATCCCTTCACAGCGTGTCCACGCACAACTAACACCCCTTAGTCTTTAACCAGTCCATGTATCTATTTAAGCAACGTGTCCTTGAGTTTTACGTTTCTCATGTTTTTTATGTATCTCGTAGCGCTTATGTTGACGAGCATTTATTATTATAACAACCACCACTCATTTTTTCCGTGTTTCGTACTTACTCACCATCATTCTTTTCGGCTTCTTCACTTGGTTATTGCAATGTTTTACCTTGCTACTACCATGGTATGAGTATTCTTTGTTTACCTATTGCACACATCACCTATATTACTCTTTGATTTCAGCTGGGATTAGATATTTAATTTAAATGATTCTCTTTAAATATTTCTCATGTTCAGTATATATTGTATCATTTACGTTATCTTTTGGTCCTGTGCCTTGGTACTGATTACCACATTTATTTCTAGGACCTTTATCCCCTGACAAAGAGTCAGAACGACTCGAAATGCATCGGGATTACCATGCCACCTTAAACAATTGATTTATCTTTCATTTCCTATGAAGAATGGAAATTACTCCAATGCTATAGCGAATAAAAGACTCTCATTACTTTTTAAACATTTCGTGTAACATAACTTCTAAGAATTAGCGAAATTCAAATTGGATTACCTTCAGATTCCTTTATGGACCCACTGGGAGTGCACCTGCGGGACGCCAGGTAATCTACCCTGGCGCATCATTTTTATTTTAACTTATGAATTTCATCATAACACTTTTCTGGATATTCTGCCAATTTTGGAAAATGATGTGGAAAAGCATACAGGTCTGCCCTTGTCTAAGGGACATGCATCAAATTCCATCCATGTAACTCAGCTACAAGACTTGCTGCTTCATACTCACTTGCTCTATATTCTGCCCTCAGTGCCGGACTAGCCGTAGCGGGCACCGGGTAATCCCCCGGTGGGCCGCACGGGTGGGGGCCGGTTTTGGGCCCCTGAGGACCATTTTTGTTACGGTTTGTAACAAAATCGACCGAAAACCGGCCCTGGCAAAGAGCTCTGCGACACCCCCAACCCCCTCCTGGGGGGGAGGCTGGCCGAGCACTTTGCCAGGGCCGGTTTTGGTTCCCAGTCCGGCCCTGCCTGCCCCTTTTCCTCATTGCCCTTCCTTTTGCCTTTATTCACCATCCCTTTTTTCTATTTATCTCATTATTCTTTGAACTCTTCCCAATCGCATGTTTTCTCAATCAAATCTTTTATATGGGCCCTCAAAGTAATGAGACCCATCGCTTTAATTTCATAATGTGTTAAATCTATCTGTACTTTAGTTTAACATTTTTTTATTTTACTAATATCGACCACTAATTCATCAGCCAATTCTTCCAAATTTTCATGAGCTTAATACCCACATCTGGCTGCTTCTTTGATCAAATATCTCATTTCATCAGCATTGTAGGTAAATAATATATTTAAATCCACATTTCCCAATAATATCTCTCCAATTTCTGTCTTTAGAATTCCAAAACACATTTTTTTAGGTGCTGTTTTTTTAGGTATAATTTGTGCCTGGTCCTCTTGTGCCCCAATCCCACTTATAGTAGACATTGTCATTGTAAGTGAAAGTTCTGATGGAGCAGTCTGGAAGGCTCTTATAAGAACTTCCATTTCTTCCATCTCTCCCCCACCATCCATGCCAATACAATACATCAGTATATGGAGTAGGTCTTGAAATCAACAGTGTATTATGAATCTGTCATCATCATCTGATCCTCATTCTCTCCTTTATCTTTGGTTTTGTCTTGCTCTGTTCCCGTAACTATAGCTTGAAGTTTTCCCCACATTCCATCATTTCTCCACCCAACATTTTACTTGGTGATCTAATTTGCTTTCCAACCAACTCCTGAAAAACTTCTTTATAGTTCTATCTTTCTTGTCCCTTTCTTTCTCTGTTGCATGCGGTCCCATTTATAGAGTACCTCAAACTCTGTATTTCTCTGCATCGGTTTCAATTCATACATCGTTGGTTTCAAGAACTCTAATTTTTTAATGTTAAAGGTACCCTCCATTGAAAACTCTAAAGCCTCATCATGCTTTATATATGTATTCAATTCAGGAGGAGTCAATATACTTGACTTCTCCCATCATTTCAAATGCTGCCCTCACTCGACAACTTATGTCCCTCTCTAGTTATCACCTCTTTCTTAGGTTTAGGTTTTGTAAATACTCCACCCATGTTTTATGCTTAACCACCTGTATGTGTCGGAGGTGCGGCAGCAGTCCGATGCATAAGTGCTAATGTGCATCGGACAGATCCCGCGTGTCCGACGCCATTGCACATGAAATCCAGAGGGATTTCGTTTTGTCCCCCAAAGCTTCCCCAGCTCCCGAGGCCCCCCCGTTTCTGAGAAATGACGATCAGCGAGCACGTCGCGCTGACGTAATTTCAGTTTTACTTTCTACATGCTCAGTGGGCTATCTCAGCCCCCTTAGCACGTAGGAAGACGGGAGAGGTATAATTGGAAAGGGGAGTATCTTCCCCAGTGGATCCCTGCTCGGGGATCGCACGAGGAGGGCGATCCCCAAGCAGGGATCCACCCACTAGACACCAGGGAGGGGGAAATGGTAGCTTGGGCAAGGGCCCTCGCTCCCCCCAAAAAATTCAGCCAAAATCAGTCTTTCTGCCTCCCCGGGGGGCAGAAAGCCCACTAAACACCAGGGATTTTTTGGGCAATTGTTTTTAGGGTGGGGGCTGCCCAAAATGGGCATGCTAATGCCCCCACCCCTGCAACAATACCAGCCTTTTTGCCCCACCTGGGGGGCAGATGGGTGCACTAGCCCCCAATCTGCCCCTTCAGGGGGGATGAAAACCTACTAGATGGCAGGGATTTTTGGCGAGAAAATTTTAATTAGGGTGGGGGCTGTCCTAAAAGGGCATGCCAATGCCCCCATCCCCACCACAATTACAGCCTTTCTGCCCCCCTGGAGGTAAGATGGGGCAGAAGCCCCAAATCTGCCACCCCAGGGGGGCAGAAAGCCCACTAGACGCCAGGGATTTTTTGGAGGCAATTTTAATTAGGGTGGGGGCTGCCCAAAATGGGCATGCCAATGACCCCACCCCTGCCAAAATTACAGACTTTCTGGCCCCGGGGGGCATATGGTAGCAGTAGCCCCAAATCTGCCCCGGGGGCAAAAAGCCCACCTGATGCCAATGCCACCACCCCTGTCTGCAAGATTTCCAGTCTTTCTGCCCCCCTGGGGGCATATGGGGGCAGTAGCCCCCAATCTGCCCCCCGGGGGCAGAAAGCACACTAAAAACCAGGGATTTTTGTCTTTATTCGTGTAGGGGTGGGGGCTGCCCAAAATGGGCATGACAATACCCCCACCCCCCAGAGAAATTCCAGCCTTTCTGCCCCTGCGGGAGGGCAGATGGGAGCAGTGGCTCTGATCTGCCCCCGGGTGGAAGAAAGCCCACTAGGCGACAGCGATTACGCTGGCTTTTATATGCGTCGGGGCTGCCCAGAATGGGCATACCAATGCCCCCACCCCCTCAATAAATAGCCACAGTCTTTCTGCCCCCTTTGGGGGCATATCGGGGCAAACTCCTCCACCCCGATCCCCCCCAGGGTGGCAGAAAGCCACATAGGCACCGACTTTATTTTAGCACAGAAATGTGAGGAAAATGTGTTTTTTGGACACATTTTGAGGTTTGCAAGGGATTGTGGGTAACAGAATCTGGTGAGAGCCGGAGAAGTGACCCCATCCTGGATCCCCCTGGGTGTCTAGTTATCAAAAATGTATAGGTTTGGTAGGTTTCCCTGGGTGCCGGCAGAGCTAGGGTACAAAATCTACAGCTAGGTACTTTGCAAATAAAGGGTCCGTTTTCACTGTGAAAATGTGGGGTGTCCATGTTGCGTTTTGGGCCGTTTCCTGTCGCGGGCACTGGACCTACCCACACAAGTGAGGTACCATTTTTCTTGGAAGACTTTGGGGAATGTGGGGTGGATGGAATTTTGCGATTCCACGCAGATTCCAGAACTTTACAGCACAGAAATTTGAGGAAAATGTGGTTTTTTTACACATATTTCGGTTTGCAAGGGATTCTGGGTAACAGAACCTGGTGAGAGCCTGTCAAGTAACCCCATCCTGGATTCCCCTGGGTGTATAGTTTTAAAAAATGTATAGGTTTGCTAGGTTTCCCTAGGTGCTGGCAGAGTTAGGGTTCAAAATCTACAGCTAGGCACTTTGCTAAAAAAAAGGGTCAGTTTTCACTGTGAAAATGTGGTGTGTCCACGTTGCATTTTGGGCCATTTCCTGTTGCAGGCACTAGGCCTACCCACAGAAGTGAGGTACAATTTTTCTTGGAAGACTTTGGGGAAAGCGGGTGGGTGGAATTTTGTGAATCCATGCAGATTCCAGAACTTTCCACCACAGAAATTTGAGGAAAATGTGTTTTTTTGACACATATTTAGGTTTGCAAGTGATTCTGGGTAACAGAACCTAGTGAGAGCCAGACAAGTCACCCCATCCTGGATTCCACCGGGTGTCTAGTTTTCAAAACTGTATAGGTTTTATAGGTTTCCCTAGGTGCTGGCACCGTTAGAGTTCAAAATCTACAGCTAGGCACTTTGCTAAAAAAGGGTCCATTTTCACTGTGAAAATTTGGTGTGTCCACATTGCGTTTTGGGCCATTTCCTGTTGCGGGCACTAGGCCTACTCACACAAGTGAGGTATAATTTTTCTCGGAAGACTTTGGAGAATACGGGGTGGGTAGAATTTTGTGGATCCACGCAGATTCCATAACTTTCCACCACAGTAATGTGAGGAAAATGTGTTTTTTTTACAAATCTTTAGGTTTGCAAGGGATTCTGGGTAACAGAACCTGGTGAGAGCCAGTTAAATCACCTCATCTTGGATTTCCCTGGGTGTTTAGTCTTCAAAACTGTAAAGGTTTGCTAGGTTTCCCTAGGTGCCGGCAGAGCTAGGGTTCAAAATCTACAGCTAGGCACTTTGCAAATAAAGGGTCCGTTTTCACTGTGAAAATGTGGTGTGTCCATGTTGCGTTTTGGGCCGTTTCCTGTCGCGGGCACTGGACCTACCCACACAAGTGAGGTACCATTTTTCTTGGAAGACTTTGGGGAATGTGGGGTGGATGGAATTTTGTGATTCCACGCAGATTCCAGAACTTTCCAGCACAGAAATTTGAGGAAAATGTGTTTTTTACACATATTTCGGTTTGCAAGGGATTCTGGGTAACAGAACCTGGTGAGAGCCTGTCAAGTAACCCCATCCTGGATTCCCCTCGGTGTATAGTTTTAAAAAATGTATAGGTTTGCTAGGTTTCCCTAGGTGCCGGCAGAGCTAGGGTTCAAAATCTACAGCTAGGCACTTTGCAAATAAAGGGTCCGTTTTCACTGTGAAAATGTGGTGTGTCCATGTTGCGTTTTGGGCCGTTTCCTGTCGCGGGCACTGGACCTACCCACACAAGTGAGGTACCATTTTTCTTGGAAGACTTTGGGGAATGTGGGGTGGATGGAATTTTGTGATTCCACGCAGATTCCATAACTTTCCAGCACAGAAATTTGAGGAAAATGTGTTTTTTACACATATTTAGGTTTGCAAGTGATTCTGGGTAACAGAACCTAGTGAGAGCGAGACAAGTCACCCCATCCTGGATTCCACCGGGTGTCTAGTTTTCAAAACTGTATAGGTTTTATAGGTTTCCCTAGGTGCTGGCACAGTTAGAGTTCAAAATCTACAGCTAGGCACTTTGCTAAAAAAGGGTCCATTTTCACTGTGAAAATTTGGTGTGTCCACATTGTATTTTGGGCCATTTACTGTCGCGGGCACTAGGCCTACTCACACAAGTGAGGTATCATTTTTCTCGGAAGACTTTGGAGAATACAGGGTGGGTAGAATTTTGTGGATCCACGCAGATTCCATAACTTTCCACCACAGTAATGTGAGGAGAATTAGTTTTTTTTTTACAAATCTTTAGGTTTTCAAGGGATTCTGGGTAACAGAACCTGGTGAGAGCCAGTCAAGTCACCATATCCTGGATTCCCCAGGGTGTACAGTTTTCAAAAATGTATAGGTTTGCTAAGTTTCTCTAGGTGCTGGCAGAGTTAGGGTTCAAAATCTACAGCTAGGCACTTTGCTAAAAAAGGGTCAGTTTTCACTGTGAAAATTTGGTGTATCCACTTTGCGTTTTGGGCCGTTTCCTGACGCGGGCACTAGGCCTACCCACAGAAGTGAGGTACCATTTTTCTTGGAAGACTTTGGGGAACGCGGGGTGGGTGGAATTTTGTGAATCCATGCAGATCCCAGAACTTTCCACCACAGAAATTCACGGAAAATATGGTTTTTTTACACATATTTAGGTTTTCAAAGGATTCTGGGTCACAGAACCTGGTGCGAGCCAGTTAAATCACCTCATCTTGGATTTCCCTGGGTATTTAGTTTTCAAAACTGTATAGGTTTGCTAGGTTTCCCTAGGTGCCGGCAGAGCTAGGGTTCAAAATCTACAGCTAGGCACTTTGCAAAAAATGGTCAGTTTTCACTATAAAAATAAATTGTGTCCATGCTGCGTTTTGAGCTATTTCCTGTCGCGGGCACGAGGCCTACCTACACAAGTAAGGTACCATTTTTATCTGGAGACTTAGGGTAACACAGCAATGTAGAGCAACTGTTATTACCTATTGACTTTTGATGCATTTCTGCCTTCCAAATGAAAGACAATGTGTAAAAAAGAAGTCATTTTGAAAAATGACCCATAATTCTCATGCTAGTATGGGTACTCACAATTTCAAAAATGTGCAAATATCTACTGTTTCTAAACTCTTTATTTTTTTCCAATTTCAGAAATACATAGGTGTCTTTCATACCGATTTTTCCATGTATATATTTTCCCAAATGAATTGCTATATACCCGGTAAAGCATAAAATACCATTGCAAGACACTGCTCAGTTATTGGATCTGGGTTTGTCAGGTTCTTGGTGAACCTACAATTCCTATATATCCCCACAACCAGAAAGGTTCAGTGGATGAAATGTTGTATTGCTTTCAAACAGGTGTCATAATTAGAAGAAGTTACATGTGAAAACTTTGACACAAATGTCTGGGTTTTTTCAACTAATTTTCCATTTTTCCTATATTCAACTGTTAGTTTCTATAAAGAAACCTTGAAGGATCTACACAAATGACCCCTTGATGAATTCAGAATTTTGTTTGCTTTTGTAACATGTATATATTTTTATGATCCATTATTGCTTTCATACCCATTTATACCATTAACTGGAAGGAGGTTGAAAGAACAAAAAATAGCAAAAATAGGCTATGTCCCAGAAAAATGCCAAAACTCTGTAAAATGTTTTGATTTTCTGACAAAAGTCTGCTTGTCCCCGAAAGCTGGGAAAATATTGATTTCAGCCCCACAACCCCTTTGTCGATACCATTTGCGGGGGAAAAAACAGATGCTTTCATCTGTAGCTCTTTTTCACATTTTTCAAAGATACAACAAAATGTCGCTATATTTTGGCAAATTTCTTGGTCCCCTGCAGGGGAATCCACAAACCTTTAGGTACCTTTAGAATCCCCATGATGTTGGAAGAAAAGGACGCAAATTTGGTGTGGATACCTTATGTGGTCAAAAGGTTACAGAGGCAGAAGCGCGAACTACCTCAAATAGCCAAAAAAAGGCTTAGCATAGGGGGGGAAAAGGCTGTGCAGCGAAGGGGTTAACAAGCTCAAATCATTCAAATAAATCAAAGTCAAATTAAGGTAAACAAAGAACTTAGCGAACAACCACCAATAGCAGGTTTATTCTGTCAAAAGCTAACTCGTCACAGTGCAAATATGCTGGCAGACAACCTATCAGAGCACAACTAGTGGTAATGTCACACCAATCCCAGCGTGGCTCCCTGGATAAGTAACCAATCACACAATGTTTTTGTGAACCGGGAAACAGTTGCAGAACCACATGAAATTATATTAAACCAAGAAACCTTTGTCTGTTTTACCCTTTTAAAGGAAATACAAGCCAGTTCCTTTGTTAAGATCATTCATTAATTAACCAAAGTTTTGAATTCAAGCTATAAGATGATGAACCTCAATCTTATAAAACTTTCACAAGGCAATTTCTGATCACCTTTGAGTTATCGAACTTCAACTCAAGTTAGATTCTCAAATCTGGAAAGGAAAATTTGTTAATTCAGAATTCCTACAGATGAGTAAGTAGTACCGTGCTCTAAACACTACAATGAAGACAAATAATCAATATCTCAAAATCTTAGATTTTCGACCAATCTTATAACCAACTCAATTCTATTTAAATGACAAAACACATCAAAAGGGCTTACAAGTATAAATAATACATCATCACAACAGTAATCAACCAACTGATTGAACCCCAGGATGGAAGACTACGTTGAATCTATGTTGCATGAACTGTTCGGGGAGAACTTATCTCTGTTTTTTCTCATGGAGCAAGCCCATTGCTCCCTCGGTCTTTGACCGCCACCAGGCACTCCTGCTCGACCCATAGTCGCACGACTACTCAACTACAAAGACCAAGATGCAGTTCTTCACCGAACCTGGGAGTGCAGCGCAACACAATATCAAGGCAATGCACTCTCCTTTTATACCGACTTCACTATCGCATTTCAGTCTGCTCAGAGGGAATTTTTGACAGCCAAAAGACTCCTGCAAAAAGCAGATATTAAATATGCTCTCCTCTATTCTACCAAACTACACATTCCACATAAGGGAAAATCATGCCATTTCACAGACACAAAGGATGCTTTTAAATTTGCCAAAAGTATCACTGCTGGAGCAAAGTCTCTGCGAAGGTCCCCACAAGGCCAGATACAAATTACTAATTATGAAGACCCTGTGACTCGCTTTTGCAATAAATTCATCTCCCCTCCCCAGGGGGCAAGGTTTGGTAATACTGTGAGTTGCATATATTAACCTGCCCAGGCAGACTTCACCAGCTGCCATGACAATAGTTTTCACTATAAAGCAACAAGAGCCTTTGGACACCAATCTGGGTGACTTGTGCCCTTTTGAACACCCAGTCAATTCTTGACATGGGGGTTTGCTTGGCTTATGCAGCCTCCAGGGATGACTCACACATACACTGTTCTTCTATGGGAAAGGTTTTGGGGTGGGGTGGCGTAAAGGACCTGAACCATGTTTGGGGTTTGGTGTGGGTGAGAGTGGGCTGTTTTTCTATATATTATCGTATGTTATTTTTCTTTTTCTATGTCAGGTCCCAGTCTGACTTTGCTCTTCTCCTGCCTCCCCAACTAATCACACACTGTATTCCAACCTTCCTTCCATCCCACCACTGGCAGGATTTCTGATACACCTCCTCACGCTGTACATTCAGGTACTTTTATGACATACCCCACGTCACACAATACTGCATCACAAACGCTATGTCAATAACTACTAGGTGCCTGACTTGGAACGTACACGGGCTGAATGACCAGCGAAAGGGAAGACTTGTACATGCATACCTTACCAGACACTGCATTGACATTTGTTTCCTTCAAGAACTCCATGTTACTCCAACGACGTCCTCCTGCCTCAAGATGGTTTGGTGTGCAGAAATGCATGTATCCCTCAATTCTAACTATATGCGAGGGACTGCCATACTCATACGTAGGGGCCTCCCTTTGCACTGACTGAGGGCATCCTGGCTGGTACCCTACATCGTCACCCAGTTATACTGGCCTCCATCTATGGCCCAAACATTGACTGCCTGGAATTCTTTGTATATGTTTGGCGACAAATAGACAGATTGGGGTAGGCGCTGAGCTGTGGGGAAGTTGATTTTAATGAAGACTTTGGATAGATCTGGTGCTCCCCGTCATCCACATCATAATGCGGCCTCACAGTTATGCACCTTACTTAGTGATAACTGCCTTACAGATGTTTGGAGGTGCATGCATGGGTGCAATAGGAAGGGTACATGTGTCACATCAGCTCATGGCACATAGTAGTTCATAGATTATTGGTTAACCACTCACGATGTTCTTACATCAACCACTAACATGTCCCATCTACCCTGTACATTATCGGACCACACACCTGAACTTTGTGACCCTGTCTTTTGCGCTGCGATCCCTTCCACCATTGTAGGCTACTTCACCATTAACAAAGGCTCCATCTCTTCCCCATTAGACCTAAGGGAGGCCTATAAGGTCGTGATTCGAGGTGCGTGCATTGCGAAGCGAACCAGTGTCCTCAAGGTAATTAGAACAGGCCTTGCCGAGCTGGAGCGCAAACGTCAAGCGCTTGAACTAGACTACCATGCCTCCAAGTATCCCACCATCATGGCAACTATTCGTAAAAAACTCACTGACTATAATGAAGAAGCAGGGCAAGAATTAAACTGCTTTTCCGTGAAGCGACAGTAAGTCATTACAACGAGGGCGATCGCCCAAGTAGAACACTCGCTAACATGCTCACAGGCCACGGGCCTCAGACTATGTAGTAGAACTCCTTTATGATAGAATGGATAGGCATTCTGCTCCCACCAATTTGGTAAACATGATGACAACCTTCTACTCTCGACTCTATTAGGCAATGACAGTACCAAACAGCGAGGAACTCATGGCTTACCTGGGCACTATACAATTACTGTGGCTCGACCATGCCCATTGCCTATACTTAGATTCCCCCTTCTCTAAGGATGAAGTACTACAGGTCATATTGAGCCTCCCAAGTGATAAGACTCATGACCTGGATGCGCTCATAACTTCCTTTTGTAAGCAATATGCCAACCTACTGATCAATCATCTACTCACTATGTTTGAGGCTTCTCTAGAATCAGCTGAATTACTACCATCGCTCCGAGAGGCAGTCAATGTTGCAATATTCAAACCTGACAAGCCAGCAATTGGTGCAATTCCTATAAGCCTCTGTCACTGATAAATGTAGACAATAAAATACTTGCCGGCACACTGCCAACCGCCTCCTCGCTCTTTTGCCAGACATAGTATGCCCAGACCAATCGGGGTTTGTGCCTGGTTGATCCACAGCACACAGTCTTTGCACATTGTTCGCTCTTATACACAGCGTAGAACCCTGTCTTGCTGCGATCGCTCCTCCACAAGACACCAGAAAGGCATTCAATTCATTAGAATGGCCTTTATGGTTCTTCCTCCTCCATCGTTTTGGTTCGGGTCCGCAGTTTGTACGCCTTATCAAGTCATTATATACTTTCGCAATGGCCAGACTACTCTCAAACTGGATGATATCGGACCTGTTCCCAAATACCTGTGGCACCGAACAGGGTTGCCCTCATTACCCGGTCCTTTTTCCAACTGCGATGGAGCCACTTGCAGCCCCGCAGCGACAGCCTCATGCTCTCCGGGGGTTTAACTTTACAGCACACAGGATCTCAATCTCCATGTAAACTCCATGTACACAGATGATGTTGCACTTTGTATCCGAGACCTCAAGAGAACCTTGACCCAATCATACGGGATGTTAATAAAATCAGCGGCCACTCAGGCATTCATAGAAATTGGGGTATGCAGACAGAATATCGAGTTGGAAATGTTGACTTAAAAAAATATCAAGTTGGAAATATCGTGACACAGAAATATTGACAGCGAGAACATCGTGGTCAAGAATATCGACATTAAGGTAAGAAATATTGTTTTTAAAAATATCAAAGTCATTAATATCGTTTGCAAAAATATTGTTGTTTAAAATATCGATTTTTTTAATCAGTGTTATATATTTTAGTATGTATCTTAAATGTATGTGATATATTTCTTTTTGTATAAGTATTGTTTTTGTGCTTTAATATATGTGTTACATTTTTAGTAGTTATCAATTTTATTTTAATTAAATGTTGCGTTTTTTTAGTTTCATAGCGGGTTGTGGGTCTATAGGGGAATAGGGTGGGAAGTAATTTAATTATAATACATTTATGATTATTTTTTATTTAGTAATATTTATTTAATTTAGATTTTATAGTGTTAAATGTGGGAAGTAATTTAATATTAATTAATTATCAATTGGTTGTTAATTAATATTAATTAAATAATTAATTGGTAATTAATTATGGTAATTGTGCTATTTTTTTTAGGAGCGGGTTGTGGGGTTTATAGGGGTAAACGGTGGGAAGTAATTTAATTATCATAAATTAATCATTCTTTTACATTTATTAATATGTATTTAATTTAGATTTTATAGTGCTAATTGTAGGAAGTAATTTATTATTAAGTAATTGTTAATTGGTGGCTAATTATTTAATAATTAATTGATTGGTAATTAATTATATTAAATGTGTCATTTTTTTAGGAGCGGGGTGGTGGGTTTATATGAGTAAAGGGTGGAAAGTAATTTATTTTTAATTAATTAATAATTATTTGTTAATTAATGCTAATTAATTAATTAAAATTTAAACATGGCACTGGTGTAATTAGTTTTAGATGTGAGTTGTGGGGTTCATAGTGGTAAAGGGTGGGGTGGAATTTATTTGTAATTCATTATTTAGTAGTTGTAAATTGATATTAATTTATTATTTTAAAATTAATTTTGGACATTGTGTAATGAATTTTAGGTGTGGGTTGTGGGGTTTATAGGGCTAGAGGGTGGAAAGTAATTTATGTTTAATTAATTAATAATTAGTTGATAATTAATATTAATTCATCTATTGACAATTAGGGTATTTGTTTATTTTTTTGTGTGTGAGTTTTGGTTTTATCCAGCTCCCTGGATTGGAGACGCACAGAGGTGAGCTGAGGCCTTGCGCACTGAGAGCACCATCAAGAGCATTGGGGGGCCTCCACCAGGCTGGGGGTAGCCACAAAGATTCTGCTGAAACCGCGTGTACCTGTGGTTCCTGCCAGCTAGCCAGGAGCTGGAAACAGCATGTGGAGGCGCACTCCCCGAGCAGAACACACACTGAATAATAAACTTGCACACAGGTACGGAGGGTGATTCAAAGGATTTTGGCCTACACTAATAAACCACTCAGTACACAGGATGTATGATCTAACTGTAATCTGCGCTGCATTCGCCATTCATGGCAATCGATCCCGAAACACTGCCTGTACCTGCCTGACTTTAAAATGGCGGCCGCAATACAGGATCCAGCCTTTTCTCCCTGGGGGCTTAGAGACCTCTCTGAGAGTGAACACAGCGGCAAGGGAGACACACATATTAAAAGATTTGGAGTGGTCCCACTACCACTGGGATCGTAGCACCGTACACCGTGACCGGTGCTCTCGATGGATCTACCCGGTGGACCTGTCTTATGCAGCTACAGAGGAGTTTGGCTCTGGTTCACCCCTCGGCCGTCACCTATCCAGCCCGACATCGGACATTGTTTTCCTCATCTCCCCTGTTGGGTTTCTTTTCCCTTCCCCGCCTCCTCCCTCCATGATTCATTGTCTACTTCCCTTTTCCAGCCTGACCATTTCTGCGTCCTCTGAAGTACTTTCCCCCTTGCCTGTTTTTTCTATGTTATGCAATGCTTCAGTAACTCTTGTAACTTTTGTTCTACTGTCTCCCTTTCTATGTTATGCGACGTTCCAGAAACTGATGTAACTATGTAACAATGTTCTGAAACAATGTCCTACCTCATGTAAAGTGCTCTGACACCTCCAGGTCTAGCCAGCGCTATATAAAAGTTTTCAAATAAAATAAATAAATAAATAAAACGTTTGGGGAGTAAATTCATTTTTATCTGTTTTAATTTGGTTTTTAATTAATAATAATTCTTTAATTGATAGTTAATTATGTTAATTATGAAGGTTCATTTTTTTAAATGTAGATGTGTGTTAGGAATTGTGTGGTGTTATAGGGCAGGAAATAAAAAAGATAACATTTATGTAATATTTAATCTTTTTGCTTATAAATGATTTTTTTAAATAGTTATTTGTTTGTAAAATATTTTAAAATGTATTTATTATAATAATTCTAGGTATTTGTCCTAACTATTTACCATTATAATATGTTTCTATTTTTTAGATTTTTAAAATATTTTTATATATTTTTCATTTTTTGTTTTTGTTTAGTATTTTATGATGGTGATATGTTGTTTGTTTGACTGGAGTGGGGGTATTAATTTTTATCCCTTTGCTATCCAACACTTTTCCTATTGTTGCACTAACTGGAGTGGGAATAGTATTTTTACCCCTTCGCTATCCAATACTTTCCCTAGTGTTAAACTAACTGGAGAGGGAATAGTACTTTCAACCCCTCCGCTATCCAACACTTTCCCTACTGTTGTACTCACTGGAGTGGAAATAGTAATTTTTACCCCTCCGCTATCCAACACTTTCCCTACTGTTGCAGTCACTGGAGTGGGAATAGTCATTTTTATTCCTCCGCTATCCAACACTTTCCCTCCTGTTGCACTAACTTGAGTGGAAATAGTAATTTGTACCCCTCCGCTATTCAAAACTATACCTCAAATCATCCTATGCTATCAAACCTTTGTGGGAGCTGAACCCCAATAATCACCTGAACCCCAATATTTCAAACACCCACATTTTTCACTCACTTAATTTTCTGTAGAATTACATATAGAAACTACACTTCTCATGAGAAATATAGATTTCAGCAGATTAAATGATGATGCACAAGTTTTAGATCAAAAATAAGGTAAACAAAGATTTATTACAGAAATTTAGTAAATGTGGAACAGAGAAAAATCCATGAAATGCCATGAAGGCCTAATTAAAGGAATACAGAGTCATAAAACATAGCCTCGGCCAGACAAGTTTAAGCAAAATCCCAAGTCAAACTCATAAAGAGTACTTACAGCATACCCATAAAATAATCTAAGTTAAATGGAATATTTTTTTTTTAAAAAGCTCCCAACAACAGCATCCCTAGAGACAAATATGAAACGAATACCCCCCGGATACTAAAGCCGATGAGTTTTTATACACAAATCACACACTCTATGCATAGATTCTGCAAATTCAGCATGGTATGATCATAATTAGGGCTGCAGTGGCAAATTAGAAACAGCAACGTATTTGTTAAATTTAGAACACTAACCCATTTCTTAAGGTTAGAGAAATCTTTCACATGCTCTCTCAACAACTGCACTCCAGATATGTTCATCACAAAATGAGACATTTCTCAAACAGTTAGCACGCCTTCATCTGAACTTCCACCGAATGTCCTTGAAAATCATACTTTGGGGCTCATTTAAAAGGAGCTTACACCGCCAATGTATCAAAATGTTTGACACATTGGTGGCGCTGTCACTACTCGATATTTACAAGGTGATGTAACTTGGAGAGTCTGTCACTTTTTGGAGTCCTGTGTCAAAAGAAAACTGCTTCGGAACTCCTTGAGTCACCTAAGTTTTAAAATATGCAAGGGGATTCGTTCTGTAATAATTTCCACCATAAAACTGATTTTTGGATATTCCCGAGATTTTACCAAAGTGACGCAGTGGTGGCTAGAGTGGCGCAGAAGTCGGATAACATCAAAAATCCAGCACCTATGAAACCCACGCATTGACATTGCTGCATAATGAGAAGCTGGACAGGACAGTGTTGCAACTGCAAGTACAACATGGAGGTGCTAATTTTGCAGCTTGGAGTTGCAATGAGATGAGCGCCACCATCCAGAGAGAGGAGCGCGTTTGTCACCAGCAGACTACTCTAATAGGACTCAGGGGTGATGAGGTAACCATCTATTACCGGCTGAGGAGCAAGTTCATTGTAGAGAAGCTACACCTGATTGTGCCAGGGTTCCAGCCAACAGCTGAGAGGTCTACCAACATCCCTCTACTGGTAAAGCTCATGGCAGTACTACACATGCTAGTATTGGTGTCCTTCCAGATAACAGCTGCCAGAGAGGACGGAATCTCTCATCCATCTTTCTCCTCATTCCTTCCCACCATCCTGGATGCTATCATCAGTCTGACACCCTACCACTGTCTCTTCCCCAACACCCATGAACTGCAGATGAAGACAAAACAAGGGTTTTATGCCATTGCAGGGTTCCCACACATGCTGGGTGCCATGGACTGCACACATGTGCAACTGGTTGCCTCTGCAGTCACATTCCATTACTACAGGAACTGGAAGCAACCCCACTCCATAAATGTTCAGGCCATTGTGGACCATCTGGGTCTTTTCACTAACGTGCTGGCCAAATACCCTGGGAATGTGCATGATGTATACATGTTCAGGCATTCCATCATAAATGACCTCTTCCAGAATGGACACTATGGGATTGGCCTACTTGTAAGTAAGCAAAACTCACATACTTAACACACCCACTAACAGTTAGAAGAGTATGGCATAATACCCATCACTGTGTCTGTTGACGCAGCTATGAACATAAGTAAGAGGGATGTGGCTCATACATGCACCATGCATCATTGTTCATGTGTCATACAAACCCATAAGTTACCAATGTCAAGACATGCAAAGCCACTATGGCTGCCGTTTGATGGTAGAAGGGTACATAGCAATGCATTGCTGGGCCAAATGTTGCAGCATCACTGTGTGCAAGGGAGGGGTCCATGAGGGTTGTGGAGGTGTCTACATGCCACTCCCATGGTTCATCTAGCATGACAAGTATCCTACCACCTACATCTGTGGTTTACCATGTACATATACATGTGTCTGTGTAAGGCATGTCTTGTATGTCATTACCTACCTAAGGAGGACAAACTACACAAATATTAGATGCACAATTGGCCACTTCACACAAGGAGCAGTCAGGAGCATCTCCAAATAGATATCAAATAAAATAAAGCTACAGGATCAACATGATCAAGTTTGATGGAATTGGATACTTAATAAAAAGTACTTTATGGAAAAAGACACCAGCTTCTGGAAATTAATTGAAAAACGAACTATGGGAAGAAATTGAAAACAAAAAAAAGATTACAGATACATGCAATTAAAATTGGAGAGTTGAATGTGAACAAGGAAATTAGGTTGCCCTCCTAATATTGTGAAAGCCTTTACCAAGGATTGAGTAGTTTGTGGGCAGTCAGAACTCCAGTAGTGGTCATAAGAGAACTATATGATTGGGATAGTTGACCGGTGCCGTCCAGAAACACCACTGCTGGCTGTCTTTTCGAAAAATAATCAACATAACAGTCCGGATGTAGAAGTGTACAATGTATCAGCCAATGCTAAGCATTTGCTGTAACACAGAGTAATAGAAGAGAAATGTGTCAACCTATGAACAACAGTATGACTAACACATATTGTGAAAGCAATGTTAGAAATCTGTGTGAGAGTGTAACTACACATAACACACACATGACCTGCCATGTACCAGTAACAGTTTGCCCAAGTATTGACAGTTATCCTTTCTTTTCACTGTCAGCTGAACAGGGATATGGAATTCAGTCGTGGGTCATGACCCTATATGCACTCCCCCATACTGAGCTGGAGAAGACCTACAACCAGGTACTCACCAAGATACAGAATATTGTTGAGTGAATCTTCAGACTGCTCAAGGCCTGGTTCCACTCTTGGACATTTCAGAGGGTAGATTGCTCTACTCCCCCCAGTGGTCTGGAAAATAATACGGGTGTGCGCCATACTGCAAGATATATGTGTGAATACTAATGTCCCCTAGGACGGGGGTCTGCAACAGCAGGACCCAATGGAAAAGGATGCAGATGGTGGAGACATCCAAAACACGCTGTTGGCAATCACTGACTCACACACATTGTGCAACATTTCTTTACTTGATCCGCATGTTCAGGAATGGAACATTAATCAACTTGCAATAAAGGTTCAACATGACAGTAAATGTTTGAAACCATTACTTGTCATTTTGTTTATGTCACAGGCCCAGGAAACATCTACTTACACACATTTCACAAATTAGAAGTAGCCCTCAGAAGTTTACAATCAGGTCAGAAGCCAAGCATCAACTTCAAATCATCAGAAACAATGCACGGTGCATTGTCATGTGTTGTGTGTCACTCGCACCTTGCCCATTTCCACAGCAATGTGCCAGTGAAAAAAAAACGCTTGACTAGGAAAGGTGACACTCTAGTAGGAAAGGTGACAATTTTCTAGGAAAGGTGACTTAGTAGTAGTAAACATGATTGTTTTGTATGGTAAATGATGGTTTACCACTAAACGTGACTTTTAAGTTCTACAAATGAAATATGTTCCTGGAGGAATTGTTTATACTCAACTTAATCTTATGCTAGCCATAAATATGATTCAATGGCATCAACAAAACACTCATGTACATTACCAGTGATGTGATGTTATATACATGAATATATTTATGAGGATTGAATCATCAGAATATATCCATTGCACATAATTTCAGTACATTTATTTAGCATTTTGTATACAGAAGCACATCAACAAAACAACACTGACACTGCCTTCTAATCCCTATATTTGCTTTCATTAGGTTTGGGGATCCAAGGAAGCCCGAAAATCCTCCTAACCATATAGGGCCATGACATACAAATCATCACATTTCAACTTTAAATGGTGGACTTAAAGCACCATGCAGTTTCAATAATGATGTTATAGAGGACAGATTGTCGACGTTTCGGTCTCAAATGGCACACAAGGTCCGCAAGACCATGCTCAGGACTCAGTGTTGAGTAGGAGTAAAGCCTGTAAGTACTGACCCAAAAACCACAAAACACTCATTGGAACAATGAATTGACAATAAACCATGAAATGCATCGCTTGCCCCCAATCCATCACCCAAGTGTAAATAATAGAAACAATCACATACATTTTAGTACAACAAGTCACAGAGCACAAGCGAGAAACCATAAGGAAAATTTAAAACATATCTATCTATCTATCTATCTATCTATCTATCTATCTATCTATCTATCTATCTATCTATCTATCTATCTATCTATCTATCTATCTATCTATCTATCTATCTATCTATCTATCTATCTATCTATCTATCTATCTATCTATCTATCTATCTATCTATCTATCTATCTATCTATCTATCTATCTATCTATCTATCTATCTATCTATCTATCTATTCACTGAAAAAACCAAAGGTTACAGGGATGTTATGGGCCTTATACATACCCAGTTGCTCACCCATATATCACTGACACATGCATTCACTCTCCAACAGAGTCATATACACACTCATTTACTCATGCAGTCTTTCACTCACACATTCAACATTCATTAACCCATACAGACACTGACTCACCCACTCAATCACCCATACAGGCAGCCATACACCCCCTCACTTACCCACACAGACATCCAGACACCCATAGAGGAATACAGAAAACCAATCACTCACCCATACAGAAACGCATGTACCGAATCAACACCCATACAACCAATTAGACACTAACTGATAGACAGACACAGACATTCACACAACCAGTCACTCACCCATACATTCATTGAGACACCTAATCAGTCACTTATACCGTCAGTCACACACCCACCGAAACATCCAATCAGGCACTCATACACCCACTGATTCACCAATACACCCTGGTATATATATCTTTAAGATTCAAACTTTTTTTAAAACACTCACAGTCACTGGATGATGTAATCAGTGACATCATCAGGAATGTCATTTGAGATGTCAGCAGTGATGCCATCAGGGATGTCACTGACCATGTCATGAGTGATGTAATATGTGAGGTCATATGCAGTACATTGCGGGAGCACGAGTTACAGTTAGCTCAGCTAATTAGAACTGCTGAATTTCTTTGGTTTTGTACAGGTGAAATGTCAACCTAACTATAATGTCTCTGTAACCTTTGTTTTTTTCAGTGAATTTCCATGGTTTTTTAAATTCTATTTCCTAACTATAACGTCCCTGTAATCATTGTTTTTTTCAGTGAATTTCAATGGTTTCCTAACCATAACGTTCCTGTAACCTTTGGTTTTTTCAATATCTAAGTAAAATAAAAAAATCTATTTCATAACTATAATGTCCTTGTATTTTTATCTATAATTAGATTTTTAATATTACATATGCATGGTGAACCACTTATTGCTGTATTTGTCATCTATTTATTTAAAAAGTACATTAATCATCGTATTTCAAGATATTTTTGGTTTTCGTGACGATGTCACGATTGCCGTGGACACACAGCGAGTACGCGACAAAGTGTAAAACACATGTATTGATATATTTAGCATAAAGTTTGAGTCTAGCTGTTTAGTATGATATTGATTTAATTTTCCCCTTTGTATACATTTGTCAAACAAAGTACAATTAAAATGCATTTTCCTTGTTCATGGCGATACCAGACAGTTGTTATGACGTCGCTGGTCCCGAATATCGCGTGTTTTTGACAAAGTGTGAAACCCATATATAGACATGTTTTATTAAAATTTTGAGCCTAGCTGTTTAGTAAGAGATTGATTTAACTTTTCCGTTGTATACATTTGTCAAAAAAAGTGTATCTCAAATGCTTTTTTTCTTGTTTGTGGCGGCACTGGACAGTCACAATGACAACAGTGGTCACAAATATTGCATGTTTTTCACAAAGCTGTTTGATAAGATGTTGATTTAACATTCCCCATTGAATACATTTGTCAAAAAAAGTGCATCGGACATGCATTTTCCTTGTTCGCGTGACAACGGAAGACATAATGACGTCAGAGGTCGCGAATACCAACTGTTTTTGGTAAAGTGTAAAACACATAGACATATTTACATAAAGTTTGACTGTACCTGTTTAGTAACCTGGGGGCATATGTATGAAACCAAATTTTAGTCTCAAACGCTGCGAATCGCAAAAAACAGCGTTTGCGACTAAAATTTCGCAATTTCATATGTATGACACACATTCCCAGTGCAAAATAAGAAATCGCTAAATTTGCGATTTCTTAGGCTGCGAAACTCCAAAATTGCAAAAAAGCTTGCGAATTCCTAAATTGCGATATTCTCAATTTGCGAAATTCGCAAAAAGGATATTGCAAATTAAGAAATCGCAAGCAACTGTATGAAAAACTCGCTAATTGCGAAATAACGAAATTCGCAAAGTAAGAAATCACAATTAACACCAAGTGCATGCAGGTGGTAAACAGGTGCAAGGTACTTAAACCACCCCACAATGCAACAGAACCTTCCACAATGGCAGCACTGTTTGTCATAGCCAGGAGGCTGCGTATTCGGGCTCTTGCACAGAGGAGAATGAGACAGGAACGTATATTCAGGCTGCGCATTACTCTGTTCCAGTACACTGAAGAGGACATCCATGACAAGTACAGGCTGCACCCACAGACCATATTGGACCTGATTGAGGAGCAGAAACCCTATTTGGAACACCCTACACGCAGGACACAAACAATTCCCACACATGTGCAGGTCCTGTGCTCCCTGCACCTCCTGGCGTCAGGGAGTTTTCAAGGGGTTATAGCGGAGGTTGGTGGGTTGTCACAGAGTGCACTTTCGTGCTTTTTCCATGCCTTTCTAGATGCAATGCTACAGAGGCTATCACATCACATATACTTCCCCACCACCCAACAGGCATTACAGCAAACAAAACTTGACTTCTACCAGATTGCACATTTCCCACACGTCATTGGCTGCATCGATGGGACCCATGTGGCCATCACACCCCCATCAGCAACTGAATATGTCTACAGAAACCGTAAATGCTACCATTCCCTGAATATACAGATTGTGTGCAATGCAAAGTATATCATCAATGACATTGTACCCAAATACCCGGGCAGTACACATGACTCTTTCATCTTTAGACACAGTGGAATACACAGACGTCTGAGTGCTGGAGAGTTTGGGGAGGGATACCTGCTAGGTAAATACATGGCACACATCCATACATCCACTACATCACTGGAGGGTGGGGACATTGACTTACCTATTGTGTCTATCCCTGCAGGTGACAGTGCCTATGCAGTGCGGGACTTCATCCTGACCCCGTATCTGGATCCAGCCAAAGCATGTGAGAGGAGATACAACAGGGCACACAGATCTACATGCTGCGTCATTGAGCGTACGTTTGGAATCCTAAAGAGCCGGTTCCGGTGCCTGCATAAAAGTGGAGGTGCACTGCAATACAGCCCTGAGACCTGCTGTAAAATCGTGGCAAGCTGTGCAATGCTCCATAACATGGCTATGAGGAAAGGCACCACAATTGATGTGACCGATACAGACACATCGGATGACGATTGCCCTGCTCCCCCTGGCAGACCAGCATCAGGAGTCGGGGCAGCTGCTGGATGCCAGAGACGGACGGAGATCACACAAAACTACTTCTAGGTGAGTAATGATGACATGAGACAAAAAAAGATTCTAATGTGTGCTGCGTTTATTCACACTTCACAATCATTAAGTGTTGCTGTACCCAGCACATGTTATGCACACAGTGCAGGTACGGCACAAGTAACTGTGCAATCTGCATTGTTGGGTTACAGCACCCATTTATGCTAAATTGTCACTGAACAGTTCACCTTCTTCGGTGACGCATTGATGCTGTCTGGCTTCCAGGCTGAGTGCCCTCAGTGTTGTTCCTGGGTCCTGCACCCTGTCTGGAACTGTGCCGTCTTGCTTCAGGCAATGTAGGAGTGATGCTACTCCTACTGGAGGTTTCCTCACTCTCGCCAGAGGCCATGAGAGCGGTGCCAGCAGAGTTGGCCGTCTGCATTTGCTCCGCGGCACTGGTGACCTGTTCTAGCCCTCTTGCTATGTCCTGACAGCAGTGCGACATTTCCAACTGCATGGAAATGCTTCTACGTGTCAGATTGCTGGTGGTGGTGCAGAGGCGGTTCACAGCCTTAGTATAAGTGTGCAGTCGTGCATTGGCACGTCGGGCAGCCCTGTCACTGGTGTCTTGGTTGTGCCTCAGAGTGTCACAGAGGTCACGTATGGCACCTGCCATGGCCATGATGCCCTCCCCCATGTTTCGCTGATGTTTGTTGAGACTGCATAGCTGCCTATTTATTGAGCGCAATGATTTACATTGCAGGCGCTGTACCTGCAGCATGCTGTGTTCCAGCCCTGAAAATATGGTGTTCTCCGCTTCAGTCACGGTGCTGCTCCTGGGCCTTGACCTGCGTCTTTCCAGTGCTGGAATGCTCGGCCTTGGTGTTTCTTCACTCGACATGTGTGACACACTCTGACTCTCCTCTCTTCTGTCACTGTCCTCCCCTGTGACCTGTATGTCATCCTCCAATGGAGGCAGTGGGGGCACATATCTGCGCTTCCTGCGCAGGATTGTTGTGTGCTCCGTATCATCACTGGAGTCCCCATGGTCATGCTGCTCCTCAGGATGTTCAGGCTCATCTCCCTCTGCACTGTCATCACGTGCCTTGGATTGTGCTGTGGATGTAAAGGGGACTACATGAGTTTGTGTCTTTGTCTGCAATTTGCACTCAATAAAGTTTCTACAGTTTGTCTCGGCTAACTTCGGACACTGTATTATTCCCTTATCCCCGACCCACATTTTGCATTAGATTTCCTATGTCTCATGGACACACTGTCAGACATATTACTACAAGTTCCATGATGCATTGCTGGGTGTGCTGTAAGACTTGGACTGGAATGACATTTTTTGTGTATGTTTCGTGCATTTGGGGAAGTGTGCATGGGATTGGGATCAGTGCAGATTGATTTGGCATGCATCTTACCTTGGCTGCTGGATGCAGGGTCGGAGCTGTCAATGACAGCCACACCACCGACGCTCTCAGGCAGGAGGGTGGACTCCACAAGCTCCTCGTGGGGTGTTGGCTGTGCTGCTGTGGATGGTCCTCCCCCGGTCTTGTTTGCATCCTTTAGTCAGGCTGCCACCCTCTCCTTTGACCTCTGCCGCATATCGTACCATCGCTTGCGCAATTCCTCGACAGTGCGATTTGTCACACCCACAGCATTGACTTTCTGTTGTATCTCCATCCAGATTTTTCGTTTCCTTGCTTATGGGACTCGCAGTGCCTTTTTCCCGAAGAGGAGCTCATGGCTGCAGATCATCTCCTCTATGAGGACCTCCTGCTCCTTGTCAGAGAACTTGTGCTTTCTCTTTCTCTTCTCTGCCTCCTTGCCCTCATGTTGCTTGTGGGACTCCATTGAGGTTTGTTCTCTCCTGGGATGCCTCCTCACACTCTCCAAACAGCCTCTGGGTGTGGCTCAGGTGAGCAGGTGCAGGAAATCACTCCCACTTCCTGGTTGTGATGTCATCAGGCTGCACCTGTATTGCAGATTCCCGTTTTTGCGATTTCTTAATTTGCGATTTTCGCAATTAAGGAATCGCTAATGATGTTTCTGAGACTTTTTTGCGATTATTAAGAAATCGCGAAACATTTGCGATTTTTTTTTTACATCCCGATTTGCGAATCTCAAACTGCAAATCGCAAAATATCGCAATTTGAGATTCGCTAAACGGGAGTTTCATACATATGCCCCATAATGCTTTAAGTTTATTTTCTCAATTCATTTGTCAAAAAGAGCATTTTGCTAAAAAGAACTTTCCGGGCCGGAAGTCATGACAACACCGGTACTCGTGATTACCGCATGACTAACAAATAAAGAAATGTAATTGGTTTACACAGTTTCCCTAATAAAAGGAAGAGCTGGCCCATTTCTCCTTTCTTGAACTTTCCAGGTGCTAGTTAGTTTATTATAGGAGCTTGCCAATTCTGATTTTCAACATTGTACTGTTTTTTTTGGTTCCTTTTAAAAAAAATGTTTGACAAAAATAAAATGGCATCAGAAGAAATACAAGAAGACCTACAACTGGTTAAAGTTGTTCAAGAACAGGAGGTCCCAGCTCTACAAGAACAGTATTCTGATGAAGAAACAAAGCATAGCTTTGGATTTTTTCACTATTCCATCTGGTGAATCGAAGACCACAGCTATATCGTGATCTGCAGCATATGTAACAAGAAGTAATCTCGAGGCGTAGCGATAAGTATTCTGTACCGCTTGAAAATATACTACAAGAAGCAACTTAAAATTACAGAGAGAGAGAGAGAAGGAGAGAGATCACCAGCCTCCAAACCTCCAGCCCCTGTTCCTGGGGACAAAATTCCACCTGAAGTGGAGAGAAGATTCATTGAAATGTCACCAGAACTCAAATGTTTGCTATCTTCTGCATGAACTATAACACAATTGTAACAGCCGGTGAGCAGTCTCTGGATATAATTTTGCCAAATGTGAAGAACCATAATTGGCAAATGTTTTTTGCTTTTTTATGGCAGCACTTCAACTACTATTTTTTAGTCAGTGCTCACAATAATGTTATTTTCGTTGCCATTTAATTTTTGAAAAATTGCAAAAAAGTAAAAAATGAAGAAAAAAAAATCTATTCGGATAGAACAAACAAATAAATGGTTCTTTTCAGAACTGCCTTTTCTTGTTAGAAACAGATAGGTTGAATGAATGAATGAGTGCATGAGCAGTGTATGGATGTAAGAATGAGTACATGAGTGGTGCATGGATGACTGAATGAGAGTATAAGTTGTCTGTGAATGTGAGTGCAAGAGTGTTGTCCGGGTGATTCTATGAGTATATGGGTAGTGCCTCCGTGATTGTATGAGTGCATGGGCAGTGGCTGGGTAATTGTATTACTGCATGGTTACTGTCTGGGTGATTGGCTGAGTATATTGGTAGTGCCTGGGTGACTGGATGTGAATTCACAATCTTCACAGTTAAGGTTCCATTTATAAGTTAAACCAAATAACTCATTGTTTTCACATCTTCTTCTGATAGTCTTAATATTACAATTACAATTTATTGAGCATTCTGCTGAAGATTTTGAGAAAACACTACTGATCCAGTGCATTGATCTGTAAGTTCTCTTGTTCCAGAAGCAGGATGTATAATAGTTCTGTCACTTCTTAATTCTTCAAGTAAACTACATAGTTGTGATGACATTCTTTTATCTACCTTTTCTTTAATAGAATTTTTAAAATGAGGCAAAGGGTACAGTCCATTTACCACTACATTTGCATAACAGTTCACTCTAGATTTATTATCAAAGTGATAGCCTTCAATTTCCTCATTGTGTTGTAGTTTTCTTTTCTTAGGACCTTCTCGTTTTTCTTTTTCTTCATCTTTCTGTTAAGTCTGCTAGACTGCTTTGAAATTTTACACTTTAGACATATTATCGGTTTTTAAACACAGGATACTGGCCTATATGAAAAGCATTTTGACCTCTTAGCCGATTATACCTTCTTACACAGCTCACACCAGTACTTACTTTCTTCTCATCAAAATAAATCAGAAATCAATCAATCAATCAATCAGGGGTTTTTATAGCGCACTACTCACCCGTGATGGTCTCAAGGCGCTTGGGGGGGCAGCTCCGGATCAGTCGAAGAGCCAGGTCTTGAGGTCCTTCCTGAAAGTGTGCAGGGTTGGGGAGCTTCTGATGTTTGTGGGGAGCTCGCTCCAGGTCTTGGCTGCGATGTAGGAGAAAGCTCTCCCACCTGTTCTGTTTCTGCGGATGCGGGGGACTTCTGCTCGGGCTATGTCGGCGGAGCCGAGGTTCCGCTTGGGTACGTGGAAGGATACTCTTTCGTTGAGGTATTTGGGTCCGATGTTGTTGAGTGATTTGTAGGTGTGGGTGAGGAGTTTGAAAGTGGCCCTCTTCTCGACGGGAAGCCAGTGGAGGTCCCGTGGGTGTTGGGTCATGTGTTTGTGATGTGGAGTCCCGAGGACACGTCTGGCAGTGGCGTTCTGGAGGGTCTGGAGTCTGTGTAGTGGAGCTCTGTTGATTCCGGCATAAAGGGCGTTGCCATAGTCCAGTCTGCTGGTTATGAGTGCATGGGTGACGGTCTTTCTGCAGCCAGGGGGGATTCATTTGAAGGTCTTGCGGAGGATGCGCAGGTAGTTGAAGCTGGGGGAGGCGACGGCGTTGACCTGGTGGTTCATGGAGAGGGAGGAGTTGAGGATGATGCTGAGGTTTCGTTCGGGGTCTTTAGGAGTGGGAGGGTTCCTGAGGGTGGTGGGCCACCAGGTGTTGTCCCAGGCGGAGTTGCAGGGTCCAAGGATGAGAACCTCGGTCTTGTCTGAGTTGGGCTTCAAACAGCTGTCTTTCATCCAGGCTGCCACATTCTCCATTCCTTCTTGGAAGCAGAGTCTGGTGTCTTCGGGATTCTTTGTGAGTGAGAGGATAAGCTGGGTGTCGTCGACGTAGGATACAATGCTGAGCCCATGTTGTCAGGCGATGGCGGCGAGGGGGGCCATGTAGATGTTGAAGAGCGCGGGGCTGAGTGATTAGCCTTGGGGTACTCCGCAGTTGAAATCGGTGGGTTCGGAGAGGAAGGGGGGAGTCTGATTCTCTGGGTTCTGACTGAGAAAAAGGATTGGATCCAGTCGAGGGCGGCTACTTGTATCCCTGCGTCATGAATAACCCCGGGCGTAGTTCGCGAAGTAGCACTATGGGTAGCTACGCACAGTGCACTTCGCACTATGCGAGCTACGCGTAGCACTTCGCGTACTGCGTAGTACCCTGTTCGCACTGTGCAAGATGCCGTTTTCAATGATTGCACAGTGCGGACAAGCATCTGGCACTGTGCAATCATTGAAAACAGCATCTTGCACAGTGCGAGCTGTAGTTTTCTGCCGCTCGAGTAGATTTTTACTCGAGCGGCAGCTTTCTCAACGCAGACTGGCAGTTTCTCATCGCGAGCGGTCGTGAGCATATGCGACCACTCGCAATGAGAAACCTGACCTCCCCGCGTTGAGAATCTCACGGGGAGGTTTATTTTCCACGCTCGCGATCGCCAACTTGATGTTGCTGATCGTGAACGAGGAAAAAGTCTCGCCGGGATGTCATTTTGCTTGCTCGCGGTCGCCAACTTGACGTTGAGGACCGCGAGCAAGCGAAAAATGACCGCTGCACTACGCAACGCTACGCTAAGCGTGTTTGCACTGTGCTACGTGCAATTTGCATAGTGCAAAGTAGCGCAAACTTCGCAAACTACGCTAGCGTAGCGTATTGCTTTGCCCAGGCTTAGTCGTGAAGTCTGGCTGCAAGCGTGCGATGGGAAACGGTGTCAAAGGCTGCAGAGAGGTCTAGAAGGATGAGGGCCGCGGTGTGTCCCTGGTCGAGTAGCATGCGCATGTCGTCAGGGGCGGCGAGGAGAGCGGTCTCGGTGCTGTGGTTGCTGCGGAATACAGACTGGGAGGCATCTGGGATGGAGTTCTCTTCGATGAAGGTGGTCAGCTGGGCAGTCACGAGTCACTCGGTGACTTTGGCCGCGAAAGAGTGGAGAGAGATGGGCCAGTAGTTTTTCACGTCCGTTGGGTCGGCCATGGGTTTCTTGAGGAGAGGTTTTACCTCTGCCCACTTCCAGTCATCTGGGAAAATGCGGGATGTGAAGGAGACGTTGATGGTCAGTCCCAGTTCGGGTGTGATGGCAGCGGTGGCCCTGTGAAATATGTGTGGTGGGCAGGGGTCCGTTGGGGCTCCTGAGTGCGTTTTCTTCATGGTAGCGGTGATGTGTTCGACGGTAGCGGGATTCCAGGTCAAGATGGTAGGCTTATCGACAGCGTTGGGGGGGGAGGTGATGTCCAGCATCGGTTCGCTGAAACTGTCGTAGAGAGCCTTGATCTTCAGATGGAAGGATGAGCTAAGCTTGTCGCAGAGTTGCTGGGAAGGTGTGATGTCCGTGGCTTCGCTGGGGGGTTTTGTGAACTGTTGAAGGACGTTGAACAGTTCCTTGGCGTTAGTCATGTTGGTCTGGACTTTGTCTCTTGTGAAGGTCCGTTTCGTGTCCCTTATGCGCTGGTGATATTCATTCAGGGTGCTCCTGTGGTTTTTTCTGTGCTTCTGTGGTTTTCTGCTTTCGCCAGGTTTTCTTTAGGCATCTGCAAGAGCGTCTGACTTCCTAAAGTTCTGTGGTGAACCAGGTGGCCTTCAGCGGGTGTTGTTTAGTGGGTTGTCGGAGGGGTGCGAGTTCGTCGGCACAGCGGGAGATCCAGCGGTGGAGTTCTGTGGCTGCGGAGTTGGTGTCGGTTGTGGTGCTAGGGGGTGTCAGAGGAGGGTGGTGGTGAGGAGTTCCTCTGTGACCTTGCTCCAGTTCCTTTGTGGCGGTCGCGGGGCGGGCTTGGGAGCGGTGGTGGTGTTGAAGGTGAAATGGATGCAGTGGTTGTCCGTCCAGAAAGGCTGGGTGGTGTGGCTGAAACGGGTGTTGGTTCCTCCCGCAAAGATAGGGTCGAGGGTGTGTCCAGCTCTGTGTGTGGGCGTGTTAACCAGCTGCTTCAGTCTGTGGTTGGCGAGGTTGGCGAGGTGAGTGATGGAGTCAGGGTCGTTCCGGTTGTCGAGGTGGAAGTTCAGGTCCCCGAGTAGGATGTAGTCCGTGGAGGTGATTGCGTGGAGTGCAGCGAGCTCGGCGATGGTGGTTGCGGCCTGGGTGCAGGGCCCCGGCAGTTTCTAGATGAGGATGCCGCGTAGCGTGGTCCTGGGGCTGGTCTGGATCTGGAAATAAACCAGATAATGTTCTAATTCGCGACAAAGTTACATATGACATCCCTTCTTTGAATACACTACTGCCAATATTAACAAGAGCTGCATCTACACATACATTTTGGGATTTGTGGATTGTTACTGCATATGCTAAAGACACTGGGAACTGCTTTTGCTGGACATACAAATCTTTCACAAGTAGGAAGCATACAACTCATCTACCAATTTGCTTAACTTCACCAACATCATCAAATTTTATGGCTAAGTATTCCACGTCATTTCTGTTGGGATAATTAATACATTTCATAAATGTACCCATTTCGCCGTTCACTAGCCCTTCTTCAACTTTTAAATTGTAATATAAAACCACACACCAATTTTTAAATATAGGTAACTGTTTTCTAATCCTGCACTTTTCTAAACAATCCAATTTTGTATTGCAGTTTTTCTGTTAGTAGCACTTTAACTGCTTGATGTTCTATTTTATCATTTGATCTCTTCTTTTTCCAGATGCAGAAATTTTTCATTGAATTTACTACACGCAAGAGTTCCATCAAAATAACAATAGATTTCTCTTTCTTAAAAAAACTATTCATTAGTTCTGCAGCTGAAACATTAGTTGGAAAGAGATTCTTGATGACATAGGTGTGTAATGCTCTTGTTCCTTTGTTTGTGAAGACTCCCACTTGTATGTCCTTTAGTATATCTCCATATTGCATATCTGATGCTTGGCACATATTTCTGATTAACTCTTTGTATTCCAAGTTTTCACAAATGTTTACATGTCCAATACTTGAAGGGTAATGTATCTAGGGGATAAGGGTTGAGGTAAGGATTAAGGGATAAGGGTATGGAGCTGCAGGATTAAAAGATAGAGGTAAAGATAAAGGTAGGTGCAAAGGCTAAGAAGGTTAAGGATAAGAGGTTAAAGGGGTTTTGAAAACAGCATAATCAAAAAAAGTATAAGGGAAGCAACAATTCTTTTGGAAAGTCGAAAGTCTTGAGATAAACGTACAAACAATGAGATAGTGATGATGAAAAAGTAAAAAAGGGCCTAGCCATAGAATGACAAGGAAATGATCAAATAGGTGCAAGGAGATGGTAGACAAAGAAAGAGTGAGGAAATGCTATGTGACAAAAAGTAGGGTTTGGCACAATCAGAGAACTATTGTGCCCAATACACAGAGAATGGCTTTTCAGCCAGCCTCCTTCAGCAGATAGTTTGTTTGGATCAGTGTCCTTTACCTTCTCTTAAAAAAGTGTCCTTAAAATTTTGTATCAGGAGACTTTGGCTACTTCGGGTTTCACATTTCCCTTCTATTTTCGCAGACAACTTCATGTTGCTTGGACTATGGGCAGGGCCGGCTTTGGAGCTTATGGTGCCAGGCACGACAATCTCTTTTGGACCCCTATGACCAACTGTGTCCCCCATCTCTCCATAGCCCCTCTCTCATATTTATTTCATTTGTTTCATAGCTCTACTCAAACCAATGTAGGGTGTCAGAGCACTTGACATTACACAGATACATACAGAGACAAGGAATCATATGTGTGTAAATCAGTCTATAGTAAATGTTCCACAAGACAATGAGGATTAAAAGGTGTAGGAATCACATGTAATCCTTACTAGTAGGCAGTGCATTTTAAGAGTGTTTGGGCTGGAGAAGCACAAACTCTGGATTTAAAATGTATCACAGTGGTTGTGGTTGGCTTTACTAATAAGAATGTATTTCTATGCAAACGAGCCCTTTTTAGCAACATTAGGATAATGTAAGACAGGAAAAAACATAATCTTCCAACCTATACCATGTGATTTGCATGCAGCTCTTTGGCGACAGCTTCTAAGCAACTGTGCAATATTAGGATTGTAACTAACAACCTGACAAGTAACAAAGGGATCTTTCTGATAAAAACAATAATCCACTGAGCTATCCACATAAAATACAGTTCTGTGTTCTGCATGGTAAATGTTCAACCCTTTGTGCTTCTTTATAATGAGTCAAAAGTGCCACTAGACAAAACTCTGATCTCCCTCCAGCAGGAATTTTAATAACCAGAGTTATCTTGACACTTTTTGTTGCCTGAAAACTGCTGCACACATGATGAACTTTACAGCAGGTGTTTTTAAACCAATAAGTAATTTCTAGGCACAGCACTCCCGAGCTCAGCGTCTGGTGCGGCTGCACTGGTCGCACTGCCATAAAGCCGGCCAAGCCCATGGATGCACAGAGGGTGCAATATTACTACTGTATTCAAATTGCTTCTTTAGATGCGTATTTTTGTAAAACTGCCATGTCGCAAATATCGCTTTTCCATAAATACTGCAACTTTTAAGGGAAGTGGAATGATCTTACTGGAAAAGTGTTAGCCGTTCTAGCATACTTACAATTTTGCTTTACATAAACTTTACAAATTTTTTTTTTTTTTTTTGGTCCTCATTTTTCGCCCTTGGTTACCAAATAGAGGCGCAAGAAGAGAGACATACTGTCACAGTAGAACTGGTGGAGGTGCAGACCTGTTTATAAGGTATCACCTCCCAGTATTGTCTCGGTACTCCAATAGCACCCCCTAAAGACAACCAAAAAAAGAAAAGAGAGAGTGATATTGCTGCAGTCAAATACCCATTGCTGATGTCGAGAGCGCCCTGGTGGGTATACCAACACATGAAATTTCCAAACAGCATAATCATTGGACCATGGGGGAAAAAAAAAAAAAATACACCCCACAGACCGATGTACCGATTACGCCCAATTCAACAGAAGCCAAAAACTTCTCTTGTCAGGATTTCCAGCTCTTGTTAAATCTACTTTAAAGGTTTGTAGAACTGAAGTGCGCCAGTCCAGCAAGGTAGGTGGTAACGAATCCTTCCATTTTCTACAAATTTCTCTTCCAGCCAGCAATATGCAATAGAAGAGAAGATTTTTCGCTGGACCCCGAATCTCAGGTGAAACTCCAAATATTACAAGAGGAGAACTTATCAAGACTTCAAAGCCGAAAGCAGTTGAAAGTGAGAGACTTATCGCATTCCAATAAGGGAGCAGAAGGGGGCACTCAAAGAACATGTGCATATCTGAGGCAGCTATCAGCCCACATTTAGGACATGCCACTGAAGAGTCTTTTGAGAATTTTGAAAGTCTCTGTGGCGAATAGTAGGCCCCATGTAGGGTAAACAGATGATTCCCACGAAGCCAAGCAGGTTTCACTATATCCCACATGATCTTAAAAGATGTAAACCACAGATTCTCGATATTCTGGTCAGTAATGGAGGAAGCCCACAACAGCTCTGGCAGTTGGAATTCGCCATCAACTTCTTCCAGTAGTAGCTTATACCATAGTGAAACCTTCTTTCTGGCTGGTGGCTTATCCAGTAAGTGTGTCACTAGATTACTGTCTCCTCCTAACACGAATCTGCCCCTAGCAGAGATCTGTGAGTGTGCCCAACTTGCAATCTGAAGGAACTTAAACCTAGAGAAGCCCGGCCCAATTTTAGATAGCAAAGCCTCCCATGGGAGCAAACAACCTTCCACAAATAAATCCCCCCAAGCCTCAAAACCTGCCTCTCTCAATGGTATTGCAAGACTATCATAAAGCCAATCCGGGCTACCCGGTGAGTTCCACAATGGTGACCTACTTGCAAAATAACCAATCTTTATAGAGCACCTAAGTTTCACCCATGTTTTTGCCATATCTCGCAACACCTTCAGTTTCACTTTTTTTTAAAATTTCGAATCACCAAATTTAAACAAAAAACCTTGCTGGGCCACACCTTCTCCTCTAAGTAATGCTGCAAACATGCATCCAATTCCAGAATTTGTGGGCATTTTTAGCAGCATCCTAGCATGGGAGAATTTAAATGCCCATGCATATAGTTGCAAATCAGGCGCCGCCAAACCCCCCTTCTCTCTACGCCGCCTAAGTTTTTTCCAAGCAATCCTAGGTGTGTGGTCATTCCATATGAAAGAACTAATATCACCCTGAAGTTTAGTTATCAGAGAGGGTTCAAAAAATAGGGGAATGGTGTTAAACAAAAATGAATTTTTTGGCAAAATAGACATTTTTATTAAGTTTACTCTGCCCAAAATTGATAGGGGGAGCAAAGACCAAGATCGCATAAGTCTTCGACATACTTTGGCAACATTAGAGAAATTTGATGGTACAATTTTATTTATATCCTTGACAATATTAAGGCCTAGATAGCGCAAGATAGAGCTCAACTGAGCCCCTGCCACAGGTTCAGGATTGTTCCAGACCATAATATCAGTTTTAGAGGCATTGATCTCGTAACCTGATACTTTACCAAAATCATGAGCCAAAGCAATTACTGAGGGGAGAGCCGTACATAGTTCTGAGGAAAAGACGAGAATATCATCAGCATATAGGGCTACTTTCTTTCCCCACCCCCGTAAGTGAAGGGCTTGATGTTACGATCATCCCTCAGCCGTTGAGCGAAAGGCTCAATATATAAATCAAATAGGAGGGGGGAAAGAGGGCAGCCCTGACGCGTACCACGCGTGATGTTAAATGAATTTGACAGTTCTCCATTTACTAACAAAGAAGCTGAAGGATTCTGATATAGGAGTCTCACAGCTCGCCGGAATCTCTCCCCGATGTTAAACCTACCCAAGACCCTCGACATGTACACCCAGTTCACCCTATCGAAGGCCTTGGTGGCGTCCAATGTAAGTACAGCCAATGGGAGAGACTCCATAGTTGCCATATCAATGGCTGCTATAAGATCATATGTCAACTCATACAGCTGATGGCCCCTCACAAAACCCTTCTGATCTGAATGCAAAATCCCCGTTGCTACTGCTCCCAGTCTATTTGCCAGAACTGACGCAAAGACCTTGTAATCAGAATTCAGGATTGAAATCGGTCTATATGAACCGCAACAGGTAGCTGGTTTTCCTGGTTTCAATATTAGGGTTATGGAAGCACTATTCCATGAAGTAGGAGGAGACAATCCTTCCCGAAGAATCTGGTTAAACAAAACTGTAAGAAAAGGGAGAATTGTTGTCTCCAGAGCCATATAAATTTCAGACGGCAAGCCATCTGGGCCGGTTGCCTTACCCTTCTTGCAATTTAAAATAGCAAGTCTAACCTCTTCCTGCGCAATCTCCCGATCCAGAGAGGTACTCTGTTCAGGAGACAATACGGAAAGGGGTACTCCCTTCAGCCAGTCTTCCACTTGCATATCCTCAATATCTTTGTCTTCATGATATATGTTGCAAAAGAAATCCCGAAAGGCTCCTCTAATATCCTCATCGGCAGAATATGTTACACCACCAGAAATAATTGAATCAATATTGTTTCTGACCTGGTCGGTTTTTGCCTTCCAGGCTAACAACTTCCCTGCCCCCTCTCCATATTGGAAATGAACTAATTTGCTCGCCTCCCACCTCTCAAGGACCCGCAAATTCAAAGTTGAACCCAGTTCCCCTCTTAGAGTAACTAGCTTGTTCTGCCACTCCTGTAGAGTGTTAGCAAGGATGTCCGGGTGCGAGACTATTTCCGCTTGCACTCTAGCCATCTCAGCCTCCAAAGAGGCTACTGCTTCTCTGTAGATCTTTTTCTTATATGTGGCCTTGTTCGTTATCAGGCCCCTTAAAAATGCCTTAAATGCATCCCATACACACTCCGGGGGAGCTGAACCAATGTTGTTATCCAGAAAATTCTGAGCTTCAGTTTTAAGAGAGTTAATAACCTCTAATGACGAAAGCAAAGAGCGATCAAAGGTCCAGCTTCTCGTGGGGCTTTTAGAAAAGCACCCCAATTCTAAATAAACGGCCGTGTGGTCAGAAGGATGGAATGGGAGGTAAGAGATAATTTGCACCAAGTTAACCAATTTTTGACTAATCAAAATGTAGTCAATTCTCGACTGATGATGGTACTTATAGTTATGGAATGAGACACCTCTTTGTTGCCCTGATTTTACCCTCCAGATATCCACATAACCTAGCTGCTTCATATTATCAAGCAGAAAGGACCTAGTTTTAGACAGAGTTATAGCTCTGCTGGTCGGGGACTTGTCCAATATAGGTTCTAAAACGATATTAAAGTCCCCTGCCATGATGGTCGGCTCTGGAAACGAGAGCAGGTGGGAGAAGATGGTTTTCAAGACTGAAGGATCATCACAGTTAGGGTCATAATATCCTACTATAGTAATAGGAGATCCAGCTATAATTACAGATACAATAACCCATCTACGCCCTGAGTCCACCATCTTAGAAACTAATCTCGGCTTTACAGATTTCTTTTAAAAAATTGCTACACCCCTAATGTGTGCTGTTTGCGATGTCGTTACGCAGAGGTCAATCCACCTATTCTTTTTAACCACAGAAAGCAACTCACATTCAGTTAAATGAGTCTCTTGGAGTATAATAACCTGCGCATCTGAGACACGGAGATATTGCATTATCTTATTTTTCCTAGGACTAGTGCGCAGGCCATTAATATTCCAAGAGATAATCTTCAACTTACTCATAACATAGGAATCCTCCCGCCATCACCATCACCATACCCATACCAATCGCCCAATAAACCAAAAGTAGAAACGGAACAAACTCAGCAGCATCCTTCTAGGCCTGGGCTAAATTTCCGTTCCGCTCGCGGAAGTTGCGATAATTTGACATTTTCGCGTTCCGCGGAGAGCGCGAAAATGTCAAAATTTCCGCATTCAGCAGCTTAGCGATAATTTGTTTCTTGCTCGCGCTGTAAAATAATACATTCTTGCGCGTGCGCGATCGCCTTACCTAAATACCCGCGTTCGCCGACAAGTTTTCCCGATCCGGTCGCGTTCTCCACGAGATGTTGGATTGTTGGTAGCCATTTGCGCTGTCTCGCGACAGTTCGCGCCCGCAGTAATGTCATTGGTCGCGCGATCACGTCTTTCTTCTCACGATCATGCACCGCGAAAAGAGTGAAAACAAGATGGCCGCGCCCGCGAGCAACCGCATGGGTAAGTTGGCGAGCCGCGACCACGCAGAAGATACCACGAACGGGCGGGAAAAAATACTTCCGCATCTTCGCAATATTTCCACATGTTTGCGGAGATTTTTAACATTTTCGCGATAATTTGCGAAAGTCACTTTCGCAAATTCCGCCCACCCCTACATTCTTCACTAGAGAATAAAGAAGTGACCGTATAACTCTCCAGCAATGGCAACTTTTCAAAACATAAACTAAAACAAGGACGAAAATGAGGATTTTTTTTTTTGCTTTTACCCTTTGCAACCCCTCCCCTTGCCCTACTCTACCCCTCACCCTCCCATGGGAAACCCTTACCCTAACTATCTGGAAATTCCAGAAGGTAGTGCCCCTCACTGAGTTCCCGTCCTACATCTAACAACACAAAAAAAGAAAAAAAGAATAAAAAGTCACTACACAGAGATAAATAACCATCTGCTTACTGCGTACTACAGTATAGAAGCCCGTAGATACATAGCCCTGTATTATTTAAGTGTCTGTTCTCATAATAGTTTCTCCTACACTTACACTACACTTACACTACACCTACACTGACCCCCCTTATCTTTCCCCATAGTCATCAGTAGCTCGTCTGCTGTTCGCACCAATCTAATATTGTGCATTTTATTTTTATACATGATTTTAAATGCAGCAGGAAAAACTAACTGGGCCACTGCACCATAGCCTCTGAAAGCTTCGAGCCTCCTTCCGAACTCCCACTGTTTATCTAGGGTGGTCCTGGAAAGATCAGAGCGGATCTGAAAATTATGCCCCTTCCCACTCACAGATTTCTGCTTGAGGGCCAGATTGAGAATAGCCTCCTTAAGAGAATATGTATGAAAGTTCACCAAGATCTTCCTTGGTTTAGTTCTTTGAGGATTTTTCCTGAAAGGATCTCTATGAATGCGCTGAATGTCTAAGGTTAGCTCTTCCACTGATTGATCTAATCTTAGGGATTCTTTCAACAGCGAGATGATATATTTCTTAATATCTGAGCCTTCGCTCTCTTCCGGGACATTCAAAATGCGGAGGTTATTGCGTTGAGCGTGATTTTCCTCTCGGCCAACATCAATCAGGTCCTCTTTTTTAAGCTTAATAATATCTGCCCTTGCTTCATCTAGATACAGGGACAGTTCTGTTACAGTATCTTCCAATACTTCTGTTCTTGTAGACAGACCGCTGATTTTACTGTCAAGAGACCCACAGAAGCTTCTTATTTCAGACTGGTTCACTGCTGATGTTTCAAACCCTTTTTTAATGTCTGCAGACAAAGATGTAAACATACTCTGTAGGGAGTTAGCTAGTGATGTACTATCATAACCCTCAGCCAGAGGGCCGGAGAGAGCAGACACGCAGTCCTGCAAAACTTCATCCTGTAATATCCCTCTACTAGGTGACCCCAATAGGGAGTTAGGTGGAACCACTAAGGATGATGGTTCTAAAGCTAGAGCAGGAGAAGGAAGAAGATGCATAGGCTCCGAAATTACAGAGGTGAAGGTAGGAGACACACATACTTTTAAAGCACCATCTGCCATTACATCCACCCTTTCCGCCGTCTCAACTACTCCATCCAAATTATCCACATCTACGGTGACTATACTAGCTTCCAAAACCACTGCCATACTCCGAGATATAGCCGCAGAATTCACAGGAGTCACCTCATTGGGGTCTAGTGATGCCATAGAGATCAGCGTATTTCCCGAAAGATCTTTCACAGGATGCTGCTCCGCAAGATGAAGAACCTGTGGAACTATTTTGAAATAGGATCGGAGAGACGGGCTTATCTTTGACCCGGTGTTGTTAATGAACTTAGTACCCTTAGAGGTCCCAACTGCTTTGCCCTTGCCCGTGTATGCTCTCTTAGCTTTAACTTGCCCAGTCAGAAAAGATGAAACTTTCTTTTTATTTGATGGACTCGTAAAATTTGACTCTGGGAGAGACTGCTCGCCCTCTTTATTTAAATCAGAGCCAGGGCCATGCTCACTTCCTACAGTCTCTATATTTTTGTTCTTCTTAGCCCCCTTACAAATTAACCCACGCTTGCCCTTCTTTGTTTGCCCTGAAACTTCCACCAGGGTTCCGTTACCTGCAGACCCAAGGCCTTTTTGGAGCCGCTGCAGGCTGTTACAAGCTTGTGGCATTGGAGCCTAGCCGCCCTGGAGCTACGACGGGGGCGAAAGACCCGCAGCCTCATCCGGGGTTCTCGCGGTGCAGCCGCCAGCTCCCGCGTTAGTGTACTGCATGGAGCAGAAGAGAATGGTAATACGCCAACAACGCTGACAGGAGGTTCCAGGGGGGCCGACAACGATACGGTGGCGGCTGCGGGAGACGCGGAGAGGAAACCAGGTCTGCCGCCTCAAGAAAGTAGAGACACGCCCCGTCCACACACATGGGGCTCAGCGTAGTAGTACAAGGTAATCCGACAAAGCGGCAAAAATATCCAAAAACACTCAAGAATGAAACTTCCAAAATTGTTTAGGACATTAAAAAACAGGCTGACTTCATTTTCGTGCGGACGGCTGTATTTAAAGAATTAAAACGCCGAGACGGGAAATCAAGAGCGGAGCACCGCGGCAGCTCAACTCGCCGCCGCCATGTTTCCCCTAAAGCACCTTTACTAATATTGCCTTTTATTATAGTTGTTACTATTATGAGTAGCTGGGGTCGTATTATGTCAAGTGGCCCAGGAACACAGTGGGTGTGTGTCCACTATCTGCACAATCAGGGCACTCTGGTATTGAAGAAGGGGTTGCTGACACTTGTGCGACCCCTTCTGTAATACAGAGTGCTGGTACACATGTAGCACTGGTGAAATCTTAAAAGGGCATTCCCTCATTTGCAATGGGAAGTGATCCCATGCAAATTAGGAAAACACTTTGCACCTGTTCTAAAACATGGAAGTCTGTAAAGAGGCGAATAATGAATCTTACGGCATACTGACTGTACACCACAAGATAATCTTTTGCATCCACCAAGGGCACTCCTTTGGAGAAGAGAAAGGGTTCCCATGCAGGTGTGTGCAGTCATTCAGTGCACCACTTTAGGGGCATTTCTGATCCTCTTGAAAGTGCAGGCTAGATGCCATCGGTATTGCTTCAATCAGTCAGTCCTTTTTCACTAACAAGCTGCCCCTAGAGAAGTGCAAGTTTGTGGCAGCCCTAGGGGATTATTAGTGGCAAGGCACACTGTACCTGTTCGTGCCTAGCGCACCTATAAAAAAAATGCAGTTTTACATAGTGAGAACTTGACCTGAAGGTATTGGAGTGCTTTACATGAGCACCAGTTACATCACACAAGGTCATATTCATTTTGTAGGTACGGAGAGATTGAGTGATTGGCCCAGAGTTACAAGATGTTGAGCTGCACCTATCTAAATGTACGCCACAGCCCAAACAGAGCTAGTGTGCGTTTGCTGTAATTTGGTCCCTGGAGTCTAATTAAGCCTTCAAAATAAAGCAGCGAGATTTGACAAAATTATATTATAATTACTTTATCCCCAAAAAGCATCACTGACTTCAAGTAAAGAAATAAAATTCAAACTTCCCTGCAACTTCATCAAGGTACACGACACGTCCCCTAATATTTTCAAACTCTTCTCTTGTCAAACACACCGAACTGTGATATGAGATGTAGTGGGTTAAGCAGGAATACAAGCCAGACACAATCCCAAGGACATGGAGGGAGGCTGCTGCGTTAACAGGCACAGGGCCATATTATCAAGAACGGCGATAACATTATCGCCGCTTTAGCAGCAGGAAACTGCTGTTAAAGCGGCGATAAGGGGCTTGATAATATGCCCTTGTGAATTCCAATAGAAGCCCAGGTTTGATGTCCTTCCCACCAGAACCTGGGCTTCTATTGGAATTCTATAGGGAATATTATCAAGCCCCTTATCGCCGCTTTAGCGAAAGTTTCCTGCCGCTGAAGTGGCGATAATGTTATTGCCGGTCTTGATAATATGGCCCAGTGACTCTGGAATGCATTTGCACTAAACCGGGAGCCTTACTAATTTGACTTAGCTCATGGAAAATTGGGAAGCCGGCTTAGTGAGAGAGGATCCGCCATTTCTTCACGGAATTCCAGGACTACCTCCCTGTCCAAGAGACAGGTTCCTGGAAATTACGAAATGACCACTGAAGAAGCTCGTGAGCTGGTTATCCAATATATAACCCCAGACGCGACAGGCACTGTCACCCTCTGATCTGGAAAGGCGGCAGGATTATCCCAGAGTATCTTGTTTACTCTCAACAGCGCTACAAAGTAGCTTATGTCACAAGCCAGTGCTTAATAAAACACTTACATGAATCAGTCGTTTTTTAACAATTATATGTTTTTCATAGAACGCTTCATTGCTCTACAGAAAAGAGGTACCCTCTCGTTATGCCCTGTTGCGTTTCATGATTTTTTGTTTTTGCACTGCATCTAAATATTTTACGTACAGTTCTGTTGCAGCATGCTGTCTTATGTGGTGTCTTCTGCTCTTCTATCCACTGACAGCAAGTGATCGAATATATAAACATTTGTTGTTCTTAGTTGCTTTCACAGTTCCTATCATACACAGTAAGCCCTCTAATAATTAAAAAAGGAGGTTTATCTTTTGACCCATGCCATATCGTTTTAAGCTATTCATGAAATAGTTATTTGGGTGTGCTGGGATTGCATACCCCTTCAGGTGGAAAATAGCAAACCATCCATATCTAGAATTCCTCTACTTAGACCTGTTGTTTTCCTTTAGTATAGTTTGAACTCTGTAGTGTAAATGAAGGCGATGCTCTGTTTCTCCTGTTATGATGTACCCGTCCATAGAGTCCAAGCATCTTGGTGGCATTCAGTACCATGCTACAATGGGTTTTTTTGTACTCAGGTAAGTGGATTTTAAGACCTAAGTTGTGTATTGATGTCACTAAAACTGGCTTATTGCATCCAAATATATTGCTGATACGAATTAAAAATGTTTTCCTTAAAGCTGGCTTCTACAATTCAACAGAATTGACAGCATCTGCAAATGGATCTTGCTATATTTACTTTAAATCCAATGGGTATTTTAAACAAGACTTCCCTCCGTCCTCACTCACATTTTTGTACAATAGGAGCGGTTTTATCCTCCGCAATCCATGTTAAATATGATGAGTCACAGAGAAGAGTTAGATATGGTAGAATACTAACACATGAATAGTAATTTAATCTAATTAGAGTGCATGTGAAACCTCTGTTTCTCCTTTGTAATATTCCACAGTACACGTATTTGGTCATTTTCCACACGGCTAATATAACTTGCTTTTATGCCAACAAAACTGCTACTGCCCCGCCCAGGGTAGTCTATGGCGGATCTTGGTGGTGCAGCACCAGTAGCACGTGCTTACTCATCAGGAGGCCACTGGCTCACTGGTATGGACTTCCTGCCCGGTGCTTTCCTATTTCTGGGCTCTGCAGTCCTACAGGTTGATGGCAACCAGCATAACTGTTTCTCATCCTAAAATGAGATAGCCTTTCGGGGCTGATTCGAGCGTGTAATAAAGAAAAATAACATAACATAACAAAAGGCACTGAGAAGTGGGGTTGAGGAAGATGGAAATTTCTAGTTCAAAATGGCAGATGGGACTTAATGTTCTCTCTAGTTCATTCCCAAATCAAGATGGAGGTCTAAGAATTTTGGGATAGCTTCCTGTCTACCCACTATATAGCAGGAGTCTCTCTGCATTTCCCTCCAGAGCAATGTTTTGGTGAATTTATTTTTGGCCCCTGTTTCTTTTTCCCAGTTTGTTCCAAGATTTTAGCTTCTGTGATGTCCCGATTATGTGTGTTGTGTGACTATGTGACATTACTGGTTATGGTGGAACTGGGAGCCGTGCTATGAAATTTAGAATGCCGGATGTAAAATGTTGTGGAAGAAGTGGTGGCTGCCTCAGAACGGGGGTGGTAGGGTAGGGGGGTGAAAATGTAATTAAAAAAAAGAAATAAAGTTACCTTGACTTTTGCCACTGTGCCCACCGCACGCCTCTCCTCCATCCTCTTCATCTGCTGGAAAGCACCAGAAGCACCCAGACTCCCTTACTCTCCCTGCCAATCACGACACCTGTTTGGCGGCTCAGGCAGTGCCTGGAAGCGTGGCCATGTTCTCCACTGGGCTGTACAACACAGCCCCCTGGAGAACATGCTAAGTGCGCATGACGGTTTGGCTGGCCCAAGAGGGTATGCCAAACCGTCATATGAACCTAGAGGAGTACAAACCACTCCTCCCTCTGCTCTCGCCACAGAGCCTGGCTCTGCCCCAACTTGGCTCAGATTCCTGCATAGAAAAATAAAATGATAATAACGTCGTTATTATAATTTTCTATTTCTTTTTTGGACTGCTGAAATAGCAGTGGGGCGACGCTGCTCCGCCTTAGCGGAGGAGCCCCCACTGTCAGGAAGGTGTGAGGGGGTATGGGAAGGAAGGTGGGCGAGTATGAAAGTCTCCTGTGCTGCTCTTGCTGTTGTATATTTCTGGACTTAAATAAAAGCAAGAGTAAGATCACCTTGTCTGTGATCTCCTTGAACTCAATTTAAGTTTCCTTAACTCTGCTGCCCTCTGAAGCCAACACTTTTGCCATCTCCACTTCCTCGCATCCCTTAAGCTACATCTATTAGCCATTTTCTACAGAGATTTTTTTGTCAGCTGGCTTTTTTTCCTCTTTGGGTCTCATTCTTGAAGACACTTGTTGCTCGGTGCTGCCTAGTGTCAGCAGCAGCATGACTACTGGAAGGGATTGTCTGTACCTCTGACAGACAAGACTTCTTAAGACGGCACCAGAAAGAGGCTGTAGGCTTAACTGATCTGACACGGATATATTCACTCAGTTTCCACAACACCACTGTGATGTACATATTTGCAGGTGTTCCAAAAAGCCCTAGGCATGAAACATTCATAAACAGTTTCCACAGTGCCACACTACCCCGTTTCTACAATTTCCCACAAAGCAGACATACTTTAGAAAGTTCCGAAATGCTGCTGTAATGCACATATTCACTCAGTTTCCACAATGCGACGTTTACCGCTTCAACAGTATTACTTCAGTAATGGACATATTGGCGAGGTTTCCATAATTACACTAATTTATCCCCATTGCTTTCATAATGCTGCAAACACTGTACATATTTTCCAAGATTCAGTAGTGCCAAAGTAATGCACCTATCAATATTTGGTTTCCTCGATGTCACATATTTGCCTACTTTCCACAACATTCAATTTAATAAAAAATACGTTATTTGACAAGACTTTACGATACCAAAGTGACCTCTTTGTTGCCAGATTGGAACTAGAAATGTAGCCTCACACAGGAACAGTCCTGCATAAAGGGAAATGGACAGGCACACTGCTTTGTAAGCTGAAAGGTACACATGCAGACATACACAGTCGCAAATAGACAACCATGCTGGCACAAAGTGGCACAATCCGGTGAACAGGCAGGCCCCTATAGATGCTCACACAAATGCACACAGACTGGTACATGACTACCAAGATGTGCCATTCATAAAAACACAAATGCACAGATATACAGGTGCACACTTCACATGCTTGCATGTACTTCCGGACATGGACAGATTCATTGACATGTACGCCTTGTCAACAGATCCAATAGGAAAATACAAGAGTTGTTTTGACGTTGGACCCCCCAGAAAAGACATTTGATAGGGCGAGCTGGCCCTTTTTGAAATTCATGATGCAAAAATAAATTTTAGTGGCCACAGAATAAAGATGGCCAAGGCCCCATATCCAATGAAGAGCCCTTTCCAGAAATAATGGATAGTATCTTGCTTTTTAAACAATTTGAGATCCTCCATCCCTTTACTGCTAGAGTTCAGAGTTGCCTGTGAAGAGATTTTGCCAGTACATATAGATAGAGTACAGCGTCAATGGTTGGAAAAGGAATCATTGTTAAGGATTAAGAAGGGACTGGTGAAGTATTTGTGGTTCCACATAACCCAGCGGCTTGCTGACCTCTTTAAGGCAAATATAACATCACTGATAATTGTGCAAGATATTGTAAATGCAGATTATGATATATTTCTTGGCTTGGAATTAAATGAGTGATAAAGATGGTAATAATACCATTGCTTCTCTGTCTCTTCTAGGTTTTGCTTTCATGAAAGGAATCAACACTTAAGAAATTGCAGGGCTTACCGATTTGAAGAACTGTTAGAGGGCACCTGACGTAACGATCCTTTATAACTGCTTGATAAGTGAAAGTTATTGTCACTGGGTTCATATTAACAGAGCAGTGGCAGGCAGGGCATTGTGGGATGTCCTCTGGCTTCCCAAAGCACCAAGACTGAAGAGACCATTGCATAGTTAAATTACTAGTATGGCGCTATAATATGGGACTCCACAGCCTGTATTAAACAGCTGATGACATTCTCCGCTCTTTCAACACCTGCTTACCATAATATAGATTTTATACCTGCATTTTGATTTGAAGGCATGAACTATAAAAACTTTGAAAGATAGTGACTGTATAATAATAGCATATTTATATGGAAATGGACAAATGAGATCCTTAGAAACTTGTAAGAGTGTGCTTAAGGTGACAGAATATGTACCATATATACTCTGCCAACTATAGCACTGGGCAACCCACTAAGTCATAAGGAATCCATAACATGGCCACCAATGTCTTTTGAGTTTTTGTTTAGTGTAAGAAAGCACATTTTTGGTTGGGGTGGATGGTAGTCTGCTGCTTTAGAGCTAATGCAGATTAGCCTCATGGGCCTTGTGGCTGGAAAAGGTAAGTTTCCAAAAGTTACTTTTCCTACGTTTTTATTAATAATCAAACTTCACCATTGAATTGCTGTTTTAATAAACATTACAAAGAGCGGTTGCATTTAGTGCAGTACTACCCTACTATGGGGAATACTGCACTATATGCGACCACTCTTTTAAATGATTACCATATCTTAAATCTAAACATTTTCTCAATTCAGCACCAACCTCTATATGAAGACCTAAGTGCCAAAAAGGGACAGATAACGTTTACATTTTGTGTGTAAAACATCAAATCACCTCTATATTTTACTGGGTGTAGTAAAAGGGATTTACTGCCTGTAAAAATAGTTTCGAAAAAACTGAAAAATTGAGATGCTGTAACTTAACTTTAGCCATAGAGCAGAGTGATTTACAAATATGCACGAGTTTAGGGTTCAGCATGTATGCTGAAATCTACAATTTTCATAGAGTGCCACACACAAAACATGTGACTTTTGAAAATCCGAGAAACTGAGTATCCTCAAAAACTCATAACCATAAAACTAAGGTTCATGACGTTTGCTCTTTTTTTTAGTAAATTAGTCCCAAGAGATATCCTTGACTAATTTGCCTCATGTCATACACACCTTGGCTCTGTTGCATGCGTCGTTTGAGCATGGACACAGTGCAACTTCGAAGAGATTCTGTTGCTGATGAATGTCTCCACAGTCCCGAACCACGAATGAAATTGTAATAAAAATTTAAATTCTAAGCAAATAAAGTTTAAGTCAACTGTTGGGAAATTTTAAGGTGTAGGAACATTATTAATGCATTCATGATGAGACAATAGATAAAAAAAAAGCAATAACACCATAATCTGCAGGCGAAACTAAATTGAAACATAATTAATGTAGCCTATTTCCACTTATTAAATCGAGTAAAAGTAAGTCCTTCATGTGGGAGCTCCCCCTAAACTCTCACTGCACGTTCATATTTTTTCAGCCACTCATCTCCTAAAATCGAGACTCATACCTGTACTTGTATTTCCAGGGTATAGTATTATGTATAGAGCGCGTGGCTTGCCGTGTTCTGAAGAGCTGTGACGTTTTGGCATTTAAGATAGAGTGACCGACACAGCCAGCCATTTGCAGAACAGTAACCTGCTTACTGGATAAAAGCTGATCATCCGGGCCGGATTAAGGATCGCATCCTCTTTTGCAACAGCGACCCGATGAACATGGGCGGAAGCTTGATCCCGAGAAGAGCCCCCGGGTCTGCTGCATATCAACAACACTCCGCGTCATTCAAATAAAGGCCGCGCGCAAATATGTCCTCTGCCTTAAAGCGCCGTTCTACAGCTGCATAAACGCAGTGCGCGTTGCTCTGCCTTGTAAAATATAACAGACGTCTGTATCCGTGATAAATTACCTGCAATCTATTTTGTATTCATACATTTTGATTCATTTTTGCTTTACTTGATTGCTGTTAATACGCCAAATACAGCCAAGAAAAGGCGAGGAGAACCACCCCTCCCCTTTTTATGTGTTATAATATCCACGGGGAGAACTAATAACACCCCGTGGCTGCAGTAATCACACTGGAGTCATAAACACACAGCCCAGGTGGCGGCACATCTTATCCAATTTACAAAACAGAGATAATCCGGCACTTCAATCATTTATGTCAACACATGCAATTACCGCTGTATGCTTCTGCGACCCGAGCTGCAGACAGTCTTTTTATAAATCACAGATAATGTGGGGTTCTTAGAATGAAAGAAATGAGTTAGGAATCAAAGCTGAAGGCATGCTATAAAAGCCGCGGTGTTGATGCCAGGGGCACACTGCTTGGCATAAGTGCAGTATTGTCTTAATCCTTTCCTGTGGTGTCTAGAAATGACACCTGATCTGGGCGAGAGGGCAGTAAGTGGGGCTCAAGAGCGGGATCACAAGTCACACTTTTAAAGCAGGATGTGAAGGCAAAAGAAACCAGATAGGCCTAATAAACACATTTCTCATCTACATAACACTGCCTGTCCTTTGTTGCAATAATCATAAAATGAACGGGCTAAATCGTGGTAGACTTTTTACTGTATCTGGGAGGGCCTATTCCCAATCTTCATAAATCTACACACATAGATCGTGTTGTTAATAAGAACTGCTTGGAAATCCAAGCTGATTTAGATGCGCAGGAAGTCAAAGCAATATTCTCAGCTGATATTGTGTGTCAGAGCCACCTCGATTGTACAAATATCTTAAAGCGCTTTGTAGCGCTTTTATTATTAGGTATTTGTAGCGCTTCATAGTTGCAAGTGATGATGATGGGAACCATCATAAGCTAAAGGCAGATTTACTTTTCATGATGCATATTTTAATTGAGTTTTCACCAAGCAGTTAGACGATAAAATTGCTACGCATTAGATTTTGTTCTGTGGCTTTCCAAATCCGATTAACAACTAATATTTCCGATCTTGCCATTTATGAAATAAGCATCTATTATGAATCTATGTTGTGGGCCTGCTCTTTAACAAATAATGGTACAGTTTGTTCCAGGGCAATAGAACCCACTTGGATTCCTTGATAGATTGAAGAGCAGACACTCTTGAAGGCATTAGTTCTTCTGGGGATTTCAGTGCATAGACTGATGGATGTCAGTGATGATAAATTACAGCTGCAGATCTTACATATGTTGCTATTTAAGCAGCTGTTGACAGGCCAATGCCACTGTAAAAGCCAGACTTTAGACAGCCATTTTTTCATGAAGAGAATCAGGTCAGGTGACTGATTTGGAGAACGCAGTTCATTTCCCGATTACTAACCCGTAATATTCATTCTTGGCCTCTTCGACACAGTTCTTACTTGAGAGGATGCAAGGGAGTCATAGACCAGGTGACTGGAAATTCATTTATTCCATCTCTATGAAAAAAAACCCAAAATAAACACTTTTATGATAACAATGGAACTTCCTGCTCACCTGGCACCCATCCACTAAATATAAAGCAACTGAGAGGCCTAAGCCACTAGAGGGGCAGGTTGCAGGTATTGTGATTAGAAAACCAAAACTCATTGTAATGAAAAGTACTTGTTTGTAGAAAGGCCAATGATCCTCTGTCTGGCTTTCTCGTCACAGCCACTATTTATGTTGTTCTGAATAGATGTGCCTATGGATAACAACAAATTCAAACCTCAGGGGACTCTATAATCCAACAGCACACAAAAGCTCACATGTAGTGTTGGATGGCTCATACAATCCCGATACCGAACAATCTGGAACAAGATCCCAGAACGGATATAGTGGTCAATACAAGGGCCAGAACCTACCCTTGTGGAATCTGAAATATAAGCAAGAAATGAATCCACACAAATGGTCCTCAGTCAAGGGTAAGATAACAGCGTTTATTAGAAACCAACAACAGATTAGCGTGCAGCACGGGGGCACCCAGCAAAGTCACTGAGTGCCCAAAGAGGTGACGTGCCTGACAGTTTTTATAGGTCTAAACCACAGAGGATGTAGCATCATAACATATGTTGCATAAATTAAGCATAGTTCATTTGACCAATTTGCAAGGGCCTAGATAGTTATATACCATTTAAGGTCCGAAAAGTACTGTTGCCGCCTGCGTGACCTAGGTCTGCTTCTGGGACTTTCCACTGTAATGTAAGTTATAGGTCTGGTGCTTTTCCAGTTAATAGTTGCAACATAATAGAAAGGACCAGACATATTACAAAATGTGCTATGCTGAAATGTCTGTGTCTACATGAGCATCTCTCCCTGTCACGTATTATTCTTGATCGAACCTTGTGTTACAAAAGCTGTGTCTCTGAAGCGAATGGTAAAGTACGGGCATTTTGTGCACTGCTTTTCATGTCAACTTAGCAGGGCCTAGAAGCTTACAGCATTTGGTATCATACAAAAAAGATGGCTTCTACATTGCCCCATCTGATACCAAATCACTATCTTCTAACCCCTCACCTCCCTGCCGGCCATTGATGAACAGTATTTCAATGTCTTTTGCAAATATTATTATCAGCGCAGTCACTATTATCCCTGGCACTGGTGTCAATATGGCTCCTGACACTGATGGCCATGTTCTGTCCCTTCTTATTGTACTGGGCATTGTTCCTTTCTTTCACTTTTTAGTTAATGTCTCTGATAAGACCAGATCAGATCTCTTCTATTGCATAAATCACACAATCCAAAATGTCAAGTCAAATGTCTGCTATTTCTTGTGCTATTGTTTGATGTCCAAAAAAGTGGGGAACGAGATGTCTTGCAAGATCAGGCCTCTTAACACACTCAATAGCGGAGTATTTGGCACAGTTAGTTCCAGCACACTATTTAATTTTATTCCAGGACACAATAACCTCATATGAATTATTAGTTGTTACTCTTCTACCCTCACTTGTATAGATCTAAGCCTTCCAGATCTTGTTGCTGGCATTTGTCGTAATTGGTGTGTACTTAGGTAGTTACATACCCTTAACCAAGTGTTCAATTCAGTTCTTTGATGTTCCAAAGCCTTGTTTTTGATATCTAACTAGCGGGTGATGCACCTCCTAGGGGTCTATTGGTGCAGACACCAGTCAACCATTTAGAAGAAAACGTTGGTGCCTTGATGGTGTACTGTCAGAGGTTACTAGCACATGACAGTTGCCACTCCCTTGGAAAGTAGCTGGTACAGACGTCTTTGGAGTGATGATACCCAGAGGCCTGGGCTTGTTGTGCGCAGTAGGTTACTGCCTCTGGTGTCTTCTGTTTTCTGTTGGAGGCCTAGCCTGCCCCGAGCAGGTGTCTGCCTCTATCTCCTGTTGTTCTTGTCTTGCGTGGTGGATCGAAGGTTGTACCTGTGAGGTGCCTCAGCTTATTTTCTGCTGTCTGGTGCGTCTGCTTTGGAGCTGTGGATCCAGGATGTCAGCCCTAGGCACTTCACTGCTGTTACTGTGCTGAGGATGATCTGGTGACGTCCCTTCCACCTTGGCTGGAAGCAGTGCCGTCGGGTGTGGGCTTTTACCAAGATCCAGTCACCAGGCTGCAGGTCATGTGGCGGTGGAGATGTTGCCTCTGGAAGAGCCTGCAGTACCTGGTGGTGAAGATAACGTAAGGTCTCTGTTAATTTCTTGCAGTAACATAAAAGCAGGTAGTCTGTTAATGATAGTGGAGCTGTGGACATATGGCCTGCAATGTTCATGGGGTGGCCAAATATTATTTGCTGGGCTGGGCTTTGTTACCCTATCTGGCGTGCTGCTCATAGTCAGCAGGGCTAGTGGTAGTGCACCTACCCATGAAAGTTCAGTTGATGCACAAATTTTTCCAATCTTATTCCAAAGCGTGGGATAAATTCCTGTAGGAGGCATTTGGCAACCGTATGTGCATCACAGTTCTCTGTTGGGTATGCTTCGGTCCACTTACTGAACATGCACACAATTACCATCACATGTTTGTACTTGTGGGTGGGGGACATGTCTATGAAGTCCATCTGGAGGCTTTCAAATGGTCTTGGGGAGGTGGGAAATGACCATGTGCAGTTGGTGTGCCCTTTCCAGTATTGTATTGTGCGCAAACAGTGCATTGCCTGCAAAGTCTTTCTGCTATTTGGCGGAACTTGGAGTTGTACCAGGATTGGGAAAACAGTCTGATTCATGCCATCTCGGCCAACATGTGAGAGATCGTGAAAAAAAAGGCATGTGATAGAAGGAAGCATTGCTGAGGGCAGGCATATCTTCCCATTGGGCCCTGTCCATAACCCCTCCTTTGTTTGCACACATCCTCCTTTGGCCCATTTCTCTTTTTCATCCTCCCCTACTTTCCTCTTAATATAAATTGGGTCAGAGTGTACTGAGTCACTGTTATCTTTAGTATTCTTCTCGCTGCTTGTTATTTGTACCATTGCTAACTGGCAGCCTGTCAGTGCTATTGTCTTTTCTTCCCCATCAATAAATGCATTGCCCTTTGATACATATTCCATTGATGATGTGTGCGCTGCACATTTTATTATAGCCACTGTGGTTGGTCTTAGTAATGCTTGGAGTAAGCCACTGATCAACTGTGCATGTTATATTTGTTGGCCTGTGGGTGTGAGGAATCCCCTCATGGAGAGAGAGGGAAAGAGACAACATTTTGATAAACACAGAAGGTCACTGTTAATGCCAGACCTAATAAGGGGCTGAGTTATGAAACAAAGTGCACCCACGTACTCTGATTAAGTGCAGATATACATCTGGGGTTATTTCACAACACTTTACAGAAGCAGGACAAGAAATAGTACTCCTAGAAAATATTTGTGAACTGCATTTAAGCATGAGCAAATATGCAGGTGTAGATCTACTCATGCGAAAATCTGAGTGTTTGCAAGCTCACTTTTCCTCCATCCACTTTTAGCCAACCTTGGAAGAAGTATTATGTCTGCCATTTTCAGGAGTAAAAATCCAACCTGTCTCAGCATTCCTACCATTACCTCCATCCTCTGTATGTAGATCTGTGGAACGTGGCAGCATAAGGTAATAGTTAGTATTCAAACCCTACTATGGAAGGAGCCCTGGCATAATCAGAAATGCTATTTTAGAGGTCTTATATAATGATATTGCTGCCATAATTTGTCGCCGCATTGCATGGCACAAAAGGGACAAGTGGTTTTTGTCACAGGACACCTATTCACTAACACCCCTAAAGACTGCACCTGTACATTAAAAGACATAATAGATCTGTACACATTGTATCCTTAAAACATCATAATACGAAGCACAGTTATTCAATGCGCACTATCCTTCTGCATTGGCATATACTCATTACTAAAGAACAATAAATAAACATAATATCACTACTCTTTGTCCAATCCTTTGTAGCCCCTGGCGAATGCACTGCTTTCAAAAGCATTTTAGCGCATTCCCCTTACAGTATAAATTGTTATATATCCTGCAACTCTGAAGAACCTAGAAATGAAAAACATTAATATACATACACAATATTTCTTTTAGATGCATACATAACATAGTACTTCTCCTTGATCCATTCAATTAGGCAAAACCCTTTAAGAGCGCAATATACCTAGTGCTATTCTATATGTGCTTGTGAGGATGGTGACGTTATATGTTAGGCTGCCGTCTGTGGAGTGAGAAATGGGGAAAACTAGCCAGCTACCTAACATGACCTAATTGTGTTATCCTGGGCATTTCATTTTCATCTTAGCAACTTACATCGTTCTTAATAATGGGAACCCAGGCCACCCAGATCATTCATCTTTTAGCTCAATAGCTAATATGTTCAAATGCACACATTGAAAAACCAGCACTTGAAACAGGGACAATACCTATAAATACACGGAAATAACATGATAACTGGCAGGAGGATCCTCTGTTCCCCCTGCTTTTTAATTAAGTAGCCTTTGCGCAATGTAATGGAATCTTTTGTCCTTTAAAATAGCAAATGTCTCCTGTTATAAATCACTCTGGGAGATGGGGTGGGGGACCTGTGGATAATATCACTCTGGCCCTCACAATGTCAATTGACAAGACACCAAACAGGCACGTACGACACACATCTTTTCTCTGACGTTCTTGCATCTGAAAATGTTGAACCAAAACTTATTAAAGCGCATATACACAAAATAACATTTCCCTTCCATTCTCCGCTGCGAAGAATACATATTTTTTTGTATAACCAGTTCTGTTTATACCCACAGAAAACTGTTGTAGTGTGTGGTGTAGTCTTGGCACAATGCCCAGAATCTGTGGCCAGCCCACGATCGTTATTTCAAAGCCAGTCCAAAAGAGTTTTCTTTAACCCCTTAATGTATCATATAATCAAAGGCCGTGCTGGCCATTTCTCAGTAACTATTGCTTTATTTTTTTTCTCACTCTTTCTACTCTATAAAATTATCAGGCGTTCCCTTCCATCTATTTGTCTCCCTTCCTGTCTCATTAGTTCTATGTACCCTCTTCTTTGTTCTACATGTAATTTCAGAAATACGTTGGTAAAGGACATGAGATCTGCTCTGGACCATGAGACATGTACAAATTCCACTTTATTCTCCTTTTCCCCAGGTGGAGGGGGCACATTTCACAGGGGCATTATCAATGTGGTGCGTTGTGGGCACTTGGAAAGAAATCAGGGAACGTAAATTTGACAACATCGCAACTATAATATGGAGAGAGGGGGGCTGTTCCCGTATTCTGTGTTAGTCTTAGGACCAAAGCTTTCTGCTTAGAAGCACAGTGGGCCTCAGGACCTTAGCCCATTAAGACGCGGTATTGTATTTTATTTTTCTGTGCATAATCTTAACAGCTTATTTTTCTTTCTGCAGAACTTGAAAGGTGCATAGGCTGCGTCCTGTCCCATAGTTACAAGAGAAGCAGTATTTTGAAACATCCTGTCAAAAGTTCTATTTGGTTAACTTCCCCATTTATGAGTTTGTGCACGAGAAATTTGCAAAAGGTCTGCTCATCATGGGACAGCTCGGTCGGTTGTGCCCTTGTGGTAGAGAATACCAGTGCATAAATATGTGTTTAGCACGCACAATGTATCCTCTCTAAAAACACATTTACTTTGCACTGGTAAGGGTAAACACACTTCAGCGCGCCCCCCACTTCCTCACAGAGGAGAAGCGTGCTCACTCATGTACATTAATCTAACTGAAGGGATGTGTCTATTTCTATCAACCCCTTACGGGTGATAGTCGGAGTGGGCCTGCCCAAAATTTGTTGTGCAAGCTCAGGGTCCAAGAGCTCTGTTGCTAGAGTATTACAAAATAAGCCCATAGTTAATCAAAGACAGCATATCAAAAATAAAAGCACTTCAAATAAATGCACACAATACAATAACAGATCTTCAAATTAATGCATATAATGCAATACCAACACCAACACCCTCCTTGTTGTGAGTAGGTGGGCACCTATTCACATCTGGAGACCACCCTTGGTATCCAGCAGGAGGCAGTGCACCAGAACCGGCTGATCTCCGGCAACTATTTCCCCAAAACTAGTCCCACACCGTAATCTTCCATTCCCTTTAGTTTCAACATCTGTCTCAAATATAACAATTTTTTTTATGTCTTACGTTCCCTGACACGGGAACTGTAAGTCCGGTCTTCTAGCCGTCATGTCATGCCATTTGTATACAAACAATATGGAGTGAAGTCCTTGGCTTAGGGCCACATTGTACACCGTGGAGTCTTCGGGGGGGCTGGCTGACTGCTATCTAATTTATATTTACCAAGTGAATTTCCCATTGTGAAGGGTCAGTGTGCAGTGTGTTGCGTGCAAGCGCTAAACAGGGACAGGGCAGACACACCGGACAGATGGGTGGGGGCCTCGCGCCGGACAATGAACAGACACCACCACAGTGGGTTAACGTACATGATCATACTCTTCTCAGCCACTCTCCAGCTGATGTGATAGCAGAGGGAGCCATTCGTCAGGCAAACAGACAGATCAGTTAATTCAAGTTCACCCAAGCGGTTATAAGTGAGAATGAGAAATAGTTCTGGGTGCTAAATACTGGCGTCCCATGAACGGAAGAAAAGGTGACAGAATAGTGTCGGAAGGAAGGTTAGTAATTCCGCCTCCTTGCAGTCTTCCGTTATCCCATAAGCTGGCGGAAGGGGCGGCTAGGCGGAATTGGAGTCTGTCAGGCAATCCACTAGATAGTGCAGGGTGGTGAACTCTACATGCAGTGCAGGCAAACATATGAAACAAAACACATCCCTGCGCGCAGCGCTGTCAAAGAGGCTGTGTACTAAGAGTATGTGTATTGCCCTTACGCTAATCCCAAAATAGTAACGGGGGGACTTTTATTACGTCAAGAGGTCTCAGGGACAGGACGCAGAGGGTCACTTGCCCTGTATATTATGGGGAACAACCTTTACAACGCAACTTTTACAACGCACTACACTTACAACGCATTTTTTACAACGCACGATCCATTACAACGCATGACATTACAACGCATGACACTACAACGCATTTTTAAAAACTACCTTTACAACGCATTCCATTACAACGCATACTACCATTACAACGCATACCATTACAATGCATAATATAGTAATTTTTACCCCTATACTATCCAACACTTACCCTACTGTTGCACCCCCTGGAGTTAGAATAGTAATTTTTACCCCTATACTATCCAACACTTACCCTACTGTTGCACCCCCTGGAGTTAGAATAGTAATTTTTACCCCTATACTATCCAACACTTACCCTACTGTTGCACCCCCTGGAGTTAGAATAGTAATTTTTACCCCTATACTATCCAACACTTACCCTACTGTTGCACCCCCTGGAGTTAGAATAGTAATTTTTACCCCTATACTATCCAACACTTTCCCTACTGTTGCACCCCCTGGAGTTAGAATAGTAATTTTTACCCCTATACTATCCAACACTTACCCTACTGTTGCACCCCCTGGAGTTAGAATAGTAATTTTTACCCCTATACTATCCAACACTTACCCTACTGTTGCACCCCCTGGAGTTAGAATAGTAATTTTTACCCCTATACTATCCAACACTTACCCTACTGTTGCACCCCCTGGAGTTAGAATAGTAATTTTTACCCCTATGCTATCCAACACTTTCCCTACTGTTGCACCCCCTGGAGTTAGAATAGTAATTTTTACCCCTACACTATCCAACATTTACCCTACTGTTGCACCCCCTGGAGTTAGAATAGTAATTTTTAACCCTATACTATCCAACACTTACCCTACTGTTGCACCCCCTGGAGTTAGAATAGTAATTTTTACCCCTATACTATCCAACACTTACCCTACTGTTGCACCCCCTGGAGTTAGAATAGTAATTTTTACCCCTATACTATCTAATACTTACCTTAAATGCAATTTAATATTATGCGTTGTAATGGTATGCGTTGTAAAGGTAGTATGCGTTGTAATGGAAATGCGTTGTAAAGGTAGTTTTTAAAAATTCGTTGTAGTGTCCTGCGTTGTAATGTCATGCGTTGTAATGGATTGTGCGTTGTAAAAAATGCGTTGTAAGTGCATGCGTTGTAAAAGTGTGCGTTGTAACGACATACATCCGTATATTATTATTGAACGATGGCGTACAGGACAATTGATATGGGGCAGTCAGACAGATTAGCAGCGTCAAATGTTAGTGGTGTTAGCATCACAATACCCAAAGAAGAGATAGCATCCTACAGAGACTAGTAAAGCTCTGGAATCCTAACCAAACCTTGCCACTATATATAAGAGGCCTATGTAGTACACAATAAAAATGCAAGGAATCCCCATAGCAACAAACAAATCAGCAACCACTAATAAATCAACAACAACAAACAGGTCAACTACAACAAATGGGTCAACTGATACTCCCCCCCCTGTGCCTAGGAAATTCCCTAGGCACAGCTGGAGACCGCCTCAGGCGTCCAGTAGGAGGCAGCGCCCCACTGGGAACCCGGGTCCAGCGGCGCTGAGGCGAGGCAACTTGGCCCAGACCTGAGTACAGGGACCTGGAGAACTGGCGCCCTAAGAAACCGTTGCAACCAAAAGAGGGGCAGTCCAGGGACCGCCACTCCCACGATATCGTAGCTGTACCAAACAGGATGCGCGCTGTCAGGGGTGCAAAACCGCCACCACCTGAACCTGGGGAGCCAAACTGCCACAACTCTAAAACGAGGGGCTACCTGCTACCACCCAAAACCTGGGGAGCATAACTGCTACAACTCTAAAACGAGGAGCTACCTGCTACCACCCAAACTGGAGTACATAACTCCCAAAGGAAACTTACTGGCGTCTGTTGAGTCTGGCAAAGCGTACCGACCTCCGTTCAAGTCAACGGGAAAAATCCGTGAATGTCCTGCCCCCCCCAACGGCCGGGGACTCTCTGCTAGCAAGACAGTGGGGTGCAGTAGGTCGCCCTCCTCGGCACGCCATCAGCCAGGTGCTGCCTGGCACCAGGGAGTCACTGCGTGCCGGGAACCTGCAGAAGGGCGCTGTCACCGGCCAGGTGGGGAGGGAATCCGGACCAGGAACTGAACGGTAGAGCAAAAATGCACATGTAAAAATTCAGGCAGAGAGCGGCAGCAATGTCAGAGATCAAGAGCTACGCACGGAACCAGAGGAGAAAGCCTGTCTGCATCCTCTAACGAGGGGCAGACACAAAACAGGAACTCAGTCCACATCCGAATGATGACAGACCACAAAGTAAATCACGAGAGCCACAAAAAGAACACAGAAGAAAGTGATAAGTACAGGCGTAATGATAGCCATTGAGGTGTCCCAAAAGTCGGGGAAGCAGACCTTATATATGTCGCCCGGGCACAAGCATATTACCCTTGACATAGGAGAGAGAGAGAGAGAGAGAGAAAGGAAAAGGGAGCAGGAGCCAGAGGCAAAGCGAAGTCAACATACGGGCAGACAGTCCCCCAGCGTTCCAAGGGAGGCGGAGGAGAGAGGAAGGCAAATGGAAATCGTCCTTCATCCACACATCTCCGAACCCTGATGGAAGCTGGAGTCCAGGCCGCCAGTCCGTGAAATCGCCAGTGGTCTGGAAGCTGCATTCTCCACCAAATGTGGAATCTGAAATATAAGCAAGAAATGAATCCACACAAACGGTCCTCAGTCAAGGGTAAGATAACAGCGTTTATTAGAAACCAACAACAGATTAGCGTGCAGCACGGGGGCACCCAGCAAAGTCACTGAGTGCCCAAAGAGGTTACGTGCCTGACAGTTTTTATAGGTCTAAACCACAGAGGATGTAGCATCATAACATATGTTGCATAAATTAAGCATAGTTCATTTGACCAATTTGCAAGGGCCTAGATAGTTATATACCATTTAAGGTCCGAAAAGTACTGTTGCCGCCTGCGTGACCTAGGTCTGCTTCTGGGACTTTCCACTGTAAAGTAAGTTATAGGTCTGGTGCTTTTCCAGTTAATAGTTGCAACATAATAGAAAGGACCAGACATATTACAAAATGTGCTATGCTGAAATGTCTGTGTCTACATGAGCATCTCTCCCTGTCACGTATTATTCTTGATCGAACCTTGTGTTACAAAAGCTGTGTCTCTGAAGCGAATGGTAAAGTACGGGCATTTTGTGCACTGCTTTTCATGTCAACTTAGCAGGGCCTAGAAGCTTACAGCATTTGGTATCATACAAAAAAGATGGCTTCTACACCCTCATGATGGCACTGTAGAAATCTGACAATCCAACTCCTTCCTGCTCTGCCCAGGGGCTAGCTATGCCAAGTAGGCATGTCCTCAACATCTTCAGGTAGGTCAACCCTGGAAGTCTTGTATGCCTTCGAGGTAGTGAGTTTGAACCAACAGAGAGTATCCCCTGAGGACCTGCAATCTGCTGGAAAAGGCCCTTTCTCCAGTGTCACCCCCAAACATTTTGCCTTCCGCATTCCCTTTTTGGCTGAATTCGTTTTTCTTCACTTTAAGACTCTGAGTACTTTGCCACTGCTAAGCAGTGCTAAAGTGCATGTGCTTCCTGCTTAAGACATGGTAACATTGGCTTAACCTCAATTGGCATATTTAATTTACTTATTAGTTCCTAGTAAATTTCACTATCTGTGCCCAAGGCATGTAAATTAGGTGCTACTAGTGGGCCTACAGCACTGATTGTGCGACCCACTTAAGTAGCCCTTTAAACATGTCTCAGACCTGCCCTTGACAAGCCTGTGTGAGCAGTTTTAAACTGTCATGTAGGCCTGGAAAGTTAACTCTATTGCCAGGCCCAAATATTCCTTTTTAATGCATATAAGTCAACTCTAATGTAGGCCCTTGACAGCTCAGGGATAGAGTGCAGTGTATTTAAAAATTATTACATGAACATTTTGGTTCTACATGTCCTGGTAGTAAAAAGCTCTTAAAATAGTTTTTCACTACTGCAAGGCCTGTCCCTCCCATAGCATAACATTGGGATTACTTTATTACATTTTATAAGTGTAATTTCCAATTCAGAAGATATTGGATCCAAATGTTTGGTGTCTCTGGAATCACAATTTAAAATCACAACCCATGGTGAAGTAAGATTTTAAAATTTTATTCTAAAAATCCCACTTTTAGAAAGATGCCAAGTTAATCACAAGTATGGAAGCTTGTATTTGCTGCGCACTGTTCACAAGGTGTCTAAACACCACTATATAAACATATATTCACAGTTTTTTCATTTATTTGCTAATCATTTCAAACCAAAGTTACATAATCTTTCATGCATTAGTACATGATGACGTGAAACTAAATTTTTTGCTAATTACAACAATGTTCATGTGCTTAGAATTCAACAAAAACCAATACATATGCAGATTTACAAATTTATACATTCATGGGTACTCATGCACAATGCATTTCGGAACATATTAGTTCCTTCCTCAGGGAAAATTCTGAAATAAAAAATAAAATAATTTTATTTTTAGTGTCTGTCCAAATGGAGGCTCGAAGAACAACATTTATGTGAACTGCAGGTTATTAAAATCTCATGATTTATGTGGTTATTATCAGGTTGTTGTGATGTATTATGAAATGATGTGATATATCCTGAATGTAATAATAGATCCTACCTTCAGTGGGCAGTTATGTCTTGAATAAACCGGTGGTCCTAACGGAGTGTAATCTGAAATACCAAGTGGCAATCATGATGTGTTTACAACCTAATCTCGCTCAAAAAATGAAATGGCGTGCCAATGCCATTAGAAAGGCTCATAAACGAAGCTTACCTCGTGGAGGTTTAGCATACACGTTTTCTGAAACAAAGAACCATAAAGGATCAGGCGTAAGAATCATTCTGCAAGGAACTCAAAACTGTAACTATAATGCGTGTGGGCCACTCACCCACGAGTGAACAGTCTTACCTCAATAGCACCCAGTATATCGAATATCTGCACAAGAAAACAACAAGGATGGAGATTAGGTCGTTACCCCTACTCGATAAATCGGAAAAGACACGTTTGGTTCTGAATGGGAACCGGTATAATTTAAGATGCTTCGTACCTGAAAGCAGTATAGTCGCGTTCGAAGAGTAGCTTCCGTGATGTTGATGAATCGTATCTCTTCCGATTTATCGAGTAGGGGTAACGACCTAATCTCCATCCTTGTTGTTTTCTTGTGCAGATATTCGATATAATGGGTGCTATTGAGGTAAGACTGTTCACTCATGGGTGAGTGGCCCACACGCATTATAGTTACAGTTTTGAGTTCCTTGCAGAATGATTCTTACGCCTGATCCTTTATGGTTCTTTGTTTCAGAAAACGTGGAACAGGTGGCAAAACCCAAAGTGGGTCCTCCTCTGAATTTAACAGAACCTGCACCGGAGCTGTGAATGGTGTCACTGTCTCCGTCGAAGCTGATGGAACAGATGGGGCTTTCTTACTTTCGTGACAGCTGATCTATGGCAATCAATACGCGGAGCCGAGCAAGCCGAAAGAAGCCGGATGGGTATTTGGACTGATCTGAGCAGCGAGACGGTGCCTCAGGAGGAGAAGGTGAGGGTGCTTGTACACGGGGAGCCTGGGGAGTTGGTCTCACCCCCCCATAGGAGGCGGATGCTTTTCAGGACAGAGCGTGATTTCTAGCTATGTGACCCCAAGCCGACTTCGACCTTAATCTTGTTAGATCTGCCTTCATGCGGAAATTTGCAGATCAGCAACCCGCCAAGCCCTAATTACTCGCTTACAATATTGGTGCGTGTAAAGGTAACAGAGGAACAAGACAAGGTTGTCCTCTGTCACCAATACTTTTTGCTCTTTTTATAGAGCCACTAGCAATAGCTGCACATTCAAATAATAATTTAACATCTCCGCTACCAGGGATGACAAATATACGCCGACGATATAGCCTTGTTTCTTAAGCCCAATTTAGCGATTCATTAAAGTGTATTGAAATCTTTCTAGGAATATCAATTACTTGGAGGTTATAAAATAAATAATTTAAAAACAGAGATTCTGCTTTGTAATACTGTACTCAACACTTAGTTACCGAAATACATTCTTCGGTTATCGCTAGGCCTAAGAGGTATCTTGGAATATATGTTTCAGAACCTACCCCTCTCAATAATGGGATAGGTTGTGCTGCTCTACATGTACATCCTACCCTGTGTAATGTTTTATTTTCCGCTATTCCTAATGCAATACAGATGAGATTTTTTAAAGAAGTACAAGGTATGTTCTCTGCTTTTTTAGGGGCAAATAAAACATCGAGATTAGCTCTAGATACAATTTGTAGACCAGCAGAAGAAGGTGGCCTGTCCCTTCCCAATTTGAAAGAATATTATTTTGCGAACTTTGCACACACCACATATAGATTATCTATGTCTTTAAACATAAAAACTTATGATAATTCTTTTAGAACTGATTTTTCAAGAATATAATAATGTTGATTTTATGCGTTTAACGAAAGCTCCCAAGAAAGCCCAATATAAGACTCTACAGTGGATCATTAAAGTCCGATATAAGACTCTACAGTGGATCATTAAACATAGGCAGCTATTTCTTCACCATTAAAATATTTCCTTAATAAGTGTAGTGACCTCCCTATCAGATGTTTATATTGGGGAGGAACCTTTGGTAGATAAGGTAATTGCCTCCAGGTGGCCGAGCAATTCTTAAGGTTGGAGTTGACATTTTCTGGAGGGAGTTTTGAAAAGCTGGACGGAAATAGACCCTAGTAAATATCATAAAGAAATGTTGCAATGGTCCCTCATCCGAATTAGACATTTTTTGTGGGATTTAAATCCCTTGCACATAACTGCAACCATAGAACTCCCTGTGGATTTGATAGCATCCAAGACTTGTGAGTCAAAAAGCAGCTGGGTTTCCTCCTTTTGCAATCGTAGGGCAGTTAAACTTTATGAAAAGGTGTGAGAAAAAGGGTAGTACAAAAATAATCTTTTGATATCCTCTTCAAACTGAGATGGGATTAATGAGTTTAACTTTTCCTTGTTAAAAGGGGCAAATAAGCTGCGTAAGCAATTCTATACTAAGTGGCTTTTATATAGAACTCCAGCACTCCTTCATAAGATCAATCCATTGATCTCTGCAAATTATTTTAGGTGCGAAGTGAAGGGAGAGGGGAATTGGATCCATATTATATGGGGCTGCTCGAGGTTATGTCAGTTCTGGGAGGAGATTAATCAGTTCCTCACTCATAAATTGAAACTGAAACAACCATTAGGTCCTCAGACAGTAGTTTTGGGGTATTCATCTGATCTAAATGCTAGCCTTCTACTTAAAAAACAAACTGTATAATATTGTTTAAATAGCCAGATCATTAATTCTCCATAAGTGGGGATCTGAGGAAATTCAAATGTTTTAACATCTACAGTCTAAACTAAGTAGAATTAATGAGTTAGAAAAGAGATATGCACTAAGATCAGGGTCATATAGCTAATTTCTAAAACTGTGGTAAATGTTCGTTTAAGTACTCTTTGATATAATTCCAGGGTAAGAGGGGGATTCCACTTACAATTGCATAAATGTATTAATGAATAAATGTGTTTGTTTTTATAAAAACCATATTCTGAAGTCAATCTCTACTAAAAAGGATCGTAATGAGGTAATTATCTATAAACAATTAATATTTATAACAGAACTGTTGGAACTACAAAAGGAAAACTTTAAGAAGTTTGTGAAACAGACCAAGATTTTATGCAAGTCTAAGAGAGTTCCAAAGTATTGACCCCATGACAAAAATGTTTGGCCACCCAGTCTATATCACCATAAGAGAAGGCTGCACAGTAGACTGAAGCCTGATGGCCCAAGGGTGTGGCCAGGAGAGTAGTGTACAAAAGGCTCACTCAGGAAGACAGGGCATTGTCCATATAAACTTTTGTAGATAGTACAGGGAGCCCAAAATTGGACTCTTGCCTGCACTGGCCTCCACTGTAGCTGTAAAAGAAGGGTATGGCGTGGATGAACCAAAAGATTATTGCATAATTGTAGTTATAATTACACTTATAGTGCAGTGATTTCTACTCCTGAATTTATGTTGAAGTGTTTTGCGGTGAGCAGCACACTTCTCCAGTCTTTAAAGTCACATTCTTTTTCTGTCTCAGCAATTCCTTTTAGAAACTTCACAGGTTCAGCAGTTAAAGCTCCAAACTTTGTTCCAATTTTGCTCATAGTGTCATCACCCGTAAGAATATGTGCCTTGATAAGAGCACTGGGCATCTCTGGGCCATGTTTCTTATACAGAATATGAAGCGGGATTAGAGTCTTTTCTCACCTGCTCCATTAAGTATCCATAACTCTGACAATCCTTGACTTATGAACATGGCAATAAATCCAATAAGCACAATAATAACATCTGTCTAATTTGACAGTACAATGACTTGACTGGGAACATTTTGAACAGCCCACTCAACATGTGGCACAACACGAAGGTCAGCTTCCTCCAATTTGCTGTTAAGTTCTTGAACAACATGTCCCGTACCTCTTGAATATATCTCTGCAGGCACCAACTCCTCATTGACAATCATTCCACTTGCAATAATTGGAGATGCAGTGTTCAGTGAAGCAGTAGCAATGTTTTGGCGAGTTAACATCGCCAAGTTCATCTTCTTTGATGTTGATGACCAGAATTTATCAGGTTGCACAGGTATAGGTGTCAAATTTTTGATGCAGGCAAAATCAATTGTTCTAATTGTAGACATTCGTATGAATCTCTCACATTCTTTGACAGATAGTTCAAGATAACCGTCAAAGACAATTTGCAGTTCTTGCAAGGTGCACACTGACTTTGATAACTGGAGAACAGTCTGAACGGCCTCTCCGAAGTTTTGCATGGATGAAATCTTGACCATTCGCGTTGTGACATATATCTCACAACAACAGCTTCCAATGAGGACACCTTTTCGAATTGAAATTCTTTAAGGCGAAAGTTATTTTTCCAAGCCCTTGTATAAGTTAGTGCCTCACTGGATTGGTTGCAGTATCTCTATCGAATAATTTGTTTGTTGGAAGATCAAGCAGCAAAGTGTCCTTGATAAATTCACCCCTTCCACTTGATAAATCCATCTCCCTATGTGCTTGTGAGCATTTTTTTTGTAACCTGTTTTGTAGTGGCTGATTGGATGAAACTCTTACTATGGCAATTAAAGCGTGGAAGTTTAGCTTTGATGAGTCTGTCAAAGACCTTTATCTCTTTCAATACAAATCTCTCCTGCTTCAGTTCTACGTATAGTTTCGATCCGTGTTCCAGGACATTTAGTAGTCGTGTCTTTATATCATTCTCCACATATTATTGGTCACAAAGTTGTGTAGTCACACAGGTTCAGTCATTTCAAAGGGGTTTCTTTGCTGCTGCATGAAATGAAGAAAGCTGTCAACTTGTTTATTAAAATGTTCCCTTCTGTTTCCCACAAGTTCATGGTGAATAACAGTTTCAAAATGGTCCATTAACTTTGGATTTGTCAACTCTCTGAAAACATTACAAATAAAAATGATTTCATGCTAAACTAACTGCCAGTGAGCAACACATCCACTTTTACGTGTCTGATCAAAAAGTCTCTTTGAGCTTTTCTGTGATTTCTGTATCGTCTGTTCCAATTTCAAATCTGGAGCCACAGCATTGAACCTTCCCTCTCTGTCTTTCACCACAAAATGTCTCTTGATGAATTTTCTGTAGAGGTATTGGTCCCGATTCACAGAAGTAACTTAAGACAAAATCCTAAACTTACTACCATTTTGGTATTCACAGAATGCACTTACTGCTTTTGGTATTCACAGAATGCACTTACTACTTTTGGTATTCACAGAATGGATTTACGACTACTAACTTTACGTCCGCACTCGGACCGGAAATTCCGGCCCAGAGGCGGGGCTTCCGGCCCGGAGGCAGGGCTTCCGGGCCGGAGGCGGAGCGTCCGGGCCGGAGGCAGAGCTTCCAGCCCAGAGGTGGAGATTTTGGCCATGGCTAAATCTCCGCCACTGGCCGGAATCCCCACCTCCGGGCCGGAAGCTCCGCCTCCGGCCCGGAAGCCCTGCCTCTGGGTCGGAAGCTCCGCCTCCGGGCCAGAATTTCCGGCCCGAGTGCGGACGTAAAGTTAGTAGTCGTAAATCCATTCTGTGAATACCAAAAGTAGTAAGTGCATTCTGTGAATACCAAAAGTAGTAAGTGCATTCTGTGAATACCAAAAGTAGTAAGTTTAGGATTTTGTCTTAAGTTAATTCTGTGAATCGGGCCCCTTGTTTTTCTACCTCTAGTTTCTTTAGTCTTTCCAAATACCAGGACCCATATTTCAGGTAGTTTATGCAATCAAATTCCTGAAACACAGTTATCAGTGACTTCACTGTCTTCACATGAAGCTTTCAATCCCCTTTCCGATCAGCATGTACCAAGTTTTTCACTAGAGCTATCATGTGTAAAACATTTTACCAGTACTTGCAAAGTTCAGATTTTTCTTTACATTCTTCGAAAAACTCTACAAACTTGTTTTTCAGGTTTTCTGATTTTGAACTAGTGTATTGAACATTGCCTGGCTACATTATATATTTTGAATGAAATTTGCCCTATGCCTTGTTCACTTCTGTCACAATGTTTCTATACCTTTAGATATGATGAGCATGCTTTGTAACAAACGAACATAATGAGTTCTGCTTAATACTGACTGGACAGTTTTGCTTCCAAAGATTTCAGCCTCAATAAGTGCATTGTCTAGGCCACATCCACTGAAATAACTTTCCTCACACTGCAACACAACTTTTATCTTGTGGAAAATGCCCTCCATTGGATTAAGATCATCAAATTCTACTGGATTGCTCTTACAAGTGTCAGCTACAATACGGAAACATCTTCATCACTGAAAATTGGCAGGATAGGCTGGTCTTCAAGCTGAGTATGCACATTTTGGAATTCTTTTAGAGCTGTATATACTGTTGCGTAGTTTGTGACTGGAGATGGTGTTACTGGTAGAAACCCAACCTTCTTCAGTGGGACGATATTCTGGGAGATCCGAGCATGGATTCCAGCCCACGGAGTAACTGGCTTTTCTTCATCCTTCTGTCCGCACCACATAAGCGATATGATAAATTCAGTTAAATTAGCTTTGCAGACCGCATCATCAGGTAGAAGAAAATCCATGTCCTAAGCCACTTTGAAACATTCTGGTAGACTGGGACCGGTTGATGGCTTGTAGTGACTTTGCACACTTTGTCAAGGCAGTTGGATTATAAATTTGCAGATTTGTTTGTTAATGCCTACAGCTGACACTCCTTGTTTTCCAGCAGCTACTTCAATGGTACAGTCTTGAAAAAGCACCATGGAAGTATCATGTGTGCTGGATGTTTCAGACAAAGAAGAGCTGTCTTCAAAACCAAAATTATCGAGTGCAGAAATTGTAATTCCTTTCCTGGTTAAGTGAGTTTGGTAGTTGTGTGCTGTCGGGATCACAAGATTTTACAACTTGAGCTGGTAACAAGTTACTGTTCCATATTATATCATTATAACTTTTTGCGACATCAATCCTATTAATTGAAGTTACTAGCTCTCTACTTTTGCACTTGTCATAGATTGCCTTGGAAGTCACAATGTGTAGCGGAGTTTTCTTTTTGTCGTGATGATATTCATAAAACATGATTTGGAAAAGACAGTACATTTGCACACTTTGTCGGTTCATGGATTGTTTTCCACAGCCATCATCAATGTTGTCCGCTTCTGTTCCGAACTCAAGAACTTTAGTTAGTAACAGTTTTGCTTTCCTGATATTTAACAATGGTGTAAAAAATGTTAATACAACATCAGGTATTCTTGATGACTCTCATGGTTTGAGAAGCTATGGGGAATCACACACTTTGTAATTAAGTCTAAAATCTAAATCTTTCAGGATGTTTCTTAAAATGGTTCTTGCTGATTTCACTGCATCATGTGATCTTATTTTGGCAGCAAGAACTTCAGGAGTCAAATCAGCTAAGAATCCATTATGTAGCACATTATTTTTGTTTAACTGACAAAAACCAATTCTGTCATTGTACATTATCACCAGAAAAATCTTAATTTCTTTATTATGGATCAATACAGTTTCATCAATGTTGAAAATTGTTTCTCTGATCTCACTGAGTGTGAACCTGTAGCCAGCACTCAAGAGTAGCTTTAAAACTTTATTTGGTTTTTCAAACATTGCAAACTTAACTGAAAGCTGGTGGTTAAGTGTACATTCATGTTTTCAAATGTATGCATGGTGGGCATACAAATCTTATGAAATACATTAACCTCCCTGTTTAGATCAGCTACTGGGCTGAAAATTCATCTTGGAAGATACTAGCTGCAGATAACAACGCTTCCCCTTTGAGATTTACATACTCTGTACTTTGCGCTTTCGTCAATCCCTTTGGTCCTTGGTCTGGCTAAACCACAGATAACACACTGAAGATCCTCTGCTTTCTGATCAGTAATTAGAGGTGGACGAGGGGTAGCCATTGATCTTCTAAATGGATGGGCATTGGGTTTGGTTGTCATTGCTTTCTCAGAAGACTCAGATTCTTGTTGTGTTTTACTGCTTTCTACTACTTTTTGATAACATTGTTTTCCAGGCATTTTTTCATTGTATACAACTTGTAGCACTTATTGTTACAGTGCTAAAATATTTTATCCTCTTCACCCATCAGTTTCAATCTTTTGTGAACTTCGTCTTGCCTTGTTTTGGCAGCATCTAAAACTCTCTTCTGTCCAGCTGCAATTGATGCTAGCTTTTCGTTAGGATTAGTTTGGCATATGACAACTTTTTCTTTGTTTTTTTATTCTTTAAAAAAAAAAAATGTTGTCCTCATTCTGCCAACTTTCTTGCTAGGGTGTACTCTGATCCCTCTAGGTCTTGCAGAGGGTAACCAGACCAGTGACCAAAGAGGAGAAAGAAAGAGTAGTGTCCCACAAGCAAACTGCTGCTTCCACTTCCATCTCCTTTACATACTGAAACCACCGGAAAAGAAAAAGGAGATACCATGGTCAGCAGCAAGATTGGCTTAATCATAGGACTCACAATGTCTTCTCTCTCCACCTTATCAACAGAGCCCAGATTTTTTCCTTGATTCTTGGATCGCATGCCATGTTGGAGTCACTTGTATATATGATTTTTCTAAGGCTCTCAGTAAAACACGGTGGACTTTCCGATTTCCATAGTCTACAGATCTCACGCCTTGCTACAGGATTACATAGAACAAAAACTTTGAGGTGACTGCCATGGTCTGTACTTCTTCCTCCGAATTTAGCCCAAAGAAAATTAGACGAGGGCTTACTTTAATCTGAATCCCAATAGTTTCCCCTATAAAGTCACAGACAGACTGAATTCCAATAAGATATTTTTTTGGCGCATAACATGAATAAATGCACATCATCTGCAGCTCCAAGCATACATCTTGGGCAGTTATATGTATTACTGGAAAGTTTAGACAGCTTCGCTGGTGACCAATAAACTCTATAGGTGGTAAATAGTAGGCCTGGGCGGAAAATTCCGTTCCGCTCGCGGAATTTGCGTAATTTCGCGTTCCGCGGAGAACGCGAAATTGCTCAAAAGTCTGCTTTCCGCGATTTCGCGAAATTTTTGCTTGTCCGCGTTCTCAAAATGCGTGTTCGCGAGATATTTCTCCCCGAGCACGCAAACAGCAATTGTGAACAGGAAAAAAGCATCGCGAACAAGCAATTCCGCGTGTTCGCGGAATTTCTGCGTGTTCGCGGAGATTTTTTACCGTTTCGCGGAGATTTGCGTAACGCAACTACGCAAATTCCGCCCACCCCTAGTAAATAGATGGTTACGTGTAAGTGCTGCTGGTTTTACTACTGTTCGTAAGATACCATATGAATTGCACCACATTTGCTTCAGATCTCCATCCCCAAACTCATTAACCCACAATTTGGAGATTTAAGTTTCAATCTTCACATCCGTTTCCAGGAAAGCCCAATACCAAAAAGAAATTTCCTTTTTCCACTGGTCAGTTCTCATCACCTGATCAAATTTTGACTTCTCTTCCTCAGCCCAATCTTGTGTCACCCACCAGGAGCTCAATTGGTAATATTTAAACCTCGTTAGCTGTGCCTTGGTCAGGTTATTCAAAGCTTCCCAGCTCATTAAATGTAGGCCCTCCTTAAGGTCTGCCCAATAACAGATACCCCCGGATTTCAGGGGCTGACAAAGTTGATACCTCAGACATTCCGGGGTACCCGGGGAGTCCCAAATCAGAGCCCATGATGAGAAATATGGAACCCTCAGTATTTTCCTCACATACATCTATGTATTCAATGCGGACTTCAAAATCTTAAGCTGCACCCTTTTAAAAAACTTAGGGTCTCCATTTTTAACAAGGAAATGCAGTCGACTTTGCGGAATGTCCACTAACATAGCCTCAAAAAGTAAGCCAATCGATGACTTATCTGTCTTGTAATAGGGCCAAATCGCGTCATTGATCAACATCTGCATAATAGCAAATTATTAAGCCAGATTTGCATACATACGACAAAGTGTCTAATATGTATATTACAAGAAACGTCAGGTGTCTGTGTGATGCGGGTTGACCCAATGAGGTCGATAAGTATCTTCTGTCAATAAGGCCTCAGACAGGTATATGAAATTATTAATTATACATATATACTAGTGATCGGCGGTAGTCAAACATATTTATACGACATAGTGTCATATTGCTGAAAAAAGTGTACACCAAACTAAAGGCATCATCGAAGTTGTAAAGTTAAGTAAGACATATATCATGATATGAAGATGATGACTCCACATGATGAAAAACATATCGGAAAAAATATTGAAAAGCATACATGATTTGTCTCCCCATAGTATGTAAGCACTGTAAAGTGAAAAATAAAAAACTAGGAAGAAAATTAGAAGATAAAATACAAAGTGAACGCTCTTATCTGGGGCTGTTGAGGGTGAACCACTGGTATTTTGATAGAAGAAAAGGGTAGGGATCCCAAAAACAAAAGGCAGATCCGTGGATCCCTTCCTTTCCTCCTGTAAGGAAACATAAATCAGAGAGACACAGATGTGATGCATGTTCTTATGATCAATATTATTATATACTAGCCAGAAGAAATTGTTGAATAAGAGCAACGAACAGAAACAAGATATCGGTGATCAGGATATAAAATGCAGAGAGACCAATCCTTATAGGACAAGATATAGGTGTACAAGTGTATTACAGTACAGCATCGTATAGCAAAAAACGAGGACCTTGGGTCACTATTCTGTATTTAGATGTATTGCAAATTCTTCATCAATATTATGCCCCCCTGGGTAACGAGTACCCCGGTCTATGATGTACATGGATTCATGTTTTCTCAACAGAAGTGTCCTGTTCCCACCCGTGCACCGACATGTACTTGTCAATGGCAAAATATCCAAGTTTGGAACTGTCCGAGTAGTGGTGTGATTCGAAATACCTGGCAATAGGATAGTGTATATGGCTCTCATATGCTCTAAAATTATTTTCTTTGCCATATGCTTGGTGCTGTCTATATAACCTAGGTTATGAGGCCATTCGAGTACATAGACCACATAGGTCGAACTGCGTGTTAGAAATTGGTTGATACGCACAGTAGTTCTTTTGTTAGTATTGATGTATTCCTTTCTCATGGTACTGTTGTGGCATGACGACCTGTTCAAAATCTCTCATAAAGATCGGGTCTGCTCGTATTTCTTCTTCCATGCCCCCAGATACAGATTAGTGGAACTGGGGACAAAACAAGTGCCCATGGCAGTTCTGAGGGTTTGTCTGTAAATATTGCCATTGAATATAAAGATGTTATTGTTCAGGCAGTACCATATCATTTCGAGGAGCATATTGGTATGTTCCAGGAAACGTAGGGGGCACTTAGTAAGATATTTGGCACAAGCCTTGATGCCAATGTCATGCTCTATAATTGTTTAGAGTGAGTTGACATTCAAGGTTATTCTGAAGAAAGTGTGCCACTGTATGTCTTGTATTTTTTTGAGAAAGTTCTTACTGTCTCTCACATAGGATAGCAAGGAGATGACCATATCTTTAAGGAAAAAAATCAACGTATTTTGAGACATTTTCAAGCGCACTCCCTCTAGATGACACACTAGGTCTACCCGGAGGATTGGTAGCATTCTTGTGGATTTTAGGGAGAAGATAGAGGACTGGAAGCTTGGGGGAATCTCTTTTAAGGAAACAAAATTCCTCCCATTCAAGCAGGCCTCTAGCTTTCCAGTCTGGAAGGATGCTCCAAATACCCGTAACTCTTTTAGTGTATCCATCTTTGTTGGTCTGGGTATAAAAAGTTACATCACTTAATTAATGTATAGCTTCAGCTATGTATGTGTCTCTGTTAAGGATGACATTATTGCCTCGCTTATCTGCCGGTCTTATGACTATGGTGTCGTCTTTTGCCAGATTAATAAAAGCATCTTTTTGGGCTGAAGTAAGGTTGTATTGCACATAACGAGATTTGTTAAACCATGGCTTTTGTCTAAAGCGAAGCAGTGGGCTAGATACTATATCCTGAAAAGTATCTCTGTTGTCATGGGGTATTACTGGAAGGAAAGTGGATTTGGGTTTAAAATTGGAGGATACTGCCCTGTCGTATTCGATCTCAAATACATCAAGAATACTCTGCATATCAGCACTGGCAATGTCTTCAGTGATGTTGTCTTCAAGTTTATGCATCGTAATTATTAGAGTGCAAATATCACCGATATTCAGTCCTTCACTTGTTTCAATCTCTTGTTTCTTCTTATTGTCCTTCTTGTCAAATGGTTTCAATTTGTGCCATTGTTTTAGTTTTAGCTTGCAACAGAATTAACCCCTTCGCTGCTAGGCCTTTTCCCCTCCTGTGCTAAGCCCTTTTTGGGCTATTTGAGGTAGTGCGCGCTTAGGCCCCTGTAACTTTTTGACCACATTAGGTATCCACGCCAAATTTGCGTCCTTTTCTTCCAACATCTTGGGGATTCTAAAGGTACCCAGGGTTTGTGGATTCTCCTAGAGGGTTCCCAGAAATTAGTCAAAATACAGCAATTTTTTTTTTTTTGTGAAAAATGTGAAAAACGGGCTGCAAATGAAAGCTTCTGGGTTTTTCTCTGCAAATGGTATCAAAAAAGGGTTTGTGGGGCTGAAATCACAATTTCTCCAGCTTTTAGGGAATGACAGAATTTTGTTAGAAAACCAACATTTTTTACACAGTTTTGGCATTTTTCTGGGACATACCCTATTTTTGCTATTTTTTGTGCTTTCAACCTCCTTCCAGTTAACGGTAGAAAAGGGTAACAAAACAATAATGGATCCTGGAAAGCTATACATTTTTGAAAAGCAGACAAAATTCTTAATTCAGCAAGGGGTCATTTGTGTAGATCCATCAAGGTTTCTTTATAGAAATTTACAGGCAAATATAGGAAAAATTAAAAATTTGTTGAAAAAAGCAGCCTTTTGAGTCAACGTTTTTACCTGTAACTTCTTCGAATTATGACATCTCTTTGAAAGCAATGTACCGTTACATCCGGTAGACCTTCCTGGTTGTGGGGACATATAGGACTTGTAGGTTCACCAAGAGCCCAACGAACCCAGAGTAGAAAAATGAGCAGCATTTTGTAATGTTTTTTTTTTTTGGTCCGGGTATATAGCAATTATTGTGGGAAAATGTATACATGGAAAAATCGGTATGAAAGTCACCTATGTATTTCTGAAATGGGAACAAATTACAGAGTTCAGAAACAGTGCATATTTGCACATTTTCGAAATTGGGAATACTCATATTTGCATGACAATTATTGGTCATTTTTCAAAATGACTTTTTTTTTACACAATGTCTTTCATTTGGAAGGGAGAAATGCATCAAAAATCAATAGGTAATAACAGTTGCTTTACAAATTTGAACTACCCTAAGTCTCCCGAGAAAAATGGTACCTCACTTGTGTGGGTAGGCATATTGCCCACGACAGGAAGTGGCTCAAAACCTAAGGTGAACACACCACATTTTCACACTGAAAATTTACACTTTTTTTGCAAAGAGTCTAGCTGTCGTTTTTGAACCCTAGCCCTGCCGGCACCTAGGGAAACCTAGCAAACCTATACATTTTTGAAAACTAGACACCCAGGGGAATCCAGGATGGGGTGACTTGACTGCCTCCCACCATGGTCTGTTACCCAGAATCCCTTGCAAACGTAAAAAATTGACAAAAAAAACACATTTTCCCCACATTTCTGTGATGGAAAGTTCTGGAATCTGCGTGGATCCACAAATTTCCACCCACCCCGCGTTCCCCAAAGTCCTACGAGAAAAATGGTACCTCACTTGTGCGGGTCGGCCTAGTGCCCGCGACAGGAAACGGCGCAAAACGCAACGTGGTTTTGCAGTGAAAAATGACCCTTTTTTTGGCAAAGTGACTAGCTGCAGATTTTGTACCCTAGCCCTGCCGGCACCTAGGGAAACCTAGCAAACCTATACATTTCTGAAAACTAGACACCCAGGGGAATCCAGGATGGGGGACTTGACTGCCTCCCACCATGGTCTGTTACCCAGAATCCCTTGCAAACGTAAAAAAATTGACAAAAAAAACACATTTTCCCCACATTTCTATGATGGAAAGTTCTGGAATCTGTGTGGATCCACAAATTTCCACCCACCCCGCGTTCCCCAAAGTCCTACGAGAAAAATGGTACCTCACTTGTGCGGGTCGGCCTAGTGCCCGCGACAGGAAACGGCGCAAAACGCAACGTGGTTTTGCAGTGAAAAATGACCCTTTTTTTGGCAAAGTGACTAGCTGTAGATTTTGTACCCTAGCCCTGCCGGCACCTAGGGAAACCTAGCAAACCTATACATTTCTGAAAACTAGACACCCAGGGGAATCCAGGATGGGGTGACTTGACTGCCTCCCACCATGGTCTGTTACCCAGAATCCCTTGCAAACGTAAAAAATTGACAAAAAAAACACATTTTCCCCACATTTCTGTGATGGAAAGTTCTGGAACCTGCGTGGATCCACAAATTTCCACCCACCCCGCGTTCCCCAAAGTCCTACGAGAAAAATGGTACCTCACTTGTGCGGGTCGGCCTAGTGCCCGCGACAGGAAACAGCGCAAAACGCAACGTGGTTTTGGAGTGAAAAATGACCCTTTTTTTGGCAAAGTGACTAGCTGTAGATTTTGTACCCTAGCCCTGCCGGCACCTAGGGAAACCTAGCAAACCTATACATTTTTGAAAACTAGACACCCAGGGGAATCCAGGATGGGGTGACTTGACTGCCTCCCACCATGGTCTGTTACCCAGAATCCCTTGCAAACATAAAAAATTGACAAAAAAAACACATTTTCCCCACATTTCTGTGATGGAAAGTTCTGGAATCTGCGTGGATCCACAAATTTCCACCCACCCCGCGTTCCCCAAAGTCCTATGAGAAAAATGGTACCTCACTTGTGCGGGTCGGCCTAGTGCCCGCGACAGGAAACTGCGCAAAACGCAACGTGGTTTTGCAGTGAAAAATGACCCTTTTTTTGGCAAAGTGACTAGCTGTAGATTTTGTACCCTAGCCCTGCCGGCACCTAGGGAAACCTAGCAAACCTATACATTTCTGAAAACTAGACACCCAGGGGAATCCAGGATGGGGTGACTTGACTGCCTCCCACCATGGTCTGTTACCCAGAATCCCTTGCAAACGTAAAAAATTGACAAAAAAAACACATTTTCCCCACATTTCTGTGATGGAAAGTTCTGGAACCTGCGTGGATCCACAAATTTCCACCCACCCCGCGTTCCCCAAAGTCCTACGAGAAAAATGGTACCTCACTTGTGCGGGTCGGCCTAGTGCCCGCGACAGGAAACGGCGCAAAACGCAACGTGGTTTTGGAGTGAAAAATGACCCTTTTTTTGGCAAAGTGACTAGCTGTAGATTTTGTACCCTAGCCCTGCCGGCACCTAGGGAAACCTAGCAAACCTATACATTTTTGAATACTAGACACCCAGGGGAATCCAGGATGGGGTGACTTGACTGCCTCCCACCATGGTCTGTTACCCAGAATCCCTTGCAAACGTAAAAAATTGACAAAAAAAACACATTTTCCCCACATTTCTGTGATGGAAAGTTCTGGAATCTGCGTGGATCCACAAATTTCCACCCACCCCGCGTTCCCCAAAGTCCTACGAGAAAAATGGTACCTCACTTGTGCGGGTCGGCCTAGTTCCCGCGACAGGAAACTGCGCAAAACGCAACGTGGTTTTGCAGTGAAAAATGACCCTTTTTTTGGCAAAGTGACTAGCTGTAGATTTTGTACCCTAGCCCTGCCGGCACCTAGGGAAACCTAGCAAACCTATACATTTCTGAAAACTAGACACCCAGGGGAATCCAGGATGGGGTGACTTGACTGCCTCCCACCATGGTCTGTTACCCAGAATCCCTTGCAAACGTAAAAAATTGACAAAAAAAACACATTTTCCCCACATTTCTGTGATGGAAAGTTCTGGAATCTGCGTGGATCCACAAATTTCCACCCACCCCGCGTTCCCCAAAGTCCTACGAGAAAAATGGTACCTCAATTGTGCGGGTCGGCCTAGTGCCCGCGACAGGAAACGGCGCAAAACGCAACGTGGTTTTGCAGTGAAAAATGACCCTTTTTTTGGCAAAGTGACTAGCTGTAGATTTTGTACCCTAGCCCTGCCGGCACCTAGGGAAACCTAGCAAACCTATACATTTCTGAAAACTAGACACCCAGGGGAATCCAGGATGGGGTGACTTGACTGCCTCCCACCATGGTCTGTTACCCAGAATCCCTTGCAAACGTAAAACATTGACAAAAAAAACACATTTTCCCCAAATTTCTGTGATGGAAAGTTCTGGAATCTGCGTGGATCCACAAATTTCCACCCACCCCGCGTTCCCCAAAGTCCTACGAGAAAAATGGTACCTCACTTGTGCGGGTCGGCCTAGTGCCCGCGACAGGAAACGGCGCAAAACGCAATGTGGTTTTGGAGTGAAAAATGACCCTTTTTTTGGCAAAGTGACTAGCTGTAGATTTTGTACCCTAGCCCTGCCGGCACCTAGGGAAACCTAGCAAACCTATACATTTCTGAAAACTAGACACCCAGGGGAATCCAGGATGGGGTGACTTGACTGCCTCCCACCATGGTCTGTTACCCAGAATCCCTTGCAAACGTAAAAAATTGACAAAAAAAACACATTTTCCCCACATTTCTGTGATGGAAAGTTCTGGAATCTGCGTGGATCCACAAATTTCCACCCACCCCGCGTTCCCCAAAGTCCTACGAGAAAAATGGTACCTCACTTGTGCGGGTCGGCCTAGTGCCCGCGACAGGAAACGGCGCAAAACGCAACGTGGTTTGGCAGTGAAAAATGACCCTTTTTTTGGCAAAGTGACTAGCTGTAGATTTTGTACCCTAGCCCTGCCGGCACCTAGGGAAACCTAGCAAACCTATACATTTCTGAAAACTAGACACCCAGGGAAATCCAGGATAGGGTGACTTGACTGCCTCCCACCATGGTCTGTTACCCAGAATCCCTTGCAAACGTAAAAAATTGACAAAAAAAACACATTTTCCCCACATTTCTGTGATGGAAAGTTCTGGAATCTGCGTGGATCCACAAATTTACACCCACCCCGCGTTCCCCAAAGTCCTACGAGAAAAATGGTACCTCACTTGTGCGGGTCAGCCTAGTGCCCACGACAGGAAACGGTGCAAAACGCAACGTGGTTTTGGAGTGAAAAATGACCCTTTTTTTGGCAAAGTGACTAGCTGTAGATTTTGTACCCTAGCCCTGCCGGCACCTAGGGAAACCTAGCAAACCTATACATTTTTGAAAACTAGACACCCAGGGGAATCCAGGATGGGGTGACTTGACTGCCTCCCACCATGGTCTGTTACCCAGAATCCCTTGCAAACGTAAAAAATTGAAAAAAAAAACACATTTTCCCCACATTTCTATGATGGAAAGTTCTGGAACCTGCGTGGATCCACAAATTTCCACCCACCCTGCGTTCCCCAAAGTCCTACGAGAAAAATGGTACCTCACTTTTGCGGGTCGGCCTAGTGCCCGCGACAGGAAACGGCGCAAAACGCAACGTGGTTTTGCAGTGAAAAATGTCCCTTTTTTTGGCAAAGTGACTAGCTGTAGATTTTGTACCCTAGCCCTGCCGGCACCTAGGGAAACCTAGCAAACCTATACATTTTTGAAAACTAGACACACAGGGGAATCCAGGATGGGGTGATTTGACTGCCTCCCACCATGGTCTGTTACCCAGAATCCCTTGCAAACGTAAAAAATTGAAAAAAAAACCACATTTTCCCCACATTTCTGTGATGGAAAGTTCTGGAACCTGCGTGGATCCACAAATTTCCACCCACCCCGCGTTCCCCAAAGTCCTATGAGAAAAATGGTACCTCACTTGTGCGGGTCGGCCTAGTGCCCGCGACAGGAAACGGCGCAAAACGCAACGTGGTTTTGCAGTGAAAAATGACCCTTTTTTGGCAAAGTGACTAGCTGTAGATTTTGTACCCTAGCCCTGCCGGCACCTAGGGAAACCTAGCAAACCTATACATTTCTGAAAACTAGACACCCAGGGGAATCCAGGATGGGGTGACTTGACTGCCTCCCACCATGGTCTGTTACCCAGAATCCCTTGCAAATGTAAAAAATTGACAAAAAAAACACATTTTCCCCACATTTCTGTGATGGAAAGTTCTGGAATCTGCGTGGATCCACAAATTTCCACCCACCCTGCGTTCCCCAAAGTCCTACGAGAAAAATGGTACCTCACTTGTGCGGGTCGGCCTAGTGCCCGCGACAGGAAACGGCGCAAAACGCAACGTGGTTTTGCAGCGAAAAATGACCCTTTTTTTGGCAAAGTGACTAGCTGTAGATTTTGTACCCTAGCCCTGCCGGCACCTAGGGAAACCTAGCAAACCCACGCATTTCTGAAAACTAGACACCCGGCGGCTTCCAGGGAGGTATGGCTTGCGTGGATCCCCCAACGTTTCCTTACCCAGAATCCCCTGCAAACCTCAATTTTTGCTCAAAAAATCACTTTTTTCACACATTTTGGGGTGGGAAAGTAGTGGCATCACCGGGCTCACACAAATTTACCACCACCCAGCGTTCCTCCAGGTCTCCCGGTAAAAATGGTGCCTCACTTGTGTGGGAGGCCCAAGTACCCGCGGCAGTCAAGGGCCCCAAACGTAGTGAGGCGACATCAAGATGGCCTATCGCCAAACCACCTGGTTTTGCAAGGGGGGTCACTTTGGTTTTTGGCCCGGTGCGCGGCGGCCATCTAGGGAAACCTACCAAACCCAGGCATTTTTGAAAACTAGACACCCGGCGGCTTCCAGGGAGGTATGGCTTGCGTGGATCCCCCAACGTTTCCTTACCCTGAATCCCCTGCAAACCTCAATTTTTGCTCAAAAAATCACTTTTTTCACACATTTTGGCGTGGGAAAGTAGTGGCATCACCGGGCTCACACAAATTTACCACCACCCAGCGTTCCCCCAGGTCTCCCGGTAAAAATGGTGCCTCACTTGTGTGGGAGGGCCAAGTACCCGCGGCAGGCAAGGGCCTCAAACGTAGTGAGGCGACATAAAAATGGCCTATCGCCAAACCACCTGGTTTTGCAAGGGGGGTCACTTTGGTTTTTGGCCCGGTGCGCGGCGGCCATTTAGGGAAACCTACCAAACCCAGGCATTTTTGAAAACTAGACACCCGGCGGCTTCCAGGGAGGTATGGCTTGCGTGGATCCCCCAACGTTTCCTTACCTAGAATCCCCTGCAAACCTCATTTTTTGCTCAAAAAATCACTTTTTTCACACATTTTAGGGTGGGAAAGTAGTGGCATCACCGGGCTCACACAAATTTACCACCACCCAGCGTTCCCCCAGGTCTCCCGGTAAAAATGGTGCCTCACTTGTGTGGGAGGCCCAAGTACCCGCGGCAGGCAAGGGCCCCAAACGTAGTGAGGCAACATCAAAATGGCCTATCGCCAAACCACCTGGTTTTGCAAGGGGGGTCACTTTGGTTTTTGGCCCGGTGCGCGGCGGCCATCTAGGGAAACCTACCAAACCCAGGCATTTTTGAAAACTAGACACCCGGCGGCTTCCAGGGAGGTATGGCTTGCGTGGATCCCCCAACGTTTCCTTACCCAGAATCCCCTGCAAATCTCATTTTTTGCTCAAAAAATCACTTTTTTCACACATTTTGGGGTGGGAAAGTAGTGGCATCACCGGGCTCACACAAATTTACCACCACCCAGCGTTCCCCCAGGTCTCCCGGTAAAAATGGTGCCTCACTTGTGTGGGAGGCCCAAGTACCCGCGGCAGGCAAGGGCCCCAAACGTAGTGAGGCAACATCAAAATGGCCTATCGCCAAACCACCTGGTTTTGCAAGGGGGGTCACTTTGGTTTTTGGCCCGGTGCGCGGCGGCCATCTAGGGAAACCTACCAAACCCAGGCATTTTTGAAAACTAGACAACCGGCGGCTTCCAGGGAGGTATGGCTTGCATGGATCCCCCAACGTTTCCTTACCCAGAATCCCCTGCAAACCTCAATTTTTGCTCAAAAAATCACTTTTTTCACACATTTTGGGGTGGGAAAGTAGTGGCATCACCGGGCTCACACAAATTTACCACCACCCAGCGTTCCCCCAGGTCTCCCGGTAAAAATGGTGCCTCACTTGTGTGGGAGGCCCAAGTACCCGCGGCAGGCAAGGGCCCCAAACGTAGTGAGGCGACATCAAGATGGCCTATCACCAAACCACCTGGTTTTGCAAGGGGGGTCACTTTGGTTTTTGGCCCGGTGCGCGGCGGCCATCTAGGGAAACCTACCAAACCCAGGCATTTTTGAAAACTAGACACCCGGCGGCTTCCAGGGAGGTATGGCTTGCGTGGATCCCCCAATGTTTCCTTACCCAGAATCCCCTGCAAACCTCAATTTTTGCTCAAAAAATCACTTTTTTCACACATTTTGGGGTGGGAAAGTAGTGGCATCACCGGGCTCACACAAATTTACCACCACCCAGCGTTCCCCCAGGTCTCCCGGTAAAAATGGTGCCTCACTTGTGTGGGAGGCCCAAGTACCCGCGGCAGGCAAGGGCCCCAAACGTAGTGAGGCGACATCAAGATGGCCTATCGCCAAACCACCTGGTTTTGCAAGGGGGGTCACTTTGGTTTTTGGCCCGGTGCGCGGCGGCCATCTAGGGAAACCTACCAAACCCAGGCATTTTTGAAAACTAGACACCCGGCGGCTTCCAGGGAGGTATGGCTTGCGTGGATATCCGCGGCAGGCAAGGACAACAAACGTAGTGAGGCGACATTTGGGATAGGCAATGTTGATGTTGCCTCACTACGTTTGTTGTCCTTGCCTGCCGCGGGTACTTGGGCCTCCCACACAAGTGAGGCACCATTTTTACCGGGAGACCTGGGGGAACGCCGGGTGGTGGTAAATTTGTGTGAGCCCGGTGATGCCACTACTTTCCCACCCCAAAATGTGTGAAAAAAGTGATTTTTTGAGCAAAAAATGAGGTTTGCAGGGGATTCTGGGTAAGGAAACGTTGGGGGATCCACGCAAGCCATACCTCCCTGGAAGCCGCCGGGTGTCTAGTTTTCAAAAATGCCTGGGTTTTGTAGGTTTCCCTAGATGGCCGCCGCGCACCGGGCCAAAAACCAAAGTGACCCCCCTTGCAAAACCAGGTGGTTTGGCGATAGGCCATCTTGATGTCGCCTCACTACGTTTGGGGCCCTTGCCTGCCGCGGGTACTTGGCCCTCCCACACAAGTGAGGCACCATTTTTACCGGGAGACCTGGGGGAACGCTGGGTGGTGGTAAATTTGTGTGAGCCCGGTGATGCCACTACTTTCCCACCCCAAAATGTGTGAAAAAAGTGATTTTTTGAGCAAAAATTGAGGTTTGCAGGGGATTCTGGGTAAGGAAACGTTGGGGGATCCACGCAAGCCATACCTCCCTGGAAGCCGCCGGGTGTCTAGTTTTCAAAAATGCCTGGGTTTGGTAGGTTTCCCTAGATGGCCGCCGCGCACCGGGCCAAAAACCAAAGTGACCCCCCTTGCAAAACCAGGTGGTTTGGCGATAGGCCATCTTGATGTCGCCTCACTACGTTTGGGGCCCTTGCCTGCCGCGGGTACTTGGCCCTCCCACACAAGTGAGGCACCATTTTTACCGGGAGACCTGGGGGAACGCTGGGTGGTGGTAAATTTGTGTGAGCCCGGTGATGCCACTACTTTCCCACCCCAAAATGTGTGAAAAAAGTGATTTTTTGAGCAAAAATTGAGGTTTGCAGGGGATTCTGGGTAAGGAAACTTTGGGGGATCCACGCAAGCCATACCTCCCTGGAAGCCGCCGGGTGTCTAGTTTTCAAAAATGCCTGGGTTTGGTAGGTTTCCCTAGATGGCCGCCGCGCACCGGGCCAAAAACCAAAGTGACCCCCCTTGCAAAACCAGGTGGTTTGGCGATAGGCCATCTTGATGTCGCCTCACTACGTTTGGGCCCCTTGCCTGCCGCGGGTACTTGGGCCTCCCACACAAGTGAGGCACCATTTTTACCGGGAGACCTGGGGGAACGCCGGGTGGTGGTAAATTTGTGTGAGCCCGGTGATGCCACTACTTTCCCACCCCAAAATGTGTGAAAAAAGTGATTTTTTGAGCAAAAAATGAGGTTTGCAGGGGATTCTGGGTAAGGAAACGTTGGGGGATCCACGCAAGCCATACCTCCCTGGAAGCCGCCGGGTGTCTAGTTTTCAAAAATGCCTGGGTTTTGTAGGTTTCCCTAGATGGCCGCCGCGCACCGGGCCAAAAACCAAAGTGACCCCCCCTTGCAAAACCAGGTGGTTTGGCGATAGGCCATCTTGATGTCGCCTCACTACGTTTGGGGCCCTTGCCTGCCGCGGGTACTTGGCCCTCCCACACAAGTGAGGCACCATTTTTACCGGGAGACCTGGGGGAACGCTGGTTGGTGGTAAATTTGTGTGAGCCCGGTGATGCCACTACTTTCCCACCCCAAAATGTGTGAAAAAAGTGATTTTTTGAGCAAAAATTGAGGTTTGCAGGGGATTCTGGGTAAGGAAACGTTGGGGGATCCACGCAAGCCATACCTCCCTGGAAGCCGCCGGGTGTCTAGTTTTCAAAAATGCCTGGGTTTGGTAGGTTTCCCTAGATGGCCGCCGCGCACCGGGCCAAAAACCAAAGTGACCCCCCTTGCAAAACCAGGTGGTTTGGCGATAGGCCATCTTGATGTCGCCTCACTACGTTTGGGGCCCTTGCCTGCCGCGGGTACTTGGCCCTCCCACACAAGTGAGGCACCATTTTTACCGGGAGACCTGGGGGAACGCTGGGTGGTGGTAAATTTGTGTGAGCCCGGTGATGCCACTACTTTCCCACCCCAAAATGTGTGAAAAAAGTGATTTTTTGAGCAAAAATTGAGGTTTGCAGGGGATTCTGGGTAAGGAAACTTTGGGGGATCCACGCAAGCCATACCTCCCTGGAAGCCGCCGGGTGTCTAGTTTTCAAAAATGCCTGGGTTTGGTAGGTTTCCCTAGATGGCCGCCGCGCACCGGGCCAAAAACCAAAGTGACCCCCCTTGCAAAACCAGGTGGTTTGGCGATAGGCCATCTTGATGTCGCCTCACTACGTTTGGGCCCCTTGCCTGCCGCGGGTACTTGGCCCTCCCACACAAGTGAGGCACCATTTTTACCGGGAGACCTGGGGGAACGCTGGGTGGTGGTAAATTTGTGTGAGCCCGGTGATGCCACTACTTTCCCACCCCAAAATGTGTGAAAAAAGTGATTTTTTGAGCAAAAATTGAGGTTTGCAGGGGATTCTGGGTAAGGAAACGTTGGGGGATCCACGCAAGCCATACCTCCCTGGAAGCCGCCGGGTGTCTAGTTTTCAAAAATGCCTGGGTTTGGTAGGTTTCCCTAGATGGCCACCGCGCACCGGGCCAAAAACCAAAGTGACCCCCCTTGCAAAACCAGGTGGTTTGGCGATAGGCCATCTTGATGTCGCCTCACTACGTTTGGGCCCCTTGCCTGCCGCGGGTACTTGGGCCTCCCACACAAGTGAGGCACCATTTTTACCGGGAGACCTGGGGGAACGCCGGGTGGTGGTAAATTTGTGTGAGCCCGGTGATGCCACTACTTTCCCACCCCAAAATGTGTGAAAAAAGTGATTTTTTGAGCAAAAAATGAGGTTTGCAGGGGATTCTGGGTAAGGAAACGTTGGGGGATCCACGCAAGCCATACCTCCCTGGAAGCCGCCGGGTGTCTAGTTTTCAAAAATGCCTGGGTTTGGTAGGTTTCCCTAGATGGCCGCCGCGCACCGGGCCAAAAACCAAAGTGACCCCCCTTGCAAAACCAGGTGGTTTGGCGATAGGCCATCTTGATGTCGCCTCACTACGTTTGGGGCCCTTGCCTGCCGCGGGTACTTGGCCCTCCCACACAAGTGAGGCACCATTTTTACCGGGAGACCTGGGGGAACGCTGGGTGGTGGTAAATTTGTGTGAGCCCGGTGATGCCACTACTTTCCCACCCCAAAATGTGTGAAAAAAGTGATTTTTTGAGCAAAAATTGAGGTTTGCAGGGGATTCTGGGTAAGGAAACTTTGGGGGATCCACGCAAGCCATACCTCCCTGGAAGCCGCCGGGTGTCTAGTTTTCAAAAATGCCTGGGTTTGGTAGGTTTCCCTAGATGGCCGCCGCGCACCGGGCCAAAAACCAAAGTGACCCCCCTTGCAAAACCAGGTGGTTTGGCGATAGGCCATCTTGATGTCGCCTCACTACGTTTGGGCCCCTTGCCTGCCGCGGGTACTTGGCCCTCCCACACAAGTGAGGCACCATTTTTACCGGGAGACCTGGGGGAACGCTGGGTGGTGGTAAATTTGTGTGAGCCCGGTGATGCCACTACTTTCCCACCCCAAAATGTGTGAAAAAAGTGATTTTTTGAGCAAAAATTGAGGTTTGCAGGGGATTCTGGGTAAGGAAACGTTGGGGGATCCACGCAAGCCATACCTCCCTGGAAGCCGCCGGGTGTCTAGTTTTCAAAAATGCCTGGGTTTGGTAGGTTTCCCTAGATGGCCGCCGCGCACCGGGCCAAAAACCAAAGTGACCCCCCTTGCAAAACCAGGTGGTTTGGCGATAGGCCATCTTGATGTCGCCTCACTACGTTTGGGCCCCTTGCCTGCCGCGGGTACTTGGGCCTCCCACACAAGTGAGGCACCATTTTTACCGGGAGACCTGGAGGAACGGCGGGTGGTGGTAAATTTGTGTGAGCCCGGTGATGCCACTACTTTCCCACCCCAAAATGTGTGAAAAAAGTGATTTTTTGAGCAAAAAATGAGGTTTGCAGGGGATTCTGGGTAAGGAAACGTTGGGGGATCCACGCAAGCCATACCTCCCTGGAAGCCGCCGGGTGTCTAGTTTTCAAAAATGCCTGGGTTTGGTAGGTTTCCCTAGATGGCCGCCGCGCACCGGGCCAAAAACCAAAGTGACCCCCCTTGCAAAACCAGGTGGTTTGGCGATAGGCCATCTTGATGTCGCCTCACTACGTTTGGGGCCCTTGCCTGCCGCGGGTACTTGGCCCTCCCACACAAGTGAGGCACCATTTTTACCGGGAGACCTGGGGGAACGCTGGGTGGTGGTAAATTTGTGTGAGCCCGGTGATGCCACTACTTTCCCACCCCAAAATGTGTGAAAAAAGTGATTTTTTGAGCAAAAATTGAGGTTTGCAGGGGATTCTGGGTAAGGAAACTTTGGGGGATCCACGCAAGCCATACCTCCCTGGAAGCCGCCGGGTGTCTAGTTTTCAAAAATGCCTGGGTTTGGTAGGTTTCCCTAGATGGCCGCCGCGCACCGGGCCAAAAACCAAAGTGACCCCCCTTGCAAAACCAGGTGGTTTGGCGATAGGCCATCTTGATGTCGCCTCACTACGTTTGGGCCCCTTGCCTGCCGCGGGTACTTGGCCCTCCCACACAAGTGAGGCACCATTTTTACCGGGAGACCTGGGGGAACGCTGGGTGGTGGTAAATTTGTGTGAGCCCGGTGATGCCACTACTTTCCCACCCCAAAATGTGTGAAAAAAGTGATTTTTTGAGCAGAAATTGAGGTTTGCAGGGGATTCTGGGTAAGGAAACGTTGGGGGATCCACGCAAGCCATACCTCCCTGGAAGCCGCCGGGTGTCTAGTTTTCAAAAATGCCTGGGTTTGGTAGGTTTCCCTAGATGGCCGCCGCGCACCGGGCCAAAAACCAAAGTGACCCCCCTTGCAAAACCAGGTGGTTTGGCGATAGGCCATCTTGATGTCGCCTCACTACGTTTGGGCCCCTTGCCTGCCGCGGGTACTTGGGCCTCCCACACAAGTGAGGCACCATTTTTACCGGGAGACCTGGGGGAACGCCGGGTGGTGGTAAATTTGTGTGAGCCCGGTGATGCCACTACTTTCCCACCCCAAAATGTGTGAAAAAAGTGATTTTTTGAGCAAAAAATGAGGTTTGCAGGGGATTCTGGGTAAGGAAACGTTGGGGGATCCACGCAAGCCATACCTCCCTGGAAGCCGCCGGGTGTCTAGTTTTCAAAAATGCCTGGGTTTTGTAGGTTTCCCTAGATGGCCGCCGCGCACCGGGCCAAAAACCAAAGTGACCCCCCCTTGCAAAACCAGGTGGTTTGGCGATAGGCCATCTTGATGTCGCCTCACTACGTTTGGGGCCCTTGCCTGCCGCGGGTACTTGGCCCTCCCACACAAGTGAGGCACCATTTTTACCGGGAGACCTGGGGGAATGCTGGTTGGTGGTAAATTTGTGTGAGCCCGGTGATGCCACTACTTTCCCACCCCAAAATGTGTGAAAAAAGTGATTTTTTGAGCAAAAATTGAGGTTTGCAGGGGATTCTGGGTAAGGAAACGTTGGGGGATCCACGCAAGCCATACCTCCCTGGAAGCCGCCGGGTGTCTAGTTTTCAAAAATGCCTGGGTTTGGTAGGTTTCCCTAGATGGCCGCCGCGCACCGGGCCAAAAACCAAAGTGACCCCCCTTGCAAAACCAGGTGGTTTGGCGATAGGCCATCTTGATGTCGCCTCACTACGTTTGGGGCCCTTGCCTGCCGCGGGTACTTGGCCCTCCCACACAAGTGAGGCACCATTTTTACCGGGAGACCTGGGGGAACGCTGGGTGGTGGTAAATTTGTGTGAGCCCGGTGATGCCACTACTTTCCCACCCCAAAATGTGTGAAAAAAGTGATTTTTTGAGCAAAAATTGAGGTTTGCAGGGGATTCTGGGTAAGGAAACTTTGGGGGATCCACGCAAGCCATACCTCCCTGGAAGCCGCCGGGTGTCTAGTTTTCAAAAATGCCTGGGTTTGGTAGGTTTCCCTAGATGGCCGCCGCGCACCGGGCCAAAAACCAAAGTGACCCCCCTTGCAAAACCAGGTGGTTTGGCGATAGGCCATCTTGATGTCGCCTCACTACGTTTGGGCCCCTTGCCTGCCGCGGGTACTTGGCCCTCCCACACAAGTGAGGCACCATTTTTACCGGGAGACCTGGGGGAACGCTGGGTGGTGGTAAATTTGTGTGAGCCCGGTGATGCCACTACTTTCCCACCCCAAAATGTGTGAAAAAAGTGATTTTTTGAGCAAAAATTGAGGTTTGCAGGGGATTCTGGGTAAGGAAACGTTGGGGGATCCACGCAAGCCATACCTCCCTGGAAGCCGCCGGGTGTCTAGTTTTCAAAAATGCCTGGGTTTGGTAGGTTTCCCTAGATGGCCGCCGCGCACCGGGCCAAAAACCAAAGTGACCCCCCTTGCAAAACCAGGTGGTTTGGCGATAGGCCATCTTGATGTCGCCTCACTACGTTTGGGCCCCTTGCCTGCCGCGGGTACTTGGGCCTCCCACACAAGTGAGGCACCATTTTTACCGGGAGACCTGGAGGAACGGCGGGTGGTGGTAAATTTGTGTGAGCCCGGTGATGCCACTACTTTCCCACCCCAAAATGTGTGAAAAAAGTGATTTTTTGAGCAAAAAATGAGGTTTGCAGGGGATTCTGGGTAAGGAAACGTTGGGGGATCCACGCAAGCCATACCTCCCTGGAAGCCGCCGGGTGTCTAGTTTTCAAAAATGCCTGGGTTTTGTAGGTTTCCCTAGATGGCCGCCGCGCACCGGGCCAAAAACCAAAGTGACCCCCCTTGCAAAACCAGGTGGTTTGGCGATAGGCCATCTTGATGTCGCCTCACTACGTTTGGGGCCCTTGCCTGCCGCGGGTACTTGGCCCTCCCACACAAGTGAGGCACCATTTTTACCGGGAGACCTGGGGGAACGCTGGGTGGTGGTAAATTTGTGTGAGCCCGGTGATGCCACTACTTTCCCACCCCAAAATGTGTGAAAAAAGTGATTTTTTGAGCAAAAATTGAGGTTTGCAGGGGATTCTGGGTAAGGAAACGTTGGGGGATCCACGCAAGCCATACCTCCCTGGAAGCCGCCGGGTGTCTAGTTTTCAAAAATGCCTGGGTTTGGTAGGTTTCCCTAGATGGCCGCCGCGCACCGGGCCAAAAACCAAAGTGACCCCCCTTGCAAAACCAGGTGGTTTGGCGATAGGCCATCTTGATGTCGCCTCACTACGTTTGGGGCCCTTGCCTGCCGCGGGTACTTGGCCCTCCCACACAAGTGAGGCACCATTTTTACCGGGAGACCTGGGGGAACGCTGGGTGGTGGTAAATTTGTGTGAGCCCGGTGATGCCACTACTTTCCCACCCCAAAATGTGTGAAAAAAGTGATTTTTTGAGCAAAAATTGAGGTTTGCAGGGGATTCTGGGTAAGGAAACTTTGGGGGATCCACGCAAGCCATACCTCCCTGGAAGCCGCCGGGTGTCTAGTTTTCAAAAATGCCTGGGTTTGGTAGGTTTCCCTAGATGGCCGCCGCGCACCGGGCCAAAAACCAAAGTGACCCCCCTTGCAAAACCAGGTGGTTTGGCGATAGGCCATCTTGATGTCGCCTCACTACGTTTGGGCCCCTTGCCTGCCGCGGGTACTTGGCCCTCCCACACAAGTTAGGCACCATTTTTACCGGGAGACCTGGGGGAACGCTGGGTGGTGGTAAATTTGTGTGAGCCCGGTGATGCCACTACTTTCCCACCCCAAAATGTGTGAAAAAAGTGATTTTTTGAGCAAAAATTGAGGTTTGCAGGGGATTCTGGGTAAGGAAACGTTGGGGGATCCACGCAAGCCATACCTCCCTGGAAGCCGCCGGGTGTCTAGTTTTCAAAAATGCCTGGGTTTGGTAGGTTTCCCTAGATGGCCGCCGCGCACCGGGCCAAAAACCAAAGTGACCCCCCTTGCAAAACCAGGTGGTTTGGCGATAGGCCATCTTGATGTCGCCTCACTACGTTTGGGGCCCTTGCCTGCCGCGGGTACTTGGGCCTCCCACACAAGTGAGGCACCATTTTTACCGGGAGACCTGGGGGAACGCTGGGTGGTGGTAAATTTGTGTGAGCCCGGTGATGCCACTACTTTCCCACCCCAAAATGTGTGAAAAAAGTGATTTTTTGAGCAAAAATTGAGGTTTGCAGGGGATTCTGGGTAAGGAAACGTTGGGGGATCCACGCAAGCCATACCTCCCTGGAAGCCGCCGGGTGTCTAGTTTTCAAAAATACCTGGGTTTGGTAGGTTTCCCTAGATGGCCGCCGCGCACCGGGCCAAAAACCAAAGTGACCCCCCTTGCAAAACCAGGTGGTTTGGCGATAGGCCATCTTGATGTCGCCTCACTACGTTTGGGGCCCTTGCCTGCCGCGGGTACTTGGGCCTCCCACACAAGTGAGGCACCATTTTTACCGGGAGACCTGGGGGAACGCTGGGTGGTGGTAAATTTGTGTGAGCCCGGTGATGCCACTACTTTCCCACCCCAAAATGTGTGAAAAAAGTGATTTTTTGAGCAAAAATTGAGGTTTTCAGGGGATTCTGGGTAAGGAAACGTTGGGGGATCCACGCAAGCCATACCTCCCTGGAAGCCGCCGGGTGTCTAGTTTTCAAAAATGCCTGGGTTTGGTAGGTTTCCCTAGATGGCCGCCGCGCACCGGGCCAAAAACCAAAGTGACCCCCCTTGCAAAACCAGGTGGTTTGGCGATAGGCCATTTTGATGTTGCCTCACTACGTTTGGGGCCCTTGCCTGCCGCGGGTACTTGGGCCTCCCACACAAGTGAGGCACCATTTTTACCGGGAGACCTGGGGGAACGCTGGGTGGTGGTAAATTTGTGTGAGCCCGGTGATGCCACTACTTTCCCACCCCAAAATGTGTGAAAAAAGTGATTTTTTGAGCAAAAAATGAGGTTTGCAGGGGATTCTGGGTAAGGAAACGTTGGGGGATCCACGCAAGCCATACCTCCCTGGAAGCCGCCGGGTGTCTAGTTTTCAAAAATGCCTGGGTTTGGTAGGTTTCCCTAGATGGCCGCCGCGCACCGGGCCAAAAACCAAAGTGACCCCCCTTGCAAAACCAGGTGGTTTGGCGATAGGCCATCTTGATGTCGCCTCACTACGTTTGGGGCCCTTGCCTGCCGCGGGTACTTGGGCCTCCCACACAAGTGAGGCACCATTTTTACCGGGAGACCTGGGGGAACGCTGGGTGGTGGTAAATTTGTGTGAGCCCGGTGATGCCACTACTTTCCCACCCCAAAATGTGTGAAAAAAGTGATTTTTTGAGCAAAAAATGAGGTTTGCAGGGGATTCTGGGTAAGGAAACGTTGGGGGATCCACGCAAGCCATACCTCCCTGGAAGCCGCCGGGTGTCTAGTTTTCAAAAATGCCTGGGTTTGGTAGGTTTCCCTAGATGGCCGCCGCGCACCGGGCCAAAAACCAAAGTGACCCCCCTTGCAAAACCAGGTGGTTTGGCGATAGGCCATCTTGATGTCGCCTCACTACGTTTGGGGCCCTTGCCTGCCGCGGGTACTTGGGCCTCCCACACAAGTGAGGCACCATTTTTACCGGGAGACCTGGGGGATCGCTGGGTGGTGGTAAATTTGTGTGAGCCCGGTGATGCCACTACTTTCCCACCCCAAAATGTGTGAAAAAAGTGATTTTTTGAGCAAAAATTGAGGTTTGCAGGGGATTCTGGGTAAGGAAACGTTGGGGGATCCACGCAAGCCATACCTCCCTGGAAGCCGCCGGGTGTCTAGTTTTCAAAAATGCCTGGGTTTGGTAGGTTTCCCTAGATGGCCGCCGCGCACCGGGCCAAAAACCAAAGTGACCCCCCTTGCAAAACCAGGTGGTTTGGCGATAGGCCATCTTGATGTCGCCTCACTACGTTTGGGGCCCTTGCCTGCCGCGGGTACTTGGGCCTCCCACACAAGTGAGGCACCATTTTTACCGGGAGACCTGGGGGAACGCTGGGTGGTGGTAAATTTGTGTGAGCCCAGTGATGCCACTACTTTCCCACCCCAAAATGTGTGAAAAAAGTGATTTTTTGGGCAAAAAATGAGGATTGCAGGGGATTCTGGGTAAGGAAACGTTGGGGGATCCACGCAAGCCATACCTCCCTGGAAGCCGCCGGGTGTCTAGTTTTCAGAAATGCGTGGGTTTGAAAGGTTTCGCTAGATGGCCGCCGAGCCCTGGGCAAAAAACCAAAGTAACCCCCCTTGCAAAACCAGATTACCTATTGTTACTACAGCGTGAGAATTTAGGAATAATACTGCAAAGAAAATGTGGCAGACAATTTGAGGTTTACAGGACAATGGGGATAAAAAATATTTTTCAAATCACTAGAGAGACATCACCATGAACTCCCAAGGGTTTTCGACAATATCTACAGTTGGTGGGTTATTCTTACATGGAAAGTGTACCTTGGCAGAGAAACAAAAGACAAAGATTCCTGCACAACCATCTATTCCTCAAACACACACACATACTGGTTGGATTTGGCACGAGGGCAAGTCATGGTTCAGTGTATTAAATTTTATTAACAAGAGATTTCACAAAAATGAAATGCACTGTCAATAATTAAATTCACAAAAAACCAAACCAATGACTTGCAGCTCGTGAGCTGTAAAGCCACGTCAAGGCACCAACCACTTTACAGGCCATTCACACACCTTTCATACGTGATACAAACAAGACCATTCGCACCACCAGGTACAAAAGCAACACAGTACAAAAATCACCAAAAAGGGACAAGGTACACCCTGCTTCAGAAAGACAAATATTACTGCACAGTTATCTAACCCGCAAGCACACACACATACTGGTTGGATTTGGCACGAGGGTGAGTGATGGTTCAGTAGATAAAATTGTATTACCAAGTGATTTCACAAAACATGAAATGCACTGGTAATAATTGAAAGGGCAAGAAACTGAACCATTGACTCACAGCTCGTGAGCTGTAAAGCCACGACAAGGCACCAACCTCTTTACAGGCCATTCATACACCTTTCATACGTGTGAGACATACAAAACCATTCACACCGCCAGCCGCGGGCCCATCACATAACAAAACTCACACCAGCACACAGCGCCATTCAAGGGCCCATCACTTTCACACGCCCACAATCCAGACACAGCAACTACACAGGCTGAAGGATTGCGTGGAGTGGCACTCAGCTAGCAGTGTGTGTAGTGACCAGCAGAAAGTCACTACTCACACACAGCCAGCCAAGCACCAGTCGACACACACCGCTAGCCAAACGCCAGTCCACGCACACCGCTAGCCAAGCGCCAGTCCAGGCACACCGCCATCCAATCGCCAGTCCAGGCACACCGGCAGCCAATCGCCAATCCACCTACACCGCCAGCCAAGCTCCAGTCCACGGACACCACCAGACAAGCACCATTCCACGCACACCGCCAGCCAAGCTCCAGTCCACACACACCACCAGACAAGCTCCAGTCCACGGACACCACCAGCCAAGCTCCAGTCCACGGACACCACCAGCCAAACACCAGTCCGCACACACCACCAGTCCACACACACCGCCAGCCAAGTACCAGTCCACGCACACCGCCAGCCAAGCACCATTCCACGCACACCACCAGCCAAGCACCATTCCACGCACACCGCCAGCCAAGCACCATTCCACGCACACCACCAGCCACGCACCAGTCCACGCACACCGCCAGTCCATGCACACCGCCAGTCCACGCACACCGTCAGCCAAGCACCATTCCACGCACACCACCAACCAAGTGCCAGTCCACACACACCAACAGCCAAGCGCAAGCCTACACACACCGCCATCACATTTTGGATTTTTTTAGAAAAAAATAAAAACACAAACAAATTGCAAATAGATACAAATCTTCTAACAGAAAATCAGCAACTAAATACATTGCACTAACACCAACCTTGAAACAGAATCATATTTTCCAAAGAATACAGACCAGGCAGTTCACTTTACCACTCATGAATCTTCCCAGAAGTTTTTACGCGTGTGGTACGCTCGGAAACAAGCAGAGAGACACAGTGCAGGATGAGAGGGACAATCGGGGCAGTACATACGACTCTCCTTCCGCAAACCTCTTCGCCAACAGACTCTACATCTCCTACTGGGAAAATCTTTTGCGGGTGTGGGAGGAATGTGATCTGGAAAGTGGCGTTCTTTCAATCTAGCAACATCCTCCACCAGTCCAACTCTAGGAACACTTGCCTGTTCCACTACAACAAGGCTGCCTATCACAGACTCCTGAAACTTAGCAAAAGTCATCTTTGACTCAGGGCAAGAATCCTGGAACACAACAAAAGCATTAAACATTGCCAAGTGGAAAAGATGGATAGCCAACTTCTTGTACCAAATGTAAGCCTTACGAAGAGCAGTGTAAGGTTCCAACCTCTGATCTACTCTGTCAACACCACCCATGTGCCTATTATAGTCTAAAACACATACAGGTTTGCGCGCTTCAGCGACCTGACCCCAAACAGTCACAGGTGCAGTGCTTTCATCATGGATGGAAGTCAGCATGTAGACATCTCTCCTGTCTGTAAACTTCACAGCAAGAAGCTCCTGGCAACGCAACGCACTGCACTGTCCCCGCACAAGCTTTTGACAAACAAGTTATTTCGGAAAACGTTTACGGTTACAGCGGACTGTGCCACAAGCAAAAGTGTCCACTTTGGCCAATTCCCTGAACAACCGCACACCAGTGTAGAAGTTATCTACATATAAATGGCGGCCTTTGTTAAAAAATCCTCTACCAAGTTCCCAAACAATTTTCTCAGTCACTCCAAAAGTGGACGGACAACCAGGGAGGTTAAACCTAGATTCCTTACCGGTGTACACCCTGAAATTAGAGACATATCCAGTCCTACTGTCACACAGCATATACAGCTTTATTCCATAGCGTGCCCTCTTACTAGGAATGTATTGCCTAAAAACCAAGCGGCCCTTGAACAACACCAAAGACTCATCCACTGCAATTTCTCTACCAGGGGCATAAATCTCAGAAAATCGATCAACAAAGTGATCAAGGACAGGCCTAATCTTAAAAAGACGGTCACAATCAGGGTGATCTCGTGGCAACGCTAAACCATTATCAACAAAGTGCATCATCCGAAGCAGAAGCAAATACCTGTCACGAGTCATGACTGCCGGAAAAATAGACGTTGCCATTAAGGGACTGCTAGACCAATATGAAGCCAATGATGGCTTCCTTAGCAAGCCCATCAAAAAAGTTAAACCCAAGGACTTCTTCATCTCTTCAACATTTGTGGGAGTCCACCGGGTAGCTCTAGAGTGTGGCTTAAGACTGGCACTGTTGTCCCTCAAAAACTGTTCGGCATACAAATTAGTCTGCTCAACAATCTCTGCCAAAAACACATCGTCCATAAACAACTGAAAAAAATTTACAGGCAAAAAGTTCTCAGTATTCACTCTAGACCCTGGAACACCAGTAAACTCTGGAAATTCCGGCTGCACCATGCCAGGGGCAACCCAGAGGTCATCACTTTCAACGGGAAGACTTGCAGCCCCAGCCTGCAGCCCAGATGTCTCTTGCCGCACTACACCAACGGAAAGGCTTGCAGCCCCAGCCTGCAGCCCAGATGCCTCTTGCCGCACTACACCAACGGGAAGCCTTGCAGTCCCAGCCTGCAGCCCAGATGTCTCTTGCCGCACTACACCAACGGGAAGCCTTGCAGCCGCAGGCTGCAGCCCAGATGCCTCTTGCCGCACTATCGGCACATCAGTCTCCTCCTCTAACACAGGCACTTCATCCGCACTAAGAGTATCTTCATCATCCGATGACCCCATACGGAGAGAAAACTCACTGCCAGAATCGTCCCCTGCCCCCTCTCCCTCAGAAGCAGAGTCAGTCTCTGACCCAATATCAGAGGAAGACTCAAACAGCAAACCAACAACCTGCTGAGCAGTCATCCTGCGGCTAGCCATTATACCTACTAAGATAGAAGACTGCACAAACAAGTCAACAACAACCAACAATGTGCAAACCAAGTAAGTAAAGAAATGTGTACCTTATATCAATAAGATCAATGTACTCAAAAACTATACAATCCAAAATCAAAAGAGACAGCTGCACTCACCAGAAACAAACTCTGCAGTGACACAGCAAAGACCAACGATATCAAACTAGAAAGAAGAAAAAAAAAAAAATTACTCACAAGACAACAAAATATACATCGAGCACCAATGCAAAAAGTTTTTGAAACTCAAAAACCAAACATACTGCTATTATTACACCATTTGCAAAAAAAAACAGGCAGAGAAATCAAACACATTTGCATTGTACAAAAAAACAGTCTCTTACCAAACTACACAAACAGCAAAACCACCAGAACCAAAACGTCAACGTGAACAGAAGAAAAGCCTTCACCTAGAACAAAAAAGTAAACAAAAAAAACATTACAATTGGAAATCACAAAAAATATAACAATAAACATTATAACATGCCATGTCACTACCCAAATGGTCAATCGGTTTGTGTGCCAGGTCAGGCAGAAAACAACAGGAAAAAAAAGGCTATTCAGTCCCGGGGCAGGTGAGCCAAATACATATAACAAATTGCACCCTGGAAGCGAGGGGTCACTTCTATTTCTAATTGAACTAATTCCCTGGTGTCTAGTGGGCTTTTCTGCCCCCAATGGGAGCAGAAACGGCAAAAAAATAAAACCGATCTGCCCACAGAGGGGGCAGAAAAGTCTTCAAAACATTTAGGGGCCCAAGGAAGCGACCCTTGCCCAAGGGGTCGCTTCCTACAATAATATTTATATCCCTGGTGTCTAGTGGGCTTTTCTGCCCCCCCCTAGGAGCAGAAACGGACAGAAAGATGACCAATCTGCCCCCAGGGGGGGGCAGAAAAGTATTCTAAATAATTAGGCCGCAAAGGAAGCGACCCTTGCCCAAGGGGTCGCTTCCTACATAAAGAAAAAGACATCCCTGGTGTCTAGTGGGCTTTTCTGCCCCCCCTGGGGGCAGAAACGGGCAGAAAGACGACCGATCTGCCCCCAGGGGGGGCATAAAAGTCTTCTAATCACTTTACCACCCTAGGAAGTGACCCTTGCCCAAGGGGTCGCTTCCTACATAACGAAATAGACATCCCTGGTGTCTAGTGGGCTTTTCTGCCCCCCCTGGGGGCAGAAACGGGCAGAAAGAAGACCGATCTGCCCCCAGGGGGGGCAGAAAAGTCTTCAAATTATTGGGCCCCCCAAGGAAGCGACCCTTGCCTAAGGGGTCGCTTCCTACATAGCATAAACGACATCCCTGGTGTCTAGTGGGCTTTTCTGCCCCCCCCCTGGGGGCAGAAACGCGCAGAAAGCGGACCGATCTGCCCCCAGGGGGGGCAGAAAAGACTTCCAAAAATTTTGTCCCCAAGGAAGCGACCCTTGCCTAAGGGGTCGCTTCCTACATAGTAAAAACGACATCCCTGGTGTCTAGTGGGCTTTTCTGCCCCCCCTGGGGGCAGAAACGCGCAGAAAGCGGACCGATCTGCCCCCAGGGGGGGCAGAAAAGACTTCGCCAAATTTTTACCCCCAAGGAAGCGACCCTTGCCTAAGGGGTCGCTTCCCAAATTCGAAATAACAAATCCCTGGTGTCTAGTGGGGCATCCCTACTCCACGATCGCGACGCTGTGCGCGATCGTGGAGCAGGAATGCCCTGTATTGAGACATCGGGGGAGAGGAAATACTCTTTCCTCTCCCCCGATGCCTCAATACTACAAATTTCACCGCCGCGGCCCCCACCGGACTACAAAAACCTACCTCTGCTCCCTTGGACGCGCTGGAAGAAATGGATTCCAGCGCGTCCAACGCTTCCTGATGACGCCGGCGCGCGCTGTGCGCGCTGACGTCATCAGAAAGCGTGGGGGGCTCGGGGGGGCTCGGGGGTGGCAGCGGAAGCTCTTCCGCTGCCACCCCCGGAAAGGGGGTGAAGATCGCTGCACAAGGGGGGGAGCGCCAGCGCTTCCCCCGGGGGCTGTCCTCATGACGGAACGGTTCCGTCATGAGCACAGCCCAACCGATGCTCATGACGGAACCGTTCCGTCATGAGCATCGAAGGGGTTAAAAAATGTCATATAGGGTTGTGAGGGGCAGAAAGACAGACCCAGGCAGATAGTTCTTTTCTCAAGGTTACTGATGGTTTTTCAGTAAGATTTTTGATGGTTTGGTTTACCTTTGTCTCATCCATTATGCTGTTGTATTCGAGCAAGATGATGAACTTCCCATGCGCTCTTTGTTGTTTTCTTTCTCTCCATCTCTGCCTGTGTCTCTTCCTCCTCTTGTGCTGGTGCCCTAGCCTCTTCCCCTTCCTCTGCCCTGTTGGCTGGTGTTCTTGATCTTGGGTTTTGGTGTTCTCCTTGTTGTTTGTCGGCCTCGATATTCCGATATTCTTCCAAAAAAGTCTTGGGACTAATGTCTGTTTCGCTTCCTAATGTTGAGCTGCCAGAGGTAATGAATGTAGCTGTTGTATCTGCGTCAGCCTCGCTTGATGATTTTCTGGTCTCCTCTGGTGATGTTGTCGTTCCTTTGCGTGTTTCCGGGTATAGTGTGTCATATAAATGATCATATTTGCGGCTATATGTAAAGATCCTTCCTGTATTGTAATCGACACAGTTACGATGAACTTTCCTCTGCTTCCTCGCCTTAATATCATCCTCATAGTTAATCAGTCTTGTTTTCACTTCCTTCATGAATTTGGCAATTGTTCCTTGTTCATTGCTCATCGCAAGGTCATCTTTTAAACGTTTGATATCCAATTGCGTTTTTTCTCTGTCCTGTCAGGCATATTTGATTAATATTTCCATCATAGATTTGGAACTCTTGGCTGAATTGGCAGCCCATTCTTCCAGCATGCCTAGATCTGGTGACTCATATGAGAGGGTAATATATATTCTTTGTCCTCTCTGAACCATGTCTTTGTCAACATAATCATGGAGGGAGACAGCCTCCCTCCATTTTGAGATTTCACTTTTGCTAATTTTTTCAAGCTTTCTTAATTGATTCATAATGGTTGGTCCGCGTGTTGTCTGCATGTTGATTGTATGTCCCTACCCCGGGGCTCTTGAAAAAAGAGTATGTGCCGTGGCACGTCTCTCTGTATCGTCTTCCATCTTAACTGTTATGGGTCAGCCTTCCTGGCGTCCCCAGAAAAGGTACCTGTAAAACTGGTGTTCCCCTTGATAACTATCGAGTTCCTCCTGCTGCTTCCTAAATCCACACTTTGTCAAGAGATATTCAATTCACATGACGGTCTCCATATGTCGTGAGAAACAATGGCATAAGGGAAAATCTGTAAAGGTCATTGGGTGTCTGTGTACTGACATCAACTATCGTAGAGATGAAAGATGATAGTTGCCCAAATGCCAATCAGAGCCGTGCTCGTCGCGTACCAGCTGTAGTACGACCACCAGTATCCTACGACACTGGTAGACCGACCACCCCTCTGATAAACAACACGCTCACCCTCTGAGACGCGTCACCACAGTCTCACAGCAGGACAAATCTTCATAGAAGCGTGGAAGCGGCCAATCTCCGAATCCGTGGACGGTTCCCTCCATAAAATCCAAATCGAGAAAGCTCCTTCTGGGAACCTGGAAACCCTGTGGGGAGGTGGCGCGCACCCCGGCAGAGCCACCGGTAATTATCCAACATGTAGGCAAATGTACACCGTGCTCTCAGGAACCACAGCCAGCAATGCAGGTACAAAAGTAAATTTATTGCTTCATAAATCCAAGTTTGTGACGTGTTTGAGCCGTCAAGTGGCCTTGATCACACACAAGTGTATTTACAAAAAACAGAGCGTCATAGAGACAAATGAAAATAAAGAAGGACTCATGAACAAGTGTAAAGTCCCCTAGCTGTGAATATGGGGGCCATCTTGCAATGTGTGAAAAACATCATAAATACTGAGTAAATTTAACATACACAGTGATGCCTTTGATATATCCCAAGGATATGTTAATATTGTTATTAATGTTGAAACAGTAGTATGGCCAAATTGCGTCACTGATCAACATCCACATAATAGCAAATTATTGAGACAGGTTTGCATACATACAACAAAGTGTCTAATATGTATCATTACTGAGAAAACATTGGGAGCTAAAACTGGCAGATCCAACCATTGGGAAGCTAATAGGCGATTGCCCGACTGTGACCTACAGAAAACCCACCTTTCTCAAAGACAGATTAGTTAAGAGTTACTATCAAACTGATCCTAAAACCACTTGGCTACTATCGAGTAAATGTTTTCATAAATGCATGGGCTGTAAGGCCTGCATTAACAGTGCTAGCTGCAAAACCTACAAAACCCACGATGGCAAAGAGAAAACCATCTCTAAATTTATCACTTGCACCACTGACCACGTGGTTTACCAATTGGAGTGTCCATGCGGTCTCCGTTACATAGGAAGTACTAAACTCGCTGTGAAGAAACTGATACTTGAACATTTAAGAGCCATTACCAACTTGGACTTTAATTATCCGGTAGCCCGGCACTTTTACAATGTCCACAAAAGTAATAATAAATTACTGCCATACATAGGGCTCAAGCAATTGCGGATCTTAGAATCCCAATACATCATGGACCTCAACACTCGTATCCCCTTTGATCTTAACAGGGAAGAGGAGCTAGCAACCCACATTGGGGTATAATGCTTGAACCCGCTGTTCTCCCAACCTGACTAATCATGCATTTATTTTAACTGTACATTGTAATGTTTTTAAAATTGGTTATATTACACTATTCACAGAGGGTGCACTTTAATCTCATAATTAGTTTTTTGTGTGTAACGTGCAGGCACATATTCTAGGATGTAAGGTGGTTGTCAGTAGTTCCATAGTCCAGTGTGGGCATTTGCCCTTTTGTGATTTGGGTTAGATATGTACACTTGTACAATTCTATGTACAAAATTGTGGGGTGCATTTAACAGTACTAGACTCCTGACACCATCGTATGGCTTTTGTCCTCATATTAGTAGGATGAGACATCTGTATAGTATGCACAACACACATGCTCACTTACATAGTTGTTTATCACTTTCACCTTTTCTTATTTTATTTTATTGACGGTGATAATATAATCACATACAGCGTATTATCTCAAAAAAGACACCACAGGGGCTGTTGATTTTAAAGTGACGCATCATGCATACTGTATTTATTACAATAGTGTACATACTATGCCTTGTATGGATTCGCATGCATTTTTCCATTAAGCGGCAGATCCTATTTACGCTGCCTCGTTTAATCCTAATAAAGAGGAGGCGACAGACCATATTTTCGGAGTGTAATTATGTCTCTCAGTTCTGTTGTTAATTTCAAACCTTATAGGCCATTAATTGGGCAGAGGTATTTGTCTATAAATGTTCCTCTGATTGCAGCCATCTCATGTTACTGTGCACAATTGTATCAATTTGTATAACATTTCTCTTCTGGACCGAGAATACAAATGCACCAGTATCCGTAATGTGGCAGCCACCTTGGTTAAATGGTATTTAAGGTCTTTCCTCTAAGTTCATAAATGAGTTATTCCCTCGTCATTTTCTTCCATCAGAGGCTGTCAATCAAATTATATTGAAACAAACTTTATTAAAAAAATATGCTTCTGCAGAATGAAACCATGCGAGCGATTTGCAAAATGCGGTAATTACCGAATTAAGGTTTTATTTGTATTTTGATTTGGTGAACAACCAACGACACGATGGCATTGTAGTATTTTGTTTATTTTCATGCATACCAGCGCATTTAATGGCGTGAACTGTGAGTGTTTGTTATTGCTTTAATAAATTTCCATAGCTGAAACGGGTGTGCCGCCTCCTTCCTGATCGGGATTTGGTTTCTTCGGGACATTTGTGGCTTCTGCCGCCATGGCTGGCACCGACGATTTACAGGCAGAACTTTGTTGAAAATATGTATATATATATATATATATCTATATATATATATATATATATATATATATATATATATATATATATATATATTATCTACTGGCGGTCGCCAGTAGATAGTTATAGTTAGGACCCTGTTTCCATAGGAAAACCGCAACATTCTATTTGGAATAACTTTGGCGCCGGTCGACGAATCCTCGCGAAATTTTCAAAATAGGTGGGGCGCTACGCTCCGCTCCTACCCTGAAAGTCTCGGGGGGATTCATCAAGCGGGGGCTGAGAAAAAAAGGGGGTCCCAAAACGCGTTTTTCCCATGCATTTTTCCATAGGACCTTTAGACACAGCTACAGCCCGAACGGCTGAACAGAGTTACTTGAAATTTGGCAGAGAGGTAGTCCTCAGGTCAAGGAAGTGCCTTTTGTAGGTCTGTTGTAAATCTGTTCAGTAGTTCCTGAAAAAATAGCATTTAAATCAATATATATATCTGTGGCAGCTGACGGTGCGCTTACCGTGCGCTTACGGTAAGCTTACCGTACGCGTACGGTGACGTGCGCGAGCGCGATTCTGATTGGCTGTTAGATCTTAGTAAACATTCGAATCGGTCGAAACCAGGAAGCGGCAGCCGCCATTTTGTGTGTTTCACTCAGAAAAAAAAGGGTGATAACTTGAAAAGGGGGCAAGGAAGAGAGTTACAGACCCCCTAACATTTGAAAGGGGGTCAAAGAAGGACAGAAAAGTACAAAAAAAACATTTATTAATTTAAAAAAAAAAATCACGGGGTACGCGTACGGTAAGCTTACGGTAAGCTTACCGTACGCGTACGGTAGAAAAAAAAAATAAAAGAAGAAAAAAAAATCAGATTTAAGTGTTTAGATATTAGGGGGCTCTAAAAAGAGCCGTTGTGTTTATGAAGTGATTTGATTTTTTAGTGGTACCTACAAGTAAGTACCGACGCAGAGTCTAAGGTTCAAGAGGAAGACTCTGTTCCCTTCATCAGTGAAGTGTACACCATCTCCTCTATAAATGTCTTGCATGTCATAACGCAAGTTGTTGTGGTAAATGGAACCCATACCATAGTCTCGGAGGAAAGCAGAAACAGATTTGTTGACGTGCTTTCTTGCTTTGTCAATCTGCGGACAAAATTGATTGGACCAGTTCAATTTTGCCTTTGGCATATGTTAGAATACACAAAGGCAGTTTTAGGGAAAAGTGAAAACAGTTGTGCAAAGGTGTCCTTCATAAGCATTTCCAGACCTACCCCAGTCAAAGTGCCTAGGTCATTGCCACCACAGTGCACTATTATGAGGTCAGGGTGTTGGATTTGCATGAAGGATTTCACCAATGGCATCAATTGGCGCCACTTTAACCCTCTCTGACCAATCCATTTAATGTCTACATTTGGCAAAGCAAGGTCTCTCACCATACCTGTTTTCTCTGCATACTTTTCACTCCAGAAGACATAGCTGTGCCCTACAATCCACACTGTGAACATCTTCCAAGGAGATCTGGATGCACTCAGGAGGTGTAATTCAGTAGAATGGTAAAAAGAAATGAAAGACAGTTTGGAAATGGAGGCATACATATTTTTTTTTTTAAAAAAGAACTGATTGGCTGTTTCATACCATTCTACACTAAAAACTAGGCTGTATGTGTAAATTTATAGAAGCATGTTTTGTATTGGAACAGAAAAATGTATTACCAAAGAACAGTACTATGGATTTGCTGTTAGGTTTGAAAAGTCAAGCACTCCTGCTCTTTGGAAATGAAACATTGTGTGGTGAACTTCTGACCTAACTCTACACAGCAGTGTTTCAAGAGCAGTTGCTATGGTAGCAGGCAGAAGTCAAGTTGGGGGAAGGGTACTAGGCTGAAGTTAAGTTGGGGGAAGGGTACTTTTGGAAAAGGGTTGGGTTTTCAACCAATAGAAATGTGTGATTACATTTGAAAAAAAGGGGGAGGCACTGAGATTTGAAACTAACATGTATATGTGTGGAAAAAGAGAGGGAAACATTGCCATTATCTGGTTCTGCTGAGAGGAGAGAGGTGTACAGAACAGAGATCCTGGCTCTGATAATCTGCTGTTTGAGTGCCACATTTCTTTCACAACTAACTAATTTTAAAGGTGAGTTAAGAGTTTGAGAGGGGATGTATATGGTAAATTAAGAAATGAATAATAGAATTGGGATTCCTTTTGTTGAAGTTGTGTTTATCATTTTGTGTTTTGGGAGAAAATTAAATGTGAGGAACATGTAAAATAATATGGACTATGTTTTCACCATAAATTAAGATGTACTGGTATAAATGAGGAATACTTTTAGGGTTTGAGGTTCCAGTCAGTAATGCAAATACATTCAGCATCACTAAGGCTGGTTGCCCTTGCTGTAGTGTAGTCAGTCACCCAGGTTATACATGTTTCTGGTCTGAAAAAGCTGTTTGGACATGTGCTTTTTTAAGAATCTGAAAAGTGGATTTGAAATGTGTCAGACTGTAAAAGTACTTATCACTTGCCAAAAAAAAGAGTAGTAAGTGTGCTTTCAAATTGGCAAAGAAATTTTGTTTTCTGACTAATATGAAAACATGACTCTGTGTGCAAAGAGGAATTATAGACAGAGATTTATTGCGTATTGCTCTGGTGATTTTACATTTGTATTAGATGGAAAGGGGGAGCTATTTTTTTATGCAGAAGCAGACTCTTAGCACACACCCAGCTGCTTATCCTGTGGAATCATGCAGAGTATTCACAACCGAGTGGGGTTTGAGGTTGCAGTCAGTAATGCAAATACATTCAGCATCACTAAGGCTGGTTGCCCTTGCTGGAGTGTAGTCAGTCACCCAGGTTACACATGTTGCTGGTCTCAAAAAGCTGTTTGGAGATGTGCTTTTATAAGAATCTGAAAAGTGGATTCAAAATGTGTCAGACTGTAAAAGTACTTATCACTTGCAAAAAAAAAGAGTAGTAAGTGTGCTTTCAAATTGGCAAAGAAATTTCGTTTTCTGACTAATATGAAAACATGACTCTGTGTGCAAAGAGGAATTATAGACAGAGATTTATTGCGTATTACTCTGGTAATTTTACAGTTGCATTAGATGGAAAGGGGGAGCTATTTTTCTGCAGAAGCAGACTCTTAGCACACACCCAGCTGCTTATCCTGTGGAATCATGCACAGTATTCACAACCGAGTGGGGTTTGAGGTTGCAGTCAGTAATGCAAATACATTCACCATCACTAAGGCTGGTTGCCCTTGCTGGAGTGTAGTCAGTCACCCAGGTTATACATGTTTCTGGTCTGAAAAAGCTGTTTGGACATGTGCTTTTTTAAGAATCTGAAAAGTGGATTTGAAATGTGTCAGACTGTAAAAGTACTTATCACTTGCCAAAAAAAAGAGTAGTAAGTGTGCTTTCAAATTGGCAAAGAAATTTCGTTTCCTTCCTTATTTTCAAACCATGACTCTGTGTGCAAAGAGGAATTACAGACAGAGATTTATTGCGTATTGCTCTGGTAATTTTACATTTGCATTAGATGGAAAGGGGGAGCTATTTTTTTCTGCAGAAGCAGACTCTTAGCACACAGCCAGCTGCTTATCCTGTGGAATCATGCACAGTATTCACAACCGAGTGGGGTTTGAGGTTGCAGTCAGTAATGCAAATACATTCAGCATCACTAAGGCTGGTTGCCCTTGCTGGAGTGTAGTCAGTCACCCAGGTTACACATGTTGCTGGTCTCAAAAAGCTGTTTGGACATGTGCTTTTTTAAGAATCTGAAAAGTGGATTCAAAATGTGTCAGACTGTAAAAGTACTTATCACTTGCCAAAAAAAAGAGTAGTAAGTGTGCTTTCAAATTGGCAAAGAAATTTCATTTCCTTCATTATTTTCAAACCATTACTCTGTGTGCAAAGAGGAATTACAAACAGAGATTTATTGCATATTGCTCTGGTAATTTTACATTTGCATTAGATGGAAAGGGGGAGCTATTTTTTTCTGCAGAAGCAGACTCTTAGCACACAGCCAGCTGCTTATCCTGTGGAATCATGCACAGTATTCACAACCGAGTGGGGTTTGAGGTTGCAGTCAGTAATGCAAATACATTCAGCATCACTAAGGCTGGTTGCCCTTGCTGGAGTGTAGTCAGTCACCCAGGTTACACATGTTGCTGGTCTCAAAAAGCTGTTTGGACATGTGCTTTTATAAGAATCTGAAAAGTGGATTCAAAATGTGTCAGACTGTAAAAGTACTTATCACTTGCAAAAAAAAAACAGTAGGAAGTGTGCTTTCCAATTGGCAAAGAAATTTCGTTTTCTGACTAATATGAAAACATGACTCTGTGTGCAAAGAGGAATTATAGTCAGAGATTTATTGTGTATTACTCTGGTAATTTTACATTTGCATTAGATGGAAAGGGGGAGCTATTTTTTCTGCAGAAGTAGACTCTTCGCACACACCCAGCTGCTTATCCTGTGAAATCATTCATAGTATTCACAACTGAGTGGGGTTTGAGGTTGCAGTCAGTAATGCAAATACATTCAGCATCACTAAGGCCGGTTGCCCTTGCTGGAGTGTAGTCAGTCACCCAGGTTACAGATGTTGCTGGTCTCAAAAAGCAGTTTGGACATGTGCTTTTTTCAGAATCTGAAAAGTGGATTCAAAATGTGTCAGACTGTAAAAGTACTTATCACTTGCAAAAAAAGCAGTAGGAAGTGTGCTTTCCAATTGGCAAAGAAATTTCGTTTTCTGCCTAATTTCAAACCATGACTCTGTGTGCACACAGGAATTGTTTTTAGATATTTAATTTGTGAAGGTGTTATTGTGATTTTCACTTGTAGGAAAGGGGTACTTAGTATTTTAATATTTGAAAAGATCATAAAAAATGTAGTAATATATTTAAATAAAATAAAGGATTTTTTTTTTAGTTTTTTTCAGGTATTGCTGAAGAGCAGTGAACAAAATTTAAGATGCCTACAAAATCCAGACTAAGGAAAAACCACAAAAAAAACTATATTTGAAGACAACTGGAGGACCTAAGTTAGTTGAAGATGCTCATGTTGGGAAAAAGAGAAATTCTTCTGGTAAGCAGACAAAAGATTTTTTAAAGAACATCTTCAAAAAAAGGAATAATGTACAAAATGTCTGTACTGGAAAGAATGTTTTAAATAGAAAAGAACAGGAAAAAATTGAGCATTTAGTTAATGCAAATATACCTTCAGAAACAATAAAGATTAAGTTAAACAGAAAAACAGCGTTTAAAGAGATACGTAGAAAAATGTTTCAGAGAAGAGTTATGTCCAATTTGATAAAGGATGTGAAGAAATATAAGCAAAAGGCTAAATTTTACAAGAGAAAAAAAGAAATTGAAGCCATTGCAGCTAAGGCATTAGAATTAAAAAGGAAACTATTCATTTTAATTTTGAATAGGATGCGTACATTAGATAAAATGGTTAATGTACTGAAATCACAAAGCAAAAGGAAAAGAGTAGTGAAAAGAACAAACTTTTGTGAAGTGTTTTTAGGAGAATGGATGCATAGTTCAAGTAGTGAACCTTTTTTTAATGAAGAGAGTTATTTTCAAAGTAATAGTTTGCTGCATGCAGTTGACACCAGAGGACGTGCTTATGAAGTGAAAAATGGTTGTATAATGGAGAAGGAAAAAATGGTTCCAAGAGATGAGGTACAAGTGATGGCGGATGAGGCTATGGGGAGACGTCCTAAAGCCCCAGTGTACACTTGGAATTGTAGTAGTATTTGCACTGTGCGTCAGGAATCTATTGATAAATTTCGTGAGTTTCTAAGAGAATATAGTAAAAAAAGTGTAAAACAGAAGATTAAGGTGCTTCAAAGTCTAGATCCATGCAGAGTGAGAGAGAATACTGGTTTGCAGGGTCATTCTCTGGCTTGTCTATCTAGAAAAGTGTGTAAAAGTGTTTTTCATCATTTTAGGATGCTGGCTGTTCATCATACTGAAATGAGAAAGTTTGTGAGACGGTTGTATTTTGCTAAAAGTCCAGCAATAAAGTTAAATGAATTGAATAGGGCTCTGTTCCGTGGATCGGTATCAGATGTAGAGAAGGTTACTGATGAAATTCAGTTTTGTTACTTTGGTCCTGAAGAAGACAGTGCAGAAAAGGACACAGTAAATGAGGAAGAAGTGGAAGAGAATGTAGAACCCTCTGTAAGTAAGGCATTTAATGATCACATAACAACATTTGCAATAATCTCTAATGAAAGACCAAATATTACTTGTATTTGTTGCCGCAGAACTCATTATAGAAAACAAACCAGGAATGTTGATCTCTACAGAAAAAGTGAAAATGAAGATAATTATAAGTGGAAGGATTTTGCCACATATATATTTCTTGAAAATTGTTTTGAATTGGGTGAAGATCAGCGTATTTGTAAATACTGTTACAACAAGTTAGAGGAAAATAGAATGCCGACCAGAGCTGTACATAATAATTTAGAATTGGATGTTATTCCTGCCGAACTTTCTGAATTAAATACTTATGAGTCTATACTTATTCAATGTGTTCATCCGTTCCAGACCATAGTACGTATGGAGCCCAAAACTGGTAAATTACCTCCTTCAGATTTACTGAGAGGTTTAAAAGGAAGAGTGGTGTATTTGCCCTTGGATTTGAAAAAAAATATGGAAACTATTGATGCAGATACTTTGGAAACTGAACCATTAGTTATTCTGGTTAATGGTGTACCTACAAAGAATAAGAAGATTTGGCAGGAGCTGGTAGATGTACGGAAAGTACAAAGAGCAAATTTGTATTTGAAAAGGAATAACAAATGGTATGAATCAATTTATATAGAAGAAGAAGAAGAAGATTTACAAGAAGACACAGAAACACCAACTGGACAAATTGAAAAAGTGGACAAGTCAAAGGAAGAAGAAATTTATGAACATTTTAGCATACTTCCTCTTCATTCAAAAGAAGTTATGGGAGACAATATTGATCTGTTTCAGATGAAGAAAGCAAAAGGAACTCCCGTGAGTGTATGGGAGGAGAGCTTGGAAGCTCGATGTTTTCCCCAGCTGTTTCCTACAGGAAAAGGAGGACGATACAATGAACGTCCAGAACAGATTCCAGCTTCTGAGTATCGAACTACAAGACTATATGCAGAAGATCCCAGATTTCGACAAAGTATTCCTTATTTGTTCCATCTTTTATTTGAAAGCGACTTGTCTGCATTATCATATGCAGTAAATCACATTTTAAAAAGTGGAGTACATTTACAAAATGTGTCTGCTAAGGATTTTATGGAGAAAGTGCAGCACCGAGATGATCCTTTGGAAACACAACTGATCAAGCTGATGGCTTGTCAGCGTGGGACAAATGAATATTGGTACCGACGCCATGGTGAATTAAAATGCATGTTACGGAATTTAGGAACACCAACATGGTTCCTTACCCTAAGCTGTGCTGAGTACGCTTGGGATGATTTACTGGATTTTCTACGAGAGGCAAATTCAAACATTAAAAACATCGAATACAAGACAGCAGGAGAACTGTGCTCATTGGATCCGGTTAATGTTTGCAGATATTTCAATCATAGATTTGAGGCTATGATGTCCTTCATCTGCAATAAAAAAAATCCACCTCTTGGAGAAGTAGAGGATTTCTTTTGGAGAAAAGAGTACCAGGCAAGAGGTGCTCCTCATATTCATATGCTGTTGTGGATCAAGGATGCCCCAAAGTTTGGAACAGATACTGATGAAGCAGTGTTATCTTTCATTGAAGAATATGCAACATGTGCTATACCAAAAAGCACAGAAGAGAAAAAGTTAAAGGAGCAAGTTTTACGTTTCCAAAGTCATCGGTGTGGAAAATACTGTCGAAGGAAATACAAGAGCAAAGATAAATACTACACTAAATGTCGATTTGGATTTCCTAGACCTGTTCTTTCAAATGGAAGAGTAAACAGTTTTATGTCATCTGTGAGACATACTATTACAAGAAAATCACCTAAGAATACCTACAACCTTAAAAGAAAAGAAGAATCAAAAAATATAAATGACTACAACCCAGTCATTTTATCCATGTGGAATGCTAACATGGATATACAGTATGTAGCTGACAATTCCATTGCTGTTGCTCGATATGTAAAGTCTTACATTACTAAATCTGAAAAAACTGAATTGAAAGAAATGTGGGAAGAGATTTCTCACGAGAAGACTGTCAGTAAGAAGCTGTACAGTTTCAGTTTAAAGATGTTATCGCATCGAGAAATTGGATCCTACGAATGTTCAGATAGGTTATCTTCTGCAAGTCTCTACTCGAAATCAAGAAGAATAATTTGGGCAAGTTTAGGCCTTGCAGCAATGAGAAATCGGGTACTGAAATCTGTTGGAGAAATTGAATATTTGGCCGAGAATGACCCAGAAAGTACAGATATTTTGAAATCAAACATGTTGGACACATATTATCCCAAGAGAAGTCATCATCTGGAGAACATGTGTCTCTATGAAGTGCTGCAGAACTACATTTATTCACGGAAAGCCGCAGAAGACATCAACAATGGAAAATATAAAGTCATTGGTGAGGAAGGATGTTTGGTGAAGCAAACAAAAGGAAGTTTGATAAATCACAGGAAGCTGAATTGCGACACTACTGACAAAAAGGAATTTTACTACTTGGCTCTTTTACAGCTGTTTAAACCATGGCGTACAGAAGATGAACTACTGGGAGAATTTCAAAGCTATGAAGATTCCTTTAATGCTTGCAAAGACAGCATACAATGCAGTACATTCACAACTTATGTGCAAATGTTAAATGAAGAAATTGAACAGGAAACTACAATTGCAGCTGAAGTAGCTAGAGACAGTTCTCAAGACAGCCAAAGTTCAGGAACACTCAGTCAAGATCCCCTAGGACAACCAATCGTTGAAAATGAAGCTGCAATAGCCATGAATGAAGTGGAAACGGCTATGAATCAAGCTCAAGAAGAATTTATAGACTTACCAAATTTGGAAAGACAACTGAATGAAGAGCAGCAACAAATTTATGAAGAGATCAGAAACAAAATTGACCACGGATTACTACATGAAAAAAAAGAGTGCTCATGCACATCATTTCATCCAATCAGGATGTATGTAAGCGGACAAGCTGGAACTGGAAAAAGTTTCTTAATAAAAGTCATCAGAAGCTACCTACAGCAAAAAACGGATTCTACTTTGTCTTGTGTGGTTACTGCTCCAACTGGGTTAGCAGCATATAACATAAAAGGAATCACCTTACATCATTTGCTAATGTTACCAGTGGAGCATGAGAACAAAATACAATACCACAAGCTAACTGGAGAAGCATGCTTGGAAGTTTCAAGAGTATTGAAGAAGATGCAAGTTCTCATTATTGATGAGGTGAGCATGGTATCAAACTTAATGCTTGCCTTTGTGCATTTAAGAATGCAGGAAATTCTAAGGACAGACTATGACGTGTTAGTTGGTGGAAAACATGTCATAGTTTTTGGGGATCTTCTACAGCTTACTCCAGTTAAAGGACAACCAGTGTTTAATACTGTGACACATGAAGACACAAATAAGTCATTGGGAAGCATTGGTAATGCAAATATTTGGTCCTTCTTTGAGTACAAGGAACTTACTACTAATATGAGGCAAGCAAACGATGAAGAATATGGAAGTATTCTGAAAGATATCAGGATTGGACTACTGACTGAAGCTGGCACAAAAGCATTACAGAGTAGGTTGCTACATAATTTATTTCCAAAGGAAGAAATAGTTGCAGAGAAGATATACAAGAACATTGCAGAAAAGAAAAGTGTCATCTGCTTAATGCCAACTCTACGTGAATGCTCAATATTCAATGAGGAGCTTTTGAAATTGGAAAAGGAAGATATCAGGAAATTGGAAGCAGTGGACAAAATTCAGGATGGAAGAATTACTATCACATTAACAGGCAAACTGAAAAATAAATTGGATTTACTAGAGAAGAACATTTCCAAAACTGCTGGATTAGAAAAAAATCTATATGTTTGCATGAACTGTAGAGTATTTTTAAGGAGAAATTTGGATGTTGAAAAAGGTTTAGTTAATGGAGCTATGGGAAGAGTAGTGGGTTTTATTAATTATCAGAAAAAAGATGGAATAGAATGTTTAAAAATAAAATTTGATCAAATAGAAGAAGTTATAGACATTTGTCGTTGTACAGTTCGTTTCATGCTTGTGAAAGACTTATATGTACAAAGGAAACAGTTTCCGTTTTCTCTAGCATATGCTGTAACTATTCACAAGTCTCAAGGATTAACTGTAGATTGTGCTTTTGTGAACATTGGTTCAACTGTGTTCAAAGAAGGTATGGCTTATGTAGCTTTGTCACGAGTGAAAACATTATCTGGTTTATTCATGATAGACTTTGATGATTCAAAAGTTAGTGCTGATGCAAATTGTGTAAAGGAGTATAATAGATTAAGAAGAACCTATGCTCCTCATTTAGGTCAGTATCCTGTGTTAGAGAAACGTGTAGTTTCTCGTAAAAGGAGAATTGAGAATATCTGTAATGAGGATGTAGAGAGGAGGAAAAAAAAGAGGAGTGATGTAATTGCAAACAAAAAGAAAAAGGAAAATGAAGAAGAGGTTGTAGGATGTCATTTTGAAAATAGCTCTGGTGTCAACTGCTACGCTAATGTAGTGCTGAATGTTGCATTTTATCTGGAAAGTTTGCAAGAGCAGATAATAGTAAATCAGAGAAAAAGATTCTGTTCTGAGTTGAGTCTCCTTTTTCAAAATCTGAGTAATGATAAAACTCAAATAGAAAGTGCTACTGAAATTAGAAAACTTTTAGATGTATGTTCAGGACGAACACAGTTTTCTCAAAATGTACAGCAAGACGCACAGGAATTCTTGATGTATTTTCTTCAGGTACTGGAAGAAGAAGGGGTTCCCATTGAAAATATGTTTGGTGTCTCTTATAAATGGGAACATAGTTGTGAAAACTGTTACAATACATGTGGCTCTAATGTTGATTCTGAAAGGTTTATTTATTTAACATTGCCAGACAGTAAAACAGTCACTTTTGCTAAATTAATTAAAGATGCTAATCATAGCATGGAATGCGGTGAGTGTAAATCTGACATGTTTTCAACGTTAATTTTAAAGGAATACGGACAGTATGTAATTTTAATGATGCAACGATGTAAAGCTGATGGTTCAAAATTGGATACTTTAATAAAGAAGTTTATAGGACAGCAATTATCAATTTCAGGAAAAACTTTTGTAACAGTTGCAATAATTTTCCATGAAGGACCTACTGTTACTTCTGGACATTACACAGTTTATCTTAAATGTGAAAAAGGCTGGACACTGTGTAATGATTCTCAATTGATTTTCAAGCAATGTTTGCCTTTTGATTTAGCAAATTCCTATCTAATCTTCCTGAAGCCTAAATTTTAGAGAGACTTGGCAAGATCTGTACAAAACAATTTTACCATTTTATTGGATTAGCATTGGAATTTTCCCCAAATTTTTTTTTTTAAATTACCATTTGGCCTAATGGAAAGGTAACCAATTGTAATGTGGTCTTATTTAATTCCTAATGAATCTTTCGGAAACCAAAAATTTAGAGAAAATCAGTAACATCTGTACAATTTAAATTTTGGAATTTTATTGGATTACCATTGGAAATTTATTCAAAATAGATTTTTTAAATTACTATTTGGCCATAAGGAAAAGTAACCCATTGTATTGTGGACTTATTTAATTATTAATTAATCTTTCGGAAACCAAAATGTTAGAGAGAATCGGTAACATCTGTACAAATTTAATTTTGGAATTTTATTAGATTACCATTGGAAATTTAATCAAAAAAGAATTTTAAAATTACTATTTGGCCTAAAGGAAATGTAACCAGATGTATTGTGGAGTTATTTGAGATATATTATTTTTGAGATTATGCTTCTGTAACAAAATTGTCTGACGGTATTTTAAGGAAATAGTTATTGTTATTAGATGATATTTTTTTAGAATATTATGCTTTTCTATAATGTTATGTTTAAGTAAAAAGAGATTCTGGGCTTTTTTAAAACAATCTTTGAGATTGTTATTTTTTTTTGCCCGCTGTTAAGTGATGAATGCAATTGCTTTCACGATTTATAGTGAAATGCAATATATTCTGAAAACAGCAAAAAAAAGGCAAACATTTTTTTAGGGAAAATATGTAAATACGTGTACTGTGTTATATAATGATTAATTAAATATTAATACTATTTTCTTTTTTTTCAGATTGTGAAAGAAAATTTCTGAAAAAAAACTACCATTTTTTCAAGTAATTTCAATTAAATTTTAATTAAAAATTAAATTGTTGGGTGGGTCAGGTAAGTCAGAAATTAGATGGTCCCTTTCTTCCACTTCTCCTCAAACATATTTTTAGTATTTAGTTATTAATTCCTCAAGGATCTTGAGATGTGGTAATTGTTTTTTTGTGTTTTAAAAAAAAAAAAAAAAAAAAATACGCTTACCGTAAGTAAGTTTTAAAGAAAAAATAAAAAAAAGTTGAGAGGTAAGGTTGGCTCTTAAAAGAGCCGTTGTGTTCATGCAGGGACAGAGGAAAGGAAGAATGGGAACATTAGCTGGTAGGACATATGTGCTGGTCTATTTTGTTGTTAATGAGGGGAAGACTGGTCTCCCTATGAACAATTAGACCATGGCAAAATGAACACCGCATAGTAACCCTCGCAAACCGATGGTTCGTTTCCACAGGATCAGAAAAAGGTGAATCTGCCCCCACAGATGAAGGGCTCTGCTGAGCTTCAGAAGAAGGACTCGGCTGAGCTGCTGTGGATGTGCTTGCTCGACTTACTGAAGGGTTGCCTCTAGTATGTCGTGCATGTGTCCTGGGATGTACATCCTCAAGGTGTCTCAACATAGTGTGATTCCCGAAGGAATACTTCTTGTTGGGATTTCCTCTCGAAAGTACACGCTGGCACAGCTTACAAGTCACCAAAGCAGCATTGACTTTTTTCTCACCCTCTGGAAAAGTAAAATACTCCCATATAAAAGAGCTCTTCTGTTTCCTCTTTCTCTGCCTGATGGTGGTGCTGCTAGCCTCACTCTCAGCAGAAGAGTGCTGTTCTGCCATCGTATCACAAAGACAAGTCAGCTCCTTCTCCTAAGGGATCACAAGCAGAAATGAGGGGAATGGGTGTGGTGTAGGAGAGTTCTAGAACTGAAACTACTTTGAACCAATCAAAAGTTTTGTTTTATGATCACATGACCCACCATGCGCGTACGTTACGCTTACGTTACGCTTACGGAGCGCTTACGGTGCGCTTACGGTAAAAGTACGCATGCGCGTAAAAAAGACACGCGCTCGCGCGCATGCGCATAACTGTCACTCTTCGGCACTTCCGCGTAACGTGCGCGTGTAGCGTACACGCTTACGCGCGCCATACGCAGTACGCACGGCTACGTAAATTGCATAACCATACTCAAAATGAGTAGCATTATTACGAACATTACGCAAACCGTACGCTTACCGTAAGCTTACCGTACGCGCACTTAAAAAAAAAAAAAAAAAAGGGAAAAAAGATTTTCTATGTTATACTAATATATCTTACCTGTTTGGTTAAAAAAAAAGAGAAAATATAATATATTGCAGAATTTAAAAAAAAAAAAAAATAGTGTTTTAAGAGAATATAAAGTTTAAAAAAAAAAAACGTGCATTTTTTTAAAAAAAAAAACCACATATAATATAATAATTTATAATAAAAATATCATACAAAATCAATGAAAAAACCATGGGAATCACACATGTTTTAGGTAAGAATTAGCATTTAAAAAACCATACAAATTCACTGAAAAAACCATGGGTTTCACACACGTTATAGTTAGGAATTGGCATTTAAAAAACCTTGCAAATTCACTGAAAAAACCATAGGTTTCACACACGTTATAGTTAGGATTTAGCATTTAAAAAACCTTGCAAATTCAGTGAAAAAACCATAGGTTTCACACACGTTATAGTTAGCTGGAAATTTTACTGATAAAAAACCTATGAAATTCCCCCGTTATAGTTAGTTAAGCTAACTATAACTCGCGCACCCGCAATCCACTGCTGATGATGTAACATATTACATCACTCATGACATGGTCAGTGACATCACTCATGACATCACTGATGACATCTCAAATGACATCACTGATGACATCATCCAGTGAATGTGTGTTTTTCTGAAAATTAAATATGTTTTATATATGTATATCTCAAGGTCGATGGAATAATAAATGGGTATATAAGTGTGTAAAAGGATGATTTGGTTTTAAAAAATTGATTGTGTAACTGACTGATTAAGTGTATCTTAGTGAATACATGGCTTAATGAGTAATGTTTAAATATGTAATTTTCTGTATCAGTCTCTCACTTTGTGTATAAGTGTCTGCATGGGTTGGAGTGTAGCTATATGGGTGTTTATATTGGATTTTAGGTTGTTTTTTGAGTATCAGTCTGAGTGTCTGCATGGTTCGGTGGGGGGTTTAACGTAGTGCATAGGTGCATGAATGATTGTCTGTCTGGTTGTATGTTTTGAAGACAGCATGTGTGCATGACTGTATGGTTTGATGAGTGTGTGTATGGGTGTGTTAGTGAGTGAATGACTGTCTCAATAGTGTCTTTATGAGTAACTACATATGTTTTAAACTAGTATATGTGACTATTGGTGTATATAAGTGAGTATATGTGAGAGTGAGAGATTGAAAGAGTTCCTGAATGAATAAGTATGTGTTTTTATTAGTGTTTATTTTAAAGGGTAAGTAATTGTAAGTTTCTGTACAAGTACGTGTTGAGGTGTGTGTATAACTGAATATGCAAGTAAATGGATGTATGATTCTTTATTAGCATGAGTGACTATGTGTGTGAGTAACTCTATGGATGAGTGGCAATGTGTAACAGGATGTATAGGTGTATGAGTACATATGATGAGTGAGTACATGTATGAGTGACTGTACATGACTGTTGGTGAATGAGTGGATGTGTATGTGGATCTAAGAATTACTGAATAGGTTATTGTAACTGGTATTGGTATGTCCATTGTTTTGAAAATTGTAGTCTCTATTTTTGAATTTGTGTATCAATGGTTATATTAGGGTGAGAGGAGGTCTACCACTCTGTCACAAGGATGATGTCATCAGTGATGTCATTTGAGATGTCATCAGCGATGTCATGAGTGATGTCACTGACCATGTCATGAGTGATGTAATATGTTACGTCATCAGCAGTGGATTGCGGGTGCGCGAGTTATAGTTAGCTTAACTAACTAGAACGGGGGAATTTCATAGGTTTTTTATCAGTAAAATTTCCAGCTAACTATAACGTGTGTGAAACCTATGGTTTTTTCACTGAATATATATATATATATATACACACACACATACTGAAAACAAGGCTTTTATTCCGGCATTTTTAGCAGCACAGCATGCTTCCATTCGCGAACGTTTCGGCGATTGCCTTGTTCACAGCTGGAAGTTAAAACACATGATTTGCAAAGTGCGTCAGTGCATGCTTTTGAAATGTTGATCACATGACTGTTATGCTCAAAATACAAGTCCCACAGTGCATTGTAAAATCATTATGAATAAATGTCATGAAGATTCTCATTATTATTTTGCCATTGTTATGGATTCAAAGTTCTTACTTGACAATAACACTGTTGTTAATCTAGGGTTTTCAATCAGAGCAGCCAAGCGAGTTAATAATCCTTGCATGTTACTGTCGATTTTCATTTTGCCTGAAGACAAACCCCATTGTCCAGCAAGATCGCAACAGGAAATAATCCCTCACGAATCCCTTCCAACACCCGCTCATTTTTTGCTTGAATAGCTTTCCTTAGTAGGCTGGGCGCATGAGTGGGTCATACTCCTCGTTTAGAATACACACAAGCATTCCCCGATTCTGGAGTCCCCGACCCTTCAGGGCGGCCTCACGGAAATGGGCTCGGAGTAACCCATCAAAACACCATCCAGTGGAGAACAAAGAGTGAGGCCCAATACTGGAAACATGGCTTTTATTCTGGCATTTTTAGCAGCACAGCATGCTTCCATTCGCTAACGTTTCGGCGATTGCCTTGTTCACAGCTGGAAGTTAAAACACATGATTTGCAAAGTGCGTCAGTGCATGCTTTTGAAATGTTGTCACATTACTGTTATGCTCAAAATACAAGTCCCACAGTGCATTGTAAAATCATTATGAATAAATGTCATGAAGATTCTCATTATTATTTCGCCATTGTTATAGATTCAAAGTTCTTACTTGACAATACACTGTTGTTAATCTAGGGTTTTCAATCAGAGCAGCCAGGTGAGTTAATAATCCTTGCATGTTACTGTCGATTTTCATTTTGCCTGAAGACAAACCCCATTGTCCAGCAAGATCGCAACAGGAATAATCCCTCACGAATCCCTTCCAACACCCGCTCATTTTTTGCTTGAATAGCTTTCCTTAGTAGGCTGGGCGCATGAGTGGGTCATATTCCTCGTTTAGAATACACACAAGCATTCCCCGATTCTGGAGTCCCCGACCCTTCAGGGCGGCCTCACGGAAATGGGCTCGGAGTAACCCATCAAAACACCATCCAGTGGAGAACAAAGAGTGAGGCCCAATACTGGAAACAAGGCTTTTATTCCGGCATTTTTAGCAGCACAGCATGCTTCCATTCGCTAACGTTTAGGCGATTGCCTTGTTCACAGCTGGAAGTTAAAACACATGATTTGCAAAGTGCATCAGTGCATGCTTTTGAAATGTTGATCACATGACTGTTATGCTCAAAATACAAGTCCCACAGTGCATTGTAAAATCATTCTGAATAAATGTCATGAAGATTCTCATTATTATTTTGCCATTGTTATGGATTCAAAGTTCTTACTTGACAATAACACTGTTGTTAATCTAGGGTTTTCAATCAGAGCAGCCAGGCGAGTTAATAATCCTTGCATGTTACTGTCGATTTTCATTTTGCCTGAAGACAAACCCCATTGTCCAGCAAGATCGCAACAGGAATAATCCCTCAAGAATCCCTTCCAACACCCGCTCATTTTTTGCTTGAATAGCTTTCATTAGTAGGCTGGGCGCATGAGTGGGTCATACTCCTCGTTTAGAATACACACAAGCATTCTCCGATTCTGGAGTCCCCGACCCTTCAGGGCGGCCTCACGGAAATGGGCTCGGACTAACCCATCAAAACACCATCCAGTGGAGAACAAAGAGTGAGGCCCAATACTGAAAACAAGGCTTTTATTCCGGCATTTTTAGCAGCACAGCATGCTTCCATTCGCTAACGTTTCGGCGATTGCCTTGTTCACAGCTGGAAGTTAAAACACATGATTTGCAAAGTGCGTCAGTGCATGCTTTTGAAATGTTGATCACATGACTGTTATGCTCAAAATACAAGTCCCACAGTGCATTGTAAAATCATTATGAATAAATGTCATGAAGATTCTCATTATTATTTCGCCATTGTTATGGATTCAAAGTTCTTACTTGACAATAACACTGTTGTTAATCTAGGGTTTTCAATCAGAGCAGCCAGGCGAGTTAATAATCCTTGCATGTTACTGTCGATTTTCATTTTGCCTGAAGACAAACCCCATTGTCCAGCAAGATCGCAACAGGAAATAATCCCTCACGAATCCCTTCCAACACCCGCTCATTTTTTGCTTGAATAGCTTTCCTTAGTAGGCTGGGCGCATGAGTGGGTCATACTCCTCGTTTAGAATACACACAAGCATTCCCCGATTCTGGAGTCCCCGACCCTTCAGGGCGGCCTCACGGAAATGGGCTCGGAGTAACCCATCAAAACACCATCCAGTGGAGAACAAAGAGTGAGGCCCAATACTGGAAACAAGGCTTTTATTCCGGCATTTTTAGCAGCACAGCATGCTTCCATTCGCTAACGTTTCGGCGATTGCCTTGTTCACAGCTGGAAGTTAAAACACATGATTTGCAAAGTTCGTCAGTGCATGCTTTTGAAATGTTGATCACATGACTGTTATGCTCAAAATACAAGTCCCACAGTGCATTGTAAAATCATTATGAATAAATGTCATGAAGATTCTCATTATTATTTTGCCATTGTTATGGATTCAAAGTTCTTACTTGACAATAACACTGTTGTTAATCTAGGGTTTTCAATCAGAGCAGCCAGGTGAGTTAATAATCCTTGCATGTTACTGTCGATTTTCATTTTGCCTGAAGACAAACCCATTGTCCAGCAAGATCGCAACAGGAAATAATCCCTCACGAATCCCTTCCAACACCCGCTCATTTTTTGCTTGAATAGCTTTCCTTAGTAGGCTGGGCACATGAGTGGGTCATACTCCTCGTTTAGAATACACACAAGCATTCCCCGATTCTGGAGTCCCCGACCCTTCAGGGCGGCCTCACGGAAATGGGCTCGGAGTAACCCATCAAAACACCATCCAGTGGAGAACAAAGTGAGGCCCAATACTGGAAACAAGGCTTTTATTCCGGCATTTTTAGCAGCACAGCATGCTTCCATTCGCTAACGTTTCGGCGATTGCCTTGTTCACAGCTGGAAGTTAAAACACATGATTTGCAAAGTGCGTCAGTGCATGCTTTTGAAATGTTAATCACATGACTGTTATGCTCAAAATACAAGTCCCACAGTGCATTGTAAAATCATTATGAATAAATGTCATGAAGATTCTCATTAATATTTCGCCATTGTTATGGATTCAAAGTTCTTACTTGACAATAACACTGTTGTTAATCTAGGGTTTTCAATCAGAGCAGCCAGGCGAGTTAATAATCCTTGCATGTTACTGTCGATTTTCATTTTGCCTGAAGACAAACCCCATTGTCCAGCAAGATCGCAACAGGAAATAATCCCTCACGAATCCCTTCCAACACCCGCTCATTTTTTGCTTGAATAGCTTTCCTTAGTAGGCTGGGCGCATGAGTGGGTCATACTCCTCGTTTAGAATACACACAAGCATTCCCCGATTCTGGAGTCCCCGACCCTTCAGGGCGGCCTCACGGAAATGGGCTCGGAGTAACCCATCAAAACACCATCCAGTGGAGAACAAAGAGTGAGGCCCAATACTGGAAACATGGCTTTTATTCTGGCATTTTTAGCAGCACAGCATGCTTCCATTCGCTAACGTTTCGACGATTGCCTTGTTCACAGCTGGAAGTTAAAACACATGATTTGCAAAGTGCGTCAGTGCATGCTTTTGAAATGTTGATCACATGACTGTTATGCTCAAAATAAAAGTCCCACAGTGCATTGTAAAATCATTATGAATAAATGTCATGAAGATTCTCATTATTATTTCGCCATTGTTATGGATTCAAAGTTCTTACTTGACAATAACACTGTTGTTAATCTAGGGTTTTCAATCAGAGCAGCCAGGCGAGTTAATAATCCTTGCATGTTACTGTCGATTTTCATTTTGCCTGAAGACAAACCCCATTGTCCAGCAAGATCGCAACAGGAAATAATCCCTCACGAATCCCTTCCAACACCCGCTCATTTTTTGCTTGAATAGCTTTCCTTAGTAGGCTGGGCACATGAGTGGTCATACTCCTCGTTTAGAATACACACAAGCATTCCCCGATTCTGGAGTCCCCGACCCTTCAGGGCGGCCTCACGGAAATGGGCTCGGAGTAACCCATCAAAACACCATCCAGTGGAGAACAAAGAGTGAGGCCCAATACTGGAAACAAGGCTTTTATTCCGGCATTTTTAGCAGCACAGCATGCTTCCATTCGCTAACGTTTCGGCGATTGCCTTGTTCACAGCTGGAAGTTAAAACACATGATTTGCAAAGTGCGTCAGTGCATGCTTTTGAAATGTTGATCACATGACTGTTATGCTCAAAATACAAGTCCCACAGTGCATTGTAAAATCATTATGAATAAATGTCATGAAGATTCTCATTATTATTTCGCCATTGTTATGGATTCAAAGTTCTTACTTGACAATAACACTGTTGTTAATCTAGGGTTTTCAATCAGAGCAGCCAGGCGAGTTAATAATCCTTGCATGTTACTGTCGATTTTCATTTTGCCTGAAGACAAACCCATTGTCCAGCAAGATCGCAACAGGAAATAATCCCTCACGAATCCCTTCCAACACCCGCTCATTTTTTGCTTGAATAGCTTTCCTTAGTAGGCTGGGCGCATGAGTGGGTCATACTCCTTGTTTAGAATACACACAAGCATTCCCCGATTCTGGAGTCCCCGACCCTTCAGGGCGGCCTCACGGAAATGGGCTCGGAGTAACCCATCAAAACACCATCCAGTGGAGAACAAAGTGAGGCCCAATACTGGAAACAAGGCTTTTATTCCGGCATTTTTAGCAGCACAGCATGCTTCCATTCGCTAACGTTTCGGCGATTGCCTTGTTCACAGCTGGAAGTTAAAACACATGATTTGCAAAGTGCGTCAGTGCATGCTTTTGAAATGTTAATCACATGACTGTTATGCTCAAAATACAAGTCCCACAGTGCATTGTAAAATCATTATGAATAAATGTCATGAAGATTCTCATTATTATTTCGCCATTGTTATGGATTCAAAGTTCTTACATGACAATAACACTGTTGTTAATCTAGGGTTTTCAATCAGAGCAGCCAGGCGAGTTAATAATCCTTGCATGTTACTGTCGATTTTCATTTTGCCTGAAGACAAACCCCATTGTCCAGCAAGATCGCAACAGGAATAATCCCTCACGAATCCCTTCCAACACCCGCTCATTTTTTGCTTGAATAGCTTTCCTTAGTAGGCTGGGCGCATGAGTGGGTCATACTCCTCGTTTAGAATACACACAAGCATTCCCTGATTCTGGAGTCCCCGACCCTTCAGGGCGGCCTCACGGAAATGGGCTCGGACTAACCCATCAAAACACCATCCAGTAGAGAACAAAGAGTGAGGCCCAATACTGGAAACAAGGCTTTTATTCCGGCATTTTTAGCAGCACAGCATGCTTCCATTCGCTAACGTTTCGGCGATTGCCTTGTTCACAGCTGGAAGTTAAAACACATGATTTGCAAAGTGCGTCAGTGCATGCTTATGAAATGTTGATCACATGACTGTTATGCTCAAAATACAAGTCCCACAGTGCATTGTAAAATCATTATGAATAAATGTCATGAAGATTCTCATTATTATTTCGCCATTGTTATGGATTCAAAGTTCTTACTTGACAATAACACTGTTGTTAATCTAGGGTTATCAATCAGAGCAGCCAGGCGAGTTAATAATCCTTGCATGTTACTGTCGATTTTCATTTTGCCTGAAGACAAACCCCATTGTCCAGCAAGATCGCAACAGGAAATAATCCCTCACGAATCCCTTCCAACACCCGCTCATTTTTTGCTTGAATAGCTTTCCTTAGTAGGCTGGGCACATGAGTGGGTCATACTCCTCGTTTAGAATACACACAAGCATTCCCCGATTCTGGAGTCCCCGACCCTTCAGGGCGGCCTCACGGAAATGGGCTCGGAGTAACCCATCAAAACACCATCCAGTGGAGAACAAAGAGTGAGGCCCAAACCTGGAAACAAGGCTTTTATTCCGGCATTTTTAGCAGCACAGCATGCTTCCATTCGCTAACGTTTCGGCGATTGCCTTGTTTACAGCTGGAAGTTAAAACACATGATTTGCAAAGTGCGTCAGTGCATGCTTTTGAAATGTTGATCACATGACTGTTATGCTCAACATACAAGTCCCACAGTGCATTGTAAAATCATTATGAATAAATGTCATGAAGATTCTCATTATTATTTCGCCATTGTTATGGATTCAAAGTTCTTACTTGACAATAACACTGTTGTTAATCTAGGGTTTTCAATCAGAGCAGCCAGGCGAGTTAATAATCCTTGCATGTTACTGTCGATTTTCATTTTGCCTGAAGACAAACCCCATTGTCCAGCAAGATCGCAACAGGAAATAATCCCTCACGAATCCCTTCCAACACCCGCTCATTTTTTGCTTGAATAGCTTTCCTTAGTAGGCTGGGCGCATGAGTGGGTCATACTCCTCGTTTAGAATACACACAAGCATTCCCCGATTCTGGAGTCCCCGACCCTTCAGGGCGGCCTCACGGAAATGGGCTCGGAATAACCCATCAAAACACCATCCAGTGGAGAACAAAGAGTGAGGCCCAATACTGGAAACAAGGCTTTTATTCCGGCATTTTTAGCAGCACAGCATATATACATATATATATAACCACCCCCTTATGTTGTGCTTAGTCTGTACGTGCCTAATTATAGGTCCTAATTATAGGTCCTCATCGAACTAGGTTTTGGAATGTGTGTTCTTAATTAAAGTGTACACTTTTCTTTGGTCTCTATTTCTCTTAATGAGATTGGTTTTTATCTGCAAATCGTAAATTAATTACTCATCCTAATATTGTTTTTACAGGGGCCTATCATAGCCCATACAGGATCTACACATTTTGGATGTTCCCAATAAATGTTAATTAAGTAAGTTATTTCGAGACATAATAAGATTAATCTCATATTAATATTTCACAATTTTGTAATCATTGCCTCTCTGATATCATTACAGAATTAAGGGCATATTTGACACCTAGAACTGTTTGAACAATGAATTCACAACAAGGATGATGTTTCCTTTGAAGCGCGAAGTACGGGATTAGGAGGATTATTATATTCGTTTTCAAACAAGAACATAACCAACTTTTAGTAAGTTTGTGAGGATGTTATACCAATGCACTGATAATATTGGGACGGCTTTTCCAATCCTTACATAGTTTGTTTCTTTTGCTTACTAGGATCGTTTGTTAAACATATCCCGGCATCATCCAATAGATGATTGTTAGTCTTGTGAGATCATCGGATAGGCAAGCTTTGCCTATATGAATTATAAGTGAGCAGCCAGTGTCTTTTAAATAATATTCACACTTTGGATATATAAACAGTCAAAACTGCTCACCAAAATTTATGTTTTTTCTTTTCCTTGACGCTCATATCTTAGAATCTTGCTTGTCCTGTGGCCGTTCTAAGCATCTGATATCTAAATGCAGAGATATCTATATTACTGCATACATCCTTTTCTTATTTTAAGGTTAGTAACATTGGGTTTTATTATTCACAATCTTAAGTATAGTATTAGTCGGCACAACGTCAATTTGGGATTGGCTACATATTACTTGGTAGTGGGTCTCTGTTCCACATTTTATTTCTATTCGTCACTCATTTTGAGTTTATTGACTCTATTCTTTTGACGACATTTGGCCCTCTGGTGGTTCTTTCACTTTTTCTTTTTCTTGTTCATTATATTTTTTCGTTCCTGTTTCTGTTCTTGGCAATACTCTCACCATTATCTTTATCTATATTTAGTTCAGAACTTCATTTCTTTTTCTTGGCACTAACTCATTTCCATATACATCACAAAAGTAACTTTTTTCATATGGAGATAATTCAAGATACACAAAATGTGAGATCATATCATTATATATTTTTTACAGCCTTGAGGAAGTCACTGATGTGACGAAACACGTGTCGGCTGTTGCATTCTTGGGATCAAGACTATAGAGCCTCAGACACCCTTCATAATTGATTCTACAGTTGTCAAACCTTTGTCTAACGAAGGGGTCTATTTGGTCTTTTGTATTTCAAAATTGTATTATCAAAATGTTTGGTCCATATTTTATGCTTGACAAAAATTAAACACAAAACCTTTTTTTGTATGAATCCATCTCTGTTTACAATCAGTGTTATATCTAAATAAGGTTTTTTGCTTAACAGGTTTAAAGCAAAAGAATTATTACGTGTGAGTGCCGGGGTACTTGTATTGTTCATTTTATCACACAGTCACGGCTCAAAGTGATCTTTGTGTCTATATACCCAAGGTAGTAGGGCATATTTGTAACCCCTAGTGGCACCATTTCTGAATTTATCTTGAGCTTTTGTTTACCAGGACATTTGTTAATCGTTTTACATTGCCCAGTCTGATTATATACTGATTGCTGATGTGCGATCATTTAAACATTACTACCGTCTTTCTGGTTTTGCCAATCGATGTGGAGGTCGGCACTCAGTTCTTCAGATTGAGGAGACTAAATAATATAGTTAACACGCTTTCTGAGATTAATTTTCCCATTGCCATTTTTGACAATGGATACCTTTGATGATGAGAGAAATCTCTTACTCCAGGAACTTTTCACAGGTCCTACAGAGAGGGTTCCCAAAAAGAGTCCAATTACCGAACAAGAAGGTCTCAAACAAAAATGTATTAAACTTGAACGAGTACGGAAACAGGAAATTTCCCGTTGGTGGGATTCCACCATACTGAAAAGATACATAGATATCAAGCAGGTCCCACGTGGCTTACGGATTATAATTTTCCTTACATTCGAAGATCTGGACCCAGACCTATTAAAGGAATGGGAAGATCTAATAGGTTCATCATCTTACAATATGATGGACATACTAATAAGACATGCTGACAGAAAAAGGGAAATCCTACTACGAGAAATAGAAAAGTTAGAGTCAGAAATCAAAAGTCTTAATTTAGAGGAAGCAACATCAAAGAATTACAAAATTCTAAAAGGAATACTAAGTGCACATCAACTCTTTATCCGAGAGAAGAAAATGCGGAAACTTAAGAGAGATGAAAATGACTACAAAAGTGGAAGAGTCTTCACTTTTGCTAAAAAATTTGACGATACACAACCAAAACAGACAGCGTCTGTAAAGAGTAGCAATATACCCAGTATTATGCCATCTACTAGTGAGTCAGATGTGTCTAGCATACACAGTGAGATCACCAACGAGGAAGACACACAATCTCCAATTGCGGGTCCATCTTCCAAAGCCAATTCTTCTTCTTTTTTAAAAGAAATGGCAAGATTCAGAAAGGGCAATCGGAACCATTATGGTCAATCCAACACAAGAAAACCAGGAGGGGGCGGGCAAAACGAAAATGTAAGGACAGGGGCCATGACTCGATCGGTCTCACGGAATCTGAAAAAGAACTGAGTCCACCTCAAAGGTTAGGACAAACTTTATGTAGCAACAATGATGAAAACATTTCTGTCGTAAACTTGTCTGATCTTATTCTTTCTGAAAATGATATGAATGTACTTAACAAAGGGCTGAGTTTTTGTCCCACGAGGTTACCGGATTTCATGGGGATGCATGTGGATCTGTTCAAATTTGTTCGCCATCTAAAGCTAAAAAAATTCTTTGAAAATCAACCTGTATCTTTGTATTCCAAGAATGTCATGTCTAATCCTTGTAATAAAACAATGAAAGACATACAGGATATACATTTGTTACTATCTTTAGACGATTGCTCTGATATACCACCATCTATGACTGATGTCCTTTCAGATTTAGATATCATGCCAGATCCAAATGTTGACAGTGGCCTCAAGCAAAAATCTGTGTTTATTCCAACATTACAAACTGACAATTTAGTCGATACTTTCTATAAAGCTGTTACATCTGATCTTTATAAATTGGAGGATAGATTTAATTTAAACCGTGGCCACATCAACTATAACCTAACCAAGGAAGAAAACAAAGCTCTGAAGGGCTTGGCTGCCCAACCTGACGTAATCTATAAGGAAGCAGACAAGGGAGGCAATATAGTCATTATGAGAAATATGGACTATGTCAAAGAAATTGAATGACAACTAATTGATGATCGATCGTACATCCGATTGAAAGGCAATCCCCTTAAATCCATCACATCCCTGTTACATACTAAACTCACAGGCTGGCGGGAAAAGGGTCAAATCACAGAGATAGAATTTAGATATCTCTATAATCCAACACCAAGGTCACCTTGTTTATATATTTTATCTAAAATACATAAACCAAGCGTTTTCCCACAGGGCCGGCCAATAGTTTCGGGTATTGATTCCCCGACGGAGCACATTTCAGAATACCTAGATGTTTTCCTTCAACCCCTAGTACACAATTTTCCATCTTACATTAGGGACACTGGGGATCTCCTGAGTAAACTTGAAGATGTAGAATGGACCTAGGACCTCTATTTTGTAACAATGGACGTCTGCTCCTTATATACCTGTATACCTTTGGAGAAGGGTATACAGGCTTTGGCAGAATGTTTGGCATGTAGAGATGCCACTTTCTATGAACACACCCAGATGTTATTGGAACTAACACGTCTGACCTTGGAAAATAATGTATTCCTACACCAAGACACTTGGTACAGGCAAGACGTGGGAGTTGCCATGGGATCAAAATTTTCACCGTCCTATGCCAATCTCTATATGGGCATATTTGAACAACAACATCTATGGAAAATGGCGGATAAGAGCCTCAATGAACACATTATGTATTGAGGCTGCTAAATAGTTGATATTTTTATCATGTGGTCAAGCAGCGAATCATGTTTTCTTGACTTGTTTCAACATCTTAACAACAATTCATACAACTTAAAATTCACCCACAAAATCAGCAAACTAGAAATGGAATTTCTAGATGTAATTTTGTACATTAGGTCAAATAGGATCGTATCCAAATTGTTTAGGAAACCTACAGCCTGTAACTCCATGTTACACGCAAGTAGTGCCCATCCTAAGTCTCAAATAAATGCGATTCCCTATGGGTAGATGACGAATCTCAAAAGAATTTGTAGCGAGGATTCAGTTTTCCTTACAGAACTGGAAAAATTGGAGGCTAGATTCAAAAGTAGAGGCTATTCACAAATGACATTAAATTGTGCTAAAAACAAAGTACAGAAAAAAACAAGATCGTGCTTATTGAAATCCAGCAATAAAAGCAGACAGAATAAAAAAGAACGCAAAATCGCTATGGTGACAGACTATAACACACACAGTCACCAAATCTATAACATTCTTCTAAAACATTGGCACATTTTAAAATTGGACAAATCAGTAGAAAAACATATTGCACAAAAACCAACAGTACTACATAGAAGAGGTACCACGTTGAGGGAACTCTTAAGTCCTAGTTACTTGCCCCCCAAGAAACAAGGAACCACCTGGTTACCATCTAAGCCTTTTGGCTTTTTTAAATGTGCTGGTTGCAATATTTGTCATTTTGCGGAAAACAAGATTACTAACTTCCAATACAACGCAGTTAATAGATATAACATTAAACAATTCATCAACTGCAATACCAACTATGTGGTTTATTGTATCATCTGTTGCTGTGGACTGATATATATAGGCAGCACTATCTGCCCGCTAAGAGAGCGAATACAGGAACACATAAGGGCAGTAAAAAACAACAATTTCAGCTACCCTTTTGCTGTCCATTTCAATCAGAGTCACACCTTGGAAGATATCAGAAAGATAAGATTTCATGGGATTGCGCACATAAAAATTAGCCCTCGAGGGGGTGATAGAACACTATCACTAAGAAAAACAGAAGCATAGTGGATCATTAAATTGCGGGCTGTGGAGCTGGGGCTAAATTTTGATAAGGAATTACATGTTTTTCTTAAGTAATGGGAATTATGTTCAAATAAATCTGTGGTCTATTTGACATACTGTTCACATATCCTTGGATTTTGCGACTATTCTTTTTTGTACCATCCTAGGAATGTATTACGGCAAACCACGCAACTCCCATGGTCTTAAATATTTACAAAATGCATAGGATTTGAAAAAGATTTTGACCGCAGTCGCACATTTTGCAAAGTTTACAAGAAACTTATGTATATGACAGTATCTTAGATTATTGGAGATTATAGTTAAGTAAATCCAACATAATGTTTGAAATTTTATGTGCTATACTAATGCTCTCTTTCTTTCGTTTGTCTGCTCCTTTGTTTTTTCCAATTCTCTTTCTTTTTATCTCTCTCTTTTCTATTGGAAATCCAGTACTGGCCATAGTACTTTTCAGGCACAATCTGTGGGGTCTCAAATTATGTCCCCATAAATCTTGGTCTGATCGATATGTGGACGCGTATGATTGTACATCTGTTTTCCACTTTCGAATATGACCATATATGCAATCGAGGGATAAATTACTACATGTATTCCAAATTAAGACTGAGTTATTTCTGACGTTCGTATCTGCTATATTGCACAAAACACTCCAACAATATATTAAGAACTACCAGATTGATATTGGCTGCTGGATAATATTTACTTAAGGAACTTTCATTTATTCGTTAAATGTTTAACTCTAAATCCATTCCAATATGGCCACAATATTTCTCAAAGCTCACTGCTTTAATTGAGACAAGCGCAAACACAAAAAAGGGGACTGACCAATCAACTTTCACTTCCGGTGTTCTCGTCCTCAAGTGGTGTTACGTAGTGCACTACATAAGATGAAGTTTGGCGATTTAAAAACTTCTTGGTAACGCAAAGGGGAGTTAAAGCCCATATTGGGGCATTTGAAAATCTTTTCGCGGTAAGTCACACGTCCGAACTCGCGGGGGATATGCCATTCAAAATTGTACTTATTGTCTCTAGATAAACAGCTGGATTGAAATGTGTCATACCTACATGGACAGGGATAGACAAGCTTGTTTGTCTTTATTTTGTTTAAGCGAGGTTGTGCACATTGCACATAATGTTATTTAGCTATTCAATGCTGTTGGACGGGCGATGGCCTGCAATGTCGTCAGCGCACCTATTGCCGACTTTCGTGTTTATTTCGTTTTTCTTCCGTATCAAATAGAAAAACCACCCCATTATGTTGTGCTTAGTCTGTAGGTGCCTAATTATAGGTCCTCATCGAACTAGGTTTTGGAATGTGTGTTCTTAATTAAAGTGTACACTTTTCTTTGGTCTCTATTTCTCTTAATGAGATTGGTTTTTATCTGCAAATCGTAAATTAATTACTCATCCTAATATTGTTTTTACAGGGGCCTATCATAGCCCATACAGGATCTACACATTTTGGATGTTCCCAATAAATGTTAATTAAGTAAGTTATTTCGAGACATAATAAGATTAATCTCATATTAATATTTCACAATTTTGTAATCATTGCCTCTCTGATATCATTACAGAATTAAGGGCATATTTGACACCTAGAACTGTTTGAACAATGAATTCACAACAAGGATGATGTTTCCTTTGAAGCGCGGAGTACGGAATTAGGAGGATTATTATATTCGTTTTCAAACAAGAACATAACCAACTTTTAGTAAGTTTGTGAGGATGTTATACCAATGCACTGAGAATATTGGGACGGCTTTTCCAATCCTTACATAGTTTGTTTCTTTTGCTTACTAGGATCATTTGTTAAACATATCCCGGCATCATCCAATAGATGATTGTTAGTCTTGTGAGATCATCGGATAGGCAAGCTTTGCCTATATGAATTATAAGTGAGCAGCCGGTGTCTTTTAAATAATATTCACACTTTGGATATATAAACAGTCAAAACTGCTCACCAAAATTTATGTTTTTTCTTTTCCTGGACGCTCATATCTTAGAATCTTGCTTGTCCTGTGGCAGTTCTAAGCATCTAATATCTAAATGCAAAGATATCTATATTACTGTATACATCCTTTTCTTGTTTTAAGGTTAGTAACATTGGGTTTTGTTATTCACAATCTTAAGTATAGTATTAGTCTGCACAACGTCAATTTGGGATTGGCTACATATTACTTGGTAGTGGGTCTCTGTTCCACATTTTATTTCTATTCGTCACTCATTTTGAGTTTATTGACTCTATTCTTTTGACGACATTTGGCCCTCTGGTGGTTCTTTCTCTTTTTCTTTTTCTTGTTCAATATATTTTTTCGTTCCTGTTTCTGTTCTTGGCAATACTCTCACCATTATCTTTATCTATATTTAGTTCAGAACTTCATTTCTTTTTCTTGGCACTAACTCATTTCCATTTACATCACAAAAGTAACTTTTTTCATATGGAGATAATTCAAGATACACAAAATGTGAGATCATGTCATTATATATTTTTTACAGCCTTGAGGAAGTCACTGATGTGACGAAACACGTGTCGGCTGTTGCATTCTTGGGATCAAGGCTATAGAGCCTCAGACACCCTTCATAATTGATTCTACAGTTGTCAAACCTTTGTCTAACTAAGGGGTCTATTTGGTCTTTTGTATTTCAAAATTGTATTATCAAAATGTTTGGTCCATATTTTATGCTTGACAAAAATTAAACACAAAACCTTTTTTGTATGAATCCATCTGTGTTTACAATCAGTGTTATATCTAAATAAGGTTTTTTGCTTAACAGGTTTAAAGCAAAAGAATTATTACGTGTGAGTGCCGGGGTACTTGTATTGTTCATTTTATCACACAGTCACGGCTCAAAGTGATCTTTGTGTCTATATACCCAAGGTAGTAGGGTATATTTGTAACCCCCAATGGCACCATTTCAGAATGTATCTTGATATATATATGTGTGTGTGTGTATATATATATATATTACCTACTGGCGGTCGCCAGTAGGTAGTTATAGTTAGGACCACGTTTCCATAGGAAATCCGCAACATTCTATTTTGAATAACTTTGGCGCCGGTCGACGAATCCTCGCAAATTTTTCAAAATAGGTGGGGCGCTACGCTCCGCTCCTACCCTGAAAGTCTCGGGGGGATTCGTCAAGCGGGGGCTGAGATAAAAGGGGGGTCCCAAAACGCGTTTTTCCCATGCATTTTTCCATAGGACCTTTAGACAGGGCTACAGCCCGAACGGCTGAACAGAATTTAATGAAAATTGGCAGAGAGGTAGTCCCCAGGTCAAGTAAGTGCCTTTTGTAGGTTTGGTGTAAATCTGTTCAGTAGATTCTGAGAAAATAGCCTTTAAATCAATATATATATCTGTGGCAGCTTACGGTGCGCTTACCGTGCGCTTACCGTAAGCTTACCGTACGCTTACGGTGGCGTGCGCGAGCGCGATTCTGATTGGCTCTTAGATCTTAGTAAACATTCGAATCGGTCGAAACCAGGAAGCGGCGGCCGCCATTTTCTCTCTCGCTTCCTGAGTTGGGCAGCAAAAACGAACCCCAAAAATGTGTAAAGAGGCAGTTTCATGAGATCCTAACCACCCAGCATTGATACAGGGGTCCCCAAACCACCCCCAAGCCCAAAAAAAAAAAATTTTTTTTTTCGGAAAATCGCCGATTACGCTTGCCGTACGCGTACGGTAAAAAATTGTAAAAATAAAAAAATTATCCACATTCTCCCCACCCCGTGTGCAAATGGTGCCCGAAGGGCACCATTTGTGCATGGCATATAACATCTAAGAAGTTAACAAAGAATACATTTCACAAAGATGCGCAAAATATGTCCCCCATGTGCACACGGTGCGCGAAGCGCATCGTGCGTACATGGCCCATCCCGCTTAACGTGGGCACGCGGTGCGCGCAGCGCACCGCGTGACCACTGTGCGTGCGTGCGTGCGTGCGTGGGCGCGCGGTGCACGGGCACTGTGCGCGCCCCCTTTTGTACTGCTTTGTTAGCCATAAGTTGGCAGGGTATGCTCAGACGTGAGTCCCTTGCTCACTTTGCCACTGGATTCAAGCAAGCCTGGCTGAAGACGGCTGAAATGCCAGAAACCGATCCTAGGAAGCTTGTTTCCGGTCCAGGGAAGGCATGGCTTGGCAGTTCGGCCTGGACTGTTCCCATGAGGCACAGGGTCAGACTGATTTGCATATGGCCATGTCTGAACTGGGGTGGCAGAGTGGGCTAAAGAACGGTGATGGATCAAACCCAGATCTGTTGACTGGGTGTGAGTGTTTGATTGGTTCTGATGCTCCGTCCATCACCACCCCCTTTTGTACCACAATATAAACACTGGCACACAAATGACATACTAATTATGCAGTTAGGCACTAATGCGCAGTTATCAATCAACATAAGCCCATATGAAAAACAATAATAACATACGGGTACAGGGAAGACAGCTCTCAGGTTGTGTCAAAGTCCAGGTCAGAATATAATGTGCAAAATACACCTACCAGAAACCTGTTAGTGAGTACTAAATATGTAATGATAGACATGATGGAAGTGAAAACCACTCGGATGAAAAGGGTAGGTTGCCCGTCACGGTGAATGCAAGTGATAGGACCCCTTCCTTTTCTCCTATAAGAAAAACATAAACAGAAAAACACAAATAGTTAAAAACCATGCTTAGCATTAGATTATTGTTATTATATAACACACAATAATTCCAAACATGTATGCATCACATCGTAGTAGATAAAAAAGCAGCAAAATAACAGTACTAAAAGAAATCTATGTAGAATGCAGATAAAATACAGTAACATGTTGTAGCAGTCAAAAATGGTCCAAAGGCAAAGAACCATCAGGACCCTTTCCTCAGCTGAATGAATAATTCTTCATCCAAATTCAATCCTCCTGGCCTCTTGGTTTGGAAATCTATAATGTAACGAGATTCCCGTTGTCTGAGTGTGAGAGTTCTATCGCCCCCCTATGGTTTTTCGGAATATGTTCCAAAATCAAAAAACTTAGATCAGAGACACTAGAATAGTGTTGGTCAAAAAAATGTCGTGCAACTGGGTATTTAGGGTTGTTATTAACAACCCTAAGATGTTAGAGGAATGGTGTGCGCACTCCGCACTGAGTTCTAAGAAAATGATGGAAATCCTGATCAAGTATGCTTGGCAAGATAGAGAAGAGATTATGAAATGTATCAAAGAAATTATGACAGAGTTATCACAAATAATGGATGTTGAAATAGCGAATAAACTCCTCGATCCGATGAAAGAGCGTCTCATTAAATATGAAGATGAAATCAAGGCAAGAAAGCATAGAAAAATGAACCGTGACTATGCAGATTATGAGTGTGGCAGAATACTGACTTTCAGTAAAAAATATGACCATCTATATAGGTCCAAAACACATCACCTATTGTGGACAATACTGTCAACATTGTGATGGATAACTTAGTAGTAAGTGATACTGAATCGGAATCATCACGCCTCCGTTTTAAATAATATCCTACGCTGTCATGCAGCTGCTCTGATTGAGGATAAATGGCGGACTACATCTCCCATAAACACTGCATACAGACTCATTCAGAGCAGCTGCATGACAGCGTAGGATATTGTTTAAAAGGGAGGCATGACCCGCAATGCCTCTTTCGACCTTTCAGCCTCTGATGAAGTGAAGCCACGAAACGCGTAAGGCTGTGGTCGTATGCTTGAATAAGGACTGAGATTGGATGACATGCATACCATTAAAGGCTTTTACGGGGAAAAGCGGAGCTGCGTTCGAGTGCTGCTTACTTTGTTGGACACCCCACTGAGCTTTGATTACTAAGCGGCCGTCCTGCCGCTAAGCAAGCACCACCCCAGGTCTAAAGGGGGCGACGGAGTCTCAATGTGGGACTCAATAGTGGAATGCACTTCCTGGATTGAGCATGACATCGCTTCTTGGGGCTCATGGTGAGCTTTGTACCCAGCATTCATTTACGGGGCATCCATTTGAGGATAAATGGCGGACTACATCTCCCATAAACACTGCAGACAGACTCATTCAGAGCAGCTGCATGACAGCGTAGGATATTGTTTAAAGGGAGGCGTGACCCGCAATGCATCTTTCGACCTTTCAGCCTCTGATGAAGTGAAGCCACGAAACGCGTAAGGCTGTGGTCGTATGCTTGAATAAGGACTGAGATTGGATGACATGCATAACATTAAAGGCTTTTACGGGGAAAAGCGGAGCTGCGTTTGAGTGCTGCTTACTTTGTTGGACACCCCACTGAGCTTTGATTACTAAGCGGCCGTCCTGCCGCTAAGCAAGCACCACCCCAGGTCTAAAGGGGGCCACGGAGTCTCAATGTGGGACTCAATAGTGGAATGCACTTCCCGGATTGAGCATGACATCGCTTCTTGGGGCTCATGGTGAGCTTTGTACCCAGCATTCATTTAAGGGGCATCCATTTGAGGATAAATGGCGGACTACATCTCCCATAAACACTGCATACAGACTCATTCAGAGCAGCTGCATGACAGCGTAGGATATTGTTTAAAAGGGAGGCGTGACCTGCAATGCCTCTTTCGACCTTTTAGCCTCTGATGAAGTGAAGCCACGAAACGCGTAAGGCTGTGGTCGTATGATTGAATAAGGACTGAGATTGGATGACATGCATACCATTAAAGGCTTTTATGGGGAAAAGCGGAGCTGCGTTCGAGTGCTGCTTACTTTGTTGGACACCCCAGTGAGCTTTGATATATATATATATATATTCACTTAAAAAACCATAGGTTTCACACATGTTATAGTTAGGTGGATATTTCACTCGTAAAAAACCAATGAAATTCCCTCGTTATAGTTAGTTCAGATAACTATAACTTGCGCGCCCGCAATGCACTGCTGATGACGTCACATATTACATCACTCATGACATGGTCAGTGACATCACTCATGACATCACTGATGACATCATCCTTGTGATAGAGTGGCGGTCGCGCGAGTTATAGTTATCTGAACTAACTATAACGGGGGAATTTCATTGGTTTTTTACGAGTGAAATTTCCACCTAACTATAACATGTGTGAAACCTATGGTTTTTTAAGTGAATTTGCAAGGTTTTTTAAATGCTAATTCCTAACTATAACGTGTATGAAACCTATGGTTTTTCCAGTGAATTTAGACGGTTTTTTAAATGCTAAGTTATGTATGTATTATTATTTTTTTAATATATTTATTTTACAATAAACAACGTATTGAATTTTTTTTTTTTCTTTTTGGTTTTACACCGTGCGCGCATGGTACACGCACCCCGCGATTTAAAAAAAAAAAAATTTAAATCTCTTTTTCATACTTTTGGGACCTTCTTGGACCCCCTGACAAACGCTAGGGGGTCTGCAACTCTCTTCGTTGCCCCCTTTTCACGTTCTCCACCTTTGTTTATCAGTGTGAGACACACAAAATGGCGGCCGACACTTCCTGATTTCGACCGATTCGAATGTTTACAGTCATGTAACCACCAATCAGAATTAAGCTTGCGCACGGCAGCGTGCGCGTACAGTAAGCTTACCGCACGCGCTCGGAGCGGGCCTATAGATATATATTGATTTAAATGCTATTTTCTCAGGAAATACTGAACAGATTTACACCAGACCTGCAAAAGGCACATCCCTGACCTGAGGACTACCTCTCTGCCAAATTTCAAGTAATTCCGTTCAGCCGTTCGGGCTGTATCTTGGACTAAAGGTCCTATGGAAAAATGCATGGGGAAAACACGTTTTGGGACCCCCCTTTTTCTCAGCCCCCGCTTGATGAATCCCCCCGAGACTTTCAGGGTAGGAGCGGAGCGGAGCGCCCCACCTATTTTGAAAATTTCGCGAGGATTCGTCAATCGGCGCCAAAGTTATTCAAAATAGAATGTTGCGGATTTCCTATGGAAACACGGTCGTAACTGGAACTATCTACTGGCGACCGCCAGTAGATGATATATATTTATATATATATATATATGTATATATATATATATATATATAAATATATATATTCACTGAAAAAAACATAGGTTTCACACAAGTTATAGTTAGCTGTACATTTCACTCGTAAAAAACCAATGAAATTCCCTTGTTATAGTTAGTGCAGGCAACTATAACTCACGCGACCGCAATCCTCTGCTGATGCTAATACTGTATTTAGACACTTATTTTTCCATGTCTTCTTCCATTAAATTTTAGCTATACATATATTACAAATATTTTTTTTTCATAAAGACACATATGTCATCAGCAGAGGATTGCGGTCGCGTGAGTTATAGTTGCCTGCACTAACTATAACGGGGGAATTTCATTGGTTTTTTACGAGTGAAATGTACAGCTAACTATAACTTGTGTGAAACCTATGGTTTTTTCAGTGAATTTGCAAGGTTTTTTAAATGCTAATTCCTAACTATAACGTGTGTGAAACCTATGGTTTTTTCAGTGAATTTGTACGTTTTTTTAAATGCTAAGTTACTTTACGCCATTCGTGGCGTGCGCGCCCAGTTAACGCAGTTCGTTCCGTGCGCGCACGGTGCGCTTCGCGCACCGTGCGCGCACAGTGAGCACGCGGTGCGCTTCACGCACCACGCGCCCACTTTACGCAGTTAGTGCCGTGCACGCACGGTGGTCACGCGGTGCGCTGCACGCACCGCGTGCCCACGTTACGCGGGATGGGCCATGTACGCGCGATGCGCTTCGCGCACCGTGCGCACATGGGGGACATATTATGCGCTTCGTTGTGAACGTTATTCATTTGTATTTTCCATTAGGTAATATATATATACATATATATATGACCATCTGTCTGTCACATATTTGATTAGGTTGTCGTTTTTCTTTTCTTTTATGTCTCCTCCTCTACATTAGTTAGCACCTTCACACAGAATAATTCTGTATTCGTTTATAATGATCAGACCATCACTTTGCACATTTTCTTACATGCATTGTTTTTCATATTGTTTTCTCTTTGACTTGATGGGTATGAGGCAAGATCACGACTTAGTATAACCGGATTGATCCAGTTATTTTTTGCCTTTGTTGTGCAGGCATTGGTTAACCAAGGATGCCTTTGGTGATACCGATATAAACTAAAATTTTTAGATCGATTCATTGGATCGATTTTTGCTGTACATAATGTCCCATTAGCCATTCAACTTTCTTTGGCCAGTGCACATGTTTTTAAAAAATGTTTAAAAAATATTTGACTTTCATTTTTTGGCTTAAAGAATCAATTAGAACAAGAATGAGAATATGAATTAATGCTTATAATTGTTTGCGCATTTGCACAGATGTATTTTACATATTCTGTTTTCTATGTCTATTGTGATGATGTCATGATCAACCTTCGCACTTGCACTTTAAAAACTCGGGCTTCCCGCGACAGCGTCATGTGATCAAGGCCTCTGGAAGGCCGAAACGCGTCATGGCAGCTATTGGGTTTTTGATTCAATAAAAACCACTAAGCACTTACTTTGGGTCCGTGTTCGTCTCTTGCACTCAGACGCTGTGCGGTTGGTGAGGCGATTCCTTGTGGCATTTATCTTTTCTCCGTTCTTTGCTTCTACGGAGTGTCACGGACCCCTTCTTCGCTTGGGCCGAGCAACAGGAAGCACCTTTCTGGTCACCCGGAAGTTCTACGAGCTCCTAGTCGGAGCAGATGCGAGTGCCCCCGGTCAGCCGACAACTACCCCTGCCGTAAGCCAGTGGCCAGCCGATTCGTGAGCAAGCGGCCGTGAAGATTGCCAAGGTAGGAGGGTTTTGGGCATTGTGAACCGGTGAAGAAGTGTGCGGACTCACTCACGCTACTACCGCTATTCAGCGTTCTTTGGTGTCGGTGAAGGAATCATTGATAAATTATCCTTAACCCAAGTACAATGGCTGCCGGTGCTGGGAGAAGCCGCGAGGAGGCGGCATTAGAAATGTTTGATGACTCACCTGTTACAGCATCTGTAACTGTTAGTACCCAGGAGGTCCCGAGAACGGGTAATGTTGATTTAAAAGAATTATTTAAGAAACTGGAGAAAGCCATGCATATTGAAACCTCTAAATGGTGGGAGCACCGTTCCCTGTCGCGCTATTTGGAAGTCGGACGTATACCGCGAGGTTTGCGCATTATGCTGGCACCCAGCTATGAAAATCCTGACCCTCAAATGTTGGCGGATTGGGCGGAATGCAATCTACAATCTTCTGCCAATTTATTGAGGATTCTGGTGAGATATGCTGAAAGTGATCGTTTAAAAATACAAACCACCATAGAGGATTTAAACGAGCAAATCAGCAAGCTGGGCCCCTCGGAAGCGGAAAAAAGGCTTCGTGAGGAAATGCATACTCGTTTGGCTAAGGAAGAAGAATCTATCAAAAAACGCAAGGCTTTCAAGTTTCAAAGGGACAAAATTGACTATCAAAACGGTCAAATTTTTACATTTGCTAGGAAATTTGTCACCTACAAACAGAAAGCGCGCCAATCTGCCACGATGCCCACATCAAGCAATCCTGCGGGTCATATATCATCATCTCTATCAGACCTAAGCTCCATTCCGGGTAGTGAATCGGAAAATGAGCATACCTCTACAAATAAAGAGTTGGGGTTTACAAAACTCACCATGGCACAAGAGGTGGATTGTTTGCGGCAGGACAGACGCCACACTTTAAGACCACGAGCGCAGAATACGAGAGCAGAAGGAGACGCAACAACGTCAAACGAAGGGAACGCAGGCAACACCGCAAGATCCAGCAGCGGTCAAAAACCACAGAGCGGCAAAAGAGGACAGAAGCGATGGACCCGCAAACAATGATCCCAGATGTTCCACCCCTAGCTGTCATTAACCTCACAGACATGCAATTGAGTACCAAGGAGGAGAAGATTTTGGCGCTTGGCCTCTCATTTTGTCCAGCAGATAATTTTAATTATGCGCAAACCCGCATAGATATCTTCAAGTTTACACGTAAACTGAAACTTCGCAAATTTTTCGAACTGAACAAAAATAAAACGAGCAGCACGCAGAGTGAAACCATTTCCTCAAGTCCTCCAGTAGTAACTGTGGGGGATTTCAATCTCCTTTGTGATCTTCATCAGCTACATGAAGAGGGTCGAATTCAAGACTTATCACAAAGTGACCCGTTGCCAGTTACCAACAAACTAGGTGTGACTCCTTTCAAACCTAAGTCCACTTTCAACCCCATCATGGTCCATGACAATATAGAAATTTTCAATGAAAGAGTAACTTGCCAATTGAAATCTTTGCACAAATCAGTCAACTGTGCTCGGCAGTCCCAACAGCATTGGAACCATGGTTATGGACAACTCATGAAGAAAATTCAGAAGGATGATAACATCATGGTCCGACAATCGGACAAAGGAGGTAACGTGGTGTTATGGCCAAGACAATTGTATGTGGAAGAGGCCCTATTACACCTAAATGACAGAGCATGTTACAAGAGAACCGAGTGGAAGGTGGTAAAAGCAGCTTGGAATGACTTCTACAATATGTTATTGGCTTGGAAAAGTGCAGGCCTTCTCAGCATTGAGGAATTGAAATTTTTGAAGGTTAATCATCCTATCATGCCGGTTTTCTACCTGATCCCCAAAATACACAAAAATGCAGTCAAACCGCCGGGAAGACCAATCATCTCGGCCAGGGGGAGTATTTTGGAAAAGACCTCACTGTATATAGACTTTTTCTTACAGAAATATGTGAGGAGATTACCTTCGTACATACAGGACACCAATGACTTTCTGAGAAAAATCAGTGGGATCAACTGGCAGGATGATTTCTGGCTGATTACATTGGATGTAACCGCACTTTATACCAGTATACATCATTAAGACGGTATCAAGGCGGTGGAACACTTTCTTAAGACCGAACCGATCTATATGATGGACCATTGCAAAATGATATCAGCTATGATCAACATCTGCCTCAATAATAACTATTTTCTGTTTCAGAATATTGTATTCCAGCAACTGAGAGGCGTAGCAATGGGGGCTTGCTTTTCCCCAAGCTACGCGTGCTTGCACATGGGCATGTGGGAAGAGCAAGTCCTTCACAAGGAATATAGTGATGTCATGGCTAATAACATCGTTGCCTGGCATCGCTATATTGATGATCTCTTCGTGGTCTGGAAGGGTTCCAAAACTTCAGCCTGTGAATTTATCCAAGCCATCAACATAAATCAGCTTAATTTACAGTTTACAGCTGATTTGAGTCAGAATCGAGTCAACTTTCTTGATGTGGAGGTTTTTATCTCCGAAAGGAAGCTCCATACCAAGCTGTTTCGAAAAGCAACTGCGGGCAACACCGTGTTGCATGCACTTAGCCACCATCCCAACCATCTTATACGCAGCATCCCCTATGGGGAGATGCTGCGCATAAAACGGATCTGTAGCACAGATGAACACTGCAGGGTTGCTCAGGAACACAGCAAGCTTAGGTTTCTCGCCAGGGGATACTCTCCAACCATTCTTGATAAGGCTATATCCCGGACTAGGGCTCTAGTCAGGGATCAGATTCTGGGCATCAACACCACTTGTTCGAGCCTTGGGAGCATCCCCAGCCCAGCACTTGTCCAAGATGACACATCTAGACTAATTGTTACCTATAGTCGCCAGCACAACATCTTGCGTAAAATTATAAAGAAGAACTGGTCGTTGATTCAACTAGACCCTGTGATTGGCAACAGCATAGCGAAGAATCCTGCCATCACTTTTCGCAAGGCTCGTTCCATGAGCAACATGCTGGTTAAGAGTAGTCCGGGGCTCAAGAGCAATGCAGGCAATTGGCTGCAGGCCAGCAAGGGCTTCATTAAATGCTCCACTTGCAAGGCTTGTTCATTAGGTAAAAGTATGTCCAACTACATCTCTCCATTTTCCTGTACCCCCTGTAAAATCTCTAAAAAACTCACTTGCAAGACCGATTTTGCAGTGTATGTGCTGGAGTGTACGTGTGGCCTGCAATATGTTGGGAGTACCAAGTTGCAGGCACACAAACGTATACTCCAGCACATGAGGGCCATCATTAATCATGATGCTGCTTACCCAGTAGCCAGGCATTTTGGTGAAAAGCACAACAGCAACCTAGAGAACCTTAGCTACTTTGTCATCGATACGATACCCCCTCTTAGGCGGGGAGGGGACAGGAAAGCAATGCTCAGGAGATTGGAGACAAGATATATCCTTGAGCTAGACTCCAAGTCACCTAATGGGTTGAATTCGAGTGAGGACTTTCATACCTGGCTGTAACAGCTCTTGTTTGCTGTCTTTTACTGACGTACTCTGAGTTACCCTTTTTCAATATGTTCATCTGCAGTTTTTAACAAGAATAAGATTTTTCCCTCCTGAGGATATGGATTACTATGACCATCTGTCTGTCACATATTTGATTAGGTTGTCGTTTTTCTTTTCTTTTATGTCTCCTCCTCTACATTAGTTAGCACCTTCACACAGAATAATTCTGTATTCGTTTATAATGATCAGACCATCACTTTGCACATTTTCTTACATGCATTGTTTTTCATATTGTTTTCTCTTTGACTTGATGGGTATGAGGCAAGATCACGACTTAGTATAACCGGATTGATCCAGTTATTTTTTGCCTTTGTTGTGCAGGCATTGGTTAACCAAGGATGCCTTTGGTGATACCGATATAAACTAAAATTTGTAGATCGATTCATTGGATCGATTTTTGCTGTACATAATGTCCCATTAGCCATTCAACTTTCTTTGGCCAGTGCACATGTTTTTAAAAAATGTTTAAAAAATATTTGACTTTCATTTTTTGGCTTAAAGAATCAATTAGAACAAGAATGAGAATATGAATTAATGCTTATAATTGTTTGCGCATTTGCACAGATGTATTTTACATATTCTGTTTTCTATGTCTATTGTGATGATGTCATGATCAACCTTCGCACTTGCACTTTAAAAACTCGGGCTTCCCGCGACAGCGTCATGTGATCAAGGCCTCTGGAAGGCCGAAACGCGTCATGGCAGCTATTGGGTTTTTGATTCAATAAAAACCACTAAGCACTTACTTTGGGTCCGTGTTCGTCTCTTGCACTCAGACGCTGTGCGGTTGGTGAGGCGATTCCTTGTGGCACATATATATATATATTTATATTACCTACTGGCGGTCGCCAGTAGGTAGTTATAGTTAGGACCCTGTTTCCATAGGAAAACCACAACATTCTATTTGGAATAACTTTGGCGCCGGTCGACGAATCCTCGCGAAATTTTCAAAATAGGTGGGGCGCTACGCTCCGCTCCTACCCTGAAAGTCTCGGGGGGATTCGTCAAGCGGGGGCTGAGATAAAAGGGGGGTCCCAAAACGCGTTTTTCCCATGCATTTTTCCATAGGACCTTTAGACACAGCTACAGCCCGAACGGCTGAACATAGTTACTTGAAATTTGAGAGGTAGTCCTCAGGTCAAGGAAGTGCCTTTTGTAGGTCTGGTGTAAATCTGTTCAGTAGTTTCTGAGAAAATAGCCTTTAAATCAATATATATATCTGAGCCAGCTTACGGTGCGCTTACAGTGCGCTTACCGTACGCGTACGGTGACGTGCGCGAGCGCGATTCTGATTGGCTGTTAGATCTTAGTAAACATTCGAATCGGTCGAAACCAGGAAGCGGCGGCCGCCATTTTCTATCTCGCACTCTGAGGGGGTGGAAGAAAAACAAAGGCAAAAAACATATAAAGGGGCTGTTTAGACTGCTCCCAACCACCTAGCCTTGATGGAGGTGTCCTCAAAGAACCCCCAAGGGCAAAAAAGCAATTTTAATTTTTTTTGAAAAATCGCCGATTACGCTTACCGTACGCGTACAGTAAAAAAAATGCAAAAAAACCCAATATCCATATTCTCCACACCCCGTGTGCAAATGGTGCCTGCAGGGCACCATTTGCGCATGGCATATCTTTATCCCATAGCACAACCAAAAATCAAACAATACCTTTCACAACGAAGCGCATAATATGTCCTCCATGCGCGCACGGTGCGCGAAGCGCACCGTGCGTACATGGCCCATCCAGCGTAACGTGGGCACGCGGTGCGCGTAGCGCACCGCGTGCCCACCCAGCATGCACGGCACTAACTGCATAAAGTGGGCGCGCGGTGCGCGAAGCGCACCGCGTGCTCACTGTGCGCGCACGGTGCGCGCACGGAACAAACTGCGTTAAGTGGGCGCGCACGCCACGAATGGCGTAAAGTAACTTAGCATTTAAAAAAACGTACAAATTCACTGAAAAAACCATAGGTTTCACACACGTTATAGTTAGGAATTAGCATTTAAAAAACCTTGCAAATTCACTGAAAAAACCATAGGTTTCACACATGTTATAGTTAGCTGGACATTTTATTGATAAAAAACCAATGAAATTCCCCCGTTATAGTTAGTGCAGGCAACTATAACTCACGCGACCGCAATCCTCTGCTGATGACATATGTGTCTTTATGAAAAAAAAATATTTGTAATATATGTATAGCTAAAATTTAATGGAAGAAGACATGGGCAAATAATTGTCTAAATACAGTATTAGCATCAGCAGAGGATTGCGGTCGCGTGAGTTATAGTTGCCTGCACTAACTATAACGGGGGAATTTCATTGGTTTTTTATCAATAAAATGTCCAGCTAACTATAACATGTGTGAAACCTATGGTTTTTTCAGTGAATTTATATATATATATGACCACTAACTCCCACCACGATCTCCAAACTCAGGATGGGTGCTTTCTCCATCGAGCGAGGGTATGGGGTTGTTTAAAATTATTTTAATGCCAGCATTTCACAATTGCAGACGCGTTTTGGCATTCATGCCTTCTTGGATGCTGCAAATGGGAAAATCCAGTCACCTGTAGGTCCCTGTTGCCCCCACCATGAATAACTTTGTTTTGCCACGGTTTAATGTGCGGTAGAGGCTACCCCTCCACTTTCTATCGTTCAGTGTACAAAAATTTGAAATGTACTTCTCATGACCAAATCTGCCCAGCTTCAGTAGCAGCTGGATATCATGAACATACATGCACAAGTGAAAACCAATGCAGCCAGAATCTCAACAGTGGGGGAGCAAACTGTTTCATCCAAGAAATTCTCCATTTTCAAAACATCTGGTGAGGGTGTCTTGAGTGAAAGCAAATATCGACCAAGACTGGGAATAGGTGACTGAAATAGTTCGTAAACTACTTCTTTTCCCAGCCAGAGAAACCTATGCCAGAGGGGTTTCAGCTAGCCTCCAGGCAACAATCTCCTATGCCATTAATGACAGGGTGGAGACCTTGTCCTGCCTATATTTTTCCATAGGCACACAACACTTGGATTTCTCTTGTGCCCTAACAGACACCTATCTCATAATGACTTATAAAATTGTCACCAATTTGCAATTTACATGTTTTGGGTGTTCCTTCTAACCTATGGATTGGTGTATATGTATTAATGGTTTCTGATGACAAATGTAGTTGCAAATCATTGAACAGATACCAACTCCCATGGTGGGATGGTAACTGATTTTCAAAGGGGAAGACGGCCCCCTTGAACCCATTTCCATTTGGAAATCAGGGTTTCAACTTTGGAGGCAGTAGTCAGTGGTTTAGGTGCCTACTGCCAGCTCTCGATTACTTTTTTCACAACCGAAATCTTTAATTTGCAAAGCAGCCCCAATTCCCTTTAAGAACATAAGGCTACTTACAAAAAACGTTTTCAATTTTATAATGCAAACTCAGGGACGGTGGAATGCTGCCACTTGCAGGCCACTATGCCTGTGTCTGAAGCCTATTATAGGGGTCACACATTCTGACCTGCCAAATTAATGTTAATTAGGCAGATCATTCTACAACACCTGCTAATTCCTTACATTGCAACCTGACCTACTAGTACTTCGGTCACTATAAAATATTAGATACCGGTCAGATAAAGTCTGATTGCAATTTGCAACTGCTTTTTTAGACCTGTATCTTAGTACATCAGGACCATCCATCCCTCCTGCCAGTTTAATGAATACTTTGTTTGCTCCATAACCGTCTGGATTCTGACTGTTTAACGTTGTTTCCCTTCAAGTGTCCATCTATTGTTATTTCCACCAAAGACGTAGGGAGCTGAGACACACCTATAAACAAACCATATGGGTTTAACCAGGTTAATAGAGACTTCTCCAGCTCTACAAACACATGAGCTCTGTGCTGTGATCCATAGAAGTGTGGGGCCATAGGACAGGGTGAAATTCACAAGGATTTTAAAAGAAAACTGGTCCTTGGGACAATGCATGTAGTGTACCCCTTGGTCACTAAAGATATAATGATTCCGTAACTGTGGACTGACCCTCTATGAACAGGATTAATGGAGATATCTACCCTACACCTGCTCGGATGTGAGTCACAATGAAGTTCAAGTTTTGTGATGGCATGAACCAGGAGTTTACCTCACTGTTGATGAAGTAATGGACTCTCTACTTCTGAAATACCTCCGGGACATCCTCCATCGCCGTTGGGAAAGAAGTGACAGCAATTAAACAATTTTCCTAAAGGAAAACACTCTTTTTTTTGCAGACCCCACAACAACTACAGCAACCAGAGGAGAGAGAAATGTTGTAAAGATTCTCGGAGCAGATTCATATGTCATATGTAAATATGTGTCTTTCAAGTTTATCGAAAATAAGTTGTTCTGTGATGAATTTAAAATGGACTGCCCTGCAACATTGTCATCTTAAAATAGTGATGGACTGAGAGCTTCTTTGTTGCTTTCAAATCAAATATCTGGCCTTAATTCCCTCACAGACTTGTACATCAGAAACTGTGAGTTACACTCTTTGAGCATCATTCCGATGTCATGCTTGGCGACATCTTTATTTTTAAAAGTGATCAAGGCAAAAGGTTCTGACAGAAGAAATTCTGAACCAGCATTAACTAGAAGCAGATGTGATACCCCTATTTCAAAATTTGCAAGTTCAGACACTGAGGCCACTGTTTGTGACAATGGCTAAAATACAACACCTTGGTGCTCCTTTCACCATTGCATAGTGATGTTTTTGGAGGTAATTCATAGAAGTGTGGGGCCATAGGGCAGGATGAAATTCACAAGGATTTTATATGAAAACTGGTCCATGGGGCAATGCAAGTGGTGTCCCCCAGTGTTTATTCTGAGTTTACCCTTTATTTCCTTAATATTCTCTTTAGCCATTCACCCTGCTACTCCTTACCTCTCAGACCAGCACACTGTTAAGTCTTTCCTTTCCCGTCTCACTCTGTATCATCGTATTCCCTCTTTTACAGACTGCTCATTGGTGTTCCTTGATTCTTCATCACTATATGTATTGTAATTGTAATGTAGTTGCATTTATATAGTGCTTCCTACCCTTGACGAGGCATCAAATCGCTTTTTTCGGCTAGTAGCACGCTGCTCTGGAACCCAAGAAGGATTAGTGTTGAATTAGTATAGTGAAATATGAAAGTAATTTGAGTAGTGGATAGGTTAGTCAGTTATTTGGATTGAGAAGGATAGCAGAGGGATAGAAGAGGGAAAAAAGGTTTGCATTTATATGGCGCTTGTTAACTCTAATGGGGTGTTAAAGCGCATTTTTTGGCGAGTAGCACGCTACTCTGGAACCGATAAGGAATAGTGGTGAATTAGTATAGTGAAATATGAAAGCATTTTGAGTGGTGGATATTAATCATTTATTTGGATTGAGAAGGATAGCTGAGGGATAGAGGAGGGAAAACGTTTTTCATTTATATAGCGCTTGTTACCCCTGCTGGGGTGTTGAAGTGCTTTTTTCTGGTATAGCACGCTACTCCAGACCCCATTAGAGGATTAGTGTTGAATTAGTATAGTGAAATATGAAAGTAATTTGAGTCGTGGATGATATGTTAGTCAGTTATTTGGATTGAGAAGGGTAGCAGAGGGATAGAAGAGAGCCAGAGGTTTGCATATATCTCTAGCGCTTGTTACCCCTGATGGGGTGTTGAAGCGCTTTTTCGGCGAGTAGCACGCTGCTCTGAAACCCATAAAGGATTAGTGGTGAGTTAGTATAGAGAAATATGAAAGTAATTTGAGTGGTGGATATTTGTCAGTTATTTGGATTGAGAAGGAGAGCTGAGGGATAGAAGAGGGAAAAATGGTTGCATTTATATAGTGCTGCTATCCCTAATGAGGATGGGGTGCCTGTGAGAATACTTATACCTTACAAACAGTAAAGCTATAAAAAACATTTTCAGGTACTGACCTAATTAAATCACAAACCTCGGTACCATTACAATCGACACTGTGGGGTCGATTAGGATGTAGGGCGGATCGCCACCGCCCGCATGGCGGTGGTGATCCACCCTACATCCTTCCCCGCCTGCCACCCATCTCCCCCAGCCATATTATTATGGTGGGGGGGATCCCGGCGGACAGAAAGACCGTCCGCCGGTTTTCCACCGGTCGACCAGTCGACCGGGTGGAAAAGGGGTTGCATTTATATAGTGCTGCTATCCCTAATGAGGATGGGGTGCCTGTGAGAAGACTTATGCCTTACAAGCAGTGGAGCTATAAAAGACCTTTTCTTTAACTCTACCTGTTTTAGAAGGCTCTTTTTTGAAGAAAGAAAAACGTTTGCAGAGCACATTGACATTTTTCCTTTAAAGCATTAGTCATAAGTTGACTATTTTCAGGTACTGACATAATTAAATCACAAACCTCGCTATCATTACAATTGACACTGTGGGGTCGATTAGGATGTAGGGCGGATCCACCCTACATCCTTCCCCGCCTGCCACCCTTCTCCCCCTGCCATATTAGTATGGCGGGGGGGATCCCGGCGGACAGAAAGACCGTCTGCCGGTTTTCCACCGGTCGACCAGTTGACTGGGCGGAAAAGGGGCTATATATGGTGGCGGTGTCTACTAGACACCGCCATCCATATTAGCATGGGCAGGGGAGCATGGCTTTCCTTGGCGGAGACCCCGCCATGGAAAGCCATGCGGAGTCTGCTTTCGGGGGCCTTTTGCGGGCCCCCAGGGTATTGGGGGTGTGGGGGGTGCACATGGGGGGTACCTATGGTACACCCCTGCATTGTCATGGACATGGTGGCAGGCACCTCGCGGTGCCTGTCACCTTGTGCATGACAATGCACACAGTACATTCCCAGCATTGTGGCCGGCAGTGCTGTGAGCACCGCCCATCACAATGCTGGGAATGGAGGATGCCACCGCCACGGTGGCGGTGGCTTTCTAATTGCAGGTGCGGAACTGCCGCACCACTGGTGGCCGGTCCCATCACCGCTCGGGTGGCGGGCGGACTAAAGCCTGCCCGCCATCCTAATCGGTCCCTGTGTGTGCCGAAAACAGAACACAACTGATGTCTGCATATAATTTAAAGAACACAAATTATGAAAATTTGCAACTCAAATATTTTTTACTTCTGAAAAATGCTCTGTGTGGAAACCTCATAGTATTAAAAAAGATTGGAAAAGTCACTAGTCCTAATTTAAAGGTTTCAATCACTAATTGTGAACCATGTCCCATCCCTAAAACAGATTTGTTGTAAAACGAGTGCATTACCATGCAGATTCTGATAGGACTCATTCAGTCTATTTGGCTAATTCCATTTCTCAGTCTATTCTCACATGAACTGGCTGAAACTACCTGGCAATTTCAAGGAACCATCTACTTGCTAGTAGCAAATAACAATTTCTAATTGTTGCTTCTGTTTCCAACTTATGTACAGAGCTTCGATACTTTTGGGGCATATTTGTGCTTTATAATATGAGAATTTTTGGGTTTTTTGCCAACGTTTTCCAGTCTTGATATTCTGGAAGGGAAGGAAAAGCAGGAGCCTTCAGTTGTTTAGCCATAGCTAAACCCAGACAAGTAGTCTGATAGATGGAATCGTTCAAGAACAGGATTTGTGTTGGTATAAGACATGCACGATACAAAGCTTCTGTGCCCAGCACCTGCCAGGTTTTGGAACCCCAAACTGATTTTAAATCAACTGTATTTTTCCAATGATCATAGACACCCACCGCCAGTTTAAGGCTGAAGGAATCAGAGTATAACAATTTAGTGTGGGTAAGCATAACTTTCGTATTTGATTTTGAATTTAGTTTAAAATAGTAAGATTCAGGGTTTCAGTTGTTAAAACTCGTAAAATATGTACATTTATTCAACAGGGTCTTTGAACTCCCTAGTGGTGGGGCCGGACAATTTTCCCATTGTGTGTAATTGAATACAGCTCGAAAAGTAGTTGCTTTATGCAAATAATGGTGGCCATAATGCTGATAGCAAAATAAGTCAGCATAATTTGCAGAATTCAAATACAAGTCTTCAGCATCAAATGCTGCATAGTATTTTAAATCTGAAAACAGAGATTGTATTGCTCGCACATCCCAGTCATCTGAACATGTTATATTTAACCACATCATGCATGGAGACACGAAGTACATTTGGAACATTAACAATCTCTGTCGGACCATGCATTTGAAATGGGACTGTTTCCCAAACTATACCATCCGTAACTGGCCAGGCTATAATGTTGAAGAAAGTCAGGTCCCTCTTCATGATGTGCGATGAAGAATGCGGGGCCGAAGTTCCATCTACCAGTTCTACAGCAGAGCGTTCTTTAAGGTAGTGTCCATTGATCAAAAGAAAAAATACTGTCAGAAATCCAACGGACATGAATAGGAAAATAAGGATGAGCACCAGCCAAATATATATCCAAGGGGGAACCAAATAAGTGTATTTAAACCAGGAGATAAAAATTTTGATGGGGTCAAAGTCGATGTTGACTGAGAGTCAAAGGAAAAACGCGACTCGTTCCTGGCTGCAGCATTCAACCCAGGCAAAGATTCACTGGTAGGGTAAGTATATTCCTGTTCCTCATTAGCAGCTAAGGATTGTTGGACCAGCAAACGATTAGCCACAGAGTCCATCTCTATGGCAGTGTCAGGATTTCCTGGAATAGTGGAATACGATGAAGCTGGAGGCAAACTATTCAGAATCAGCCAGATGGTGTAGCTTGACATTGTCAATTGAGACATATCTGTTGTCTTTGCTTCCAGGAAGTGGAGGTAAAATAACGGTAGGAGTTCCCTGCACGCCCAGCACTGGAACTGGAGCTTGATAGGATGGACCAAATTCTTTTTTGTACTCCACCTTCTCTCTGACCTCTTCTCCAACTTTAGGCAGCCAGTCGATCACTGGAATCTGCAGTGCACCATCCGCGGCGGCAGGTAAATTGTCTTTTGTTAGACTGTCTCTTGTGTCTTGTAGGGACTGTAATACAGCACAATGTTTATCTACGTCAAAAGGGACGGCAGCAGCCCCCAAGTCTAGACCATCAAGGTCTGGCACAAACATTTTCATGCCAAAGAGCAATTCGTAAGGGGTCCGCCCACCCAGAGGTCTTCTAGGGAGATTATTAAGTGCACGATGTAGATATACAAATGGGCAAACCAGTTCCTGCCAGTGCCTAGGACTCTAGCTGTTATGGATTGCTTTAAGTCACGGTTCATTCGCTCCACAACGGAATTGCCCTCAGGCCGGTATGGAGACGAAAATTTGACCTGCACCCCCAAAGACCTCATGGATTCTTTGTACGCCTTAGAGGCGAACACCGGACCCTGGTCCGAATGTAAGGTACCGACTCCAAAAATTCCCACAAAGACGCGCAAATCCCTGACCACAGTTTGAGCGTCAGTGCTGCATTGTGGACAGACCCACAGAAAACGTGTGCACGAATCAACTGCAACCAAAATGTATTTATATGCAGTATTAGAAGAAAATGGACCGCAGTGCTCCAAATAAACACATGCAAATGGTCTATTGGATATGCATAACGGTGTTTGTGGTGGCCGGGTCACAGTAGACGGCTTGATTTGCTGACAAATCTCACAAGAAAGTACATAAGTACGTGTTTGTTTATATAAGCCATGCCACCAGTAACGTTGTTGCAAGATACTGACTGTAGCAGACACACCAGCATGCGCCGAGGCCATGCCCTAGTGTGCTGTGATTATCAGTGTAAGCCTGCGGTCCGCATTGGGAATCAACCTCTCACCAACGTTATTAATTGTTACATAGGGAACGTTATCAGGGTTTAAATGATCAGGGTATTTGGAAGGGAATCCTTTTGGATAATTACCTCCCTTCTCTATAGCGGTTATATCTGCCAAGATGTCATCATCAATCTTACTCATGGATCTTGTAATCGCTGCTACTAAGCACATGTCCACTGCTGTCTTAGCTGCTTCATCCGCTAAGCTGTTACCAACCGCGTGTACTCCGACATGTTGATGGCCAAGAGAATGAATTACCTGTGTGAGCGGCAGGCATTCCTTTAGCTCTGCCACTCGAACCCATAGCCTCTTATGCTTAATTGCCTTGCCTTTGGAATCACAGTAGTAATTTTGAGACCAAAAGAATAAATTGTCATTGAAAGATTGCACACAGTAATAGGAATTGCTTACAATCAAAGTAATCACGTTAGGATCTGCAAACTCCAGTGCGGGCACCAAAGCATGCAGCTCAGCCAATTGGGCGGTACAGTTGCCGAGCGCCTGTCTGTGAACCACACTGGACTTAAACTCGCCATTCACTATGGAACCAGAGACAATCGCACAGGCTGCAGAATAGGAATGTTTAGATCCAATAGCCGGTTGCGCCGAACCGTCAGTGTAAATGATACAACGGGTTTCCTCGAGCGGGCACGTAGACAGAGGAGCTGGATGAACGAATTCATGTTGCAGTGACTCCTGAGTCTGTAACGAGGAATCATAGATAAATGTGACATCCGAATATGTCAACGATGTAGCCCATTGTATCCACCGTAGATGTAAAGCTTTGGAATTAGGAACACTCGCCTTTGTCACTGTTTCTAGAGCAGGATATGGTCTTACCACCAACATGCATTTTCCTTGCGCCAGGGCGCGTTCTTTTAGAACCGCCATCTGGACTGCCGTCAAGACTTTTTCGACAGAGGAAAACCTCAGTTCGGCTGAAGTGTACAAGTGCGACTTGTAAGCAATAGGGACTGTGTCTCCTTCATTAAACATCAAGTATGTGAAACCCACCGTGCCTGGGACGATTCGTATCACCAGGTTAGTATGTTTGTCACAGGTTAACAAGAGTTTAGAGTCAAGTAAATCAGACTGCAAAGACTGCAGTATATTTGTATGTTCTGGAAGCCAGCATGCTTTCGCAAATGTTGGCTGTATCAGAGCATAGAGAGGCTTGATATGCTGGGCATACTCTGGTACGTAAATATTACTAAAGTTCAAGAAACCCAGCAAAGATTGTAATTTTTTCAGGGTTGTAGGAGGACGCAAACGTGTGCACTTCTCTAGGAAGTGTATTGCCAAACCGCGTCCTTCATTATTGAGCTCATAGCCCAAGAACAACACTGCGAATTCAGCAATGTGTCATTTTGCTAAATTAAATTTGTAACCATAGTCCTCAAACTCCACAATGATGCGGTCCACGCGAAAAAGATGCAGATCTAATTTGTTGTCCGTAAGATAAATGTCATCTACATACAAATATGCATCAGGGTCGATTGTGTCTAGCAATGAGACTACAAGTGCGGCAAAAATACCCGGGCTGTTTTTAATGCCCATCGCCAATCTTGTAAAATGTTTTTGTTTGCCGCCGTGTGTAAAGGCTGCCCACTGACTTGACAAGGGGGACAGGTTGTGGCTAAAAAAGCCATTGGATATATCTAGTGTTGTTTTATATTTTTTCCGAACTAGACTGTCCACTAGGGCTGAACTATGGGTATTCTGTACCGCATTCGTCCGACAATAAGAGTTCAAATGTCGGTAATCGAAAATTATGCGGTATGACCCATCTGACTTGGTCACGGTAAAAAGGGGGTTATTCATCGGTGACACGCATGTCTCAATCACCCCATGATACTCCAATTGGTCTTGTATTTCTGCTACAGGAGCCTTTGCTTCCCTACGGATGGGATATTGGGGTTGTGCCTGTGGCATGGACCGCAATGGAATCTCATGATGGGGAGATGCTGTATTCCAACCCACCTGAGTATGGTATAAAGCCAGCACAAGCGCCAATGCCTACTGTTCTGCAAAATGTTGCACATGCTCCTTCGGGACACTGTGTGAAAAACTAGGGAGGATTACCTCCTCCCCTCTCAGAGCTGCTAGAACAAAAGGCGGGGCCAGTCTGCCTCGGCTAACAGGATGTCATATGAAGAAGTCAGATTTTCCCCCAAAACCCCTTTGATAATACGTTTTATGTCACCTTCAATGAGAATACTAATGTCATATAGTCAGTCAGGGGGAGTCACTCGGGTGTCAGCAGTTTCCGCTGTGATGAAAGTATCAGTTGCTGTCGCCTCCAAAAATGGACGCAGTACTTGCCACACTACTGTAACCTCTGCTGCGCTTTCTAGCAGCGTTACTACCCATGTTTGATTCCGTGGCATACCTCGCAGTTAAAGCAGCCACTTTTTTCTTTTGAAAAGGGGGGCACTGACGAGGAAAGTCTTCTTGTTTTCCCTTTCTGTCACCAGCCCATGACTGCTCACATCCCTGCGGGGCACCTCAACCTCCTCCACGCTCCTGGCAATCACCTCCATCGGCATATGAGCCTGATGCTTCCTATGAAGAATGAGGAGACCGCGTATCAGGAACCTGAAATCGATCAGGAGATTTAATTCTCGCGCGGTCACGAAGTTCATAAGTGCGTTCTGAGACCGAAGGCGTAGGGGACGGTGCCCATTCCCCTTGCTTTTGTTGTGTTTTCCCCTGTTTGTTATTCTTCCAATTCTTTTTAGGGAATTGTGGACGGCCTCATTGATCATTTTGAGACGTCCGCTGTGCCTGTGGTTGTGGAGGCACTTTAACAAAAAGCTTAACACCCAAACTATTACGCCCAACTGTTTTATATGCCTGGGCATTAATTTTAGGTAATTCCTGGGGCTTGTCCACATCTGGGGCAAGCGCGAAAGCATTAGACACCTGAAAGTTGACGGCATCACCCTTAACATTAGCAAGGATTAGACCAGCAATCACGTCATACGGTCCAACTAACCTCATCCCCAATTCGCCTCCGGTCCGCGTTCATCTTGAACACGTTTTATTACAGAGGGGAGTACTGTCATGAATGGTGTGCCAAAACACTTTGCATAAACTGCCGCAAATATTTTACCCTAACTCTCACAATCAGTGACTTCGGGTACTAAGTCTTTCTGCAAACTAATTATCAAAATTCAGTGCTTCTCCACAGGAGTGGTATGTGGAAACACCGTTTCCAGCTTGTCAAATTTCTCAGCAAGCCAATAAGGTAAATCTTCCTTATTTAGGGGAGGCTTGCCCATAACTGAATTAACCATTGCGGGGCTAATAATAACACCACCAGCACCAGCTGGTTGCTGTGCAACTCCAGGTGCTCCCACCTGGATATTGCGGTTTACATACTGAACCAATGCTCTATACACACAGATTAGTGTAGTGTGCATGAGACGGAGGGCCGCTACAATGCATGTTAAATGCCGTGGATGCGGCGTAAAACCTGCCAATACGGGCCAAGTGGCCCCATCAATCGACAATGGGCCAGACATGACAGGTGTCAGGGGTACAGGAAGGGCGCCATCAAACCAAATGCGATGCTGCCATGCCGTCAAGTGAACTTCTAGAGTTCTATATGGCCGATAAACAGCAGGAAGGGCGGAATGGCTGTATTTATGCCATAAATTACCCACCCCCTCAATTGCTGGAAGTGTCACCCAGGAATAAAACACTTCATATGTGTAGACCGGGTCGACTTGGACCACAAAGATCAGACTGACACAAGCATCCAGTACTCCACATGCTTGCAAATGCTGCCGGACGGCCAAGCGGCTGTGCGCCGCGATGTCAACTTCCATATAGAAACTCGAAAAAGAAAACACTAAGGAAAAAGTCAGAAAGACAATGTCGGGTCGTAATTCAAAATACAAACGATACCTTGTGTAAATTTCAAGCTTGAATCACCTATAAAAGCGACAATATAGGCAGGTAAACCGTCACCAATGTTTTCCGGAAACAGATGCGAAAGGATTGTGAACAAGTACTGAGAACTACTAAAGTGCCTCGTAAATAAGTACCAGACCAAACGTTAGGTGCACCATGTTGCAGGGATTCTGCACATATACAGAACTATGCATAGGAAACCAGGACTTCGGTGTTTTGTGGTGTACTAAAAAACACGCCTCAGTGCCCAGAACCCCTATCCGGCTAGCTGTAGTATCCCATTCGTTCTCCGTACTACAGCGGAGCTACCAATGATTGGATATCCTAGAACATACGACTCAGGGCCTCTCAATTTGTGGGAACAAGACACTCTTTCGCTTAGATACTCATACCTGTTCACAATGTGAGTAACCAGAGACACTGTCTAGTTCAAAACGTTTATTTCAACTAACATGCTCTGTAATGCTGTACACTTGCTAACACTAGCAAAGAAATGCATAAAAACAATATAATCAGCATGGTTACACTTCCATATAATACAAACGGGGATAGCATATTATAATGATAGTGGATTAAGCCTTATAGCGCTTTACCACCCTCCCGTGCTACAAGCTATGTTTATTATATCAGTGGAAGACCTCTGGGCTTGGACAGCGGAACCCCCTACCTCAAGTCTTTGATGATAGGATTTACATCTCCGGACAGGCACAGCTCTTCCACTGGAAAGGTTTTCTCCAAGTGTTGTTAACTTGCATCCTGTGCAATATTAAAACTAAAGCACCCAGAAAGTCAGAAGCGCAGCTGTGTTCCATTTTATGTCTATATGTGTGTGGGACGGACCAAAGCCGATTAACCAGTGGAGTTGTTTTCTGGCCTTGAACACGAAGTACAGACGAGAACTCAGAGCACAACAGAAATAGTTAAAGGCTGACAGTTCCCATGTGAAGCAGCACAAGCAAAAGTGTTTACAGGAACCAAGGCATGTAGTGTGGTGTGCATAAGCGGCAAGATGGCAGTGATGCAACGCACAAACTAATGCTAACCGAGTAACGTCCGCTGGCACCCCCAAACCCTCACAACAAGCATGTATGAGGTGTCTGCCTTTTGTTTATTTAATTGATTTATTTATTATTTTATAGAGCGCAAACGTGATCCGTTAGGGTATCATAGCACTTTACAGGGATAACAAGTTGTATACGAAGTTCGGAATAGCCAATATAATAAGCATTAAACTTAGGTAGGGATAGACGAACGTGCATACAATTCGGGCAGTAACAGGTCATTTACAATATTCAGAACATGCATTCATGAGAACAAGTTGCAGAGATAACCAGCTGTTTACAGAAGTAGGAATGGGCAAAAAGGGTACCCTAGCGGGAGATAGGACAAGGGACAGAGAAAAACTTAAAGATACACAATGATGAGCAAACAACCATAATACCAGAACACAGGGTTAAGGCACAGCTATCAAGACCAGTGTACACAGGTGGGGTTCCAGTAAGGAGTAAAAACATATCGGTAGGCCGCTGAGGTGTGTGTGCACTGAGAGAGTTTATGGGAGGAATTTGCCAATTAGGAAAGTTTTAGCTTCCTTTGTGAATCTTGACAAAGAGGGTATTCTTCTGATGTTAGGCAGGAAGGAATTCCAGATTCTAGGTGTGGACCCAGAGAAAGCTTGGTTGTATGTTTTAATGTTTTGTGTGCATGGTTGCCTGGATAGTTGAGGTGGGTGACATGGAGAGCTTTGTGACTATCATTGACATATTGTTGGCAACATTTACCTATATCCAGCATACCAGTGCTCCATTTTATAACATAACCTTGCATCCGTGGCACAATTCTGGTTGGTCCTCCGATAATCGTGGATCTATCACGAGATAGTGTGGCCATTCTTGAATACAAACAGAAAACTGATTGGTCTAATGCTTGCAAAAGTGCCAGCCACTGACTTTCAAAAAGGGTGAATTCAGTCTTTCATTTGTTCCCACTATGCCCCCATAGACAAAGCCCAGATAAATACAAATCATCTCGGACTCTGCTATAATAGGAACAGTCTAGCATGAAAGGCCTAGCAAGGGCCCCTCTGAATGGCAACAGAAACAAACCCAGACTAGTTTTGACCCATACTGATGGTCTGGGTGTGGAAAATACTACTGAAATCAACTAAAGTCACAAAAATAAAGCATTCCATAACAATTAGTCAATCAGTATAAAGTAGGTGTAAGATGCATCTCTTTTAAGAACACTACATCACAGTGTAGTAAGAGTTCCCTTCTACTTCCAGAAAACAGGTACCTCTCAAACATTTGTTGAATGTATTATTCCCTTTGACATTGTACAGTGCTTCTCTGCCTTTTGGCTAGGTTTGTGCTATAGAAATACCACATTCATTCATATACATTCCTGGACTACTAAAGATCCAAGGATAGCTGGTAAACAGTACAAAAACATGGAAATCAATGTAACAAGACACTAGCTATGTGCACAACAATCAAATGCTGCGTTGATGACTTTTTGTGTTTGCTTTTATACTTTTGAATACACCAATCACTATTGACTGCTGTCACAAATCCACGTCGCACTGTTGCTTTTTCAACCTTTCGGTTATATAAATCATTGTTGAAGAATATATGTTAACTTTTAATTTGTTGACCTATAGTAATTACATAGGGTTGTGAAGACCACTGAATGTGTTGATTTACCCCAACTCCAAATATTGTACATTCAAAAATTCAGCCCATTTCTGAGTGAAGAGTATTCTAAATTATATACATGCCCAAGATCACTCACGGAACACAGCCGCCCTATATACATGGTTATATTGTTTGAATTCTCCAGAGCAGGTGCTTAGTCATTGCTCAGAAGGGGTTTTATGACAATTTTCATTATATAAAAATGCACCAAAATTGCAAAAGCCTCATTGGGTGAAATCTTATTGATCAGGTCCCTGGAGTATAGTCATTGGAACTTTGGGCCTGATGGATCTGCACATATTCACATAGAACCAGAATGATTAAAACCCTTTGATATGTCAGTCCCTTAATCTTTTTACCTTCACATCTGGATTTTTCATGGCAAAAATCACGATTTTTGCTAATCAATCAGCATTTCGCAACCCAGCTTTGAATGCCATGACTGATCTCATATTGCACTCAAATGTGAGTCTGTATTTCTCAAACAGATTCTTAAATGCAAATATTGTTGCTTTGGTGTTTAAATTACTGCACAAGTTTAGAGATATCCTTGAGGAGCATTTTAAATGTAGAATAACCATTGTTCTAAAGTGCACATTGTACAGTGATTCACAAGATACTTAGGGGCCTATGTACAAGGGGCTAACGCCGCCTTAGCGGCACTTTTTCTGACGGTTTTGCAGCAATATTTTGACCGCCATCTGTACAAGCTGTCGCTAACCTCTGTTAGCGGCAGTTTTCCGGTGAAAACATACATTCTAAAGATCGCCACTTCTGTTAGCGATAATGACATGCAAGGGAGGCGTTCCCATGCAAAAATGGCCACTAACCCAGCTTTGCAATATTTACAAGGGGATTCCTGAAGTTTGGAGGACCAAAAAAAACACTGCAGTTAGAGGCAGTTTTTTAAGACCAGAAAATAGCTGGTCTTAAAAAAATGGAGATAACACTTGGGGGCTCTTTCAAGCAGGTTTTGGTGCTGGACAGCGCTGCAAGCAATGTTGCAGCACTGCCCTGTGACTAAACTATAGGGCAGGAATGCGCACCATCAATAAGATAGTGCATATTCCTGAGCCTCAGTCATGAAAAGTGTTGCAGCGCTACAACAAGACAGTGTTGCAACAGTTTTCACTATGCCCTTCTTGCGACACCACGGATGCGCAGTATTCACTGGACAGCGCTCCATGACACAAGTAATGACAGACACGTCTGGAATCCTGACGTATTTGTCTGCGCTAAAGTCACGCATTGCTGCCGTCATGTCACAAGCATGACGCAAATCCAGCAATGCATGGGCTCAGCCTATACCTGTGGCACTGCATCACCCTTACTCCTGCCATCAGGCAGGCATAAGGTACTGAGGCAGTGCCGTCCTACAATTGTCGCAGTGAAATCTGAGGGATTTCACTGTGGCACTCCTATGTGGCCTTGTCACCTCGGAAGGCACACCCTGAGTACATCATACCTAATGCAGGTATGATGTGAAACAGGGTTTCACAAGGTCACGCATATGCCTACAGGCGTCACTTTGCAAATACGGCGCAACATGGTGCCAGTTTTGCCTGGTCCATTCTTGAGGGGTGCCAGGGTGTCGGTGCAGTTGGAGATCCATCGGTGGCGGTTTCGCGCTGTGGTGTCATTGTCTGTAAGCGTTGCTGGAGTGGTGAGGGAGTTGACGAGACATTCTTCGGTGGCCTTGATCCAGCTGCGAGGGGAGGCGATGATTGGGATGGTGTACTAAGGGCATGGTGAAGACGTGGTGTATACAATGATGGTCGGTCCAGGAGAGTCCGGTGGTGTGGCTGTAGTTGAAATTGCCGCTGGCAGAGGCGACATGCTCAACAGTGTGTCCTGCTATGTGGCTTGCTGCGGTGACTAGCTGCTTGAGTCTGATGTTGGAGAGCTTGGGGTGTTCATGGCCTGGGGGGCCTGCAGATGAGGGTGCCGCTGATGCCGGGATTGTCGTTGGTCCAGATCTATAGGTTGAGGTGTTCCATGGTCACCGTTGGGTCAGTAGAGTGTGTGGTCAAGTTGGAGTGTGCTTCTGTAGGTGAAGGCAATGCATCCTCCTGGACAGTCAGGGTGGTCCTTGTGGGTGATTTAGTAGCCGTCAGTGATGGTGATGGCGATGTCCAGTCTGGAGCAGATGTTAGTCCTTGCAGGCGATGTGGCATTCAGGGTTGATGGAGAGGAGGGTGCTGGCGCCATAGTGGTGGAGTGTCCAAGAGGAAGGGTCCTTGGTGCTGAGCACGGTCCAGGGGCAGACGGACACAGACGGGCTTGCCTTTGGCATGGGAGACATCCCATACGACGCATTGTAATGCCTTTACAACGCACCTCCAACAACTCAGGTGGCTTCAAATCGCATTCCATAACAGAGCATTGTGAGGTCAGTAATGGGGTATTTTAGGGTGGGTATGGGTTTTGACTGTCGGAGATCAAATTTGGGGTCTTATAGGGTAAAATTTGAAATTTGGGGTGAGTTTTGGGGTCAACCATGAAAATGTGGGTGAGCATTTGGGTCAAAAATGAAAATTGGGGTTTGCATTTGGGTCAAATATGTTATTTAGGGTGTGTTTTGGGGGCTCAAAGATGAATTTTAGGGTTCAGGATTTGCTTTGTGGTACAAGGGTTAGTTTTAGGGTTGCACTCACTGCAGTGGGAATAGTAATATTTACATCTCCGCTATCCAACACCTTCCCTACTGTTGCAATATGCCTAGTAGTAGTATGCATTGTAATGGAATGTGATGTAATGGTATGCGTCGTAACTTCCTATATACTTTTGGCACACCAGTGGTACGCCCGCGGTACATGGCCGCACAGCGTTCGCCATTGAGAAGTGCTGCGGGGGGACTGGACAGCTGGGAGGTGGGAAACACTGGATGGGGTGTGGACGCGAGGATGTGTGTGTGAGAGGGTGTTGTAAATATTTAAATGAGACAAATCTTACCTCGAGGCTGGGTCCAGTGTCTTCGTTCCTCCTGCTCTCCTGAGTCTGCTTTCAGGAACAGAAAGTAGGCAGCCAGAGTCCCTCTCCTAAGCCAATTACAATGCTGCAATGCGGGGTTGTGATTGGTCATTGGCGCAGGAACAAGGCGTTCAGCCAGGAGCTTCAGGAGTGGGTATGTTCTTAATGCAGGCTGTAATGCAACCTGCATTGCGTACAGGACAGTGCGCATGACTGTTTTGGCCGGCCTGAGTAGGCCGTCCAAACAGTCATTGAACATTTAAGTGGGCATGCCACTCCTCCCCTGCCCTGCTCCATGAGAGGAGCAGCCCTACCCACCCTCCTGCCTGCAAAGGAAAACATAGCACGATTACATCCTAGAGTTATCATCATGTGCTGATTTTTCCTCTTCTTGCACTGCTTGAAAGCAGTGGGCGACGCTCTACCACCATAGCGGATGAGCCGCCACTGGGGGTGTATCCTCTACAGGTGCTAGGCCTGTGCAACTTGCCCCCGGGCCTCCTCCGCTAGCGTCCCACCTTCTCTTTACCTGGACATTGACACCGTGGTGCAATCCGCTGAACTCTCTCCAAATCTCTGAATCAGCCAGCAGGAGCCTCACCCAGGTGGGATCTCACAAGCCTGGGTAAAGCAGTCACCGACAAGTCCGCTGGTAAACCTCCCGAATGCAGTTGGTGCAACAGGGCCCCCTTAGGCATGAATTTTCATTGCTCCCACCACACAAGTTCGGCGTGGCTCAGTGGCCTCACACTCCACAACATCTGGCCTGGGCAACATCATCCAGCCTGTGATGCAGAGAGGCGCTGCCCACCGTTGGTAATCCCCTCCGTACACCCTGGTGTAGTGATGGATTGTAGTATGTGATGCAGACCTCCCTACATTGGTGTGCAGGAGTGCCTCTACCATTCACAGATCCCAGGGGCTCAAGGAGGTCTTCTCACACAGGTCAGCAATGTGTCTCCATGCGACCTGCCAGACTTCACCACCAGATACGGGCAATCGCTGCACCTCAATGTCTACCGCCACGGCTCATCGACTCCAGAGCTCCTCCGCATCCCACTCCAGGCTCCAGACGCAGGTCCAGTGAGGCATCCAGGCTCCAGACGCAAGTCCAGCAAGGCATCCAGGCTCCAGGTGCAGGTCCAGTGAAGCATCCAGGCTCCCGACGCAGGTCCAGTGAGACATCCAGGTTACAGATTATTAACACAAAAAGAATTGGGGACCGGGAGCTATTTAGAAAAGGAGGAGGTCCAGTACCTGTGCTCCCAAAGAACAACGTGTTAAACACTGGGGGTAGCTGTTCCTAAGGTCTCAAGAGAGTGGCAACCAAACTCTGGTAGGTAGAGAGGAATAATGGAAAGGGGTCAATCTCAAAGAGGTTGGGTTTATAAATAGTGATGGGGGAATCCCTCCTTTTGGATATAATGCCCTGACACACCCTTGCGAGTGTCATGCTTCATCATCGGGCATTTCCCCATGTGAGGGTGGCACTGCTGTCCCCCCACGGGCCCTGCGAGAGGGCTCTTTGGCGGAGATCATTTAAGGAGACACCACAGTTGTGCATGTGGGTGTGTGGGCCTAGGGAGATAAGTACGTGAGTGAATTAAAATTACAAGACGGTACCCGGAACCAATGTTTCTTCGAGGGTCCTAATGGTAAGGTTAAAAATAGGTGTGGATCCTGGAGCCCCTCTCAGGAACAAATATAGAGGGCGGATATGTGACTGGCCGCTGCTCTCAGAATCAGTGCACAAGTGAATTAACAAAAAAATAATAGGTCAACATGTTTCAAGCTTCTTATTGGTCTTTAATGGATCCATTGGCGCATCGTCAGGACCGAGAGGGTAAGTGAAAATAGAAGAAAAAGGAACAGGTTTCAGGAAAAGAAAGCCCTGTATACCTGTGATACCTAGATTATGAGGTGTATATGTGTCCTCGCGCAGATATGAATTCTCAGTGTGGGTTCCTACCCCCAACCTGGTGATACAAAATGGAGAAAGACACACAAACAAAAGCTTTAAAATGCACAACACCAATTTGACAGACATCATATCGTTGTGATGCATTGTGCCAGTCTTGCATGCAGAAGAGGGGGCTGATGTATTTTATGTCAGGGTGACATAGTTACATGGACTTATTAAAAACGTTTCTCATGGTGCTGCTGTTAGCTGTGCAGAAGGTGAAGCCTATAGGCGGTATCTATGTCTGAATGCTCTATAGATACCCATGCACAGTGCCAACTTCCTGATCACAGCACTGATGTGGTGGACCTGGATGAGGTCTGATATGCATCTTCAAACAGTGATCTACTGCATGATGGCAGTATGAACTTAGAATACAAGCTCACAATCGTGTGGGACTGTTAGTGATCTCAGTGGTACAATTCCCGGAAGTAATTAAAAAATGGCTATGTTCGGGATGATGTGAGGGCCAGTGGGGCGCAGTGGTTATATACACAACACACACACAGACCCCGCTCACCCCAATCACAAAGTGTAGCATACATTCGCTCTACATATGCACTTGAGGAATCTTACCCCTAATTAAGGAAATCGGGCTTCGTTGGCTCGCACTCGGCGAGAGGCAGAGTTACTGTCAGGCAATAAATATAAAGGTGCCGTCAGTATGTAGGCGAGTGTAGACCTCGAACTCAAGGGTATCGTTACCTTGATCCAAAAGAATGTGGGACTGGGGAGTAAATACTCACATTAGCTTGCCTCTTCCTGGTCATTCACCTACCCCTCTGTAGCAGTGCGGCAGGATAAAAGGGGAGTGAGGATGGCCTGCACAGTTATATCCTCTGGTATTGCAACCCAGGCAGGATGTGGGTCTACGGAGCCCTGCTCTGCTCTCCTGTAAGGTTCCAGATCATGGCGGCCATCTTGTAGCGGAGTATCAAGGCTAGATTTACAATCATATTTATGGCTCCTATTGAACGTGGAGATTAGTTTACTCCTATTATTTTATTTATTTAAAATTGAGAGCTAATGAATCAACACTAGTGAATAACAGTGTTGATTCAGTAGGTTCCATAAGGTGGTCAAAAACAAAGGCGATGGGCAGTGCTTTGTAGATGGAGATGCCGTGATGCGGCATGTGGTGATGGCCCTCGGTTCCCAAATACGGATGTATGACGTTACAACGCATGCTTTTACAACGCATGCTGTTACAACAAAAGTTTTACAACGCATGCGATGTTACAACGCATGCTTTTACAACGCAAGTCTTTACATCGACATACACTAGATGGCGTGCTGACATTAGAAATGTGTAATTTACTATTCTAACTCCAGTCCACGTTGCAGTAGGGAAGGTGTTTGGATAGTAAACTACACTATTTCTAATGTTAGCACGCCATCTAGTGCAAGTCGATGTAAAGACTTGCGTTGTAAAAGCATGCGTTGTAACATCGCATGCGTTGTAAAAGTTTAGTTGTAATGGTAGTGCGGTGTAAAAGTTGCGTTGTAAAGGTTGTTCCCCCCCAAATACTATAGGCCACATAATGTTTGTATCAGGGGCGTTTGAGGACGCCCAGGTATATAAATTACATAGTCTTCCTCTAAAACAGTTATTTAGGGCGCTGGCCTAAATTCATGACAAGAATTTTATTTTTTTATTATAACATTTTTTTATTAAAAGTAAATCAGAGTCATCATTGCAATATCATGGTACATATCCAATATGTTACAGTGCATCAGTAAGTATCCGTTACAGAAATTGGACGGATGAGAGACTATTGTTCTGTTCTTCTGCGCATCGCCATATCTTCTGTTGGTGAAGTAAAAATATCCCCCCTGAATGCATTCCATCCTCCTCACTTCTTATCCCATTTCCTGGGGCAAACTCGCATTTTATAGACCTCCTTCTCTGCTATCATGCACCTATCCATTTCCGCCACCCATCCAACTGTTTATCAGATCCCCAATTCATTGCTATAGCTCTTTTCACTAGTAGATACTCCAATGCCACCCATTGTTGTTCTTTTTCCATCAGATCTGTAGGATCCCATATATTCAAAATTCCCAGCCGTGGTGTCAATAGGAGCTGCTTACCTAATGTGTCCCTCATCTTTGTGGTTGCGTTGATCCATAGAGGGCGTACCTCAGGACATTCCCATAAGACATGATAAAAGGTGCAATCTTGACCACATCGTCTAAGGCATAGCGTGTCCGCCTGTCTGCCTATCTTAGCCAGGAGGACTCCGGAGAGATAGGATCTATGAAGGATTTTTAGTTGGATAAGACGAAAGTGATGATTTCTCGCTATCTCCCTGGGGGACATTAGTGAAGTCTTCCAGTCATCGTCTTCGAGTGGCCTATGTCCGTCTGCCACTGGTTTCGAAGGGACTGAAATGAGTCGGGTAGATTGTTCCAGAGTTTACGATATGTGCAGGAGACGGCCTTTGTCAGGAGTGGTTCTGAGAGTAAACGGTCTTCCAGCGGGGAAGAGTCTGGTAAGGAGGGCATGTCAGGAATATTAGTGAGAAGTGCATGTCTGATCTGCAAATATCGAAAGATTTCGCCCGGTGCGAGGTCGTATTTGGTTTGCAGCTCTTTAAAAGTGAGAAGTTTGCCCCTGTGTATCAGGTCCCCTATATTTGTACCAATGGTGTCCCATTTATCATCCCTGTATGATGGCAAAGTAGTCCCAGCCTCTGAGAGGACCAGAGCGGTGTGGATTTCGTGAGTTTATCTTCCCATCCTAGACGTTTAGTGGCCTGGTGCCAGATAGCCACTGTTTGCGACATAGGTCCTAGGTAACAACCCTTTCGGACCTTACTATAGAGTGCGCCTAAATAACCCTCCCGCCCAGTTTGATAGCACTCCTAATGAAAGGCCGGATTCGTCGGGGAACTATGGATCCATTGGTTAGTTGCCAATTCATGACAAGATTGGTGACATGTTCCATGATACGAAAGTTATATATCCACATACAGGGTATCTCTTAGGTTCCCTGGGGATAATGTGTGAGATTAATGAGGAAGAATCAGGGGGTGGTGCAGATTGCACAGATAGAGAGGAATTCCTGCTCTAAGTCATTATTTCCATCCAAGGTATTTCATCATTAAGTCCCTCAGTGTCACTCCTAAGCCTGTGAACCCAGCGCTGTTCCTGCCTGAAAAGGGTTCTGTTGGTCCAGCTAGTGTTGGACTCAATGATAGTCCACCTTATACTCTCTGCAGTGTTATTGCTCTCCAGGAAGTGTGTGAGCTGCTTGGTGTTGGTTTTTCCACGTCGTATAGTGCTTTTATGCTCACCAATCCTTATCTTGACCTGTCTGGTGGTCATGCCAATGTATCTCTTACCACAGGGGCATAGGATGGTGTAGATACAGTTTTTTGTGTTGCAATTGGTGTGTTTAGTTTGTCGCCAGGGTGTGGCTAGGCCGAGGTCAATCTGTTTGGAAGCTGTGGTGTGAGCACAGACGGAGCAGGAGCCGCAAGGAAAGTGACCCGCCACAGATAGTAAGGCCCAAAAAGTTGGTTGTCTTGTGAGGTTGGGTGTGGACCAGTTGGTCTCTCAGATTCTGGGTGCGTTTAAATGCAAAAAGTGGTGGGGGGCCCGGTGTGAATGAGCCTGTTCTTAGAATGTCCCAGTGTTTCTTTATAACTTTCTGGACCTTGTTGGAACTAGGCTTGAATTTGGTGACACATGTGATGGCTTCAGATTTAGGCCTGTCCCTCACTTCTAGGAGGGCAGCACTGGGTGTTGCGAAAAACCTACGCTCAAGCTCATTATCAAGAGATCCACTGCCTATTACTTAGAGATAACATATATCCTGTTTCAGGGGATCACCCATGTGTTCAATTGTAATGGATTACTAAATACTGTTGTCACATTATTTGATACTTTATTGTTAAAGCACTCTTTGGTAATAGATTGGCAAAAGACTTTGAGAGGCAATGAGAATTAATGTGAGCACTTGCCAATGCTTGTTTTAGAATTTTGCTTAAAGAACTGAATAAACATGGTGACAGGTGGCACAGGTTTCCAAACCACTTGCTGCGCACGTGTGAACCGCCTTTGCCAATACACGCGCTATGGAAAACAATAAGCAGGTCCAGGACACGCGTAAGAGCGTAAATCGTCTTTGCCAATACACGTGCTATGTGAGCAGGTCCAGGACAAATGCAAGCTACTACGCGCTGAGACTATTTGTGTCATCCTCTGAGGCGGAAGCCGGAGGACTGTGTGTGTGTTTAGCTTTTAAAAACTGCACTATTTTCTTTTGTTGAATTTTAAAAAAACAAACTTCACTGGGCTTATCTGCCCAAAAGCGCCGACCTAAACGCGCTATCACCGCCCTCCTCGATCCCCTGACACAGCGACCCCTCGCTCTCTCAGGAACGCCCTAAGCCGACAGCCACGCCCACTGCGAGGCCACGCCCCCCCTGACAACTACAAATACGCTGATTGGAAGCGCTTGCAGCTGTTTGTGTCATCCTCTGAGGCGGAAGCCGGAGGACTGTGTGTGTGTTTAGCTTTTAAAAACTGCACTACTTTCTTTTGTTGAATTTTAAAAAACAAACTTCACTGGGCTTATCTGCCCAAAAGCGCCGACCTAAACGCGCTATCACCGCCCTCCTCGATCCCCTGACACAGCGACCCCTCGCTCTCTCAGGAACGCCCTAAGCCGACAGCCACGCCCACTGCGAGGCCACGCCCCCCCTGACAACTACAAATACGCTGATTGAAAGCGCTTGCAGCTGTTTGTGTCATCCTCTGAGGCGGAAGCCGGAGGACTGTGTGTGTGTTTAGCTTTTAAAAACTGCACTATTTTCTTTTGTTGAATTTTAAAAAAACAAACTTCACTGGGCTTATCTGCCCAAAAGCGCCGACCTAAACGCGCTATCACCGCCCTCCTCGATCCCCTGACACAGCGACCCCTCGCTCTCTCAGGAACGCCCTAAGCCGACAGCCACGCCCACTGCGAGGCCACGCCCCCCCTGACAACTACAAATACGCTGATTGAAAGCGCTTGCAGCTGTTTGTGTCATCCTCTGAGGCGGAAGCCGGAGGACTGTGTGTGTGTTTAGCTTTTAAAAACTGCACTATTTTCTTTTGTTGAATTTTAAAAAAACAAACTTCACTGGGCTTATCTGCCCAAAAGCGCCGACCTAAACGCGCTATCACCGCCCTCCTCGATCCCCTGACACAGCGACCCCTCGCTCTCTCAGGAACGCCCTAAGCCGACAGCCACGCCCACTGCGAGGCCACGCCCCCCCTGACAACTACAAATACGCTGATTGGAAGCGCTTGCAGCTGTTTGTGTCATCCTCTGAGGCGGAAGCCGGAGGACTGTGTGTGTGTTTAGCTTTTAAAAACTGCACTACTTTCTTTTGTTGAATTTTAAAAAACAAACTTCACTGGGCTTATCTGCCCAAAAGCGCCGACCTAAACGCGCTATCACCGCCCTCCTCGATCCCCTGACACAGCGACCCCTCGCTCTCTCAGGAACGCCCTAAGCCGACAGCCACGCCCACTGCGAGGCCACGCCCCCCCTGACAACTACAAATACGCTGATTGAAAGCGCTTGCAGCTGTTTGTGTCATCCTCTGAGGCGGAAGCCGGAGGACTGTGTGTGTGTTTAGCTTTTAAAAACTGCACTATTTTCTTTTGTTGAATTTTAAAAAAACAAACTTCACTGGGCTTATCTGCCCAAAAGCGCCGACCTAAACGCGCTATCACCGCCCTCCTCGATCCCCTGACACAGCGACCCCTCGCTCTCTCAGGAACGCCCTAAGCCGACAGCCACGCCCACTGCGAGGCCACGCCCCCCCTGACAACTACAAATACGCTGATTGGAAGCGCTTGCAGCTGTTTGTGTCATCCTCTGAGGCGGAAGCCGGAGGACTGTGTGTGTGTTTAGCTTTTAAAAACTGCACTACTTTCTTTTGTTGAATTTTAAAAAACAAACTTCACTGGGCTTATCTGCCCAAAAGCGCCGACCTAAACGCGCTATCACCGCCCTCCTCGATCCCCTGACACAGCGACCCCTCGCTCTCTCAGGAACGCCCTAAGCCGACAGCCACGCCCACTGCGAGGCCACGCCCCCCCTGACAACTACAAATACGCTGATTGAAAGCGCTTGCAGCTGTTTGTGTCATCCTCTGAGGCGGAAGCCGGAGGACTGTGTGTGTGTTTAGCTTTTAAAAACTGCACTATTTTCTTTTGTTGAATTTTAAAAAAACAAACTTCACTGGGCTTATCTGCCCAAAAGCGCCGACCTAAACGCGCTATCACCGCCCTCCTCGATCCCCTGACACAGCGACCCCTCGCTCTCTCAGGAACGCCCTAAGCCGACAGCCACGCCCACTGCGAGGCCACGCCCCCCCTGACAACTACAAATACGCTGATTGGAAGCGCTTGCAGCTGTTTGTGTCATCCTCTGAGGCGGAAGCCGGAGGACTGTGTGTGTGTTTAGCTTTTAAAAACTGCACTACTTTCTTTTGTTGAATTTTAAAAAACAAACTTCACTGGGCTTATCTGCCCAAAAGCGCCGACCTAAACGCGCTATCACCGCCCTCCTCGATCCCCTGACACAGCGACCCCTCGCTCTCTCAGGAACGCCCTAAGCCGACAGCCACGCCCACTGCGAGGCCACGCCCCCCCTGACAACTACAAATACGCTGATTGAAAGCGCTTGCAGCTGTTTGTGTCATCCTCTGAGGCGGAAGCCGGAGGACTGTGTGTGTGTTTAGCTTTTAAAAACTGCACTATTTTCTTTTGTTGAATTTTAAAAAAACAAACTTCACTGGGCTTATCTGCCCAAAAGCGCCGACCTAAACGCGCTATCACCGCCCTCCTCGATCCCCTGACACAGCGACCCCTCGCTCTCTCAGGAACGCCCTAAGCCGACAGCCACGCCCACTGCGAGGCCACGCCCCCCCTGACAACTACAAATGTGCCGGCCATTCCAGCGCAGCGGACGAGCGCAGCGGGAGCGCCGTTTGCGCGCCGAAGCGCCACGACCGGGCCTAGGGCACGCCACGCTGCCCAATCTAAGGTATGTACCAACCCAATGCCTACACTAACGAGAGAAAAAATCCTCTCCCTAAACAACAACTGGAAAAACTGTCATAATGTGATCAATGTCGAAAACTGGTTAGGGCCTCTAAGCTGCCACTCATGTAAAACCACTCTCACCCCAGAGAAATGGTCACCCGCTACGGAAGACTTGACCCTGATCCGAGGAGCCCTAATCAACGCTAGGTCAATATGTAAAAATGGAGCTCATATCTATGACCTCATCACAGAAAACGACTTTGACCTACTATTTGTAACTGAAACCTGGCTAAAAGCATGGTGCAACCCTGTTATAGCCCAGGCTGTTCCACATGGATACCTCATCCAACGTGCTGACAGACAGGAACAAAGAGGTGGTGGCCTTGCCATTATCCACCGGGACTCCATGAAATGCTCCACGTTCGAGATATCGGACATTAAGGGAGCAGAAAGCATAGGTTTCCGCATCCAGATAAATGATGAAAACACCTTTGCCGGTGCCCTCATCTACCGCCCGCCAGGACCACAAAACGGTTTTTCACTTAGTTTTGAAGAGGCACTCAGCACTCTCGCCATTAAATACGCCAACTTCACCGTTCTGGGCGACTTAAATTTCCACCTGGACAAAGTCAATGACCCTAACACAATATGGCTCAATGAACTCACCGATATTCTGGGACTGGAAATACGGACCAAGAAGCCCACGCATAAAGCAGGCCACATCCTGGACTGCATTTGCACCAATCTCACTACCCTTACTACAGCAACTCCTCTGCCGCAAACGTGGACTGACCACTGGCTAATCCCCTTTAACCTCGCTCTTAAAAAAAGGACAAACTTTCCCAAACCAAGAATTGATACTCAGGCACAGACAGACTGGAAAAAACTAGCAAACTCCCCCAATCTGCACCTCGTTGCCGAGAAATTAAAACCCCTCCCCACTGGTTGCACTGAAACAGATTACAGCAATTTCTGCACATGGATCACAAATCTCGGAAAACCCCCCAATCCGCAAACAGTGAGAAAAAAGCATAATAAAAAATGTGCCCCATGGTTCTCCCCCCACCTCAAAGACAAGCGCTCAGAGGTTAGAACCCTCGAAAAGAAATGGCGTCGCACCTATAGCGACTCTGAACTCCTACATTACAAAACTGCTAGGAAACATTATCACGAAATGATAAAAATCGCCAAAAAAGAACATTTCCTTGAAGCCATCACCAAGTCTAACAACAATCAAAAGCAAATCTTCAAAATAGTCGATGACTTCATGAATCCCAGAATTCTTAGGCAAGAGATCCCACCCTCTCTCGCCCTGTGCAACTCAATTGCAGACTATTTCGAACAAAAAATTCAAAACCTAATTAAAGACTTTCCAGACCCCCCCGAATCCCTTTTACAGGAAAACCTACCTACAACCAACAAAAACCCGCAGCTAAGCAATTTTGCCCCGGTCAACATGGAGGAAACTCGCCAAGCTATCCTCTCTACCAAGTCAGGCTCCCCGTTTGATCCGTGTCCCCCTTTGCTACTCCAAACCATAGTGGACACTGTGAATCCCACTATAAACAATATTATTAATTCCTCCCTTGCTACCGCTGCCATTCCCTCTGAATGGAAACTCGCTGCCGTGAAACCCCTTCAAAAGAAAACCCTTGCCGACCCCACCACACTCTCCAACCTCCGCCCTATATCGCTGCTCCCTCTACTGTTTAAACTCACAGAGTCAGCTGTAAACAAACAGTTGACTGCATTTCTGGAGGAAAACAATCTACTACATCCTAACCAAGCAGGCTTCAGAGCAAAACACTCCACGGAGTCAGCCCTGCTACATACAGTAGAGACCCTCAAGACAGCAATGGACCAAGGCAAAAAAGCCGTCATGATCTTGCTCGACCTGTCGGCGGCCTTTGATACGGTTTCCCATCCCGTATTAATTGGCCGCCTGGCAAACCTGGGAATTGCAGGAACCGCCCTAAACTGGCTAAAAAACTTCCTTAGCCATAGAAAGCAAGTCATCTTATTGGGAAACTATCGGTCAGGCGAGAAGGCACTAAACATAGGGGTGCCACAGGGCTCTAGCCTAAGCCCAATTCTTTTTAACTTATATATGACCCCCCTGATAGAACTCATCAGCTCCTTCAACATCAGCACAATTTCTTATGCTGATGACACGCAGCTCATCCTGGTCCAAGACAACACTACCTCAGCTGAAGAAAATCTGAAAGCCTGTCTTACCGCCACTTTTGAATGGATGAGAACCCACCACCTCAAGTGTAACTCAGGAAAAACGGAAATCCTCCCTTTCGGTCAAGATAATTTCTTCTGCCCGAAACAGTGGTGGCCCCAAGATGCTGAGGTCCCGCCAAACACAATCAAATCAGCCCGCAACCTCGGGATTAGGTTTGATGAAGCCCTCTCTTTCAAGCAACAAGCAGGTACCGTGGCAGGGTCCTGCTTTAACATCATCAAGGGCTTAAGAAGGTTCTTCGACCTCCTTCCCCTGACGGCCAGGAAGACAATCGCTGTGGCCCTCATCACATCCCGCCTGGATTACTGCAATAGCATCTATGCAGGTTCCAATAAAAGCGTCCTGCACAAACTGCAGATGGTGCAGAATACCGCAGCCCGCCTAGTACTAAGGCTACCCAGGAGGTCATCTGCCTCAGCAGCACTTAGAACCCTACACTGGCTGCCTATTCATAAGAGAGTACTATTTAAAATCCTGCTCATCACCTTCAGAGCCTACCACCAGTCGGGTCCCTCCTACCTGTCCCAAAGGTTTGGAAAATACACCCCCTCTCGATCACTCAGGTCTTCCAACCTGAACCTACTGGTGATCCCTAGATTCAGGCTCGCAACCAAAGGTGGCAAATCGCTAGGTTTTCTGGGAGCTAGAGCCTGGAACAAACTCCCCTCCCAGATGCGTCAGATCCCCTCTGAAATCCTATTTCGCAAGGCCCTCAAAACCTGGATTTTTAATGCGCCTGACACGTTAGTCCTAAAACTAATCTAACCTAACTCTCCTTAGTTCTTTCTGTCAGCACTTTCCCTTTCTTTTTCCAATGACACTCTCACCACTAGCGCCAAGATGCTCCTTGGAGTGTAAGCCGCGCTTTACAAAAACTACATCATATCATATCATATCTATTTAAACACCACCCGCTTAACCCCAGTGCTTCGCTTCCCGTTTACACCGCTCACCTGTCTCCGCTGCTGATCGCCTCCCGGATTCTTCTTGTTCTCGCCCGACTCCAGCATCCTGTCTCCATTGAAGGCGTCTCGGCACAGGGGATCCGGCCGGCTCCTCTTCCGCTTCGAAGCATCATCATTTCCGGATTCCTGTAAAGGAAAGGAACAGATCAACAAATGGTTGCTATGCAACCCTTCACAAGACACGGTAACATTTGATTGCAAACCTTGAACGCGGTAAGACCTCTTTCATTTTATTTAACCCCTAAAACCTTGATATTAAGAATAAATAATGCACAAAGGTTCAAACAGAACGCAAGAGAACTTTCTATGGAGGATTGTGACCCTAAGGAAAAGTAAAAGCGACAAGTTATGAACATTCCTCGGAGAATAATTAACGCTGTAGTTAAAAGGGCAAGAAGAATCGTAATTGCCTAAGAACAATTTGTCACAATCACTGAGTCCTTGCAATAGAATGGTGTTGTTGTTTACTGTTATTTTACGAACCCATTATAAAACTACAAATTGCTACTTAATAGGTATGTTCTGTTTACAGGGCACAGCCACATAAACAATCCTTGGTAGATACAAGCCAATAAGCATTAATACTGTTATTCTGTTTATGTTTTATTTGATACAGCACTATTTAAGAACACAGTTTGCAGTATATGTTAGAAATGGGATCTCTAGTTGGCTAAGGCTAGCGCCAAAGCCAGGCAGAGACCACCACTCTAGTCAGGGCAAGGGAGTTACACGCCAAAGATAACCCCTGCTCACCCCCTTGGTAGCTTGGCACAAGCAGTCAGGCTTATCCCGGTGTCAATGTGTAAAGCATTTGTGCAACGCACACAGCAACAACATACTAGGCACACCACAAAAGGAACTCCACACAAGGTTATATAAAAAATAGCCTTTGTATTATCATAAAACACATTAGATGGTAATCACACAATATACACTGTGCCAACTGGCACTGCGCAATATTTACAGGGGATTATATACACATGACAGGGCCATGTGGGCCACTGTCAGAATCATCCCTTAGTAAAGATAATAAATGTAGACATATAATAAACGTAGAACACAACCAGTAATTACTGGCAACACTATACTCAGCATCATCCTGTAAAATAAATCATGTTATGCACAGTATCACATTAGGCGAGAACTTTATTCTGCGCCAACCTCATAAGCCTAAACATATGAGACCATAACCTCCTAAGCATAACTCACATTAGTAAATACTCTTACTAACATAAACCGCAGTAGGGAATAAACTATACCTAAACCACAGTAGAGAATAACTCAAACATAACATAGTATGGAAAACCTCATAATCATAAAAACACATTTAGAAGCATAAATCAGGGTGCATAAATCATAGTATATAAATTACATTTCCTAGCACCACATAATCACCTTAAGGCCTGGCGCCCTATAAACCTAATAGTCCCCCTGGCCAACTGGCCATCTCAAAAAGGGCTCAAATGCCCTATGTCCAAAAGTCAGGGTGCGCTGCCATGGCAGCAGAAGTCAAGGGTGCGCACTTTGCGCAGACCTAAACGTAGCAGCTGCCCACTACTTGCTGGGAGGCTGGGAAAGTATGGGGCAGAGGAGTGCATCTCACTCCTAACTCAAAACATGCCCCCAAAGAACTGTGGCCTAAACATTGCAGCTGGCACTAAGTGCTGCGCAGCTGTGCATCAGGTGAAGGCCTTGGTACCACTGTGCCTCCTGTCCCACTACGGACTCTACCATCAAAAAATGCAAACTGTTGCAGCTGCCCGCGTTGGTGCGGCGCAGCTGGGAATAGCAATGTGGGGGCCCTGGCACATCTGTGCCTCTTCAGCCTCACTGGGCTTCTTTGCATAACTCCATGTGCCCGCAAAACGATGCAGCTGCCCTCTTGCAAGCGGGGCAGTTGCAGAAAAATGGCCAAAACTTTGAAAGGGGCACGGGCCCCTCTTGGCCCCCCATGGGGGCCCTTAAACTACTGGGCCCCTCGTGGGGGCCACACGGGCTCCTGAAACAATATGCCCAACGTTGGAGCGGCCCGCAACGGGGGGTCCGCTCTGGGAAACAGACAGAGTGCCCTCACTGGCACCACACGGGGCTTTTTAAATCACATTAGCCCCCCTCGTTGGAGCGGCCTGCTGCTAAACGGGGCCGCTCAGGCACTCGGCACATCTCGCTTGATGGAGCAGGTAGAGCAAAATTTTGTATACCCCCTCTATTTTGCATGTAAAGACTAACTATATAACTTAATGATTATAATTTTACTAACGGTGTGGTGTGTTATTTTAATTCAACCATTTGCATACACAAATTACACGTGGGAAATTGCTATTGGCATGGCAAGATAACTCTAATGATTAAAATACGTACGCATATTAATAGTAGTATATGTGGTAATTAGATATCGCATGATTTATGTTGCTTATGCGATGTTCGCATCCTGATTGGATCCTAAAGGACAATATTATCGCTTTAAATGCCTCTATATGCTAGGAAAATACTAACACATAAAGGGATTAATGAGGGTATAACATTAGAATTATCATTTCTTTGTATTAATTATTCTTTTGTGTTTGTTTCGCTTAAGTTAGCATTTGGGCCTAATACAAAATGGAGTCGAAAATCGAGTTCAGAAGTGGCCACCGTCTCGTGAGCGCGATGTCTACTGCGCAGACTCGAATGGCTCCGTGAACTTCCTGACAACCCCTGTGCACCATGTCCTCAGTCAAGGATAGGATCTTGGTAGACTGCCAAACCCAAGTCGGTAAAAACTGTTTAAAATGAACAATTGGATCATACAGCAAACCTAAAAACATTGTAACATAAGGACTATGTCATCTACGGAAGTGAACCAGCAAAATCCATGAGAACTTAAATAAGTAAAATCGGACGTTTCCGATCAGTCAATCACAGATTTTCTTCGCCTAAAAATGTTTCATGTTATCCCAAAATTTATTATAAAAAGAGTAGTGGAATAGGGAGGGGCATTCTTGTTGCGGCATTTCCCTGACTTGTTCCGATTTCCTAACATCTATGCTGGCGATGACAGAGGCTTGCTTGATTTCTGGTCCTATGGAGATCTTTGGGACTGTAACGAGCCGAGCAAAAATCTTTCGGACTTTGAGCTTTGGCCTACTTTATTTGGACAATTTAACGGCTAATTCGATTATGCAGAGCCAATGAATTAGAGAAAATCCAGATAGCAAGAATAGGTAAATATAATGACCTGCGATTTGAATTAATTGATCCAGAAATTCTAAAATTCTTGATGAAGAAAATGCTAATATTAATTTCAAAACAAAATTTAGATAAACAAATATTGATTAACAGAAATTATGAGTTTGTGGTTTTTCACTAAAGAGAATGAAGGATTCTGAGTCTTAAAATGTGTTTTAGCTGCTTCTAAATCACCATCAACCAATCCAACTAATTGGTCCGTCGACCAAGTGGGTGGAGTGCCTTGATGTTTAGGATTAGGAATCTATAGGTGGCGAATGTTAATGTATATTCTGTAAAATAACTTTTTCTTCCCTATAGGTTATAAGGTACCCCCCCACATGTCCAGCGCAATATCATCATTACCTCCTGTGTGCAGACTCGTGAGTGGAGACGTGTGAGTGTTGGTGTTATGGGCCCCACCAATGACTGCATGTGTGAATGAGCTAGTGTGACGTTGGGTCTGTGACCCTGGGAGGATAGTTGTGTATATATAAAATTCCTCTTTTTCTCCGGTCTCGCGCTGGATCACGCTCCCACCATCCCCACTCACCGGGCTATGCGGGGAGTCTATTCTCCCGTTGGACTCCGGGCTCTTCAAACAGTGCGGCTCCAGTCTCCTCTTAGCTTCCCTGGGACCGGCAGCACTTCTCTCACGGCGCTGGGCTTCTCTTCACTCCTGGGAGCCCCGTGCTGCCGTCGGTGGCCACGGCCGCCTTTTCTCTTCACCCGTGCCCCCTCCTGGGACCCGGGACATTTCCGTGATGCTTGAGGAGGCAGGGTAGGCTCCCGTCCTCCCTTCTGCCTGCACTTCTTCCGCTCCGGCCACCTCGGTGAAACGCAGAGGGCAGCTCCTGCTTTGCTTAAAGATACCAGCGGGGTGGGCACCCGCCATGACGGCCAATAAGCAGGGTGGGCACCCGCTGAATAGAATAAATCCAAGGCGGCCATGACGCAGGGCGGGAACCCACTATGACTTGAAAGTGGGGGAATCCCTACGTCGGGATTCCCTCGAAGATGATCGCAGCCCAGTGCTGCAAGTGAAAAACAGAAGCGCTCCTCAGGGCAACCAAAGCACTCCTAGAAATATAAAACAAAGCGCTCACAGGGCGCATGGGCCATCAAAAGTAAGTCCCCACATATGAAGGGGCTCTGCAGGCAAAAGAATCAGTCCTTTAGAAACAAAAGTCCATGAGAGGGTCAGGGGCATAGCTGGGCCCAGGGAGGCCAGCTCACAGGGCCCTCCAGCAGGGAGGCTGCCCCATGGCGGTTCCTCCTGGACCCCAGTAGCAGCAAGCCCCCCTCCGTCAGGAACAGCATACAAGAACAGGACTGAACATTTTCATGGGGTCACAGCCCCTATATTTATACTACATTTCCCTTTATGTAAAAGTGCAGGGCATGGGGGATCCAGATGCAACTGGTGCAGGGGGGATTTGGAGCACTTTGTTTTGCCAAGCTCCTCTCCCCCTTGTCAGGTGGGGGCTCAGTGATCAGACACACCACAGGGGGCGGAGCCAGCATTGTACTAGGGAAGCTCCATCCCATTCAGAGTCAGGGGATTACTCCTCCCACCACTCTTCCTCCAGGTGTCCCATTCGGCCTAGCTGACTCACCCTGCCCCTCCTGGAGCCACCCACACCTCTCACCTCCTGTCAATCATAAGCCGGACATGCAATTCACATCAGGCAGGCAGACACACAGCACACAGAAATGCCAATTTCTAAAAGTGGCATTTCTCCACCAGTCAGCATAAATCTGCGCACACCAATGTGCAGCATTTATTCTCACGAGTTCATACATACTAAACTCGACCCTGCACTCCTCTCATACCAGGAATTACCATGGACACACATATCCCCTATGCATTCCTATGGGAGGACAGGTCAATCTCACCACACGCACTCAGAGAGCACATGCACTTTACACTGGGCCACAGTACTAAAGTGCCAAGAGGCCAGGCAAAAAGTTCAGGGGGGAACCTGCCAAAAAGGGCCAAGTTCAACACAACCCCCTTCCAGCCAAAACGCAGGGCAGACCAATCACCATCGTGATGGGCTTCCCTGCTTGGGGCGATAGAACACGGACGCGGGCCCACACCCCAGGGACACCCTCCGGTTCTACGCCAATCTGAACCCACATGGTTTCCTCTGAAAAGAACTCTCAGGCCCAACTAGGCTACCCCACTGGTACTCCCTAGTTGTCCACAGCCAGGACCAGGCCCTAGGCCTTCCAGATAGATGGAGAAGTGTGGCTCACTGGTTAGAGTAGGCAGACCTGGAAGCAGAGGTCAGCCTGGGCCCAGGGTTCAATTCCCGGCTCGGCTGGGTCTTGAGTCCATAAATTGTCCATGGACTCGATAATTCTCGCTCCAGTGCATACTCGATTCATGGGTTCACACTCTGCGACTCTGGGCAATAGCTTGCTTAATCTCCACAATGGCCCCTCGCGGCGGGATGCCTGGCTTTCACCTTGTGGATGCCCTGCTGGGTTATCTCACAGGGGAATACCAGGACGGGTTCCCTAAGCAAGCGCTTAGAGATCGGTTGGTGATTTGCGCTATATAAATATCTGTACATGTACATGCACATACCACTGGTCCTTGCCAATCCACAGAGTGGGGGGCAGTAACCCCTGGCATCCAATAGCCATTCGCCACTCTCCCTCTCAGTGTAGTTCCAAACTACCACTGATCCTTCAACCTAGGGTCCGCACCCTCAGGCTGAACAGAGGTCACGGTCACCCTACCTCTACTTCTGGGGTTGCGCACTCTCCCAGACGAAGCACGCTGCAGAACACAACTTTCATCACCAGTTCAGGACCTCTCTCCATCAACTGGTCTACCACCTAGAATCTAAACTCACCGGCTGCACCGGGGTCAGAGGCGGGGACTCCCTCACTCTGCACCCCCTATACCCACCCCAACTGGAGTGGTACCCCTAGAAGGCAAATTAGTCAGGACACTGATTACAGTTGCCCTTTGTCCAGGACAGGAAACACCTGAACCTGGCTCCCCAACCTAGGGACGGTACCCTTTGGTCAGATGCCCAGCAAACCAGGACTTCCTGAGGGTGACACATACCTACTGTGTCGTGTGACGGTCTGCCTGGCACAGAGCTCGCGACCTCCTCTCCCACTAACAGTGCGCAAAGATGCCCCAGGACAGAAGTGGTGTCATCATGGTCACTCAGTGGCGACTCAGCCCATCTGGCTGGCCCCTGACCCAATGGTTCTTCCACTAAGGAGTCTTTCCCCCTCCCACCCCTCAATCAGGACTTCTGCACCCTCCGTTGAGGAGCGGCACTGCCAGACACCAGGACCGCAGGAGCTCTGGTCCTCTAGACACTGGGAGATCCTACACAAGTTGATGAAAGTACACACACAGTTCCTCTCTCCTTCCTTTGGAAATCAGGCAACCACTGCAGGCCAATCCCCCATTAGGGATAGTCTCTCCCACAGTTTCTCTGGTTCCTCTCCTCAGCAAAGGTTCTTCTTGTATGATCACTCTCAATGCAAGCTCCCTAGAATCAAAGAACTTACACACTCCAACGGATGCTGGCGTGGCTCCGGAAAACAATTACGGGGTGAATTCTCTCTGACAAAACAAATTGAAGAGCCCTTTAACACCATTTACTGTGCTAACCAATCACCCAAACGTCCAGTGCATCACAACAATTATCCACACTCCCCACACAAGACTGGTGAGACAGCATCTTACTGCCCCTGAAACACAACCTGTCCCCCTCTTAACCGGGAACCAGGTACCATACTCTGGGAACTGGGAATGGGAATACCTGCACTGGACAACATATTGCTGCCACCACTGGATCCCACCCTTACTGGGGATTCCAGAAACTAACAGTGAATTTAGGGGATAATCTACCCTCCCGAGCTAGTCACTCCATGCCAATTAAGTTACCACTGTAGGCCAACCCTAGAAATAGCAGTCTGCACAAGGGCAGTCACTCCTCCAGATTCTCTGGTTTCTGTCCTTGGCAGGACCCCTAACTCATAGTGCAACATAAAACATGTTTCAAAAAGAAATGACACTTAAAAAAACATAAGAAACAATAATCCCCAGCATGTGACTATCTAAAATGCAGAGCCTGTAGTGCAGCCAGTTGTCTCTGTGGTATTGAGCAAACGCAAGTGTTGTAATTAAATGAAAGTCCGGTAGCCAGGTTAAGTATAGGTATGCTGTAGGTTTATTCTCAAGTACAGCCTTAAGTAGATTACTGGAAGTCCAGGTGTTGCCCCACCAGGAGCAGCCTCCCTGCTGCTCAGCCTGCTCACTCCAACTGACACTCACAGCCTCACCAGGCACCCAAGCATTCCACGACATCATCAATCATCCAACATTCCAGACATTTCCAAGCACACTAACTCTCATTCTGGCTGAGCAGTAGGGAAGAGATACATAGGCAAAGGGGAACGGCAAACAGTAGATTATAACAGCAAGTCCTATCCTTACCGCTGACAACCAATGTTAGAAATGGAATCTCTGGTTGGCTATGGCTTGCAATCAAAATACATAAAGACCTGGTCTATAAGGCGCGTCTCTTTAGGCCAAACAATTTTAAAGCGTAGGTAGGAATTCATGAAATGTAATTACCGTATACGCCTCTCTTTTCCGTAATGAGGTAGTAACCAACCGCTTTTTTGCCTTCAATTTAAAATAAAAAACGTTTTGACAAATGGCAGTCACCAAGGTATTTTCCCCTGACCATTGTACAGGAGGATTTGTGAAAGGTGCATAAAGTTCTAAACATCACAGTCAGAACAAACCAAAACTAAATAAGGAAAAGTGTGAAAAGGCAAAATGACCCCTCACGTGCGCACCATCAATCGGGCTCACTGGTTGGTACTCACCAGCTGTGCCCACTTTTATCATCATCGGTAGTCATCTTGTCTTAGAAAATAAATGAATGTAGTATCCAAATCAAAAAAAGGATAGGTGCTGCGAAGTGAAGTGAGATGATCACATCCCACGATGCGACCATGTGAAGTTAAAATTGAAATAAGTGGCACTTTACTCGAGACCAAGTTTATTATTCATGTGTGCACTTCTTCAAATTAAAATCGGTTGCTTGTCATGCATACCGCTTTATACTGCGCCGACATGTTTCATTGCCACAGTGATTTTAGGGCAATTTCTTCAGGGCAAAAACAAAGTCGCCTGGCACCAGTACTGGACACTCAAGTCACTTTTTCCAGGGACTGCCCAGAAGCAGGCGAACTTTGCCTGGCTTCCGGGTCGGTGGCCATTATTCGCTCAGGCCGCGGCGGTAAAACGCGGGGGGCAGCTCCGGCTTTGCATAATGATACCGGCGGGGTGGGCACCTGCCGTGACGGCCAATAAGCGGGGTGGGCACCCGCTGAATAGAATAAATCCAAGGCGGCCATGACGCGGGGTGGGCACCCGCTATGAAATTAGCAAAAGCGGGGAATCCCAACGTCGGGATTCCCTCGAAGATGATCGCAGCCCAGCGCTGTAAGTAGAAAACAGAAGCGCTCCACAGGGCAACCAAAACGCTCCTAGAAATATAGAACAAAGTGCTCACAGGGCGCATGGGCCATCAAAAGTAAGTCCCCATAGATGAAGGGGCTCTGCAGGCAAAAGAATCAGTCCTTTAGAAACAAAAGTCCATGAGAGGGTCAGGGGCATAGTTGGGCCCAGGGAGGCCAGCACACAGGGCCCTCCAGCCTTGATACTCCACTACAAGATGGCCGCCATGATCTGGAACCTTACAGGAGAGCAGAGCAGGGCTCCGTAGACCCACCCACAAGGCCGCGTGTCATCACGCACATTTGGACCCGCCCACTTCATCCTGCCGGGGTTGCAATACCGGAGGATATAACTGGGCAGGCCATCCTCACTCCCCTTCAATCCTGGCTCACTGCTTTGGAGGGGTAGGTGAATGACCAGGAAGAGGTGAGCTAATGTGAGTACATACTCCCCAGTTCCACATTCTTTTGGATCAAGGTAACGAGCACCCCCGAGTTCGAGGGCTACGCTCGCCTACATACTGACGGCACCTTTATCCTTATTTTTATCTTTATTGCCTGACAGTAACGCTGCCTCTCGCCGAGTGCGCGTTGACGAATCCCAATTTCCTTAATAAGGGGTAGGATTCCTCAAGTGCATGTGTAGAGCGAATGTATGCTACACTTTGTGATCGGGATGAGTAGGGTCTGTGTGTGTGTTGTGTATATAACCACTGCACCCCACTGGCCTTCAGATCATTCCGAACATAGCCATTTTTTAATTACTTCCGGTAATTGTACCACTGAGATCACTGACACTCCCACACGATTGTGGGCTTGTATTCTAAGTTCATACCGCCATCACACAGTAGATCACTGTTTGAAGATGCATATCAGACCTCACCCGGGTCCATCACGTCTGTGCTGTGTTCAGGAAGTTGGCACTGTGCATGGGGATCTATAGGGCATTCAGACATAGATACCGCCTATAGGCTTCACCTTCTGCGCAGCTGACAGCAGCACCCTAAGAAACGTTTTTAATTTATCCATGTAACTATGTTACCCTGGCAAAAAACACATCAGCATGCCCCCTCTGGTGCATGCAAGACCGGCACAATGCATCACAACAATATGATGTCTGTCAAATATGTGCTGTGCATTTTAAAGCTTTTGTTTGTGTGTCTTTCTCCATTTTGTATCACCAGGTTGGAGGTAGGAACTCACACCGAGAGCTCCTATCTGCTCGAGGATGCATATACACCTCATAATCTAGGTACCACAGGTATACAGGGCTTTCTTTTCCTGAAACCTGTTCCTTTTTCTTCTATTTTCACTTACCCTCTCGGGCCTGATGAAGCGCCAATGGATCCCTTACGGACCAATAAAAGGCGCAAAACATGTTGACCTATTATTTTTTTTAAATCATTCGTGCACTGATTCTAAGAGCAGCGGCCAGTCACATATCTGCCCTGTATGGTTTTTCCTGAGAGGGGCTCTATGATCCACACCTATTTTTAACCTTACCATTCGGACCCTCGAATAAACATTGGTTCCGGGTACCATCTTGTAATTTTAATTCACTCATGCACTTATCTCCCTAAGTCCACACACCCACATGCACAACTGCAGCGTCTCCTTAAAAGATCTATGCCAAAGACCCCTCGCACGGTGCCCGTTGGGGACATCAGCGCCACCCCCACGAGGAACAATGCCCGATGATGAAGCATGACACTCGCAAAGGTGTGTGAGGGCACTATATCCAAAAGGAGGGATTCCCCCATCACTATTAATAAACCCAACCTCTTTGAGATTGACCACTTTTCATTATTCCTCTCTACCAACCAGAGTTTGGTTGCCACTCTCTTGAGATCTTAGGAACAGCTACCCACCAGTGTATACCATCCAGGTTACAGACGCAGGTCCAGTGACGCATCCAGGCTCCAGGTGCAGGTCCTGAGAGGCATCCAGGCTCTCATCCTGGTCATCCTGGATGTAGGGTGGCTTGAGGGGGTTGTTGATGTGTGCTGTGCTTGGCTCTGGCTGCTCCATTCTTCATTTCATTGTTTTTTTTGCCTATTTTCTATCGGAGGTTGACTAATAGGCTAATTTTTCCAACAGAGGCAAAAAACACTCACATTGGGCTGCCACTGTGGCTAGTGGGCCTTTCTTGGTTTTCGTCTGCTAACGCCGGAATTCCTATCGCCATCATGCTAATGTTAGCAGCAGTTTTCACCACGGATACTTGAAGCTATTGCCATGTAGCGACATCTTGTACATACGTCGCTAACAAGGCGATAGTTTTCAGCGGTAACAAAACTGCCGATGACTAGCGGTAGCGGTAGTTTTCGCCAATTCTTGTACATATGGCCCTTAGACTAAACATTCATATGATGTGATGCCCTCCTATTAATAGACTCCCTTTCACCCACAGCCTTTTTTACTAATGTAAAAATGCTGTGCAATGGCCTTCAATACAGCTCCTTAAATGTAAAGATACCAGCAGCAATCCTAATTTTCTTAAACTGGGTTTACAAATTATGTCAATCGTATTTTACATTGTGCTCAGATAATTTTGTTCTGTCTGGAAACAAAAAAGCGGCTTGTTAAACAACCTTCGTTTGAAAATATATATTTTCAATAATTATTAATTATGGCCGATTTATTCGGCTATTATTGAATTGGGCTGTGATTTAACAGATCCCCATTAAATTAAGAAATCGATAAATTAACCAGTTTTTGCTAATTATTATTAATTGCACCGTGTGTGGTTTAAAAGATGTTCAGCAAACAACGTCTTTGAAGGTGTCGCTTTTCTCCGGTGAAATTATTGCGCTTTGTCATGGTATAAAATATGCAGCAATAAAGTAACCACCGAGTTTTGACTACTATTAGATAATTGCCCCCCTGGGGGATGAGAAACAGGCACTAGATTTTCAGACCTCATTACTTCTGTGGCGAAACCCTATTATCATCCTTTGCTGACTCAAGGGTAATGAGACAAAGAATAGGACCATCATAACTCAACCAATCCTTTAAACTATGCTGTGATTTATTTTCAATTCATTCTTATTTGAATTTAAACACTGTTATGGATATAAATCACCAATGGAGCTGCTCCGGGTAAAAAAGAAAAAAAAACAATATTCGTGTTTCATTCAGTCAAATGCACCATACTCCCAATCCTGTCCTGAAAGATACAGGTAATGAGTAGATAACAATCAAGTGTTACTGTTTCGTTTTCCAGTATTGTATTGAGGTCTCACCTAGTCTTGCTTCCTCTGAGGATGACCAAAATCGTTGCCATGATGGGTGTACACGAAGAATTGCATCAGATCTGAGAGTTTACTAATTACTCCTCCCTGTTTCAGGCATCTGAGTTTAAGATGTCTTATAACTGCTGCAGAGACTGTCACCGCCATCCTGGATAGGAAGAGGTTGTGTGAGTCAGCAAGTGAGCAGACTCCCCTTCCCCACAGCCCAAAAATATTAGGGGCAGATTTACAAGCCCCTTGTGACACATTTACGCCGCCGTTGCATCACTTCTGTGACGCAGCGGCGGCGTAAACCATGCGCTATGTTGCGCCTTATTTACAACGTGACGCATCTAGGGAGATGCATCACGTTGTAAAGCCCTGCGCTACATTAAACCTGCGTCAGGTTTAATGTATGCAGGGTGGGCGTTCCGTCAGAAAAAGCCTCGGAAAAGTGATGCAGTGAAATCTACAAGATTTCACTGAGTCACTTTTCCGACGCCGCTGCGTCACAACCCTGCGCCTGCTTGAAGCAGGCGTAAGGCGTGACGCAGCATGTTAGGTATGGGCAGCCCCTGAGTATTGCTGGAGTTGCGTCGCGCTTGTGACACGACTCCGGCAATGCGCCGCCCTTACACCACCAGATGCGTCACGCATCTGCTTATCCTTGCGCCACGATGCGCCGCATTGTAAATGTGGCGCATCTGTGGGGGCGCAAGGGTAAACTTGCGTGACGCATCTTACCTGAGGCATCCCTGCTGATATGCAGGGATGCGCCAGTCCTTGTAAATCTGCCCCTTAGTGTTTAAGGGTGCCTTTAGTGCGGAAAATATGGGCTTGAAGCGTCGAAGACATCACTTCGAAGAAATCATGCATTTTCAAATACGTTTTAACATCATTCCACGTTGCATGAATGTGGATAATCCACCAATACCAGCAAATTTCAAATAGAAGGAAAAAGTCCGGAAGTACAATAACACAATTTCCGCCATCTTTATTAAAACGTATGGCCGTAAAGAAGGGTGAAACTGTTATGTTTTTGCTGCTTGAATGATCTCACTTTTCAGTTCCCCTTTAGTGTTCACAATGCCTCAGCTGAGCCTCAAATTCAGACCCTCTAATCCCTCTCATGAAACAAAGCTGAGGGTTGCAAGGGATGTACAGGCTCATTCATCAGAGGAAAAACCGGTCGCAAACGGGCAGATTCTCAGAATCTGCCCCTTTGCGACCGGTATTGTTGCATTTGGTATGCATCATCCCAAATGCAAAAATCGCAATTTAAGGAATCCCTAAATTGTGATTACTTAAATTGCGATTGCATTTAAGGAATCCCAAATTGAGATTCCTTAAATGCAATGCATTAAAGTAAAAAAAATTGCGATTTCGCTATAGGGGGAGCAAATTACCATGAAGTTGAACTTCATGGTAATTTGCATACTTTGAAAAATGAACTTTTGTGCATTTTTCAAAGTTTCATGTTGCGCACACACATGTCCTTAGGGCATGTGTGTGTGCAACATACGTGTACAGATCAATTTCAGGGGTGCAAAAGGGTGTCATTTTGACCCCCTTGCACCCTTGGAATTGCATGAGCAATTTGCGAGTACCTACTGGTACTCGCAAATTGCTCATGCAATCTCCAATTCATTCCTATGGGCCTGGAGAGCCATAGGAATGAATGGGACGGAATGTGTAGCAATCGCTATTTTTATAGCGATTCCTACATGCATAGGCTTTTGCAATTCCTTAATTGCGATTCCTTAATAATCGCAATTAAGGAATCGCAAAAGCCTACGTTGATGCATGTGCCAGGTAGCTCTTCGTATCATGTTGTGCGTTGCCTGAAGATGCAGCACAGGGCAAAAACAGTATATATGAAGTGGGAGTTAGCAGACTGAGTTTGGCTTTACCTCTATGCTAAAGTAGTTCTATAACTGTGCAGTAATAAAGTAGCTTAGAAATATTTGTTATATTTATTTTATCGTAAATTGCCTAACCCGAAAATACTAGCATATGACATCTGAAGTACACACGTTTGATTGCTGACCATTTTTTCATTAGCAGAGCTCACACTAATTTTAATATATCTGCTATAAAATTTAAATCTTATGAAAATGGCAGTTCTTGGAAAGTTTGATAGCTTCCTGGAAAAGGGCTGTATTTATAATCTGAAGCTTTAATATCTTTGTTAAATTGCAAGTTTAATCTACCTACTTTTATAATTAAAAATTTAAAGTAATCATAAAAATGAATTTTGAGCACCATAGTCTCTATTTACTTATAGCCGGATACAATTATTAACAAGCATTGGTAAAGCCAGTAGTCCCGGCCTTAGCAAGCTGATGCAATGGTTATTTTTTCACTCCAAGGATATGCTACTAAAATAAAAACCTATTAGAATTATGCTGCTGCCAAAACATTGCATCCATATGCTTGCAATAATAATTTTACACTTAAAAAAATAATTACCTATCGTACATCGGGGGTCATTACGATTGTGGGCGGACTTTCGTCCGTCCACAATCGTGCCAGGGCTTGGGACTGTCTGCCTGTAATGCGGCGGTCCCACACATGAGATTATGATGCGACAGCCACAGTGGCGATTGCGTTGTGTATGTCTGACATTGCGCAGGGTGCTGCTGGCTGCAGCTCCCGCCGCAATGTCCGGAATGCACTGTTTCCAAACGGTGCCTGCCTCCTGGTGCAGGGAAATGTAGGGGGTCACATAGGTAACCCCCGCTACGGGCTCCCAAATGCAATCCCCGCCAGCCTGTGAATGGCGGTTACACCGCCATACACCGGTTGGTGTGGAGGCAGAATCATATTATGGTGGATGGTTCCTGCTAGGCACCGCCACCATATTGTTGATGCAGGGTGGGTCCGCCAGGCAATCGTAACGATTGGCTGTGGTGGACACGCATCTGCCAGCACACTGCCCGCCTTTGTAATTTGGCAGGCGGAGAAGTGCTTTACGATGGTGGTGAAACCGCCACCGGTAGGCTGCCAGTGGCGGTATCACCGCCATCGTAATGACCCCCATAGTTTTAATAGAACAGTATGGGTGCTTCCTAATAGACTGGTGTGCGCAAAAAAGGTATAGAACTCCTTTTTAGTTGTAATGGTCATCACAGGAAAATATGATTTGTATTGATAGAAAGAAAAGTTACTATTTGCTTTGAATAAAAATAACCTGAAGATAGTTAAACAATACAACATGACTACAGAATTTAAAGATAAAAAAAATTGGCAAAGTATTGACCTATAATCCGTAGCACTGATGTACACTTCTTTTTGAATGGACATACATAGGTGATGAAGGTAAATGCCATCACTGACAGTGCAAGGCAGCCAGTGATTAAAGAAGGCTGACCCATTGCCACATGCAGTGTACAGTGGTGGGTGGCAGCAAAATGGTGATGACAGCTGAGTAAGCTGAAGCAATGGACGGAGTCCCTCTTAGTGTGAATGTATGTGTATGTATGTGTGTGAGGATAGATAGATAGATAGATAGATAGATAGATAGATAGATAGATAGATAGATAGATAGATAGTTAGATAGATAGATAGATAGATAGATAGATAGATAGATAGATAGATAGATAGATAGATAGATAGATAGATAGATAGATAGATAGATAGATAGATAGATAGATAGATAGATAGATAGATAGATAGATAGATAGATAGATAGATAGATAGATAGATAGATAGATAGAAAGTATTTCTTTGTATTACTATGTAAGCATGGAAAGATGGCAAAACAGCTAAATATGTTTCTAAGCCAGATCTGGTTAGTGAGAACAACTGGCTTTGCTACCTCTTGTTTGCCTAAGGAAGACAAGAGAAAGAGTCATGGGAGAGAGATGAGGGAGACATAAGATGGTTCCTCAATGGTCCTTGCTGTAATTTATTAAATAGAAGCAAGTAGCAACAGTCGAAGTAGTTCATTACAGTCCATATTGAGGGAAAGAAAGGATTCATAATCCAAGTGCTATAAACAGAAGTTCGGAAATGGAAATCGAGATTGATGCTGCATGACTAGACATGAACAGAGTTACCACAATGGACTATGTATTAAAAATCATATTTTTATATCTGTTATGGCTGGGTGGACCCCTCCATTTCTGGTTGATCATTAGAATACAGAAAATATTAGGTATCAGTGGGCCCCTCAAGCCTTTAGGCCCTACTGCCACTACACCTGCTGCACTATTGATAGCCCATAGCCTTGAGTGAGATAAAACCTTTTTATTTGTACTCACCTAAGGCTCTGAAAAATATTCTTCCCAGTGAGCCAATCCATTTTGAGAACAGTAGCAATAAAGTATGTTTACAATTACATGTGGTTACATAGCCTTATAATCCCTTCATTGCATTTTAAATTATTTAGTAAATTACAAAAGTAACTGAGTTAACTCTTATCTGTCACAGCCATCTTCTTCTAAGGTGTTTCCTGAGCCAGGTAACACAAAGATTCAAGACTGACTTATGTTGTTAGTATCAGCTACATGTAATACCTGGCTTGGTTGACTAACAGTCCAGATGTAAAACATAAAGAGACTCAGAAGTACACAAGGGACTCTCACTATCGACACTGAAGATCAGACACCTCTTTACGAAATAAACTGCGTGTCCACATGACCCTAAATGTGCACATCAACAGACATTTGCTATCTCTACATTTTACACACATGGGGGCCTATCTGCACACTGCAGTTTGTTGTACATTTTGAAGTACTACAAACGAACTACAAAATGCTATTCACAAACCAGCATGTGGAGTTTACGTCTCCACCTCTCCTTTCTTTTTCTGTGCAGACATCTCCACTCCGACTACACACAAAGGCATACGAAATATTAGTAAATGTGAAAGGGATAGGTAGAGTAGTTGGAACATGGGGGATACTTACTACTAACAAGAATAGGTTTAAGCAGGAGTAAAGAGGGGCAAGGGAAAGTCAGAGAGAGGTATAGGTCCGAATGTGTACGCATCCACAAAAGAGTATGTCCATTGCTATTCACAACCTCCTCTTCTAAAGCCACTACCGCCATACAGCCAAAAAGGGACCAAAAACCGAAGTAATGACTCCATCACAGAGCTGAAGTAAATCCAATGCCAAATATGGCCAACCAATGTTACTGCAACACACTTCCATTGAGAATAATAGAGGTAGTGACTTCAAAGAAAACACCATTGTAAATACTATTAAATTAAAATACATTAATTGAAATAGGTTATCATATAAATACATAAAATGCAATGCTATCAATCCAGATTTATAAGGTGTGCCCAATCACCCGCTGGGTGTCCAGGCGCTTGCAGGTCCCAGAGACTCATTCGAACAGCCAGGTCTTGAGGGCTCTTCGGAATTCTGGAAGTAAGGTGCTGGTCGGAAGGTGCGCGGGAGGATGTTCCAGGTCTTTGCTGTGATGTGGGAGAAGGAGCATCCTCCACTTCGGCTTCAATAGTTGTGGGGAGTTTTGCAAGTGATAGGGAGGCGGAGCATAGTCTTCTCGATGGTTGGTGCAAGCTGAAGTGGTGATTAATGTAGGCTGGTCCAGCAGCTCGAATTGACATCTCTTCTGTACGGGGAGCAAGTGGAGTTGACTGAGGTGGAGAGTGATGTGGGTTTGTCGGGGAAGGTTGAGGATGAGTCTGGCTGTGGCTTTCTGATTTGTATGAAGTTTCTGCAGGTGGTGTGTGGTGCTTCCTATGTAGATTGTGTTACTGTAGTCCAGTCAACTGGTAATGAGGGACTGAGTCATGGTGCCTTTCATGTACAGGGGTAGCAACATTAGGATCTTGCATACCATGCGTAGAGTGGGAAGCAGGCAGAGGAGACGACGGTGGTGATCTGTGAATGTTAAAATTATATAAAAAGTAGCACAAAAATGCTATTTCATTATAAAATAGTTTAGACCTTTTTTCATTTTTTGCACTTAAAACTGTATGTAACAATAACTTTTAGTGAAATGTATACTTTTGATTAATTGAAAAAGGGGAGCGTAACAGAGTGTATATCGAGGTGGAGTGGCTCAGAGTCTTCTCTCTGAAGAACCACTCCGGTCTGTGCAGGCATATAAACTGACTTGACAACCCAGGAATGACAAAGGAGAATGGGGTTGCCAAACATGTTTGAATGGGGTATGTAGCACAACTAACTATACCCAATGACTCATTGGCTGAGGCAGCTTCCCCAACAAGCTATTCTGGTCTAGCGTCGGACACCACTCCACTGCATTTGAGAAGTTGGATCGTGAAAGATTACTGGGGAAATTGTCATGCTCCTCAAGGTGATCATAGCTTTGCATCAGGGGACATGGGTCCAGGTCCAAACAAGCCCTACCACAGTAACCTCCAGAGTTGCCACAAACAACGGGCTTAAACAGGGCTATGTTTTGGCCCCCTCACTCTTTAATCTTTATACAGCAGACCTGGGGGCCGCCCTGACAGGTGCAAGTCTGGATACTCCAAGGCTGGGCAGTGTGCAAGTCCCTATCCTGCAATATGTGGATGACACTGCAATCATGGATCACACCAGAGCGTGCCACAAGATAGCCGTCAACGCACTCCGGGTCATATTCTCAAGCAGCTATCTCCGATTTAACGGCACTTTAGCGCACCCATTCACAATCCGGTGCAAACAGCCTACAGCACCACTTTTCCGGCGTTAGCATCCGCAACAAACATCGCCACAGATGACCCCGGCAACTATCGCTAATGAGATGCAGAGTAGGCGTTCCCGAAAAGCAGCGACAACATCACTCGGCAACATTCTCAACGACCAGCCAGATCTGCGATAAGAACACAAAACATGCGATAAGGCGCATTAGCACCAGGAAATTAACACCTGCCCTGACCTGGTGCAAAGTTGGTCCACAACCTGCACCAGACAAGGGAGCACAGCCCATAGCCACACATGAAGAACAACAGATCCCCCCGAGCAACTGCCCATGCAGGACGGACACCCAAGAGGGCCACAACACCCACCGACACCAAACCCAGGCCCGCAACCCACCCCGCACCCCCCCAACCCCGGACAAAGAAACTGCACACCAACACTACGAATGCCAAAACAAAATATTTTGCCTGATGTCACAAAAGCAGGAAAATCAAGATACATGCGTGGCCAGAAAATGGAGAATCATACAGCAATGCAATCACCAACACAAAACACCATTCAAACAAAAGCCAAAACAACCATTCGGCTGAGTCCTAGCGGGTCCTCACTGGACAATCTGTAGGACACAGCCTGGAAGACAAAATCCAAGAGAAGAAGGTCTGCCATGCGCCCAACAAAGGAAAGAGAGGGAGAGAGGGAGGGAGAGAGCGAGGAAGAGAGATGGAGTGAGATTGCACAAGCAGCGCAAGGCCTCTCAGGCACCTGACTCCACATGCCAACATGTGTGTGTGTATCGCCATTGGTACACCATGAGCCCAAGGCCTTGTCTCAATTGTATTGTATTGTATTGTATTTTATTGTATTAGGCACTTGTAAAGCGCACTGTCGCCAAAAGGGTATCCTGACGCTGTTGAACATGTGCTCAGGTCAGCAGTAGATGGACAGAACGGCCCTGAGCAGACTGATCGAGGCGAGCCGATAATGAGGAAATCAATCTCAACGCCAATGCCACATCACAATCCGAAAACGCAAGTAGTAGTCAGACAATATTAGGGATGAAAGCTCCTTTGTTCCAATGCAGAAGGCGGGAGGACACCTGCACCTCTGACCTTGGTCCAGAACGTGGCTGGAACACCCTGAGAGAGATGCCATGGCAGATGGGGACGACTCCCACATGACGCATTGTGCAAATGAACTATCCAACTTATCCACAACCCACACACAGAAGCCCCTGCCTGAGGTACATCCACATGGGATGCCCTTGACACTCACGGAAACAGCAACCCATTCTCCTCAACGTTCCACACACATTCAAATCATTGCTCAGAGCTGTCGCATATCCTCCACACAACTGCCACAGTTCAGAATAGTGCCGGTTCTACGAGACGCACCAATGCAATGGCAGGTCATCCCGGGCACATATCAATCAGGTGTTTGTTAAGCGCGACTACTCACCCGTAAGGGTCTCAAGGCGCTGGGGGGAGAGGGGTGTCGCAGGTTCCAGTCCATCAAGGAGGGGGTCTGTCAAAGAGCCAGGTTTTGAGGTTTCTTGCAAGGATGGGGAGCAATGTTGTCTGTCTGAGGTGGAGAGGAAGGTCGTTCCAGGCTCTGGCCGCACAGAAGGAGAAGGAGCGGCCTCCCTATCAGGTCTTTCTGGTGTGGGGACCATGGCATAGGAGAGCTGGGCTGATCGTAGGGTCCTTTAGGGTGCGTGGAATTTGAATCGGCTGTTCAGGTATGCTGGTCCGGTGTCGTGGAGGGCCTTGTGAGAGCATCTTGAAGGTGACTCTAGCTTTGATTGGGAGCAAGTGGAGTGTGAGCAGGTGTTGGAGATGTGGCAGTGTCTTGGCAGGTTGAGGACCAGTCTTGCGGCAGTGTTTTGGATGTTCTGTAGCTTGCGGGTGAGGTTTTTGTTTATTCCGGCATAGAGTGCGTTGCCGTAGTCGAACCTGCTGGTGACCAGGGCGTGAGTGACGGTCTTTCAGTGTTCGAGGGGGATCCATTTGAAGGTCTTATGTAGGAGGCCGAGGGTGTGGAAGCAGGAGGATGAGACGGAGTTGATCTGGCGGTCCATTTTGAGCTCTGAGTTCCCAGGTTGCGTGTGTGGTCCGTGGGGGTGGGTGGGTTTCCGAGGGTGGGAGGCCACCAGGTGTCGTTCCAGCCATCAGGGTTTGGGCCCATGATGAGTTCTTCCGTTTTGTTGGTGTTTAGTTGTAGGCAGCTGTTTGTCATCCATTTGGCGACAGCTTCCCTTGTGCCTGGCGGTGTTGGGTTCGTTGGATAGGGAGAGGATGAGTTGGGTGTCGTCTGCGTATAACACAATGTTGAAGCCATAGGTTCTGACGATGGGGGTGAGCGGAGCCATGTAGATGTTAAAGAGCGTAGGGCTGAGGGAGGACCCCTGGGAGACTCCGCAGGTGGTAAGTGTAAGGTCCGAGAGGAAAGGGGGGAGTCTGACCAGCTGCGTTTTGCCGGAGAGGAAGGAGCGGATCAAGTCAAGTGCCTTGTCTTGGATCCCTGCGTCGTGGAGTCTGTGTATTAGGATGCGGTGAGAGACTTTGTTGAACGCTGCTGAGAGGTCGAGGAGGATGAGGGCTGCTGCATAACCCCCGTCACGTGAAACAGTACCGTGCACGTATGCTGCATTTACTGGGCGTACTACCACTGGTGGTGCTGCGGATCAGTTACCGGCTGAGCTTCCACCTTGCCTACGTCACCTGCGTCCAGTCCTGGTTCCACTGCCGAACATGCACATTCGAGTGTCCCATGGATGTCTGCCTATCCAACACAACCGTAGATGAATTGGACTATGACTTGTGTGTGCACCCCCTGTTGGATAACGAACAGGAGTGTAACCAAGACAGCCGTGCATGGGATGCCTTGACATACTGCGTATCACATATCCCACCATAACAGAGGACATGTCTGCTTTCATCAGGACTCTGGATGCATGTGTGTGGAACTACGCGTGTGTACACACCACTGTGCAAGGTGATGCAGGTCCATGGTCGGAGCAACACAGCATCGTTTGGCAACGTTACCAATTCGGACACACTGCTGGGGGGAGAGTACACACATGGCAATGTAGCATGACATGTGAACCTGTCGGACCCTTTCACCTGTTCACTGTCAGCAGAGCAGACAATCGGCGCACTCCGGTGGCAGAGCACTATGCAGATCCCATGGGCAGTGAGTTGTGCCCCCTCACACGGGGCAATAGGCAGACACCAAACAACACATGACTCGTCCAGCACAGCAAGGTGGGCTGAGACCAATGCTATCCGTAATGATTGTTGCCCATTTTTGCCTCACCATTTTCTGAACCTCGACATGTTCCCATGCTGCGTGTAAGTGTCTTAAGCATGTCCCTGCCTGTTGTGGCCGTTGCCTCGTCTGTACTGATGCGCACATTCCAATAAAGTCTATGCAACTCCACTGGTGTCTAACGGTGATGAGTGTTGATGAGATTGTCCACTCTTGTGCCACAATGAGCATCGTCCCTATACAGGGACGAACTGACTGACACATGTACAATGAGGGTGGCTCCCTTTTGCAAGCTCCACCTCTGTGAGCCATACATTGTTTTGGGATAGTTGCTGGCTGACCTGTGCAATTACGTGACTGCAGCAATGTGAGTATGGTGTTCAAACTCAGACCATGTGTAGTAATGTAATGAATTGTAAGAGGACGTGTCCACACAGATGTGTGTAGGTAGGTGTGCGATGTGAAGTTCGGTTGTCACATGTGATGTAGGACACCACTTCTGGCCTGCTACCGATTTGGTCATTCCTACACACAGCCCTATTCAATACATGGACGTGTGCCTATGTTGGGGGGTTGTGAGATTGTTGTTGATGTGCAATGGGGACACAGCAAGTACTCACCTTCACAGTCATCCAATTGGCCAGGTGTCTCAGGGATACACATGCACATAGATGTTAGTTACCAGGGTGTACCTTCATGTGCAATCATTGTCCTTACATCCAGCCATACTTCCATACGTGAGTGAACATAGTCATGACACATCTGTGTGATTTAGAATGTTTTATTCACATTCAGGTGATTGACGGAGCTGGAGCTGTACATGGCCATCCAAGCGCACATTTGGAGATTAAAAAGTGATTTGGGAGAGGGGGAGTGCAGTCCGCAGCAGGATTGCTGTGTAATTGTCCAGCAGTGAAGATATGGCAGTCCTTGTCGGGGTCCGGGTGAATGTCGCAGAGTGTTCCGGGGGTCAGTGGGAGGTATTGTCCCAGGGCATTAAGCATACGTCAGAACCATGCAGGGACAGGCCATATGGCGGTGATGGATGCTACTGCCTCCTTCTTCACACAGTAATTACCATCTCCATCTCACTCCCTTGATACGGGTTCTGTGTCCGGTGTGTCTGGTGTGTGTGGCGGGGTAATGGCTGCATCACTGTGTGCCACTGACACATCAGACTGCGAAGGTGATGGGGCTGCATCTCTGTGTGCCACTAACACATCAGGGGTCGGAGCTGTGTGTGTCGATGTTCCCGCTGCAGTCATCTGGGACAGGCTCAGTGGCAGCAATGGCAATATGATGAACTGCAGGGCATTGAAGTTCCCAGCTACTACTCGCTGGTGTCCAGCCGTGGCAGCCATCTTCCAGCCAGCATCTGCTCCATGGTCTCCATTTACCCCCACATCTGTGCCAACTCTGTGCTGTCAAAACTGGTGCCTGTCTGACCAGACAGTTGTTGTATCCGATTAATGCCCCAGCGAAGTCAGCCAAGGTCTGTGGTGGAGCATGGTGCGTACAGGGGGTGTCCGATCGGGACTGTACGTGGTCCCTAATGGGACTCAGACACCCACGTATGGCATCGAGTTTGGCTACCACAAGCTCGAAACCCACCCACAGCTGTTCAGCCAACTCCACCTGGCAACCCCACATATGCTGTTGGAATTCCATGTATTGGTCAGGGGGATCCGTGGTGGTGTGTGTTTCCTGCTGTGTGGTCTGTGCAGGTGGTGGGGTCACCTCGAGGCAGCTGGCCTGCCCTGCTCCTGGGGATGGGGTGCAGCGGCTGTCCATTATCCGTTGGAGGATGTCTTGACATATGGTCAGGTTGTCCTCTTCATCATTGATGATGAGAAGTGTGGTGTGCTCTGGAGGAGGTGTTATTTGTCCCTCTGCAATGTAAAGGGGAGATGCAGGTTAACAGAGTTTCACATGTATGTTGAAGATTTGCAGATGTTTACATTCAGACTGGATGCCAATGTACATTGTGACTGTTTTGGTGGAGCTGGCTATTTGATGGCAGTCAGTGTGTTTTCCGACTACAGGACGGATGTGTGGTAGTACCCGTACATTATCATCACACAGTGTCAGGCAATGCCAGATGTGAATAGACAGTTAATACGCACGAGCGCAACCTGTTGTGATCTCTGTCCTGTGGTGTTGGTGTTGCACTTTGTACAACATTGCCATCATTGCTGATGTTCTATGATTGCTATATGTGTGTGCTGCATTGTGGGAGAGTTGCCCCTGAAGCTCTGATTTTGTGTACCCTTCTCCCTTTGAGGCGGGGTGCCTTTGAATTGTGTGCTTTTTGGGGGCTGAATTGTTTTTGACTTGGGTCATATGTGCTCTCGGACAGATTTTGTTGCTTGGTGCATTGTTTGTCTGCTGCGTGTATTGTACGGCATGGGTTTTGGGTGCACGTGGATATGTAAGAGTGTGACCTGCTCCTTTACGGATGTGTTTCGCACTGGGCCACCTCCATGTCGATTTGTGGGCCATGTCATGTTTTTTGGCTGCTGCCATGCTATCGGGCATGCAGTGTCACTTGCATAGTCAGTGTGGCTCACAGAGCCGTGGCTTTGCTGGATTCAGCACATGTGCATGGATAGGTTGTGATATTGGTGATAGGGAGGGGGGCCCCTTTGTGCACATTGTGGACGGGGGCCTACTTGGTGTTTCTATCTGTGCTGCAGTGTGCCAAGGCAATCAGGGACATGTTCCACGATCATTGTGGCTGTGCAGTGTGGTACACATAATTGTGCATTTGTGCCATTGTGCCCATCTCCCCCCGTCCCCCCAGTCCGTGGTCGTTACTCACCCTGTTGCTGTTGGGTCAGGTTTTATCGAGCTGTGTCCAGGCCCCCAAATCCTGCCACCGTCTCCACACTTCTGACTGTGGCCACCATTTCCTCGAACTCATCCAGCTCCTCCTGTCACCGTTGCTGCCTTCCTGTTGGCGGCGAGTTTCTGTTGGTCTGCCTTTTCACATCATGCCAGCGCATCTTGACCTCCTCCATTGACCTCCTCGACACTCTGACTGCATTGACGTTGGTGATGATGGCCTGCCATATTTCCGTTTGTGTTGCCAGTGTCGCAGTGGAGGTGCCGGACAGTTGTTGATGGTGTTCTATCACCTCCGTGATGATGATCTGGTCTTCCTGCGCACTGAACCTCATCTTCCTCTTCTTCTTCTCCTTGCCCTTCCCCGAACACGGGGTTCCATGCTGGTACTCCGTGGGGCTTGTGGAGTTCGGCTTGTCCTCTGCACTCGGTCCGGGAGCATCCATGATGCTACGCAGTTTGAATTGGTTTCGGTGTTTTTTTTTCTTTCTTTTATAGTGCATTTTCCCGCCAGACACGTGGGATTTGCAGGCCTGTGGTTAGTTTTTGCAAATGTTTGTACTGTGATTGGCCTCATCGCATGATTTTTTGCGTTCGCGTTTCGCATTTTTGCTGCGTGCCGTTGATTTTAACGCTGACATTTGACGTGTTATCTGGTGACTATAGCATGCTACCGCCGCGTTGTGAATACGTGGTTGGCACATCGTAATTTTCCCGCGATAGGCTGCGATGTTGAGAGTTGCGTTAAGCTACTCTTGCGGTAGTTATCACACGTTCTTGTGAATATACCCCTCAATTGTTACAACCAGAAGAATAGTCTATTGATTAATCAGAGCAAAACCAAGGTAGTAATGCTTGAAAAATACCCACATACAAAACAAACTCGCTCCCAATTGGGAGATCTGGTAATAGGATTCGCTTCAACTACCTTGGGGTTTGGCTCTCTGAGATGGCCACACAAGCCGCTGACTCAAGGCATCTCAGTATAAAGCCCAACCGTGTTATCCACACACTGAAGCGGCTAAGCAACCGGCTGTTAAGTCCAACTGCAGAACCCATGCTGACAGTCCAGAAAGCAAAACTGATTCCGGCCATGAATTATTGAAACCTGGCTTTTCCAGGGGGTGCAGGGACTGTATATTGAGTCAAAAATATCGATTTGACAAATATTGAGTCATAAATATAGTGGGTCAGGAATATCAACAGACACATTTTCGTGGTTAAGAATATCGCATTTAGTTCAGTGATATCGATAATAAAAATGTCGAAGTGTTTAATATCGTTTGCAAACATATAGGTGCTGATTCCGATCCTGTAAAACCCGGGTACAAATGGTCGTACGGAGCGTTTTCTCCATCCGACTAGTACCCGGGAAAAACACCTTACAAACTCGCAAGTACCATTCTCACAGAAATACCATTTCCGTACGAGTCGTACAAAAGACCGACCGGCAAAAAAATACATACAAATCTGATTCTGGATGGCGCATACGCGACATCCGGACGGAGTCAGGCAGCGTTTTACGGACCAGCAAGTACGATTCGTGCCTACGTCACTCCGCACGTAGCATTTTTTACGGGAGCCAAAAACTGCTGGGAAATTGAGGACGACGCGAACAAGGAGCACCGGTACGCGACGGACAGCGATGGACCCCAACCTACGCGTCATCCCGGCCCTCATAGCCTACGACCTCGTGTTCAGAAACCGACGCAGAGGCCGCAGAAAGTCAGAACAACCCCCAGGGGCAAAGGGGGGGGGGTGCAAGGGGCATGAAACATAACCCACACCCCACAAAAAACTAATATATCCTGCACATTAATTACCTCCATGGTCTGGTCACTTCGGGGGGCGTGTCCACCAATCCCACGTCCCGCCACAACGGAAGTGGACGTGGACACGTACCCGTGACCACCACAATGGTGGTACGGGATGTACCCACGTCCCTCAGAGCGCGGGTCCGGCCGTATCACCATTGCAGTGGTGAAGTAGGGGTACACGTGTACGGCCCGCACCCATGCCCCCAGAGCGTGGGTATGGTCCGTACCACCATTGCAGTGGTGATGTAGGGGTATGCGTGTACAGCCCGTACCCACGCCCCCAGAGCGTGGGTACGGTCCGTACATGCGTACCCCTACATCACCACCACAATGGTGGTACAGCCCGTACCCAAGCTTTGGGGGGCGTGGGTACGATCTGTACCACCATTGCAGTGGTGATGTAGGGGTACGGGTGTATGGCCCGTACCCAGGCCCCCCAGAGCGTGGGTATGGGCCATACCATGCGTACCCCTACGTCACCGCCACAATGGTGGTACGGCCCGTACCCATGCTCTGGGGGGTGTGGGTACGGGCCGTACCACCGTTGTAGTGGTGATGTAGGGGTACGCATGTACGGACCGTACCCACGCTCTGGGGGGCGTGGGTACGGGCCGTACCACCATTGTAGTGGTGATGTAGGGGTACGCGTGTACGGACCGTACCCACGCCCCCAGAGCGTGGGTACGGTCCATGCACGCGTACCCCTACATCACCGCCACAATGGTGGTACGGCCTGTACCCACGCTCTGGGGGGCGTGGGTACGGTCCGTACCACCATTGTAGTGGTGATGTAGGGGTACGCGTGTACGGACCGTACCCACGCCCCAGAGCGTGGGTACGGTCCGTACACGCGTACCCCTACATCACCGCCACAATGGTGGTACGGCCCGTACCCACGCCCCCAGAGCATGGGTACGGGCCGTACCACGCATACCCCTACAGCCCCATTACATGATGGATACAAGGCGTCCACACGCCACGGATGTAGGTGTACGGCTTGGTGCAGGACATCAGCTGTAAATTGGGGGTGGTGTATGCCCAGGACAGCAGTGTACCACAGCAAGGGCGCAAGTGGGTGGGTGGGTGGGTGCAGAGGAATACCAGCAGTGGACAGGGACATGTGAGGGGTGGGTGCATATCACTACCAGCAGTGGACAGACATATGGGGGTGGGTGCAGAGGACTCCCAGCAGTGGACAGAGACATGGGGGTGGGTGCAGAGGAATACCACCAGTGGACAGGGACATGTGAGGGGTGGGTGCCCATCACTCCCAGCAGTGGACAGAGACATGGGGGTGGCTGCAGAGGACTCCCAGCAGTGGACAGAGACATGGGGGCGGGTGCAGAGGAATACCACCAGTGGACAGAGACATGGGGGTGGGTGCAGAGGACTCCCAGCAGTGGACAGAGACATGGGGTGGGTGCAGAGGAATACCACCAGTGGACAGGGACATGTGAGGGGTGGGTGCCCATCACTCCCAGCAGTGGACAGAGACATGGGGGTGGGTGCAGAGGACTCCCAGCAGTGGACAGAGACATGGGGGTGGGTGCAGAGGACTCCCAGCAGTGGACAGAGACATAGGGGTGGGTGCAGAGAACTCCCAGCAGTGGACAGGGACATGTGAGGGGTGGGTGCATATCACTACCAGCAGTGGACAGACATATGGGGGTGGGTGCAGAGGACTCCCAGCAGTGGACAGAGACATGGGGGCAGGTGCAGAGGAATACCACCAGTGGACAGAGACATGGGGGTGGGTGCAGAGGACTCCCAGCAGTGGACAGAGACATTGGGGTGGGTGCAGAGGACTCCCAGCAGTGGACAGGGACATGTGAGGGGTGGGTGCATATCACTACCAGCAGTGGACAGACATATGGGGGTGGATGCAGAGGACTCCCAGCAGTGGACAGAGACATGGGGATGGGTACAGAGGAATACCACCAGTGGACAGGGACATGTGAGGGGTGGGTGCCCATCACTCCCAGCAGTGGACAGAAACATGGGGGTGGGTGCAGAGGACTCCCAGCAGTGGACAGAGACATGGGGGTGGGTGCAGAAGAATACCACCAGTGGACAGGGACATGTGAGGGGTGGGTGCCCATCACTCCCAGCAGTGGACAGAGACATGGGGGTGGGTGCAGAGGACTCCCAGCAGTGGACAGAGACAAGGGGGTGGGTGCAGAGGACTCCCAGCAGTGGACAGAGACACGGGGGGTGTACATCATTATCAGATGACCACAGCTCCATGGGTGAATGTACGTATCCCTAACTTTGGACAATGATGATAGTGCCATAACAACACATCACTGACAGCAGTGTCCCACTCCCAGGAGGATGGATGTCTTTCCCCCACTGCATGACACACCACATGTGGGTGTGAGGACAAATAACACATGCATACCCACCCCTGGCAGATGCAGCACAATACACACACTGAGATCATGCCACAAGACTGTATAGTCATGTCACTGCCTAATAAACTAAGAGAGCCAAAGAGAACACACACTGTCACACACATCCCAGGACTGATAGGAATGATCAGGTGCTGGGCCAGCCACCAAGCTGTTGTCTGTCATGGAAGGAATAGGGTGGAGTTCCCACAGATACAATGCCCACAATTGTGAGTCAGGTGTTCAAATACCCAGCAGAACAATTACCATATGTGTACCAGGCTGGGATTACACACATGCATTGTGCGGAAAAGGGACAATTTCTCCATGAAGGCATGGCAAAATTCTCTATACACAAGTACAGTGAGTACCAAGGATGTCACAGACGATGCAGCCGGACACATTGCTGAGCAGGCATGGCCAGAGTTGAAGGGATCCATCACCAACCAAGGAAATGTAGACACAGGGCAACACAACAATTGTGCAACTCTCTGCAGGGGAGATGTCAGGTGCCACAGAGGAAGGAACACTCCTTGGGACAATGTGTCCAAACACAAAGAGCATACACGACAAAGAATCTTTGCAGAGACCTTGTGATGGCACACAAATACCAGGTTCCACCCCATGAGCAGCAGACTACAACATTTCCCTGAAACATAACACATGCCCACAACCCCAACTCTTGTAGCATCAGCATCAACATCAATACCTGAAATGCAAGACTTTTCAAACGAAAAAGAAAATGCTTTATTCAGCATGAAAATAATAATGTGTAAACGAGACTATTCACAAAGGCCAATGGCCAGTCCATATCATCAGTCCTTGGGGGGGTACACATGGCCATGCGTCTCCCCTAGCTTGTCTGCACATCACAAGACTGTGTCGTCGACTAGGGGGGGGCATCATGTGGGGAAGGACCAGGCACCACAGGGACAGGAGGGGGAAGGGTAGGTGTGGTGGGTGCAGGGACGGATGACTCCACCACAGGGGGTGGGGCAGCGCCAAAGGTGGAGGCGAGCTCGGCGCTGCACACTTCTACCAGTTCTTCAAGCAACTCCCCTGCACCCGGAGAAACAACAGGCTCCAAGGAGGGGGGGGGGGGTCAGAGGGATGGGTTGCAGCGCTACTGGGGGAGGTGGTGGACGGGCTGGGGGACTTAACTCCCCTACCCGTGGAGTGCCTTGACCGTTTCCGGCCAGGTGAACTAGTGGGGCTGAGGCCCAGCCCAGCAAAGTAGGCCTCCTTCTCCGAATCTGGGGCAGGGGAGCCAAGGGGAGTGACATCGGAGGGACTGGGGAGTGAGTCATGTGGACGAGGACTGTGGCTGCGTGCCTGCCTGTGTGCCCCAGACCCAGTGGGTGTGCCTGCTTCCCCCTGAGTGTGCGTGTCAGGAGGTGTGCGCTTACCCTTACGTGGTGGTGTGTTGCTTCTGTCTGGTGGGGTTCGTGTGTGTGGATGTCTTGGTGTGCTTGGGACAGGCATGGGTGTGGGACTTGTGGATGGGGCAGGGGTAGGGGGGATGCAGCACTGCAGGTGGCTCACTACTGTCATCAGTGACGAGTCCAGGGACCTCAGCAACATCCGTTGGTCAGACATCGCTGATGACATGCCCTCCATGTACGACACCATCTGAGTCAGCAGTCTGGTATGGCCATGGAGGACAGTCAGGATCGATGTCTGCCCAACTTGCAACTGCCGCTGAATGTCCACAGACTCGGCAGTGAGGGCAGCAGGGGGGACAGGGGCAGAGGGTGCGGTGCCTGGCACAAAGAAGACACTGTGTGGCCTAGCACGGACAGTAGGGACCCGAGCAAGTGGGAGGGCGGTGATGGGAATGGAGGGGGCGGCGAGAGATGTACTGCTGCTTTCAGCTGTGGGAGCAGCCTCCGCCCCCTCTGGGAGCTCAGCCTCGGACCCGTATGCCTCGTAGTCAGTGTTGGTACTGGGCAGGTCCTCCGCCTCACTCCCCTCGCCCTCCGTGCCACTAGATTCCACCGACTCCTCAGCAGTGGTGGCACCACTGCTCAATCCCTCCTCCACGTCCGTGCCGGTGTCTCCCTCGGTGTCCTCCGATGATGCTGTGGGCAAGGTGAAGAGACAGGAAAAAATCAGTCACCTGTATACATCTGACACATGAGTCCAAACAAAATAGGCAACAGTGCATATCAGGAAAGGCATCATGAGTAACATCTAGGATACTCCCCACATATATAAGCCCTGCACTCCCCAGTTGGCTGACCCACCATGCCACTTGGAAACAATGAAAATTAGGACACTACAGCAAATAACTTGAAATCACAAGATCATGAGAAGCTAGTGTCTGGGATCAGTTGAGCACAGCAAGACTATGAAGGCATGCCACCTCTTGTTCACTGTGAACCAAACAGTATTGTCGCACCCAAGGCCAAATACCACATGCCACCCCAAAGAAATACATTGTGACTCCTGGAGAATCACAACCCTTTACACAATGGACATGTCTAGCATGTGTGAATGTGGCACTCTGTGACCACAACACACATGTGTCTGTATAGCAAAAGTCACACAAGGAGGTGCACACCAAACTACATGTACACAGTCATTGTCTGAGCTGCCAGACTCATTCAAATCAGCCACTGTTAGGCAGAAATGGCGTATCAGTAAGTACATATACATGGCACCAGGGTGGTCTGGATGACTTGGCACTCGTAAGTTGGTATCAGCAACAACCAAGGACTAACCCAAATGCTAGCACACTGTGGGAACATGTATATGTATGAACTCCAAACAAGTTTTGTTCAAACTGTGCCTTACTTTAAAATGTGCCAGTGTGTCCCTGGAAAGTGTAAAGGTGGTGTCTTGTGCACTTCCTTGGGAGACATCTGTCATGCGGGCACATCATTGTCCTTCACAACAAAACAACAAGGTCAAGCATATGAAACATTGAGACATGTTGACAGGTGTAGTGAGTGCCAATGGACATTTTCTCTGAGTAACAACTTGAATAATGTCATTTGTCACATGGCTATCCATCACCTCATCACACAGCTGGCTACACATATGACCTACTGACTGTCATCTGGAGTGGCACACATGTCCACACCCAGGACAATGCATAAGATAATGGGCCAATTGTTTAGCAAAAAAGCCTAGCTGTACTGTGGGTTCCCCCTCATGGCAAGCCAGAATGTACCCACAGATGTCAGGACACAAAGTCACAACTGTGTAGCATCTGAACCACACACAGGTGGCAAAAATGTACAAGTAGGATACATGATTGTCAAAAACTGACACAGGCAATGAAGCACGAACATTAAGCACTGGCCAACATCACGGGGCACTGCACGATGACTTTCTGTACTGCGAATCATCACACACAAGTCAGAATTGGCAATGAAACATCAGGGTTGAACATGTACTCCCCTCCCGCACACACCCACCCATACCTGAGTCAATGTGACTGATGCCGATCAAGAAGTGACACCTCTTATTCAGGGTTACAATAACTGTGCTTGAAAACTAGCTTCATTAACACAACATCACCTTGTAGGGCTGCCAAAACATATTGGTCACAAACAAACATCAACAGATTGTTGTGAATAGCCACACAGGCACTGCCCAGTGTGAGTATGCACAAGCAAACTGGTGTATCCCTGTCCAGTGGGCAAATGTATCACACATGTGACAACTACTACATAGGCCAGGGAACAATGCCACAGAGGCAGAGCCATGATGAACCCACAGTGAATGTGCACAGTGTTGGATGACACACATGAGTAGGAGGGCAGGCTGTGTCAGGGGACTGTAGTGTGCACACTGCTTCATGGTCCTGGAATGAGCTGACTGTTACAGGAGCAACCGTCCCGGCACTATGCATATATCCCACTCATGCACATCATGTCTGAGGCCACAACATTGGTAATGCATGCTGCAAGTCTGTTCATTTGAACCCTCACACTCCTATGTTGAGACTCAGCATCAGTGCCAACAATTATGCACCCCCAAATGGCTGAACAGGACAGGGCACAGGCAGACCACCCCCACACATGATGCTGAAAGCAGTGTGCACCTTGATAAACTGGCAGCCTAGATGACCATGTGCAATAGTGATAACACACAGACCAGGTAACACATGTGAAGGAGGGGAAGGGAGGAAGAACAGCACAGGTTGACTTGGGGGAACAGGATATGCACTGCACATATATAGCCTGGCAGTGTATCCAGGTGACTGAGCAGCTCCAAAAGCTGGCAACACACAACAAACACACATGTACCTACCCCCGTCCTGCTGCTGTAACTCCTGTATCCGCCTATCCAGGTCAGGGAAGACCACCGCCAGGACACGCCGCATCTGGTGGGTCAGGCGCCGGCACCCGCCATGCTTGCGAGGAGGTGAGTCCTTCAGCATGACCCGGACGATCCTCCGGGTCCAGCACCGGATGTCCTGCCATCTCTTCCTCACTTGTGGCAGGCGCCGACTGCGACCCTCCACCGATTGCACGGCCTTGACGGCATCCTTCCAGATCTTCCCCTTGTGGTAGGGGGATACCTGTGTGGATGACAAAGTGGGACAACATCACTACACATGCACCATGTCACAGAGACACACATTTGAACATCTTAGATTTGTTGAACAGGGCATAGTATGCTGGCAAGTAATAGCACCTTAGTCATAGGGACTTTTTCCACTGTGGACACACCAATTTATGTATTTATTTATGTATTTTACAGATTTGTAAAGCGCATGGCTGCCCGTAAGCGTCCCAGCGCTAATGATAAGAAACCATGCGGGGGAGCCTTACGGGAACAGCCAGGTCTTGAGTGCCCTACGGAATGACAGAAGGTTGGGCTGGGCTCTAATGTCCAGGGGCAGTGAGTTCCATAGCTTGGACGAGTTATATGCAAAGAGTCGACCTCCAGAGCGGGCCTTCTTGATTCTTGGAACGAATGCCAAGTTACAATGTGAAGAACGTAACGTTCTCTTGGTGCTATAAGGAGTAATAAGATTTTTTAAAATCGGTGGGGCCTTGCCTTGCAGAATTTTATATGTCGTGCAAAGTGCCTTAAATTGTATCCTTTCTTGGATATGCAACCAGTGCAAGGCATTCAAAGCAGGTTTAGCTGAGCAGCGAGGATGGGTTCCTGTGAGAAGATGAGCGGCAGCATTTTGTACTATCTAAAGTTTTGAGAGTACTTTTTGGGGGGCACCTAGATAAAGGGCATTGCCATAGTCCAGGCGAGACAGCACAAGGCCGTGAATGAGGAGTTTTTGTGATTGCATTGGGAGTAGTGGCAAGATTTTTCTAACGGTCCGTAAAAGGCCATGGCACACACCGGCCGTTTTTCTTGCGTGGGTGAAGAAGTTAAGGCCTTCGTCTAGCCAGATTCCTAAACTCTTGATTTCCTTTTTTGGGTTGGGTGGCGAGCCCATACAGGGCGGCCATAAGGATTTAGGTTGATAAAGTGACTGATTGCCTAGAATCATAATTTCAGTCTTATCGTTGTTAAGTTTAAGATGTGAGGTGTTCATCCATTTGGTTATGTCGCTAAGACAGTTGTGAAGGTTAGTGAGGGATTGGTCTTGCTGACTTAAGGAGACTACCAGTTGGGTGTCGTCAGCATACGTTAAGAGCTTAATCCCAAAAGGGGTAACGATTTTCTCCAGGGGGGACATGTAAACATTAAAAAGGGTCGGGCTCAAGGACGAACCCTGAGGGACCCCACAGCTGACAGCAATGGATCTTGAGGTAAAATTACCATCTGCTACCTGGAAGGATCTATCGCTAAGGAAGGATTCCAGCCAGGACAAGGCCGTTCCTGCGACTCCAAGATCTCTAAGCCTGTGGACGAGTATAGAATGGTTGACGGTGTTGAAGGCTGCGCTCAGTTTCAGGAGGATCACTGCCACTGACCCCCCTGAGTCGATGATTTTTCTTGCCTCTTCGACAACCGCCAACATCGCAGTTTCAGTGCTCTGGCCGGGCCTAAATCCCGTCTGGGACTGCTCCAGAAGACCATTAGATTCTAGGTATTTTGAAAGTTGGTGATTAACATATTTTTCGGCTATCTTACTGTTGCCTGGGAGCAAGGAGATCGGGCGGAAATTGCCCAGTTCAAGAGGGTCCAGATGAGATTTCTTAATAAGGGCTTTGACGATTGCTTTTTTCCAACTTGGTGGAACGACGCCATGTAAAAGCGAGATATTGATTAGATTGGTCAAATAAGGAAGAATGGTGGGCGCAACTAGCTTTAGGATATTAAATGGTGCGGGATCAAGTGGAGATCCACTTTTGATTGAATGTAATATTGGGGAGAGAGTTTCTACTGTCAAGGGAGTGAAGTGGGACAGTTGATGAGTTGTCACATGGGGAGTAAGAGTAAGCAAGTTGGAGATGGAGGGAGCGTCAGATGATTGTGACGGAAGAGAGTTGAGAATGTTGCTAATCTTGGAATCAAAAAATTCCACGAGTTCATTACATCGGTTGGCTAATGGCTCTACTAGAGGGGGAGGGTCCGGTGCTTTAAGAAGTTTTTTGGCAGTTTGGAATGTCTCCCTCGATGAATAGGAAGAAGATTTGATTTTTTCCTCAAAATATTTAACTTGGGCGGTTTTAAGTGCTTTTTTGTAAATGAGGATGGTCAGTTTGTATTCAGCTTTTTTAGTAAGGTCAAAAAATTTTCTCCAGTCTCTTTCCGATTTCTTACAGATTTTTTTAAGAATTCGCATTTCCTGAGTAAACCATGGGGAAGAAATTTTAGCTCGGGGTTTACAGGAAAGTTTTTTGGGGAGGGTTAAGTCAAGTGACTCTCCTATCCATTTCGAAAACTCTATGTCGGCATGCATAGGGTTAGAGACAAGATTAGGGGGGGAGTGCTCTAGGTTTGTCTTCCATATTTCTGGATCTAAAGTCACCCAGGAGCGAGTGGGTTTATTAGATGGAGGTTTAGAACGTAGGATGTTAAATAATTGCCAATTTAGCGATATTAAGAAATGGTCAGACTATGGTACCGGAGTATGGTCTGAGATAGTGAGATCCTTGATGTTGGAAAAAATAGGATCTAACAGGTGGCCCAATGAGTGGGTCGGTCGTCTGCTATGTAGCCTAAGCTGAAGGGTTTCAAGGTCTACTATCAGGTCGGAGGCTGGTTTAAGTTCCCCTTTGTCAAAATGTATATTCAGGTCTCCTAGGATCATGAATGTGGGGTGAGTAGCGGAAAGTGTGCAAGCATGTTCCATGAGAGATTCACTGAACTGGCCCATGGGTCCTGGGGGGCGATAGATGAGAATTCCAGATAGAGATCTACATGGGGAGACTTGAATGGAAAATAAGATGTTTTCACAGTCACGGAGGGGGCTGCCCTGCATTCGGCAAGACAGGTGGTCTTTATAGATTATGGCAATACCCCCTCCCTTCCCTTTAGAACGGTCCACGTGTTGAATTAGGAAGCCGGGGAGAAGGGAATTGACGATGTCTGGGTCTGGTCCCAGTTTCTGAAAAGGACGTCTAACTTATGATTTTCTAAGGTATGGTAGATTTCTATTGAGTGCTTGGGGAGTGATCTGCAATTGATCAAGGCCATGTGCATAAGGGTGAATGGGGAGATTTGAGACACGGTGGGTGTACATTTATATGGACAATAATGGCAGTGGTTAGAGGAGCTATCCCCGATTATATAGTGTAGGCATGAGCTTTTTACCTCTTTGTTCAGACGTAGCAAAGCATCCCTTGAGTATCTGTGTGTAAAGGGGATGACATTATTTATAGTGTCTGGCTCTGTGCTCTGCCTAGCGCGGACGAGCGCAGAAGAGCTTGCCTTAAGCGCGCCTTCGGCGCGCCATCGGCGTGCCCGCTGCGCTCGTCCGCTGCGCTTCCGATAGAAGCACATGTTTTATGGGGTTGCTGGGGTGTGAAGGAGGGGTGTGGCCAACACAGGTAGGCGTGTCTCGTGGCCCAATGAGCTCGACTGCAATGCAATGGCGTCAACAGAGAGGTGTTGCCCGTGTCAGCGCTGTGCGGGGATGCCTGGGTCCAAAGAGTGCTGCCAAAGAATCGGTAAGCTGTTTAAAAGTACAATGTCACACAGTTAAAAATGCTAGCGCTAGCGCTACTCCCGGCTTTCCGCCTCAGGAGGTTTCAGAATCAATGCACTACATGGCACAGTAAGTACACAGGTGGCATGAGGGGTGCGAAACAATCCCTGATCATGGCACACACTGTGCATCCCAAGCAACACAAGGCTGATGGACAGCACCGCAAAGCAGTCACATGCCCCAGGCCACTGACGAAACCTCAGCAGAGTACACAGACACACACTGGCACACATCAATCACCTGCCATTTGCAACAGCGGATGCAAACCTCACTCTGCACATTTGCAACTTGCCAGGGGGGGTCACAAGTGTGAGGCTAGCTCAGTAAGTCAGACAAACAGCACGGCTTACTTCACACATCAGATGGATTGAGCAGTTGCCTCCTCCATGCAGCTGTGGTGCAACACTCCACATAGACACTCACCCACATGACAAGAAACATTCACACACATCAATGTCCAGGGGGAGTACACATCATTTGGACACTCTCACCACTCTCACCACAGCTCCACTCAACTCTCACACACATCTGTGGGTGCAGTCACCTGTCACACCGGGATGACCACTGAATCACCGCAGGACAATAGAACAAGAATGCCCAAGAGGATTAGGCTGCCGGAATGTGCCATGCACTATGCAGTGAATGTCACAGTAAGCACAATGCAAGTGAGGAGTGCACACATGAATTACATCAAGCCCTGCATGAGAGACATAAGCCATCCCCCCCCCCGGGACCCACTCCAACCAACATTGCATGTCTGTCACACCTGGCCACAATGCCAGAAGTGACAGACACAATAAAGGTGCACAGGCAAAGGTAGTGGAGTCAGCACTCACCTGCTCCCCTGGTCGACCATACAGCATGGGGTACCGTGGGAGGATCACATCCAGCAGGGCCTCGTTCTCCTCCTGGGTGAAAGGCTGGGCCCTCTCCACAGTCCTTGACATGGTGCCAGAGGGAGACGATACAGCAGCAGTGGTATCGACTGACATGTTGTGTAGGCAAGTGCCCTCTCATGGGTTCCTCCTGCCTTATATCTGCCTTTCTGGCCTATTTCATTTACAGGAGTACAGAGTGATTGGTCAGACTCATTTGCATCCTACGTTTCCTCCAATCCCTTTAAACATACACCAGTGACAGCCTTTGCATCTTTCGATTTTGCAGCATCATGTCAAGTCAACAACCACTTTGCAACAATGTTAAATGTGGCCAACTGCTTTTTCCAGACCACATGATGTTAAATTTTGAACTTGAAACTCGGTATCCATGACAACCAGCATGCATTTAGGCCCTAATACTTGTCCCTCATGTGTCCCCATTGTAATTCTTAAATCCCCACACAGGTACGGCGCGTTTCACACGTACCCCTAGGGCACCATCACTACAGTGATACGGGCCGTACTCATGCGTGTACGTGCCGTACACGCGTGAGTACGTGCCTATCACTATAGTTGGGGGTACCGTAGGTCCGAGTGATAAGGCACGTACTCACACGTGTACAGGCCGTACATGCGTGAGTACGTGCCTATCACTATAGTTGGGGGTACCGTAGGTCCGAGTGATAGGGCACGTACTCACGCGTGTACGGGCCGTACACGTGTGAGTATGTGCCTATCACTATAATTGGGGGTACCGTAGGTCCGAGTGATACGGCACGTACTCACGCATGTACGGGCCGTGCACGCGTGAGTACGTGCTTATCACTATAGTTGGGGGTACCGTAGGGCCTAGTGATACGGCACGTACTCACGCGTGTACGGGCCGTACACGCGTGAGTACGTGCCTATCACTATAGTTGGGGGTACCGTAGGGCCTAGTGATACGGCACGTACTCACGCGTGTACGGGTCATACACGTGTAAGTACGTGCCTATCACTATAGTTGTGTTACTGTAGGTCCGAGTGATACTGCATGTACTCACGCGTGTACGGTCCGTACACGCGTGAGTACGTGCCTATCACTATAGTTGGGGGTACCGTAGGTCCGAGGGATACGGCACGTACTCACGCGTGTATGGGCCGTACACGCGTGAGTACGTGCCTATCACTATATTTGGGGGTACCGTAGGTCCGAGTGATAGGGCACGTACTCACGTGTTTACGGGCCGTACACGAGTGAGTACGTGCCTATCACTATAGTTGGGGGTACCGTAGGTCCGAGTGATAGGGCACGTACTCACGTGTTTATGGGCCATACACGCGTGAGTACGTGCCTATCACTATAGTTGTGTTACTGTAGGTCCGAGTGATACAGCACGTACTCACGCGTGTACGGTCCGTACATGCGTGAGTACGTGCCTATCACTATAGTTGGGGGTACCGTAGGTCCCAGTGATACGGCACGTACTCATGCGTGTACGGCCCGTACACGCGTGAGTACGCGACGTATCACTAGGACCTACAGTAACACAACTATAGTGATAGGCACGTACTCACGCATGTACGGCAGGTACTCACGTGTGAGTACGGGCCCTACACACGCCCTCAGAGCGTGTGTACTGCCTTTCACAGCTTACACTGGTGATAGGAGGCGCACACAAAAGGAATGGAGGTGTCAGACTCGCACAAGGCTGTACATCGAGTCATTGTCAGTGCAGTCCTTCATGTGCAGGGCCTAGGTGTGTCAGGCAGTGATGTAGCACATGTCTCCCCATGTTGTGGCACAATAGATGTGTGATGAGCTGTTTACACATGTCATGTGTGATGGGGCACTATGTGGCACACTTCCCCTTCACACTTTGCACATGTGTGCATGTACAACACACGTGTCAAGCACGGCATCACTGGTATGGCACAGTCAGCAACACCCGCAACTGTCCCCTGATGCCAGGTACACGGATAATTACACCTGACATGTGACTCCCAGCGTGCCACGATGTGACTATGTCATGTGTGTGTCATGTGTTCCCATGAGCTTTCCGATGGTGTTCCATCAACTCCATCTGCTGTAGCAGCATGCAACATGTGTCTGTGTGCATATGTGCATGACACACATATACGCACACCATGCCACATGTGGACTCACACTTTACATGTGTCATGATGGTTCGAAGATGACTTCCTGACATGAGGCAATATCTGCATTCTCTCAATGTCTGTGTCATCACTTTTTGACATGTACCCCTTCATGGAAATGTGTGTTATCTGTCCTTTTCCAGATGACATGTGACCTGTGCGTCTAGACTCCCGCCAGCTGTCTGTATGAGATGACATCCTTCAAATGCTGATATGTGGATGTCTGTCACTCATGTAATGTGTCTGGCTTGTCACTTACACTGGCCCACAGCTATTTTAATGGCATGTCACGCTAACATTGCCATGTAACTATTGTGGCTGGCTCTTCGTAGGAGTATCACCTGGCTGGCCTACGTGTCCTGGATGTATTGCACAGCACAGACTCTGTATTAAGCAGATGTGTATTAGCTGTTGAACATGTGCTCACCTCAGTGACATTGGTGTGGTAATGTACTCACTCTTCGTTATTCCTTCCAAATCTCTGCAGGGCACCGCCTCACCCCAGACGAATGCCAGACCTGGATACCATGCGTGAACATGACTGCATACGCAGATACCGCTTCTCCCAAGAGTTGATAGAGGACTTGACCCGCCGGCTTGCACCACACCTCCAACCACAACACAGTTATCCTACAGCTCTGACCCCCAAGATGAAGGTGATGGCAGCCCTACATTTTTTTGCCACCGGCACGTTTCAATTGACCATAGCTGATGTCGGTGGCATGTCCCAGACAATGTTCAGCCGTGTCCTGCATGATGTTATAGAAGCCATGTTGGTGCACCTGGATGAATTCATCCATTTCCCCACTCGTGAGCAGTTGACAGGTGTCAAGGGTGAGTTCTATGCCCTGGGAGGGATGCCTCATGTAATTGGGGCCATTGATGGGACACATGTGGCTTTGGTACCACCACAGGCACAGGAGGTAGCCTATAGAAACAGAAAACATTACCACTCCATTAATGCCCTTGTGGTGTGTCGTGCTAACATGCTGATTTCCCATGTCTGTTCCCGTTTTCCAGGGTCCGCACACGATGCATACATCATGAGGCGTAGCAGGGTGCCAGAAATTATGCCGCAGCTGCACGCGGAACGAGCATGTCTTGTTGGTGGGTTTACTCTGTTAGTCCTGTGTTCAGCGCTATCTTTGTATCTTACGGCATCTCCTGACCCACTTCTTCACATGATGTTTTCATGTAGGGGACTCTGGCTATCCCAACATGCCATGGCTGATGACGCCTCTCCGCAACCCCAGGACAGCCGCAGAACACCGGTACAACGACACCCATGGGCAGACGAGGCGCGTGATTGAGAGGACGTTTGGACTCCTGAAGAGCAGATTCCGGTGCCTCCACAAGACCGGCGGCGCCCTCCCATATGCCCCGGTGAAGGTCTGCAAAATCTTCATTGTGTGCTGCATGCTGCACATCATGGCAGTGGAGAAGGCCGTGCCACTCATCCTTGATCCGGATGAGCAGGATCATCCACCCGTGGAGGATGAAGGGCTCGGGCACGGGGCAAGTGAGGATGAGGATGAGGATGAGGATGAGGACATCCGGAGTCAGCTTATCCGCAACTTCTTCTCATGATGGTGAGTCCCTGTGTCTGAGTGTGCAAGCTTTGAGCCTTGTGTGGCATGTGTTGCAATGTGTGTGTCGAGCTGACTGTGTGCTAAGTGACTTGGAGGTGTGATCTGATGTGTCATTCAAGTGATGATGTAATTCCACACATATTAGCTGGGACACTACATTTATTAAGGGCATGGTGACAACATCATTCCTGTAGAGTACATGTACATGTCTGAGGATTATTAGCTCTTCGCTGACTTGTTGTGTGTCTGGCCTCCCCAGGTTCTTGCGGCTGTCGTCTGCTCATGTCATCATTGCCCTCCTGCAATTCCTCAAGAGTATTGCAACGTGTGCTGGATCAGAGTTACATGCACAGACATGGTGAAAAGTCATTTGGGGTAAGGAGTGCAGCAAGGCATTTTGTGGGTGATATGTGGGGACTGCTCCTGTGCATGTTGTGTTACCATGCATACATGTTGACTCACCATGGGCCACATGACGTGTTGCATGGCTCCCATGAATTGATAGTCACCCTTCCTGACAGTCATCTCTAATGGTTTGTGGATTCTGATGAAGGCATCAATGTGTGTATAACGTCCCTCAGGAACATACGGGATGCTAATGGTGGACATGGTGTGGGACATCCCCATATGAGGCTCAATGGGGAATTGTAGACTCTCCGTGTGCAGCAAGGGGTGTTAGGCTCAACCCCTTCACTTGTGTGCCAGCTCAGTAGGATTTACCACATCTGTGAGTTGAAGGGGGTGTCCAGTGTAGGTCACACATGGTCAGCCAAATGACCTGTGAGTCTGTTCCAATTGATGCATTTCCATTAGTGTGAGGCTGAGTAATAAAGGTGTTCGTCACACTCCAAGGTGCCTCATCTCTGTCAATGCAGGTCTCTTGCCACTTTGCATGCGGCATATCTGGCATAGTTGTGGAAGATTATGCATAGGAGTCCATGTGTAGTTTAGCAACATGCATGCAGTTGCTCATGGATTAGGCTACCTATTGGGCATGAAGTACATGGTCGTGTATGTATTTTAGCATGTTGGTCCACACAATGGGCCATCAACAGCTGCTGAGGGTGTGTCTCCTGTGCGCAGGTCGGCCTTCAGTTTCCTGATCCGGTGTCATGCTTCTTTGGTAATTGTGCATGCATTGTCTCTGGGTGTGCCATGTGACACTGGACACTCCTTACTTTACACACACGCCTGTTGCAGTTGTCCTTCTGACATCCTAGTCTTTGTGTGCAAATTCTGTCATTTTGCAAGGAGATGCCGCCTGCTGCTGCGGCCCCTGCAGCAAGGGGCCACGGAGTATCCATATTTGGCAACACACACGCCTCCAAGATGCTCCTCACTTCTTCCCTCCACCCATTCATTTGGCTGTCCTCAGCTTGTCTATGCCACTGTTGCCGCCACGCGGTGCCAAAGGCTGGACCATCAGCACATGCAAGGTGCACATTGCACCACCATCCTGTCCTTGCATAACCCATATCACACTACAGTCTGATGTATCAGCCACACTCCGAGCTATGTCCATCCGCACATCTAACGCCTGCTGTCAGATATACCCTGGGCCCACACACGGCACCTTTGCATGCTGAGTGTGCAACTCCAACTGCATACACTGCGCTGCCCCGCCTTCCAGGTCCTGTCACACCAACCAGGTCACGTCCCTAATACTCCCCACAGGCTCTGTAGCCCAGCAAGGGCATGGGAGTGGGACTCAAGGCTTCAGCATGTAGTATGGTGTCATCGTCTAGGACATGGCACAGGTATCATCTCTCAGCATGTCAATCTACAGAGTGTCCAGGACCCCCCTCTCCACCATCACATGCGCACAGCACCTCATCATCAGCTCATATGCCATTGACAGCCAGGTGCTCCTCACCCTCAACAAAGACACAGACATTGGCAGTTCCATCATTCAAGTATGCATGAGATCCATTGATGAATGGCTGAACACGAGCCACCTGAGGCTGGACTTCTACAGGACTGAGGTGATCATCTGAGGATTGTCCCCTTCCAGCTGGGTAAAGTGCCTGTGTCCCACCCGCAAGAGCCCTGCACAAGCACCCAGCGGCCACACACACAAGATGGTGTGCATCATGTTTGGCTCGCTCACATATGCCATGCTAGTCCACAGCATCTGTACCTCATGCTGCAACGCCCTCTGCATTATGCACATGATCCACAGATAGATCCACTCCAAGAAAAGACAGACCATCCCCCAGGTCCATGACAACATCCGTGTCAAATACTGCCCTGCCCTCTACGGAGCAAGTACATCCAAACTCCCAGGAAACTGGTCCACTTCCAGGGGGCATCTGCACACCTCAGCTTCAACACCCTGCGCCCCAGCCACCTCACCGTCCACCATAGATAGCTGCAATGGATCACTGTCTGCTGCAGGATGACCTCCACACTCCCCACCCACACTCAGAAGGCAGTCCACAACCCCGACCCCAAACCAACCTTGTACGTCTGTCATCCTAGATCCCGTTGGGCCATCTCCGTGAATCCAACCTTGACCTGGCCACCATTCTTCACATCCACCGTACTCCAGCATACAGGACATTGTCCTCCCACCTGGCCACACATACCTGGGACTCCCTCCCCGGGAACCTCCACATGAGCCATGACCTCTACGCCTTGATGATAATCTCCCAAATAGGTCTCTCCGCACAGTTTAGCAAGCTCCCCCTCAGCAGCCAGAGGCCATCACAGGTGAGTGTTGTGCTCCATGCCTACATTGAATGATACCTTGTGACCCATGTGTGTCCTGTACCAGACTCTGATCCCAGGGTATGGATGGCTGGAGTTAGTTCAACACTCAGGCATAGTTAGACATTTCCACACACATATGTTGTTGAATAATGCAAAATGACAGGAACGTCTCATGACCAAAGTGATATATTTATTTGCAGTGGGGTACGTGTTTTGGTAGATGAAATTAGGTGCTCTACTGGGGGAATAGAATCCAAAGTTCACAGGGGGAGATGGTATCCTTGGCATTGGAAGTCATCAGAGTCCAGGGCACAGTGTTGGTCATCATTGGTCAGACTGTGACCAGCAAGTCCATGTGGCAGAAAATGTCATTGGATGAGGTGCTGCTGGTGCGCCAGAGGGCCAGGTGACAGGCCAGGTGACCTGGGAGATGTGGATGGTCCGCTGACTCTCACGGTCTTTTCCGTGGACGTCCCACCTTCCTCCGGGGACCCTCAGATGCAGGCCTTGACGATGCTGGGGACGCTCCGTCAGATGAATCCTCCTCCTCCTCCTCCCTCCCTGTGTCTGGTGCTGGTCTACGCCTGGTGGCACAGGGAGGGTTGCCCATGCTTTGGGCGATCTGATGGAGTGATTGGCTCATGTCCCTGTGCACCGCCAGGAACTCAGCCAGTCTTGCCTCCATCCGTCCATGGTGTTGTTGATGACTGGCATGATGCTCGACCTGCAGGTTCTTAATCTCATCGAGGGTCCCCTGCATCTCGGAGAGTCTTGACACGACCTGGTTGATGCCTCTGGTGTCACGCCGGTATGAGTCCAGGATGTTGCGTATGTGTGACATACCGGTGTCCTGAGCTGGCTGGTCAGGTTCGCGCCTCCGCCTGCCTCCACTCCCACCACCCCTGCCCACTTGAGCCTGGCCTGGCCTGCCCTTGTGGGCACATCAGGTCTACGGGACCCCTGAGGGATGGCATTTGCAGGGTTGCCTGCCTCCTCCTGGGTGCCCGGAGAACGTTGTCCCTCCTGGTCAGACTGGCTCTGTTGTTCAGTGTGAGCAGGGCTCCTGGGTGCGTCCTGGGATGTGGCAGGAATTGGGGGGGGTGGTTGGCACAGATGTACCTGATGCAGGTGCTGCAGGGGCTTGGACACCAGAGGGTCGGGGTCATCCACGGAGTGGTGAGAGTCGTTGCTGCCGGTGGGATCGTCTTCACGCGGAGCCTGGGACTGTGATTCTTCCCCCCCAGTGTTGGGGGGAGATCGACGATGTTGCCCTGTGTGTGAGAGAGAGACAATGTTAATGGTTTTTAATGCAACATCTATTTTTCATACATATTCAAGTTGACACAGTTCCTCCAGGTAGTTGGATGTGCCTAGCATTCCTCTCAATGTCCACTTGGGGATGGGTATGTTGCGGGGGACAGATTGTGATGTTCTCCTGAGTGTTTGACCTGTAGATTGTTGGCTCTGATGCTTATTTGGCTCTGGATTGGTCTTGTTGTGTCACATGTCCATTGTGTGAGTGTGTAAATCCGTTGCCTGCCCCGGGGGTGTGTGCTTGTGTTAAGGGGGGGTTGTGACCGGGCCTGCTGTTGTGTGTAGTGTGAGTTGTCATTGATTCTCCCAGGTGATGTGTCTGTCCCCTCATGGTGCATGCTGGCATGACAGTGAGTGTAAGTTCCTGTACTAGATACCTGTGCTTGTGGAGTTGGTGTTTGAGTGTACAGTGGTCCCAGGAGGGCCTTGTGCTGCAGACAGCAGGGCCCAGTGTCAGCTACCTTGTCAGTACTTTGCCAGTCCCTGTGCATTGTGCATGGGTATGTACCTATGCCTAATGGGCTGAGGGCATTGGTGTCTGCGTCTCATTTTCACAATGTGTTGTGTGGGGTCCACCCTCCCAGCCTCCTGGACATCCAGTCTTGTGTTTGTGGTTGTTGTAGCCTTGGACATGGCCTTGCCTTGATTTGTGAAGGGTGCATGGAGACGTTAGTGGCATGAGCGTGGTTTTTGAGTGCGGTTGTGTGCGGTGAGTGCTTGGGGGAAGTTGCGTGCATTTGGTGTATATGTGGTGTGGACCCCATTACCCCCATGTTACGTAAGTTGTTTGTGTACTCACCAGGCTCTGCGACTCCTTCGACTCCGTGTACTCCCACCGGCGGTAGCAGGGCCATCACCTTCTCCTCCCAGGGATGGTAGTGTACGGGTCTGCGGGGCGGCCCACCTCCAGTGATGTTACTCTGGGCATATTCTTCATTCATTTTCCTCTTGACCGCCCTGTGCAGATTGTACCACCTGGCTTGGCATTTATGCCTGGTCCTTCGGATGGGCGCAACAGCATTCACCTTATCGACAATCCTCTGCCACATGGCAGATTTTTCAGATATGCTGGTCTGTCTGACCAATGTTCCAAACAGCTGTGGCTCGACTCTGATGACTTCGTTGACAAGGAGGTCCAACTCCGCCGTTGTGAACTTTGGATTCTTGTCTGTGGGCATGGTGTGGGGTGTGGGTGTGGGTGTGGATGGTTGTGGGTATGTGGGTGTGAATGTGACGGTGTGTGTGTGAATGTGAAGAGGGGGATGTTTGTGGAGGAGGTTGTGTGAAGGTGTGTGAGTGAAGGTGTAGTGAAGGTATGAGTAATGTGGAGTTGTTTCTCTGTGGGGTCTGGCAGCAGTGGGTCTGTTGCAAAGGCTCATGGGTTGTGTGTGTGGGCCCTTTTTATTGGTCAATTTTTGGGTGTGGCTGTGGCTGTGTTTGAATTTTGGTGGGTGTGTTATAAGAGGTGGTTGTGATTTGGGGCCTCTGTTTGCCTGTTTGGATGTGCCAGGTCAGTCATTGAGATGTATTTTGTCTTGTAGACGTGTTTTGTGGTGTTGTACGAGTCGAATTGACCCTCCTTGTGCTGTTTTACAGTGTCCTGGTTCTGTATGAGTCTTTTTCGCGTAGGTACGATCCGTGCATACGCGATGCTGGGTGAGGGTGCTGGGGTACGGTGTTGGAGTGCGGCGTGTACATGAGGTGGGGGTACGGTGCGTACACGTGCGGCCCTGGGGTACGGCGAATACATGCGGAGGTACGGCGCGTACATGGGGGGTAAGGCGCGTACATGCGGTGGGGGTACGGTGCGTACACGTGCGGCCCTGGGGTACGGCGCGTACATGCGGAGGTACGGCGCGTACATGTGGGGTTGATGCGCATACATGGGGGAAGGCGTGTACATGGGGGTACGGTGCGTACAGGTGCGGGGCTGGGGTACAGTGCAGGCAGGGGGGGTAAGGCGCGTAAATGGGGGGTACGGCGCGTACAGGTGCGGGGCTGGGGTACAGTGCGGACAGGGTGGGTAAGGCGCGTACATGGGGGTACGGCGCGTACATGGGGGGTACGGCGCGTACAGTTGCGGGGCTGGGGTACAGTGCGGACAGGGTGGTGTACGGTGCTGACATATTTGGGGGTGGGGGGTGGCTCTACGGCTCGTACACGGGCATAAGTTTACCCGTGTACATGTGTGCTACTGCGTTGGCTCCGTACGGGCCATTTTACGTGCGATTGTGTGTTCGGACGGACAGTCGGGATCGTACTTGCGCGCTCGGACTTGTGTTTTACGATTTGCCCGTAAAAATGTCCGGCTCACTCTCGTACACTATTCCCGACGATATTCGGACGTAAAAACTTTCCGACGCACTCTCGTAGACTTTTCCCGACGCTATTCGTAGATATTTTTCACGTACGAATCGTACTTGGCCATTTGTACGGTACTTGTACGACTCGTACGTAAAACAATACGGATACGGGTCGTACGCAAATTATTTTTAACGAATCGGAATCGGCACCATAGTTGTTAAAAATATCGATTTTTTATTAATGTTATGTTTTTTAGTATATATTTTATATGTATGTGATGTATGTTTTTGTATAAGAATTGTTTGTATTTCTATCATATGTGTTAAAATTTTAGTAGTTAGTAATTTTTTTGGGTTGAGTTTTGCGTTTTTAGTTCTGTAGCCGGTTGTGGGTTTATAGGGGAATAGAGTGGGAAGTAATTGAATTATATAAAATGTATTGATTATTTTTAGTAGTTATTCATATTTTTTTTATTAGAATTTTGCATTTTTGGTTCCGTAGCGGGTTGTGGGGTTATAGGGGGATTGGGTGGAAAGTAATTTAATTATATAAAATATATTGATTGTTTTTAGTAGTTATAATTTTTTTTATTTTTATTTAGTGTTTTTAGTTCAGTAGCGGGCTGTGGGTTTAGAGGGAAATAGGGCGAAAGGAATTGAATTATATTACATTTATTGAATATTTATTTATTTATTTTAACATTTGTTTAGTTGAGATGTTATAGTGGTAAATGTGTAAAATAATGTATAATAAAATAATTAATAATTTGTTGTTAATTAATTTTAAATAATTAATTGGAAATTAATTATGGTAATTCTGTAATTAATTTTAGGTGTGTGTTGTGGTATTTATGGGAGTAAATGGTGGGAAGTAATTTAATTTTAAATGATGAATTAATAATTAGTTGTTAATATATTTAAATTAATTAATTAGTAATTAATTATGGTAATTGTGGAATTGATTTCAGGTGTGTGTTGCGGATATTATAATGTTAAAGCATGTGTACTTAATGAATGTTTATTATTTTTTTATTAATAATGTTTTTTAATTGATTATTAATTAGATTAATTATGGAAGTAAATGTAAATACAAATGTTGAAGTGTTTTTATTGAAGTGTTTTATTGGTGTGGTGTTATAGGGTAGGAAATAAAATAAATACATTTATGTTTTAAAAAGTTTTTTGTTTGTTAGTATTTGCACCTTTTATTTATTTTATATAATATTTGTAGCTTGTAGCTTTTTGTTGTATGTAATCATATTATAATATGTGTTATTTTATATGTTTAATATATTTATTCATATATTTATTAAATATTGTTTATTTTTATGATTTTTACATTGTTTTCAATTGTTTAAATGATATTAGTAATTTGTTTCTCTGCTATCCATCACTTACCCTAATGTTGCACTCACTGGAGTGGGAATAGTAATTTTTACCCCTCCGCTATCTAAAACTTTCCCTACTGTTGCACTCACTGGAGAGGAAATAGAAATGTTTACCCATCCGCTATCCAACACCTACCCTACTTTTGCACTCACTGGAGTGGGAATAGTAATTTCTACCCTTCTGCTCTCCAACACTTTTCCTACTGTTGCAGTCACTGGAGTGGGAATAGTAATTTTTACCCCTCCTCTATCCAGCACTTTCCGTTCTGTTGCACTCACTGGAGTGGGAATAGTAATGATTACCCCTACGCTATCCAACACTTACCCTACTTTTGCACTCACTGGGGTGGGAATAGTAATTTTTACCCCTCCGCTATCCAACACTTTCCCTACTGTTGCACTGTTTGGAGTGTGAATAGTAATTTTTGACCCTCCGCTCTCCATAATTTTCCCTACTGTTGCACTAACTGAAGTGGGAATAGTAATTTTTCCCCCTCTGTTATCCAACATTTTCCCTACTCTTGCACTCACTGGAGTTGGGATAGTGAATTTAATTCCTCCGCTATTCAACACGTACCCTATTTTTGCACTCACTGGAGTGGGAATAGTAAATGTTACTCCTCCGCTGTTCAAAACTTTCCCTACTGTTGCACTCTTTGGAGTGGGCACAACATCTTTTTTATCCATGAGGTCGAAAGGTGGGAGCGAATAGTTGAACAACATTTAGGGGTCAATTCCGATCCTGTTTTTTTTTTTCCCGTACGACTCGTATCCATATTTTTTTACATACGAATCGTACAAGTCTCGTACAAACTGCGAAGTACGATTCGTACGTGAAAAATACATACAAATCGCCTCGGGAAAAGTCTACGAGACCTCCCCGGACAGTTTTACATACAACTCGTAAAGCTGAAGTCCGAGCATGCAAGTACGATCCGTACCGCCCGTCCGAAAACACATGCGCATGGAAAAAGCCCCGTACGAAGCGAACTTTGTACGAGTCCTACCCCGAGTCCACTTGTGCCCGGGGTACGAGTCGTACGGCCCCCCCCAGCCTCCCACCCCTCCCGCGTACATCCACACCGTACCCCCTACCCCCGTATGTACGGCGCGTACCCCCCACCCCCGTATGTACGGCGCGAACCCCTGACCCGCGTTTGTTCGCACCGCACCCCAGGTGTACCCCCCACCCGCGTATGTTCGCACCGTACCCCAGGCGTACCCCAATCCTCACATATGTACGGACCGTACATACACGATGATTGGGGTACGCCTGGGGTATGGTGCGAACATACGTGGGTGGGGGTACGCCTGGGGTACGGTGTGAACATACACGGGTGGGGGGTACGCACCATACATACGGGGGGTGGGGGGTACGTGCCGTACATACGGGGGGTGGGGGGTACGCGCCATACATACGGGGGTGGGGGTACGGGCCGTACATATGCAATGTTGGGGTACGCACCGTACATGATGACACGTACGATGTGGGTGATGGCGTGTACATCGCGTAGCGGGCCCCCTTTTCCTCGTGCATCGCAGCATACTTAGCTTTTCCGGCGCTTTTTGGCTCCTGTAAAAATATAGCCATGCGGAGTGCTGTAGGTACGAATCGTACTTGCTGGTCCGTAAAACGATGCCTGATTCCGTGTGGACGTCGCGTACGCTCTGTCCAGGATCAGAATTGTATGTATTTTTTAGCTGTACGGTGTTTTTTACGATTCGTACGGAAATGGTATTTCTGTACGAATCGTACTTGCTGGTTTGTACAATGGAATTCCCGGGTACGAGTCGTACGGAGAAAACGCTCCGTATGACCATTTGTACCTGGGTTTTAAAGGATCGGAATCGGCACCTTATTGTAGTGATTTTAATTATTCAAATGGTTGATAAAATAAATACAACATAAAAAATGATTAATAGTATGGATCCCTTTTAATAATTATTAATCAATAATAAAAATGCTTTTTGTAATTTATGTGGGAATTTAGGGGCTCATTATGATGGCCATAATGATGATAGAACCGCCCGCCAGACGTGCGGCGGTCTCACCAGCCCAATTATGATGCGCCCGCCACACTGGCGGGCTCATCCTGGCCTTTTCACATTGTGGATGGTGCTGCTGGCTGCAGCACCGTCCGCAATGTGAAAATGCCATGATGTGCATTTCTATGCACAACGTGGCAGGCACCACATGGTGCCTGCCACCTTGTGCATGGAAATGTAGAGGGGTACCATGGGTACCCCATCAGTGCACTCACAACCCCCCACAGAGGGGGGCCGTAACAGGCCCCCAAAGCCAGTCTACGCCTGTCTTTTTGTGGTGAGATTCCTGCCGCAAAAAGACAGACGAAGAGCTCATGCTAATCACTATGGTGGTGCCATCATGGCACCACCGCAATGATGCCCTGATTCCGAGTTCCGCAAGGCGGGCGAAAAAGGACCACCTTACGGGACCATGGCGGATGGATTTTCCATCCTCCGCGGAACCAATATGATTCCCACCGCCATTCCTAATTTGGCGGTGGGGGAATCACATTGTGATGGCGGGAGGATCGCCACCGCCGGCCCGATGGTGGCGTTCCTCCCGCCATCATAATGAGCCCCTTGTTTCTCAATTTAAAAATAGCAAAATCATGTTAATGTAAGTTAATATATTTCCACATCCTATTTATTTCAAAATGTATTCTTTATGCCAGTAGCATTTATTCTTTAGTTCTACATTTAAAAATAAATATAAATTGGATGGGATGTCAATGTTTTGCTGCGATCACTGTCTATTATGCATTTGTAGCACATCCAAGTTCCAGGCATCCATGTTCAAGAGTCCATACACTTTTGTTGGTTAATCTTATAGTTCTAGGCTTTCAATATCTGCTCTCCCAGCCATCAGAAATTATTTTCACTTCCTAAATTGTCTCATCCACTACTCTCTATGGCTGATCACACTGCCTTACCAAAGAGGCAGTGTGGAGGCAAGAGCTCAAAACGTAACTGCACATCAACAGCCATAATAACATATTATCCAGCCAAGTGCTTATTTTTTACATAAAAAGGAAGTACTTTAATCACACAGCAGAACAAAATATCATACAGTTCAATAGAAATGACATACAGGGTTGCAAGCTAATTTGCCTTAAACAGTGAGGCACTACACCCCTTTCTTCTTGGTGCCCTTTCAGTATTCCATTTCCTCTCACTATGTCTGAGATCCTATACCTACAGTCCCCAACACAGCATGGTTTAGACAGGATTAGCCGAAGGTGAAGGTTGTTCAAATTCTCTTATAGGTCAACTGCACAACCCAGTTTATTGTAGCTATATCCCTTCAGCAAAAGACTTAATGAGTGTGGCAGACTCATCTGCATGCTTTTAGTCTCTTATTCTAGGTGCAGGCTAAGCCCCACATTTTCACTCCTATTTATTGTAGCAGTTTAGGCTATGCATCACATATGGTCTGGGCTCTCATCTTCACAGCAGTGGATCATCTCCAATGGGAGCCAAAACGACAGCCATGCTCGGGACAATGTTTGCATGAGATAATCAGTAAGACAGATCTGTTTGGCTGCACTTCACTTCAGGCCTACTGCAGAGGGACATTCTAGATGTGACCCAGCTTTCACAGAAAGCATCAGCAGTGGCAACAGTCTCTTAAACCAGTAGTAAACTGCCATGCATCACATGATATTGTTTCTGGTATAGTCTTATGCAGAAGACAAAAGAGGTAAGGTGTTCCTGGGTGGCAAGTTGGCCACCTGGTGAGTACTCAGAGTGGTGGGGAGGTGGGAAATACCTCCTTTCGGAACTAGAACCCTCACATACCCAGTAAGCAAGGTGTCATGCTTCATCATATGGGTCTGTTCCTCGTTGAGCCAGTGCTGCAATGCTCGACGGGCACCCATAAAGGGGCTCTTTATCGGAGATCTTTTGTTCTTTGCCGTATAGGTGCTGTGGGTGTGAGGGGCCTGGTAAGATGTAGATGTGGTGTGTGGGTTAAAACAGGTAAGGGAATCCTCTATAATTATTTTTATTCTGGAGAGGTCACAACCTGATTAAAAAGTAAAAAGAAGAAGGAGGGCAACTATTTTGTTTTAATCTGATAAATTACTCTCTACCCCTTAGTGGTCAACATGTTTCTCCCCTATAAAATGTCTCTAATAGATCAGTTGGCGATTCCTCAGGACCTAGTGACTAAATGAAAACTATCTACAGTGTGTGGTGTGGTTCTACATACCACTTCTTCTCTTGGTAGGATGTTCCCCTGGAGAAAAGCAGCCAACCTCTTAAGGATTCAAGTGCTGCTTCATCCTTTCTGATGCAGCGGAGCGGGTAGGTGAGCCGGACTGCTCTGAGCGGGAGCAGCGACACTGCGCGTTGAGTGTCCATATACTCTGCTGCGGTCTGATGAAGCAGCACTTGAATCCTTAAGAGGTTGGCTGCTTTTCTCCGAGGGAACATCCTACAGAGAGAAGAAGTGGTATGTAGAACCACACCACAGGAGTTTCCCTGGCCGCCCCATCTTTCTTCACTCCTTGCTCTTTTCCTTGGGAGAGGCATTATGCCTCTACTGGGGTCCAAGGTACTATGGTTAGCAAGTAACAGATACTTTTTAAATTACACTTACCAAATATTCCCATAAATCTGCTAAAGGCTTGATATGTGTGCTAATGTCTACACACTATAACAAAGTCCACTGTGGAAGGAGAGCCTTCATCGTCTTGACCCTGATCTCTGGAATGTTCCCCCTGTATATCTACAGAAATTTCTGATTACATGTTCATTTGGGAAAACAAGTGTCATTTTAGTTGTCCTTCCTTTCTTTTCCAGTTTTATTAGTGCAGAAAAGCTTAGAAGAGGGATAAGCACATTACTGAACAATGCCGTCAAATATTGGCTACGTCAGGTGGGCACATTATTGAGCAGTGCCAACGCCGTAGGCTACGCCAGGAGATTGCGTGAATATATTAACCTTTTTATATACAAATTTTTAAGATACATAGATATAAAAGTGAAGAATGCCAAATTTACACTTGAATTGAGAATCTTGTGGTAGTCAATATCCTGCACTTGCTATTTTTATAAGTAGCTAAAATGCACTTGATATTTTGCTTGAACACCTCCTCTTCTATGAAACGTGTCAATAATTTCAATAATCTAAGACAAAATTGATTTACGTAGTTTTCTCCTCAAAATGTATAGCAATTTGTTTATTTTAAATTTTAGGACTAACATTGCTTTTGTCTTTGGACCATTGTAATTTAGCTTTCCTTGTTGTTGACAACCACACTATCTGCGTGATACAGTGAACGACACAATTGAAAGTGCGTCCGTTCTGTGATTGAGAATTAAGGATACAACCACCGACCCGGGGGATGAAGTAAGCAATGGAACCAGTTAATGAAAGTTTCATCTGAAAACAACACATGCTTGTGTAATAAAATAGGTACCTGTAACTAAAATACTTGTCTTCCAGGTGCAACAACTAAAACTGGAGAAAATAATATTTAGACTAACCCTCGACTCAAACACGTGCATAGGTAGATATCTCTTTGTTTTTGATTTGGGTGAAAGAAATTTGAATATAATTGTGATAGTAAAAACAAGGGGCCAGATGTACGACCCTATCAATTTGTGAGTCGCAAATTGTCTCATTTTGCAACTCATAATTTGTGACTCACAAATAGTAATACACAACAGAGTCTCAGACACTGTTTGTGATTCCTAATGGGTTTGCAAATTGCCTTCCTCATTAATATTTATGAGGTAGGTGCAATTTCTGACACCATTAGGAATGGCTAGCACTCCCAGGGATGGTGCCTGCTGGGGTCAGCAGACCAGCATGTCTGTGACTGCTTTTTAAATAAAGCAGTTTTTGTTTTTTAAATGCAGCCCATTTTCCTTAAACAAAAATAGGATGCATTTCAAAAAGAAAAATTAAATGTTACTGTTTCATTCTTTAAGAATAGCCAGTGGTACGTGGGCAAAAATATTTTCTTTGCCAGTCACAAAGGGGAAGGGGTCCCATTTCCCGTTTTCGAGGGGGATACCACCCATTTGAAAAGGGTGGTAAACTGCGAGCCACAAAACAATCTTACATTGAAGTGCGAGGCGCTGTTAGGAAGGGTCGCTCTGGCACGCCCCTTCCTTTTTGCAAGTTGCAAATTCTATTTTGCGAGTCGGTAATAGGTTGCTGACTCGCAAAATAGGGTTTATAAATAGGGCAGACCTATTTTGCTGTCACAAACGGGCTGATTTCCCATTTGCGAGCACAAAAAATGGTCATACATCTTGCCCAAGATGTTTTAATGAATAAAAAAATGGCCATACACCTGGCCCAAGATGTTTTTAATAAATAAAGAAGAAAAAGGTAGATATTAATATAGATAAAATAAACCAGGCTAGGGAAGAATGTTATGGAATGCCCTTGGAATGGATTTAAAACACATGGGCTACGAGACCATTTTGGCTCTTACATGATTATTGAGGGGATCACAAAACATATCGTTCTATAACATTCTTCCCTAGCCTGGTTTATCTTATCTATACTGTCATCCACCTTTTTCTTTTTTATTTATTAAAAACATCTTGGGCCAGGTGTACGACCATTTTTTAAATTTATATATATATGTATATATATGTATATCCGTATTACTCGTCTTGTAAACACTCTCATGGGATTCGGGAAAAAAGACGAAGCGGACCCAAACTTGCTGGTGCTGATATTTTATTTCATTCTGTGCCCTGCACCAACCGCCATAAATATATATATATATAGATATATAGATATATAGTAATAAATGGAGCCAAAGATTGCCAATGAAAAGATCAATTAGAAGGAATGAAATGTTAAACTCTCATTGCATAACAGATAACAATGTGCACTAATGTAATGACATTTCTGTTTATGTTTCCCATAGTTTTAAATGCTGATTGAACAGTGCTTGTACATACACAAATTCATCCTGAAAAAGGCAGAAAAAAACTTTAAAGTGCAGCCGAAACTCTGCATCGATAAAACTTATATTTTCAAAGAAATAGGACTTGGGATTCATATGACACAGTTTAAAATTTTAAGTATTAATACTTGAGATTGATACTGTCAAGAACATATTTTAATTGTATTTGTTTCTATTGTAATGATGTTTTTATAACTGATGGATGATAGATACGTGGTGATAATATTTAGCACATAAGTTCGTTCGGAAAATTGTTGTGAACTTGTTGATTCGTATAGGATGGTCTAGGACTGTCTAAACTGTATGTTTACACATTTTAAAGAAAGAATAAACATATTTTTGTACATGGATATCAATACATATTTTTGAATAATAACAGGAGACAGGTGTTGAATTTCAATATCGATTATCATAATATAATATTGTACATCTTTCAGTGCATACTTATTGGATTACTTGTAATGGCCATAGCACAAAATGGAATTTGTTCTTTAGATTGCTTGTTGTTGTCCCCACACAGTCTTTTGCAAGCCTAGTCTATTGCTTTGCCATGTCTAATTCAGCCCTAGAAACATAACTGGATTGCTGGACCATTGCATTTTTTTCATTGCAAATAGCACACGTCCTCCTCATCATATTCTAACACGTGTCAATCAAGACCCTGCATTCACTTGTCCGAAAACAGAAAAATATCACAACACAGCCAAAGTACAAGCATTTGTCATAGAAACCTTACCTTTAGCTCCAAAGCCGACCTGCAAATAGTTCTCCAGATGTACCAGCAGCAAATTATTACAAGTTTCATGCAGAGGCATGTACATAGATTATATGCAGCGATGTAAAAATAGATTTCATTTTCACTTTCACACCTGTTAATGGACTCTATTAGGTCATTTATCACAATGGAAATTGGTTACGGCTCCCAATAAATTGCTTCTTCATCTATTTGCTTTGGGCTTTTTCCTGTGGGTCAACTGTTTTCGCATTGAGGAGCACTCCTCTCTTCTTCTGCCCATCACTACTCTGGTGAAATTGGAAAATACTGTTTCTTTATCACACAAACTGCAGTCTCTCTATCAACCCCTAAACATGTCAGCTTCCGCATTGACTGTATGTTGGGTTACAATTCTAGTCTGCATCTTTTCCTAACTAATCAGGCTCTTATTTTGTATGATTGTTGTTTTCATTTAATGTGAGACTTCTCTTCCTAGCTCTTAGCGCTTTTTCCTTAGCCCAACATTTCCAGGTGTTTCTCTCCTTTCTTCGTCTGCCCCTCTATAGCGTTAATTCTGCTCCCTGTGTTACTCAAGCTAGAATGCCTTTTCATTCTGTATGTTCCTAGATGCTTCACCTTGAAATCAACCACCTTTAAACCCTCCTCTACTGTCACCTGACTCACTGCTCCTGCCTCTACTGCTCCTATTGGTTGACCCACCATTCCTTTTCGATAGCCTCAACTTAACTTGTCTATCTTATTCTTTCTTTGAAAGCCTAGTCATCCTCACCCTGGATGGTATTGTATTTGTCATTCTATCCTTCCTCTGATTTTTTTCTCTTTCCTTATTCTCACTTGGCCTCACATTCTTTCCCTCACTTTCATCCTTGCTGCTCTCATTTCTCACATGTGGTTTTGCTGTATTTATGCTGCCATCAGTCTCTTGAATTTTGTTCTTTCCTTTTTATTTTTTTCACTAGGTAAGTGGCAAATTCCCTTGTTTATGGAATAGCTTATTTTACTTTTTTGCATTTTTGACCATTATTTAGTGTCTCTTCATGCACTTGACTATCGATTTCCTGACTTTTTTCTATCTCATTCCTCTTGGAAGTTCTATTCACAATCTCACTTTTATTGTGTGAGAAGCCAGGTCCTGTTTGCAGTGTCCCTACACTTTTTTCCTCCATTTTTACTACTAAATGCTGGTTTTGTGACTCCGCCTGTGAACTGAGGTCTGCTAACTGGATCCAGGGCCTGTGCTCGGATTAAAAGAACATGTTAATTAAGTATAATTACAATTGGTACTGACAACCTAGCTGTCAGTTCCTAGTATAGAGTAGGGGATGTAGGTCTAGAGGCTCATTAGATTTAACGCATTTAAGTGTGTACTACTGTGGTGCCTGCTGTCATTTCAAAATCCAGCCCTGCCTTGCAGGCTGCTTTAAACCTTTAATTATATGAAAATAAGACTTTGGAAGTAAAGGTGCTTCCAAAGTCTCAAACTACCTTATTCTCTCATTTAAGTCACCCCTAGGGTCTCCAGGGGTAGGTTGGCTTGTAACTATAAGCAGGGACATTATACAAATGTTTTATATGCCCTGGTGCGGAACAAAATGCCAATTTTGTTTTCCACATTGTAGCACAATGACCCCATAGGCTAACATGGGAATACTTTATTAAACTATTGATAGGAGTGGGTTAAAAATGTATTCAAACACTTAGAAGAATAGTTATGATAAATCTAACAACTTGCGCCACTGTTAGATTTGTTAAACTATTACTGAAAATAATTAATAGAACTTTCTATTCTGTAAGCCAACATCCGGCCTTCCAGCAGCCCTCTTCTGATTGGCCAGCCTCGGTGCGGCTGAGCAAAGCTGTTTTAATAAGGTGTGTAGTGGCCTGACTTGAGACAAAGAATTTCCAGTGGGAGGAGAACTGGAAGTTGCAGAGCAAATTGCTGGATGGGGTGAAGTATCCAAACTGGTCTTCACAGAGGGAATGACAGTTAGGACAGGAAACAGGCTCCCCATCCACATTCTGCAATGCCAGCCAGCCAGGAGACCCAGTAATTAGATTAGTAGAGGGACTTAGCCACACTTGTGGGTTGGCTTAGCCATATCTTAACCTCCAGGAGAAACTTTCTCCATTTTGGATTTTGGAAAAATTGTGCTTTCTGGGCCAAGAATATGTCACACTTTGGAGGAAGTGGCCATACCTGAGGGTGACACCCTGCACCACATTGGTAAGTGGTGCCCCCATGCTTAATACCCAGAAACACTGAATACATTTGGGAGAGCTGCAAAGCAACTCAGATCCCCTGCCTGAAACAACGAGGAGAAGAAGGGCTGTCCTGCTGGAACCCTGAACTGCGCCCAAAGGATTTCACTCTAAAGGACTGTACCTGCTGCACAATCTGAAACTAAATCCCTAGGGGCTTTGCTTTGCTTCACAAGGATTTAGGAGTGGACTCCCTGAAAGCAGCAGGTTAACTGGGCTCCATTTGCATCATTTCAACCAAGAAGGACCCATCTGCTGTGCATCCACTAGACTTTTATTATTTGGCCAGATGAATTGTGGGACAAGTAGTCCCAACATCCCAAGGACCATCTCAGAGCTTCTAGACCATGTATTGGTATTTTGGACACTTTGAACCCACAAAAAGTTCTTGAAGTTTGGAGCAACTTTTGGAAAAAGCTCCATGAGGCGACGACCCGTCTACGAGAGTCAAGCTGGTGATTTTGAACCGTGACCCGGCCTGAGATTTAGGTTTGCCCCACTGAAGCTCCAGAGCTTTTCAGCATTGACGAGACATTCAGGATTTGACCGAGGCAATGTACTAAGCCAAGCCACAGTCATAGACCAGAAACGCTCCCTGGCGAGGAGCCTTGCTCGACGTCGAGAGACAAAACTCCAAAAAAGGTTCTGACTGCAAAGGAAAGATTTTGACTTAGTGTATCCGACCCGCGCTCCATCGTGGTTGGCCTCAAACTTTGACTTTGTCCTGGTCAAGCATGACTAGATGTCCCAAGATGGCCCTTTTGGGTTTTAAGCACTAGAAATCTTTATTCTTTAAAAATTCATAACTCCAGTTCGCTACATTGGGTTTTTGTTAATTTGGTGTCTAGTTGTTTAGAAAAATATGACCTATTTTTATAAGTTGGTGTTAGAATTTCAGTGTGTGTTGTGTCTTACTTATTTAATGTATTGGTCTTTTTAAATGCTTTACAAACCTGTCTCCTAAGTTAAGCCTACCTGCTCTTTGCCAGCTACTAAGGGTTGAGCAAGGGAATAATTTATTGAAACCTTGACTGAACCTTCTATTGTGATTGTGGCCTTATTACTAGTGGTACATCTCTACTGATCCCTACATATAATCCACTTTCCAAAAAATTGGCATTCATTGGCTTGAAAAACTGAACCTTCATTTGTGGTTGGTCTAAAGAGGGAAACAATTGTAAAGTGTGAATCTGTCAATGCCTAAAACCCGGGAATAAAAAGCTAATATTGAACCCCAGCTCTAGTCCAGTATTTCTTCTTGATCTTTATCACTCACATGCCCTTTTTTAACTCTCATACTTCCTTCTTCTTTGTCTCACATACCTCCTTGTTCTTCGCTTCTGCTACATCATTTTGTCATCCTCAATTCTTTCCTGGATACCCATCTTAAAAGGCAAACCCTTCACTACATATATCTAAGCATTTACAGAGCAAAGTCGACTGGCATAATGTAAGATCCAAGTCTGGTTTCTTTGGTTTAGAAGCCATGTGGAGATGCACACACCAGTCAGCACTATCTTGGATTGGGTCCCACTGTAAATAGGAAATTTGTCCAATTACCTCTGCCTTCAAATTAGGCCGAACAAAACGCATTTTCTCTACCTTTAAATTTCTGCAAACAGTTTCAAATTTGGAAAATATCCCTTCTTCAATTCCATTAGTCCTAACAAGTAACGTTGACTCTACAGAACTCCAAAAGAAACCCTGCTACTTTCTCCCAACTCCTTTTTTAGAATGCACCCTCAATCACTTCCTGAAATTTCAGAACTTCTGCACACACTGTGTTGATGTCCCATCTTGATGATGGTAAGGCTATTTGTTAGACCTGGCATCTTTGGCATGATTTTTACCCCTGTCTTTATTGCTCTTGACCTCCTGTTTTTGACTGTGTGCTGAATTTCGTTTTTGCTGGTTTTACAACTCTGGGCACTTTACCACTGCTGATCAGTGCTAAAGTGCAAGTGCTCTATTTGTAAATTGTGATTGTTATGTTATGTTATGGGGTATTTGTAAAGTGCAAGGCTATTCCTGAGAATGTCCCGGCGCTGGCATTGGTTATACGTGAATAACATATTTGATTTAGTGTTAAGACCTTAGTAAATTGCACTGTGTGTTTCTAGGGCCTGTAATTCAAATGCTACAGGCCTAGTTGTGCCATTCATAGGAGTATCCCTGAAAACATGTCTGTGAGTGCATTTTTAAACTGCCATGTCGACCTGGCAAGTACACCTACTTGCCAAGCCCAAACGTTCCCTTTTACTAAATCTAGGACACTCCTAAGGCAGGCCCAAGATAGCCCCATGGGCAGGGTGCAGTATATTTAAAAGGAACAACGTGCTGGTATGTTTTGCATGTCCTGATAGCGAAATACTGCTAATTTCGTTTTTCACTGTTGCAAGGATTATCTCTCCGATAGGATATCATTGGAGCTGTCTTCTAATCTCTTTAAAGTGTAACTTGCATCTCCTGATGACTCATCACCAGGCTGATGGGTCTTCCTGAGCTAGAGTAGAGGGAGGAGTTATCACCAACACCTGAACAGGGATGTGCCTGTCCTCACACAAAGCTGACTCCACCCCTCCCCCCCCAAGTCATGTGCACTACAAAGACTTCCCTTTAAAATGTGCCTACTTCAAAGGTAGAAACTGGTATAAGTACTGGAGCTGTGCCACCATAACTTCAGAACTGGACTAAGAGTGCATTTTGCCAAGATGAAGAGCTGGAGAAGCTGTCAGGAGAGACTACCACTTGCTGCTTCTTTTTTGGACAGTAAAAGGACTGGAATTTGCTCTCTACATCCTGCTTACCAAGGTTCTCCAACGGCTTGTGTGTGCTTGCCTCCTGTTAAGAAGTCTCCAGGCCCTCAAATACCCATTCTGTAGCCCCTATACTCCTCTTTTGAGAGGTCTAACCTGCCATCAGGTGCCAACTCCAGTTCTGGGCCCTTGGAGGAGGCTTTGCTGCAAAGAACCCAAGAAAATCCATGCATCAACTCTCAACATTTGGTTTTCTCAACACAGCACCGCTGTGCGGCTGATCAACCAATGCACTGCCGCGGTGCGGCCGATGAATCGATTTAGTGCCTCCTGTGAGGCTGAAAGATTGCTCTAGCCTGAGTTCTGAGCACCACATCACCGACGTCCGGCGCAGGCCCTGCTGTGTGGCTGAGAAAAATCAACGCATCACATGCTTCACGGCTAGGAAATCGATGCAGCACTTGTTCCTCCCCATCATCTCAATGCGTCTAGATTTTGGCTGCATCGTCCCTGTGCTTAGGTTCTTCAGCTACGTGGCTCAAAAATAAGGAACTGAGGCTGCGTGTCTAGAGATTGACGCATCACCTTGCCTCACAATAAGGATTTGACGCATCACCTCCCCTGGTAGTACGCATCACTTCCCCTGTGCTTCAGTAGGGAATCAATACATCACCTCCCCTGGCAGTAAGGAATTGATGCTTCACCTCCCCTGGGAATAAGGAATTGACACATCGTTTTGTTTTTCCAAGGCCTTATCTCCCCTGTGCCTGTTTTCATCTTTGATTTGTGATAAAAGTGCTACATCCGTAGATTCCTATGGACTGAACTGTTTTGAACCTTTGAAAACTGATATCTTTGCTTGTTCTTGTTGGATTTTTGTTGTTTTGGGTCTTGCACATTCATATAAATATTGGTTATCTTCCTAATCTATTGTGGTGTCCATTTGTAGAATTTTCACTGTGTTACTGTGTGTGTGTGTTTGTGTCTGTGTGTTTGTGCTTGTGTGCGTGTACATGTGTGTGTGTAAAAATACTTTAGATATTGCCTCTGAGATAAGCCTGGCCCCCATTACTAACATATACGATCTAGCCCATCCAATCATCTCCCCTCCAAGCTATCCTGCATACAGCCACATGCTTTGTCAAATGCACTATAAATCTGAACACACAACACCCACTGAGGGACCTCCACTGCTTCCCACTAGATGCCAAAATCCACTTCAAAATGACGTGCATGACTCAAAAAGCCACCTTTCCCAGATATCAAAAAGACAAACTACAGTTAAATGGAGGACTAATAGACACTAGAAGAGTAAACCTACCCTTTTCTTGTAAATTGTGGAAACGAAAAAATCAATAACACATCAATCAGTCTTTCTCTAGACAAACACCAAGGGGAATATTCACAAGGACTTATATCCGATTTATCACCACCTTAACGCATCAAAAGTGGAGATAGATTTAACACCCCATTCACAAGCTGGTGCAAACAGCAGACAACGCTAGTATTCCCGCGATAACTGCCCCAAAACTAACCCTAATGAGATGCAGATTAGGCGTTCCCATGCAAAAACACACAAAAAAAACACAACACCACTTTCACAACAAACTGCCAGATCCGCGATGCGAGTCAAAACCACGCAATAAGCCGTGGTAGCAGCAGGTATTTAACACCTGCCTCCTGCAGCTGTAAAGCCGGACGACTACCTGCAGTAGGCAACAGAGCCCCGCACACAGCCACACTCGAAGAACAAACAACGCCATGGAGCTACTCATCATGCAGCTCGGAGCTCCAACAGGGCCACAACACCCACCACCACCACCCCCAGGACCGCCACCCCCCTCAGGAACCGGACCCGCCCCCCCTGGACCACCACAGAGGCAGCGCAGAGTAAGACAGCGGACCTACCGAAAACGCACCAGTCTCACAGATCTAACACCCGAGGAAGTAATTGCCCACTACAGGCTCAAAAGGTCAACCATCATCAGTATCATGACCCACATCGGCCACAGGTTGACGATCCCAACACAGCGGAGGACCAATATCCCTCCGCAGACAAAGCTGCTGGCTGTGCAGCACCTGTTGGCCTCTGGTACCTTCCAACCAACAACTGCCAGAGTTGGAGGGCTGTCGCAGCCAGCCTTATCAAAGTTCATCACACCTGTCCTGGATGCCAACCTCAGCTTCATACCCCAGTACCCTCACTTCCCCCACACTGCGCAGGAACAGCAGGAGACGAAGCAAGGCTTCTACGCCATAGCTGGATTCCCGGACGTATTGGGGGCAATAGACTGCACACATGTCCCACTTGTGCCCCCTGTGGATACTGCACACCACTACCGCAACAGAAATCACACGCATTAAATCAATGTGCAGGCAATAGTGGACCATCGGGGAATGTACACCAATGTGGTAGCAAACTACCCCAGCAGCGTGCACGATTCCTACATATTCCGACAGTCCATCATCAACCAGCACTTCCAGGATGGCACATATGGAACTGGACTGCTCGTTGGTAAGTGCCAAATCAACACACCACACACCTCAAAGCCACCATCACACGACGCACAAATGTGGGAATGCACATGTGACCAAACCACCTACAACATGTCAATCAACATGCCCACCTACCAGACACGACAACACTTCTCCATGGTGATCCTGGGCTACCTCTGCACACAATACAGCTATATCATGGCACCACAGCCACACAACAGCGAACGTGTGTAGATGCGGAATGCAGTCATGTGCGAAGGATTCAAGTGACTCGTGAATGGGAATGTACACAACGACAAGTGAGGCGTGGATGTGCAGGACAGACATGGGTATGCAAACCACAGATATGTCTATGCAGACCACAACTGCTGGTGACTGGAGAGTAGTGAACAGTGGACGCAACCAAGTCACCCCAAGCCGTGGGTCAGGTAGCGGAAATGTTGCTCGCTGCGTCCCCCCGTGTGCGTGAGCATAGTGGGTTGGCCCAGAGTACGCCAGGACTGCGCAGGGATGTGGACAAAAACACCATGGCGCAGAGCCTGGTCCTCTTCCAGAATGGCCAATGTCACTGACAGGGCGGCACCTCGCAGTCCGCCACGAGGCCGACGCCATGAGTAGTGGTGCCTGCGACCCTGTGTGCCTGCTGCACCCCAGGACGCTGATACCCAGACCAGGCCTGCCCGCCCCAGTGCCCCATAGGCCGCACTGCTCACCTGCCGACAACGTCGTGTGTCAAAGAGGGCCAACTACGTGCTGGGGCAAGCCCCAGTCCTGCGACCTCTGCACCCTCCACAGACCATCGCTGGCACCCAAGATGCTGGCCCACATCACTCCTTTCTCATTGGCAAACTCCACTGGCGTCCTCTTTGTACCAGTAGGTCCCACATGTGGAACTGTGTCTTAAGTCCTGAATGGCAGTGACCCCAAGTCTGTGGCATCGGCCACAGCACCAGACTCCCTTTGATCAGTGAAGCATAATTCCATATCCCAGGCCTGCGACACGTGGTGTCACTAACCCTGTTCAACGCAATCCTGCGACACGTGGTGGCACTAACACTGTGCGCCGCGAGTGACCGTCAGCCTCTGGTGGAACATCGTTGGTGTCTGAGCCTGTGGCCTGGGGGTTGTCATCAGCAATGGGCAGGTATGGACTTGGTGTCTGGCAAGAGTCTGTGGCATTCATATTCGCAATGTTGACGGACACAGCTGGCATGTGCCCTCTGCATCATGCCCTGGGGGTAGACCTCCCATTACCCTGCTCTGCCCTCATTACCCTACCCCAGTCTCCCTCAGGTCAGTGTCCCATGGCGGTGTCGGCCGCTGTGCATCCGGGGCCACTAACCCTGTGCGACTCAAGTCATCTCCCCCTTGCTGTTCTGACATTGCATTTCTGTGTGCCTGATGACTGTTGGAGTTGGAGTTGTTGGCAGCACCAGCTACTCCCTGAGGGCTGGCTTACATTCACCCCACACACAGCCAGCAGAGGCATCACTGGATTAGTGGGCCTGCCATCACTTCCTGCAGAACCAAGTATTGACTTTTTTCTCCCTGCACTGTCACAGGTGATCAAGGATATGCACTCTGACCTTGGATGATGACACCCCTCCGAGACCCGAACACACCCGCCCAGAGGCAGTACATTGCGACCCACATACGCACCAGGGGCATCGTTCAACACACATTTGGTGTGTTGAAGTCACGTTTCAGGTGCCTGGACGGCACAGGTGGAAAACTCCTGTACAGCCCGGACATCGTGTGCAAGATGATTGTTGTGTGTTGCACAACATCTGTGTATGCACCAATGCCCCATGGATCCCAGTTCCAGAAGTACCAGACGATGATGGGGACGATGGGGCAGGGGGCCCACATCCCAATGCAGCTGCAGCAGGAATGGCCCGTAGGAACACCATCACTGACAATTACTTCTCATGAGCACGTGACAATGTGGCCATCCCTGGCAATCATGGGACAGTACTAAATGTCCATAAGCACAGCATGTGTGAATAAAACATATTTGCAGGTTACAGGTTGTACTTGTACATTGTCATGTCACAGTTTCCTGCTGTGCCAGATGTGATTTGCCATGTTGTGCACATTTGCGGCACCAGTTGTGTCCTGTGTTCCATTGTAGAGGTGTTGCTGTTTGTACCGGGATGTTGTCAATGTCGAGGTGCACTTATACTTATGTGCGTATTCTGCACGGTGGGTGATTCGCTCCTGCGGCTCTGATTTGTCTGCCACTGGTCCCTTTCATGCGGTGTGCCTGTCAGTTCTGTGCTTCCACGGTGCTGAGGTGTTGCAGACTTGGGAAACTTGTGCTCTTTGTCGAGTTGTGACTCTTTGGCATGGTTTGTCCACAGATGCGTCGTTGATGTCAGGGGTTGTTTGTGCAGGTGGTTGTGTCTGAGTGTGACCTGCTCCTTTCAGGTTGTGGTCCGCACTCAGCCACCTCAGTGTCGTGCCGTGTACATTGTCATGGTGATTGGACTGCAGCCATGCTACTCGTCATGTGGTGTCTCTTGCATTGTCAGTGTGGCTGAAATATATATGCATGTTTGCTGTGATTTGCACATGTGCATGTGTTGGTTGTGTGCTTGTTGATGTGTTGTGTGGGTGCCCATTTGGGCACATGGTGTACGTGGGACTACTTGGTGATTGTGTGTGTGCTGAAGTGTTCCTGTGGGATCAGGGACATGATCCTGATTCATTGTGGGTGTGCAGTGTGCTCTGCTTAATTGTGCATGTGTGCCATTCCCCCTGTCCACCCACTTCCTGGTCGGTGCGTACCCTGTTGATGTGGTGTCAGGTCATGTTGGACAGTGTCCGGATCCCCGACTCCTGTCACCGTCTCCCGACTGGTGATTGTGGCCACCATCTTCTCCATGTCGTTCAGCTCCTGGTGTTCTGCTGGCCCTCCTCCTCCGGGGTGCGTTGCTGCTTTCGTATTGGTGCTCTTCCATTGTCCTCCTCGGCCATGTGACGCCATTCACATGGTCCGAGGTGGTGTGCCATCTTTGCCTCTTTGTTGCCAATGACACGTTGGAGGTGACGTGCAGTTGGTGGTGGTGTTCTGGCTCATCTGTGGCAATAATCGGGTTTTCCTGGTGACTCTACCCCGTCTTCCTCTTCTCATTGGCCTTCCACGGGCCCTGTAATCCTGTGTGTTCCTCCGTGGGGATTGTGGGGTTCATTTTGTCCTCTGCAGTCGGTCAGGGTGCACCCATGGTACTCCGCAGTTGATGTCATTTTTTACTGGCATTTTCCGTATGCTGGTCTTGTGCTTTCTCCCACATTACACGTGGGTATTGCTGGCATCTCACTGGTTGTCACTGTTTTCTTATTGCGTTTGGGCACATCACATGTTTTTTTGAGTTGAGGTTTGTGTTTTTATCTCTGTCGCGCTGGTTGTATGGCGGACAATGGCCGTGTTTTCGGCGGACTATCGCATGGTACCACTGTGGTGTGAATTCCACGTTGACACGGGGTTATTTTCCCACGATAGGCTGCGATGTGTAAAGTTGTGTTAGCATTTTTAGGAGATGTTTAGCACACGTTCTTGTGAATATACCCCCGAGACTCTGGAATTAACACTCACCTCTACTTTTGTATTGTCTCAGAAAAACCTAAATATATACATCCAGTAAAAACACACCTCATGGTATAATTCTTCTCTTTGACCTATGTTTGCCTCTATCAAGATTCCACTGATAACAAGGTTCGTTTTTAAATGCATTTATCCTATTTCTTTATTTGCTCCAAAGTAATTCCTCCTTTCATTGCCTCCTAGATACTTGTTTTGCACTGTTCTAGGTTTATTTGAACGCTCTCTTACTTTTGTGACTAGATCCGCCCCATATAAATACCATAGGTAAATAAATAGATAAATAGATAACTTCGCCATTTCTGCAGAAAATCACTCCCCTTAGCTCGCGACATATGTCGTGGTGGCGAGCAATAAAATCCCTAAATACTTTCAGAGAAAAGGAAAGCTTTTTTTATCCAAGTCCGAAAATATAGTCCAAGAGCAATAAGTTGCACTTTATTTACTAGCTCATTATTGATCTAGCATCTCCTCTGACATCATTAACTCAAGTGTGACAGTGTGCTCTGACACCTTAGGCCTCGTTTTCCTGGTTTTCAATACAGCGAAATGAAATTAGAAGAGATTTTGGAAGAGAGTTTCTGTCTGAAGAGCCTGCTTCTCGCTGGGACGAGTTTCCATACGAGTAAACCCAGAGAAGCCAATAGTATAGTGTGTTTGCATTTCTCGGGTGTGTCGGTCAGAAAGTTTCTGGTGCATTATCTCACTCTGGATACTGTGGAATATTACTTTTGATTCTTTATTCTGACCGGCCAGGTCTTTCACTGTGTGTATGAACTATTTTCTTGTCTTAAATTGGTCTTTTAGGGTCTCGACAGCATCCCCTAGAAGCACTCAGGCTAGTGATTCCTTATTGCCATAGTCTGAGCATGAAGCAAGGTTTACCGACCATGCGTTTATTACACCATAAATAACAACAGCAGTGAAAGAAGGGCATAAATCCGAAAACCAACAACCACGTCGGCAGAAGCCCTTAAGGAGCCCTTTAATTGGAGCTCATCCTGGTGGATTTGCTGTACAACAACTTGCAGTGCAGCGATTCATCAACATGCCAACCTTAAGACTGCGCCGATGACAGGATGAGCATCACCAAGGCGAGGTATAATGAAGTGCAAACAGTCATTAATGAAAACATACAGAACATCAGGCGAGAGCCTAAGAATGAGCTTCTTGAGCTTTTACAAAGAAGTGAGACACTCAGTACGTCTCCGTCCCTTTACCTCTCTCATTAGCTAAAACAGCTGAACAACTTTAAATCTGTAAACATAAATGTGAATATTGAATTTTATATGCACAATGGAAAATCTGGTCGGTGTCACCTTCCTGTATAAAGCGATGCTTTTCCAACACTACACAGACATACTAAAACCGGCGCAGAATTCCTTATCGGAAAACCTACACTTATTGAGCCCATGTACGATTATTTGTAGTTTGAAGTTAACTGCAGGTTTATTGAACTGAGTATGCTAATGTCGTTACAATTGTTTTTTGTTTCATATTTCCACTTTATGTGTCACTTGCGCCGTCACAAAATTCCACGAGCACTTGTGCACAGTATTTTGTTGGTTACACTTTCACTAAGTGTCACGCAGTGCTTTTAACCTATATGATTTGTACATATGATGTAATATGTCCATCATGTGTTAAAAAAAACAACTCTCTCCGGCACTCTTGGTCTCCCTGTGTCTTCTCTGTATGGATTGATTCCTCCTATACTTCCTGATACGATTCACTTTTGAATAAACTTGTCCTCCCAATGAATTCCACATTGAGACATTGTTGTTAGATACCATGTACTGCCCCAGTCTCACTGTGGTTTATGGGCTACCTCCTGTGGTCTGATACTGTCAGTGTTTCTGAAGACACTGTCATCATGTCGCCATGTCAGGTACCCCATGGATCCATGTCGGTCATCATATGTTTCCTTCATGTTTCAGACACAAATGCTGATGATCAACCCTCACCTTCACACAGAATCGAATGAGAGGACCCACAGGTTTACTAAGGGTCACTGGTCTCTTGAGGGTGAGTTTTTGACTTCTGGTTACCCTTGTGTCTACTCTGACATTGACTGCACCAAACCCCTACCTCTCTTGCTATCATGCCAGAAACATGGCTGGACATTCACAAGAGAAGCTAAGAGAAAGGGAGAAATGATAAAGTAAAAGGAAGAGAATTCAAGTGTCAGAAAATGAGAAAAATATAAAGACATATACGCAACGCTCATGTATAACTCCCACTTCCCTTTCCAGGGCCCAACCTAAGGTAATACTCCTACGTGTCTTGTCCTCACTACGAGTCAGGCAGAGCGGTATCCAGGACTAGGATACCACAGCACATGACTATCACGCAACCAGGCCCAACTGGCAAATAATTTGTAGCTGGTAAAATTGCATGAAGTTAAACTAAAACTAAGATATTTTGTGGGAAAAGATTGTGCACAGGTTAGTGATGCAGTGAATACTTACATTTGTCACTGGTATCTAGGTATGATTTAAAAAATGCATGATTTATTTTACTCATTGGTTGCTTAATAATCTTCACTGTTGATAGTGCTACCTGGAGTGAGCATTTCAAATTAACAATAACCATCAAAGTAAATAGAAAAACTGAAAAAGGAAAGCGATCTCCGAACTTATGCACACAACAAAATAAATGTGACAACTAGAATCTCACTTCAGTCTTCTAGTTGATTTGAGCAATGTGACTGCACTCCTTATTGATTTTGCAGTCCACATAGGAGGCAGTCCTTTGAATGGTCTCACATGGAGGACAATCCTGGCCTCTATTTCTTAGGCCTCTATTTCTTAGGTGTGTGTGCAAATTGTTATTTAATTTATTCAAGATTGGATGACTTCTCTGAAAGAAAGTGTTGAAGCATTGCGGCCCTCGTTACTGTAGTTCTCCTCGGGACAATGGAAGAAAGAAGTACCTAATGATTAAATAATGTATACATTGTAAAAAACAGGTTCCTTCCTGAGCCAAGAAGGAAGGTAATTATAGTGTTTCTCCTAATGATGGCTCTCCTCAAAGCTGAATCTTGTAATTCTCCAATGAAAACTAAAGGAAGCAAAATTAAATAACTTTAAGAAGTTCATTTAATAGGTTGTCAATTTCAAAATTGCTATTATTCTGATACCATTTCCGATACAGTTTGCTTTGAACTGACAGGTTACAAATGTACTGGTTTAGAGTTAACAATGGATATCAACAAAGTACAGAGGATTTCATAAAGTTGAAGTCTGCAATGCATTTGTATTAGAAAGAAGGAGGAGATCAAAATTTGTAGTTTGCCTCTTTTTCTAAACAACAAAAGTAAGAATTTCTAATTGTTCTTGAATTTGATGCTGACAGGAAGGTAAATACTGCACATACCTGAATTGCTGAGTCTGGATATACTGTGTTGTGACCCAACCAGGAACGACAGCCTAATGGCAATACTGGCGTTTCAAGCAAATCCTGTGTGCCACCATCAATGTGTTCTCCTGAGTTACCCTGTACCTCGTGAGAGTAAGCCGACTTCCAAAAACGTTCAGAAGCTGAAAGCTTCTCTTTAGGTTCTCACAGATTCCACGAACTCTTGTTTCCCATTGCAGAAGAAACTATTGACAATTCTACTGCCACAAGTGGCACAGTGAGAATGCACTTGTGTGGTCTTTTTTTCCCAAGATCTGCATATTTGGTTCCAATAATTGGAGTATCAGTGCGTTGTTATGCTTCACTTGGTACAGTGCTTGATTAGATCTAGAGAGGTGGTTGGTTGTCTTCAAAGACACATAGCAGTAAGATAACAAGAAATTCAGGGGCCGTATTATAATAATGCACATTTTCATTGTTTGTGCCAGGTGCACCTTCAAAAAGGTACTCCGGGTGCAAACAGTGAAAATGCACCCTATTACCATGTATGCGCTGCTACCAGGGCAGCCGCAAACTCGCCCTGCCCTGCGGGCAGCATATTCTAGTGAAAAATGGAGCGGCTACTTTACATCCGCTCTGATTGTTCACAGTGCAGGCGGCAACTCGCCTGCACTTTTGAAGAGGAATAGAGATCCCCTTGCAGGCGGGTGCACTCATTGACTGCAGCCACCTGCATGGGGATGTCTGGGGGGGTCCATGGGATGCCCTTTCCCCTCTCCAGAGGGCTGCCATCAAGGGGCGCACTATCAGTTTGCCTCCTGACAGCATCTTTGCCTCTGCGCCCACATCTATAATATGGAATGGGCGCAGAGGCAAAGGGATTCCAAAGGAAGGAACGCCCCCTGCAGATAGCGATTGTGCTTTATGTGCACCAGTTCTATCGGTATTACAGAAGGGGCCGCACAAGGGTCTGCAGCCTCTTCTGTAATACCAAAGTGCCCAGGGGGCGTACAAAGCGGGCAAAAATGCCTGTTGCACCCCCGGGCACTTTATGTAATACAGCCCCTGGAGTATCAGCCTTACACAGTGGACAACGATGGAGGCTTCCATAATGGTCTTGAGGCCAAGTCCAAGGCCCTTCTGTCAGGACTGGTAACTCCTCATTGAGTTAACCCCAGTGTTTAATTTGAGCTTGTGTATGCCAGTACTCAGCACTGGAGTAAATTTTAGATCCCCAGGATTTAATTAATGAACATGCATTTATGATAGGACCGATTGCTCTATTGCCAGACAATTATATATACATATTTTGCACAGCTACTGCGAACAGCATTACTATTTGTGAGAGACACCCAAACATGTTTATTTCGAGGCTGGCACAGGTAATATGGCTAGCAGCACCCTAACATACAAGGCTACTAACAGCCCCATAACACTCATAAGCAGAGGGCTATGGTCTTTTGCTCTTGTCTCTGGTGACATTGGATAACTCCTAGTCTGGAATGTATACCTTGTTAAGAACTCTTTCCACTCCTGAAAGACTTTACTATCTTTTTGGTGAGGGGGAGAGGAATGTATGACGTTACTATGCATACATTTACAACGTGGTACTTTACATCGTGTTTGTTACAACGTAAGTCGTTACAACGACTTGCGCTGGAGGGCACTGGACTTAGGAATAGTATGATTTACTATTCCAACTCCAGTCTACATACAATAGGGAAGGTGTAGGAATAATAAATCATACTATTCGTTAGGTTAGAGCGCCATCCTGCGCAAGTTGTAACAACTTGCGTTGTTATGCTCGCGATGTAAAGGCATTGCGATGCAATGCCCGCGTTGTGAAGGATGTTTCCCGGTGGAGAGACTTCAGAGGAAAAGTATACAGGAAATGAAAAATGCTACTTAAACTTTAGAACAATAAGTAAACATATTTTATGCTACATATTAATGTAAATTGAATGTATTTTAAACATAAACCTAAGCAGCAAAAAGCTATAGCACTACTAACTTATTTCAGCGTTAAATATTTCATTCATTTAAATATACTAAATTAAATTATTTCTTTTTTAAAGCTGTATTAACAACAAAATCCCAGATACACTAAGCAATATATTTTTTATGTGTATTACTAGGTATTAAAAGTGATGCATTAACTTTCATTATACTGCTACAGGAAACACACTTACTCAGCACTAAGACCCCTTGTTTGGTTGTATGGATATACATACACTTTTCATGCCAGCTCCAGCGGGGCTCTATGGGGGGTTGCCATTTTAATACACCGTAGGACTCCCTTCACTCTCGTACAGAAGTGGGTGGAAACGCATAGTAGATACATAGTCATCCATGGGATCATATCTGGGGGACATATAGTATTGGGCAGTATTTATGCCCCCACCTCAGGGACAGAGTTACATAGACCACCTGGTGGATATGTGGGGCTCCCTGCCTGAGGGATTGGCAGTGTTCGGCGGAGACTGGAATGATATGATGTGATCCGAGAGAGATAGATAGCGGCCTTCCAGTAGTATAACAGGGCCAGAAAGTCTCGACTTAGGACCCTTGTAAACTTGGTGGGCTGGGAGGATACCTGGAGGAGCCATCTCCCAAAAGATACAGACTTTACCTTTTACTCCACAAGCCATTCCTCCTATGCCAGAATAGACTACATCTCATTCCCAAAAGCTTTGCATATAGAGTGCCGAAGATCATGATCCTACCCAGAGGATTGTCATACCACTCCCCAGTCAAAATCCAGCTATTGATAGGTCTGCTATTGGTCTGACATCTGCTGAACCAGACATACCACACGTATATACACTGAACCCTGACAGATTATGTCTCTCACAACGAAACAACGTCATCGTCTGCTTGCATACTATGGGAGGTCATGAAGCCCACAATTCGGGGGGTCAACATCAGTACGGTTATGCGTAAATGACGCAGGCAGTCCGAAATACACTTAGAAGCCTGCACCATGGAACTAGAGAGACATGGCCAAGACAGAGATGGTGCCATGGCGAGACAGCATTTGTGTGTGACCCAGCAACAATACCAAGGAGAGGTGATGGAGGAATCCCACTGTGCATGGTTAGCCATGCAGAGGAGAATTTACCAATGGGGAGCTAAGTCAGGGAGGTTCCTTTACAGACTATGCCAACAAGCACAGATGCACACCCTGTTGCCAGGGAGTTATGATACTAACAACACACCACTAACTGATCCAGCGGCACTGGCGGATAACTTTGCTACCTTTTACCAAACCCTCTATGCCCAACGGGAGGTACTAGATGCCTCCGTGATTGATCAATTCATTGGTGATATTCCCCCAAGAGCCCTTTCGACAGAGGCTTATGAGTCTCTGGAGATCCCCCTCTCGCTGGAGGAGTTGAATATATGACATTACAATGCATGTATTTACAATGCATGCCTTTAAAATGCGGTCAGTACAATGACAGCATTGATACCACGCGTACCATTACAACGCAAGTCATTACAACACCTTGCTGTAGGGGGGGCGCTGAAGTTTAGAATAGTAGAATTTACAATTCCAACTCCAGTCTGTGCAACAGTAGGGGAGGTGAACACTTTAAGCCCCCTACAGCAAGTCGTTGTAATGACTTGCGTTGTAATGGTATGCGTGGTAACAACGCAGTTGTTGTACTGACCGTGTTGTAATGGCACCGCGTTGTACCAACAGCGTTGTAAACACTGTTTACCGAGGAGTTGACTGCAGCATTGGCGGGATTGCGCACCGGGAAGGCACCCGTCCCCAACGGCTTCCCAAGTGAATTTTATAAAATATATATGCCTCTTCTGAGCTCCCATTACCTAGAAGCCATGCAGGAAGCGGCATAGACTACATACATGCCCCAGACAGGACAACCGCAGAGATAGTCTTTTTTTTAAAACCGGGATGACCCCCCAGAACTACATACATTATATCACCCAATATCCCTCTTGAATGTAGAGGCAAAACCTTCGCCGAAAGCGCTCACCAATCAACTACAGCCCCACCTATCAAACTTAATTCACCCGGACCAAGCAGGTTTTATGCCCGATGTGCAACATGACATAATATTTGACGCGTACATAATGCAATTGCCATCTTAGATTGATTAAATCGTCCAGCTGCTCTACTACTCACCAATATTGATAAATTGTTTGGTTAGGCTAGCTGGACCTACTTATACTTTTGAACCGTTTGAACTTCGGCCCTCGCTGTTTGTTATATATAAGAATGCTCTAAAATGGACTGACGGCATCCATACGTATCGCTGGCTTCGTCTTCTCATACTTCCCTATTGGCTGCAGCACCCAGTAGGGCTGCCCCCTATCACCACTATTGTTCGCACTCGCTATAGAGCCGCTGGCCACATGGGTGCGTATAGACGCCAAGATCAGGGTGATAGAGCGTCACAAGATTCTGAAATTTGTAGGGGTGCATCATATTCACTGTTAGTCAGCACCCGCATATTAATCAATGTATGTTTAGAAGAGTCATAGAAATGTATTGATGTAATCATTTAACCTAGAGGTGATTAGAAATGTAATAATGCTTTTGTGAGGATTAACGTTGCAGGTTATTGTGAATGTATGCAAAAAAACGAATAATCATTAGTTCCGTATAATGCAATGTATGAGGCTAAACGTGTGCCATGATAAAGTTTACGAATAGGTTGCTTACCCATGTACCTGAAAATAGTGAGCTAATGCTTAGAGTGTGGTTTAATGGAGTGTTTAATGTGTAAAGGCCTGATCACATATATGCCAAAGAGAAGGTCTGTTGATTCCTTATGTTAGCTAATGTTGTAGGCCGAGAATGATTCCCTTGGTAAAGGCTTTGGGTTGCAGGGAAATGTTAAATCTTAAAGATGTGAAATGGCTTTTCTCGTTCCCATGTTTCTGTTGCAGGTGCAAGGACATTTAGCTCGTTAGAGAGAAAAGATCTTTGTTTTAGGAGTTAGGATGCTGTGAGAAGCCAACAGGGGAGTGCATTGGAATGTGAGATAGATACATTTGCTGCGCAAGGTGCCTGGGACCCAAGGTCAAGCTAACCGTCGTTAGATGCAAGACAACTTTGTGGAAAACTACCGAGAGAAGACCTGGCTGAAGAGATGTGCCGAAGGGCGTGTTCTATGATTTTGGGGTTTTGCACTAGGGACAGTGTCCCGTGGGTTGAGCAGATGAGGTTTAGACAGGGAGCTAGAAGGAGCATCTTAGAACGAGCTCTGACTAAGTGAAGGTACTTCTTAAAGGAGTCTTCACTTCTGACACCTTTTCTTGATTCTCTTGCCTGGGATGGGAATGCTAAGTAGGGATGTCACCTTAGAATCAGTGTAGGGACAGACTAACGTTTTTCTTCTTGACTAATGATTCCCAATTTAGACATTGGTCTTACAATCGCCTTTTTGATGATTTTAGAATCTGTAATTCTTTTCGTTCTGAGACGGATGAGAATCCTACGTAGGCTTGCATTTGTGTTAGTGCCCATTTACCTTTTACACCTTGTTTTGAGGTGTTTGTATGTTCAGTTATTTTTGGTCGTAATAAAATCTTACAAATTTTTGATTCGGAGTCATTGGTCCTTTCCAAATGAAGTCCAATTGTGGTAGATATATTTTGATAATTGTGTTCATCCCCTCCACACTATCTGGCAAATAAAAAGATCCTGGCGACCGGTGAGGATTCTTGGAGATAATCAGGTAGGCAAGAATCCGGCCTTACCAGTTGGTAGCAGAGTAGGATGGTTATTTCCGATAGTGAGGGGAGATTTAGATTAGGATAAGAGATCCTTGAGGCCCATAGAAGTCAAGTGATGGTGACTCATCGGATGGCGAGCAGCGGGCGACGGCGGTTGATGTAGATTGATGGAGAGTAGCAGTGTGGCGGAAAGCAGCAGTTCGTGGAGGAGTGAGTATGAATAGGGTGAAATGTTTGTAGATTGCGGTGTTGTTTTGATGTGTGATGTCTTGCAGAGTTGGATTGAATGTTGAGAGATTGTGAGATCAGGCTGTGAGCGCGCGCAGCCTGGGAAAGTCTTAGGCTCGACGAGTAGCTTAAGCGATTGTGGTGTAGAAGACACCCAAGGTAGATTTTGTTGACCACCGAAAGGGGATCGTGAGACGTCATCGATCACCTGGACCGAGATAGGGGAAGCGAATGTGTGAGTGCGTGAGAAACTGACGCTGGTCGTGGGTTGTTGCACGTGGAATTTGAGTATTTGTAACATATCAGAGGTGAATGTCTGGCCGGACGTGGACAGACAGTTGCCAACCGAGGTCGACAACTTCGAGAGACTGTGGACGGACAGTCAGTGAAGTAACTTGTGTGGGACAAACGGTTATTTCAGCGTATGAATGGGACAAATGCAAGGGTGAGACGTGAGTTGTGAAGGAGGGGAACTGCTGCAAGCGGAGGACGGGTGACGTCAGAAGGTGCCGCGCTGTGATAGGTCGGTTGGTGTGAGTCGCGCTGTTATTGGTGGGGTTTGACATCAGGAAGTAAGCAAAAACATTGTGTGCGATTGAAATTTGTTCATTATGAAGTGTTTTAAAGTTTTCCGAGAATTGTGTAGAGGTGACAAACATGTGGTTACTCGTGGGGGAGAAGAGGCTCCTCCCGAGGATACTCCAGCGCATTACATGGCAAGAAATGTAGTGTTGCATACTATAATTTGGCTTGAAAATTGGCATAAAATGACCCAGAATGAAGTAGAGCTAGCTTTCCCATGATATGGCTCATTTGGATTGGAAGTGTTGTACCAGTTGAAATCTGTGATGGCCGACATTACGACCCTTGCCGAGATCAACCCAGTTTGAAGCGTTGCATGCATGGATTAGAGCAGCGCATGATAGGAAAAGAGATCGTAGTTAGGAGAGGGTGAAAAAGTCGATTAAGGCATTTCAGAATGCAAGATGGGATGCAGAAGAGAAAAGGTGGAGAGTGCAAATGATAGAAGGAGACAGGTTGTATCCCCTACTGGTAAAAACTGACGGCTCAAGGATAAAGAGAGTAGAGGATGATGATGACAGTGACACAGATGATAGCCTGCTAGAGAGGTTGTTGTCCGAGAGACCACCTCCATACAATCCTGATCCTTGCGAGGGAAAATCGGTTCAGTCAGAAGGGACTAGTGGAGTACTGACTCGGTCGGAAGTAAGAATAGAAGGGAAGATCTCGACAGGAGATGAGAGTACTAGAAACCAGTCTGTAGCCAGCACAGAGGTTGGGAGAAGTGTGCGGTTACCGGATGCTCTAAAGGTACCGGTCACCATTGAACCCATCGTTTCTGTTTACGACCCAGATCAAGAGAAAGTTGGAAGTTCAGTGCAGTCAGTTGTAGGAACTAGGAGTGTGACGGAAGGAAATGGATCAGTGAGCAGAATGGAGCAAACTCCAAAGCCTATAGAATGGAGTACGCCGTTGCCAGCTACAGCAGACTACTCTAGGGGACAGACAGAGGCGAGACCAGTGAGGCCGAGGTCTTTGGCCGAGTCAAGATCAGATTTGCGGATGTGGGCACCACCAGTGAGGAATCAGAATCAGAGTGTGAGAACAGCAGAAAGTGAACGAAGCACAATAGTGAATCGTTCAGTTTCTATGAGTATGTCAGAAGAGAGTAGATCTCAGGAACGGGAAGGTGATTATGATGAAAGGGATGGTGCACCTTGTAGGGAAGTAATGAAGGGAGCCCTGAAGGGGAAAATGTTAGATGTTGTGAGGATAAAGGCAGAGGTAGATGAGATCATAAGTGGGAACTTGCCTCTTGAGAGAACATGCATGTACGAACAAGATGAGTTACTCTTTGTAGCGAAGGATGTGACTCGCAAGGCACAAACTGCACATGAGAAGTTGTCAGAATTGGCCAAAAAGTATGATGTGGACTTGTCCAAAGCGAAATCATTGCAAGGAAGTCATAAGTTGCAGTATAGTGACCAGGAATTGGAAGAAAAGAGAATCATGGGTTTGAGAACTCATATCAAGGATTTGATCATAGCAATGCGTGCATGGATCACGCTTGATAAGTGGGAAGAAAGATGGTCCAAGAAGAAAAGTTCGAGGAGAACGATAGGAGAGACGCTACCCCCAGGTGGAGGGATGACGGAGATAGGGAATTTCCCGTTACAAGAGGTACAAAATGGAGGATATGTGCATGTACCGTGGAGTAGGGGGGATTTGGCTGCATTTACAAATGATTTTCCCCGGTTGAGGGAAAAGTCCGTGGAGTGGTACAAGCAAGTTGATCGGTTTGTCAAAATTTCGAAGGTATTGTGGGTTGATTTGAACACATTATTTGACATCGTGGTCCCGAGTGATTTGTGGTCGGCATGTAAAATTGCTGTTGAGTGGCCAACCTCAGAGCCTGATAGGGACCCAATCTCGAATGGCCCGTCGCCCATAGTAATGAAGAAGTTTGAGCAGGTGATCACATGTTTGAAGTCGAAAATCTCACCTCAGGACATTGATTGGGTGAAGATAGATCAGACAGTGCACGAGCCAAAAGAGACGGTGCTTGAGTTTTATGAGAGACTTTTGCAGGCATTTAAACAGTGCAGTGGATTTAGACGTGCTAGACACGAAGGACATGGGACAGTTTGTTTCGAAATTTGTGTTGGGATTGAGGCCAGAAGTTAGTCTCATGATACAGCAGCATTTGATTTGTTGGCAGAATAAGCCAGTGGATGAGATCTTACGGTATGCTAGATACTGTAGTGATGAGATAGAATTGAAGCACAGGAAGTTGAAAGACAAATTGATGCTTGTTCAGATGCAAACAGCTCAGGGACAGCCTAATGGAGGGACTTTAGGAAGAAAACAGGGAAAAAATCAAGGAGGAAATCAGAATGCTCAAGGTCAGGGAAGACCAAAGTCAATTGATCCTAAGACAGGAATGGATGTGGCGACCTTGAAAAAGACAACTGCATGTCATCTTTGTCACCAGATCAGACACTGGAAACGCGAGTGTCCTTTGAACCCGTTAAATCAGATACAGCAAGAAAGAGAGGTAGTTCACGTTCCTGTGGCGGACATGGTCCCTACAGTGACTCGACCGAAGATGGTCAAAGGGGGGTCTGGTGTTCTGCAGATGCAGGTTGCTCAACCACCTAGGATACCGAATATGCAACAGGGAGTCCGAACTTACTTACAGATGCCCATGTTTGAAGGGAGTGAGGAATACAGCCCAGATCCGTTGGCACGACCATGCTTGAGGGGGGAAGAGGACTGCATGCTTGGAACAGTCTTGGAGGTAGATCAGAGGGGACCATTTGTGGAAGCAGACATTGATGGGCACCCTACCCTTTTTGGTTGACACCGGTGCTACTCGGTCTGCAGTAGTCCCTGACCTACCCCTCTCGGGACAATCAATCCAAGTCGTTGGTGTAGCAAATAAGAAAATGACTCGTCCATTGACCGAGCCAATTCCAGTGAAGATAGGAAATTTCAGAGATTGGCACCAGTTTGTGTTGTGCGATTCGAGTCCAGTCTGCCTGTTAGGAAGAGATCTGTTGTGCAAGCTGAATTGCACCATTTATTGTACCCCAAAGGGAGTAGAAGTACAGACGAGGGATGATGATGCGACCTTCAAGGTTGCGAATCAGCGTGTGTGCATAGAGATGTATCCAGCATTGACAGTGGAAGAACTCCCACTAGACTTGAGGGATTCCGTGTCCATTGATGTTTGGGACCTCAGTGGAGAAGAGATCGGATTGGTCAAAGGCATAGACCCAGTGAAAATCCAGGTGAAGCCAAATGTAGAGTTCCCTAGGACGCTTCAATATAATTTGTCACCTGAAACTATTGCAGGGATCAAACCTGTAATTGAGTCGATGATCAAGCAGGGAATTCTAAAGGAGATATGGGGTAGCCCATGCAATTTTCCCATCATGGGACTACAGAAACCAAGTGGGAAGTTCAGGATCGTACAAGACCTGCGAAAGATTAACGAGATAGTCGTTCCATGTTGTCCAGTGGTACCGAATCTGTCTGTGATTCTGTTTCAGATCCCATGTGAAGCTGAATGGTTCACAGTGATTGATTTGTGTCAAGCCTTCTTCTCGATTCCTCTACAAGAGGAAAGCCAATTTCTTTTTGCTTTTCAGCTGGAGAATCGTGTGTTAACGTGGTGTCGTATCCCACAGTGGTATACGGAGAGCCTGTCTATCTTCAATCAGATCTTGGAGAAGAATCTTGAAGGTCTTGTGTTGCCGCAGATCTCTGTTCTGGGGCAATACATCGACGATCTGCTCGTTGCGTCGGAGACTGAAGACGCTTGCAGGATCAATACAATTGCCCTACTGAATTATCTGGCAGAGAATGGACACAAGGTGTCTCCGAACAAACTGCAGTACTGCCTGAGTGAAGTGCAGTACTTGGGTCACAGAATTGAGAAAGGCAGGAGAAAGGTGTCACCAGACCGTATTGAGGCTATTATGAATATGCCCGTACCTACCACTCAGAGAGAAGTCAGAATGTTCTTAGGGATGGTTGGCTACTGTCGCCAATGGATTCCCAATTTCTCCTTTGAAGCGAAGCCTTTACAACGGCTGACGCGTAAGGATATGAGTGATCCGGTACCATGGGACGAAGACTGTTTGAGATCATTTTTTAGGCTGATAGAAGCCTTGTGCTGTGCCCCAGCTTAGGGGATGCCTGATTACAATAAGGCATTTGCCTTATTCTGCTGTGAAAGGGAACGTTGCACATTGGCAGTCTTGACTCAGAGCCATGGAGGTGTCCGTAGACCAGTTGCCTACTTCTCAGCTACTTTAGATCCAGTAGCTTCTGCGTTGCCCGGATGTCTCAAATCCGTTGCTGCAACAGGTGTCAGTATTGAAAGGTGTGAGAGCATTGTAATGGGTCATCCGCTTACAGTTTATGTGCCACATTCTGTTGAACTGTTGATGACTAGGACTAAAACACAGCACCTCACAAACAATTGATTGACTCGCTATGAGCAAGTCATACTTGCTGCAGAGAATGTGACGTTGAAGAGGTGTTCTGTTTTAAAACCTGCTACGTTATTGCCTATTCCAAACGTAGATGATGAAGATTGTGAGGACCATGATTGTCTCGATGTGACTGAATTGTGCACCAAACCGAGACCAGACATTGTTGATGAGCCGCTCACAGACCCTGATGACATTTTCTTCATGGACGGTTCATGTTTAAGAGACAGTGCTGGTCGACTGAGAGCAGCGTTTGCTGTATGTACCATCACAGGAGTGGTTTAAGCTGCTTGTCTAGAAGGAGTACACTCCACACAGGTTGCTGAACTTATTGCTTTGACCCGTGCCTGTTTGGCTGCTGACCAGATTCGGGTAACGATCTACACCGATAGTCAGTACGGGTTTGGTGTCGTTCATGATTTTGGGCAGTTATGGTCACAGAGGGGGTTCATGACATCTTCTGGTTCGCCCATCAGAAATGGGGAATATGTGAGACAGTTGTTGGAAGCATTGCAATGTCCAGAGGAAATCGCAGTTGTTAAATGTTCTGCGCTCAGCAAGGGGTACGATATCGTGTCGCGGGGTAACAGCTACGCGGATGAAGTTGCCCGGTTTTGTGTACAATATGAATGTATATTTACTGAAGGCCATGTAGAAAAGAGCCAAGAAAGAACCGATCTCAGCATGATGTTGACCATGGCAGATACATGGGAGGAGCTAAAACGGGTGCAGGATGAAGTTACTGATCAGGAGCGAGACAGCTGGATATGAGCTGGATGTGAAAAGGGAGATGTGGATGTATGGATTTTGAATGATGGACGAGCTGTGTTGCCAGAATGTTTGTTGAATCCAATGGCACGACGGATACATGGTGCTGTACATCTTGGTAGAGACGCGGTGATGCAAGTGTTTCGACAGACCTGGCACAATCCGAAGTTCCGTGCAGTAGCTGAATCTGTGTGTCAGAGGTGCGTTACATGTCAGCAGATGAATGCAGGAAAGAGAACTGCTTTGACTTTGGGCCACATTGGGAGGTCAGGAGGGCCTTTCAATAGGATGCAGTTGGATTTCATTGAGATGCCAAAGTGCAATGGGTTGAGGTACATCTTAGTTGTAGTATGTGTCTTTTCAAGATGGGTGGAGGCTTACCCAACACGTAGATGTGACACACTCACTGTAGCTAAACTATTACTAAGAGAGCTTATCCCGAGGTTCGGTTTCCCAACCTCTTTGGAGTCAGACAGAGGGACACATTTCCATAGTGAGATCATGAAATTGCTTTGTGCTGCCTTAAATGTGGATCAGAGATTGCATTGCAGTTATCGACCAGAGGCTTCTGGGATTGTGGAACAAGTTAATGTGACTTTAAAAGCACGGATGGCAAAAGTGTGTTCTTCGACATCACTGAAATGGCCTGACGCACTACCCTTAGTTCTCATGAGCCTCCGTAGTGTTCCCGATAGGAGGACTGGGTTGTCACCTCATGAGATACTCATGGGGAGAGCAATGCGATTGCCATCGATACCTGCTACTGCTTTGATTAACATCACTGATGACTTGATTCTCGACTACTGTAAGGGCCTGGCTGACGTAGTCCGTTCTGTGTCTCAGCAGGTGCAAGCAGCAGTTGTTCCAGCCGCAAGTGACCTGTGCCACGACCTATGCCCAGGGGATTGGGTGCTTGTGCATAAACACGTGAGGAAGAGTTTCCTGGATGCTCGTTGGCATGGTCTGTACCAGGTAATACTGGTTACGAACATGGCAGTGAAGTGTGGGGGACTACCAAACTGGGTGCATGCCTCCCATACCCGCAGAGTTCCAGCACCCTTGGAAGATACAGCCCCTCTCTGGAATGAAAATCCAGCTGAGGTGGCAGAGCCATCTGAGAGGGCAAGCCAAGCTGTGAGGGTTGCTGATGCAGTTGGTTGTGCACTAGACCGAGCTGAAAGGGGTTGAGCAAATCGAAGCCCTGAATTTGACTCAGACCGAGAAAGTGTTGTTGTGGGTGGAGTAGAGTCAAATTATGCTGAAGAAGGAATTAGTGCACAAGTTACTCGAAGGGAGAGCAGAAGTGCCACTGAAGCAGAGAGAGTTTGGCCCGTGAACCAGAGATGGGTAAACTTGAGATTGGCACCTGGAAGAGATCTTGCCCCAGTTTCTGAAACGTCTGAATCTGAGCAAAGTGACGAAGAGCAAGCTCAAGTTCATCTGAGAAGGTCAAGGAGAGCAAGAGTGCCGTGTTAAAGGTACGCCTCACCAGAGTGGATATACGCTGTGACTGATGCCAGGCATACCGAGCACAGGGAGGTTGAGATCCCTGACATTGATCAGCAATTCTCCGAACTTGAAAATAGAAGTGTTGCTGAAAGTTCCAGGATTGGAAATCGAAGGAATACTGACCCTCAATATTCCGAATCCACCGCTTCTGAGTAAAGTTCGTGAGTTGATTCTGGAGACGTTGGTTTTTCCTACTTTTGCTATTGTACCACCACATCAGGAGTTGGTGATCCTCCGTCTTGAGATTTTGAGAGTCTTAGAGCTGTTGGGAGCGAATATCATTCTGGATTAAAAGTAAAACTCTTTGTTGTACATAAGGGTCCAAAAGAAGAAGATAACCTAGGCCCGAGTGGAAGAAGAATAAAGTTAGGGACTTTCCGTCAGGACACTGAAAGGGGGCTAAGGAAGTCTTTTTGTGGACTGTGTAAATAAGGAACTGAAAATTGCTAGGGGACTTCCAGCTTCAAGGCGGTGTGTGAACTGGTTTGAAAAGCAGTACTCGGATGAGAAAAAGAGACTTTTACGTTGCAGTTGAACTGAAATTCTGAGACCGTTGCAAGGATGACAGATGCTGGAAAACCCCATCGTAGAGCTAAACTAGTGATAGGTACAGTTTTAGGGGTAGTGATAGCTGCTATAGTTGTGATATTGGTAGCCTCATATATCGTTTCCCATGAGCAGGAGGGGGAGGTACAAGGGACACCTACACCTACCACCTCTAGCCAGACAGAGGTTACTATAGGAGCTCAAAGACTTGAAGAGAGTCGTAGGTTTCATATGGATCTGTCTAGAAGTGACTTTAAGCTTAATGCTTATGCGAAGCTGTTGTATAAGTATGTTGATGCAATGGATGCGAAAGATTGCTATGTGTGCATGCAGCTACCTTCTTCCGTAGATGAGGGTATTAGATACCATTATCTCCCATTAACCTATGGGATTTCTTGCAGCTTATTGCTTAGAATTTTCTATGAGAGAAGACAATTTGAGTATTTCTTTTCCAATTATGATGCAATACTTCCTGAAGTACCGGCGTATAAGCATTTGAATAAATACGACTATTATAAGTCAGAGGACAGACTTCAGAAGTATTTCATACCGACTTTGAGTTTGGATACAGTTTATGCTCACCGACATAATCTAACGTGTTTATTGTCGGAAACGGAAAAGAAGTTTATTGGACAGATAGAGGAGAGATATAGAAAACTAACCCAGACACGGAATACAGGAGAGAGTCCAGTAGATTGGACTGATGAGAAGAGATCGCATAGATCTAAGGGAAGTTATGGACCCATAGCGCTAGATCAGATGCAGAAGGGGAAGTTGTGTGTGAGGTGTCCTCAGAATTATTATGAAAAAGTCTCGGTAGGACAGAGTACGTGCGATCATACCTTTAACATGGAGGACTCTGCTAAAAACTTTTTGCAAGGTCCGGTGCAAGTGATTCCAACTGTGTATTTTGTTTGTGAAAGGAATGCCTATGTGAGGTTGCCTGCGAATTGGTATGGTACATGTTACTTGGCTATTATTTTTCCGAAGATTTATCATACAGAAGACTTAAATCTTTTGGAGACTGGACATCATTCTAAAGTGCGAAGAGCTGCAAGTGCAGGAGCAGTGATTGGTGATATTTTTGGAGCAATGATACCAAGTTTGCGTGTGGTTTTGAATGATGTGAAGATAAGAAAGTTTGGTGACCGTGGTTGATGAGTTGTCAATGAATACGACAAGGTCTTTATTGCTGGTGGATGGAGAGATGCTGTCGATAAGAACTATGGTTTTGCAAAACCGTCTTGCTTTAGACGTATTATTGGCAAAAGAGGGTGGAGTCTGTAAATTGTTGAAAGTTCAAGAATGTTGCATGTATATTCCAGATAACAGCAAGGATCTGGAGAAATATATTGACAACATTACCACGATTCACCAAGTGATTGCGGATTTGACTGAAGAGGGAGTGTGGGAGAAGATTGGCAAAGGATTCGGTCGTGTGGGAAGTTGGTTTGCGAACTTGGGAAAAGGATTCCTTGGATTTGTGTTGAAGCCTCTTATTATTGTTGTTGTTTGTGTGATCTGCTTGTGGGGTCTCATTAGGGCCTGTAAGTGGTACAGAGGAAACAAAGTTGAAAGAGCTCTTAGATCGAGTGAGAGGCGAATAGCTAGACTGCAGGACAGTCAATGCCATAATCTTAAGAGAATGGAGAGGTTCCGACAAAATAGAATGGCAACAAGCACTGTTTAGGTCGGTTCTTTCTCCAAGGGAATGAGGTTGTGATGGTGTGATGACATTTGTCATCAAAGGGGGGAACTGATAGAGCGTCACAAGATTCTGAAATTTGTAGGGGTGCATCATATTCACTGTTAGTCAGCACCCGCATATTAATCAATGTATGTTTAGAAGAGTCATAGAAATGTATTGATGTAATCATTTAACCTAGAGGTGATTAGAAATGTAATAATGCTTTTGTGAGGATTAACGTTGCAGGTTATTGTGAATGTATGCAAAAAAACGAATAATCATTAGTTCCGTATAATGCAATGTATGAGGCTAAACGTGTGCCATGTTAAAGTTTACGAATAGGTTGCTTACCCATGTACCTGAAAATAGTGAGCTAATGCTTAGAGTGTGGTTTAATGGAGTGTTTAATGTGTAAAGGCCTGATCACATATATGCCAAAGAGAAGGTCTGTTGATTCCTTATGTTAGCTAATGTTGTAGGCCGAAAATGATTCCCTTGGTAAAGGCTTTGGGTTGCAGGGAAATGTTAAATCTTAAAGATGTGAAATGGCTTTTCTCGTTCCCATGTTTCTGTTGCAGGTGCAAGGACATTTAGCTCGTTAGAGAGAATAGATCTTTGTTTTAGGAGTTAGGATGCTGTGAGAAGCCAATAGGGGAGTGCATTGGAATGTGAGATAGATACATTTGCTGCGCAAGGTGCCTGGGACCCAAGGTCAAGCTAACCATCGTTGGATGCAAGACAACTTTGTGGAAAACTACCGAGAGAAGACCTGGCTGAAGAGGTGTGCCGAAGGGAGTGTTCGATGATTTTGGGGTTTTGTACTAGGGACAGTGTCCCGTGGGTTGAGCAGATGAGGTTTAGACGGGAAGCTAGAAGGAGCATCTTAGAACGAGCTCTGACTAAGTGAAGGTACTTCTTAAAGGAGTCTTCACTTCTGACACCTTTTCTTGACTCTCTTGCCTGGGATGGAAATGCTAAGTAGGGATGTCACCTTAGAATTAGTGTAGGGACAGACTAACGTTTTTCTTCTTGACTAAGGATTCCCAATTTAGACATTGGTCTTACAATCGCCTTTTTGATGATTTTAGAATCTGCAATTCTTTTTGTTCTGAGACGGATGAGAATCCTACGTAGGCTTGCATTTGTGTTAGTGCCCATTTACCTTTTACACCTTGTTTTGAGGTGTTTGTATGTTCAGTTATTTTTGGTTGTAATAAGATCTTACAAATTTTAGATTCGGAGTCAGTGGTCCTTTCCAAATGAAGTCCAATTGTGGTAGATATACTTTGATAATTGTGTTTATCCCCTCCACACTATCTGGCAAATAAAAAGATCCTGGCGACCAGTGATGATTCTTGGAGATAACCAGGTAGGCAAGAATCCGGCCTTACCAAGGGCTTCGAATGGTAGGCCAAACTTTCAGATCGAATAGTCTTATACGCAGACGGTGTTCTCTTCTTCATGACTGATCAACACAGCTTGGGTCCCCTGATCCTCCAAATCATGCGGATCTTCGGCGAGATGTTGGGCCTCTTAATGAATGTAAATAAATTCATTTTATGGCCATTGAGAGGGACTCTTGGTGACAGTAGCCTGGCAAAGGATCTATTGTTGACTGTAGAGGGCAAGAAATACCTTGGCGTGTTCATATCCAATAAAGAAGAGGTTTCCCGGGAGCGCAACTTAGACACGATTCTAGCCAAGATTAAAACAGAGAGTAGGTCTTGGTCAGGTTTGCCACTATCCCTATACGGCAGCTTGGCAATTTTTAAAATGATATCCCATCACGCTTACTTTACCACCTGCAAAATCACCCATACCCTATCCCACCGACATGGTTTAGACAGATTTATTCCATGCTGGGCAGGTTCCTGGGGTGGCGGGGCTATGAAGTGGCATTACGTTCATGCTTCCTCTCCACATACTGGGGGGGCATAGCAGCAGTGGGCGTTCAGTCCTACTATGCAGCATCACATATTCAGCTATTGAATGATTGGTGGTATAGCTCAGAACACACACATACACAGTGGAACGATGGCTATTAGGAGACACCTTGCTACATACATACTTATATGACACCTCCAACACACAAGCCCTTCTCCCGGCCACCTTGGTGGTAATAACAGATGGGTTAGTGGGGCCGCCTCACGCGGGAGGCCAGCTGTAACACAAACAGACTCCTTCCTCAATTGAAGCAGTTACAGGGCTTTCAGGGCTGGGACCAGATTGGGATATCCTCCCTAGGAGATGTTCTCGATGGCTGTACTCTCACGTTATTCCAAGAATTGCAGGCAGATTTTTCCATGCTGTGCACCCAATCTTATCAATTCCTGCAGTTTCATCACGCATTGATGCCATACCTCAAGAATATAATGATCATCCCTGAATTTAGCCCTCTTGAAGGCAAACTCCTAATGGGAGACCTAGAAGATCATAACATTTCCCAAATATATCAAACGCAAGTTACCAATTGTGCATCCACACTAGAGACACTTCGAGAGACATGGCAGACAGATTTAGGTACCATCGACAATTGTGCGGAAGCCCTTGAATCCCCTCAGGGTGCGGCAAGCTCGGCTCGTCTGCACATGATCCAGTTCAAGTATTTACACTGTGCATAATACACATGCCATAGACTCTGGAGGGCGGGACTAATAGCATCTCCAGAATGTCGTAGATGTTGTAGGGCAGAAGGGACCTTTTTACATACTATTCGGACTTGCCATAAACTAGACAGATTCTGGAAGGGGATCTTTACAAATTTGATGGAGGTGCTGGGGTGGAGAATCCCCAGATCGCCTAGGCTAGCATTACTGCAAAATACGGAAGACATAGGAGGCAACAAGTACAAACACCATCTTTTATTCCTAGGCCTTACCCTTGCTAAGCGGGATATCTCTCCCTTATCATCTCCCTCATTGGGGTTTGGGAAAGGGGAATGGATTTTTGTATTGGGATGGAAAAGCCAGTGTTTCATGCTGGGGGATATCATCAAAAACATTTGGAAATCTTGGGCCGAATATTGAGGCATTATTCTTGACTTACCAGCACCAATGACTCTAACATTAGATTCAGAGATCCAGTCCTATGGACAAGAGGTATAACACAACAATATACCAGCAGTTCAATGGGTGAAGGAATTATTTGGGGTTGAAATAGAAGGGCACAGACTAGTTCCTTCACAGCGTGGTATTTTGTACAGTTCATATAATACTATTTTGTGAAAATAAGCCAACGTTGTCAGCTTACTTTAAAATGTATATGTACGCCCGGTGGGGTGCTGCCATGGCAAAATTCGATAAAATATGTAACGGAAAATAAAAAAGTGATGCATCCAATTAATTAAAACAGTTTTAATTGTATTATAATACAATTCGAAAAAGGTTATTCACATATTTTGAATGTAGGGAAAGTACTAAATGCACAGTAAAGAAGAGACTGCTGATCAACAGTCACTCACAAAGCTCAGTCAAGGAGCATTTCCAACATTGGAGATGATAGACAGTTAGTCCACAGAGGAAGCATGACAGCTCCATCCTGGGAGTATGTTTTTCACACACAAGTGCAATCTGGTCATCAAGCCTGCCCACTAGCCCAGCCATTCCCTAAAGGTACATGGCAACATACGTAATCATCTGAATGGGCCAGAAACTGCAAACACGTTACTGACAGACTGCACAAAGGTGTGCGACAACTTTATATAACAGATTGAATGGCAAACTCCATGTCAGAGTACTTACAAATTGTGTGCATGTTACGTACTATTACACCATGGCAATCTTAACCTGATTTTTAAGGTGGTTATTAACCTGTGGTCGGGAGACCCTAGTGGGTCCAGGTAGCCTACTCAGGGGGTTCATGGCTGCTTAGAAAATGAGATAATATGAACAGATTAATAAAGTGTAAATAAATAAAGAGCAGAATTGAACATTTTAAAATGTTCTGTCAATGTGAAGGAATTTGAAATTTAGGACTAAAAAGTAGGTTTGTACCCGGGTATTGATTCATGGGTATGTGCATCAAACAGAATATTGCATGGACGAGGGGCCTCAACCGAATTTAGAAAAGCTCCAATCTTCCCATTAAAATAAAAAATTGTTTTTTAAATATAATGACATGAAATATTTATCATTTGTTTGGTGATTTCTTATTGCTGTATTTTTTGTTCATTGTTTTGTGGTTGAATTCCTTGAGAATGCTTAGGTCTGTGATCCTGGCTTACAGTGATAAGTGAGTGGGGGGTTCTAGGATTTCAGTAATGATTAAGTGGGGGCCTACAAAAGTCAAAAGGTTAAGAACCACTGTCTTGCAGAGTAGTGTGCCACTCCTCCACAGAGCATTTCTAAGCCACGTCTGGGATAGAAAGTACTATACAAATAGTGCTAGTAAGACAAAGCAATACGTACCAGATTCACCACAAGGTTTTGGTGCATGTTGTGCCCTAACTACATATAAGGAAACATCCTGCTGCAGGCACTTCATTTGTCCAATGTCAAAAGCAACGCATGCTCACCTCAGGGCACAAAAGGTACCCCACAACAGTGCAAGATGATCGCTAGCCAGGTATTTTAACTATGATCCTAGTTAGTACAGATAGCCAAATGTTAACAAAAATAAAAAATGTGTGCCAGTTTGAAAGTAAATGTACACTACTAAGCCAGAATTAACCGAACTTGTCATGCAAGTGATGTGCAATACGTTTTCTGAACACAGCTGAAATTCCAACAAAACCCCCCAGATCTACTGAGTAGAAACCCAAGCAATACAATGTACTTCTCCCTCATCAGGTAGCCTGCAAAGTTGACACATCAATATATAAAGTAACCAATCAGGGAAACAATGACATAACCCTGGTATACAAGGACTCCCAAGGGGTTCCTTCTTTGCAAATCACTAACTACCCATGCTTACCTCACCAAGCTACTGGCTAATATCTTGAGACAATCCCCATCCAGGTTAGTTTACTCTACGCTCTAAGTGCTTTTTCACATGTCCAGCCCAAAGACAGCCCACTACACCCAAACTCTGTGAAAGGGTAACCAGCAAAGAGTAATGGGCTGCTTTTTAAGATCTCAGCCACTTTGATACATGCTTTTTCTGTATAATAAGCACGGATTGGAAGGGTATATTAAAAAACAACAAAAGAAGTCAATATTAAATCACAAATTTCAAAAGCGGTTGCTAAAAAAAACGATTTAAACTCATGTAAATTACAAGAAAGTATATATATTTTTTAATTTTGTAGAGCCCAATATCAGGCAGAAAGCATCAATACAAACCTATTAAAGAGATGGCACTCTCCTAGCTTTTTTTTCTAGTACAAAGGTTGGAGAATGCTTTTCAACTTCAAAATCCTCATCTGGTATCTGTGTCATACAGCGCAGCGTTGCACCAATCCCTATATGTTTAAGCGCTGCCGATCAATTTCATCACTGCCCTCGCCAGCACCACGTCTTTAGTGGCTACCATGCAAAGGTCAGGCAGCATGTCACATTGTTGGATTGGGCTTGTGCATTTATTTCATATCCACTGAATAGCTTGCTCCCTCTCATCCATGTTGCAGAGAACCCAAGGTACATAAAAGATGTTCCTGCCATTGAATATAACTGTCTCGCTGATGGTGACTAGGCTCTGATGGAATCCTCAAGCGCTGTTAACGCAAAAGCTTTTAAAAACTAGTCCCACAAAGCGGATGAACACAGTACTTTACCGATGGGAAACTGATAAGAGAAGCTGTACTAAAGAACAGGAAATAGAATGCTTATAACCAATAGAAATGAGGAAAAGTAAAATGACAAGCACAAGGGCCAATAAGAAGTGAAGTTCCTTTTAAGTTTAATACAATAGATTTCACAATCATTGCAACAAGCCCTGTGAAGGCGAAGCCTAAAAAAGATAATAAACCACAATATGGAAGATCCAAAAAGGACAATCACATGTCCAGAATGCAAAACTTTAGGCAGGTCTCATCACCCTCTAGAGCAGAATATTATTCTGTTTGAAATAGCTTTATGACCCTTTTTTGATCAACTCCCATGAATCACAATGGATGTCTGAAGAACCCTTGTACAGCTAGCTAGTTCTTCAGATTTTCAGATTTTATAATTCAGAAGCTATTGAGTGACAGAATTAATGAATGATTTGTGGCCTCCTGTACTTTGTTTCTTTGAAGCCCCCAGGTGGTCTAGGTCCTGGGGGCAATTGTAATTGGATATGCGGGGTCCTGCGGGGGCCCTGGCAGCCACAAGGACCGCCCCCCCTCAGTGCTATGTTTATTATGTGCAGGGGAGCCACACGGGCTTCCACGCAGCCCCGGGGACTGCTACTTCACCAGGGCTTTTAAAAAAAATGCATTGGGAGCTCCTGTACCCCCTACACAGCCCTGGGGACCGCCCCTCCCCGGGGCTATTTATGTTAAATGCGGGGCCCATGTGGCTTCCGCAGCCCCAGGGACCACCACCTCCTGTGGGCTATTTACAAATTAGTCTTGGGGGGCTCAACCCCTGCCACAAGCCCCAGGGACCACCACCTCCCAGGGGCTTTAGTATTGTTGGATGGGAGCCACATGGTCCCCTTCCTGGAGCCCTTCATGGCCCTGGTGACTGCTACCCCCAGGGCTGGCTGCAGCAATGTCCCGGGTGGCCACCCCCAGAACTTTAAAGTCTGCTATGGCATGGCGGGAGCACTACTCCCGCCATGCCATTACAAACTCTGCTTCGCTTCATAGAAACGAGAGCAGAAAAGATGCTCTCGCTTCGATGAAGCGAAGCAGAATTTCTTTTGGACAGAGGGAGCTGCATGGTCAAAACTGGCCCAGGGAAGGAGGGCCATGTGGCCCCCATTCCTTAGAAAAAAACACAAAGAAAGAAAATGGCCGGCCCACGCGGGTTGGGGTCCACGGGGCCAGAATCGGCCACAGGAGAGGGGCTACGTGCCCCCTGACTCTTTATTTTATTTAAAAACATTAAAAATGGGTCTGCCCCTGAGGGATAGAGACTCCAAGTCCCAAAATGGTGAAAGGAAGTGGGACCACACAGCCCCCCTTTAAAAAAAAAATAAAGAGGAAGCCCGCAACTCGCCGGAGGCCCACCCCCTTTTCTTCACTACTCTGCAAACACGCCTCCTGGCACACTCTTGGTTGGGGATAAAGTCTCCTTTGATTTTGAGGGTCCTTAGGGGCCAACTAGCCTACCTGTTACCTCCAGTATTCCCCACACAGTGGGACTGCTGAGATGTGGTTGGAGGCCACACCCCTTTTACACCACTCTGCAAACGCTCCTCTTGGCACACTGCTGGTAGGGCGCTGAGGTCCCCTTGTGTCATCTCAGGACTAAAGTGGACTTCATTCCCCCAAGCAGCAGTGCAGCAGGAGGCGCATTTGCAGAATGGTGGAGAAAGGGGGTGTAGCCTCTGACAACATCTCAGCAATCCAGCTGAGTGGGGCTTACTGGAGGTAACAAGAAGGCTAGTTGGCCCCCAGGAACTCTCAAAAGGCAAGGTGACTTCATCCCCAATCAAGAGCTCGCCAGGCGGTGCATTTGCAGAGTGGTGGAGAAAGGCAGCATGGCCTGCGACCACCTCTCAGCCATCCCATTGTGTGGGACTAAATGGCGGTAACAGGTAGGCTAGTTGGCCCATAAGGGTCCCCAGCAGTGAAGGGGACTTCTTCCTCCAACCAAAAGCATGCCTGGAGGCGTGTTTGCAGACTGGTGGAGAAAGGGGGCATGGACTGCTATCAGAGCTCAGCAATCCTGCTTTGTGGGACTTATTGAAGGTGATAAGAGGGGTAGTTGGCCCCTAAGGACGTCCTTGGGGGGCAACTACCCCTCCTTTTACCTCCAGTAAGTCCCACACAGCAGGATTGCTAAGATGTCTTCCGAGGCCACACTCCATTTTTCCACCACTCTGCAAACGCTCCTCCTGGCACACTACTGGTTGGGGGATGAAGTCCATTATACTCCAGAGGGACCTTGGGGGCAAATAAACCCTCCTGGTACTTCCTGTAAGTCCTACGCATTAGAATTACTGAGAGATGGTCGGAAGCCCAGACCCCTTTCTCCACCACTCTGCAAACGTGATTACTAGTTAAAAAACCATTGAAATTCACTGAAAAAAACACAGGTTTGAGGGACGTTCTAGTTAGGAATTCGCTTTAAAAAAACAACACAGGTTTCAGGGACATTATAGTTAGGAATTAGCATTTAAAAAACCTCAGAAATTCACAGATAAAAACAAAGGTTACAGAGATGTTATAGTTAGTTAACTGCTAAATTTCACTGGTTTTGTACACGTGAAATGTCAGCCTAACTATAACGTCTCTGTAAGCTTGGGTTTCTTCTGTGAGTGTCTAAGGTTTTTTAAATGCTAACTCCTAACTATAATGTCCCCGAAACGTGTGTTTTTTTCAGTGAATTTATATATATATGTGGCAAGAGATTACAAACTATTGCAGTGCGCAACTAAAATAAACTTCTTTGAGGCTACTAGGGTATTTAAACAGTAGCAGTGGATGTATTAGAAAAACAAATTCTGGTGTATATAGTATTTATGCTAGTAATTTATTTTTGATATGAAATTTTATCCAAAATATTTTTCTATATTGTATATATGTACATAGTATTTTCATTTAATTATTTAATTATTTATTTGTAGATACTAGTATGAAATGTAAATCATCCGCAATTGCGCACGAATTTATATGTATTTAAACAGTAAGATTGAAATCATTGCCATGTAGTAACTCTTTGACGTCTATGATATAGTTGTTTCCGGCGCCGTTTCCCCTTTAAATTCTGCTATTCCCCACCGCAACGTGTCATGTGATCAAGGCCCGAGTGGGGGCTGAAACGCGTCATGGCGGACTGGTACAGAGTATGAAATTAATGAAATAAAGATTCAGTGATTGGCACCGAAGTTTTGGGTCCGTTCTTTCGTCGAATCAAGGCAGCAGTACAAAAGACGAATTTACATTCATCTATTTTACCGAACGGCTTCAACGGTACAAACGGAACCCCTCCCCGCTTTCCAGGGCAGAGCGGCAAGAAGCAGCTGATTCCGGTTCCCGGAATCGTTTTTGGATACTCCAGAGAGGAGGAAGCCTTCATAGCCCCTGGGAACTGCATCCATTACCTACCTCTGCTACGGAAGCCGGGACGTCCAAGGTCGGCTGACCGGAGGAGTGTACCTGGTGTTAAGCGAAGGTAGGAGACGACAGATTTCCCAGTGGGGGGAGTGCACGGCGCGGGATTGTGGTACTATACCAGGAATCCACGACCGCAATCACTGGAACATTGTATTTAAACTCGTTAACCAAAAATGTCCGCCGACACGTTGAAACACCGAGAGGAGGCTGCGAGCTCCATGTTCCTAGACACACCGGCTGGTGTGCCGGTACGGGGTGAAAGCTCTGTGAGCCAACTGGAGGGTGCTCCCATCAGAGAACAGTACAAGAAATTGGAAAAATTAATGCGGGCAGAGCAGTCCAAGTGGTGGGAACACAGATCTCTTTCTCGCTACTTGGACGTAGGAAGAGTACCTAGGGGTTTGAGAATTACCCTAGCGCCCAGCTACGAAAATCCGGACCCAGCGATGTTAGCTGAATGGGCGGAAACTAACTTGGCGTCCTCGAGTAAACTAATGATGATACTTATCAAGTATGCGGAGAGTGATAGAGCCAAGTTACAAGTGCAAATAGACATTTTAGAAGGAGAGATAGACAAAATGGAAAAAGGAGAGCATACGAAGAAAATGAGGGATGACATGCTGGCTCGCTTAAATAAGGATGAAGAGGTGATCAAACGTAGAAAAACGTACAAATTTGAAAGGGATCGTGTGGACTACCAGAATGGCCAAATTTTCACGTATGCTCGAAAATACGACGTAGTCAAAGCAAGGGGCAAAAAACTAACCAGGAGAGATGGAGGCGAGATAACGGTGCCATCTACATCAACCTCTGAATTAAGTTCGGCTGCGGAGAGTGATCTTGAAGGAGAAAACAGAAGCCAGCCATTGGGGTTTACAAAATTCTCACTGGCGGAGGAGGTAGATTGCCTCTGCCAAGACAGACGGGAAACCCTACGTCCCCGTGGACCCCAAGCAGCAAGGAACAAAGACGCAATTACAAGCGAAGCCAGAGAAGGAAATGCGTCAAAAGAAATCAAAAACAAAAGCGCAGGCAGGAAAGCGCCGAGGGGAAGATGGAACCGCTTCCAAAACAAGAATTAAGTGACAACACTGATTCGAATGCGGTAATCAACTTGACTAACATGCAACTGACTCCAGGTGAAGAGAAGATTCTGGGATTGGGCTTGACATTCTGCCCACCCTGTGACTTCAACTTTGTAGACACCAGATTGGACACTTACCGCTATATCAGGAAGTTAAAGCTACATAAATTCCACCTTCTACAACCCAAAAAAGCCACTATCCCAAACACCCCGGAACCAATCAACCCTCCGCTACTTACAGCGGGGGATGCATCCTTATTCCAGGACGCGTGGTCCCTCATTGTAGAACAGGCGGAGGACAATGCAACTGGGAACCAGCACTCATTGATGGCAGAGGAACCCGTGAAACCCCTTTCAAACCAAAATCAAACTTCCAGCCAATTCTTCTACACGATAATCTGGATGTATACCACGAGTTGGTAACCCAAGACTTAAAAAAGCTATACACCACGACCAATAGGACATTCCGCAACAGGAATAAACAGAACCTTGTCTACTGGAATCTCATCAAGAAATTGGGAGCCGATAATAATATCATTGTGAGACAGGCAGAGAAGGGGGGCAATATAGTCCTATGGCCGCGTCAACTATATATGGATGAGGCAAAATCTCAGCTGGACGATATAGCGTGTTACCGTAAAAGCAATATTAACGTGGTGAAGTCATCCTGGCAAGAACATTATTTGAAACTTTTGGCATGGAAAAGTGGGGGGCTAATTACTGAGGCAGAATATCGATTCATGAAGAAGGAATTTCCTGTTATTCCAACTTTTTATTTAATCCCAAAGGTGCACAAGAGCACAACGACTCCACCAGGGAGACCGATAATTTCTGCAATTAATAGCCTTATGGAAAACACCTCTAAATATATAGACTTTTTCCTACAGGAGTGGGTCCGTAGTCTGCCATCATATGTACAGGACACCTCAGATTTCCTACGTAAAATTGAGACTGTATCTTGGGGCGATGATATGCTTTTGATGACTATGGACGTGAAGTCCCTATATACCTCGATAAGACATGGCGATGGTCTCAAGGCAATAGAACATTATTTGAATCTAAGGCCTATGTCGTTTGCAGCGCATAACAAAATGCTCAAAATGATGATTTCTGCATGTTTGGAACAAAATTTCTTTCTGTTTGACAACCAAATATACCAACAGATCAGGGGTGTCGCTATGGGGGCCTGCTTCTCTCCTAGCTATGCATGTTTGCATATGGGCTTGTGGGAGGAGCAGGTCCTCTATGGTGAACACATGGACATCACAATGGAGCATGTTATTTTGTATCTAAGGTATATTGATGATTTATTTTTTGTTTGGAGGGGAACTGAGCAAAGCGCAAAGGATTATGTGGAGAAACTGAATGTTAATCGGCTTAACCTTGAATTTACATCATCAATCAGTGATAAAACAGTCTGTTTCTTAGATGTGGAAATTACCAACAATAATAATTCACTTTCCACTAAACTATTCAGAAAACTGCAGGCAATACCATTCTGCATGCCTCAAGCCACCACCCTTCACACCTTATTCGGAGCATCCCCTATGGGGAGATGCTCCGCATTAGGCGCATTTGCAGCTCTGACTCTGATTGTCAAAGTGCACAGGAGGCTAGTAAACAGAGATTTCTAGCCAGAGGTTACCCCCTCAGACTAATTAAGGAGGCCATCCAGAAAACACGAGCCATACCCAGATCCAATGCACTGCTACCTAAACCAAGACATGAGACAAAAGGGGACAAATCGCCCACATTCCAATCGAGAATCATCCTCACTTACAGTAGACAACATCAGGAACTGAGGAGAATCTTCAGCCGCAACTGGAATCTAATACAGGGAGATCCAGTCATTGGTAGCACTATCAACCCCAAACCAGCCATAACCTTTAGGAAAGCATTTTCCTTAAGGGATGGTCTGGTGAGCAGCAGTCCAGAAATCGGCCCTGCCAAGTACATGGTTGTCACTGGTTAAGGGCTTTAGGAAATGCGCAACTTGCAAAGCATGTAAATTTGGATGCAGCAAAACACATTTCCAAAGTCCTTTTAAAACTACACCCACGGAGATTGGCAAAAGACTTTCATGCAAAACAGAATTTGCAATCTATGTTTTGGAATGCCCCTGTGGACTTAAATATGTCGGCAGCACCAAGCTACCAGTCCACAAAAGGATTTTGCAGCACATCAGGGCGATTTCTAATAAAGATCAGGCCTATCCCGTGGCGAGGCACTTTGAAGGAAAGCACAGTAATAACCCAAGCCTCCTTCAATATTTTGTTATCGATACAGTTTTACCATTAAAACGAGGTGGCAACCGAGAGGCCAAGCTAAGACTGCTTGAGACTAGATACATTTTAGAGTTAGATACGAAGAATCCAAACGGTCTCAACTCTAGTGAAGACTTTTTTACATGCCTCTAGTCTTCACAAATACAATATATGTATCGCTAACACCTGCAGTCTGTCAATTATTTATTTTCCACTTTTGAAAATCTCTCTCTCTTCTTTTGTACTGTATGATGGAACACAGGAAGGGTTCACAGGGTGCACCCATAGGAAGCTCGCTGCAACATTTTTTTAACAGGAGTTTTTTTGTTAGTTTCTCACTTTTCCCTTTTATTTTTCCATTCCCGGGTGGAGATGGAGAATACTAGATAGAGGGATAATTCCAGTAGGTGAAAAGGAGAAATCAATGAAATTAGCATAATGTAAATATAGTGGATAATTAGAGGTACATTCTTTTAATAAAGGCGTACTAATAACAGTATGCAGTAAAAACCATAAAATATTGTAACAAAAAATTCCCAATCTGATAATGTCGAGGCATTAACTGGCAGTCTCATACAAGTGTAAAGTGGGGAACAAATGATTGGATAGGGTAGAAATCACCTGTCCTGTAGTGATTAAATGAAACATAAGGTTTCACACACTTAACATCTGTTCGAATTGTTAGCAGATCTTTTAGGGGGTGTAATTAGGAGGAGGATTCCAGGAAAGCAACTTGATTTAAGACCAAAGGCCCACTGGGGCGCAATTGTGGCAAGAGATTACAAACTATTGCAGTGCGCAACTAAAATAAACTTCTTTGAGGCTACTAGGGTATTTAAACAGTAGCAGTGGATGTATTAGAAAAACAAATTCTGGTGTATATAGTATTTATGCTAGTAATTTATTTTTGATATGAAATTTTATCCAAAATATTTTTCTATATTGTATATATGTACATAGTATTTTCATTTAATTATTTAATTATTTATTTGTAGATACTAGTATGAAATGTAAATCATCCGCAATTGCGCACGAATTTATATGTATTTAAACAGTAAGATTGAAATCATTGCCATGTAGTAACTCTTTGACGTCTATGATATAGTTGTTTCCGGCGCCGTTTCCCCTTTAAATTCTGCTATTCCCCACCGCAACGTGTCATGTGATCAAGGCCCGAGTGGGGGCTGAAACGCGTCATGGCGGACTGGTACAGAGTATGAAATTAATGAAATAAAGATTCAGTGATTGGCACCGAAGTTTTGGGTCCGTTCTTTCGTCGAATCAAGGCAGCAGTACAAAAGACGAATTTACATTCATATATATATATATATGCACAGAAACCTCCAGCGAAGCAGAAGGAAGGGGCCACATGGGGTTTTCACAGGAAAAAGCCTTTAATTGGAAAAGCGGATTTGGGCATAATGCATTTCGACAGAATCGTCTTCCTCAGATGCCGCCGCCACACTGAAAACAGCCCCACGCCTCAGTTTTAAATCAATTTGCAGTCCTCTTAATTGGAAGGCCACACCTCCCCTGTCATGTGCTCGTTCACCTGCTGCATAACGGTAAGTCCTACAGCTCCCAGCATGCATCTTCTCTGGGCCGATGATACGAGGGGAAACTTCATGAATAAAATCCATGTGGAAATAGTGTGCTGCAGAACAGGGCGCGCTGTCTCTTGTGTAAATAATTTCCTCCGGCCTCCTCGAGTCCCCACAAACATTCCAACCTCCGTGGCACAGCTCAGTCGGGTGATGGGCTGACTTCAATGACCCCATCCACTTTGTGAAATCACAATCTGTCGGGTGACAGTGTCCCTTGCTTTGCCAGTGCTTAAAGAGGTGTGCTAGAGCAATCCAATACCTCGGCAAAAAAACAAACTGCTTACGCAGACACCAGTGAAGCCTCCAGCCAACTTTGCAGAACGGTGCCCCTTAACGCGTCTCTGGTTGACGAGAAAATATGCACAGAAACCTCCAGCGAAGCAGAAGGAAGGGGCCACATGGGGTTTTCACAGGAAAAAGATTTTAATTGGAAAAGCGGATTTGGGCATAATGCATTTCGACAGAATCGTCTTCCTCAGATGCCGCCGCCACACTGAAAACAGCCCCACGCCTCAGTTTTAAATCAATCTGCAGTCCTCTTAATTGGAAGGCCACACCTCCCCTGTCATGTGCTCGTTCACCTGCTGCATAACGGTAAGTCCTACAGCTCCCAGCATGCATCTTCTCTGGGCCGATGATACGAGGGGAAACTTCATGAATAAAATCCATGTGGAAATAGTGTGCTGCAGAACAGGGCGCGCTGTCTCTTGTGTAAATAATTTCCTTATATATATATATCCACAACCAACTCTGGCACACCAGCTTGCTGTACCAGGAAACGACACTGCAGTCTCGACGTTCAGGTAAATCACTTAATTTAGATCAATCTGGGCTATAATGCATTACAGCAGGATTCCCTGCCCTGTTCACATACAGAGCTACCATGTACATTTGTTTTTAACTACACAGTTACCATCACGTGGTAACATAGACATAGACAACATACTTGCACATAGTGAAAAAGTACATTTTTCTAACAGTTTCTTTTGCTTAAAACAAAGAATTATTTCATTTACATTTAGAATGTTCATTATATTTTTGCAATTTTTCCTTTTTTTCTCCTTTTTTTTGCGTCCAATTGGCTTTATCTTTTCTTCAATTAACTATATTGTACCACAAGTGTCGGCCCATGCAAGTGCATATCCAGCATAAAGGTCTCACTCAATCAAAATATTCTTGCAGTTTCACACCATATGAGCATAGTTGGAATCTGCCATTATTGATCAATTACTTGATGTTAAATAATCAAATGAGCAGACACAGTTAAAGACTTAGAATGTCTCAGTATAAAAAGTGCTAGTGATGATTTTTCCACTCACTTCATACAAGAACAGAAGGCCATATTTCCATTGAAACAATTCAACAATAAGGTGCAAGTGCACTAATTGCACATTTATATTATAAAGTGTGAGTGCTTCTTCCTACATGTGCAAATTGGCAATAAAACATCTTATGTTTTGTAAATGACATTCTCATTTGCCTCTGTTGTATGACAAATTACTATGTATCTCGGAAAGGTTTTCTAACAGGAGGATCTATAAAGAACTTTCTTTGCACAAACTCATAACAGCACTTGTTCTCATATCTCCAAATTCGCCACAGAGATTGTTGGTGCTTTACATGCAAGATCATGGTTTAAAATGCTAATGCATTGATCAATACTGCCTTCACCCTAATTGCTAAGATTGCCTTAGGCAATTATCTAATCAATATATGGGCACAGTTGCAGGTTTCAGCTGCCTGGTTCAATAAAGTGCAGGTGCTCCAGTGCAAATTCTCCTAGCTAAAGTGCAGGTTGTTATTGTAAAGTGCCAAGTGCTTTATTTCACACTGTCCTCTTGAAATTAGCAGCTATAGTAACCACAAGTGATTACCCAATCTAGTTATGTGCAAAGTTGCATTAGCAGCTTCAAGGTACAGTAAAGTGCATATGCTCCAGTGCAAATCCTCCTAATACCGACTAGATTAAGCCTAAGAACTCATCCTTCTAAGATCGCAATATTAAATGCAGTGACTTGGAAAAAACAATTGAAAAATCCTGATACTTTACATTCTTTGATAAGATCAATGAGACAACCTTTTGGATGGTTAACACCACAGACCTTGTTCTTCCATTGGAATAATAAAACTGCTGTCTACTTGTAATAATTACAATCTTTAAAAAGAAAGCCATAAAAAATGTGCCACAGACAGAATGTTCTTAATTCTTTCCTTAATATTATTTTACATATTCACTTCAAGGGTAGCGAGAATGGTCAAACTCCCTGTGCTATGTTGTAACATTTTTACCCCAGATGGATATGAAGATCTTTGTCAGAGTTAAGCCCGTTGGGAGTCTTGGAATCAAACATTAATATACACCGAGATTCCAATTGTCTTAACCTACCCTCACGATGCCCACCTCTTCTCTGTTTGGGGAAGGAGTCTATAACAAAGTAGGTTAAGTCTTCAACTTTGCCTCCATGGACCTCATTAATGTGGTGAGCAACTGGATAAGATTGATCTTTGTTCTTTACTGCCCTAAGGTGTTGTAAGATCCTGACATGTGAATCGTGCTGCCCACATATATCATGGGGCACGTACACCACATGATCACTTTTACAGTTGAAAAACCGAGGGACTTTTCATGGTTTGTTCATTAGGGGCAGCTGTATTTCTTTTTTGGTCACACCATGTTTACAGGCCTTACATTTAAGGCACTTATTAAAACCAGGATTGGCCTTCAACCAGCTTCAAATATCAATTATTTCGGGGCTTCTGTTTACCAGTTCTTGTCTTATTGATTTTGCTCTCCTATAGGAGACAAGAGGTTTTCGTGAGACCAGGCTATTGAGGGTGGGATCTCCTCTAACCAGGTGCCAATGCCTATTCATGCAGTCTGTCACCCTTGCATGGTAGGCATTGTACCCGGTTATCATCCTTACATCCTACTTGGTGTTCTTTTTCTCTCTTTTGGTACCAAATAGAATTTCTTGTCTCGACAGTCCATCTACCTTCTCTACTGCTTGTTTTAGAACTGTCTGACTGTATCCTCTCTCCTTGAACCTTTCTGTTAGATCCATTTGTGCTTTTAACGATGAGCTAGCTTGTCTACAATTTCTCTTCATGTGAAGCTGCTCAGCATACGGGATGCTCTTTTTTAGTTTCTGAGGGTGTAAACTATTACTGTGTAATACTGAGTTTCCTGCAGTCGGTTTTCTGAAGGTATGAGTGTGTAAACTACCATTGCTGATAAAGACCTCCAGATCTAAAAAATGTACTGATGTATTACTGATTGTACATGTGAATGTCAGATTGAGCATGTTAACATTGAGGGCTGTTATGAACTTATTGGCACCTTCTAATGACCCCTTCCCCATAATTAATAGGTCATCAATAAATCTGCACCAGACTTTGATGTTTTCTTCCCACTCTTTTTCATACGTAACCTTGAGCACCTGCTCCTCCCACCAGCCCATGTGAAGATTCCAACACCCATTGAACTGTTGTTGGAGGAGCGTGCAGAACGCATTGGGTGAGAGCTGCCGCCACGTATTGACCGAGGTTGGGTCCACTCATGGGAACGGATGTAAAAAAAAAAGAACTTGAAAATGAAATTAAAAACCCACTGGAGGGTAGATAAAAAATGTGTACGACTACATGTCCCATAATGCTTTTCATTGTATCCACCATGGAGGTCCACTAGGGGGCCAATAATATAAATTGAGCAATTTGGACAGTTAGTCACTATTTGCCAACAAAGATGTCAGATTCCCTTTGAAAAAGGTCGGGAAGACTGAAAAACGCGTCGGGATTAATTAAATGTGTTCATCTGTATCTGGGAGTGCGACTCCTTTTCCTTGTTGAGGGATGTTTGATTCATATACATTCCTTCACATTCATTCCACTTCCTTCTCTACCGGAATCTAGCAGCAATGGCACCCAGGGAGTCACTTTAAGACCTTTTACATGCAGAATCATCAAGGAATCTCTGTTGGTGTTAATACACATTTTATTTATGATCAATAGTGCAACGAGCCACCGCCTGTTGACAAAAGTCTTGGACTGGGCCAACCACATTTTCAACAAAAAAGACCTGCTCTAAAGGTTGCTCTTGCTGATAAATGTATTCAAGAAATGGCTACATATACCACTCACCTTAAAACCATAAAACCCTACTCACCAAAACAAATGAAAATGATACTAGAAAAAGAAGGATCAGTAAACAATAATTAAAAATAATGATAATATAAAATAAATTTTTATATAACAATGTTAAAACATAATGTAATTAATGAATATAAAATTGTTTTTAAACTATCAAATAATTGGCATAATCATTCATTTAATTAACCAATTGACAGCTAAAACAATTATTTACTGATTTAAAAAAAAAAAGATCTATTACTTAAATAAATGGCACAAATAATTCAAGCAAATAATGTAATATTTACATAATTAATAACATATATACCTTTGTAAATTAAACAAACTGTTTTAAATCATTTATATGTATAAAACAAACTCCTGACCTTACGCCACCTAAAAAAAAATGCAAACCACCCAAAAATAAATAAAATCAAATGAAATATATTACTAAAGCACAAATAAAAAAACTACAATAATGATACTTGCAAAACTTTAACATTGAAATAATAACAACACTGACAACAGTAATAAAACAACAACAACAAATAAAGAATGCTATTAGATCATATTAAAAAATATATTTTAAACTCTTAAGAAAACAACATTCTTCCATGTGATATTTAGTCCTACACTGGTCTTAAAAATCACAATATTTTTACATGATATTTGTGTTCAACAATATGTTTGCAATTATATTAGGGCTATTTACTAGGTGGTCTATCAAGTGGCACGAGGCATGGGAACACCAAGCTGTATCTGGTGTTACACTCATGCTATGAAAAGACAAATTCAAAAATCAATTAACTGAGAACTGTGTAATTGGCTTTATGTTTTGCATTCTTCCAACAACGTGCCCCAAAGGAAATGCTTTGGATTCTATAGCTCTTGATACAATATGATGCTTAGGTGTACCTGAGCTGTAGGATGAATTTTCAGTATTATCACACTGGGCCCAAGATTCTCAAAAGAATCACAAAATGCAGAGCAGCAACCAAAAATGTTGTGCTATTGATATGATCTTGAAGTTGAACATTGACAGTTTTTTCAATGATTTGGCGATGAATGATAGAAGAGTTATAGGCAAAGTCATCAGGGTCCAGTGCAGCTTTCTTTAAGGGGGTGAGGACCAGGCATGTCTTGAAAGCTTCTAAGAAGATGCCTTGAGTGAGGGGGGCATTGCCAATGGTAAGTAGGGGTAAGAGAGCATCCTCAGAGAGAGATTTGATGAAGGCTAATATCTAGACAACATCTTCAGAAAAAGTTGCTTGGGAGTAGTTGAGTATGTCAACAAGATCTGGGAGAGAATGGGCTGTAAAGACTAGCTATTGCAGAATTATATGGGAAGTGGAGGGTATAAGAGATGAAGCAGGCTTGGTATTGCCAATGTGTTGTTGGAACCTCTGTATTTTCTCACTGATGAACTTGATGAGATTGCAGTTTTCTTCGAAGTGAGGAATAAGTGGGCGCAGCAGGTGTTGATGCAGTGTTTGATTGCCTTGAATAGTGTTCTGCTTCTATTGGTGGCTTCATTGATAGTGTTGGTCTAATAATTGCTTTGGATGGTGTGATGAGCTGTCTATGTGCTGCACAGAGGGTCTTCTGTATCAAGAGGTACTCAAGAGTTGTTGTCCTTCCATTTTCTTTCCTGTCTGCCAGTTCTTTGCTTATTGTCAGCAAGGTCTTCCGAATACTTGGGTGCTAAGGTGCTAGTTTACACTTACATGTAAGTGGAGTCTGGATGTTCATATAGCTTTCTAAAACAATGTTGAAGATGTTTAGAAGGGTACCAGTGTCAGATATGGAGAGATATGAGTTCAAGCATGAAGTTGTCTATAAGAGTTGGTCTTCTCTTGTGTGTTGAGCTTATTTGGAAGGTAGGACATTGAGCAGGGAGATACGAATGGCGAGGGGGTCAGTCCAACCCAGGGGTATGGATAATTTGCATTGGACTACTTGTGATGTTGAAAATAATAAGTCAAGATGTGGTCTTTGGACAGTGTTGGTTGTGTGAAATTCTATACTATGTTGAGTACATCGATGAGGATGAATAGGGAGTCTTTGTTATTTAAGCTTGTGTTGTCTGGGAAGTTGAAGTCACCAAGATGGTGGTGTGGGATCTATGTGTTGTGTGAATGTTATATAAAAGGTTGGGCCGTCTACATCTGGGTGTGTTTGTTGTGAATGGCAGTATGTGGTGCTAGGTGATTTACATATGTGTATCTTAGCTTGTAGTGTTTAGTAAAACAGGGGTTCTGGTTTAAAGCCCTATCTGGCCTTCACATGCCCACACAGGCCTTGTTTTTGTCCAGCCTTTTCTGGGAATGTCCCGACAATGAATAGTTGATTGAAGCTGGGAAAAAGAAGGGAGTGATGCCTCTTTCTGTGAAGATGAATGATGGGAAATGCAGTGATGTCATTTCCTGTACAAATGGATGATGAGAAATGTTATACTTTCCTTTAACAGATTAACTTTTCAGTTTTTTTTGTAATCTTCCAAATCTTTTAAGTACATTTCAGCATGGGATTATGACAAATATCCACATTTAGTTTATGAAAGTAACATGCATACTCATAAGATTCAAATTTTGGAATGTGGTATCTTGGACAAAGTATAGGCAAAACAAGATAGGCGTTGAAATGTGGATAGATTCTACCAATTATATGCAAAATGCAAGTTATTTTGAAGGTACGCGATTTTAGAGGTGGGTGATAAGTGGATGTCCTACAAAAATGGAGGAGGTCTCATTCACACACCTTTGGATTTCTTCATCATTGAGACTACCATATTTGCTGGTGACATGTTGGCAGATATTGTGTATGAGAGCTGTCCAATTTAAAGTTGCCACTCAGCTAATATTTACAATATAATATCATCTGTGGCAGACTATGTGATCCAAGCAGTCTTCCATAGAATCATCCAAGCATTCCATGAGGTCCTGGTTGAAGACTTCCAGCATTTTAGGGACAATTTTTATGCTACTATGAAAATGTGCCTACAAACTGGGGCATGTTTCCAGGACCCACATAGTGTGGTAGATGATCTAGCAGTAGATTTAGCACTAAATAAAAATAAATAAGAGTCAAAGACTGATGTTGGGATTTGCAGCCATGAGGATGGCAGAGATTGTGTATATCAGCTGTCCAACTTAGAGTTACCTGTCTGCCAAAATGTACAGTTGAGCTTCCTGTGTGGCAGACTAAGTATTCTAAAGCAGTCTCCTACAAAATCACACCAAACTTTCCGTGATTTGCTAGTTGAAAACTCCCAGCACTTCAGGACAATTTCGATATTAATCCTGGCAGTGGCCCTCCAATATGGGGATGCCACTCAATGAACCATATTGTCTGGAATGTGCTCTGACAGTAAAGAAGGAGGTGTCAAAGACAAAGTAAAATGGGCAGTGGTAGTCAGCTACCAAGAGAAAGGGGTCAATAAGAGCCAGGCCACCTCAACTGGTAATTGTATGCTTTATATGAAATAAAAGTACATAATAGTCTCAGCATGGCAAACAGGAATTTGATCCAAAAGACTGTTCAGGAAGCCAAATGCTATGGGGGACAATTCGAACCAGAGTCGATGAAAAAGTGACAGTGTCAAGTTGGCTGAGCCAGAAGTGAGTTATGGAGTCAAGGTCCTAACCAACAACCACATAATATTGAGAACAGACCACCCTCACAAGACCTAGTCAATATTAACTTACCACCCGCTAGCTGTCCATATGTGGTAGTTTTGGCTAATGTCCCGCCACTAGAATCAGGGTTCACGGAAACCACAGAATGTTTGACGAATAAGGTAGTTCATTGGCTTAGCAAAAGACAGTTATTTTCCCCTAGTAGAGTATATGAGATCTTGTTCACAAGGAGAGTAGGGTGGATTGGTTGCAGTTAGAAGGAAGAACCACTATGATCTTTTTTTATCTGCAGCATTCACAGCCACGCAGACGGGATATGCTATGCGTTAAAATGCAATTGCCAAAGTGCTGCAAGGCTTAAATTGGGGCACTATTTTTCATCATAAGTGAAAGAGGTGTTTCCTATGTCACAATGATGGTTTAGTGGGCAATCTGCCCAAACAGTTCTATGGTGTTAAGTAAAATTAAGCCTTTCTTAAAGTTCATATATATGCAGGGGTCGAAGTGGGCGGGATCTGAGGGTGCCCATACTTTTTTAATTTGACAAAATCAGTTCCCCTGCTTTATGTTAAAAAAAACGTCCTGGTACAGTTAATTTTAACATTTGAGATGCCTCAGCTGAAGTGGAGGGGAGAGAGTCTCCTGTGCTATGTCAAGTGAGGGTCAGACAGCTGAACAAGAAACAGGCCTTCTTGCCTGGGTGTCTGCTGCCTGAAAGAAAAGAAAATGTGCCAATTTGGTTAATTTAAAATGTAAAGGCTGTTTGGAAGCCGGTATTGGCTTTAATTGATGGAGTCACTTGAAGTGGTGATGCAAGGTCATAGTTGCCAACATTTGAAAAAAATTCCAGGGACACTTTGCAGCACAGCTATCAATTACTTAATTGCACATTTTCTGCACCCACTGCCCAAAGCTCCGCCCACTTAGTCCAACCCACATAATTAGCATAATTTGCTTTCTTATAGTGCAGATGATAGGGTCTACTCAATAAGGAGAGAATTGCAGGGAATTGAGACTGGAATTTCAAACTTTAGGTCAAAGTAGCTGAGTTGTGGAAATTCTCCCATCCATCTGCATCTACTCAATGTAGGCCCTTTTATCGCCAAGTTCCCACCAAAACGCGTTAGTAACGCATTTAAGTCACTGTATCGCATTACCGCAAGTAAAAGAAATGTCACTGTGACAGTCCTTTTACTTGCTGTAATGCGGTACAGTGGACTTAAAATGTGTTACTAATGTGAGATGTGATTGGACTGGAAGTGCAATTGCCGGGACTGTCCCGGGATAGCAAATTACCTGGGTCATTATCCAACTTGCCAGGACTGTCCTGGAAAAAATGGGACAGTTTGCAGCTATGCAAGGTGACCTGATGAGCTGTGCAGTGTGTGCTTTTAATGAACAGTTATAAAACATTTATTCACTGGGTACAGTATGCATACTACTCAGATCTATATTTTGGAAGCACTTTTCAATCTTAAAACTAAATCTACTTGTTCAATTGTTGGCAGCTTATCTTAGACTGTGTGTAATGCAAGTTTATCATAATGACATACAGTGCTTTCTGTCACAGGTTGGGACGTCAGTTTCACAAGGTAAAACAGTGCATCTCTCACTGATTAGTTTAACTTGCATTTATTTTTCATTTAAGGGGTGGGTTATTTTATATGCAGCTACTTGAATGTGAAAAACCAACAAAATATTTACAGAATATTATGTTCTTTTTAGTCACGCCTTTGATCCCACCCCCACGCTCACTGACCACAAACTTTTTTGACTGCACTTCGACTGCTGTATATATGTGCTCATCTCCTACAATAGTGTGTCAACAAAATTATGTAAGATCTCTGGTTAAGTTATAAAGCTTGTGAACGAGATGTATTTATTTATTTATGTATGTGGTTATTTATTTATTTTTGCACACAAGCTACCATTTGTGCCCATTCATGTGATAAGCATTCTCACAATGTTCTGCCTCCAACTGCAGTACAAAGTCTGAACATTTTCCACATATAAATTAAATAATTTGCCTGGCATTAAAATGCCAAATATTGTTTGTTTTGTGTTCGAGAAATGTTATTAAGCCAAATCGCTTCTGGGACTGAACCCGTGTGTTTGCGGGACGTTTTTGCTGACTTTTCGCCCCCGGACACGCTAGTGCACGGATCTCCGTGCCTGCAACACCCTGGAGGGACTCGGAGTCCCAGGATGCAACACAACAATTAGCAGCAGCTGCAGTGAAGGGAGGAGTGACCATCACGCATGAAAGCGCAGCCACAACCTCCGTGGCGCGGGACGCGCTTCTGGGACTGAACCTGTGTGTTTGCGGGACGCTTTTGCTGACTTTTTGCCCCCGGACCTGCTGTTGCACGGATCTCCGTGCCTGCAACACCCTGGTGGGACTCGGAGTCCCAGGGTGCAACACAACAATTAGCAGCAGCTGCCGTGGAGGGAGGCGTGACCATTGCACTTTAAAGCGCATCCTCGACCCCCGCAGCGTGGGACGCACACGGGCTAAGCCCGGGACAAGGGCTGGCCCATCCTGCGCCCATCATCGCCAGGAAGAGGCAGGGCAGGGCCACCCCCCTTGGCATTTGGTCCTCCCCCGGCGTATGTAAGCGGATATTCAGTGGATCCCCTGAGTGGACTATAACATCAAACTGTGAATAAACCATATAATACTTGCTTAGTCCTAGGATCTGTGATAGTGCCCCTTTGATGATTCCCATTGCGCTAGCATCCTTGAAATAACAGAGCCACACAGGGGAACAAGCTTGATTTGTACCTATTTGTTGTCTCAATTGGGGGACACGTGTTTATAAAGATGGGCCGGAAAAAGATGGGGGCTACCAAGCCAACAGCAACTGACTCACTAAGTACACCCAAGCGGACCACTACCATCGATAGTTACTTGGCCCGCGCTGTTGGGGTCCTAACAAAAGAAATTGACTTGGCAGAGCGGCGCTTGTCGGTAGCCTCATTGGGCCGAGATGGAGGGTCTGTTGAAAGTGTGTGTGCTCAAAGGCCAAACGTTATAAATATAGGTGTGGGACTGGGCAATGAGCAAACCGACCAACCGGACCAAGCCAGAGGTAATAGTGTCCCCAGTGATCAGACTTTTACAATGGTTGAATTTGAACAGGGATCGATACACACCACTCCGGAAGCAATATCATCAAAGGCAGAAAAAGTTTTGAATAGAGCCCATAAACCTGCTGCAAAACGGAAGAGAAAATCTCCGGTCACCCCCGAACTCCAGATGATTTTTTATTATCAGGGGGGAGCCCTGAAGATCACAATCAAATGGACTCACATATTTGGACACCATTTTGGGATAAACTATCTGCTGTTGTTAGTAAATTAGTCAACCTACTTAAAGAAAGGCTGTGCAGGGTGGAGGAGGAATTGAAAAAAGTTAATGAGGGGGCCAGAATCCAACAGGATGAGAATCACAGACAAGTAGGAAAGGATATGAGTAAGAACCCAAGTGGTCAGCCTTCCAATTTGGAGGGCGCTACCCGCCCCAGACCAGATGTAATGTTGAGTAGTGACATACCCGAGCCTAGCAGTAATACCATAAGGGTGTGAACGGAGGTGTGAACGGAGGGTAGTATACCATCAAGGTCCAAACCAACAACCACATAATACTGAGAACAGACCTCCCCCACAAGACCTAGTCACTATTAACTTACCACCCGCTAGCTGTCCATATGTGGTAGTTTTGGCTAATGTCCCGACACTAGAATCAGGGTTCACGGAAACCACAGAATGTTTGGTAAAACATCATGGGGGTGACTGTGTTATAATCAACTTTAGGAACCCCAGAATTGCTGGAGGTATTCTTAAAAGGGCCGAGACATTACCTGTTGAGTCATCAGATGTGAGTATACTCCCATTAAACTTTTTCTACTGCCACCTGAGGGGCATAGATCAACGCCATAAGGGCGTATTGAACATTCAATCTGAGAGACCTATCCAAAGCCCGTACCCACACTGTGCCCCGGTATTCGCAATGCCTTATAGATTCAAAGCACTGAGCAGATTAGACGACAATGAATGAGTCAATTTTGAGCCAAGCTGTGCTGGGGAATCTAGAGATCAGCAGTCTGTGTTTGACAAAGATATCCCTATGGTCAATCAGTTAAAGTATCAACCCAGGATGACCCATATACTTATACCCACTGTACAGGATTCCTTTTCCATGGGGACGGTTGTAGACAGAAATGGTTTAACTACCAACGAAGATAACTTTAATGACCGTATAAACATACCATTAACAGACCAGGCAGAGACCCTATAATAAAGGCTATGTGTTTGCTACCTGGAGCGTAAATGGGCTGGCAGGCAAGGTATCAATAGCTGATTGGGCCAATTTTATCTCTAATTACGACATCATATGCTTACAAGAGACCTGGTGTGTCAACCCGGTTCGCGTTGAAGGGTACTCTCTCACATTTTAGCAGCTGTTAGATCACAAGCTGGACGAGCAAAGGAGGGCCTACAAATTCTCATCTTTAATAAACTCTCTGTCAATATTAAAAAGGTTGCAACATTGGGTCACCACGCACAACTGGTGTGGCTAAGCAAAAAGGGGGCGAAGGACTTGATAATTGAAACATTTTATAATAAAGTTTTCGACTCCTCACGAGGTAACGTGGTAGCAGCCATTGATCAGGGTTTGGAAACTTTTTTGTCCCTAGTACGTCATAATCTGGGCAGGTGATTTTAATTTACAGGCATGCGGAGCTCCTATCCTGATGTCCTGTGGTCGCTTAAATGTTGGTGAGGAAATCGATAATTTCTGTCATAACAGTTATGGGGAAGCACTCAATCAGATGATTGCAAAATATGATTTCCAACTCCGCAAGGGGGGCTGTGGCCCTAATGGGGTCTTAGATCCAACATTTATAGGAAGGAATGCACACTCTACGATTGACCATGTATTGGTATCTGTTTCTGCTGCCTGTTTGTGTGGCAATCTTATTGTAGTTCCTTCACTATTTAGTGACCATAATCTGTTAAAATTATCTTTCTTTTTCAGGGGTAAAAAGAATGATTAGAGGAGAGGATTTGGCCCAACGGCTGGGCGGTCGACCTCAATTCTGTGGAGCGGGGTTCGAGTCTCAGCAATGACGCTGAACATCCTGTGATTCTGGGCAAATCACTTAATCTGCCCTTGCCGAACAAAAATGAATGTGTGTCCTAATGTAACTTAACTGGTGCTATGTAAAGCGCTCTGATACCCGTTTCGGGACAAGTTCGTGCTATATTAAAAAACTCTGTAAAAAAACTCAGCAATGATGTTTATGACACAGCACACCATGTACATCCAGCTGGGACAAATGGGTATGGGTGGGTGGAATTTGTGTAGTCCCGGTATGCAAATTACCGCGAAACGGCAAAAAATCTCCATGAACACGCAGAATTCCGCGAGCTCACAGAATTGCTTGTGCCGCCAGAAGAATTGTTGTCTCCAGCACTGACCATGTGTGTCTGTAACTTTGCCACAGCGCCGAAAGGCGCCGGGGTCACATGAGTGAGCTGTCCATCATAGTGGGAAAAGGGCAGGAAGAAGTTGCATAACGCTAGTGTGTGTGGGGCGGGGCCAAACGGGCAGGGCATCTATCTATGCGAGTTCACATGCCTCTTGTTTATAAAAGGCCAGAGACCGATCAGAGAAGCAGATGAGGAGAAAGAACCTCCTGGTCACAGGAACTACACGGGGAATGCGCTCGAGAAAGTCATGGATGCAAAGACCTCCATTAAGGATCACAGCTAATTTTCGACGGTAGATGTGAAGAGAAACTTAAGCACACCTGCCCAGCCTCGACCGTGCTCACACATCTTTTGGGCTGATTAATGCGTTACTGAATTTGAGCTTCAACTTGGGCATCTGCTTTATCTGTAAGTGCTTCCTGTTGAGGTTTAGTTTTTGTGACAGGAGCATCGAGCCAGAATGAATCCTGCCCTGCATATTTATCCAAGAAGATGCCACCATTTTGTGCAATACCTCACCAATGCCATGCCCATGAATTCCGGTACGCCACGGATCGCAGAATTTTTGGCAATTCCCCGGAATTGCCAAAATTTCACAAATTCCGCGAGTGGAACAGAATTTACCACCCACCCTTACAAATGGGGTTAGAATTAAATGGTCAGGTGTTGACCCATGTTTGACAATGAGGAAAATAGTGGTTTCCAATCAAAGGGAAACCACATATTGTATACAGGAAGAAATCACCCCACCGCTATTGGTCGAGAATTTCTGTATCATTACAAAATCAATTAAAGCAATTCTCACAAAGACCTCCATACCTTCATGTAGTAAAAGGAAGGGGTAGTTTGACGGTGCCTGCACTAAAGCCCTAAGGGGTTTGAAGCATGCCCTGTCTAAATCACCACGAGAATTATCAACCATCCAAACCTTATGCCAGGAGTATAAAATAGCTGCATCCACCCTGAAAAAGATACTTAAGGAAGAGGCATGGGAAAACTTGGCCATTGCTGCAAAAACAAAAAATAATAAACTTTTTGGGGAAGCAGTTAATGCCCCATTTCTGAAGAGTGATAATATCCCAGAATGTTGTTCTTTTGTCTCTGCGGATAAATGGGTGAATCGCTTTTCTGTAATTTTTAACAGTAATAGAGAGTCAGGGATGATACAGGATGGGTTGTTAAGTGAGGGAAGAACCCCCCCCCCCCCATTGAATATTACAAATGAGGAAGTTATCCAGGCAATCCATGCAAGTGCTGGGGGTCGGGCCCCTGGGCCGGATGGTGTCCCAGTTGATGTGTTTAAATCAGCGCCTACTTTATGGGGACCCATCCTAACTAGAGTGTTCAATATTGCTGCCATAGATAGAATCCCAGAGACATGGGGAGAATCTACTATCATACCCATATTTTAAATGGGTTATAAAGAGGACCCAAGAAATTATCTACCGATCTCACTCCTAGATACTGCTATGAAAGTGATGAGTAGGGTCCTGTTGATAAGACTTGAGGAATAGGCAATTGAATACTCAGTTTTAACACCGGTATGGGTTCAGAAAGCGAATAGGGACCATTGAGCTATGTGCAAGCGTTTCTTATCGGCAAATACACTAGGGCAAAGGCAGGCTCCATATACCTTTGCTTTGCCGATTTAAGCAGTGCTTTTGACTTGGTGGGCCATAACTTACGCTGGACAACCCTAATTTCAATGGGAGCACCCAGGACGATTGTTGGGTTTCTCTCCCGACTGTATGAGAAGCTATTTAGCCAGGTTCAATTTGGCCCCCCAGGGAGAATGTACACACAAATTTAAAGTGGGGCGGGGAATTCGACAAGGTTGCGTGCTAGCACCAATTTTATTTTCCCTATTTATCAATGGGATAGACAAACATCTACAGACAATACAGTCAGATGCCCCTATGGTTGCAGGTCATCTGATACCCATCCTTTTATATGCGGACGACGCCGTATTGTTAGCAAGAACTGCAATAGGCCTACAGAGATTGATGGATGCATTTTCAACTTTTATGACATAGATGAAAATGGTTATAAATAAGTCTAAAACATATACCATGATTTCTGGGCCCAAACCTCCTAAAACCTTTTTTTATTGAAAAAAGCCCTATTAAGACTGTTACTTCTTTTTGCTATCTAGGTATTCTTTTTATGGATAATGGCTCTTCGTCTCAACACATCATAAATACTAGAGCTAAAATGAGCAGGGCAACCCAGTGAATTTTTTTATTTTCTTCTAAATTGGGGTATCGGCCGCTTTATGAGATGGTAGATTTATACAAAGCCAAAGGTGCAAGTACAGCTCTTTATGGGGCAGGCCTATGTTATACAAATAACAAGGACCTGAAAATACAAGAAAACCTGTTTTTGAAACGCTTGCTTTATTTACCACAATCTGCTTCAAACACCATTACACATCATGAGGTGGGTATTCAGTTCTTAGAAGACCTACTACTGGTTCGACCACTGCTACTGTGGGACTCAATATGGAAAAGGGAAGAAACTGCTTTTATTAAATTAATCATTTTAGATTGTCTTAAACTGTATGATGCACTTAAAATTCCTTGGTTTTCATACATTAATTCCGCCATAGAAAATGTGTATAAGATTTCAGTATGTCCAGAAACAACTAAAACCCTGTTATACACAAAGAAAGAGATAAAAGACACCTTTTTACAACTTAGGATGGATCAGAGATCTAAGGCTGAAAAGGACAAACCTATTGTTGCCCAGTATACATTTTTAAAGCATAGAGGCAAGTACCAATAATTATTTGTCATACGTGACCTATGCCCATCACCTTTCTGTGTTAATAATATTAAGATGTGGCATTGCTCATTACCTTGTAGCTTTTCCTGCAATACGGTCTTATCCGCCTGAAGATATGTTATGTCCGTGCGACAACAAAAGCAAGTAGAGCATAATGCATTTTATGTTATTTTGTAATTTTTATAAGAATTTTAGATGTTTTTACCGGAAGCCATTGTTTGTCACCCGTAACATCAGGTCACATAAAGTAGCTATGACATTTTTGGTGATATTAGGTGACCCCATGACTTGTTATAGTGTTGCCCTCTTTATCTTGAAAGCAATCAATAAGAGAAAAACTTTGAGAATATAGCAGAAAGGAAATTACATGATTTTATAGGATTTTAGTACACTAGCATTAGATTTTTTACGAGTAAATATAATGTCCTGCTTCATTGGTGATGTACTAATATGAGAATGTTATGGCTTTATACTCACTGAGGGGTTGCTGTTCCTAAAGAAGAGAGGGCAGGATAACCTATTATGGTTGAGAAAAGTGTGAGGGTGTTCTCTCAATAAAGTTGGGTTTGAATGAAGGTGGGGGAATTCCTCCTTTTAGACTTGGTGCCCCTCATGGGGGTGGCGCTGCAGTCCTCCACAGGCCCCGCGAGAGTGATCTTTATCGGAGATCTTTTTAAGGAGATGCTGCAGTTGTGTAAGTGGGTGTGTGGGCCTGGAGAAGTGAATGAGTGAGTTAAAATTACCTTTGCAGTACCCAGAACCTAGTTTCATTCAGGGGTCCGGAAGATAAGGTTAAAATACAAGGGATACGGAGCACCTCTTTAGAACAAATGTGGAGGAGGAATGAGTATCTTACTGCTGCTCTAGCATCCGTGAAACTAAGTGTCAAGAAGTGAGGTTAGGTCAACATGTTTCGCGCTTCATTTAGGTCCGTAGTGGATCCTGGAGCACTTCGTCAGGACCGTGTGGTGAAGTGAAGTGAAAGTAAAACTAGGTATCAGGGAAGAGACACCCTATAATCCTACTATACCTATAATCAAGTTTCAGTGCTTCTAGGCGCTGAATGGAACGTCTGAATCGAGTCCCATTGCCCAACCTAGTGATAAAAGAAATAAGACAGAAGAGAGAGACACACAATTGCAAACAAACATGTGAGTCACATGTTAATGACGGCAATCTCAGGTACTTGAAAGAGGTACAGGTTGCCATTTTACATCATATTGCATTATGGTGAGCATGCTGTGTGTCAAATGCCCAGATCAACATACTGCCATTTGTGACAGAATGCTGCACCTTGTATCAACCTGTGTGAAGACAACACCGGTGAAGAGTCAGCCTCAGTCAGCAGAGCATAGCCAGGGTGACCAGTACAATACATGCATACATACCTCAGTTGTGAACCCCATGGTTACGAGGTTGATATCGAAACTGTTTAAAAAAAATGAAGGCATTGCTGCCATGGTGCTCTTGGCAGTCCATTAGCCTTAACAAGTGTTGGTCTTGATAATCTAAGCGTGTCGGTAATCAAATACTCAGTGTGAGTGGTGATACGGTATAATGCAATGTGACACATACACCACTTGTAAAGACCAGAAAATTGCCTACTTCTCTATTTTGAATGGTTAGCCTCACCGGCAATCATAGTGGAGATGAGGGTGAATATCTGTGGGTGGATTGACACACAATAGACTAGTGAGTATGAGGTCCTTTATCACCTGTATGGCAAAAACAATTTTTTACCTGGATTGTAGAGAGAAACAGCAGGAAGGTACACACAATCGATCACCTCTCAGGAAGCCCATTACCTGCCCCGCTGGTAGTGTAAGTGGAGCCGGCTCGTCATGTTATTTTATTTATTTTATTTTTAAGGTTTTCTATAGCACGGACCAGACCCTAGAGGGTATCAGAGCTCTTTACATTTCGGATCGTTGCATTTCAGTTACAAGAACATAGTAAGGTACAGTAAACAAGGCAATGTTGCTGGAATTTGTAGAAGGGAGGGGAGGAAGGAGCTATAGCAAGGAGACGAGGAGGAACTGTGTTCAATGTCTGGCTGGGTAGGTGACGGTTGAGGGGGAAACCAGGGCCAATCTCCTCTTTAGCTGTCTAGCAGCTCCACGGGGCATCAGCCATGTTGTTCAGGTCTCAGCGATCAAGGAAAACGGTTTGATTTGATATGTTTGCACAGTTATATATCGCACAGGCTAGACACGGAGGTATCAGAGCGCTTTACCTCAGGATCGTTACGTTACAAGTTACATCAGTTACAGGAGCATAGTAAGGTACAGTAAACAAAAGCAGAGGTGTGAGAATTTGTAAGAGGGAGGGGAGGAAGGAGCCAGATCAGGGAGACAAAGACGAAACTGCGCCCAATGTCTGGCTGGGTAGGTGACAGTCGAGGGGGACTCCAGGGCCACTCTCCTCTATAGCTGTCTAGCAGCTCCACCGGGCATCAGCCATGTTGCTCAGGTTACATGTGAGTGCTAGCAGGGGCAGAAATGACGTTCAGGGGGCGTGGTGGGTTCATGGGTCAGTGCGTGTGCAGAGCTTGTGTAGCGCTGCCCCATGTTCGCCAGAAACAATGGCGGCCATCTTAAGAGAGTGTAATCTTTCAATTCACGTGCAACAGTGGCGGCCATATTGGAGGAGTAGACTGATTGATTATGTGTGGTGGTATGTCAGGTATCCCAAGGGATGGACATAGCCAACGTTGTTATTTGACAGCTAGTGTAAGTAATGTGTGGATTGCGATATAATGTACATCGTCTTGTATGAATGTCCGTGTGCCGGCCGGGATAGTGTTTGAAATGTTGAGCAATGGGAGAGTTCTCAATCTGCTCCTGTGGGCATTGTTAGTTGACAGCTACTGTAAGTTGTGCGTGGATTGCGATGTAATGTACATCGTCATGTATGAATGTTTGTGTACTAGCCAGGATTGTGTTTAGAATGTAGAGCGATGGGAGAGTTCTCAATCTACTCTTGTGGTTGGTGGGGAACAGAAGCAGACACCACGTGCCCCAGGGCTGTAAATAGGTGATGAAGTGACTGTAGTGGGCTGATCCTAGAGGTGATCTGCTAGAGATAGAGCCTGTCGTCACTCATAATGGGGCTTGCAAGTTATCAATTGTGAGGTCATGTGTCTAGATGTCTGCTCAGGGCAGTGAAGCCTAATATCACTACAACTGGGGGTTCACTGGCATTCTAATTCATCAGTTCGGCCCAGGGTATCTCATCGTTCAAGCCTAATGAGTTGCTCTTCAATCAAAAAACCCAGTGTTGTTCCTGCCTTAATAGTCTGCTATAAGTCCAGTTGGGATTGGATTCTATGAGTGTCCATCTGACACTGTTAGGGGTGTGTTTTTTTTCAGAGAAGTGCCTCAACAGTTTTGTGTTGGTTTTCCTAAAACTTATGGTGCTCCTGTGCTCCCCTATTCGGAGTTTAACGGGTCTCGTGGTCATACCTACATATTTCTTATTGCAGGGACATGTGATGAGGTATATGCAATTTTTTGTATTGCAGTTCGTATGTTTTCTCTGGTGCTAGGGTCTGGCCAGACCTAGGTCTGTCTGTTTGGAAACTGATGTATGGGGACAGACAGAGCAAATCCCGCAGGGGTGGTGCCCCTCTACCGGGGGTAATGCCCATAAAGTGGATTGTATGGAGGGGGTCATTTTAGGACGTGTGTGAACCAAGAGATCTTTAAAACTTTGGGTGCGTTTAAATGCAAAGAGAAGGGGTGGCCCTGGGGTGAAAGAGCCTGTCTCAAGAATTCCCCAATGTTTTCTTATCACTTTCTGGATTTTGTTGGAATTGGGAGTGAATGTGGTCACACATGTGATTGTTTCTGTCTTTGGTCTGTCCCTAACTTCCAGGAGGGCATCCCTATGGTTGTTCTTGGCCCGTTTATGTGCCTGACGTATTATTGTCTTGGAATAGTGGCATTAGGATAAATTGTCTGACAGAATTTTAGATTGTTTTTCAAACTCACTTAAGGTATCGCAGTTCCTGCGGAAGCGCAAAAATTGGCCTACAGGAAGGTTGTTCCTCAGTGCTTTTGGGTGGTGACTTTCACATATGAGGAGACTGTTCTTATCTGTGGGTTTTTTGTAGTTAGTTGTGTGGAGGACCCCTTCGTGCAGGGAGATTTTGAGGTCCATAAACGGAATGCTTTCTTGTGATCTGGTTCCGGAAAACCTGAGAAATGGGTCTAGAGTGTTGATCCATCCACAGAACATCACACATTGTTCTTCGTCGCCCCTCTAGGAGAGGAGGATATTGTCGATGTAGCGGCGCGACATTACACTATTGCTCTTGTAGGGATTATTATCCCCTAGGATGAATTTGGTTTTTCGTAAAAAACTGAAGACACTCCTATTCCCCAAATAAGGTCTCCCCTCTTCCCTGCCCTCATCTGGAGAACAAGTCTTTATAGCGCGGGGATGCCCTTGGGTCACCAGGCGCTATACAAATCGCTAAATAAATAAAATAAATAAATTTGTCCTAAAAATTGGCCATATACAGGCATGTCAGGCTCGGAGCAAAGGTGCTTCCCATGCTGGTGCCTTGGATCTGATGGTAGAGCTGTTTTTGAAAGGCAAAGAAATTTTCTTTCAGGGCTAGGGAGACACATTCACAGATAAACAAGATGGGTGTTTCATAGGGCCAAGGATCGATGTTCTGCAGTGTTGATTCCAACACTTCAAGGATGGCATATTGGGGAGTGTTCGTGTAGAGTGCCTCCACATCCAGAGTGACCAAAAAGTTGATAGTTTTAGGTTCGTTGAGGTTTTCGATCAGTTTGAGGACTTCAGTAGTATCCCTGAGGTAGGTTGGCGTTTTAGTGGCAACTGGGCTCTAGGTAGAAGTCGCAGAACTTACTCAGTGGTTCCAGCAATGAGTCGATCCCAGACACAATGGGACGTCCTTGAGGGGGGTTGATCCCCTTGTGGATCTTCGGTAAGGTGTAATAGCATGGGACCCTGGGGTCATCATTGATAAGGAATGCTGCTTCCTGTGAGAAGATCCATACTTCGGTTTCAGCCTCATTGACTAGGCCCTTGATCTTGGCCGTCAATCGAGGTGTGGGGTCTTCATCAATGGGCAGGTAGTACTTGGTGTTGGTAATTTGGCGGCGGCACTCGGCATCGTAAGTGCACACATCCTGGATGACAATGGTGCCGCCTTTGTCGGCTGGTTTGAGGATGATGCTGGTGTCCTCGGTGATTGCCTTAAGTAGGGTCCTGTCCTCATTGGACATGTTGTTCAATGGGCGCCTAGCTGGGATGGCAGAAATATCCTTCAAAATGGCTTGTTCGAAGGTGAGTACTGCGTTGGGCGTCATGGCTGCAGTGGGGGTTACCCTTGACTTAGTCTTTGGACCCCTCCCGATGGAGGGGTTCTCTGGTTTGTCCTGCAAGAAGGCTTTAAATATCACCTTCTGGAAAAATTGATGTCATTCCTGGTGGAGTCTGAACGAATCCTCGGACGGTGTGGGACGAGGCCCAAGCCCTTTCCCAAGAGATCAGATTCGCCCTCAGACAGAGGTCTGGAGGAAAGGTTCACCACTAATGTTTCTGCCCTGATGTCTTGCTCCGTAACGTCATCAGTTCTGGAACCTGCCAGTGGACTTTCTTGGGTCCTCCTCTTCTTCTTCCTCTTCCTTTGCCCCTCCCTCTCTTGTAAAAAGGCGGGTTCGGGAATTGGTAGTATTGGGGTGCCTGGAGCAGGTGTCCTGGTGGTATGTTCCACATCGGTTGGGGTCCCAGCCACTGTCCCGCGTACATCTGTGGTTGGAATGGATGAGGTGGAAAATTCTGGAATAAGGGTGGCGGATGTTGTCTCTGAGTTCCTCTGGAGTTGTGTCACATTGCGTTATACCATATCACCACTCACACTGAGTATTTAATTACAGATTTGCTTAGATCATCAAGACCAATACTTGTTAAGGCTAACGGACTGCCACAAGCACCATGGCAGCAATGCCTTCATTTTTTCTGACACAGTTTCGATATCAAACTTGTAGCCATGGGGTTCACAACTGAGATATGTATGAATGCATTGTACTGGTCACCCCTGGCTCTGCTCTGCTGACTGAGGCTAACTCTTCACCTGTGTTCTTGTCTTCACACAGGTTGATACAAGGTGCAGCATTCTGTCACACATGGCAGTATGTTGATTTGGGCATTTGACACACAGCATGTCCACCATTATGCAATATGATGTAAAATGGCAACCTGTACCGCTTTTGAGTACCTGAGATTGCTGTGCTTAACATGTGAGTCACATGTTTGTTTGCAATTGTGTGTTTCTCTCTTTTGTCTTATCTCTTTTATCACTAGGTTGGGCAATGGAACTCGATTCAGACGTTCCATTCAGTGCCTAGACACACTGAAACCTGATTAAAGGTATAGTAGGATTATACGGTGTCTCTTCCCTGATTCCTAGTTTTACTTTCAATTCACTTCACCACATGGTCCTGATGAAGCGCTCCCGGATCCACTAGGGACCTAAATGAAGCGTGAAACATGTTGACCTAACCTCACTTCTTTACACATATTTTCATGGATGTGAGAGCAGCAGTAAGATACTCATTCCTCCTCCACATTAGTTCTAAGGAGGAGCTCTGTATCCCTTGTATTTTAACCTTATCTTTCAGACCCCTGAATAAAAATAGGTTATGGGTACCGCAAAGGTAATTTTAACTCACTAATTCACTTCTCCAGGCCCACACACCCACATACACAACAGCGGTGTCTCCTTAAAAAGATCTCCGATAAAGAGACGTCTCGCGGGGCCCGTGGAGGACTGCAGCGCCACCCCCACGAGGAGCAACGCCCGATGGTGAAACATGACACTCGCAAGGGTGTGTGAGGGCACCAAGTCTAAAAGGAGGAATTCCCTCACCTTCATTCAAACCCAACTTTATTGAGAGAACACCCTCACACTTTTCTCAACCATAATAGGTTGTCCTGCCCTCTCTTCTTTAGGAACAGCTACCCCTCAGTGAGTATAACGCTAGCCTTTGAGAGCATTGGTACTGGACCTATTCTTTTCTAACTGCTCCCTGTCCCCCCTATATCGTGTGTTGTGAATATTATGGTTTTAACACAAGAAATTAAATGATTTTACGAATTTGATTGCACCCGTTTTAAAATACGTTTTAATTTAATATGACTGTACTTTCATGACTATCTTTTGATAGACGAATAAAGATTAAAACTGAACTGAACTGAATCGCATCTTTCGTTTTGCGGCGTCGATAGGAGACACAAGTGTTGAGCACAGTTACCCAGAAAGCACTGCGTGTGGGTCTTTTCAACTCCCTCAAATACAGGGCATTTGCAGAGACTGATTTATGTGGGCGCCTCTTCTCTACTGTCTGTTTCAGATCGGCTTTGCGCTCTGTATGCTTTAAAATTGTAATTATGGCTAGGAGTATACAGGCCTGCAAAGTATCACGCATCAGGCGTGACGTTAACGCATTTCAGTGTGGTGTTCCCGCATCACCGCACTGAAATGCATTGTCACGCATTTTTGCCACTGACCGCACTCTGTCTGTTGACAGCGCTGAAACTGGCTGTCTACGCCAGGTACTAGCGTGTGCTGGCTGACACCTCTGACACCTGTGTGTGCGCATGGCCGGGCCGCAGCAGACTTCACTTGCCAGCACTGGCTCGGTAACAGTTAAAGATCTCTCAGTGAAGTGCTACAATGTAACAATCTGTCCTCTGCTGCCTGAAGACCCGGGAGGGGCCTGCCCTCAGCAGAGTCGTTGCGTTACAGGCTCTGTGGTGCCGTGGTGGGGGGATGTGACTTCACCTCCTGGAACAGGAAGTCGGCGGGGCTGGGGTCGGACTTGACTGGCTCGGGAAATTATCTAAAAATGGAGATTCGGCGAGTCGACCAGGTCATTAGAACGACCACCACAGGTGAACTGAACGGATCGTGGATAGTCACAGGTCTGTCCTCTGACCTGCTCAGCTACCATCTGCGGTGCAAGTGGGCAAAATAAGTTTGGGCTGCGCTTTGAAGTTCAGGGATCAAGAAGTCACTGAGTGCGGTGCCGCTGCAGCTCCCCCAACCTCGCTGCTCGAACCGCAGAGTCTGGTGCAGGTGACCTGCCATGATGGACGCCAGGACAAGGCACAGCGGTCCAACAGCTGCGCAATGCAATCACCGCCGGTAATAAATTGACGATAAGTAATGTGGGAATATGAGATCCTGCCTGCACTCGATCCCAGGCCCACCAGCGCCGGCTGACAGTGACTCAGTATGAGGTAGGCCATTGTTACTACAGTAGGTCAGTGAAGTCTTCACTAACAATATGCATAATCCGACTCTCACTCTGCTGCTAAATTTGGTTTATAAGTTATAAATATTATTAAATAACAGTTTAGCGCAGTCAATCAGTTGCCTGCCCACAGCTGAAGTGTAGTTTTCAAGGACGAGGCACTACGTGACAAAGCCGTTTTGAGCCGGTCAGGTGAGTGACTCTCCCTGGTGGTGGACCATCCGATTCAAAATAAACATTACTTTCAGATCCACGGCCAGCGGCGTCACTTAAGTCAGCAGAGCCTTGTGTAGCTCTCTGTGACAGCCTGCTGATGGTGTGATTTGAGGGCCGGGCAAGTAGCGCAGTACTACTCCTTTTTGAAATAATGATAGCGCCCTGGCTCCTGGCTGTAACCTGTGTGTCAGCCTGAGGCTTGCCAATCAATGATGTCTGGTGCCGATCTGCGGCGTTCACTTATCAGCTGTGTTGACTGAGACTGTTAATTTGAATATAGGCAGCTCATCTGTGCTGTGGGGCAGGTAGTTGTGTTGCAGCGTGGAACATCAAATTCCCCTTCGTCACAGACCAAATACCTCAACATCAAATTCACTCATATACATTCATTGGTGGGGCCCATAACACCAATACTTACACTCCGTTGGTCTGCTTTCCTAGGGAAATAAGCTTCCAAACGCTGACAAAAAAGGAATACCTTTACCTTACCCTAAACACATTGACTTCAACCTAAGATATCCCTCTCATAAGGAGATGGATCATTTAGTTGTTATCTATGATTTTAGTGACTAAACTCATCTATCTACACATTACTTCTTTATCCTAATACTCTTCTTCAAATAATCGACACAACACATTTGTCAATTAATCAAGTATTCTTTATCTAAGAATTATTGCAAGAAATGTTAGGAAATCATCATCAGCATTTCAGTGCATCATATTTACCTATTCTGGCTAAAGTCGTCCTCTAAGTCAGTCAGGTCAAAGAAGAATTTTATTCAGCAAGGTTAGGCCGCAATTCAGTCTCCCAAAGATTCAGGATAACAGCTGTCCAGCAGTGTCACTGTCCTCTCCGTCAGCATAATGTCAGGAAATCGAGTTTGTCAAAGAAGTGCAAGTTTTTTAGTTCAATTCCCTACCTACTTTTATAATGAAAATAATGTCAAAAAGTATCAAGATCGGGGTTTAGAAAGTCCTGATTGGTCGACTTGGGGTTAGGAGGTAAAGTTCTCAGGGTGTCCAAACGATGAACTCATCATACTTGCTGGTTCCAGTTTTTAAATCAAGCATTGTCTTTGGTATTGGCTAGGTTCCCGGAGCGTCCTTGAAGGGTACATGTTCTCCCGGGGTCAGGTTCAGGCCATTGCTGCTAGCGGTGACGCATGCGCACTTCACCCAGAACCTCGTGTTGTCAGGGCAGTCACGTTCAACGTCTCGTTTAGCCATTTTGTCTAGGCCGAAATGGTCAACTTAAGCAAAAGAAACACAATAACATAATTAAAACATAGAAATGGCTAATAAAATGATATCCCTTTGCTATTACCCATATGTGTGTGTATTTATCTAGAAGAAGCAACACTCAGAGCGGTTTATACTCGCTGAATAAAGCACAAATCACAAATACATCACCAAAGCAACATATAACATGCAATATTCTAATTTTCCTACTATTAATATGCGTACTCAAGTTAGTTTACAATTAGTATAGCCATGCAAAGTGCAATTCCCACGTGTAATTCTTTTGTTAGTATGATTGGTGAGTTATCACTTCAAACGGATTAATAATTTTACAATTAATAGATTATTCGGATTAATATAAACATGCAGAATGGGGGGGGGGTATACAAAATATTGTATTACCCGCTTCAGCAATCCCCCCTTTGCTGTTTTATACATGCTATCCTTTAACTCTTCTAATTCAATTCAATTCAATTCAATAAGCTTTATTCGGTAAGTATAAAACAACCATAAAAGCACATTTAAAAAAGAGACATTGTTTAAAAAAACCAGTGCAAATCATTACATTAATTGATTACAGCTATAAATACAATTTTAAAACAGCATACTTTTCCTTGCTTGAATTGATCTCAAAATATTTGTCGCTACATAAAAACAAATATCAGGTTCTCGCATTGTAAACAATAAACTCATAGCAGCTTTTGTAGTTAAAGTGCAATATTTTTTTAACAGAGTTTTAAGAAAAGCAATACGGAGGTTCCAGAACAAATCACATATAAGGAGAAAGTGCAAAGTATATTATACATGCTATCCTTTAACTCTTCTAATTCAATTTCTTCGAATTCTCTTTCTTGTTTCTTATCCCTTCTCCTTAAGTGTTCTCTTTTTATTCTTTTCTGATTTTTATTCTTTCTACAACAAATACAACCTAGTCTAATTATTAATACTAAAATAATCACACATCTTAATGGAAATAATACCTTACCTATAAATGTACTACCTAATTTTACCACAAAGTCTTTAATAGCTGTTATTTTCTTACCAATTTTCTCCCAGACACCTTCAACCTCCAGTGGTACAATTTCGTCATGCAATTCTGCAATATTCGTAATATAAATTTTCAAATCTCTACTTTCGTCAGGAATGTAAGTACAACAATGTTGAACTTTCAGCATTCCACAGACTCCACCCTCTTTTGCCAATAAAATATCAAGGGCAAGTCGATTTTGCATTACTATAGCACGCATGGCAACCATTTCAGTATTCACCAATAAGAATCCTCCAGGGGTGCTTTTTGGCAAGCGATCCACTACTGTTGAAAGTTTTCTAATTTTGTTCGCATTCAGAGATATTCCCACTGCGGGTATCAGTGCTCCAAAAATGTCAACCACAATTTCAGTCCAAGATTCTCTTACTACGTGCTAAATAACTACCTAAACTATGTACACCATCTTCTCCTCTATCCATGTGAAAAATATTTGGAAAAACCAGGCCAACATAACATGTGCCATACCAATGGTCTGGCAAACGATAATATGCCCTGTTCCCACAAATGAAATACAGTCCTGGAAAGACTGGATCTCTTCCACCTTTAAATCCCCATTCTCCCATGATTCGGTATGTATCATGGCACTCACTAATCCCTAGAAAATAATTGTCATACACCGTCTGATTCCTTCTTATACATAACTTCCCTTTCTGAGGCCAATCTAAAGCCATAGTTGGACTCGTTTCTCCTTTCTAGTGTTTCTCCATTTCTACGTCCCAAACTGTTTTCTCAATTTTCCCTTCTGAAGCCTTTCTTTGCATTTTCAATCTTCTTTCTTCAACCATATCTAAAAATGTCTTCTCTTCTTTCTTTAAACTGCAAGTCAAGTTATTTCTAAATATATATTCTAAGGTTAGTTCTTTAGTCTCTAAGAAAAATTCACCTAATACCTTTGCAGGTTTTACCTTGTTTAGTTTGTTAATTGCTGGTACTTGTGAAAATATAGTATCTACATATGAAAAATAATACTCTAATTTACCTGTTTGATAAAATAAACTAGCTATTACACTACATTATTCCATATGTTACAGGAAGGTGATGATAAGTCACTCCTTCAGATACAGATGCAGGTAATTGCATACATACGTAGCAATCCCTTACGTCCATTGTTTTTACATATTCATACAACAACTTTGAAAACACATTGTTAGAAAAATCTGTTATTGACCTGTCTTTATGTAAATAGTTTTTATCTTTTCTAGTTGGAACTACCTTTTGAATTTTCCCTATATTAGTTATGTTATCACTATGTCCTTCTAATGTATCTACAGTAACTTTAAATGAAATTAATAGAGCAAGAATACTCCAAAGAAGCATTAATAATCCTGTACAACAACAACACATTTTGCACCATCTACTAAGGAAGGTACATCTACTTTTGCTACTTTCTATGTTTGCCATCTTTTCTAAAATGAGCCGTGTCTTTTGACTTAGCCTCTTCTACTTCACAACTAGTTTCTAACCCAAGGCTTCTAAGCACCTACGTGGTTCTACCAGTTTTTGTCTTTTTCAGTATTTTATTGTCTTTCCATCAGTAACTTTCTTGTCTCATTCAGTTTGGCATCTCATCATCTTTCACTTTCCCTTTGTTTTCAACATACAGGTTGTCCTGAACATCCGCTTCTTCTCCAATATCGGACAAGATAACTCTCAGGATTTTCGATTCTTCGTCTTTCTCAACCACTTCCGGTACAACCACCTCTGGATTTTCTTGGCTATCCGCCTCTTCTGTCACTTCAGGCAAGGCCACATATGTCCATTCCGGTGATTTATACTTCTGGTTAGGTTTTCTTGTTCTTTTGTTTTCTTTGACTACTGTTTGTTCTTCTTCTTTCGATTTCTCCTGACTCGTTACTTCATTCACCTGTTCAGCTCTTGGCGAATTTGCACGTGTCAATCGATATCTAAATCTTTTTATTTTGTTTGGCCACACCTCGTCTTTTGCCGCTCTTTTCAATTTACTCCCTTTATCATTCTTTTCAGTTCTCCAAGCTCTCTTTCTCAGAACTCGGCATTCTGGTTTTTCATCTTCGCTTTCTTCAGACTCTGTTCCAACTTGCTTTTTACCTTCAACGAGTTTTTATGTTTCCCTACTTTTGTCCCTCCTCGGATCTCCGTCACACAATCTTCCTGCTGACTACTTGTCCCTGCTTCTAACTGGATGTTGGAGTTCCCTACACCTCCTCGGGGGTCTTCCGCAATAATCTTTCCCTCTCTCTCTGTATCTGGCACCTGTCCATCTAAAGAGGTTGTTTCAGGTGGAATATCTCTCAATCTTTCATCTGGCACTTCCTTCTCATGGATTTCTTTTATTGTCTCTCCACTGTCCTTTTCTTTGTTCTTCCCTTGTTCTTTCTTAGATGAATGTGCTCTTTGTTCTGTCTCTGAATCTGAACTGGCATCAGAAATCGGTAACCTTCTCCTCAGGGAATTACTTCTGGGGACCAAAGTTAACCTTGGCTCTGTCTCCCCCCTTTCAGGGTTTTCTCTTTCTTTGTCTTTTGGCTCTCCGTCATCTGACTCAGTACTGGATTCTGACTCATCAAAGTACTCTTTTTCTTTACAGTCAACTGGATTTGGAATTCTCAAAGTATGACTTGCATGGATCCAGTTCTTCAATCCAGCACACTTCACAGCTTTTGTTGTAGTCAAGATGACTTGCCTTGGTTTTCCCCACCTGGGAACCAAACAGTTTCTTCTTCTGTGTACTTTTATCCTTACCCAGTCCCCTGGGCTTAGATCATGAGCTGGCTTCTTTTCAAGAGTGGTAGCATCTGCTCCAACCTGATGAAACACAGAATGAACTGCGTCAGCCAGGCTTTTACAGTATTCCAATACCATGTCATCAGTTATTGTCATCAGTTTGTTGACTGGTATAAATACATGTCTCATGGCGTGTCCCATGAGGGTCTCATGCGGACTCAAACCAGTAGTTCTGTCTGGTATTGATCTAATAGTCATGAGTACTAGAGGCAAGACATCGGGCCATTTCATACCTGTGGCTAAACACATTTACCCTATTCTGTTTTTGATGGTACCATTGATTTGTTCTACTACACCAGAAGCCCCTGGTCGGTAGGCACAATGCAGTTTTTGTCGTACATTCAATGCTTCACAAATCAATTTTATGATCTCATTATGAAAATGTCCTCCTCAGTCTGATTCAATTGCTACTGGGAACCCAAACCCAGGTATAAATTCCCTCAACAATAATTTTGCCACTGTCATTCCATCATTTCTTCTTGTTGGGAATGCTTCTACCCACCCAGAGAATAGGCATACCATCACCAAAACATACCTCAACCTGTTACAAGGAGGCATCTCAATTAAATCTACTTGCATTCTGGTGAAAGGTCCTTTCTCTCGACCTATTGTTCCTAGACTCACCACTGTCTTTCTTCCTGGATTGTATTGCTGACAAATTAGACATCTTTGACATATACTTTCTGCTACAAGCCTGAACGTGGCATTATACCAAGTTTGCTTAAAGGACCTAATCATGGCGTCTCTCCCTATATGTCCCTGTCCATGATACGTCCATGCCATGGCAGACATCATGCTATCAGGCATAACTGGTCTTCCATCTCGATAGACCCACACATGATCTTTCTCTCTTGGTGCACATCCTGCTTTTACCCACTGTTTTATTTCTTCCTCTCCTGCTTCTTCCTGCAATTGCCTTACCTCTTCCCATGTTCCCACGGTGTTAGTAAACATCGGGAAACAAGAAATCAACTCCTTTTCCTTTGCCCGATTGATTGAATTCTGATTTCGTGCACAATATTGCGCCATGTCATTGGCGAATTTATTTCCATTGGCAATGTAATCACCACTGCGACTATGAGCAGCTCATTTTACCACAGTCAATTGCCTAGGCAGCTGTATTGCCTCAAGCAACTTTCCAACCACTTCACCATTCTTAATGGGAGTTCCACTTGAGGTTAGGAAACCTCTTTGCAGCCAAATTTGGCCAAAATCATGGACCACCCCATAGCCATACTGGCTATCAGTTATTACAGTCACTCTCACACTTTTCCCAATCTTACATGCTCTGGTCAGGGCAACAAATTCAGCTACTTGGGCCGACCTTACTCCTTTCAAATAGGATGCTTCCATTACTGCTGCAACTGTACATACCGCATATGCTGCACTCAGCACTCCTTCATCTGTTCTCAAACAAGATCCATCAACAAACATGACATAATCACTTTCTGGCAAAGGTTCATCTTTTATGTCAGGTCTTGGTTTTGTACAAAAATCAAGTACATCCAAACAATCATGATCTGCTTCATCTCTTACCTCCACATGCTCTGCATCTGGCAACAATGTTGAAGGATTCACATTCACACATCTCACAAGACTCACATTTGTTGCACCCAAAATGACCTTTTCATACTTAGTCAGTCGGCTGTGCGTCATATACTGAGTACGACTCCTTGTTAAAAGAATCGCCACATCATGAGATACAAACATTTTCACAGGATATCCCATCACAATTCCCTAACTCTGTTCCAAACTTTGACATGTAGCAGCTACAGCTTTCAGACACCCAGGAAGGGCCACAGCTACTGGGTCCAACATGGATGAAAAATACGCAATTGGTTTCCTCAGTTTTCCATGCTTCTGTACTAGAACAGAAAGTGCACATCCATTTCTCTCACTGCAATTCAACTCAAACTCCTTGTCATAGTCAGGCATACCTAATGCAGGCGCTTCACACAATCCTTCTCTCAACTTCTTGAATGCTTCTCTTTGTTCAAATCAATTGGATCTCTCACATCACTTCTTGTCAATCGTACCAAAGGTTTTGCAATCAATGAAAAATTGTCTATCCACTGACGACAATATCCAACCATTCACAGAAACATTCTCACTTCTCTTTGGATCATTGGTGGACTCATTCTTTTTATGATCCTGATTCTGTCTATGGTTATTTTCCTGTGTCCTTTCTCAATGCTGTGTCCCAAATATTGGACTTCTTTCTTACAAAATTGTAATTTCGATGGTGACACTTTCAGTCCTCCATCTGCCAAATGATTCAGCAAGGCCACTGTGTCTACCTCACAAGCTTCACGAGTTTTCGATGCCACAAGTAGATCATCGATATACTGGACTAGTACTGAATTTTCAGGCATTTCTAAACTCTCCAAAGACTTTTTCAATAGCTGATTAAATATTGAGGGGTTTTCTGTATACCCCTGTGGAATTCGGCACCAGGCCAAAATACGCTCGCTGAAACGAAATGCAAAAATTTGCTGACTGTCATGGTGCAATGGGATGGAAAAGAAAGCATGGCACAAATCAATCACTGTGTACCATTCTGTGTCATGAAGGATCTGATATAAAATCACAGATGGATTCGGTACAATGGGACAACATGGTACAACTATTTTGTTTATCTTTCTCAGATCTTGCACTATCCTGAACTTCCCACTAGGTTTTTTCAGTCCCATTATTGGTGAAGTACATGGGCTACTCATTATTTCTCTCAAAATTCCTTGTTTCATCATTTTCTCAATCACAGGAGTAATTCCTTCGATTATTTCAGGTGTCAATTTATATTGTGGGACATTTGGGTAACATACTCCTTCTTTTACTGGATCTACATTCCTCCTCAATCCTACGTCTTCTCCTGTAAAGTCCCAAACTTCTGCTTTTACTGATTGTTTTAATTCTTTTGGTAATTCGTCAGGGATAAATACAGCATAGGTTCCTGTAACCTCTTTCTCTCTGTTTGCCATTGTCATTTTATACAACACATCATCATCTGGTGTTTCAAAGGCTATTCCATCTGGAGTACAAAATATAGTGCGATTCATCTTGCACAATAAATCTCTACCTAACAGGTTCACAGGACTGGTATCACACACGACGAACCTGTGCATTTCAGAAAATTTCCCTATACTAACTTTCACTGGTTCTGTAAGGTAAGTTTAAATCTGTCTGTTGGGCACACCAACTACTTGGATCGTTTCATCCGAGAGAGGAAGATTCTTGACATCAGCTGATCTAACTGTTGATCGAATAGCACCAGTATCAACTAGGAAAGTAATATTTTCATTATTAATTTTTCCATCTACAAATGGGCCTGTCTGGTCTACTTCTAGAGTTGCGCCAAGTACGCACTCTTCTTCCTCCCTTCGGCACCGCCAATAACCCTCTTCTGAATCGCTTTCATCGCGTTGCAGCCAATACTGCGAAGCAGCGCTAGCGCGTTGCGGCTTATTTACCTGTTCTTCGTTGTAGAATCCATTCTCCTTACTATACTTCTGGCAATTTTTGTTCTGTGGAAAAGGTGGTTTTGGCACCTGATTATGTTGTGTTACACCCTGCTGTTGTCGTTGCTGTTGACCACTCACCTCATTCTGCACCTGTGGATTCAAGGATGAATTTTCATCATTAGTACTTGGTGGATTCTTACACTCGGATTTCCAATGCCCTATCCTACTGCAATTATGACACGGAAATTTCTTCTTAGCTTCCTCAATATTCCCTTTATTTTTCCCAGGATTAAATCTTTGTTTTGACCCAGCTTGTTCTGTTAATTGTGCTTCCTGTCTCTCTGCTACTTTTACCTGTGCCCACATAGCCTTCTCTTTTAGTTTTCGCTGTTTTGCTTCAATTTCATCACTGAAATATTTAGCATGTCTCAATACTTCGTCTATTTTCTTATTTTGCCAATCTACCGTATGCTGTTTTATCATTTCACTAATTTCTGGACGAAGACCATATACAAATCTGTATACGAAATGACTCAAATCCTTGTCACTTAAATTTTCATCTCCACTGAATTGTTTAAAGGCTAAAATTAACCTCTCATAATAGGCATGTACGGATTCTTTGCTTTCCTGATGTGTTCTGTCAATTTTCACCCAATCTGTCTCTTTAGGGGGTACCTTGTTCTTCAAAAATGCCATAACCTGTTCATATTTCTTCATTACCTCGGGGTCTGGAGCTCCTGTCTTTGGATCCCTTGGGTATTCCTGTGTCGGCCAATCTATTACTATTTTGCATTCTGTCCATAGATCTGCTGGTACTATTATGTCAAACAAGCTATTCAGATCAATCCACAATACTTTGGATAGTTTCACAAATCTGTCCACCTGTCTATACCACTCGACGGGTTTTTCACGCAGTCGAGGGAAGTCATTCGTAAATGACAAAATATCCTGTCTAGTCCATGGGACATGTACATCTCCTCCCGGAATCTCTCTCATAGGGCATTCTGTCACAACCTTCTCTTTCTCTCTCACAGGATAAGCTGAAAACGTTTTGTCTGAAACTTCGTCTCGTTTGCGATACCATCTGCTTTTCCATTTGTCCACATCTCCCCATTTTTTTCAACAAAATAATTATTTCCTTAATCTGACCTCTTCATCCTGTGGTATTCATGTTTTCAATATCTTTTTCGGTGAAATCTACTCGATAGGGTTTCTGTAGGGCTTTTACCTTTTCAATATCAATACCCATTTCATTTGCAACTTCTTCTAATCTTTCATGAAGACTCTTCGCTCTCCATGTTACGCTTTTGCACAGAAATAAAAATTCCTCATCTTGGTACGTTTTTAACTTCTCTGTTGGGATAGTTCCTACTATTAATTCTTCCAGTACCATTCGTAATTTTGCCACATCTATTGACTGAGATTCCTTGTCTTTCTTTTGCAAGCTTCTCAACCATTCACTCAACTCCTCTGTAGACGGTCCTACTGGGTTCTCTACATTTCCTTGTCCAAAATCTTTTTGAGTTTCTGACATTATCTCTATCATTGTCATACGCTTTTCTGCACAGTTTTGACCTACAAATGGGTTATTTGAAAAATTTGGTTCAATCATACTCATAGTCTGTCTCCATGGATTATCACTCTGACTCATTCTTGGTTGTTCAACCGGTTTATTACTTTTATAAGGGACTGTCAAACAATGTTCGCTGTCTTTCTGCTTGTCAAAAATAGGCATTACTGGACCTATCGTTACTGGAACAGTTACCGCTTCCAAATTCTTAGTCAATTCTCTTATTTTCTCGGTTAATTCTAGGGTCGTTTTTGCTAATTCTGCTGAATTTTCTCCAACCCATTTCCTCCAGACTTCTTTTCTACCTCTCTAATGGAATTGTTTCTTCCCAAATCTTGGAACTCTGGTTCCAATTTTATGATTCGTACTGTTTCTTTCATTGGGGCACTTGGAGTTAATATTTCTGGTTCTGGTCGGTATGGTGGTGGATTCTTATAGAACATATCATCAAGTATATCATCCTCTGCCTCATTCTCCTCGTCCTCCCATTCCGTCAAAGCCTCGAATTGAGTCGGTCTAGGTCTTGGTTCTAAATTCATCATTTTCTCTCTCAAATTTCTCAAAACAGCCAAATTAAATGAACCATGCTCTGGAAAAGCCAACACTCCGTCTTTCTCAGTATATTTTACCCAGTTATCTAACCAAATACAAGTGTGATATCCATATTTCGCAACCATGAAGGAAGCAGGGGTTTTCGGTGGAGGAAGTAACTGTCCTTCCCTAGTTATGATCGGTTTGTCCTTCTTTAAACCACTTCTTAATTCTACCAAACCAAGACTTTTTCTCCTTTTCTGGTGGATCATAATGCATTTTCCCTTCTTTCGTGTTTCACTAGTCTCCTTTACAACTGTACCGCTTCTCCGTCCAATCGTAGCGTGACTCACACTAACGCACCAATCGGGAGCGTTTACGTCACTTTTACAATTCTCCAATCCCAACGCGACTCTCGCTAACGCACCAATCGGGAGCGTTTACGTCACCCTGTATTTCTCCACTCCTAGCGCGGCGCACACTAACGCACCAATCCGGAGCGTTTTACGTTTCTGACGGACTGTCCAATCCCAGCGCGCTCGTTCTGACGTCAGCAGCCGCTGCGGCAGCTCCTGCTCCTGTCTACCCCTCCTTTACAAATCTGCTCGGTAAGCTTTTGTTTCAATTTCTACAACTCTGTTAGTAACAACATAAAAACGGCACCATTGTCCGCTTCGCTAACCAAGGAATAGCAATAGACCTTTCTCACGAGAATTCCGTCTTTCCCGAGAGCAGCGCTTACCTCTGCCCTACTACAGAATCTTTACTTCCGTTGATAAAGTAGCACATCCCTCTACTTCACCCTTCTAACAAGCATTAGTCAACCGTTTCTCCAGAATTAAGACACATAGTTGGAGACCCAATGCTCCTGAGAAATAAAACTACATCCCAGAAGCCGTGCAAACAACATAAAACTCAACACGACTCAACATAGAGTGTTAGTACATAAACCAATATCAATAACCAATAATCAATAAGCTATTTACGAGCAATAATCACCAAACCAAAACAATAAAAACCATCATACTGCTACCAGAAAAACTGTTGCAGCGTGGAACATCAAATTCCCCTTCATCACAGACCAAATACCTCAACATCGAATTCACTCATATACATTCATTGGTGGGGCCCATAACACCAATACTCCGTTGGTCTGCTTTCCTAGGGAAATAAGCTTCCAAACGCTGACATGAAAGGAATACCTTTACCTTACCCTAAACACATTGACTTCAACCTAAGATATCCTTCTCATAAGTAGATGGATCTTTTAGTTGTTGTCTATGATTTTAGTGACTAAACTCATCTATCTACACATTACTTCTTTATCCTAACTCTTCTTCAAATAATCGACCCAACATATTTGTCAATTAATCAAGTATTCTTTATCTAAGAAATATTGCAAGAAACGTTAGGAAATCATCATCAGCATTTCAGTGCATCATATTTACCTATTCTGGCTAAAGTCGTCCTCTAAGTCAGTCAGGTCAAAGAAGAATTTTATTCAGCTGTCCAGCAGTGTCACCGTCCTCTCCGTCAGCATAACGTCAGGAAATCGAGTTCGTCAAAGAAGTGCACGTTTTTTAGCTCAATTTCCTACCTACTTTTATAATGAAAATAATGTCAAAAAGTATCAAGATCGGGGTTCAGAAAGTCCTGATTGGTCGACTTGGAGTTAGGAGGTAAAGTTCTCAGAGTGTCCAAACGATGAACTCATCATACTTGCTGGTTCCGGTTTTTAAATCAAGCATTGTCTTTGGTATTGGCTAGGTTCCTGGAGCATCCTTGAAGGGTACATGTTCTCCCGGGGTCAGGTTCAGGCCATTGCTGCTAACGGTGACGCATGCGCACTTCACCCAGAACCTCGTGTTGTCAGGGCAGTCGCGGTCAACGTCTCGTTCAGCCATTTTGTCTAGGCCGAAATGGTCAACTTAAGCAAAAGAAACACAGTAACGTAATTAAAACATAGAAATGGCTAATAAAATGTTATCCCTTTGCTAATACCCATATGTGTGTGTATTTATCTAGCAGAAGTAACACTCAGAGCGGTTTATACTCACTGAATAAAGCACAAATCACAAATACATCACCAAAGCAACATATAACATGCAGTATTCTAATTTTCCTACTATTAATATGCGTACTCAAGTTAGTTTACAATTAGTATAGCCATGCAAAGTGCAATTCCCACGTGTAATTCTTTTGTTAGTATGATTGGTGAGTTATCACTTCAAACTGATTAATAATTTTACAATTAATAGATTATTCGGATTAATATAAACATGCAGAATGGGGGGGTGTACAAAAATTTGTATTACCCGCCCCAGCAGTTGTGTGCCAGCCAGGGTTGCCGAATTAGGATAATCATGGGTTGAAGGTATAGTTTTTCAAAATAAAACACTACAGTACCCTGGCTGTTGGCTGTGACTGACTGTGTGCCTGTCAGCCTGAGGCCTGTGTAATAATTCAAGCAGGCTTCAAATGTAGGAATGAAGTAAGGTCTTTATTCCAAAAGAAGATCCTATCCAACCGCCTCTCATCAGCTTCAAATGCTTAATGAGAACATAACCACCCATACATTCTTAGAACCCCAACATGTCATACATAGCAACATTGCCAGTATGTCATACACAGTAACCAACCATAGAAATGAAAGATGCCACACATCTCCCTTCCCCACAAAACAACCAAGAGCACAAAACATGCAAAAAAAACTTAAACTACAATGATAAGCAACACATTACTGAACATAGTCTCTTAAGTGACTCGGAGGAGAAGAATTTCTCAAAGAACGTCGTGGCCCCTCAACCGGAATGATTGAGCTCTTCACCAAGGATGCGTCCTTTAAGATAACTCTGTCATCCAAATGCCGAAGTCCATTTTTCAGAACCACCACTCTGTTAAGATTCCATACCCGGTGGTCTTGAGTTTTAATAGCATTCTTAAATAATTTGATAACCGTCATAGGTTTTAAAAACTTTAGATTTGTATTACAACATTGTCCCGGTTTTTTGATTGCCACAAGATCCCCAACATTTACTTTTAAAGGCTTGACACACTTTCTACAATCATAACTTAACTTTCTCTTCCTGACTTTACAATCTTCCCTTTCCTCCAGTTCATCTTCATCACACACAACCACTCTGCCCTTACTCACACTGTACTCATTTACCCAACACGGCTCTAAAAGTGTATTTGGGATTCTCCTTCGAAACAAAAAAAATGGAGTTTTCCCAGTAGTCGAATGAGGAGTCCTCCTATATTCCTCAACTTTCCTCAAAACCTCACACCTCCAATCTAGAGCTAAAGCTTTAGCAAGAGTAATTGTCTCCTTCAACACCTTGTTGAATCTCTCTACCATCCCATTAGTCTCGGGATGATAGAGAGCACATTTTTTGTGCACAATCCCACAAGAACTCAAAAATTCCTCCATCTCTTTTGAGACAAACTGTACCCCATTATCAGATAAAATCGATTTGGGCAAACCTTCTCTGCTAAACAAAGTCTTTAAGCACTTAATAACACTCGTTGAATCAATATTCGTTAGAAAAAAAACCTCAGGCCAACGAGAGTACATATCAATAATGACCAAAAGATACGTCTGAGAACCCGAGATACTAATTGGTCCTAATATGTCCAAAGAAATGTCATCCCAAGGTGACTTGGGTCGAGTCCTCACCACCATAGGCTGTACCCTAGGTACCTTAGACTTATCACTTGCATTGCACAACATACAATCACGGATTTGTCTTTCAATAAACTTGTCCATACCTGGCCACCAATACGAAGACCGCAGTCTTTCCTTAGTTTTTGTAATCCCAGGATGACTCACATGACCCAACTTCACCAACTCATTTCTAAGTTTCTCCGGAGGAACCAGTTTCATACCCCTGAACAATAAACCACCATCCACAGACAGTTCATCTCTTACATACCAAAAAGGTTTCGACCTCTCAGAACCACATTTAGGACTTACCCAGTTAGTCTGAATCAGATTCATCACTTCTTTAAAAGTATCATCACCTGCAACCTCATCAGACCATTGCTCATGAGATATATGAGAAAGTTCCACCACACACACACATTCATCAGAGTCATCCATATCACTACACTCACCACAATCCTCCGACACTAACCTAGAAAACACATCCGCTACAACATTATCAGCACCAGGAATGTGTTTGATTGAAAAAGAGTACTCTTGGAGGCCAATTATCCATTTGGTAATCCTACTTGAAATCAAATCCAAGCCTTTATTCTCAAATATTTCCACCAACGGCTTGTGGTCTGTTCTAACCTCAAAATTAACACCCCACAGAAACTTTTTCAACCTCTTTATGGCCCAGAAAATTGCTAAAGATTCACGCTCAACAACGGAATACCTGGTTTCAGGATCCTTCAAGCCACGTGAGAGAAACATGATAGTCTTCATACCTTCAGGACTAACCTGTTGCAAAACAGCGCCAAGCCCTTTTTCACTTGCATCCGTTGTCAAAATTGACTTTAACCTAGTATCAAAACTCTTCAAAAACGGCGCATCTGCTAACTTCTCTTTAACCAACGAAAACTCATCCTGACAAGCACTAGACCACACAAAATTAGAACCTTTTTTGAGAAGTAGTCTCATATTAGATGTTAATTCTGAAAAACCTCTAATAAACTTCGCATAATATTCAATCATGCCGAGAAAACTCATCAGCTCTTCTTTGGAGGTGGGTGCAGACAACTTGCGAATCGAACTAACCAAGTCTTCTTTAGGTCTGACTCCCTTCCCCGAAATATTGTGTCCAAGATAATTCAGCGAATCTGTTCTAAACCTACACTTTTCAATCTTTATCGTCAAATTTCCATCACACAGCCTTAACAGAATCTCTTTAAGTCTCGAATCATGTTGCTCTGTGTCATCACCAAACACTAAGATATCATCTTGGTAAATACACACCCCTTCAATACCTCTAAGCAAGCTTTCCATAACCCTTTGAAAGACTGAGGCCGCAGAAACAAGACCGAAAGGCATTCTAATGAAACGAAAAGTACCAAAAGGCGTGATAAAGGCTGTGAGATCTCTGCAAGAAGGTTCAAGTTCGATTTGGTGATACGCCGAGGTTAAATCGATGGTACTAAAAACCTTAGCTTTACCCAATAAAGCAAGTAACTCACTGATATTAGGCAAAGGATATCTGTCTACCACCACATTCTTGTTCAATTGGCGCAAGTCTATGCATAGACGCAAATCACCATTTGCCTTCCTTGCAGCGACCACCGGAGAAAGCCATTCAGTACCTTCAACCTCTTCAATAATCCCATTTTTTTTTAACTTCTCCAACTCCTTCATCATTTCATCCTTTACAGACAAAGGTACTCCCCTGACCTTACAAGACGAAGGAACGGAATTATTTTTAAGCTTTATCTTATGTTGATAGCCCCTTAGACAACCTAGACCATCATTGAACACCTTTGGAAACTCCATCCTCAAATTCCTGATAAATTCACATTCACTTGGTTCGTCAACGACACAAACACGGTCTCTCAACAAAATTTGAGGCACAGAATTGGGATCTAAGTAAACCCCAAGTTCACCCTGATGGAACCAACTTATCAAGCTATCACCTTTTTTCGACACATAAACCTTCCCTGAAGTCAACCTGCCTTTATACTCAATCATGCCCCAAAAATAACCATGCAACTTTATGGTTTCTCCTCCGTAAGCCACCGGAGTAATGTCGGGCTTCAACAACTTCACAGTATGTTTTAACCTGTCCATGTAAAGTTCATTGGACACAATTGTTATTTTAGCACCAGAGTCGAATAAGACCCGGGTTGGGATTCCATCCACTAAAATTTCATCATGCGGGCATGACCTCTTAACGTCACAAGCATTAACTTCAGAAACGATTTGACCACACTCATACCCCTCATGACACACATGGGAACCCTCACTCTCACAAACATCAACTCTTTTGACCCTAGGAGGAGGTTTAGTTTTGCACACCTGTGGAAAGTGCCCTTTCTTTCTACATTTACTACATGTGTTATTAAGGGCAGGGCATTTTAGATCGTTCGCCAAATGCCCTGTTTTGTCACACCTAAAACATTTAAAAGAGGAAGTAGTAGTATACATCCTTCCTCTATTACCCCCAACTTTCTCCTTGCAGTCTAATTTATGAGAAGTTTTCTTTTCACTCACGCTTTCTACCTTGGAGTCAACAGACTTATCTTTATTAATAATGGCAACACACTTCAACGAATGCTCAATTCTTTTTGCCACCACTATTACTTCATCTAAATTAGGCTCATCTCTAAGCCAAAGTTCTTCCCTAACCTTGTCCATATTACAACCTAACATGAACTGATCACGCAAATGCTCATCCAGTAAGCCTTCAAATTTACAAGAAGAAGCTAATTTCCTTAAATCTGTCAAATAACTTTCCACTGTTTCTTCTTCATGTTGCATTCTTTTCCCAAAATGATACCTCTCTAAGATAGTACTTATTTTTGGTAGATAATGTTTGTCTAATTTACAAATGCAAACCTCATAGTCATTCAGCCCTCGTGCTTCCGTAGTAGATAGCTCCGGTAAATGATCGAAAACATCCTGGCCTTCTGATCCCAAGCAATGAAGCAATAGCGAGGTCTTTCTTTCTGCCCCAAGAGATGCACCACATACCCTCGCATACCTCTCAAAAACCTTTTTCCATTTCTTCCATTTTATTGGAGGTTCACCAGGAGAGGCTAAGAAAAATGGAGCAGCAGTAACATTCTGCATTGTTCCAAAATCCAGATTCTAACCTGATGAAATCACTTAAACTTACACGATCCAGATGTAGACCTTAAATGCTCTTAAATGCAAAAGAACAATATTACAGTTCTATGTTGAATTAAACTAGAGTGTAACACAAAAACAGTGAGTATCCAAAAGTACTTGGGTGCGCTTTGCTAACACACCATGTTGAAAAAAACAAAAAAAAAAAAATTCAAAAATTCAATAGGGCGCGCTTTGTCAACACGCCTTGTCACAGCTATCAACCTCCCGTGAAGGAAACATGCCCGTAGCTGAAGACCTTAAAATTCAAATGAAGATTAGCGTGCGCATCGCTGACGCACGTTAACACTGTTGTCAACCTCTCAGTGAAGAAAAGCGTGCGCGTCGCTGAAACACCCTAAATGTTCACCAAACAATAGCTTGCGCATCGCTGACATACCCTTTAGATTCCGGCGAAGAAATAAAAAAAAAACAAAAAAAAACTAGTCTTCTCTTGACCGCCGTGATGTTACAGATCTTCCTGGTTCAGTGACAAAACACGTAACCAAGCAACACATCCACAACGGGCCATCAGAGAGAGTCACGTAGTGACGAAACACGTAGAGACGAATCCTGTGAAGTTAGAGAATCATCCTGCTTTAGACACCAAACGTAACTAGGCAACCACCTCAACAAGAAAGCATCGCAGAGGCTGGCATAGTGACGTAACACGCACAGTACGCAACTAAGAATCTTGTTCTTCGTGACGAGTGCGCCTCAAGCAACTGTAAAGTCGCGCGTCGAGTGAGTCTTTGTTTATTTTTAAAAATCTTTTGACAAATGGATTTAAAAAGCGTTTACCCACAAGGCACAAAATGTAGCTGTACAAATTGCTACACGAATACTTCACTTGTCGCTCATAAATCCTTCCTTCTCACAGTTGATTGACAAATCCCACGACACACCAGCGGTACACACCGAACGCTCCCAGCTCAGACCACAACATTAAGAGCGAGCACTGTGTGTCGAGCACACACCGAACGCTCCCAGCTCACACCACAACATTAAGAGCGAGCACTGTGTGTCGAGCACACCGCTACCTCTTTACTCAAAGCGAAGAGGATGAACATTTAAAGTCATCAAGCATTGAAAGTATACGTTGCCTTAAATCATGCAATCCACGATCTTTTCAAAGAATGAAGGGTGTTAAGATCTCCTTCGTCGTTTAAAGCTGCCGACTACGCCAGTGTAATAATTCAAGCAGGCTTCAAATGTAGGAATGAAGTAAGGTCTTTATTCCAAAAGAAGATCCTATCCAACCGCCTCTCATCAGCTTCAACTGCTTAATGAGAACATAACCACCCATACATTCTTAAAACCCCAACATGTCATACATAGCAACATTGCCAGTATGTCATACACAGTAACCAACCATAGAAATGAAAGATGCCACAGCCTGCTCAGTGCCTGACAGACTGCGGCGGCGTCCGCGAGTCAGCTGACTGTGTTAACACTCTTCATTTTAGTGCCCTTCCATTTCTGTGGCTTTGCAACAGTTTAATCTGCTTAGAGTTTCTCCTTGCTAAAATGGGGATAATTCGTGATATTTATATGTCTCCTTCCACTTTGTTGCTTGATTTTGCTCGGGAGAAAGTGTCACTCAGAGTCGTTGAAATGTCACTCATAATTACACTGAAATTATAAAAATGTCACTCATACAAATTTGAAACCTTGACAGCCATGGGTCCAGCTACTCGGATAACAGTTCATGTTACCTTCTGTGTCCTGTTTCTAGACTCCACAACAAGGAACTCCAAATCCACGTGCCATGCTGGCTGGTTCCGTGCCTAGATCCTATGTAGATCTTACTGGCAGAAGAATATCGTTTGCTGATGAAAAGGATCCTCTCACAGAGGGGCGAAAAGGCCCCTTTGGACACACTTTGCCCGCGCTTTTCCTAAACACGAACCATGCCGACAAGATTCATCAAAATAATAGACAGGGGTGTCTTAAAGGCGCAGCGAGAGAGGCGCTGTTGAGAGTGCCACTGGCCGAGAAGAGACAATTCACAATTTGACAGATTGCATTCCTCCTGTTTTAGCTGCTATCTGCACATATTTGAGTTTTCCCCACTCTGCTGTTTAGTGCAGGGACACCGGGTGCTGCCGCTCGGAACATTGAGAGCTGAAATCCAACGCAACATAACCATAATAAGTTTAAAATTGCAAAAGCAAACGACTTTTTAAATTTAGCACAATGTTTATTTTATCGTAGTATTATTCATAATTTGTAATTGGGCATCTGGGAGTCTTCTCGCAATAGGCTCCCTTTAATGGTTACAAATGGAAATGCAAATTGATTTTTCAAAATGTATTGCTTGCATTTGGTGCGTTACGACTCTCTGTGCTTCTTGTGTCACATTAGAAAATCACGAAACACTCATCTGAAAGAAAAGAAATATATTGTTTCTCTTCTTCTTTAAATGCTAAACATAGTTATTGGAATATTAGAGCGATGCTTTGACAAAAAAAGTAACAAACAAGATCAATCTTCATCCATTGCATTTGCAAAGGTGTTGCTGGTTTTCAAAGTAAAAGTGCAAAATGCAAATTTGATACGAGATTTTTTGCTGAATTCCAAAGGGCTGCCGTTGATAAATAATCATTTGATTATAATTGCTTGCTAGAGCCAAAAGCAAGGGTGCAGGCTGCCTTGTATGCCGTACTTCGGAATCCACTTTCTGTTCTCTCCTTGGGTGGTGTGTGCTTGATTTCAATCTTGTGATTGGAATTTGTTGTTTTTCTCTCTGTACTGTGTTTGTCAGTCCCATGGAGCAGAGGTCCATTTCCATGTTTTTCTCTGGTGGCTGTGCTGTACCTTCCATAGGCGAGTTGGGGTGGGGAGGCGTATCTCTGTGGTCAGCTTCATTTCTGCAATGCCTATTGGTGATTGTTAGAGATGCAGGATTGGACAAGAAGAAGAGCTATCTTTTCCCTACCCCAACTGCCCCTTTGACTCTGCAGAAGTTTGTAATACCAGCGGAATTTCCCAGGATAGTCCTGTAGCTCTGTGAAAGGTTGCATGGATAATTAATAAGTCTAAACATCACAGCAGAATGGCAAAAAAGAAAGGACGTATTTGGACGCCATCAAGCAGGAGATTAGCTACAGCCCCAAACAGCATGCACGAGGTGCACACCGCTGGCAAATGAGTAAACTTCAAGTGCTGGACACCTAATGGACAACTGCCCAAGACCCCTCACTTGTGGCTCCATGTGCTGTCGTGGAAGGCAAGTCAAGAGCCTGATGCCGCCACCATGGTTACAAGCAGAAGATTGCTACTTCTGGCATTCCACACCAAACACTTCACATCTTGCAGGGCGTACTTTTCACCAACTGCACCAATGAGCAGCCATATGTGGTGGCCCATAGCAGCAGAGAGACCTGTCAGAAAGGAACCTCATTAGTACATCACGAGAATGTCCAAGCAGTAAAGATAGCATAGCAGTGCATATCATGCTTAATTACCCCTTGCTCATCTGCAGATGCATACAGACTTCACGAAGGAGAACTCTGCACCAGAACACATCGGCACATTTGCACAGATATTATATGTGCTGGCTTATCGGTATTATTTACACCAAACTTTGACATAGGTATATTGAGTATGGAATAACATAAACACACGTTATTGGCAACTGTTTTGTCGGTGTTATTACACCTAATTCAATGCTTTTCACAGCCTTTTAACCTTCAGGAGAATCCCTTGAGCAATAATAGGCGTGAGCACAATTTGTGTCTTTCCATCATGAACAGTTGTTGGATTCCCACCTTGTGCCAGCTGCAGGCCACCCCCTGCTGCGATTTGCCAGTAGGACCAATGACGAGGGTGGGGATCTTAGTGAGGGGCATCATAGGCCTTGGCAGGGTCACCTGATCGGCACCTTTAGTTGATGTGCCTCTGCAGGAGACCATCTCCAGAGGAAACGAGACAGAATTGAGACAGCCTACACGTAAATGCTCTCAAGTGACCATCGTTTGGGGCCAGATGTACATATACTTCCGTTTGTGATTTCCTAATAGTAAATCTTTGCGATTCACTAATAGGAAATCACAAACAGCTATGTACAACAGTATGTTTTGCACTGTTTGCGATTCCCAATGGGCTGCAAGAGACCTGCCTCACCAACATTCATGAGACAGGTCGCAATTTGCGACCCACTGTGAATGGCTACAATCTCAGGGATGGTAGCCTGCTGGGGTGAGCAGACCACCATGTCTGTGACTGCTTTTTAAATAAAGGATAATATTTTTTTTGTAATGTAGCCCATTTTCCTTAAAGGAAAATGGGATGCATTTAAAAAATACAAATTAAAAGCTACCTTTTCATTTTTCAAGAGCAGGTAGTGGTCCGTAGGACCACTGCCTGCTCTTAAAAAACGTTGGCGCCCTCATTCACAAAGGAGAAGGGGTACCTTGGGAATCCCTTACAGTTTGCAAATGGGTTACCACAAACTTGAATTTGGTGGCAACTGAATAATGTTTGCGACTGCATACCCGGTTGCAAAATATTCATACATACCAGTGCTTTTTGTATGACGAGGGGACGCCCTAAACACACATCTTCCTGATATCGAATCGCAAAAGCAAAATGTGATTCGATAACAAGTTACCGATTCACATTTTGCCTTCTGTACATAGCAAATTGCATTTTACCGGTCACAAACAGGCTGATGGGCTGTTTGCGACGGGTAAAAGTCTTCTTACATCTGATTCTTACTCCCCAAGTATCATGCTAAGTGCTAATGGCCCCAATGACCTTGGTCATGAGGTTTCTATGTCCCAAACCAAGAACATCGCTCCACAACACAAAAAGTTGCACTGTGCAAAAGCCACAACTATTAACTTTGTTAATTCTTATTCATCTCTGCCACAAGTGGTCTGGAACATGTGTTGGGGTGGAGAGAAGTAAATTAGTTGTGTTTAATCGCACTGTTCTACCATAAGTGCTGACTCCTTTTTATGACCTGGATTGGCAGTGTTCTAGTGCTGTGCTATTATATGAGAATCACCAGGAGAAGGGCTTTAGCCCCGCCCACATATTGGGAGCCAGGAGTACACATTAAGCAAAAGTTTTGTACTTCCACAAAAAAAGTTCATGCCCTCTACACAACTGCAATCATTTTGTTTATTTATCCATTGGCCTGAGATCGGTGGCAATGGAATTAGGGGTGCAGGAAGTGCTGCAGCAACCCCCAAAAACCTGAAATAGTTTAGATGAGTAATGAAAAATAAGGTGGGGGACTAGAACGTTTTTTTCTTCTGGCAGCATTTTTGTCTTCAAAGTGAAGGATGTGACCTGCTGGGGCCACCCGGGTCACTGATGACCACCTCTCAGCCTTCCATCCCAAAAGAAGAGTTGATCAGACAGTGGAGAAAAAGAACCAGTAACTGTTTATTCATACACACTCAGAGTGGAGCTCCATCCGTATAGTTCATGGGACTGCTACAAAGGGAACTAAAACACAGCAAGCATAAATATACATTCTGTGAATTTCATAGATGGGCAAAGACATGTTCACATTGGAATCTTCCAGGCAGATGCAGCTGGAGACTGAAATACAAAAAAAAGGTTTCAGTTCCTGTATTTTCCGCAACCTAGCACAATCCAAGGTCGTTTCACCCTATGCCCACCACCAGACAAGTGGGAGAGGGACTTTATCTAATGAAAAAGCTATGCACTGACATAAACAGTCTACTTATTTCTGAAACAGAACCTAACATTTCAGAAACGAAACTTAGCAAAGACTATTTCTCAAAATAGACAAGATCAGTTTTGAACAGCCTAAAATGGCGCGAATGCTAACTAAAATACAACATTTCAAATGCATTAGCGGGCCTAATCCAAAGACCCTCCTTTTAGCATGAGCTAAAGACGTTTTCTAATAAGTGAAAAGAAATATTGGCAGTAACACTATAGCAATATCAACACATCAGAAGTCAATGAAACATGAAAAACAAAATAGAAATGAGACAGAACGATGGGCAGGCCTTACAATCATCGTTAGAAAGGGGGACATCAAGGAGGGAGGAATCCTCAAATATGCCTTCATCAATATGCATTAAATCATCAATATTATTCCGCAACATCATAGTGGCATTTGTAACATGAGCTGATATTTTCTGTTTGGGCATAAAAACAGTAGCGCAATAGGAACAATAAAAAGGAAGACTTTGAATAAGGATGCAGCAAAACACCAGTACCACTATGAGATAAATTAATTCCTTCAAAATCCAACCCCAACTACCAAACAGGAACCAACTCCAATTCCCACTTTCCATGCCCTTGACATTTTCAGTGATGTCCAGAATGTGTTGTTATGTTTTTCTTCAAATATTTCTATCCCCATAACACACTGATCACCAATTAAAACACAAACACCACCAGACTTTTGCATTTCTAGTCTGTTCTGAATGCATCGGCATACTTTCCAAATGGGTAGTAATATCTCTCAGAGCCGCCACTGTGGTATTGAACAGAATTTGCAATTTACATCCGAAGTATTCTCTGGATTTTTCTTCCCTGGCCATAGCCGTACCACCGAAGGTAAATATGGAAGACAAAATATACCCAAATGTGATACCATTACTATAACTTTTCACCTCTATTTGCAAAACTCTTTCGTCAATGTTCTTTTCATCAATCGCTTTTTCGGTTCGATATTTTTACATGGGACACCTAGAGACAACACTATTCTAAGTGCCACATCGTCAGTCCCATTATAAACATTGGAATAAGTCCCCTTGGACAAAAAATAACACCCAGGATGTGGGTATACCGGCCCCTCATAATTTACTGCTAAATACCTGGAATTCATTCCAAGCGTATCTGTATCTGATTTATGCTCTAGGGAAAATGTTTGCTTCTACAATATTGTTCCTGAACAATTTATATACAAAGAAGTATCCGTATAGTCCACTAGGGGGTAACAAGCAGCATAATAACCAGCTTTTTGGGGTACCGTTAGCTCTTTATAATGCCAACCCACAAGTGTTATATTGCGATCTTCCATTTCAAAATTGTCACACTATGTACTGTTGCCACACCCAGGGTAACCCTCACCCTGTGGCTTTCTGTGATATAAACATGGCCCGGGATCACCGAGTCCAAACATACCCTTCACTTCTACAAAATCTGGTGGTCAAGTATACGTATAATTAACAAGTGACAGAGGATATACTGTCCAGAGAATAGCCAATGAACCAATAGGATAGCAGGCAGTCCCATTCCCAGAAAATCTCTTATGCGCTGCCACAAATACATTATTCAATGTAGCCCTCATGTCCCTTCCCCGGGAAATGGGTCCACTCAGTTCAAGTGTGGGTGCATCATATACATCCTGCAAAAACCACAACACCCCCTATACTGTTATTACCACCATTACTAGAGCAATAACATATACAATTTTACTTCGAATAGACCAAATTACACAACGTTGACTTGGAATTATTGGCCGCCTGGTCTACCAAAAGGATGCATAATTACATTTTTTTAAAAGCAGGATGATAAAACGCAAGAGATCCCAGTGTCAGTCAGAGCCTCACTGGTACAGGCTTCTATTGTCCCTCAATCAGTTGGCGCTCTTGAGCACCGGCGGTGGAGCTTGCTCTGTCCTAAGCTTGTCCTGCTCTATCCCATGCTAACAGAAGTGGTATACTCTCAAGGTATATCTTCTTCCCTAACTAATGTTCAGACAACAAAGCAAAGCAAATGCAGAACCTCTCGACGGCACTGCTACGCAGTTCTGGCCTACCATGTTCAGTCCATCCCTAATCTTTTTTCTCTTTCGGCTTGGTGGTCATCGTCCGAGGACGTAGATTATACCTGACAGCCCCTGGAACCGCATGATCTAAGAACAGAGGCTCTTGGATAGCTCGTATTTCAGGTGGAACGGCCTCATTCAAAACATCACCATTCTCCTTATCGGTGCTGGTCTATATCAGTTGGGCTTCACTAAAAGGCACAAACCTAGGCACTTGCTCACATTCGTCATCTCCTACTCCTTCCTTGACCCACTGGCCATAAGGCAGCAGTAAAGGTACCTTCTTACAATGGGTGGCGTGCACCCAAATCTTTCGATCTGCAACCTTCACAGTCATTTGGGTGACAAATAGAACCTGCTCAGGACCTTTCCATCAAGGTTGCAGACTTTTCTTCCACTGAAAGTTTTTTATTAAAATGTAATCTCCAGGCTGGGTGGTGTGGACAGGGCTCTCAGGTTTCGGAGGTGGGGAGTCCAGCACCTGTTGGCGAGTAGAACGCAAACTTTCTGTTAACTGGCCAAAATAATCAGGCAACACAGGATATTCAATCTCTTAGAATTTCTTTGGGTGGGGGACACCTCAGACATTCGCAAAAGGGAGGGGCAGTAACATGGCTAGGTTCAGAGTGGCACATCTTTTGATCATGATATGTTTAGCAAACAGTGTCAATTCATAACCAGTAAGATGTGCACTAGTGAGGTGCTGTGTCTTTGTCTTATTCACAAGTGTATCCACAGCATGGAGTACCATAACCGTGAGGTCTGTATCGAGTACGAGTCCAACCGATTGCCTGATTGAAATGGCCACAGCCGTGACCGCTCTCAGACAGCTCGTAAGGGCCCTAGCAACAGGGTCAAGCACAGCAGGGACATAAGCACAGGGTCTCTGTCTATCCCCACATTTCTGGCTCAAGACAGAAAGTTCACAGCCAGCCATCTCATGGACATAAAGCATAAACGGTTTCCTATAGTTAGGTGTGCCAAGCACTGGAGCCGAACAAAGCGCACTTTTTAATTGCTCAAAGGATTGCTGACATTCTGGCATCCAAGGCAAAGGTTCATGCACTTTTTTCGTTGTTAATACAAGCAAAGGTTGGATTAGTAAGGAATAGCTTGGAATCCACTGACGACAGTAGTAAGTAATACCTATGAGAGCATGTACATCTTTTTGAGTTTGTGGAATGGGAATTTTAACAATAGTAATAATGCGCTCAGGAGTCAACCTCCTACTGTCTTTCAACAGTAGGTTACCTAAATAGGTAACCTCCTGTCGACAAATGCTGAAACTTCGAAAGAGAGTACCTTATGGCCATGATGTGCCAAATGCAGCAGCAGTTTCACTGTACTATCCTTACAACCTTGTTCCATATCAGAAGCAATCAACAGATCATCAACGTACTGCACCAATACATTACTTGGGGAAAGCGAGAATGAGTCCTACTGACTCTTTAATGCCTGACTATAAATACTAGGACTCTGAGGATAGCCTTGAGGAGAGAGACAGAATCAAAAATTCCTCCCAGCCAGTGTAAAACCAAACAAGTACCTACTATCTGGATGTATAGGAATACTAACAAAAGCATTTCTCAAGTCAATAACAGAGAAGAACTTAGCGGTAGATGGAATCATTGTTAAAAGTGTGGTGATATCAGGAGCCACCGGAAATTGTGGAACCACTATTTTATTGACCTCTCGCAGATCAATCACAAAATGCTAAATGTCATGAGTATCATTAGAAGAACCCGAGGGAGCCCTCTTAAGAACCGGAAGAATAGGACTATTACAAATGTTGCCAGACGTTTTCTCAACCACTCCCTTACGTATTAAATCCTGAATAATCTGGAGAAGAGCCCGTTCTCCCACCTGCGATATTTTATACCGAGGAATGTGAGGCAAAATGGCATTGTCTTTGACTTGTATAGAAACTTGATATATGCAATAGACCCACATCAGTATCACCAGTGGCTCATAACGTGGGTGGTACCTGATCAAACTCAGCTGGAAGGGGCGCATCTTGGGACAGACAGTGTCTAGTACTCACATCCAGACCCATGGTAATATAAACACCATCAGGAGAACAATAGATAGTAGCATGTAATTTTTTCAATAAATCCAAACCTATCAGATTCTCACCACAATTTGAAGTTAATAGAAATGGGGACTCCACAGTAAAAGGACCAACAGTAAGTGCAAGGGGTCGTGAAATGGGGCTTACAACCGGTACTCCTGAAGAACCCACCAAAACATTATTATGGCCATGTGGGCCGCCCTGGAGACCATATGTCGGGAAACAGAACTTTTGGTCTCACCTGTGTCCACCAAACATTCCTTAGTCGAACCCTGCAAATCCGCTTTGACATAAGGACCACGCTGATCTATAAGTATCTGAACTGGCCCCTCACCCTGTCTCTGACTGTCCTAGCTATAGGACATACCTGTCACATCATCAAAATCATAATCATCATTGTAGTACTGTCCATCTCTTGGGTCATCAAAATAATTGTTATCAGAACAGCCAACAGAAGCCGCAGTATTCTGGGGTCTATCAGTCCCACGTCCCCTACCACCAGAACCTTCTGAAAAAGTACAGGGCACTGGCTACGCCAATGTCCTTCTTCCTTACAATAGGCGCACTGATTCTGTCCCAAAGGTGTCGTTGAAGGCTGCCTAGTATGAGGGAGTTGTCATAAAAGACCTCCCCGTCCTCTGGTGTTACCCGGATATGCCTGCTGCAACAACACTTTCATCTTCAGATCCTTATGCTTTTAATAATTTTTATCTTTTTTCTCCTCATCTCGGTGCTCATAATATTGGGCCACATTTTGAATAACAGAGGGAGAAATTGTAGACCAAGTGTTTTCAGACACCTGCAAATGTGACAATATTTCAGGAAGGAGGTTAGTGACAAACAGACTCCCCCTTCTGTGGACAAATCCTGCCCACTGTAATCCAAAAACGTATCTTCAAACCTAGTAAAGAAATCGGATACACTCTCATCCTCCTTCTGTCGACAGGCAGTCAATCTATCCCAGCTTACCTTCTTAGGTGGAATAAGTGTATGCATATATGTAATAATACGACCAGGTAAGGCAAGTATCTCAGCAGGTTGTTAATCTCCTGATTTCCTATCTCAATCCCATCCACTAATCACATTCCTTGTTCCGCCCAACTCGACGACATGATCTTGAGTGTGTACCTGCAGCCAAATATCAACTGTGACAAGGATACCAAAGAACATTTCAATATCAGCAAGAGTCATCACAGTAAAAGAGGCAGCCTCTGTCAATTCTTTATAATAGGAAGTAGGGTTTTTTCTAGGATCGGGCAGAGTAGCCTTAAGGGCTAACACCTCGCTCCTTTTCCATGGAGTATAAACCTGTTGCTCCTGGAAGCGAGCAGCCAAGGCCGGCCCAGTGACCGTTCTGTGCTGATCCGTCAATGCAGGTATTTCTGGATGATAAATTGGGTGGACTTCACGCATAGGGAACTGAGTTATCTGAGTAGAATTATTTTCATATATCCTGCCTCTATAAGAGAGTATAGTGGAGATATTACCGAACACTTGTTCCGGCGCCAGGTCAGTAACATAAACGCGGTCTCTGATATCAAATAATATTTGGGGAGCCTCTGTTTCAAAATGCGTTTTCCAAAGATCAATCAATACGGCAGACATGTGCTTAAGGGCATGTTGCTTTATAAAATGTGTGAAATCACGTACAACCTGCCAAATATCCTCAAGACTATAGATGGCCATACAAGCCCATCACGTTGCCTGACTCACTATTACCCTCTTCTCATCCTCCCCCACTTCAGATCTTACCAATGGACCTGTCCGTTCCCTGAATCTCCTCAAATCCCTATCTTCAAAACCGTGTACAGGTGTGTCAGTACCCAAAGACAATGGAGGATAAATAATGGAAACAGGAGTAGTAGGTAGGACTGTAGTCAAAGATTGTACTGGAGAAGAAGGAATAGAGGCCACGGTAACCAGAGCAATAGATGTAACAGATGTCACTGTCATCGAAGATGGTGAGGGAGAAGAAAGAGTAGGGAGCACAGTAACCAGAGCGGTGGGTATCACAGCTGTAGAGGCAGGGACTCTTTGGGCAGGTGGCTGTAACTGAGTGGGAACCACGGGATATATATCCTTTATGGGGCATAAGGGGGCGGGTATCTAACAGAGCCTCCATGAAAGTATCCTCTTTCTCCTTGGCCACGTTAGACTTATCAATATGCAATCAAAATCTCCTATCTTCACATTCCACTCCTGTCTCCTGTTTCTCTTTGTCATACGCTACAGCCTTCTGTGTAACTGTTTTCATCCTTCCTTTCCGTGCATCTCTCTCCATCTTTAACCTCCCTTGTTTGGCCTCCTTCTGCCAAGTCCGAAGAGAATCAAACATAGACTGTCTACTGCGTCTCTTAAAAAACTGTTCCTGGAGAAATCCAATCTTTGGTTCATCAAAAGAACCGGTCAAAGGCCACTGCAACTCAGTGCTGTCCCTCATATATTTGTGCCATAATGTACTAAACATAATAGGTCCAAGGCCATGTTTCACATACATATCAAAGTTAGGACTGCCTACAAGAGGAGAAGGCTGAGATTCTTCCAACCGAGCATCTACAGAGCAACAACGACAACACAAACTTCAAATTTTGCTAGAACCTGTTTGGGTGCCAACTGAAGGAAGTGACCCGCTTGGGGCCACCCGAGTCGCTGATGACCACCTCTCAGCCTTCCGCACCAAATGAAGAGTCGGTCAGACAGTGGAGAATATGAACCAATAACTGTTTATTCATATACACTCAGAGTGGAGCCCCATCTGTATAGTCCATGAGAAAGCTACAGAGGGAATTAAAACACAGCAAGCATAAAGATACATTATGTACATTTCATAGGTGGGTAAAGACACACCCACAGTGGAATTTTCCAGGTTGATGCAGCTGGAGAATGAAATACAAACAAAAAGGTTTCAGTTCTCATATCTTACACAACCTTGCACAATCCAAGGTCATTTCACCCTTGGCCCGCCACCAGACAAGTGGGAAAGCGCCTCTATCTAGTGAGAAAGCTATGCGCTGACATGAACAGTCTACTCATTACCGAAACAAAACCTAACATTTCATAAAAGAAACTTATCAAAGACCATTTCTCAGAAATAGACAAGAGCAATTTCGAACACCTTAAAATGGAGCCTACGAAGAAAATGGTGTAGCGAATGCTAAGTGAAGTACATTGCGAAAATAATTTCAGCACCACTGACTGAGATTGGTCTTTGAGGGGCACACATGTGACATTGCAATGCTATTAATGTGTCTTATATAACTAGATAATTTAAGGTGTTTTTTTCTGGCAGCAGCACAGATGGAAGGAGGACAGTCATTAACCTACATGGATTTTAGGTCTTCCTTGACAGTGCAATCTTTTAACATACACCAATATTATTCTATAGTTAATGCTTCCACACAAACATACATCCAATCACATGCTACATATATTGTTAAATCTTACCATACAACATTCCTCTGAGCTAGACCTATTGGCATTGCCAAAGCTTGTTAGGTGTTTGGATGCCATCTCTCTTTATGTGTATCCTCCAGAGCAGTTAAAGTGACAGCATGCAGAGTGGAATATTATTCATTGGGCTGGTTCTGTGCTAATTTTCATTGTCGAGTGTTCAGTGATATTTTGCTGCTGATGAACATCTGTTTAAGGACATAATAAGTCTCTAATAAACTATTGAATTTCCATTCATACTAGCGAGAAACATCTTGATTTCAAAAGTTCACGCATTTATTGAATTTTCGGAGATGAATACCTGTATTTTGTTGCTAGTCAACAGCTAAGCCAATAGTCTGCTTCAATATAGAAATATAAATGTGTGGATTACTCGTGGTAAATATTTCCTGTGTTTTGCTTTGATGACTGCATGTATTTAGAGGCTACAGTAGTATAATTTATAGGAAGCAATTCCAGACAGTGTTATTTGTCACCGTTGTTACAGGAAATGGGAACCTATTATTAACTTCATTTCAGGCGTGTGCATTGAATGGCCTTTGAATTTGTGAAGCTTAAACCGGTAACTTCAGAGTGCAGAGCATTTGAAGCAAAATAAAACTACATAATTACTTCTTGTGAAATGAAAAGTCTCATAAGAAGAAAAATAAATATTTTTCTTCAATAACATTATTCATCAATATGTTAAATCATACAACGAAACGCATATTTTAGGACCACGCTTTTAGGTCTGGGCTAGAAACAACCTTCCTGAGCTTTTATGAACACAAACAATGAATTTCAAAAAAAGGGAAAAAAAACAAAATTATGCACAAAAAGAGATTTTGGACGAGCCCTATGCAACCAATGCAAGTTCGGAAGCTGTCACCGACTGCAACTTCTCGCAGGAGAGCCATTAAGCGGTGTCAATCATCCATGCCATATGCAGTTTTACGTGTTTAGGGCAGAAGCTTTTGAACAGTAACTAAACGAGTTGAAATGGTAGGAGTCTCCAGGAAAACTCTACGCTATGTGGGCATGATAAGTAATTAGCACTGGCAATTAATTAAAAATTAAATTAAAATAATAATGATTACAAATATTAATAATTTTAAAAATAATAATAATAATTTTAAAAATAATAATATTTTTTTTAAATTAATTAAAAAAGTAATTGGCACAAGAGAGATAATATTGCCTCCAGGGTGAAGGTGGTGAGCTGAGCATCAGGTAGAGCATGTATACAAATGCAAATATATGTATGGTTTCACGGATGCCATGACCTCAGTACCCCTACAGCAGTCAAGCTAGTGCAGCAACCTTGCTCCGGTGCACCAGAACAGCACTGTCAATAGTGGAAAAATGGTAACGCCAGGCTTAGCACTGTGAATCCCAGCAATGCAGCAGGAGCTATGCAGCTTGTGTCTGACAACCTCACCACGCCAGACACGCTACCAGATGCTGCTATTGGCTCCCTGCACACACAGAGGAGCTGGAGTCCCAGCACACCTCTTGACGCTGCCCTGCCTCTTTCCCTCCTTTGCTTGCAGGTTTGATACTGTTCCTGCTCACACTGGAGCAGCTCTTAGCACTTTTTACCTGTGGTGCTTTAGGCCTGTGAACCACCTGTGGACTTCTTAAGCTACATGTTACATCTGGCCTCTTTTTGTATCACTGTCTGACAGCTTGACTACCCAAAATCCAGGACAAGTGTGCATCCAGCTTGTTTTTCTTGACTAAGAATATTGAACAAAGATGCTCCCTTGTGAACTGTCGACTATCTCATCAGTAATTATATATATATACATACATATATATATATATATGTATATATATTACCTACTGGCGGTCGCCAGTAGGTAGTTATAGTTAGGACCCTGTTTCCATAGGAAATCCGCAACATTCTATTTGGAATAACTTTGGCGCCGGTCGACGAATCCTCGCGAAATTTTCAAAATAGGTGGGGCGCTACGCTCCGCTCCTACCCTGAAAGTCTCGGGGGGATTCGTCAAGCAGGGGCCGAGAAAAAAGGGGGGTCCCAAAACGCGTTTTCCCCATGCATTTTTCCATAGGACCTTTAGACACAGCTACAGCCCGAACGGCTGAACAGAATTACTTGAAATTTGGCAGAGAGGTAGCCATAAGGTCAAGGAAGTGCCTTTTGCAGGTCTGGTGTAAATCTGTTCAGTATTTCCTGAGAAAATAGCATTTAAAAGCATATATATATGTGGGCGGAGCCTAACCACACATCTCATCCTGAGATCTGATTGGCTGTCAGCACTTCATCCAAGAAGTGTTGGCAGCCATCTTGGGACCAATATACATGATAGCACCTCATTAAAAAGCATTGCAGTTAATAGAAGGTTTTAAGACTTTAGTTACATTATAAATCATTTGTTGATGGTACCATACTCATTTTAGGAATTGTGGTATGTTCTAAGGTGATTTCACCATGTGAAAAAGCCTTCTGCTGGGATATCATGATTGAGAGAAAAATATTTTCTCATGCTTTTACCACAGAGGTTTGGAAGGTGATCTATAGGCTAAACTGAGAGCTTATTTTCTGTAAATTCACATTATCTTTCTCAGTCATGTGAGAATGAAGTCTGACATTCTCAGTAAAACATGTACATCCAACAAGGGCAGAGACTGTCAGTTGATTCCTTTGTGTTCTACTGCAGCTTCCCAGAGTGTTCCAAAGAACTACTAGAGCGCTAACAGTCCTACTTATGATAAACGTATGGCACACCTGAAGCCATCTTGCTTGGATTAAAGTGGTAACTCTTAAAACATTTAATTTAAAAAGGAACAAAATGAGGGGGTTCATTTTTCCATAAAAAGTATGATTAGTGCTGCAGAAAGAAAAATTAGGGCACATTTTGAGTGACTTCTCAAATCCTCTTCTATTTCATTAAAAAATTCTGACATGCAGACTGAAACATGCACTTTCAATACCAGCAGCAGTTTTCCCTGGTGAGCAGTAGCTTTACTACAGTGATCTAATGAGCAAAAAGAGTGCTAACATTCTGAATTTATGGCAAATGTGTGACACATCTGAATGCCTTCTTGATGGAATCAAAGTAAAAAACTGAAAGTATTTCCTACTGAGGAGACTGCAGTAAATGAAGAAATTAGGAAACTTCATAACAAATAAGTCTCCCAAGATGGCCACCAGAGACAAAAGAGCCCAAATGTAGCCCAAATATCACCCAGATGTAGCCCAAGTATAGCCCAATGACAGAATGTCCCAGAATGTTCTTAAAAACAACTAGAGCGCTTACTGTCTTCATTATGACAAAAGTAAGGCACACCTGAAGCCATCTTGATTGGAATAAACTGGTAACACTTAAAACATTTAATTTAAAAAGGAACACAATGAGGAGGTTCATTTTGCCATAGAAATTATGATTAATGCTGAAGAAAGAAAACGAGGGCACATTTTGAGTGACTTCTCAAATCCTCTTCTATTTCATTAAAAAATTCTGACATGCAGACTGAAACATGCACTTTTAATACCAGGAGCAGACTTCCATGGTGCAGTAGTTTTACTACAGTGATCTAATGAGCAACTAGAGTGCTAACATTCAGAATTTATGGCAAATGTGTGACATATCTGAATACCTTCATGATGGAATCAAAGTAAAAAACTGAAAGCATTTCCTACTGAGGAGACTGCAGTACATGAGGAAATTAGGAAACTTCATAACAAATAAATCTCCCAAGATGGCCACCGGAGACAAAAGAGCCCAAATGTAGCCCAAAATCACCCAGATGTAGCCCAAATATAGCCCAATGACAGAAGTGTGCAAAACACTTATTATTTTGTGTTTTTGCAGTGTTATATAGTGCAGACTTGTCAGGTATTGGAGTGCTTTACATGAGCATTGGTTACATCACACAAGAACAAATTCATTTTGGTTGTAGACATGGGGAGACTAAGTGATTTGACCAGAATCACAGAATGTCGAGCTGAAGCAGAAACTTCAACCTGGTTCCCCAGTTGCAAAGTCTGCAGTTCTGGAAGTAACACCACATCCTCTCCCCTAAGTGCAACATTTAATCAAGTGGTCAACTGGATTAAAAAAACATAAAGATAACAAATAATTTAAAAGTGCTTTGTCGCTATTTGAAAACTCAGAAAATATGTCCTTATTTTAGTCTTTTAGAGCACTAACCATAATTTTGATGCCAATAAGACCCTCTCATATATGTAATTTCTAAAGGAAATGCTCTAGGTATTACAGTTTTGATTACATCAAGATGATGTCAGGCGTTCCACACTTTTGTAATAAATATAGAATGTTAGCAATCTAGTTGTTCATTAGGATACTGTTGAGAGGCAGAGGCCAGGGGCACGGACTCTGAAAATTGAAGGCAGGTAGGAGGGTGCAAAGGCAACAATTTAACCACACTGAGCAGGCAGGAAGGGCCGTGGAAGCACAACAGACTATGGAGGGCAGTGGAAAGGGGGGCAGGGGCAACAAACCAACAATACAGGACTTGCAAGAGAGGCTGTTGGAGGGAAGATCTATTACGGGTCAAGGAAGCTAGGGGCGGTCCCCAGATCCCCGGGAGCCACCACAGAACTGAGCAGGAGAGTGAGTCAGGGACAAAAGGGGCACCTTAATTTGAGCCGGGGTGCCTAGGAACGCTTGCTCCATAAATGAAGAAAACAGACATATGAGACATGGAATTGGAGGCAGAATACAATGGCAGTTTAATGAGAAGATGCAACTTCAAAGAAACCTCAGAATAGAGACATAAAGTACAAAATACAGAATCCAGATAATCATACAGCTGTCATAATATTCTCTGTATCTCAATTAATGTACTGACAGAGAGAGAGAGAAAACACATCTATAAATGCATCATGAGAAACAAGTTACACCAAGGAAAATGTTACCTAGGAACACTCACGTTTACTCTTAGAGCAAGCATTCCTGCAATTACAATACAAAATCTTTTAAATGCAAAAGTAAAGAGAACAATGGTTAAACATAACATGACATTTCATATAGGTAAAATAGAATAAGATACTTCAAGCAAAGCAGAGCAAGACATTTTAAGCAAAGGAAGACAAGAGCTCCCAGCTCTTGGGGAAAACCTGCACTGCCTGTTAACCTACATACAGACGGCGAGGTAGTCCGTCGATATCTGTGGGTGCTCCCTTTTTATATCATTTTGTGGGCTCCTTTGCACGCTACATCTACCTACATATGCTACCCAAAAGCTTCGTCTGCAGATTTTACCAGACATTTCGTCATTTACCCACTTAATGCTGACAATGGACTGGGTGAAAAGGTCAGTCTCTCAGGCCAATCGCTTATCGTAAGTTCCATAGAGCAAGCAGAAAATAATGGGTATTGTACGGGAATTCAATATATTCATGTATAAAATCTCCTCAGTTCTCCTAACTTGACGCTCTGCGGTTGCCACTTCCTTAAAAGCGGGAAACCTGCCCAGGAAGCAAGTACCAGTCCAGGATGCAGCCTACTGTATGTCGACAGCTTCAGGGGGATGTTGAACTTTGATACCGAGCATGGAGCACTCGGGTAGGGTGGGGGCTACTAGTTTGGATCAGAAGGCCTCGCAGACCTGCCTTCAGACTGCTATACACTAAAATTGCAGAGCTATGGTCAATTTAACAAAGAGGCCTACATATTGAACAGAAGGGCCTACACAGGGGTTTTATGCTGGCTGAGTGGTAAGGATGTCTCAGGATAATTATATAGCAACACAGGACCCGCTGGTCAATTTAATACGGCCTACAAATGCAGCTGGCAGGGCAAGGACAAGGGTCTCATACTTCAGGTGTGGACAGAACGGGCCAGGGGCCCCCTGTGATACAAAATCTACCCTCCTTCAAGGCTGTGGCAATGTAATAGACCATTGTGGGCAGAAGGAAGAGGCAATGGTAGTACAACCATACATGCCAACAGACCCGATTCAGCCAGGAAACGTCCAATGTTTTTAAGCTCAAATGGGCTTTATTTGATCTGTCTCCTGTCTACAATATCCTCTTTTTCAATGTAACTCAAAGGGGAAAATCAATACCCCAGTTTTTTTTCAAAATCTCCCTCTTACCAAGTTCAAAATGTTCGCAAGTATGGTACATTGGATCATGGAAGGAAATGGGATAGGGACATGGACTTGGATAACAGAGGACAGGAGGGACATGGAGAGGTGCACCAAACTGACCCTGCAGGGCAGGCATCAGGGTTTGCAGCAGCACAATACACCACACAGGGCATGCAGGACGGGAGTGCAGCACAACAATCCATAGAAAGCAAGAGGGAGGGGACAGGACCATGCACATGGACAACAGAGAACAGAGGGGCAAGAGGCAATGGTAGCTAGCTGACCATAATGGACAGACAGGAGAGAAAGCTGCAGTATAACAGACCATAAAGGGCAGGAGGGACGGATCAGGGGCATTACAATGGAACAGACAAGCCAGGAGGGAGGGAGTAGGGCTGGGGGCAAGGGGGCAGGAGCAGCAAGATAGCCATGGAGGTCAGGCAGGATGGGCACTAGAAGCAAGACACACCATGAAGAGCAACAGTGAGACTGTGATGGCATACACACAGACCATGGAGGGAAGGTGGGAGGGGGTCAGGGGCAGCTAACCGACCACACAGGGAAGGTGGGAGGGGCCATGGCAGCACAGAAGACCATGCATGGCAAGTGGGAGGGTTAGTGGCAGCACAATGGCTATGATGGGCAAGAAGGAGGGTGGAGGGGCATGCACAAAGGACGATGGAGGATAGAAGGAAGGGTCAGGACCTGTGCACAGACAAGAAAGTTCAGGGGAAGGGACCTCACAACAGACCACACGGGGCAGGCAGGAGGAGCAGTTGCAGCACAACAGACCAGGGAGGGCAGAAGGGTGTGGCAGTACAATGGACCATGTAGGACAGGAGGAAGAGGATAGGGGCATGGCATGTGGACAGGCAGGGTGGAGGTGGCAGGGACAGGTTACAGTCATTTCTTTTCCTGAAGGAGGTAAAACCTGACATCTTCTTATTAGCTGAAACTTGGCTAACCCCTCACTCCCTCCCCGACGTACTCGTGGCTCTTCCTGCAGAATACTATATTCTGACGGCCAACCGTACACCTGGGAAGGCCGGAGGTGGAGTAGCAGCTATAATCTTGAAATCCCTTCAGGTCAGGCAACTGCCTTCTTTGATCCTTCCGGACACTGAGAACTTGGTGATTAATCTCGACACTGAAAGTGGGTCCCTCATTTTGGTCCTGATTTACCGACCCCCCCAATACATGGCCAAATATCCATCCATTCTGGCAGAGCAGCTGGCTTCATATGTAGTCAGCTACTCTAAAATCATCCTTATTGGGGACCTAAATTACTGGTTTGATAGCATAGGCACAGATACTCAAGCTGCTGAATTGATAGATTTGCTAACAGACCTGAATCTAAATCAGCACATCCATGTACCCACTCACCAGAAAGGTCACAGCTTGGACCAGATATGGACGCATAATTTATCTTTATCCAATCCAGTCATCAGCCCATGTATCTGGTCGGATCATTTCATCATCTATTTCACACTAGAAGTAGGCGGAAATGTCAAACCCAAGCCATGCAAGAGCAAAGAATTCCGCAAATGGAAATCTATGGACCTTCCGGGATTTATTGACATTTTAAACAAAACCGTACCACCACCGTACGATGATCTGGACACTAGTGAGAGAGCGCTGTCTAACTGGTTACTTAACGCAGCTGACCTCTCAGCCCCCTTAGTACGGGTCCCTAATGTTAGAGGAAATGAAGCACACAAATGGTTCTCCCAAGAACTGAAAGATCTTAAACTGGGAGTTCGACAGAAGGAACGGAAATGGAGACAAAGCTACTCCCCTCAAGCCAGGACAGTGTTCTGTACCGCAAGAAAGGAGTTCCAAAAAATCTTGCTCCAACATAAATCTGACTATTTTTCTCAAAAAATTTTAAATTCCTCAAATAAAACTAAAGATATTTTTAACATAGTCAACGAGCTCTGTGACGATGATAGGACAGCCCCATCAATAGCCCCTACCCAGAAGTTGTGTGACTCTCTGAATGATTTTTTCAGAGAGAAAATTGTAAATATAAAACGCAACATTGCTAGCTCTCCTAAATCGTCTCCTTTAGATGATATTTTTAATAACCCCACTACATTAGACACCCTTCCTGCTATAGATGCTAAAACGTCTCCTGGCACGGGTTAAGTCTGGATCACCCGATGACATCTGCCCACCCCACATTTTTACAGAGATTGGGCACTCTATCCCTCACGGGATCCTCTCTCTGCTTAACGACTCACTTAACCAGGGAAAGGTACCGGCAGGATTTAAGCATGCTCTATTGATTCCCCTGATCAAAAAACCCAGTCTTGATCCTCACGATCCATCTAATTACCGCCCGATATCCCTGCTGCCATTCCTATCAAAAATCCTGGAGGCACACGTTGCTAGCTGTCTTTCTAGCTTCGTTGAAACCACTGGATATCTGGAGCATAACCAAGCTGGGTTTCGACCAGGGCATTCAACCGAGATGGTGACACTGGCGGTCCAGAATGTACTAAGAAGCAATGCAGATAGGGACATTCACCAAGCATTGGTACTTCTCGACCTATCGGCCGCATTCGACACGGTCGACCACACCATCTTGGTCGACCGTGTCGAACAGGCTGGCCTGAGAGGCTCGGCACTTAGATGGCTGAAGTCATTTATCTCGGAGCGTACCCAGGCAGTGAGATTGGGAACTTTTACAGCGCCCAAAATCAAAAATGAATGTGGAGTCCCCCAAGGCTCGTCCCTGTCCCCACTTTTGTTTAATTTGTACTTACGACCCTTGTTATTTTCATTAAAAAAGTTTAGCGCCTCAATTTTTAACTATGCAGATGATCTGCAACTGATCTTCTGTCTGGACTCCCCTGGCGCTGCCACCGAATTTCGGGAGGTCATGGTTCACATTCAGAGATGGATGGGCCTAAATCATCTGAAACTCAACCCAGGCAAAACTGAACTGATTTTGCCTGGGAAGAGTGAACTGCATTGGGGACCACACTTCTGGCCTCCAGAAATGGGAGATCCTCCAGCTAAATCCCAAACAGTTAAGAGCTTAGGTATCACTTTTAATGAAGATCTTTCGCTCAAAAGCCAGGTAGGGACTGTGGTATCTGCAAGTCTCTTCCAACTTCGCAAGATTAAGAAGATCGCCCACCTTTTAACCCACCCTGCTCTGATTCAGGTCATCATTGCTCTTGTGCTGTCCCGTTTGGATTATTCCAATAGTTTATATCTGGGCCTACCGGCGGGGCAGCTCAAGAGACTCCAACTGGTTCAGAACCAAGCGGCCAGGTTGATCTGTAAAATTCCTAAGTGGCAGTCTATTAGACCTGGACTGGCCAGTCTCCACTGGCTGCCTGTAGCGCAGAGAGCAGCATTTAAAGCGGGATGCATTATCTTCAGGGCTCTACAAGGTAAGGGCCCTGGATTCATTAGCTGCCTGCTGGTCAGTTACACTCCCTCCCGTGCTCTCCGTTCTGGCCAAAAGAATTTGTTAGTCGTGCCCCGGATCAGGAAACAACGCCAGGGAGGAGGATCTTTCCACTTCCTAGCTTCCTCCCTGTGGAACTCCTTGCCACTGCCACTAAGACTCCACGAAGATCTGTTAGCCTTTAGACAGGCTTTTAAGACTTGGCTCTTTAAGCAAGCTTATCCTTAGTTAAATTTTCTTTCTTTCTGTCACATGTTATGTTTTGCTAGTCTTCCACAGCGCCATGAAGCCTACGGGCGTACGTGCGCTTAATAAATTTAATTTAACATAACATAACAGTCATCTGACAATGCTAGGCAGGTGGGAGGGGAGTGGCAGCTCAACAGAACACTCAGAGTAGATAGGAGTGGCAGGTCCATGGGACATGGTGGGCAAAAAGGATGGAGCAGGGGCATGCACAAAGACATCGGAGGGCAGGGGGAAGGAGAATAGGGGCAGCAAGCTAAGCACAGAGTTTAAGCAGGAGGTCAATGATGGGGCATAGAATTGGGCAATGGAGGGCAGGAGGAGTGGACTGGTACATCATACTAAATTGAGGGCAGTGGCAGCACATCAGACCATGCATGGCAGGAGGGAGGAGGCTAGTCCATGGATTCACACAACAGAGGATAGGGAGAAAGGGGATGGGGCAGCAAGCTAACTGTTCAGAGAAGGCGGGTATTAGGAACTTTATTGTTTTTAAAACATTGTGTCTGTGCGAACTACTTAAAATATGAACAAGTATGCAGCATAATCTCACTTTTATTCAGGAAGAAGAGGACGTTTGTGACTGTGACTCCGGGCTCACTTGGCAGAAACACCCCCTGACCCTCCACCCCCTATCGCAAAATGTAATGCCCGTGAAAAGGGTAGGTGAACACAGTGTTATATAGAACATAGTCCTGAGAGCACGATTGAAAATGAAAACTAGATATAGTGTATGGTATAAACTATGCACCAAAAAGTGTGATATAAGATGAACCGGGCGTGAAATATAATATGCAATACATTGTGTGCAATGACAGATTCATTGGAGAGCGCGAGATAGCACAGGCACTAGCGCGTGCTATGCGATATGCGCCTTGGAGTGTAATATGCACAGGGCAGTGTTGTGTAACCTAACTAGTCTCTAAAGTTGTAATATAAAATATGTGCTGGGGAGTGTAACGTTGCATATGCACTGTGACAAAGATATGGATCCCAGATTGTAATATGTATGGCATAGCACTGTGCGTTATAACATAGGCATCGAGAAAGGCACGTTAGATGGGGCAATATAACCCGTGCGAAGACAAGTGTGGCATGACATATTCACGGGGTGGTGTTACAGTGCACATGGGCTAGAGAGTGTCATAGCATATGCACTAGCTAGTGGAATACAACACAGAGGTGTGTGGCACTCGGCAGGCAATGGTGGGTGTAACACAGCATTGGGCTCTGTCAGGAGCACGCTGTGACTCTCAAGTGATGTTCGTCCCCTTTCCAGAGAGTAAAATAAAAAGTATTACACATCCGGCAGTGGATGTGTGTTTTATTAACCGTGAGGGGGGTTTCTTGCATAGTTTTGGTCGAATTTTTGTCGAATCCCCTTTGAATGGCTTGGTGTGCATGTGTATTAAATGTGCCCGTCAATAGCTACCCATGTTTGTATAAATAAACGACAAGGGTGTCTACCAGGATTAGGCACGGTAGGGCATCAGACATGTCAGAGCTTCACTAGTGGTGTAAATACATTCCACGTGGATTCATTGCATGCATAGTCGCCTTTTAATGAATATCACGCAAATCGTCATGGTGATAGGTACGTACGGTTTGTCCAGCATGTCCTAGGTGTGTCTATAAATATATATTTTTTAAAAATAATAAAAAACAGTGGCCGGCCCTGGGGATTGGGGTCAAAAAAATATAATTAGGAGACTGGCCCTGGGGGATGGGGTCATCAGGGCCAATAAATTAGAATAAGAAGGGGAACCAAACAGCCCCCCTTCTTAAAAAACTAAAATAAATAAAAGACTGGCATCGTGCCGGAGGCCATGCCCCCTCCGTGCAGCACTCTGCAAACGCGCCCCCAACAGGCATCTCCAGTATGCGCCAGGGAGCTGCGCTGCAGCCAGGTGTTCTGAGGCCAAGCCCCTTTTTACACCTCTCTGCAACGCAGCTCTGTGGCGCTTACTGGAGGTACCTAGTGGTCTAGTTTGACCCTAGGGACCCTTAGGATTCAGGGGGACTTAATCTCTCAACTTAGAACAGCCACAGGGCGCGTTTACACAGTGGTGAAGGGAGGGGACGGGGCCTGAGGTGACGTGTGCAAACACGCACTATGGCACGTTTTAAATTGGGGATATAATTTCCCTTCAATACTGAGGGCCCCTGGGGGCTAACTAGCCCACCAAGTGCTTCCAGTAAGCGCCACTGAGCTGCATTGCAGAGAGGTGGTCCAGGCCGTGCCACTTTTTACACCTCTCTGCAACGCAGCTCTGTGGCACTTACTGGAGGTACCTAGTGGGCTAGTTGGACCATAGGGACCCTCAGGATTCAAATGAACTTAATCTCCCAACCAGAAATGGACACAGGGCGTGTTTACACAGTGGTGAAGGGAGGGGACGGGGCCTGAGTTAACGTGTGTAAAAACGCCCTGTGGCCTGTTTTAAGAGGTAGTTTTAATCCCCATGCCCTATTATACACTAGGGGCTTACAGAGGAGGTCATGCTAATCACAGGGGGACCCCAACGCATAATGTTTCCTAGTGTATGTAGGTGTTTTCACTGTATTCTAAGTGTCTTTTAACATAGCACTGGCTCTAGGACTGGTTAGTCAGACTCAGTTACCACCAGTATCCGTCTGAAAAAGTTGAGGGTACAGGATGATTTTGCAACAAGGCTTCTTTCTCCTCTTCTTTTTGTTCTTTCTGCACGTTATCCTTCTTCCTGCACTTATCTTCGCATTTGAGGACTTCTGTTGCTTCTTTCTGCACTTCTTTTGTTTCTTTCTGTGCATTTTTTCTTCTTTCTTCACATGTCCTATCTCTGTAGGCATAGTTAGAAACTAGCATTTAAAAAACCTTTGAAATTCACAGAAAAAACCATAGGTTTCAGGCACGTTATAGTTAGGAATTAGCATTTAAAAAACCTCAGAAATTCACTGAAAAAACCATAGGTTTCAGGGGTGTTATAGTTAGCTGGACTTTTCACTTGTACAAAACCATTGAAATTCCCCCGTTATAGTTAGTTCAGCTAACTATAACTCGCGCGCCCGCAATGCACTGCTGATGACGTCACATATTACATCACTCATGACATGGTCAGTGACATCACTCATGACATCACTGATGACATCTCAAATGACATCACTGATGACATCACTGATGACATCATCCTTGTGATAGAGTGGCAGACCTCCTCTCACCCTAATATAACCTTTGATACACACATTCAAAAATAGAGACTAAAATTTTCAAAACAATGGACATACCAATACCAGTTACAACAACCTCTTCAGTAATTCTAAGATCCACATACACATCCACTCATTCACCAACAGTCCTATACAGTCACTCATACATGTACTCACTCATCATATGTACTCATACACCTATACATCCTGTTACACAATGCCACTCATCCATAGAGTTACTCACACACATAGTCACTCATGCTAATAAAGAATCAAACATACATTTACTTGCATATCCAGTTATACACACACCACCATACTTACTTCTACGGAAACTTACACATACTTAGTCTTTTAAACAATCACTTATAGAAACACATACTTATTCATACAGGAACTCTTTCAATCTCTCACTCTCACATATACTCACATATATACACCAATAGTCACATATACTAGTTTAAAACATATGTAGTTACTCATAAAGACACTATTGAGACAGTCATTCACTCACTAACACACCCATACACACACTCATCCACCCATACAGTCCTGCACACATGCTGTGTTCAACACATACAAACAGTGAGTCACTCATTCATGCACCTATGCACTACGTAATACCCCCCACCGAACCATGCAGACACTCAGACTGATACTCAAAAAACCAACTAATAACCTATATAGACACCCATGTAGCTACTCACCAACCCATGCAGCCACTTATACACAAAGTGAGAGACTGATACAGATATTTACATATTTAAACATTACTCACTAAGCCATGTATTCACTATGATACACTTAATCAGTCAGTTACACAATCAATTTTTCAAAAACAAATCATCCATTTAGACACTTATATACCCATTTATTCTTCCATCGACCTTGAGATATACATATATAAAACATATTTAATTTTCAGAAAAACACACATTCACTGGATGATGTCATCAGTGATGTCATCAGTGATGTCATTTGAGATGTCATCAGTGATGTCATGAGTGATGTCACTGACCATGTCATGAGTGATGTAATATGTGACGTCATCAGCAGTGCATTGCGGGCGCGCGAGTTATAGTTAGCTGAACTAACTATAACGGGGGAATTTCAATGGTTTTGTACAAGTGAAAAGTCCAGCTAACTATAACACCCCTGAAACCTATGGTTTTTTCAGTGAATAAATATATGTATATTACCTACTGGCGGTCGCCAGTAGGTAGTTATAGTTAGGACCCTGTTTCCATAGGAAATCCGCAACATTCTATTTGGAATAACTTTGGCGCCGGTCGACGAATCCTCGCGAAATTTTCAAAATAGGTGGGGCGCTACGCTCCGCTCCTACCCTGAAAGTCTCGGGGGGATTCGTCAAGCAGGGGCCGAGAAAAAAGGGGGGTCCCAAAACGCGTTTTCCCCATGCATTTTTCCATAGGACCTTTAGACACAGCTACAGCCCGAACGGCTGAACAGAATTACTTGAAATTTGGCAGAGAGGTAGCCATAAGGTCAAGGAAGTGCCTTTTGCAGGTCTGGTGTAAATCTGTTCAGTATTTCCTGAGAAAATAGCATTTAAAAGCATATATATATGTGGGCGGAGCCTAACCACACATCTCATCCTGAGATCTGATTGGCTGTCAGCACTTCATCCAAGAAGTGTTGGCAGCCATCTTGGGACCAATATACATGATAGCACCTCATTAAAAAGCATTGCAGTTAATAGAAGGTTTTAAGACTTTAGTTACATTATAAATCATTTGTTGATGGTACCATACTCATTTTAGGAATTGTGGTATGTTCTAAGGTGATTTCACCATGTGAAAAAGCCTTCTGCTGGGATATCATGATTGAGAGAAAAATATTTTCTCATGCTTTTACCACAGAGGTTTGGAAGGTGATCTATAGGCTAAACTGAGAGCTTATTTTCTGTAAATTCACATTATCTTTCTCAGTCATGTGAGAATGAAGTCTGACATTCTCAGTAAAACATGTACATCCAACAAGGGCAGAGACTGTCAGTTGATTCCTTTGTGTTCTACTGCAGCTTCCCAGAGTGTTCCAAAGAACTACTAGAGCGCTAACAGTCCTACTTATGATAAACGTATGGCACACCTGAAGCCATCTTGCTTGGATTAAAGTGGTAACTCTTAAAACATTTAATTTAAAAAGGAACAAAATGAGGGGGTTCATTTTTCCATAAAAAGTATGATTAGTGCTGCAGAAAGAAAAATTAGGGCACATTTTGAGTGACTTCTCAAATCCTCTTCTATTTCATTAAAAAATTCTGACATGCAGACTGAAACATGCACTTTCAATACCAGCAGCAGTTTTCCCTGGTGAGCAGTAGCTTTACTACAGTGATCTAATGAGCAAAAAGAGTGCTAACATTCTGAATTTATGGCAAATGTGTGACACATCTGAATGCCTTCTTGATGGAATCAAAGTAAAAAACTGAAAGTATTTCCTACTGAGGAGACTGCAGTAAAAGAGGAAATTAGGAAACTTCATAACAAATAAGTCTCCCAAGATGGCCACCAGAGACAAAAGAGCCCAAATGTAGCCCAAATATCACCCAGATGTAGCCCAAGTATAGCCCAATGACAGAATGTCCCAGAATGTTCTTAAAAACAACTAGAGCGCTTACTGTCTTCATTATGACAAAAGTAAGGCACACCTGAAGCCATCTTGATTGGAATAAACTGGTAACACTTAAAACATTTAATTTAAAAAGGAACACAATGAGGAGGTTCATTTTGCCATAGAAATTATGATTAATGCTGAAGAAAGAAAACGAGGGCACATTTTGAGTGACTTCTCAAATCCTCTTCTATTTCATTAAAAAATTCTGACATGCAGACTGAAACATGCACTTTTAATACCAGGAGCAGACTTCCATGGTGCAGTAGTTTTACTACAGTGATCTAATGAGCAACTAGAGTGCTAACATTCAGAATTTATGGCAAATGTGTGACATATCTGAATACCTTCATGATGGAATCAAAGTAAAAAACTGAAAGCATTTCCTACTGAGGAGACTGCAGTACATGAGGAAATTAGGAAACTTCATAACAAATAAATCTCCCAAGATGGCCACCGGAGACAAAAGAGCCCAAATGTAGCCCAAAATCACCCAGATGTAGCCCAAATATAGCCCAATGACAGAAGTGTGCAAAACACTTATTATTTTGTGTTTTTGCAGTGTTATATAGTGCAGACTTGTCAGGTATTGGAGTGCTTTACATGAGCATTGGTTACATCACACAAGAACAAATTCATTTTGGTTGTAGACATGGGGAGACTAAGTGATTTGACCAGAATCACAGAATGTCGAGCTGAAGCAGAAACTTCAACCTGGTTCCCCAGTTGCAAAGTCTGCAGTTCTGGAAGTAACACCACATCCTCTCCCCTAAGTGCAACATTTAATCAAGTGGTCAACTGGATTAAAAAAACATAAAGATAACAAATAATTTAAAAGTGCTTTGTCGCTATTTGAAAACTCAGAAAATATGTCCTTATTTTAGTCTTTTAGAGCACTAACCATAATTTTGATGCCAATAAGACCCTCTCATATATGTAATTTCTAAAGGAAATGCTCTAGGTATTACAGTTTTGATTACATCAAGATGATGTCAGGCGTTCCACACTTTTGTAATAAATATAGAATGTTAGCAATCTAGTTGTTCATTAGGATACTGTTGAGAGGCAGAGGCCAGGGGCACGGACTCTGAAAATTGAAGGCAGGTAGGAGGGTGCAAAGGCAACAATTTAACCACACTGAGCAGGCAGGAAGGGCCGTGGAAGCACAACAGACTATGGAGGGCAGTGGAAAGGGGGGCAGGGGCAACAAACCAACAATACAGGACTTGCAAGAGAGGCTGTTGGAGGGAAGATCTATTACGGGTCAAGGAAGCTAGGGGCGGTCCCCAGATCCCCGGGAGCCACCACAGAACTGAGCAGGAGAGTGAGTCAGGGACAAAAGGGGCACCTTAATTTGAGCCGGGGTGCCTAGGAACGCTTGCTCCATAAATGAAGAAAACAGACATATGAGACATGGAATTGGAGGCAGAATACAATGGCAGTTTAATGAGAAGATGCAACTTCAAAGAAACCGCAGAATAGAGACATAAAGTACAAAATACAGAATCCAGATAATCATACAGCTGTCATAATATTCTCTGTATCTCAATTAATGTACTGACAGAGAGAGAGAGAAAACACATCTATAAATGCATCATGAGAAACAAGTTACACCAAGGAAAATGTTACCTAGGAACACTCACGTTTACTCTTAGAGCAAGCATTCCTGCAATTACAATACAAAATCTTTTAAATGCAAAAGTAAAGAGAACAATGGTTAAACATAACATGGCATTTCATATAGGTAAAATAGAATAAGATACTTCAAGCAAAGCAGAGCAAGACATTTTAAGCAAAGGAAGACAAGAGCTCCCAGCTCTTGGGGAAAACCTGCACTGCCTGTTAACCTACATACAGACGGCGAGGTAGTCCGTCGATATCTGTGGGTGCTCCCTTTTTATATCATTTTGTGGGCTCCTTTGCACGCTACATCTACCTACATATGCTACCCAAAAGCTTCGTCTGCAGATTTTACCAGACATTTCGTCATTTACCCACTTAATGCTGACAATGGACTGGGTGAAAAGGTCAGTCTCTCAGGCCAATCGCTTATCGTAAGTTCCATAGAGCAAGCAGAAAATAATGGGTATTGTACGGGAATTCAATATATTCATGTATAAAATCTCCTCAGTTCTCCTAACTTGACGCTCTGCGGTTGCCACTTCCTTAAAAGCGGGAAACCTGCCCAGGAAGCAAGTACCAGTCCAGGATGCAGCCTACTGTATGTCGACAGCTTCAGGGGGATGTTGAACTTTGATACCGAGCATGGAGCACTCGGGTAGGGTGGGGGCTACTAGTTTGGATCAGAAGGCCTCGCAGACCTGCCTTCAGACTGCTATACACTAAAATTGCAGAGCTATGGTCAATTTAACAAAGAGGCCTACATATTGAACAGAAGGGCCTACACAGGGGTTTTATGCTGGCTGAGTGGTAAGGATGTCTCAGGATAATTATATAGCAACACAGGACCCGCTGGTCAATTTAATACGGCCTACAAATGCAGCTGGCAGGGCAAGGACAAGGGTCTCATACTTCAGGTGTGGACAGAACGGGCCAGGGGCCCCCTGTGATACAAAATCTACCCTCCTTCAAGGCTGTGGCAATGTAATAGACCATTGTGGGCAGAAGGAAGAGGCAATGGTAGTACAACCATACATGCCAACAGACCCGATTCAGCCAGGAAACGTCCAATGTTTTTAAGCTCAAATGGGCTTTATTTGATCTGTCTCCTGTCTACAATATCCTCTTTTTCAATGTAACTCAAAGGGGAAAATCAATACCCCAGTTTTTTTTCAAAATCTCCCTCTTACCAAGTTCAAAATGTTCGCAAGTATGGTACATTGGATCATGGAAGGAAATGGGATAGGGACATGGACTTGGATAACAGAGGACAGGAGGGACATGGAGAGGTGCACCAAACTGACCCTGCAGGGCAGGCATCAGGGTTTGCAGCAGCACAATACACCACACAGGGCATGCAGGACGGGAGTGCAGCACAACAATCCATAGAAAGCAAGAGGGAGGGGACAGGACCATGCACATGGACAACAGAGAACAGAGGGGCAAGAGGCAATGGTAGCTAGCTGACCATAATGGACAGACAGGAGAGAAAGCTGCAGTATAACAGACCATAAAGGGCAGGAGGGACGGATCAGGGGCATTACAATGGAACAGACAAGCCAGGAGGGAGGGAGTAGGGCTGGGGGCAAGGGGGCAGGAGCAGCAAGATAGCCATGGAGGTCAGGCAGGATGGGCACTAGAAGCAAGACACACCATGAAGAGCAACAGTGAGACTGTGATGGCATACACACAGACCATGGAGGGAAGGTGGGAGGGGGTCAGGGGCAGCTAACCGACCACACAGGGAAGGTGGGAGGGGCCATGGCAGCACAGAAGACCATGCATGGCAAGTGGGAGGGTTAGTGGCAGCACAATGGCTATGATGGGCAAGAAGGAGGGTGGAGGGGCATGCACAAAGGACGATGGAGGATAGAAGGAAGGGTCAGGACCTGTGCACAGACAAGAAAGTTCAGGGGAAGGGACCTCACAACAGACCACACGGGGCAGGCAGGAGGAGCAGTTGCAGCACAACAGACCAGGGAGGGCAGAAGGGTGTGGCAGTACAATGGACCATGTAGGACAGGAGGAAGAGGATACGGGCATGGCATGTGGACAGGCAGGGTGGAGGTGGCAGGGACAGGTTACAGTCATCTGACAATGCTAGGCAGGTGGGAGGGGAGTGGCAGCTCAACAGAACACTCAGAGTAGATAGGAGTGGCAGGTCCATGGGACATGGTGGGCAAAAAGGATGGAGCAGGGGCATGCACAAAGACATCGGAGGGCAGGGGGAAGGAGAATAGGGGCAGCAAGCTAAGCACAGAGTTTAAGCAGGAGGTCAATGATGGGGCATAGAATTGGGCAATGGAGGGCAGGAGGAGTGGACTGGTACATCATACTAAATTGAGGGCAGTGGCAGCACATCAGACCATGCATGGCAGGAGGGAGGAGGCTAGTCCATGGATTCACACAACAGAGGATAGGGAGAAAGGGGATGGGGCAGCAAGCTAACTGTTCAGAGAAGGCGGGTATTAGGAACTTTATTGTTTTTAAAACATTGTGTCTGTGCGAACTACTTAAAATATGAACAAGTATGCAGCATAATCTCACTTTTATTCAGGAAGAAGAGGACGTTTGTGACTGTGACTCCGGGCTCACTTGGCAGAAACACCCCCTGACCCTCCACCCCCTATCGCAAAATGTAATGCCCGTGAAAAGGGTAGGTGAACACAGTGTTATATAGAACATAGTCCTGAGAGCACGATTGAAAATGAAAACTAGATATAGTGTATGGTATAAACTATGCACCAAAAAGTGTGATATAAGATGAACCGGGCGTGAAATATAATATGCAATACATTGTGTGCAATGACAGATTCATTGGAGAGCGCGAGATAGCACAGGCACTAGCGCGTGCTATGCGATATGCGCCTTGGAGTGTAATATGCACAGGGCAGTGTTGTGTAACCTAACTAGTCTCTAAAGTTGTAATATAAAATATGTGCTGGGGAGTGTAACGTTGCATATGCACTGTGACAAAGATATGGATCCCAGATTGTAATATGTATGGCATAGCACTGTGCGTTATAACATAGGCATCGAGAAAGGCACGTTAGATGGGGCAATATAACCCGTGCGAAGACAAGTGTGGCATGACATATTCACGGGGTGGTGTTACAGTGCACATGGGCTAGAGAGTGTCATAGCATATGCACTAGCTAGTGGAATACAACACAGAGGTGTGTGGCACTCGGCAGGCAATGGTGGGTGTAACACAGCATTGGGCTCTGTCAGGAGCACGCTGTGACTCTCAAGTGATGTTCGTCCCCTTTCCAGAGAGTAAAATAAAAAGTATTACACATCCGGCAGTGGATGTGTGTTTTATTAACCGTGAGGGGGGTTTCTTGCATAGTTTTGGTCGAATTTTTGTCGAATCCCCTTTGAATGGCTTGGTGTGCATGTGTATTAAATGTGCCCGTCAATAGCTACCCATGTTTGTATAAATAAACGACAAGGGTGTCTACCAGGATTAGGCACGGTAGGGCATCAGACATGTCAGAGCTTCACTAGTGGTGTAAATACATTCCACGTGGATTCATTGCATGCATAGTCGCCTTTTAATGAATATCACGCAAATCGTCATGGTGATAGGTACGTACGGTTTGTCCAGCATGTCCTAGGTGTGTCTATAAATATATATTTTTTAAAAATAATAAAAAACAGTGGCCGGCCCTGGGGATTGTGGTCAAAAAAATATAATTAGGAGACTGGCCCTGGGGGATGGGGTCATCAGGGCCAATAAATTAGAATAAGAAGGGGAACCAAACAGCCCCCCTTCTTAAAAAACTAAAATAAATAAAAGACTGGCATCGTGCCGGAGGCCATGCCCCCTCCGTGCAGCACTCTGCAAACGCGCCCCCAACAGGCATCTCCAGTATGCGCCAGGGAGCTGCGCTGCAGCCAGGTGTTCTGAGGCCAAGCCCCTTTTTACACCTCTCTGCAACGCAGCTCTGTGGCGCTTACTGGAGGTACCTAGTGGTCTAGTTTGACCCTAGGGACCCTTAGGATTCAGGGGGACTTAATCTCTCAACTTAGAACAGCCACAGGGCGCGTTTACACAGTGGTGAAGGGAGGGGACGGGGCCTGAGGTGACGTGTGCAAACACGCACTATGGCACGTTTTAAATTGGGGATATAATTTCCCTTCAATACTGAGGGCCCCTGGGGGCTAACTAGCCCACCAAGTGCTTCCAGTAAGCGCCACTGAGCTGCATTGCAGAGAGGTGGTCCAGGCCGTGCCACTTTTTACACCTCTCTGCAACGCAGCTCTGTGGCACTTACTGGAGGTACCTAGTGGGCTAGTTGGACCCTAGGGACCCTCAGGATTCAAATGAACTTAATCTCCCAACTAAAAATGGACACAGGGCGTGTTTACACAGTGGTGAAGGGAGGGGACGGGGCCTGAGTTAACGTGTGTAAAAACGCCCTGTGGCCTGTTTTAAGAGGTAGTTTTAATCCCCATGCCCTATTATACACTAGGGGCTTACAGAGGAGGTCATGCTAATCACAGGGGGACCCCAACGCATAATGATTCCTAGTGTATGTAGGTGTTTTCACTGTATTCTAAGTGTCTTTTAACATAGCACTGGCTCTAGGACTGGTTAGTCAGACTCAGTTACCACCAGTATCCGTCTGAAAAAGTTGAGGGTACAGGATGATTTTGCAACAAGGCTTCTTTCTGCTCTTCTTTTTGTTCTTTCTGCACGTTATCCTTCTTCCTGCACTTATCTTCGCATTTGAGGACTTCTGTTGCTTCTTTCTGCACTTCTTTTGTTTCTTTCTGTGCATTTTTTCTTCTTTCTTCACATGTCCTATCTCTGTAGGCATATTTAGAAATTAGCATTTAAAAAACCTTTGAAATTCACAGAAAAAACCATAGGTTTCAGGCACGTTATATTTAGGAATTAGCATTTAAAAAACCTCAGAAATTCACTGAAAAAACCATAGGTTTCAGGGGTGTTATAGTTAGCTGGACTTTTCACTTGTACAAAACCATTGAAATTCCCCCGTTATAGTTAGTTCAGCTAACTATAACTCGCGCGCCCGCAATGCACTGCTGATGACGTCACATATTACATCACTCATGACATGGTCAGTGACATCACTCATGACATCACTGATGACATCTCAAATGACATCACTGATGACATCACTGATGACATCATCCTTGTGATAGAGTGGCAGACCTCCTCTCACCCTAATATAACCTTTGATACACACATTCAAAAATAGAGACTAAAATTTTCAAAACAATGGACATACCAATACCAGTTACAACAACCTCTTCAGTAATTCTAAGATCCACATACACATCCACTCATTCACCAACAGTCCTATACAGTCACTCATACATGTACTCACTCATCATATGTACTCATACACCTATACATCCTGTTACACAATGCCACTCATCCATAGAGTTACTCACACACATAGTCACTCATGCTAATAAAGAATCAAACATACATTTACTTGCATATCCAGTTATACACACACCACCATACTTACTTCTACGGAAACTTACACATACTTAGTCTTTTAAACAATCACTTATAGAAACACATACTTATTCATACAGGAACTCTTTCAATCTCTCACTCTCACATATACTCACATATATACACCAATAGTCACATATACTAGTTTAAAACATATGTAGTTACTCATAAAGACACTATTGAGACAGTCATTCACTCACTAACACACCCATACACACACTCATCCACCCATACAGTCCTGCACACATGCTGTGTTCAACACATACAAACAGTGAGTCACTCATTCATGCACCTATGCACTACGTAATACCCCCCACCGAACCATGCAGACACTCAGACTGATACTCAAAAAACCAACTAATAACCTATATAGACACCCATGTAGCTACTCACCAACCCATGCAGCCACTTATACACAAAGTGAGAGACTGATACAGATATTTACATATTTAAACATTACTCACTAAGCCATGTATTCACTATGATACACTTAATCAGTCAGTTACACAATCAATTTTTCAAAAACAAATCATCCATTTAGACACTTATATACCCATTTATTCTTCCATCGACCTTGAGATATACATATATAAAACATATTTAATTTTCAGAAAAACACACATTCACTGGATGATGTCATCAGTGATGTCATCAGTGATGTCATTTGAGATGTCATCAGTGATGTCATGAGTGATGTCACTGACCATGTCATGAGTGATGTAATATGTGACGTCATCAGCAGTGCATTGCGGGCGCGCGAGTTATAGTTAGCTGAACTAACTATAACGGGGGAATTTCAATGGTTTTGTACAAGTGAAAAGTCCAGCTAACTATAACACCCCTGAAACCTATGGTTTTTTCAGTGAATAAATATATGTATATTACCTACTGGCGGTCGCCAGTAGGTAGTTATAGTTAGGACCCTGTTTCCATAGGAAATCCGCAACATTCTATTTGGAATAACTTTGGCGCCGGTCGACGAATCCTCGCGAAATTTTCAAAATAGGTGGGGCGCTACGCTCCGCTCCTACCCTGAAAGTCTCGGGGGGATTCGTCAAGCAGGAGCCGAGAAAAAAGGGGGGTCCCAAAACGCGTTTTCCCCATGCATTTTTCCATAGGACCTTTAGACACAGCTACAGCCCGAACGGCTGAACAGAATTACTTGAAATTTGGCAGAGAGGTAGCCATAAGGTCAAGGAAGTGCCTTTTGCAGGTCTGGTGTAAATCTGTTCAGTATTTCCTGAGAAAATAGCATTTAAAAGCATATATATATGTGGGCGGAGCCTAACCACACATCTCATCCTGAGATCTGATTGGCTGTCAGCACTTCATCCAAGAAGTGTTGGCAGCCATCTTGGGACCAATATACATGATAGCACCTCATTAAAAAGCATTGCAGTTAATAGAAGGTTTTAAGACTTTAGTTACATTATAAATCATTTGTTGATGGTACCATACTCATTTTAGGAATTGTGGTATGTTCTAAGGTGATTTCACCATGTGAAAAAGCCTTCTGCTGGGATATCATGATTGAGAGAAAAATATTTTCTCATGCTTTTACCACAGAGGTTTGGAAGGTGATCTATAGGCTAAACTGAGAGCTTATTTTCTGTAAATTCACATTATCTTTCTCAGTCATGTGAGAATGAAGTCTGACATTCTCAGTAAAACATGTACATCCAACAAGGGCAGAGACTGTCAGTTGATTCCTTTGTGTTCTACTGCAGCTTCCCAGAGTGTTCCAAAGAACTACTAGAGCGCTAACAGTCCTACTTATGATAAACGTATGGCACACCTGAAGCCATCTTGCTTGGATTAAAGTGGTAACTCTTAAAACATTTAATTTAAAAAGGAACAAAATGAGGGGGTTCATTTTTCCATAAAAAGTATGATTAGTGCTGCAGAAAGAAAAATTAGGGCACATTTTGAGTGACTTCTCAAATCCTCTTCTATTTCATTAAAAAATTCTGACATGCAGACTGAAACATGCACTTTCAATACCAGCAGCAGTTTTCCCTGGTGAGCAGTAGCTTTACTACAGTGATCTAATGAGCAAAAAGAGTGCTAACATTCTGAATTTATGGCAAATGTGTGACACATCTGAATGCCTTCTTGATGGAATCAAAGTAAAAAACTGAAAGTATTTCCTACTGAGGAGACTGCAGTAAATGAGGAAATTAGGAAACTTCATAACAAATAAGTCTCCCAAGATGGCCACCAGAGACAAAAGAGCCCAAATGTAGCCCAAATATCACCCAGATGTAGCCCAAGTATAGCCCAATGACAGAATGTCCCAGAATGTTCTTAAAAACAACTAGAGCGCTTACTGTCTTCATTATGACAAAAGTAAGGCACACCTGAAGCCATCTTGATTGGAATAAACTGGTAACACTTAAAACATTTAATTTAAAAAGGAACACAATGAGGAGGTTCATTTTGCCATAGAAATTATGATTAATGCTGAAGAAAGAAAACGAGGGCACATTTTGAGTGACTTCTCAAATCCTCTTCTATTTCATTAAAAAATTCTGACATGCAGACTGAAACATGCACTTTTAATACCAGGAGCAGACTTCCATGGTGCAGTAGTTTTACTACAGTGATCTAATGAGCAACTAGAGTGCTAACATTCAGAATTTATGGCAAATGTGTGACATATCTGAATACCTTCATGATGGAATCAAAGTAAAAAACTGAAAGCATTTCCTACTGAGGAGACTGCAGTACATGAGGAAATTAGGAAACTTCATAACAAATAAATCTCCCAAGATGGCCACCGGAGACAAAAGAGCCCAAATGTAGCCCAAAATCACCCAGATGTAGCCCAAATATAGCCCAATGACAGAAGTGTGCAAAACACTTATTATTTTGTGTTTTTGCAGTGTTATATAGTGCAGACTTGTCAGGTATTGGAGTGCTTTACATGAGCATTGGTTACATCACACAAGAACAAATTCATTTTGGTTGTAGACATGGGGAGACTAAGTGATTTGACCAGAATCACAGAATGTCGAGCTGAAGCAGAAACTTCAACGTGGTTCCCCAGTTGCAAAGTCTGCAGTTCTGGAAGTAACACCACATCCTCTCCCCTAAGTGCAACATTTAATCAAGTGGTCAACTGGATTAAAAACATAAAGATAACAAATAATTTAAAAGTGCTTTGTCGCTATTTGAAAACTCAGAAAATATGTCCTTATTTTAGTCTTTTAGAGCACTAACCATAATTTTGATGCCAATAAGACCCTCTCATATATGTAATTTCTAAAGGAAATGCTCTAGGTATTACAGTTTTGATTACATCAAGATGATGTCAGGCGTTCCACACTTTTGTAATAAATATAGAATGTTAGCAATCTAGTTGTTCATTAGAATACTGTTGAGAGGCAGAGGCCAGGGGCACGGACTCTGAAAATTGAAGGCAGGTAGGAGGGTGCAAAGGCAACAATTTAACCACACTGAGCAGGCAGGAAGGGCCGTGGAAGCACAACAGACTATGGAGGGCAGTGGAAAGGGGGGCAGGGGCAACAAACCAACAATACAGGACTTGCAAGAGAGGCTGTTGGAGGGAAGATCTATTACGGGTCAAGGAAGCTAGGGGCGGTCCCCAGATCCCCGGGAGCCACCACAGAACTGAGCAGGAGAGTGAGTCAGGGACAAAAGGGGCACCTTAATTTGAGCCGGGGTGCCTAGGAACGCTTGCTCCATAAATGAAGAAAACAGACATATGAGACATGGAATTGGAGGCAGAATACAATGGCAGTTTAATGAGAAGATGCAACTTCAAAGAAACCGCAGAATAGAGACATAAAGTACAAAATACAGAATCCAGATAATCATACAGCTGTCATAATATTCTCTGTATCTCAATTAATGTACTGACAGAGAGAGAGAGAAAACACATCTATAAATGCATCATGAGAAACAAGTTACACCAAGGAAAATGTTACCTAGGAACACTCACGTTTACTCTTAGAGCAAGCATTCCTGCAATTACAATACAAAATCTTTTAAATGCAAAAGTAAAGAGAACAATGGTTAAACATAACATGACATTTCATATAGGTAAAATAGAATAAGATACTTCAAGCAAAGCAGAGCAAGACATTTTAAGCAAAGGAAGACAAGAGCTCCCAGCTCTTGGGGAAAACCTGCACTGCCTGTTAACCTACATACAGACGGCGAGGTAGTCCGTCGATATCTGTGGGTGCTCCCTTTTTATATCATTTTGTGGGCTCCTTTGCACGCTACATCTACCTACGTATGCTACCCAAAAGCTTCGTCTGCAGATTTTACCAGACATTTCATCATTTACCCACTTAATGCTGACAATGGACTGGGTGAAAAGGTCAGTCTCTCAGGCCAATCGCTTATCGTAAGTTCCATAGAGCAAGCAGAAAATAATGGGTATTGTACGGGAATTCAATATATTCATGTATAAAATCTCCTCAGTTCTCCTAACTTGACGCTCTGCGGTTGCCACTTCCTTAAAAGCGGGAAACCTGCCCAGGAAGCAAGTACCAGTCCAGGATGCAGCCTACTGTATGTCGACAGCTTCAGGGGGATGTTGAACTTTGATACCGAGCATGGAGCACTCGGGTAGGGTGGGGGCTACTAGTTTGGATCAGAAGGCCTCGCAGACCTGCCTTCAGACTGCTATACACTAAAATTGCAGAGCTATGGTCAATTTAACAAAGAGGCCTACATATTGAACAGAAGGGCCTACACAGGGGTTTTATGCTGGCTGAGTGGTAAGGATGTCTCAGGATAATTATATAGCAACACAGGACCCGCTGGTCAATTTAATACGGCCTACAAATGCAGCTGGCAGGGCAAGGACAAGGGTCTCATACTTCAGGTGTGGACAGAACGGGCCAGGGGCCCCCTGTGATACAAAATCTACCCTCCTTCAAGGCTGTGGCAATGTAATAGACCATTGTGGGCAGAAGGAAGAGGCAATGGTAGTACAACCATACATGCCAACAGACCCGATTCAGCCAGGAAACGTCCAATGTTTTTAAGCTCAAATGGGCTTTATTTGATCTGTCTCCTGTCTACAATATCCTCTTTTTCAATGTAACTCAAAGGGGAAAATCAATACCCCAGTTTTTTTTCAAAATCTCCCTCTTACCAAGTTCAAAATGTTCGCAAGTATGGTACATTGGATCATGGAAGGAAATGGGATAGGGACATGGACTTGGATAACAGAGGACAGGAGGGACATGGAGAGGTGCACCAAACTGACCCTGCAGGGCAGGCATCAGGGTTTGCAGCAGCACAATACACCACACAGGGCATGCAGGACGGGAGTGCAGCACAACAATCCATAGAAAGCAAGAGGGAGGGGACAGGACCATGCACATGGACAACAGAGAACAGAGGGGCAAGAGGTAATGGTAGCTAGCTGACCATAATGGACAGACAGGAGAGAAAGCTGCAGTATAACAGACCATAAAGGGCAGGAGGGACGGATCAGGGGCATTACAATGGAACAGACAAGCCAGGAGGGAGGGAGTAGGGCTGGGGGCAAGGGGGCAGGAGCAGCAAGATAGCCATGGAGGTCAGGCAGGATGGGCACTAGAAGCAAGACACACCATGAAGAGCAACAGTGAGACTGTGATGGCATACACACAGACCATGGAGGGAAGGTGGGAGGGGGTCAGGGGCAGCTAACCGATCACACAGGGAAGGTGGGAGGGGCCATGGCAGCACAGAAGACCATGCATGGCAAGTGGGAGGGTTAGTGGCAGCACAATGGCTATGATGGGCAAGAAGGAGGGTGGAGGGGCATGCACAAAGGACGATGGAGGATAGAAGGAAGGGTCAGGACCTGTGCACAGACAAGAAAGTTCAGGGGAAGGGACCTCACAACAGACCACACGGGGCAGGCAGGAGGAGCAGTTGCAGCACAACAGACCAGGGAGGGCAGAAGGGTGTGGCAGTACAATGGACCATGTAGGACAGGAGGAAGAGGATAGGGGCATGGCATGTGGACAGGCAGGGTGGAGGTGGCAGGGACAGGTTACAGTCATCTGACAATGCTAGGCAGGTGGGAGGGGAGTGGCAGCTCAACAGAACACTCAGAGTAGATAGGAGTGGCAGGTCCATGGGACATGGTGGGCAAAAAGGATGGAGCAGGGGCATGCACAAAGAAATCGGAGGGCAGGGGGAAGGAGAATAGGGGCAGCAAGCTAAGCACAGAGTTTAAGCAGGAGGTCAATGATGGGGCATAGAATTGGGCAATGGAGGGCAGGAGGAGTGGACTGGTACATCATACTAAATTGAGGGCAGTGGCAGCACATCAGACCATGCATGGCAGGAGGGAGGAGGCTAGTCCATGGATTCACACAACAGAGGATAGGGAGGAAGGGGATGGGGCAGCAAGCTAACTGTTCAGAGAAGGCGGGTATTAGGAACTTTATTGTTTTTAAAACATTGTGTCTGTGCGAACTACTTAAAATATGAACAAGTATGCAGCATAATCTCACTTTTATTCAGGAAGAAGAGGACGTTTGTGACTGTGACTCCGGGCTCACTTGGCAGAAACACCCCCTGACCCTCCACCCCCTATCGCAAAATGTAATGCCCGTGAAAAGGGTAGATGAACACAGTGTTATATAGAACATAGTCCTGAGAGCACGATTGAAAATGAAAACTAGATATAGTGTATGGTATAAACTATGCACCAAAAAGTGTGATATAAGATGAACCGGGCGTGAAATATAATATGCAATACATTGTGCGCAATGACAGATTCATTGGAGAGCGCGAGATAGCACAGGCACTAGCGCGTGCTATGCGATATGCGCCTTGGAGTGTAATATGCACAGGGCAGTGTTGTGTAACCTAACTAGTCTCTAAAGTTGTAATATAAAATATGTGCTGGGGAGTGTAACGTTGCATATGCACTGTGACAAAGATATGGATCCCAGATTGTAATATGTATGGCATAGCACTGTGCGTTATAACATAGGCATCGAGAAAGGCACGTTAGATGGGGCAATATAACCCGTGCGAAGACAAGTGTGGCATGACATATTCACGGGGTGGTGTTACAGTGCACATGGGCTAGAGAGTGTCATAGCATATGCACTAGCTAGTGGAATACAACACAGAGGTGTGTGGCACTCGGCAGGCAATGGTGGGTGTAACACAGCATTGGGCTCTGTCAGGAGCACGCTGTGACTCTCAAGTGATGTTCGTCCCCTTTCCAGAGAGTAAAATAAAAAGTATTACACATCCGGCAGTGGATGTGTGTTTTATTAACCGTGAGGGGGGTTTCTTGCATAGTTTTGGTCGAATTTTTGTCGAATCCCCTTTGAATGGCTTGGTGTGCATGTGTATTAAATGTGCCCGTCAATAGCTACCCATGTTTGTATAAATAAACGACAAGGGTGTCTACCAGGATTAGGCACGGTAGGGCATCAGACATGTCAGAGCTTCACTAGTGGTGTAAATACATTCCACGTGGATTCATTGCATGCATAGTCGCCTTTTAATGAATATCACGCAAATCGTCATGGTGATAGGTACGTACGGTTTGTCCAGCATGTCCTAGGTGTGTCTATAAATATATATTTTTTAAAAATAATAAAAAACAGTGGCCGGCCCTGGGGATTGGGGTCAAAAAAATATAATTAGGAGACTGGCCCTGGGGGATGGGGTCATCAGGGCCAATAAATTAGAATAAGAAGGGGAACCAAACAGCCCCCCTTCTTAAAAAACTAAAATAAATAAAAGACTGGCATCGTGCCGGAGGCCATGCCCCCTCCGTGCAGCACTCTGCAAACGCGCCCCCAACAGGCATCTCCAGTATGCGCCAGGGAGCTGCGCTGCAGCCAGGTGTTCTGAGGCCAAGCCCCTTTTTACACCTCTCTGCAACGCAGCTCTGTGGCGCTTACTGGAGGTACCTAGTGGTCTAGTTTGACCCTAGGGACCCTTAGGATTCAGGGGGACTTAATCTCTCAACTTAGAACAGCCAAAGGGCGCGTTTACACAGTGGTGAAGGGAGGGGACGGGGCCTGAGGTGACGTGTGCAAACACGCACTATGGCACGTTTTAAATTGGGGATATAATTTCCCTTCAATACTGAGGGCCCCTGGGGGCTAACTAGCCCACCAAGTGCTTCCAGTAAGCGCCACTGAGCTGCATTGCAGAGAGGTGGTCCAGGCCGTGCCACTTTTTACACCTCTCTGCAACGCAGCTCTGTGGCACTTACTGGAGGTACCTAGTGGGCTAGTTGGACCCTAGGGACCCTCAGGATTCAAATGAACTTAATCTCCCAACTAAAAATGGACACAGGGCGTGTTTACACAGTGGTGAAGGGAGGGGACGGGGCCTGAGTTAACGTGTGTAAAAACGCCCTGTGGCCTGTTTTAAGAGGTAGTTTTAATCCCCATGCCCTATTATACACTAGGGGCTTACAGAGGAGGTCATGCTAATCACAGGGGGACCCCAACGCATAATGTTTCCTAGTGTATGTAGGTGTTTTCACTGTATTCTAAGTGTCTTTTAACATAGCACTGGCTCTAGGACTGGTTAGTCAGACTCAGTTACCACCAGTATCCGTCTGAAAAAGTTGAGGGTACAGGATGATTTTGCAACAAGGCTTCTTTCTGCTCTTCTTTTTGTTCTTTCTGCACGTTATCCTTCTTCCTGCACTTATCTTCGCATTTGAGGACTTCTGTTGCTTCTTTCTGCACTTCTTTTGTTTCTTTCTGTGCATTTTTTCTTCTTTCTTCACATGTCCTATCTCTGTAGGCATAGTTAGAAATTAGCATTTAAAAAACCTTTGAAATTCACAGAAAAAACCATAGGTTTCAGGCACGTTATAGTTAGGAATTAGCATTTAAAAAACCTCAGAAATTCACTGAAAAAACCATAGGTTTCAGGGGTGTTATAGTTAGCTGGACTTTTCACTTGTACAAAACCATTGAAATTCCCCCGTTATAGTTAGTTCAGCTAACTATAACTCGCGCGCCCGCAATGCACTGCTGATGACGTCACATATTACATCACTCATGACATGGTCAGTGACATCACTCATGACATCACTGATGACATCTCAAATGACATCACTGATGACATCACTGATGACATCATCCTTGTGATAGAGTGGCAGACCTCCTCTCACCCTAATATAACCTTTGATACACACATTCAAAAATAGAGACTAAAATTTTCAAAACAATGGACATACCAATACCAGTTACAACAACCTCTTCAGTAATTCTAAGATCCACATACACATCCACTCATTCACCAACAGTCCAATTCAGTCACTCATACATGTACTCACTCATCATATGTACTCATACACCTATACATCCTGTTACACAATGCCACTCATCCATAGAGTTACTCACACACATAGTCACTCATGCTAATAAAGAATCAAACATACATTTACTTGCATATACAGTTATACACACACCACCATACTTACTTCTACGGAAACTTACACATACTTAGTCTAACAATCACTTATAGAAACACATACTTATTCATACAGGAACTCTTTCAATCTCTCACTCTCACATATACTCACATATATACACCAATAGTCACATATACTAGTTTAAAACATATGTAGTTACTCATAAAGACACTATTGAGACAGTCATTCACTCACTAACACACCCATACACACACTCATCCACCCATACAGTCCTGCACACATGCTGTGTTCAACACATACAAACAGTGAGTCACTCATTCATGCACCTATGCACTACGTAATACCCCCCACCGAACCATGCAGACACTCAGACTGATACTCAAAAAACCAACTAATAACCTATATAGACACCCATGTAGCTACTCACCAACCCATGCAGCCACTTATACACAAAGTGAGAGACTGATACAGATATTTAAATATTTAAACATTACTCACTAAGCCATGTATTCACTATGATACACTTAATCAGTCAGTTACACAATCAATTTTTCAAAAACAAATCATCCATTTAGACACTTATATACCCATTTATTCTTCCATCGACCTTGAGATATACATATATAAAACATATTTAATTTTCAGAAAAACACACATTCACTGGATGATGTCATCAGTGATGTCATCAGTGATGTCATTTGAGATGTCATCAGTGATGTCATGAGTGATGTCACTGACCATGTCATGAGTGATGTAATATGTGACGTCATCAGCAGTGCATTGCGGGCGCGCGAGTTATAGTTAGCTGAACTAACTATAACGGGGCAATTTCATTGGTTTTTTACGAGTAAAATGTCCAGCTAACTATAACATGTGTGAAACCTATGGTTTTTTCACTGAATTTCTAAGGTTTTTTAAATGCTAATTCCTAACTATAACGTGTGTGAAACCTATGGTTTTTTCACTGAATTTCAAAGGTTTTTTAAATGCTAATTCCTAACTATAACGTGTGTGAAACCCATGGTTTTTTCAGTGAATTTGCAAGGTTTTTTAAATGCTAATTTTTATTTTATTCTTCAATTTTTTCAAACATATTTTTAATTTAATTTTCTTACCTTTTATAAAGACTATGCTTTAATTTTTAAAATCCTTAAATATTTTTTTTTAATATATTTTTTAAATAAACATGTAAAATTTATTTCCAGTTCTTTTTTTTTATTTTTATTTTTTTTTAGTACGCGTACCGTAAGCTCACGGTAAGCGTACGGTTTACGCAACGTCCGTAATCTATCTACGCTGCTTGCGTATAGTTACGCACTTTGCGTAGCCGCGCGTACTGCGCGTGGGACGCGTGCGCGCTTACGCCACACGCGCACGTTACGCGGAAGTGCCGGGGAGTGACTGTTATGCGCATGCGCGCAAGCGCGTGTCTTTTTTACGCGCACGCGTACTTTTTGCCGTAAGCGTACCGTAAGCGTACCGTAAGCGTACGGTAGGTCATGTGATCTTGAAACACAACTTTTGATTGGTTGAAACTACTTTCAGTTCTAGAACTCTCCTACACCACACCCATTCCCCTCATTTCTGCTTGTGATCCCTTGGGAGAAGGAGCTGGTTTGTCTTTGGGATACGATGGCAGAACAGCAGAGCTCTTCTGAGAGTGAGGCTAGCACTAGCAGCACTGTCTTGAGGCAGAGATCGAGGAAACAAAAGCCTTCTTATGTTTGGGATTATTTTACTTTTCCAGAAGGCCAGCAAAAGGTGAATGCACCCTTAGTTACTTGCAAGCTGTGTCAGCGTGTACTTTCTAGAGGTAATCCTAACAGGAAGTATTCCTTTGGGAATCACACCATGAAGAGACACCTCCAGGATGTACACAGAAGGACACATGGTCATCTTTTTGGAGGTAACTCTTCAGAAAGACGAGCCAGTACATCCACAGCAGCTCAGCCTGGACCATCACCTGCAGGGCTTACTCCTTCTTCTGCAGGTCAGGTGAGCCCTTCATCTGTGGGGGGAGAATCTCCTTTTGCTGGCCCTCTGGAAATGAACCCTCGATTTCGGAAGGTTGATATTCATTGCACATTTTGTAAAGATCTAATTTGCCATAGGGAGACCAGTGTTTCCCTAGTGAACAACAAAATAGATCAGCACATTTGTCGCTTTGAATAATTTTCCCATGCTTCCTTTCCTCTGTCCCTGCATGAACACAACGGTTCTTTTAAGAGCCAACCTTATCTTTCATCTTTTTTTTACATATGTTTTTAAAAACTTTTTTTTATTTTTTTTTTACCGTACGCGTACGGTGCGCGTACTTTTTTTTTATTTTTTAAAAAAAACACTAAAAATCATTTATCACATTACATTGTCCTTGAGAGACTACAATTATTATTATTGACTTACCATACTCACTGAAAAAATATTTATTCATTTCTTTTTTTAAAAAATAGTTTTCAAAATGTTTGTAGTTTTCGAAAATTTTCTATATCTATCTGGAAAAAAAGAAAAAAGTATTAATATTTTTTAAACATTTTATAATACAGTACACATATTTACATTTTTTACCAAAAAATCTTTTTGCCTTATTTTTGCTGTTTTCAGAATATATTGCATTTCACTATAAATTGTGAAAGCAATTGCATTCATCATTTTACAGCGGGCAAAAAAAAATACCAATCACAAAGATTGTATTAAAAAAGCCCTGATTCTTTTTTTAATTAAACTTAACATTATAGAAATGCATAATATTGTAAAAAAATATCATCTAATACCAATACTTATTTCTTTAAAATACCGTCTGATATGTTTGTTTCAGAACTATAATCACAATATTATATCTCAAATAACTCCAAAATACATCTGATTTCATTTCCTTTAGGCCAAATAGTAATTTTAATTTTTTTTTTGGAATAAATTTCCAACGGAAATCCAATAAAATTCTAAAGTTTAATTTGTCCAGATCTCACCGATTCTCTGTAACATTTTGGTTCACGAAAATTTTTTGAATAATTTATTTAGTCCACAATAGAATTGGTTACTTTTCCACATGGCCAAATAGTAATTTTTTAAATCATTTTTGAAAAAATTTCCAATGGCAGTCCAATAACATTCCAAAATTTAAAATGTGCAGAAGTTACCGATAATCTCTAAATTATTGGTTTTTCAAAATTGCATTAAAAATTAAAAAAGTCCACATTACAATTGGTTATCTTTCCATTAGGCCAAATGATAATTTTAAAAATCTTTTTTTTACAAAATTGCAATGGTAATCCAGTAAAATGGTAAAATTATTTTGTCCAGATCTTGCCAAGTTACAGACTGACACATTATAAAACCACTTTTTTTGATTTATTTAAATGCACATGTCCAAGCTGTTTTTTCAGACCACCACCATGTGTATTCTCTGTGACTGCCTACACTCCAGCAAGGGCAACCAGCCTTAGTGATGCTGAATGTATTTGCATTACAGACTTAAACCTGAAAACCCCACTCGCTTCTAAATACTGTGCATGACTATACATGGCAAGCACATGGGTGTGTGCTAAGACTCTGCTTCTTCCCCCAAAAATTCGCTCCCCCTTTCCATCTAATGCAACTATGAAATCACCAGAGCAAGACGCAATAAATCTCTGCCTATAATTCTTCTATGCACACAGAGTCATGTTTTCACATTAGTCCCAAAACGAAATTTCTTTGCCAATTTGAAAGCACACTTACTGCTCTTTTTTTTTTCGGGGCAAGTGTAAATCACTTTTACAGACTGACACATTATGAAACCACCATGTGTAACTACAACAAAAACAATTCCCATTTCTATTATTCATTTCTTAAGTTACCACATACATCCCCTCTCAAACTGTAAACTCACCTTTAAAATTAGTTAGTTGTGAAAGAAATGTGACACTCAAACAGCAGATTATCAGAGCCAGGATCTCTGTTGTGTTCACCTCTCTCCTCTCAGCAGAACCAGATAATGGCAAACTTTCCCTCTATTTTTCCACACATATACATGTAAGTTTCAAATCTCAGTGCTTCCCCCTTTTTTTCAAATGTAATCACACATTTCTATTGGTTGAAAACCAACCCTTTTCCAAAAGTACCCTTCCCCCAACTTGACTTCTGCCTAGTACCCTTCCCCCAACTTGACTTCTGCCTGCTACCATAGCAACAGCTCATGGAACACTGCTGTGTAGAGTTAGGTCAGAAGTTCGACACACAATGTTTCAATTCCACAGAGCAAGAGTGCTTGACTTTTCAAACCTTACAGCAAATCCATAGTACTGTTCTTTGGTTACACATTTTTTTGTACCAATACAAAACATGCTTCTATTAATTTACACATACAGCCTAGTTTTTATTCTAGAATGGTATGAAACAGCCAATCAGTTCTTTTTGTTTTGAAAAAAATATGTATGCCTCCATTTCCAAACTGTCTTTCTTTTCATATTGCCATTCTACTGAAAGACACCTCCTGAGTGCATCCAGTTCTCCTTTGAAGATGTTCACAGTGTGGATTGTAGGGCACAGCTATGTCTTCTGGAGTGAAAAGTTTGCAGAGAAAACAGGTATGGTGAGAGACCTTGCTTTGCCAAATGTAGACATTAAATGGATTGGTCAGAGAGGGTTAAAGTGGCACCAATTGATGCCATTGGTGAAATCCTTCATTCAAATCCAACACCCTGACCTCATAATAGTGCACTGTGGTGGCAATGACCTAGGCACTTTGACTGGGGTAGGTCTGGAAATGCTTATGAAGGACACCTTTGCACAACTGTTTACACTTTTCCCTAAAACTGCCTTTGTGTTTTCCAACATATGCCAAAGGCAAAAATGGAACTGGTCCAATCATTTCTGTCCGCAGATTGACAAAGCAAGAAAGCACGTCAACAAATCTGTTTCTGCTTTCCTCCGTGACTATGGTATGGGTGCCATTTACCACAACAACTTGCGTTATGACATGCAAGACATTTATAGAGGAGATGGTGTGCACTTCAATGATGAAGGGAACAGAGTCTTCCTCTTGAACCTTAGACTCTGCATCGGTACTTACTTGTAGGTACCACTAAAAAAATGACTTCATAAACACAACAGCTCTTTTTAGAGCTCCCTAATTTCTAAACTCTTAAATCTGCTTTTCATTTATTTATTTTTATTTTTTTTACCGTACGCTTACCGTAAGCTTACGGTACGCGTACCCCGTGATTTTTTTAAAAATCAATAAATGTTTTTTTTGTACTTTTCTGTCCTTCTTTGACCCCCTTACAAATGTTAGGGGGTCTGTAACTCTCCTCATTGCCCCCTTTCCTTGTTTTCTCTGTTTTTTTTCTGAGTGAAACACACAAAATGGCGGCCGCCGCTTCCTGGTTTCGGCCGATTCGAATGTTTACTAAGATCTATGGGCCAATCAGAATCTCCTTCGCGCACGCCATGTTTCTTCCGTACGCTTACCGTAAGCTTACCGTACGCGTACCCCGTGATTTTTTTTAAAAATCAATAAATGTTTGTTTTGTACTTTACAGTCCTTCTTTGACCCCCTCACAAATGTAAGGGGGTCTGTAACTCTCCTCATTGCCCCCTTTTCTTGTTTTCACTCTTTTTTTTTCAGAGTGAAACACAGAAAATGGCGGCCGCCGCTTCCTGGTTTCGGCCGATTCGAATGTTTACTAAGATCTAAGAGCCAATCAGAATCGCGCTCGTGCACGCCACCGTACGCGTACCGTAAGCTTACCGTAAGCGTACGGTAAGCGTACCGTAAGCGGGCTCAGATATATATATTGATTTAAAGGCTATTTTCTCAGAATCTACTGAACAGATTTACACCAAACCTACAAAAGGCACTTCCTTGACCTAGGGACTACCTCTCTTCCAAATTTTGAGTAATTCTGTTCAGCCGTTCGGGCTGTAGCTCGTTCTAAAGGTCCTATGGAAAAATGCATGGGAAAAACGCGTTTTGGGACCCCCCTTTTATCTCAGCCCCCGCTTGACGGATCCCCCGGAGACTTTCAGGGTAGGAGCGGAGCGTAGCGCCCCACCTATTTTGAGAAATTCGCGAGGATTCGTCGACCGGCGCCAAAGTTATTCAAAATAGAATGTTGAGGTTTTCCTATGGAAACGTGGTCCTAACTATAACTACCTACTGGCGACCGCCAGTAGGTAATATATATATATATATATATATATATATATATATATATATATATATATATATATATATATATATATATATATATATTATCTACTGGCGGTCGCCAGTAGATAGTTAGGAGTGGACCGTGTTTCCATAGGAAATCTCAAAATTCTATTTTGAATAACTTTGGCGCCGGTTGATGAATCCTCGCGAAATTTTCAAAACTAATGGGGCGCTCCGCTCAGCTCCTACCCTGAAAGTCTCGGGGTGATTCGTCAAGCGGGGGCCGAGAAAAAAGGGGGGTCCCAAAACGCGTTTTCTCCATGCATTTTCCCATAGGACCTTTAGTCGAAGGTACAGCCCGAACGGCTGAACAGAATTACTTGAAATTTGGTAGAGAGGTAGTCTTCAGGTCAGGCATGTGCCTTTTGCATATATGGAGTCAATCTGTTCAGTAGTTCCTGAGAAAATTGCAGTTAAAAGTACATAAATATTTATAGCCGCGCACCGTGCGTGCACCCTTACGTGCGCGAGCGTAATTCTGATTGGTGGTTACATGTCAGTCAACGTTCGAATCGGTCGAAATCAGGAACTGTCAGCCACCATTTTGTTTGTTTTGGGTGCGACACTGAAAAAGAGAGGTGGCGAACGTGAAAAGGGGGCAGGGTAGAGAGTTCCTGACCCCCTAGCCTTTGTCAGGGGGTCCCTGAAGGACCCCAAAGGGTGAAAAAAACATTTTATTTTTTATTTAAAAAAACGCGGGGTGCGCGCACGGTGCGCGCACGGTGAAAAACCTTAAAAAAATATATATAATAATACATACATAACTTAGCATTTAAAAAACCGTACAAATTCACTTAAAAAACCATAGGTTTCACACACGTTATAGTTAGGAATTAGCATTTAAAAAACCTTGCAAATTCACTTAAAAAACCATAGGCTTCACACATGTTATAGTTAGGTGGACATTTCACTCGTAAAAAACCAATGAAATTCCCCCGTTATAGTTAGTTCAGGTAACTATAACTCGCGCGCCCGCAATCCACTGCTCATGACGTCACATATTACATCACTCATGACATGGTCAGTGGCATCACTCATGACATCACTGATGACATCATCCTTGTGATAGAGTGGCAATCACGATAAAGTTATCTGCACTTACTATAAAGGGGGAATTTCATTGTTTTTTTACGAGTGAATTGTCCACCTAACTATAACATGTGTGAAACATATGTTTTTTTAAGTGATATATATATATATATATATATATATATATTGTACAACCCAATTCAAGCGATACTGAAGAGGCGCTGACACCGTGGGAAATCCATCAAGAAAAGTTTTTATTCTTCACACCAAAGCCAAACGCGTTTCGACGGACTTGCCGCCTTGGTCACTGAACACAGGTAAGACATTATTACAGTGCTTAAATACACCTTTGGCTAGTTAACTTTTGGCGGTTAATCATAAACATAGAAAGAGTCACTGCGAGTGTTTCTTTAAATCACCAAATGTATGTACAGAGTAATACTGTTTGCGCAAGCATTTAACTTTCATTGTTGAACATAAAATGTAAACATTTAAAATATGTGCTTTAGTATAGTTGCATTAACTCGCTAACCAATCAATTGAACCCAAGTGGGTAGTGGCTTCTTGTGACTACAAAATGAAACTTTATACCGCCTAAAGGAAAAACAAGCTAATATTCATCTAGGCTTGTGCCAAAAGTTTAGACCTGTGCTGTAGAAGAGTGAGCAAAAAACACAAAAGAAGTAGTCTTTCAAAATAAACAGATGAACACATAGTATTGTATTATCTAAATGCTAAATAAACTGTGTTACATTAGTTTCACTTTTATTATTGCAGATATACACTTAGAGCTTCATCCGCATTGAGTCCATTTGGAATCTTGCTATTAAGTAGCACAATGTATCTAGATTCGAGTTTGCGCAGAGACAGTAATCTGTTTCCTCCCCGAATGTTTTTTGGAACACTATCTATCACAAAATATGTGAGATCCTCACTTCTACCACTATGTGTAGTGTTTATGTGACGTGCTACAGGGTAAGATGGATCATCAGTATTTATAGCACGTAGGTGTTGCAGGATTCGTACGTGTACTTGATGGATAGTACTACCTACGTATAATTTATTGCAGGTACACTTGAGAACATACACTGCAAATTCTGTTTTGCAGGTGAAATTGCTGCGGATTTCAAAAGGAGTGTGTTTAAAAGGTAAACTAAGGCTGCGGGTGTTGACCCCAAACTTGCACGCCTTACATTTCGCACATTTGTAAAATCCATTTCTTGCTTTGAGCCAATCTGTTTTGGTGTCTAATCTAGGTGAATTACAAACTAGCTCCTGCCTCATTGATTTTGCTCGTCTAAATGTGATTTGTGGTGGTTTGCTGCATATTTCTCCTATTGTTGGATCACTTCTTACCGCTTGCCAATGTTTTGTGAGTATTCTGCGAATATTTGTGTGATAGATATTGAAACCAGTGATAAGTCTAGGTGGTGTGCTTGCTGGAGGGTCGCCTGGTGGAATGTAAATAGTTTTATCTCTTTTAAGTAGCTTTGATCTTTCCACTGTGGCACATTTGTTTTCTGCTTTATAGAGGATCTCTGGTTTGTACCCCCTGTTGTTTAGCCTGTCAAAGAGTTCTTCTTTAGCTTGGTTAAAACTGTTAGAAGAACTGCAGTTTCTTTTCATCCTCAGACACTCCCCATAGGGAATACTCTCAATCAATTTGCTGGGATGGAAACTGCTGGCATGTAGGATAGAATTCCCTGATGTGCTCTTTCTGTAAGATCGTGTTTCTATGTTGCCTTCTTGTATAAACAGTTCCAAATCTAAAAAATGAATTGACTCTTTGCTGGCAGTACTAGTGAATTTTAAATTTAACTGATTATTGTTAAGATCTTCAGAAAACTTTAAGGCACTTTGTTCTGTGCCTTCCCACAGGATAAAGATGTCATCTATATACCTGGTGTACAATTTCTCATTCTCCTGTATCTCTGATGGGTACTCGACCATGAGTACTCGCTCCTCCCACCAGCCCATATGCAAATTAGCATAGCTGGGGGCGAAGCAAGTACCCATGGCCGTACCTTGAATTTGTTGATAGTGTAGCCTGTCATACAAAAAAACATTGTTGTTTAAACACCACTTGGCCATGTCTAGTAGCATGGCTGTATGTTGGTACAACTCTAATGGCCTTTTGTTCAAGAAAAATTTCATAGCATTCAGACCATCATCATGCCTAATGCTTGTATACAGGCTCTGTACATCAAGTGTCAAGAAAATACAATTATCATTCCACTGTTGATTTTCTATTTTAGTCAAAAAGTCCCCAGTATCTCCAATGTAGGAAGGTAAACTACGAACAAAGGGTTGGAGAAAATAATCAATGTATCTGCTGGTATTTTCGAAGAGACCCCCTATAGCTGAAATAATAGGTCTTCCCGGGGGACACATAGGGTTTTTATGAATCTTAGGAATAAGATACATATATATATATATATATATATATATATATATATATATATATATATATATATATATATATATATATATATATATATATATATATATATATACCCTTTCATCAAATAAAGAGCTTCCAATAGTTTCCCCGCTGTGGCCTCTGCTTCTTCGCTTGTTGGAGGAGTTGCAGTGATATTTTGCGCGGTATCCAGTAACGCGCTACAGAGGCTCCGTTCTTCAAAGTGGCCCGGGCTCATCTGGTCTCTGCTTCAGCGGTTTTTCTTCATGTCCAAGGTATTGGAACAGACTGGTGCCCGCCTCTCATCACCATGGAATCCTGGACGGCTGCAACGCGGTCCGTGACTTCACGGAGGATCGAATTGCATTGTCTTCTCGACCCCCGCCCGGCTGACATTGGTTTCTTGGGGCTGGAACATCTGGGGGCTGGAGGAAGCACTTAGTGATTTTATCTACTGGATATTGACTTTTCTTTACTCCATTATTCTCCCCCACACATCGCTAATCCACATGGACACACCCCGTGCAGCAATTACCTGGACAATGGATTCCGGGGCTTGTTGTTCCTGCGAACAGCAAGCAGTGAGCAGACATCTAACTAGGGGGTGTGGCGATCTCCATCCAATGGGACAGTGGCAGGGCGATTAAAAAATGGGTGAATGAGTCTCCAGAAACACCTGATGGCATCTGAGGAAGGCCGTTTTCCGCCCAAAATGCATTATGCCCTTTCATCAAATAAAGAGTTTCCACCAGTTTCCCCGCTGTGGCTTCTGCTTCTTCGCTTGTTGGATGAGTTGCAGTGATATTTTGCACTGTATCCAGAAACGTGCTACAGAGGCCCTGTTCTTCAAAGTGGACCAGGCTCATCTCGTCTCTTCTTTGGTGGTTTTCTTCATGTCCAAGGTATTGGAACAGCCTGGTGCCCGCCTCTCATCACCATGGAATCCAGGACGGCTGCAATGCGGTCTATCACTTCACAGAGGATCGAATTGCATTGTCTTCTCGACCCCCGCCCGGCTGACATTGGTTTCTTGGGGCTGGAACGTCTGGGGGCTGGAGGAAGCACTTAGTGATTTTACCTACTGGATATTGACTTTCTTTTACTCCATTATTCTCCCCCACACATCGCTAATCCACATAGACACACCCCGTGCAGCACTTACCTGGGCAATGGTTTCTGGGGCTTGTAGTTCCCATGAACAGCAAGCAGTGAGCAGACATCTAACGAGGGGGTGTGGCGATCTCCATCCAATGGGACAGTGGCAGGGCGATTAAAAAACGGGTGATTGAGTCTCCAGAAACACCTGATGGCATCTGAGGAAGGCCGTTTTCCGGCCGAAATTCATTATGCCCTTTCATCAAATAAAGAGCTTCCACCAGTTTCCCCTCTGTGGCCTCTGCTTCTTCGCTTGTTGGAGGAGTTGCAGTGATATTTCTTTGCGCGGTATCCAGAAACGCACTACAGAGGCCCCGTTCTTCAAAGTGGCCCTGGCTTATCTGGTCTCTGCTTCAGCGTTTTTTCTTCATGTCCAAGCTATTGGAACAGCCTGGTGCCCGCCTCTCATCAACATGGAATCCAGGACGGCTGCAACGCGGTCCGTGACTTCACGGAGGATCGAATTGCATTGTCTTCTCGACCCCCACCTGGCTGACATTGGTTTCTTGGGGCTGGAACATCTGGGGGCTGGAGGAAGCACTTAGTGGTTTTATCTACTGGATATTGACTTTCTTTTACTCCGTTATTCTCCCACACACATCGCTAATCCACATGGACACACCCTGTGCAGCACTTACCTGGGCAATGGATTCTGGGGTTTGTAGTTCCTATGAACAGCAAGCAGTGAGCAGACATCTAATGAAGGGGTGTGGCGATCTCATCCAATGGGACAGTGGCAGGGTGATTAAAAAACGGGTGAATGAGTCTCCAGAAACACCTGATGGCATCTGAGGAAGGCCTTTTTCCGGCTGAAATGCATTATGCCCTTTCATCAAATAAAGAGCTTCCACCAGTTTCCCCGCTGTGGCCTCTGCTTCATCACTTGTTGGAGGAGTTGCAGTGATATTTTGCGCGGTATCCAGAAATGCCCTACAGAGGCCCCATTCTTCAAAGTTGCCCGGGCTCATCTGGTCTCTGCTTCAGCGTTTTTTCTTCATGTCCAAGGTATTGGAACAGCCTGGTGCCCGCCTCTCATCACCATGGAATCCAGGATGGCTGCAACGCGGTCCATGACTTCATGGAGGATCAAATTGCATTTTCTTCTCGACCCCCGCCCGGCTGACATTGGCTTCTGGGGGCTGGAACGTCTGGGGGCTGGAGGAAGCACTTAGTGATTTTATCTACTGGATATTGACTTTCTTTAACTCCGTTATTCTCCCCCACACATTGCTAATCCACATGGACACACCCCGTGCAGCACTTACCTGGGCAATGGATTCTGGGACTTGTAGTTCCTATGAACAGCAAGCAGTGAGCAGACATCTAACGAGGGTGTGTGGCGATCTCCACCCAATGGGACAGTGGCAGGGTGTTTAAAAAACAGGTGAATGAGTCTCCAGAAACACCTGATGGTATCTGAGGAAGGCCGTTTTCCGGCTGAAATGCATTATTCCCTTTCATCTATATATATATATATACATAAATGTTACCTACTGGCAGTCGCCAGTGGGTAATTATAGTTAGGACCTAGTTTCCATAGGAAAAGCGTTTTTTTGTTTACCCAATAACTTTGGCATCATCTGATGAATCTTTGCGAAATTTTAAAAACTAGTGGTGCTCTCCGGTCAGCTCCTGTCTTGAAAGTTTTAGGGTGATTCGTCAAGCGGGGGCCGAGAAACAAGGGGGGTCCCAAACAAAACACGTGTTCCCCATGTAAATTTCCATAGGAAACTTTAGAAAAAGCCACAGCCCGAACTGCTGAGTGGAATTACACCAAATTTGGTAGAAAGGTAGCTTCTGGTTCAGAAAATGACCTTCTTATTAATTGGCTTAAATCCGTTCTGTAGTTTTTTTAAATATTAAAGGAAAAATACCTTTATATATCTGGGTGGAGCCTAAGCACACATCTCATCGTGAGATCTGATTGGTTGTCAGCACTTCATCCAAGAAGTATTGGCAGCCATCTTGGGACCAATATACATGATAGCACCTCATTAAAAAGCATTGCAGTGAATGGAAGGTTTTGAGGGTCACCAAAAGGAGAACATATAAAGGGTGATAAGACTTTAGTTACATTATAAATCATTTGTTGATGGTACCATAGTAATTCTAGGAATTGTTGTGTGTTTTAAGGTGATTTTACCCTGTGAAAAAGCCTTCTGCTGGGATATCATGAATCATGTTTGAGAGAAAACTATTTTCTCATACGTTTCCCACAGAGGTTTGGAAGGTGATCTAGAAGCTAAAATGAGAGCATATTTTCTGTAAATTCACATTATCTTTCTCAATCATGTGAGAATGAAGTCTGACATTCTCAGTAAAACATGTACATTCAACAAGGGCAGAGACTGTCTGTTGATTCCTCTGTGTTCTACTGCAGCTTCCTAGAGTGTTCTAAAGAACAACTAGAGCGCTAACAGTCTTACTTATGACAAAAGTATTGCACACCTGAAGACATCTTGATTGGAAAAAAGTGGCAAGTAACTCTTAAAACATTTAATTTAAAAAGGAGCAAAATGAGGGGGGTCATTTTGCCATAGAAATTATGATTTGTGCTGCAGAAAGAAAGATTAGGGCACATTTTGAGTGACTTCTCAAATCCTCTTCTATTTCATTAACAAAAGCCTGACATGCAGACTGAAACATGCACTTTCAATACCAGCAGCAGACTTCCCTTGTGAGCGAGCAGTAACTTTACTACAGTGATCTAATGAGCAACTAGAGTGCTAACATTCTGAATTTATGGCAAATGTGTGACACATCTGAATGCCTTCTTGATAGAATCAAACTAAAAAACTGAAAGTATTTCCTACAGAGGAGACTGTAGTAAATGAGCAAATTAGGAAACTTCATAACAAATAAGTCTCCTAAGATGGGAACCAGAGACAAAAGAGCCCAAATGTAGCTCAAATATCACCCAGATGTAGCCCACGTATAGCCCAATGACAGAATGTCCCAGAGTGTTCTAAAGAACAATTAGAGCGCTAACAGTCTTACTTATGACAAACGTATGGCACACCTGAAGCCATCTTGATTGGAATAAAGTGGTAGCACTAAAAACATATAATTTGCAAAGGAACAAAATGAGGGGGTTCATTTTGCCATAGAAATTATGATTAGTGCTGCAGAAAGAAAAATTAGGGCACATTTTGACTTCTCAAATCCTCTTCTATTTCATTAAAAACTTCTGACATGCAGACTGAAACATGCACTTTGAATACCAGCAGCAGACTTCCCTGGTGAGCAGCAGCTTTACTACAGTGATGTAATGAGCAACTAGAGTGCTAGCATTCTGAAATTATGGCAAAGGTGTGACACATCTGAATGCCTTCTTGATGGAATCAAAGTAAAAAACTGAGGGGTATATTCACAAGAACATGTGATAACTACCGCAAGAGTAGCGTAACGCAACTTTCAATATCGCAGCCCATCGTGGGAAAATAACCCAGTGACAACGTGGGATTCACAACATGGCAGTAACATTCAATAGTCTGCCGAAACTGCGGACAATTTCTCCGATAAAACCACCTCGACGGAGATAAAAACACAAATCACAACATCAAAAAACCTGCGATGGACCAAAGCGCGATGAGGAAATCAGTGATCAGCAGCGCCAGGCCCGCAACACACACCTGGCAGGTGGGAAAAATCTCCATAAAAGCAGAAAAAATACCACACACAAACTGACCTACACCCAAGCACCATGGAGGCAGGGGGAGCAGGCGCAGAGGGCGAGCGCAACCCCACAAGCAAGAAGACGAGGAAGACAAAGTTCAGTCCGCAGGCAAACAGAATCATAGTCACGGAGGTGATGGAACACCATCAACAACTCTTCGTCACCTCCAACGTGTAACAGGGCACCAAAACTGCATTATGGCAGGACATCGTCGACAAGGTGAATGCCGTCGGAGAGCACAAGCGGACAATGGACGAGGTCAAGAGGCGATGGAATGACATGAAGCGGAAGACCAAGGAGAAACTCTCCACCAACCAGAAGGCAGCAATGCAGACTGGAGGTGGGGGCACAGTGCCACAGCTGGAGCTGGATGACATGGAGGAGCTGCTGTCGACAGTCATCAGTGTGGAGACTGTGGCCGGAGTGGGGGGCTGGACACTGCTCGACAGGACACAACACAACCGCAACAGGATGAGTGACCATCAGGTACTGGGGGACAGGTGGAGATGGGCACAATGGCACTCATGCACAATCAAGCAGAGCACAGTGCACACCCACAATGACTCTGGGTCATCGCCCAGATCTACAGACTGTCACAATGTACAATGCCATGCTGTCTGAATGTCAACCTGTACCATGCGTCTACACACATGTGGACACATCGTAATACACCATCTCCCCTTCACATCGCAGGGGCACTGTCAATACCTCCTTTAGAGCAGTCCCAGCCGCTCTTCACAGATGATGAGGAGGATAATGCCAGCATCGACACCCAAACCATCCAAGACATCATTGACCTCATCCACCACTCACCTCCAGGCTCAGGGCAGCCCAACTGCATCAATGAGACCCCACCCACTACCCAAACCACCCAGCAGGAGGCACCCACAGCACTGGCACCCTCCCAAGACCTCCAGGAACAACACATGGCTTTCCAATGCCATGTGCTGGAATGCCAGATGGAGACGGCTGAGCAGGTGCGGGTGGGCTTCGGCATCATGGCTTCCACACTGGACACCATCCTTGGGTGTCTATGTCCACCCCATGGTCTCCAACGAGCCCTGACTGACATCGCTGGAGTCATGACGCGGAGAGAAGAACACCTGTCTGCTCAGAGTGGCTCCAGCGATGCCAGCCATGAGCTGGCACACATACGGAGGCTCATGGAGGACATGGTGCGGATGGAGGTGGAAAGGATGGCAGCCACCGCTGCACATCATCGGAATGTAGCTGGGATCTATCATGCCCTACAGACCTCCACCATGGCATTGCTGTCATAAGGCGTGGCGCTGATGAATGCTGCTGCCCCCACACCATCCACATCCCCGCCCCCTGATGTGTCAGTGCCACCCAGTGCGGCAGCTGGATCCACTCAGGCCCCTGATGTGTCAGTGGCACATGGTGTGGCAGCCGGACCCACTCAGGCCCCTGATGTGTCAGTGGCATACAGTGGAGCAGCTGGATCCACTCAGGCCCCTGATGTGTCAGTCACACAGTGCGGCAGCCGGATCCACTCAGGTCCCTGATGTGTCAGTGGCAAACATTGAATAGCCAGTTCTGCAACACCCACAGGTGGGGCAGGGCACACACCCGGGGACAAGGACGTGGAGGGGACTGTGGTCAGAAGGACCAGGCACTAGCATTCATTACCACCACCTGGCCTGTTTCTGCTTGGTCCCGCACATGGCCTCATGTCCTTCCACTGACCCACGATACACTCTGATGCACTCACCTTGGACAGCGACATGGACTGCCACTTCTGGATTGATGACCAATGACACGGCGACCAGGCTGTGGACTGTACCCTTCCCTTCAGCAGGACTTGTCATCCCGATGGACTCTGGCTGGCCCTCCACGGGCCCATATTGTGTAGTGTGCTGGGCATTGCCCTGAACCGCTCCAGCTGCATAGCTGCACTGGATGTGCAATAAACATCCATTGATGCACTGCTGTGTCATGTCTTTCATCAGTCATGTATGCATGTGTGGATGAATGTAGGGGCAGTGATGTCCCTTGCGTCAATGATGCTCATCCTGTTGGATGCCAGTCAGAGGGTGCCACATTGCATTTTGTGTACTGGGTCCCGTGGACACTACAACAGGGACACACGCATCACTCACTTCTTTGTCCGGACATGGACTGAACCACGCCCAGAGCCCACGTGTCATTGTGGCAAGCCCTGCACTGGTCCGGAGTATGACAGGCCAGACCACTCCACTTACGCTTAGAGGGGGGCCCTCATTTCTCCTCATCGCAGGCGAACTCGCTGATGGTGTGCAGGTCACTGGTCTAGTTGTCAGCATGTCACAGCCACTCCCTGAGGGCAGGATTGCATGCTCACCACACCCATCCTTATTTAAAACACTGAGGCCACTGAGTCCCCTTTCTATTCCTATGCCTCCATGATGACCCGCGGCATGCCGGGCAAGGAACAACTTGTATAGAGACGAGCTCACCGCCTCCGTATTCATCCGGAAGGTTAGCGGACTGTGGAGGACTGGATTAGTGATTAGACCCGTGATTATTCAAGTAAGTGGATACCAACTTACCGCAGAGTAATCTCGTGCGCGCGTGTGTAGTATGGAGAGGAGGCGAAATATGCTTATTATAGTATATGTTGGCTTTATTTAGGTCGTTTTTGCATCTTGACCCAGCAGAGGAAAGATAAAGAAATAGCGACATTTGCGCTGTGGATCGGCGGAGAACCGTCATTAGGGTTGGGGAGGTAAGCCCCCTTGAATTATGAGACATTTCTGAGCCATTCTTGTTTGGCCTTATATTTTTGATGTTGGATTTTACAAGAGGTGTTTATGCTATATTGTTTTAGGTACATTATTTGCGGCATGTACCTTATCAATTTGAATTGCTGCCTTTAATGCAAATTGCGGCGGTGGGACTTCTTTATAAGAAGTGAGTATAAGGTAGCCACGTTGTATATGCATGCTCTCTTTTTTGGCATTCCAATTGAGCACTTGGGCATGTGTGCTTTATTGTTGAATAGTATTTGGTGAACAGGGCTAGTACTTTTCTTCTGTTCTCTTTTTCATTCTCTTTTTTCCTCTATCTCGCACGAGGGATGCATTAAATATTGATTATCAGGCATGTGGCCATAGGCGCAATGGTGATTGGAATACACCTTGGGCAGACTTCTTTTGCACGAGGGATGCATTAAATATTGTTTATCAGGCATGAGTGCCTTAGGCGCACTGGTGATCATTTGACACCTTGGGCAGCCACCATTCTCCACCACCTTATCCTAGCGCTATGGAGGGTTGAAATAATACCACCTTTATTTTACCATCTCTTTTTTGTAGTTTGTGTGCAGTAATGTGTTAACCCTGTCCTGAGGAGACCGTAGAAGGAGTAAGGCCGAAACGCGGTCGCGTAGACATTTCAAAAGGAGGAGTCGTGGAAATATAGTAATGATTTGACACTGCTTGATGGTACACTGGGATGGCCTATATTAATTAAAAAACCTTAAGTGTACTATCTAGACTACCTCCTAGTGGTCCTACCAGAGTTGTAAGGAGGACACTAGTAGAAATCATTTTGCTTTGGGGCTAGTGTATATTATATATTGTTGTCCTATTGTTTGTTGTGATTTATGTCATGTTATTGTGTATGTACATTTTCTTGTGTATACATGTATTTCTTCATGATCAGATGCCATTATCTATGTAGTATGTGAAAAAATGTTTTGATAAAATCCTTCTAGAGTAATAATTAGAGAGGGAGTAATTAAATGTGCTCTACTCAAAAAATATAATCTGTGTATTATTTCCTTTATAGCAATTCCTTGATTGTATAAAATTACGTCCTTTACCCAGGATTATAAAGGGTTAATTGGGTATACCCCTGTTGTTTGTATGTCACCACACGCATCCAGCACAGGCGTCACAGGCCATGTGACTCCGCCAACATAAGGGGCCGACGACGTCACATTCTCCTCTGCCCGTGGTGACTGGATGATGGACACCACGGTTCCCAATCATAAAGGGCACAAGAGTTTTGTTGCAAACAGGGTTAGTGGGAACCCAGGCCTGCGTACGGCATGGGCCGACCACCACGTGGTGCTAACTGGGGTTGCACAGGGTTAGTGGCACCCGAGGCCTCGCGGCCATCACAGGCCGACCACCATGTGGCGCTGACTGGGGTTGCACAGGGTTAGTCGCACCTGGCACATTGCAGCCGGCACAGGCACCCCTCCACGGGACGGTGACTTTGGGTGAACTGAGTCAGTGGCACCTTAAGCTGCTGAGCGGGTGGGCACCAGGCGATGAAACCCCGTCCCGGCGGTACTCGGGCAACTCAGGTTTCGTGTGCCCTGCTGGACCGCAGTGTAGGCTAGAGCCAGTGGGCAGCGCCGGCCTACCGCCACGTGGCCTCGCTTCCGGGTCACAGACTTAGTGGTACCCATTGGGATGATCGGGTGTGCAAAAGACACACAATTTATGTACGTAATGCTGAACAAATCAAAACTGAGCGGGTGTGCAGCCTGCGATGTTGCCGGGTGCACTGGTATGTCGTCTGCAATGGAGTAATCAAGACCCAGCACCAAACGTGAGACCTGTTGGCCAGTGGAGTGTGGCTGTATGGTGTGGAGGGTGCCTTGTCCGCGAGCCCGGGGCTTGTGGCTTACAACGGCACGTGGAGGGACATCCAGTCTACACGCTGGTGGTGAAAGGTGAGCAGTGAGGCCTGGGTGTGCATGGGCGGGCATGCTCCATGGGCGGCGGGTGCCTTTGTGATGCCTCTGCCTGGGTGTACATGGGTGGGTAGGTGATGTTATCTTGTGCAAGTGTGTGTTCTGTGTCAGTCATGTATCTGGACTCTGTTTAAGATGACGGCTCTGAATCAGTTGTGTGTCCGGGTGTACTGCTATACATACCGGCACGTGGTTGGAGACACACCGGTGGCAGCAGGTCAGCAGTGTGGCCTGGGTGCGCAGGGGCGTCTCTCTCTCTTTCTCTCTCTCCCTCTCTTCTTCACTCTCTCTCTCTTATTCTCCTTCTCTCTTTCTCTCTCTTCTTCTGTCTCTCTCTCTCCCTCTCTTCTACTCTCTCTCTCTCTTCTTCTCTCTCTCTCTCTCCCTCTCTTCTTCTTTCTCTAGCTCTTCTTCTCTGTCTCTCTTTCTCTCCCTCTCTTCTTCTCTTTCTCTCGCTCTCTCTCTCTCTCTCTTCTTCTCTCTCTCTCTTCTTCTCTCTCTCTCTCTCTCTCCCTCTCTTCTTCTCTCTCTCTCCTTCGCTCTCTCTCTGTCCTTTGATGTGCGCTGGACACACCTTCTCATCATGTTTTTTGTCTTGCAGGCTGTGACCGACGGACTGTTCCGTGTGGAGCCGCCATGTGTCTTCATTTATTTTTGATTTTTATCTCAATAAAGTTTTATTTGTTGCTTCGAAAGTGAATGTGTGATGCTTAAATCTGTGATGACACATGCATTTCAACTGTTGTGATTGTGCAACATCATGCAGAATATTTTGCACATGTTTTTGGGTAGCTGATGTGGCATGTCTTTGTTGGGGTGGGGGATGCCAGGGAGGGGTGGTGTTGGTTGGTGTTGTGGCCTTCTTGGGTGTCCGGGCCGCATGATGTGTGGCTCCATGGCATCTGTTGCCCTTCCGATGTGGTTGTGGACTGGTCTCCCTTTTGTGGTCCTGGCTGCCGTCCGACTTAACACCAGGTCAGAGCAGGAGTAGATTTCCTGGTGCTAACGGGCCTTATCGCTGGTGTTGTATTCTTATCGCAGATCTGGCTGGTCGCTGAGAATGTTGAGGTGTGATGTTGTCGCGGCTTTTGGCACGGGAACGCCCACTCTGCAGCTCATTAGCAATAGTTGCGGGGGGCCTCTGTGGCGATGTTTTTTGCGGCTGCTATCATGGGTAAACTGGTGTTGTGGGCTGTTAACACCAGCTTGTGAATGGAGCAATAGATTTATCGCAACTTTGGCTGCGATAAAGTGCCGTTAAGTCGGCGATAGTTCCTTGTAAATATGTCCCTGAAAGTATTTCCTACTGAGGAGACTGTAGTAAATGAAGAAATTAGGGAACTACATAACAAATAAGTCTCCCAAGATGGCTTCCAGAGACAAAAGAGCCCAAATGTAGCCCAAATATCACCCAGATGCAGACCACTTATAACCCAATGACAGAATGTCCCAGAGTGTTCTAAAGGACAACTAGAGCGCTAACAGTCTTAATTATGACAAAAGTATGGCACACCTGAAGCCATCTTAATTGGAATAAAGTGGTAACACTTAAAACATTTAATTTGCAAAGGAACAAAATGAGGGGGTTCATTTTGCCATAGAAATTATGATGAGTGCTGCAGAAAGAAAAAATAGGGCGCATTTTGACTTCTCAAATCCTCTTCTATTTCATTAAAATATTCTGACATGCAGACTGAAACATGCACTTTGAATACCAGCAGCAGACTTCCCTGGTGAGCAGTAGCTTTACTACAGTGATTTAATGAGCAACTAGACTGCTAACATTCTGAAATTATGACAAATGTGTGACACATATGAATGCCTTCTTGTTGGAATCAAAGTAAAAAACTGGAAGTATTTCCTACTGAGGAGACTGCAGTAAATGAGGAAATTAGGAAACTGCATAGCAAATAAGTCTCCCAAGATTGCCACCAGAGACAAAAGAGCCCACATGTAGCACAAATATCATCCAGATGTAGCCCTCGTATAGCCCAATGTCTGGCACACCTGAAGCCATCTTGATTGGAATAAACTGGTAACACTTAAAACATTTAATTTAAAAAGGAACACAATGAGGGGGATAATTTTGCCATAGAAATTATGATTAGTGCTGAAAAAAGAAAAATTAGGGCACATTTTGAGTGACTTCTCAAATCTTCTTCTATTTCATTAAACAATTCTGACATGCATACTGAAACATGCACTTTCATAACCCGCAGCAGACTTCCCTGGTGAGCGGTAGCTTTACTATAGTGATCTAATCAGCAACTGGAGTGCTAACATTCAGAATTGATGGCAAATGTGTGACAAACTGAATGCCTTCTTGATGGAATCAAAGTAATAAACTGAAAGCATTTCCTCCTACTGAGGAGCCTGCAGTAAATGAGGAAATTAGGAAACATCATAACAAATAAATCTCCCAAGATGGCCACCAGAGACAAAAGAGTCCAAATATAGCACAAATATCACCCAGATGTAGCCCACGTGGAGCTCAATGACAGAAGTGTGCAAAACACTTTTTATTTTTTGCCTTTTTTGCAGTTTTATATAGTGCAGACTGGTCATGTAATGGAGTGCTTTACATGAGCATTGGTTACATCACACAAGGACAAATTCATTTTGGTTGTAGACATGGTGAGATCAAGGGATTTGACCAGAATCACAGAATGTCGAGCTGAAGCAGAAACTCCAACATGGTTCCGCAGTTGCAAAGTCTGCCGCTCTGGAAGTAACACCACATCCTCTCCCCTAAGTGCAACATTTAATCAAGTGGTCAACTGGATAAAAAAACATAAAGCTAACAAATAATTTAAAAGTGCTTTGTCACTATTTGAAAACTCAGAAAATATGTCCTCAATTTAGTTTTTTAGAGCTCTAACCATAATTTCGATGCACATAAGACTCTCTCAGCTATGTAATTTCTAAAGGAAATGCTCTAGGTATTACAGTTTTGATTACATCAAGATGACATCAGGCGTGCCACACTTTTGTAATAAATGTAGAATGTTAGCAATCTAGGTGTTCATTAGGATACTGTTGAGAGGCAGAGGCCAGGGGCAGTGAAAATTGAAGGCAGGTAGGAGGGTGCAGAGGCAACAATTTGACCACACTGGGCAGGCAGGAAGGGCAGTGTCAGCACAACAGACTATGGAGGGCAGTGGAAAGGGGGGCAGGGGCAACAAAACAACAATACAGGACAGGCAAGAGAGGCTGTGGCAATATAATGGACCATTGTGGACAGAAGGGAGAGGCATTGGTACTACAACCATACATGCTAACAGACCCGATTCAGCCAGGAAACGCCCAATGTTTTTAAGCCCAAATGGGCTTTATTTCATCTGTCTACAATCTCCTCTTTTTCAATGTAAGTCAATGGGGAAAATCCCTACCCCAGTTTTTTTTCAAAATCTCCCTCTTACCAGGTTCAAAATGTTAGCAAGTATGGTACACTGGATCATGGAAGGCTGGAGAAATTGGGGTATGGACATGGACTCAGATAACAGAGGATAGGAGGGACATGGAGAGGTGCACCAACTTGACCATACAGGGCATGCATCAGGGTTTGCAGCAGCACAATACACCACACAGGGCATGCGGGGTGGGAGTGCAGCACAACAATCCATAGAAAGCAATAGGGAGGGGACAGGACCATGTGCATGGACAACAGATAACAGAGGGGAAAGAGGCAATGGCAGCTAGCTGACCATAATGGACAGACAGGGGAGAAAGCTGCAGCATAACGGACCATAAAGGGCAGGAGGGAGGTATCAGGGACATTACAATCAAACAGACAAGCCAGGAGGGAGGGAATAGGGGTCTGCACATGGAAAACAAAGGGCAGGGAGCAAGGGGGCAGGACAGGAGCAGCAAACTGACCATGGAGGTCAGGTAGGGTGGGCACTAGAAGCAAGACACACCATGGATAGCAACAATGAGACTATAATGGCATACACACAGACCATGGAGGGAAGGTGGGAGATGGTCAGGGGCAGCTAGCTGACCACACAGGGGAAGTGGGAGGGGCCGTGGCAGCACAGAAGACCATGCATGGCAAGCGGGAGGGTTAGTGGCAGCACAATGGCCATGATGGGCAAGAAGGAGGGGGCAGGGGCATGCACAAAGGACCATGGTAAGGCACTGAATTAACGCTAGATACTGAAGTAACTCAGTCGTGCTTTTCTCAGAGACATCTACTTATAATACTCCATTAGACGTCTGTAGTGGGTAGGGTTAATACACGCCATAGCTGAGTAGGACGAGAATCCTATGTATTAGCTGTTTGGTTTGTTCAACATTGAAGGATACAGTGTTCCAAAATATTGTGCACCTTATCTTTGTTTCCTTGAAACTTGTTCTACATTTTTCAAAAACAATGTCCCAAAACGGGGATAATAATACCGTGACTGGTGAGGCTACGACTAACCAAGTCGTAACGGCTTTCAATCTTACAGGTTTAAATGAAACCGATGAGGGTGTTCTAAACATCCATCCAAATTTAAGGAGATCCATCACTCTAAAACTTATAAAACATGGCCTAACACAAGAGGTGGTAGAGCAGTTTTCGTGATAGAGGCACATGAATCTTTTCAGACAGAGGTATTCTATTCATGGATAATATTCCCAGAATCAAATCCAGTAACAATGGTGTTTCACTTCTATAAAGAAGATGACCCACCTGAGGAATATATTCCTTTCGAGGATGTTGAAATTCCACTCACATACCAGGAGCATAATCTCTGGTTTAAAGGCACCCTAAAACATTACAATCACATTACCAGGCTTGGTCCAGTAGTTAGTCGTAGCCTCACCGGCCAGGGTATTATTATCCCCGTTTTGGGACATTGTTTTTGAAAAATGTAGAACAAGTTTCAAGGAGACAAAGATAAGGTGCGCAATATATTGGAACACTGTATCCTTCAATGTTGAACAAACCAAACAGCTAATACATAGGATTCTCGTCCTACTCAGCTATGGCAGATATTAACCCTACCCACTCCAGACGTCTTATGGAGTATTATGAGTAGGGGTCTCTTAGAAAAGCATGACTGAGTTACTTCAGTATCTAGCTTTAAATGAGTGCCTTACCAAACACGTTGGGTGCCATGTAGTGTAGTTCCTATTTCTCTTATAAGCTCTGCACATTGGAACAATATACACTACAGTTGTGGCATAGTACTGAGGTCAGTATGCCTCTATTTAGTACATTTAACTTAATTACTTTGTGTGCCAGCTAAATCAGAGGCCACTAGAAACTCCTTGAATAAACAAGAAAGGAGTAGTTTCTGACAACCGTATAAACATGACAACTTTGTTTCCCTTAGAATCGGAACATGTCTCAGAATCGTGGAAACAACAGAAAACAGTTTCACTCAGTCAATCGTGCATGCTTAGTTTCTTCAGAGTTACACAGAAATAGACGGGTGTTTCAATAAAAGGGTTTATTGAACAGTCTTGTTTCTCGTGTAAGCGATATGAGCAGTTACAATCGCAAGACAGTATGCGAGATATAATACGCACAGCGTAAGCAGCAAGAAGAAATAATACTGTATAGCATTGTCTTCTAGCTATGACATATATTCATATACATATACATAAATAACATAGGCTAAATAGTGGATACTTGTTTGATACTTCTAAATCATTCTACCCCAGTGTACCTAACCTAAGTGTAGTGCAAGGTAAAAAGTAGGTGCTGTATGCTATAGTATTGCATATGCCAAGTTTGTATGCCAAGAGTCCCACTAGGTTCTAGTCAACTCCATACTGTAGAATGAGAGAGATGGGAATCTCTTTCCGGGTCTCAAACTCTAACACCCTGCGAAGGGAGTCAGAACACTGGAAGCTGGATTCTCTGCAAGCAGGGATGACAGCGTCTGGTCAGTGCGTCAGCCGGGGACTCGAATTCTTCCAAACTTGCCGGGGCAAGCCGTATCGAGCTGTGTAGCCAAGCCGTGGTTTGCCATGGTAAGGGAAGGTATATTTATACCTGGAAGGTGCTTAGGCATGTTAGCATTGACGTAAAGTCAGGCAGAGGAAGGCGTCATGAATGAACCCCTGAGGAATAGTAGTTCATGCATAATAGATGAGTTCTTGGAGAAATCAATAATCCTAGCTAGGGAAAGTCCCAATGGCTTAACCCCTTCAGTGCCCGCCCCTTTCCCCGCCCTGTGCCGGCCATTTCATTAGCGGGCGGGGTTTATGACGAGCTGGTCTCGTCATGGGCACAGCGCAACCGCGGCCCATGACGAGACCAGCTCGTCATGGGCATTGAAGAGGTTAAGGGTCTGGTTTCTAAGAACTCGTTGTGACGTTGGGATGGATGGATGTAGGTGACCATGCCTGTATTTGGATAGCATGGCTAATGGCTAAATAAGGACTGGGATTCTATGCCTAAATAAGGGCAACACAAATTGTGCCTATATAAGGGCATGATTTAGGAAAACCTATGTACGCGCTTCTAAATCGAAACACAACAGTGGATGGGGCAGCAAGCTATCTGTTTAGAGAAGGCGGGAAGGCCAGTGGCAGAACAACGGCCACACAGGGCTGTAATAAGGGAGCTTGGACATGGACTTGGACAATGGATGGCTAGGAGGAGGGGAGGCAGGAGCAGCAAGCTTGGGTGGGGGCAGCACAATGCCAGTCCAGGCCCTGCTTCCAACCCCCCACCATCCATTGTGATACGCATCTTACTTAATGTTAAAAAAACTAGAAATTTGCTGAAAAAAACAAAGATTACAGGGATGTTATAGTTAGACTCAGATTTCACTCATACACAACCAGTGAAATTCAGCAGTTATAGTTACCTGAGCTAAATATAACTTGCACCCCCACTATGTACTGCTAATGACCTCAGACATTACATCATTCATGACATGGTCAGTTACATCACTCATGACATCACTCATGACATCTCAAATGAGCTGTGAATGGAAAAGAACTATAATTGCGAGAACTTTATTTAGGGATAGTGTGTGTATATTAACACCATAGGTTTGAGAGGCGTTATAGTTAGGAATTATCATTTAAAAAGCCTTTGAAATTTACTGAAAAAAACAGAGGTTTCTGGGACGTTATAGTTAGAAATTAGCATTTAAAAACCTCAGAAATTCACTGAAAAACCCACTGGTTTCAGGGATGTTATAGTTAGTTGGACATTTCCTCGTATAAAACCAGAGAAATCAGCTGGTAAAGTTAGTTGAGTTAACTATAACTTGCGCCCCTGCAATGTACTGCTGATGATGTCACATATTACATCACTCATGACATGGTCTGTGACATCACTGATGCCATCACTGATGCCATCTCAAATTACATCACTGATTATATCATTGATGACATCATCCAGTGACTGTGTGTTTCTGTAAAGTATAAATATGCTTTTATATATATATATATATATATATATATATATATATATATATATATTTTCACTTAAAAAACCATAGGTTTCACACAGGTTATAGTTAGGTGGACTTTTCACTCGTAAAAAACCAATGAAATTCCCCCGTTATAGTTAGTTCAGATAACTATAACTCGCGCGCCCGCAATCCACTGCTCATGACGTCACATATTACATCACTCATGACATGGTCAGTGGCATTACTCATGACATCACTGATGACATCATCCTTGTGATAGAGTGGCGGTCGCGTGAGTTATAGTTATCTGAACTAACTATAACGGGGGAATTTCATTGGTTTTTTACGAGTGAAATGTCCACCTAACTATAACCTGTGTGAAACCTATGGTTTTTTCAGTGAATTTGTACGGTTTTTTAAATGCTAAGTTATTTATTTATTATTATATATATATATTTTTAAGGTATTTCACCGTGCGTGCATGCGCGTTGGGCGCATGGTGCGCTGCGCGCCCTGTGCACTGTGCACGCGCCGTGCGCGCACCCCGCGATTTTTATAAAAAAATATAAAATGTTTATTTCACCCTTGGGGGTCCTTCTGTGACCCCCTGACAAAGGCTAGGGGGTCAGGAACTCTCTTCCCTGCCCCCTTTTCTACCTTTTTCCCCCTTTCCTTTTCAGTGCGAGAGACAAAATGGCGGCCGACACTTCCTGATTTCGACCGATTCGAATGTAGACTGACATCTAACAACCAATCAGAATTTCGCTCGCGCACGGCACCGTGCGCGCACGTGAGCGCACCGTTCGCGCACGGTGTGCGCGTATAGATATTTATATGCTTTTAAATGCTATTTTCTCAGGAAATACTGAACAGATTGACACCAGACCTGCAAAAGGCACTTCCCTGACCTGAGGACTACCTCTCTGCCAAATTTCAAGTAAATCTGTTCAGCCGTTCGGGATGTACCTTCGACTAAAAGTCCTATGGAAAAATGCACGGGGAAAACGCGTTTTTGGACCCCCCTTTTTTCTCGGCCCCCGCTTGACGAATCACCCCGAGACTTCCCGGGTAGGAGCTGAGCGGAGCGCCCCATTAGTTTTGAAAATTTCGCGAAGATTCGTAAACCGGCGCCAAAGTTATTCAAAATAGAATTTTGAGATTTCCTATGGAAACACGGTCCTAACTATAACTATCTACTGGCGACCGCCAGTAGTTAATATATATATATATATATATACCAGCAACCACTTCCAGCACTTCCTTTCGGCGAACATGGAAAACAATGACTCACAAGGAAGCTTGAAATGACAGGTGAGTTTATTTCTCCTTTCTCTCACTCCTCACATGACGCGTTTCGGGCATCCAGTGCCCTTGATCACATCCATTGGTATATATATACCAAGGTGTATTGAAGAATGAGTGGGTGTATGAGTGTCTGAATGGATGATTTAGTAGGTGTGTGACTGACTGTGTAAGTGAGTAATTAAACATGTCTTACTGAATGCATAGGTTGGTGTGTAAGCGGCTGCATGGGTTGGTGAGTAGCTACATGAGTGTCTATATGGGTTGTTGATTGGTTGTCTGAGTATCTGTATGGGTGCCTGAGTGTCTGTGTGGATGGATGGGGGCTGTGTGACTCTATGCTTAGATGTGTGAGTGGGTGATTCACTGGGTGTACAGCTTCAAGAGTGCATCTGTGAAGGGCTGTATGGGTGGGTGAGTGTATGGGTGTGTTGGTGAGTGAATGGATATCTCAGTGGTACATGTGTGAGTAACTACATATGTGAAAGGCAGTATATGTGAGTGTTGGACTATATAAATGACTATATGTGAGAGTGAGTGATTGTGAGAGTGGCTGTATGGATGAGTATGTGCTTGTATCAGTGATTGTATAAGAGAGTAAGTATGTGTTCGTATCTGTATAAATAAGTGAGGTGGTGTGTGTATAACTGTATAGGTGAGTAAATGGGAGTATGATTGATTTTTTGCAAGACTGACTAGGTGTGTGAGTAACTGTTGTGTGTCACTTTAGATACCCGTATATAGGTCTATTGAATCATGTCCTTATACAGGCACAATTTGACTTGTCCTTATTTAGGCATACTATTCCAGTCCATATTTAGGCATTGGCCATGCAGATCCAAATACAGGCATGGTCACCTACATCCATCCATCCCACGTCACAACGAGTTCTTAGAAACCAGACCCCTAAGCCGTTGGGATTTTCCCTGCTGGGATTATTGATTTCTCCAAGAACTCATCTATTATGCATGAGCTACTATTCCTTAGGGTTTCATTCATGACTTCTTCCTCTGCCCGACTTTACGTCAATCCTAGCATTCCTAGACACCTTCCAGGTATAAATATACCTTCACTTGCCCTAGCAATTCACGGCACGGCACAACTCGGCTATACGGCTCGCCACGGCAAGTCCTGAAGGAGTTCGAGTCCCCGCCTGACGCACTGAACAGACGCTGTCTTCCCTGCACGCAGAGATTCCAGCTTCCAGTGTTCCAACTCCCCTTGCGGGGTGCTAGAGTTCGCGATCTGGAAAGAGATTCCCACCTCTCTCATTCTAAGGTATGGAGCTGACTAGAACCTAAGGAAATTCTTGGCATCTCAACTAAAATACTAACTTAAGCTCTGACCAACTATAGCTTAAATCAGCACCTACTTCCTACCTCGCACTACATTCAAGTTAGGTTCACTGGGGTAGAATTATTTAGAAGCACCAGATGAGTATCCACTTTTAGCCTGTGTATTTATATGTATGTATGTAGATATAGGTCATAGCTAAAATACAATGCTGTTGCAGTTTTACTTCTTCTTACTGCTGATGCTGAGCATATTATATCTTACTTACTGTCTAATGATCGTGACAGCTCATATCTCTTACACGAGAACTAAGACTGTTCAATAAATCCTTTTTTATTGAAAACGCCCTTCTTCCTATTTTCTGTGTAACTCTGAAGAAACTAAGCATGCACGATTGACTGAGTGAAACTGTTATATATTGTTTCCACAATTCTGAGACACGTTCCGATTCTGAAAGGAAACAAAGTTGTCATGTTTATGCGGTTGTCAGAAACTAATCCCTTCTTGTTCATTTGAGAAGTTTCTAGTGACCTCTGAGTTAGCTGGCACACAAGTAATTAAGTTTAATATACTCGATAGGAGCATACTGACCTCAGTCCTATGAACAGAACTATAGTGTATATTATTCCAATGTGCAGAGCATATAAGGGAAATGGGAACTACACTACATAACTATGGGTGAGTGGCGGTGTGTGAGTATCTGTACAGGTGTATGAGTGCATATTTCAGAGGCTATATTGATGAGAGACTGCGTGTATGAGTGACTGTATAGGTGAGTGGATATGTGTGTAGACCTATGAATTAGTGAGTGGGTATGTACTAACTGGTATTGTTGTGCCTATGGTTTCGAGAATGGTAGTCTATATTTTAGAGGGGGTGTATCAAAGGTTATATGAGGGTGTGAGGAGGTGCATCAGATGATCACGTGGATGATGTCATCAGTGATGTCATCAGTGATGTCATTTGAGATGTCATCAGTGATGTCATCAGTGATGTCACTGACCATGTCATGAGTGATGTAATATGTGATGTCATCAGCAGTGCATTGCGGTGGCGCAAGTTATAGTTGGCACAACTAACTATAACAGACGATTTCTCTGGTTTTGTACGAGTGAAATGTCCAACTAACTATAACGCCCCGAAACCTGTGGTTTTTTCAGTGAAAAAAAAAATAAAAATATATATATATATATATATATATATATTATCGCTCCAATTTCTCTCCTGTTAAAGAAATTACCGCACTCACGGGAGACATTGAAGTCGTTCTTTATTAACGGCTTACAGCAAACAAAACAGACGCGTTTCGGCGTTAGCCTTCTTCGGTGTCAATTACACATCAGAATCGGCATGTTTAAAAGCGTAATCGTGGAGCATGAAAATCAAGAAGGGACCAACTTTACAATTCATAATATGGGTGCCATTTTGTAACGGTGCATTTAAAATGTAAATACATACAAAATCGTTGAGTCTTTCAATATTTCAGTCTATATGACATGATTTTCTAGACCAGTATAGAATTTTAACATATACCGTTAGGTCTGCAATATAAAGCCGTGTATCGGCATAAATTAGTAAATACTTTAGAAGCAATTTACTCTCAGCCGCCCCAAGGCACTTCTATATATATGCAAATCACGCCGTGTATCGGCTTACGTCCCCTCTTGTTATGCTATTCAGGAGAGAAATTGGAGCGATAATAATAGCGGTTTCCACTACCGCAAACCGCACCCGCCCGAGAGTGCTTCGTATGGAACAGTGGAAACTGAGCGAGGATATATATATATATATTACCTACTGGCGGTCGCCAGTAGGTAGTTATAGTTAGGACCCTGTTTCCATAGGAAATCCGCAACATTCTATTTGGAATAACTTTGGCGCCGGTCGACGAATCCTCGCGAAATTTTCAAAATAGGTGGGGCGCTACGCTCCGCTCCTACCCTGAAAGTCTCGGGGGGATTCGTCAAGCAGGGGCCGAGAAAAAAGGGGGGTCCCAAAACGCGTTTTCCCCATGCATTTTTCCATAGGACCTTTAGACACAGCTACAGCCCGAACGGCTGAACAGAATTACTTGAAATTTGGCAGAGAGGTAGCCATAAGGTCAAGGAAGTGCCTTTTGCAGGTCTGGTGTAAATCTGTTCAGTATTTCCTGAGAAAATAGCATTTAAAAGCATATATATATGTGGGCGGAGCCTAACCACACATCTCATCCTGAGATCTGATTGGCTGTCAGCACTTCATCCAAGAAGTGTTGGCAGCCATCTTGGGACCAATATACATGATAGCACCTCATTAAAAAGCATTGCAGTTAATAGAAGGTTTTAAGACTTTAGTTACATTATAAATCATTTGTTGATGGTACCATACTCATTTTAGGAATTGTGGTATGTTCTAAGGTGATTTCACCATGTGAAAAAGCCTTCTGCTGGGATATCATGATTGAGAGAAAAATATTTTCTCATGCTTTTACCACAGAGGTTTGGAAGGTGATCTATAGGCTAAACTGAGAGCTTATTTTCTGTAAATTCACATTATCTTTCTCAGTCATGTGAGAATGAAGTCTGACATTCTCAGTAAAACATGTACATCCAACAAGGGCAGAGACTGTCAGTTGATTCCTTTGTGTTCTACTGCAGCTTCCCAGAGTGTTCCAAAGAACTACTAGAGCGCTAACAGTCCTACTTATGATAAACGTATGGCACACCTGAAGCCATCTTGCTTGGATTAAAGTGGTAACTCTTAAAACATTTAATTTAAAAAGGAACAAAATGAGGGGGTTCATTTTTCCATAAAAAGTATGATTAGTGCTGCAGAAAGAAAAATTAGGGCACATTTTGAGTGACTTCTCAAATCCTCTTCTATTTCATTAAAAAATTCTGACATGCAGACTGAAACATGCACTTTCAATACCAGCAGCAGTTTTCCCTGGTGAGCAGTAGCTTTACTACAGTGATCTAATGAGCAAAAAGAGTGCTAACATTCTGAATTTATGGCAAATGTGTGACACATCTGAATGCCTTCTTGATGGAATCAAAGTAAAAAACTGAAAGTATTTCCTACTGAGGAGACTGCAGGAAATGAGGAAATTAGGAAACTTCATAACAAATAAGTCTCCCAAGATGGCCACCAGAGACAAAAGAGCCCAAATGTAGCCCAAATATCACCCAGATGTAGCCCAAGTATAACCCAATGACAGAATGTCCCAGAATGTTCTTAAAAACAACTAGAGCGCTTACTGTCTTCATTATGACAAAAGTAAGGCACACCTGAAGCCATCTTGATTGGAATAAACTGGTAACACTTAAAACATTTAATTTAAAAAGGAACACAATGAGGAGGTTCATTTTGCCATAGAAATTATGATTAATGCTGAAGAAAGAAAACGAGGGCACATTTTGAGTGACTTCTCAAATCCTCTTCTATTTCATTAAAAAATTCTGACATGCAGACTGAAACATGCACTTTTAATACCAGGAGCAGACTTCCATGGTGCAGTAGTTTTACTACAGTGATCTAATGAGCAACTAGAGTGCTAACATTCAGAATTTATGGCAAATGTGTGACATATCTGAATACCTTCATGATGGAATCAAAGTAAAAAACTGAAAGCATTTCCTACTGAGGAGACTGCAGTACATGAGGAAATTAGGAAACTTCATAACAAATAAATCTCCCAAGATGGCCACCGGAGACAAAAGAGCCCAAATGTAGCCCAAAATCACCCAGATGTAGCCCAAATATAGCCCAATGACAGAAGTGTGCAAAACACTTATTATTTTGTGTTTTTGCAGTGTTATATAGTGCAGACTTGTCAGGTATTGGAGTGCTTTACATGAGCATTGGTTACATCACACAAGAACAAATTCATTTTGGTTGTAGACATGGGGAGACTAAGTGATTTGACCAGAATCACAGAATGTCGAGCTGAAGCAGAAACTTCAACCTGGTTCCCCAGTTGCAAAGTCTGCAGTTCTGGAAGTAACACCACATCCTCTCCCCTAAGTGCAACATTTAATCAAGTGGTCAACTGGATTAAAAACATAAAGATAACAAATAATTTAAAAGTGCTTTGTCGCTATTTGAAAACTCAGAAAATATGTCCTTATTTTAGTCTTTTAGAGCACTAACCATAATTTTGATGCCAATAAGACCCTCTCATATATGTAATTTCTAAAGGAAATGCTCTAGGTATTACAGTTTTGATTACATCAAGATGATGTCAGGCGTTCCACACTTTTGTAATAAATATAGAATGTTAGCAATCTAGTTGTTCATTAGAATACTGTTGAGAGGCAGAGGCCAGGGGCACGGACTCTGAAAATTGAAGGCAGGTAGGAGGGTGCAAAGGCAACAATTTAACCACACTGAGCAGGCAGGAAGGGCCGTGGAAGCACAACAGACTATGGAGGGCAGTGGAAAGGGGGGCAGGGGCAACAAACCAACAATACCTGACTTGCAAGAGAGGCTGTTGGAGGGAAGATCTATTACGGGTCAAGGAAGCTAGGGGCGGTCCCCAGATCCCCGGGAGCCACCACAGAACTGAGCAGGAGAGTGAGTCAGGGACAAAAGGGGCACCTTAATTTGAGCCGGGGTGCCTAGGAACGCTTGCTCCATAAATGAAGAAAACAGACATATGAGACATGGAATTGGAGGCAGAATACAATGGCAGTTTAATGAGAAGATGCAACTTCAAAGAAACCGCAGAATAGAGACATAAAGTACAAAATACAGAATCCAGATAATCATACAGCTGTCATAATATTCTCTGTATCTCAATTAATGTACTGACAGAGAGAGAGAGAAAACACATCTATAAATGCATCATGAGAAACAAGTTACACCAAGGAAAATGTTACCTAGGAACACTCACGTTTACTCTTAGAGCAAGCATTCCTGCAATTACAATACAAAATCTTTTAAATGCAAAAGTAAAGAGAACAATGGTTAAACATAACATGACATTTCATATAGGTAAAATAGAATAAGATACTTCAAGCAAAGCAGAGCAAGACATTTTAAGCAAAGGAAGACAAGAGCTCCCAGCTCTTGGGGAAAACCTGCACTGCCTGTTAACCTACATACAGACGGCGAGGTAGTCCGTCGATATCTGTGGGTGCTCCCTTTTTATATCATTTTGTGGGCTCCTTTGCACGCTACATCTACCTACGTATGCTACCCAAAAGCTTCGTCTGCAGATTTTACCAGACATTCGTCATTTACCCACTTAATGCTGACAATGGACTGGGTGAAAAGGTCAGTCTCTCAGGCCAATCGCTTATCGTAAGTTCCATAGAGCAAGCAGAAAATAATGGGTATTGTACGGGAATTCAATATATTCATGTATAAAATCTCCTCAGTTCTCCTAACTTGACGCTCTGCGGTTGCCACTTCCTTAAAAGCGGGAAACCTGCCCAGGAAGCAAGTACCAGTCCAGGATGCAGCCTACTGTATGTCGACAGCTTCAGGGGGATGTTGAACTTTGATACCGAGCATGGAGCACTCGGGTAGGGTGGGGGCTACTAGTTTGGATCAGAAGGCCTCGCAGACCTGCCTTCAGACTGCTATACACTAAAATTGCAGAGCTATGGTCAATTTAACAAAGAGGCCTACATATTGAACAGAAGGGCCTACACAGGGGTTTTATGCTGGCTGAGTGGTAAGGATGTCTCAGGATAATTATATAGCAACACAGGACCCGCTGGTCAATTTAATACGGCCTACAAATGCAGCTGGCAGGGCAAGGACAAGGGTCTCATACTTCAGGTGTGGACAGAACGGGCCAGGGGCCCCCTGTGATACAAAATCTACCCTCCTTCAAGGCTGTGGCAATGTAATAGACCATTGTGGGCAGAAGGAAGAGGCAATGGTAGTACAACCATACATGCCAACAGACCCGATTCAGCCAGGAAACGTCCAATGTTTTTAAGCTCAAATGGGCTTTATTTGATCTGTCTCCTGTCTACAATATCCTCTTTTTCAATGTAACTCAAAGGGGAAAATCAATACCCCAGTTTTTTTTCAAAATCTCCCTCTTACCAAGTTCAAAATGTTCGCAAGTATGGTACATTGGATCATGGAAGGAAATGGGATAGGGACATGGACTTGGATAACAGAGGACAGGAGGGACATGGAGAGGTGCACCAAACTGACCCTGCAGGGCAGGCATCAGGGTTTGCAGCAGCACAATACACCACACAGGGCATGCAGGACGGGAGTGCAGCACAACAATCCATAGAAAGCAAGAGGGAGGGGACAGGACCATGCACATGGACAACAGAGAACAGAGGGGCAAGAGGTAATGGTAGCTAGCTGACCATAATGGACAGACAGGAGAGAAAGCTGCAGTATAACAGACCATAAAGGGCAGGAGGGACGGATCAGGGGCATTACAATGGAACAGACAAGCCAGGAGGGAGGGAGTAGGGCTGGGGGCAAGGGGGCAGGAGCAGCAAGATAGCCATGGAGGTCAGGCAGGATGGGCACTAGAAGCAAGACACACCATGAAGAGCAACAGTGAGACTGTGATGGCATACACACAGACCATGGAGGGAAGGTGGGAGGGGGTCAGGGGCAGCTAACCGATCACACAGGGAAGGTGGGAGGGGCCATGGCAGCACAGAAGACCATGCATGGCAAGTGGGAGGGTTAGTGGCAGCACAATGGCTATGATGGGCAAGAAGGAGGGTGGAGGGGCATGCACAAAGGACGATGGAGGATAGAAGGAAGGGTCAGGACCTGTGCACAGACAAGAAAGTTCAGGGGAAGGGACCTCACAACAGACCACACGGGGCAGGCAGGAGGAGCAGTTGCAGCACAACAGACCAGGGAGGGCAGAAGGGTGTGGCAGTACAATGGACCATGTAGGACAGGAGGAAGAGGATAGGGGCATGGCATGTGGACAGGCAGGGTGGAGGTGGCAGGGACAGGTTACAGTCATCTGACAATGCTAGGCAGGTGGGAGGGGAGTGGCAGCTCAACAGAACACTCAGAGTAGATAGGAGTGGCAGGTCCATGGGACATGGTGGGCAAAAAGGATGGAGCAGGGGCATGCACAAAGAAATCGGAGGGCAGGGGGAAGGAGAATAGGGGCAGCAAGCTAAGCACAGAGTTTAAGCAGGAGGTCAATGATGGGGCATAGAATTGGGCAATGGAGGGCAGGAGGAGTGGACTGGTACATCATACTAAATTGAGGGCAGTGGCAGCACATCAGACCATGCATGGCAGGAGGGAGGAGGCTAGTCCATGGATTCACACAACAGAGGATAGGGAGGAAGGGGATGGGGCAGCAAGCTAACTGTTCAGAGAAGGCGGGTATTAGGAACTTTATTGTTTTTAAAACATTGTGTCTGTGCGAACTACTTAAAATATGAACAAGTATGCAGCATAATCTCACTTTTATTCAGGAAGAAGAGGACGTTTGTGACTGTGACTCCGGGCTCACTTGGCAGAAACACCCCCTGACCCTCCACCCCCTATCGCAAAATGTAATGCCCGTGAAAAGGGTAGGTGAACACAGTGTTATATAGAACATAGTCCTGAGAGCACGATTGAAAATGAAAACTAGATATAGTGTATGGTATAAACTATGCACCAAAAAGTGTGATATAAGATGAACCGGGCGTGAAATATAATATGCAATACATTGTGCGCAATGACAGATTCATTGGAGAGCGCGAGATAGCACAGGCACTAGCGCGTGCTATGCGATATGCGCCTTGGAGTGTAATATGCACAGGGCAGTGTTGTGTAACCTAACTAGTCTCTAAAGTTGTAATATAAAATATGTGCTGGGGAGTGTAACGTTGCATATGCACTGTGACAAAGATATGGATCCCAGATTGTAATATGTATGGCATAGCACTGTGCGTTATAACATAGGCATCGAGAAAGGCACGTTAGATGGGGCAATATAACCCGTGCGAAGACAAGTGTGGCATGACATATTCACGGGGTGGTGTTACAGTGCACATGGGCTAGAGAGTGTCATAGCATATGCACTAGCTAGTGGAATACAACACAGAGGTGTGTGGCACTCGGCAGGCAATGGTGGGTGTAACACAGCATTGGGCTCTGTCAGGAGCACGCTGTGACTCTCAAGTGATGTTCGTCCCCTTTCCAGAGAGTAAAATAAAAAGTATTACACATCCGGCAGTGGATGTGTGTTTTATTAACCGTGAGGGGGGTTTCTTGCATAGTTTTGGTCGAATTTTTGTCGAATCCCCTTTGAATGGCTTGGTGTGCATGTGTATTAAATGTGCCCGTCAATAGCTACCCATGTTTGTATAAATAAACGACAAGGGTGTCTACCAGGATTAGGCACGGTAGGGCATCAGACATGTCAGAGCTTCACTAGTGGTGTAAATACATTCCACGTGGATTCATTGCATGCATAGTCGCCTTTTAATGAATATCACGCAAATCGTCATGGTGATAGGTACGTACGGTTTGTCCAGCATGTCCTAGGTGTGTCTATAAATATATATTTTTTAAAAATAATAAAAAACAGTGGCCGGCCCTGGGGATTGGGGTCAAAAAAATATAATTAGGAGACTGGCCCTGGGGGATGGGGTCATCAGGGCCAATAAATTAGAATAAGAAGGGGAACCAAACAGCCCCCCTTCTTAAAAAACTAAAATAAATAAAAGACTGGCATCGTGCCGGAGGCCATGCCCCCTCCGTGCAGCACTCTGCAAACGCGCCCCCAACAGGCATCTCCAGTATGCGCCAGGGAGCTGCGCTGCAGCCAGGTGTTCTGAGGCCAAGCCCCTTTTTACACCTCTCTGCAACGCAGCTCTGTGGCGCTTACTGGAGGTACCTAGTGGTCTAGTTTGACCCTAGGGACCCTTAGGATTCAGGGGGACTTAATCTCTCAACTTAGAACAGCCAAAGGGCGCGTTTACACAGTGGTGAAGGGAGGGGACGGGGCCTGAGGTGACGTGTGCAAACACGCACTATGGCACGTTTTAAATTGGGGATATAATTTCCCTTCAATACTGAGGGCCCCTGGGGGCTAACTAGCCCACCAAGTGCTTCCAGTAAGCGCCACTGAGCTGCATTGCAGAGAGGTGGTCCAGGCCGTGCCACTTTTTACACCTCTCTGCAACGCAGCTCTGTGGCACTTACTGGAGGTACCTAGTGGGCTAGTTGGACCCTAGGGACCCTCAGGATTCAAATGAACTTAATCTCCCAACTAAAAATGGACACAGGGCGTGTTTACACAGTGGTGAAGGGAGGGGACGGGGCCTGAGTTAACGTGTGTAAAAACGCCCTGTGGCCTGTTTTAAGAGGTAGTTTTAATCCCCATGCCCTATTATACACTAGGGGCTTACAGAGGAGGTCATGCTAATCACAGGGGGACCCCAACGCATAATGTTTCCTAGTGTATGTAGGTGTTTTCACTGTATTCTAAGTGTCTTTTAACATAGCACTGGCTCTAGGACTGGTTAGTCAGACTCAGTTACCACCAGTATCCGTCTGAAAAAGTTGAGGGTACAGGATGATTTTGCAACAAGGCTTCTTTCTGCTCTTCTTTTTGTTCTTTCTGCACGTTATCCTTCTTCCTGCACTTATCTTCGCATTTGAGGACTTCTGTTGCTTCTTTCTGCACTTCTTTTGTTTCTTTCTGTGCATTTTTTCTTCTTTCTTCACATGTCCTATCTCTGTAGGCATAGTTAGAAATTAGCATTTAAAAAACCTTTGAAATTCACAGAAAAAACCATAGGTTTCAGGCACGTTATAGTTAGGAATTAGCATTTAAAAAACCTCAGAAATTCACTGAAAAAACCATAGGTTTCAGGGGTGTTATAGTTAGCTGGACTTTTCACTTGTACAAAACCATTGAAATTCCCCCGTTATAGTTAGTTCAGCTAACTATAACTCGCGCGCCCGCAATGCACTGCTGATGACGTCACATATTACATCACTCATGACATGGTCAGTGACATCACTCATGACATCACTGATGACATCTCAAATGACATCACTGATGACATCACTGATGACATCATCCTTGTGATAGAGTGGCAGACCTCCTCTCACCCTAATATAACCTTTGATACACACATTCAAAAATAGAGACTAAAATTTTCAAAACAATGGACATACCAATACCAGTTACAACAACCTCTTCAGTAATTCTAAGATCCACATACACATCCACTCATTCACCAACAGTCCAATTCAGTCACTCATACATGTACTCACTCATCATATGTACTCATACACCTATACATCCTGTTACACAATGCCACTCATCCATAGAGTTACTCACACACATAGTCACTCATGCTAATAAAGAATCAAACATACATTTACTTGCATATACAGTTATACACACACCACCATACTTACTTCTACGGAAACTTACACATACTTAGTCTAACAATCACTTATAGAAACACATACTTATTCATACAGGAACTCTTTCAATCTCTCACTCTCACATATACTCACATATATACACCAATAGTCACATATACTAGTTTAAAACATATGTAGTTACTCATAAAGACACTATTGAGACAGTCATTCACTCACTAACACACCCATACACACACTCATCCACCCATACAGTCCTGCACACATGCTGTGTTCAACACATACAAACAGTGAGTCACTCATTCATGCACCTATGCACTACGTAATACCCCCCACCGAACCATGCAGACACTCAGACTGATACTCAAAAAACCAACTAATAACCTATATAGACACCCATGTAGCTACTCACCAACCCATGCAGCCACTTATACACAAAGTGAGAGACTGATACAGATATTTAAATATTTAAACATTACTCACTAAGCCATGTATTCACTATGATACACTTAATCAGTCAGTTACACAATCAATTTTTCAAAAACAAATCATCCATTTAGACACTTATATACCCATTTATTCTTCCATCGACCTTGAGATATACATATATAAAACATATTTAATTTTCAGAAAAACACACATTCACTGGATGATGTCATCAGTGATGTCATCAGTGATGTCATTTGAGATGTCATCAGTGATGTCATGAGTGATGTCACTGACCATGTCATGAGTGATGTAATATGTGACGTCATCAGCAGTGCATTGCGGGCGCGCGAGTTATAGTTAGCTGAACTAACTATAACGGGGCAATTTCATTGGTTTTTTACGAGTAAAATGTCCAGCTAACTATAACATGTGTGAAACCTATGGTTTTTTCACTGAATTTCTAAGGTTTTTTAAATGCTAATTCCTAACTATAACGTGTGTGAAACCTATGGTTTTTTCACTGAATATATATATATATATATATATATATATATATATATATATATATTCTTTTTTTTAACATTCTTTTTATCAACCAAAAGAATAAGCTTCAGATATACAGCATACATAGACATATATTTAGTAGGTAGCCAAATGTCACAGATATCCCATAGAGCGTCTAGTTCCGATCCCAATTGTTTGCTGCTAACACCATTACAATTCGAGCTGATTTTATACTCCCTTCTCTCTTTGGAAACCTGTAAGACACACCTCATGGCCCTGCCCATTGGCCTCTGTACTTCGCCCATGCCCCCCAAGTCTTTTCCCATGTGCGTGGGCAGCCTCGGCTTTGGTAGAGCACTTGTTCCACCCAATGGCACCAGTCGATATCCCTTTTCCAGGATTCCAATGTTGGGGCTTCTGCCGCCCCCCATGCCCGAGCAATATTCCTCTTGGCTACCCTCCCCATGCCAAAGCCAGCCAGGTCTTGGCCCACTGTGGCCATGTTGTCTTATCCCGTTACTCCCAGAATGTGCCATCTCGACTCCAGCGGGACCCTCTCTCCCACCACTATCTCCATTATGCGGGTCAAACCCTCTCAGTACCTTTGAATCTTGGGGCACAGTATGTGAAAGAAGGACCCTTTCTCACCGCATCCCCTTGCGCACAGTTCGGACGCACAGTTGCCAATGCGGAACTGCACCATTCGCGAGGCATACGATCTGTGGTGAATGCGGAGCTGAACAAGTCTAAAACGCACTCTGATGGCTATTTCTCTGGGGCTCTGTAAGGCCATGGCCCAATCGTCGTCCTCCAATAGCCCAACATCAGATTCCCAGGCCTCCCTTAGGGGACCCATACAGTCTTGGGAGTTGTTTACGAATTTCTGTATGTGAGGGATATTGCTTTATCAATCATGGGGTCTAGGAGGAGCCTGTTGTCTAGTGGAGAGAAATTCGGTGTCAAAGTCCCTTCTTTCAGATGACAGTGAAGCGGGTGCCGCATTTGCCGGTATCTGAGGTATTCCTCTCCCCCCATTTGGAAGTCCTCCCGCAGATTTTCTAATGTGATCATCTTACCTCCCTTCCGGACATCTCCACGTAAGTCAATCCATATAAGACTCCATTTCCGGAAGCCCTTTAGTCGTTTCATATCGCTCAAATAGTCTCCCGCCCGTCATTTTAGTTGCCTTATGCATTATGTCGAGGACTCTCCATGTGTGTCGGGAGGTGTGCGTGGCCTCTTCCCTTCCAATAAAGCTCCGCCAGATAGCTTCCGTTGTTCATTGCCAATTGGTCCACCTTATATGCTGGTTCGTGGAGCGGTGAGAAGACCCATCTGTTCATATTAATAAGTTGAGAAGCCCAATAATATTTCCTGACGTCTGTGACGGCTAATCCCTCTTCGTACACTCCTTTCTGGAGCTTCTTGAGTGCAATCCCAGGGCTGCCACCTCCCCATAATAGCTTAAGCTGTTCGGACTCGACTGCTTGAAAGAATGACTCCTGAATCCGGAGTGTTCTGAACTACATATAGTAAGCGCGGGAGGGCCATCATTTTAAAAAGAACAGCTCTGCCCATAAGGGAGACTAGTAGCCCTCTTCAGTGAGTCGCGTTGTCTCGTAGCCTGTCTAATTTTGCCTGCACATTACAATGTATGAACTCATGTTCTGACTTTGTTATCCATATAGCCAGGTATTTAAACCTATCCTTTTGTATTAGCTCTGAACATGCAGACGTTAAGACCGGGGGCTCACCCACCAGAGAGAACACTAGGGATTTGTCCCAGTTGATGCAGTATCCCGAGTATGAGCCAAAGGCCTGTATTATATGAATGAGCCTGAGGAATGTTTGTTGGGGCCTCTAGGCATAAAGGAGGATATTTTCCGCATACAGGGATGTGCGTTCTTCCCAGCCATCCCCTACATCAATGTCTCTCACTAGTGGGTCTCCCCGTATCCAGACAGCCAACGGTTGCAGCACCAGCGCGAATAGCATCGGCAACAATGGGCACCCCTGCTGCATGCCCCTATGGAGCGCAAAGACTCTGGACATAGTCCCGTTGACACTGACTCGCGCCATCAAAGTGGTGTAAAATAGCCGAATCCACTTCTGTAGATTTGGGCCCAGTCCTACCTTATCTAAGAGAGCGAATAGATATGTCCATTCAATGCTATCGAATGCCATCCTCGCATCGAGTGAGAGGAGGGCTGCAGGTACTTCTGGTTGCTTTTGGGACCTATGCATTACACCATAGAGATGACGCAAGTTAAGCTCAGTGCTCCTATGCGGCGTAAAGCCAGACTGTTCTGGATGTATTAGGGATTGTATGACCGTACTCAACCAATTCGCGATAACCTTGGCCAACACTTTGGCTTCAAAGTTCAAAAGGGAGATAGGTCTGTAGGAGCTACAGAGATCGTGAGGTTTGCCTTTTTTGAGGATGACCACTATGGTTGCCATTCTCACATCCTCAGGGAGTTGACCCTCGTCTCTGTGAGGTACAAGCTTCCCTGCCACACATTTGAAGAACTCTGTGGGGAACCCATTCGGGCCCGCCGCTTTCCCGGATTGCAGGTCCCTCATGGAACTTTCTACTTCCTCTATGTTGAGGTCTGAGTCCAGCACCTCCCTATTGTCCTTCCCATGAGTCGCCAGAGTCATGTCCTTTAGCAATTCATAGCAGTCTGCCTCCCCCGCTTAGTCTGTGACTGGTAAATGTTGTCATAGTACTCGGCGAAGACTTTCGTCAGTTCTGTACCTGTTCCACCTTGTACGCCCTCAGCCGTCCTAATTTCTGAGACCCAGATACGATTCTTGTCCTTCTTTTCCAGGCAGGCAATACGTTTATTGGCCTTATCTCCCAAATCGTATACCTTCCTCTGGGTGGCAATCGCATGTGCTCGGGCAGTGTTTTCTTCTACGTCCCTGAACGTTTTTTGCTTGAGTTTGAGTGTGTGTTTGAGTCCGGTGTCTAGTGCCCGCTCAAGATGCAATTTCTCTTGCTCAAGTTGTTTGCACTGTGCTCATTTTTTTTTTGCGTTTAGCACCACTTGTTGCCTGTACGAAGCCCCTGGCCACCACCTTATATGCCTCCCAAAGTGTGCGATCAAACAACGCCAAGCCAAAGTTTTTGGTGAAATACTGTTTAGTGCGCTCCTCTAAATGGTCTCGAAACTCCTGGTCCCTAAATAGGAATGGATCCAGTTTCGGTGGAAGAGACCAGTCTCTTACCGGCCGGAACACCTGTACCTCCACAGGCGAGTAGTCTGATATCACTCGCACCTTGTGGCGCCCTTCCTGAAAAAGTCCCACCAAGGTAGTGTGTGTGTAAATATAATCCAGTCGTGAGGCACTTCCATGGGCTTTTGAGATGTGTGTAAATTATCTCATCCTGGGGTTGTGGCACCTCCAGAGGTCCACACAGTCCCATTGCCCTTTCAAATGAGTTCAGTGGTCGGGTTCCTGTATCTTGGGAGGAATTGCATTCCTATCTATGTCCAGAGCCATCGTATTGTTCATGTCTTCCCCTAGAATCAAAATTCCCTGCGATAGTCCAAGTATTCGTTTGCTAAGGTCCTGGAGAGTAGTCTCCTGCAATCGTGGGGGCTTATAAACTGAGAAAATGTTTGCAATTTGTCCCTCCCATGTTCCAGACAGAGCTGCATATCATCCCATGTGGTCGCACCCTGTGCGATTTACTGCAAATGGCACCGAGTTTTTAATGAGTATGGCCATGCCCCTGGAGCCCGTTGTGAAGCCGGCATGTACCCAGCGTGTGCAGCCATAGCGATTCAGTGCTAAATAGTTATCACATTTAAGGTGTGTCTCTTGTAGGAGCACTATGTATGGTGAGTGTCCGTGCAGGTTTTGTAGCACCATAGTGCGTTTTATCTTATCTCCCAGACCATTCACTTTCCAAGAGAGAATAGTCAACTTCTTAGCATGTCGGTCAGCCATATGAGGAGCCTGAGAGTCCTTTCCCCCATCCACCCCCACCAACCACTCGGGGCCCACCCTCCCTCATGCAGCAGTGCAAAGCATATGGTCTCTGGTCTCAAACCACATTCATCGGAGCGTTTGTCCTGAAGCATTGACAATCCATCTTAAGACATAGTAAGTGAAAACACCCAAATTAACTCCCCATCCCTGCTACCCTGCCATGTTGGTCTAAAAAAACCCACACCCCAAATAGTAGAGCGCCTGTAGCCAAAGAAAACATTTCACTAGCGTAGGGCTGACTTTCACCGCCACTCAAAATCCCCCCCCCACCACCCCGGGCCCAACTTCTCGCCCCAACACAATGAGTGTAGCTGTAATAATCAAGTCTGCGTTTCATCAAGACTATGTATCATACATGATTGTCCGTTGCTGCCGACCTTATCTCCCACTCAGTAGACTTTGATCTGTACCTGTAGCCTTATGCTCAGTCTTATAGGATCATCAAGTGCCCCTCACTTTCTAGGATTCGCCATTCCAACTGTGGGGCTGCTGGACCGAGAACCTCTGGGTCGTGTCCCTGACCTCTCCTCCTCTGCTTGTCGAGTCGGGGACTCTAGATTTCGGGACCTACTTCCCCGCCAGTCCACTTCTCTGCATCGACTTTGTGTCTGGGGACACCCCTCCTCCAGCCATTGATGAACCTCTGCTTGTGTAGTAAAGTACAAGGATTTGTCGTTATCGATTACCCTGAGTTTAGCTGGAAAGAGCATCATGTATTTTATTCCTTTCTCTCTTGGGGCACGTTTCACCCCATCGAATGTACGTCTCTCCTCTTGCACCCTCAGGGTAAAGTCTAGGAAGGATTGTTTGACCAAGTTCTAGTAGGGGAGATCACCACGCACCCTAGCCGCTTGTAAAAAGGCATCTCCGTCCCTGTAATTCAGGATCCGGACTGTAATGATTGGGGGGGGGGGGGGCAGGCCTCGGCATAGGGATAGGAGCCCTGTGCATTCTTTCTACCGTAAAAAAGGCTGATAGTCTTTTCGGCTTGAGATGGTTAAGGATGATGTCTTCAATGAAGAGATCCATGCTCGGGCCCTTGTCTCTCTCCGGGAGCCCAATCACTCTCATGCTGTTGCGACGGGCCCTCCCTTTCTGATCTTTTAGCTTCAGGGACAATTGCTTGTGCTGGTGTGTCACTTTTTGTACAAGCTCTTCCAATTTGCGTGTTGTAGATTGAATCTCCCCTATGTTAGTTTTCGCCGTGGTGACGCGCTCCGAGGTCTTGTACATGTCCGCTCTCATCAAATTCATTTCAATGAAGACCTTATCTATCTTTGTCTCCAGGGTCATTCCAGGAGCTTGGATGGCCGTCATAATTGCTCCAAGGGAGGGTTCAGCCTATGCCTCCTTATCGCAAGTAGCCCCTTCCTCGGACGGCAATTGTCGCAGAATCGCATATTTATCCAGTTTGTTGGATTGCACCGAGGGTGGGACACCCTTTGGCTTTGTCATGGCCAGGTCCACTCTGCTGGTTGTTGCAGCTGTCGAGTGCATCTCACTGTGCTCCAAACCCGCCTTTGGGACACCACAGGTTTTCCCACAGGCTGATAGTCAGTTATCAGGGATTCTCCCCCTTGAACTGGTGGTTCCTCTAGCAGGCGTATATGCAGTGGGGTAGACTTAATTCTTGCTGGTGGTTTGATTCCTGCTTGTTATTATCGCCAGAGGGTGACTGGGCCCCCTGAGTCAGTCCCACCACCCCACTCAGTATTCCAGTGAGTGGCTAGGCCTTTCGTTGTCCGGCTCTCATGGGAGCCATGTGGTAAGGATCTCTCCTCTTACTCTTCGGCTGGGCTGTGTCTTTGCCCCCGGGCCTCTCTGGCTCTCACATCTCCCAGGCATCAGGCCACTCCTCGGTCAGGATTTTCCCACGCTGCTGGGCACGCAGGTTGCCTCGTCTTGCTATTGACTCCACTTGCTCAGATATCCCCCCTCCGGGTATAGCCCTGTCACCTAGTGTGGAATATTGATCCGAGGCTCACCGTCTGTGCCCCCTCGGGCTGTTGTGGTCACTGCTCCTGCCGGCTGCCCCGAGTCTGGCTTCGTTTCAGGGGTCACGCCAGTGCATCTCACCTTCTGTTATGCCCATGTCCTCACTCGGTCCTCAGCACGGCCACCCTGGGCTCGTGGGATCTTTCTGGCGGCAGTCTCTGGCAGCCGCGGCCGGTCAGTGGTAGGGTCGCTGGGTCATAGATGGACACCGGTGCTGAGACCAGCACTGGGGTCCTCGATTTCTCTGTTCCCAGGCCTCGCAGTCTGAGCCCGGGTGCTGCAGTTACTTGACTCCGCCCCACTTTGCCTCCGCTCTCTGGGTCGACCTCGGGAGCAGGCCCTTTATCGTCTCTCGTTGATCGTTGCTTTATCGGGGTCCACTTCGCTCTCTCAGCCCCGGCGGCGGTGCTCCAGGGGACTCATAAGTGATCTGGTGCTCCAGTTACCGGATTTAGAGTGGATTTTGCAGGCTTTTTTCAGGGCCAGGGCAGAGCACTCTCACTACACTGCCATCTTGGTTGGTGCCAAGCCATGTCCCTGGTAATTATATTTTAAAGGTTGTTTATTTTTTTAAATCGGATGAGGCAGCAAGTGAATGTTGAGGTACATTGAAATGTAGGTAATGAGCGGTAGTGAGAGAGGATATGTGATGTGTAGAAAGAGATAGGGCAATGAGTGAGATGTCAATAAAAAGAAATAAGCATACGATAACGGTAAGGTAGTAATGTGAAGTAGATAGTGAAAGAGAAAAAAGTAGAGAGAGGTGAGATTTAGAACAATTAACAATTGAATAGAACAATTTAATTGAATAGAGCAATTCATATAGTGAAATATGAAGAGTGAAAAATAGGTCTCAAGGTAAAGTATGTATTTCTGGAATGGCCACAAGACATGGAGTTTAGGAGCAGTGGTTATTTGTACATCTCTGAATTTGTGGGTACCCATACGAGCATATGTTTTAGAGGGTAGTTTTCAAAAATGCCTTCTTTCTTGCACATTAGCTTACATTTGGAATGCACAACTGCAGCAAAATCAAATTAGTAATAACAAATATCCTACTATTCTAAGCTCACACATGTCGTCTGAAAAAAATAGTACCTCACCTGTGTGGGCAGGTCTAGTACTTGGAAAGGAAATAGCCCTAAACGCAACATGGACACATCACATTTTTCCACTTAAAACTGACCCATTTTTTACATGTGGGTAGCTGTGGCTTTTAGGCCCTAGCTCAGTCAGCAACTAGGGTAATTTAGCAATCCTGTACATATTTGGAAACTAGACACTTAGAGTAATCCAGGATCGGGTGACTTGCACGGCTCTAACCAACTTGTTTTACCCAGATTCCCTTGCAAACCGTAGACCTCTACTATAAAAACTAATTTTCCTCAAATTTCTGTGATGGAAAGTTCTGGAATCTGTGGAGAGCCACAAACTTCCTTCCACCCAGCATTCCCCTAGGCTTTCTGATAAAAATATTACCTCACTTGTGTGGGTAGGCCTAGTGCCCATGAGAGGAAATGGCCCAAAATGCAACATGGATACATCACATTTTCAAATCAAAACTGATCTGTTTTTTGCAAAGTTGGTAGCTGTGGATTTTGGGCCTTAGCTCAGTCGCAACTTATGGAAACCTAGCAAACCTGTAAATGTTTGAAACTCAGACACCTACAGGAATCCAGGATGGGGTGACGTGCATGACTTTCACCAAGTTGTTTTGACCAGATTCCCTTTTAAACCTTTGACCTCGACTAAAAAAACAAATTTTCAGCACATTTCTGTGATGGAAAGTTCTGGAATCTGTGGAGAACCACAAATTTCCTTCCACGCTGTATTCCCTTAAGCCTTCTAATAAAAATATGACCTCACTTGTGTGGGTAGGCCTAGCACCCAGGACAGGAATCGGCCCAAAACGCAACATGGATACGTCACATTTTTCACTCAAAACTGACCATTTGTTTGCAAAGTGGGTAGCTCTGGATTTTGGACCAAAGCACACCCGCTACCCAGGGAAACCTAGCAAACCTGAACATTTATTAAACTTAGATACCTAGGGAAATACAGGTAGGGGTATTTTGAATGGCTCTCACTAGAATATTTTTGACAGGAAATGGCTTAAAAGCAACATGGATAGATCACATTTTCACATCAAAACTGATCAATTTTTTGCAAAGTGGGTAGCTGTGGAATTTGGGCCCTAGCTCAGCCACAGCCTAGGGAAACGTAGCAAACCTGTACATGTTTGAAACTCAGACACCTAGGGAAATCCAGGATGGGGTATCTTGTGTGGCTCTCACTAGGACGTTTTAACCAGAATCCCTTGCAAGCTTCAAACGTTGGCTTAAAAAACACACATTTTTCTCACGTTTCTGTGAAGGAAAGTTATGGAATCTGCAGGGACCAAGGATTTCCTTACACTCAGCATTCCCCTAAGCCTTCCAATACAAAATGGTATCTCACTTGTGTGGGTAGGCCTAATGCCCATGTTGGAAGGTGGATTATTAGTAGGGGTAATTCTGTACCTGCCACTAGCAATAAAGCCACCTAGGCAATATAAGATACACCAATTTATAACAATTTGAATTTTTGGGATTCCTGCAGATTCCAGAAGTTTCCATCAAAGAAATATACAGAAAATCATGGATTTCAGTCAAAGGTTGAGATTTGCAGAGCCTTGTGTAAAAAAACCCTCATTGGATCCACAGAAGACACATTACCCAGGACTCCCCTAGTTGTCTGGTTTTCACAAATGTGCAGGGTTAAAAGGTTCCCCTAGGTGGCAACTTAGCTAGGGCCCGAAATACACAGCTTCACACTTTTCAAAAAGCAGGTCAGTTTTGAGAGGAAAAATGTGATGTATCCATGTTGTGCTTTGGTCCACTTCCTATCCAGAAATTTCCATCACAAACATGTAAGGAAAATGCATGATTTGAGGCAAAGTTTGAGGTTTGCAGGGCATTGTAGGTAAGAAAATCTTGTGGGCTTCATGCAAGGCACACCCCCTGGAATCCCCTGGTTGTCTACTTTTCAAAAAAGTCAGTTTTGGTGGCGGCGGAGCTCGGCCCCAAATCCTTCAGCTACCACTATTGCTGATGCCTCCACAAAGCACTTTAGAACTTATTGTGTTAAGGTCTCTTGGCCCATCCACACAAGTGAGTTACCATTTTTATTGGGAGGCTTGAGGGAATGCTGAGTGGTAGGAAATTTGATTTGTGGCTCACCACAGATTACAGAAGTGTTCCTCACAGAAATGTGAGGAAAATGTGTGTTTTTAGTCAACATTTGAGGTTTGCAGGACATTGTTGGTAATACAATGGTGTGGAAAGCATTCCAAGGTCACCACACTGGACTCCCCCAGGTGTCTATTTTTCAGAACTGACTTGGTCTGGTAGGTTGAATATCCGATCCACTTGCCCCAGCAAGGGCCCAGCAAGTCTACTGGGTCCAGGTTGGTGTGGAGCAGGGACCTATGCCAAGGGAGGGCTTCTCCCTCCCCCAACATTGCATGAATCTAGTCCCTAGTGTCTATTGGGCTTTCTGTCCCTCAGGGGGCATTTTGGGGTAATCGTCCCCATCAGCCCCCAGGGGGGCAGAATAGCCACCTGCCTTGTTTTTGGGTTGGGGGCATTGCCATGCCAATGGTGGACAGCCTCACCCCTATATTTGCTATGAAATAAAATCCCTGGTATCTAGTGGGTGTTCTGCGCCCTTGGTGGGGCAGATTGGGGTTATTTTTCCTATTTGCCCCATGGAAGCAGAAAAATGTATGTCCTATTTAGTAGGAGTGAGGGCATGGCCTGAGATTAAAAAGAAATAAAGATCTCCCTCTGGTGAAGCGCACCAGATGGGCATTTATTTACCTCCCCAGTGTTGGCCAATGCACGCACTGAGGAGGTAATGCAGGTGTCGGCCATTGGCTTGAATTAACATTCCCTGGGGGTTTATAAACTAGCGTTTCCAGAAAAAAATTCCTAATACCCATTTGTTGAAAAACTGTAATAAACAAGATTACTGTAAGAAAATATAGACTGGACACAATAGACACAAACATTGATAAATGCAATAGCACTTCTCTCTACAAGCTGGTGGACCATTTAATTATTTTGTTCACTTTTTTATTGCAGGCGTGTGCCACAGAAATGAAAAGAAAAAATGAAAGAAAACCTGTAGTGACTAAGTAGCTGCAATTTATTTTCAACAAAAAGAGAACAATTACATAATTTTTATCAAACAGCATGAGTGCTTGCTAATTGGCAGGTTTGCCTAGAACAGGTATAGCCATCTTTTTCCATCACAGAAAAACATGATTCTTAGTGGTGGAGAAAAGGAACTATTAACTTTAAATTATTCTAACACCAGAAGAATGTTTACCCAGGCTCTAATCACAAGCAGACTTGACTACTGAAACCCCCTCTACGCTGGAATCCTAGCCCACATCCTACTCTGACTCCACACCACCGATAACGCTGCCATCAGACTTTTCATGGACATACCACGTAATGCCCACATCTCACTGCACCTCAATACACTCCACTGACTTCCAGTCCAGGAAAGATGCAAATTTAAGCTGCTCAAGCACACCTTTAAAGCCCTCAACAATGTGTGACCAGCATACCTCAACAACGTCCTAACTTCTGCCAACCCACCGGACACCTTTGTTTGGCCTCCCAGGCAACCACATACACCCCTCGCATTAAGAAGACCAGAAGTGGGAGACGATCATTCTCACACATCGCAGCCAAAGCAAGGAACGACCTCCAACTCCACCTCAGAACCACCCCCTCACTCAGAGACTTCCAAAAGAAGCTCTTCCAGAAATAATAGGCATGATCCCTTTTGTCCTCCTTCCTTGGGCCCTCACACTTCTTAGGGCCTTGTTACCCTTGCATGTAATGGTGTTCTCCGAGCACTCAAATAAATAATCCGATGGTGCAGTCATTGTGTCAACACATCAGTTATTAGCCTTTTCCACTCTCAATCCTTACACTAGGACTTCCACTTGCCAACATGTGTTTCGCCTATCGCTGCAATTGCAACAGCATAATTCCTCAGGGCTAAAATATGACCACAATCGTATTATAGTTCCATCACCAGGGTCCATTACCTTAGGGGCACCCGATGTGTGTTAAAACTGATCATATAGAGTACGACAAAGTATAATCTTATTCATAAATGATGTGGGAAGAATGGAAAAGGGTGCACAGTTTATTATACATATTAAGTGTTAGGTGCCACACTCCAAACTTGTGGGTGCAATTTTCTGTTAGGGTGTGATTATGTTAGTTTGTTTGAAAACTACTGTCTCAGTAGTATAGGAGGTGAAGCTCACATTGTTCTCAATGTATTTACAGATTCTGATCTTGGTCTTGTAGCTTTGTCTTGTTCATGCAGTCCACAAGGTCATTACATCATTAGTCTATTCTAAAAATTGGCCATAAAAGAAAGGCAGATGGAATCTGATATGTAACTGAAATACCCTATGTATAATGGCGATATAAGGCAATGTGTCTTAAAAGTCTTGTGTGGAGACTGGGTTTGGTTATAAGGGTGTGATCTGTCACAGAAATACAAAAACGCACATTTCATACAAGGTATATGTGAGCAATAAGTACAAAGTGAGAAGCTACGCATATGAAATCAGATTTAACATATCCATATGGTAGCCCTTCATACTTATATGTTAGTGTTCATATTATAATTGTTGCATATGGCAGATGAGAGGCGAGTCATGTGCATAACCTGCAAGTATGGTTTTACCGTACACGCGGTATCAATGCAATATGCCTGATATGCATATCTGCGTTGAGCATATAACAAAAAGTAGGTACATTGCAAATAAAGTTGTCCATACGAAATGTACGTCCACATTATAGATAATATGTCAATTGCCTTCTGGCAACGGAGTAACGATATTGCGCTCCTCAGAGATATGTGATTTAGAAGTCCCATGAACGAAGTCCTCAGTAAAGGAAGAAAGAAAGGGCATGTCCAGTATATCCTATCAGCCCCGTTATTACCCTTGCATGTAATTAACCGCAATTTCTAAATCTTCATAACATAAAATATCATAACATAACGTAACGTAACATGAAGATGTAAGCACACAAGTAAGGCTAAAAATATAAAAAGATTATAAAAAGTGGATAAGAAGACTGGCACAGTAATGTAACGTAAGGTGCATTGGAGGAGCGCTGCTTGTCACCTGTAAGGGTATCTAGGCACCGAGCAGGTGAGTGTAGGCGTGCAGTGATGCTGGACCTGAATACAGGGAGTCTTGATGGTCCCAAAAGAAGACTAATCGAATAGCCAGTCCTTCAGTTTCTTGAGGAATTCAGGAAGTAGAGGAGGCGCTGGTGTGTTTGGGGAGGTCATTACAGTATTTAGCGGCTTGGTAGGAGAATGATCGACCTCCCGTTCTGCTTCTGTGTATATGAGTAAAAATGATGTTGACCAAAATTGTCTGGTGGGTAGGTGCAGCCAGTAAATAAGGTATGCAGGTCTAGTGTTGAGTAGTGACTTGAATGCATGTGTGAGAAATTTGAACTGGCAGCACTTCTGGATGGTGTGTTGTGGTGTGGTGTGGGTTCAGCACTAGAAGTGAAGGATGAGTCTGGTGGTGATGTTTTGGATGGTTTGAAGTCTGTGGCGGAGATGGGTTCAGATGCCGGCATAGAGTGTTTTGCCATAGTTCAATCTGCTTGTGATTAGGGCCTATGTGATGGTATGCATAGTGTCCAGAGGGAGCCACTTGAAGATTTTACTTGCCATGTGGAGGTTGTGGAAGCATGAGGAGGTGACAATGTTGATCCGGGACTTAATGATGAGGTTGGTGTCCAGGATGAGGCCTAGGTTCCTAGCATGGTGGGATGGGGTGGGTGTGGGTCCTAGATTGACGGGCCACCAGGTGGAGTCGCAATGTGAGCTCTTATTTCCGAAGATCAGCGCTTCAGTTTTGCTAGTATTGAGCTTAATATTGTATTTACATCAACCACAATTGACATGCAAGAGAGAGAGAAAGAAAAAACAATGGGACACTGTATCATGAAGATGAATTCAATTCTTTATATTTTTGACAAAATATACATTTGCATACAATCAATGCTTTTATGTTGCCCCTGTAAGTGTATGAGAAAAAATGCTTGTAAGAGCGCTGAAGTGACGTGAACGATGAGGAAAAGATAAATTTGAAAGTTATGGACAACAATAAGAGCAATGACACGGAACCATGTCACTGCAGTATTCCGTCAGTAAAGGTCTCACTAATTTACAAAATATATCCATATAAGAGAAAAAGCCCAATCAATTGAAGAACATCTGTCTTTAGGATGATAAGAAAACTATCCAGCTTTGTATATATATGTCGTCGAAAGGCAATGTTCGGTGGCTGTAGATCTTGATTGTTTCATGAAAGAAGTCAGAGAGGTTGTTGCAGAGTTATATTGTCGGGGTGATGGTTTGGGTTGTGACGGTTGGTTCTGGTAAATTCCTTGACAATGGCGAAAATAACCTTATAGTTATTGGAGCTAGATTTAATTTTCAGGGTCAGGGCCTTTTTCTTGGTCTTTTTCCTTTGATGGTGATAGTGTCTAAGTGCGGCATTGTAGGTGGTTTTTGTGGTGGTTCCTCAGGTGGTTCTCCAATTCCTTTTGAATTGTTTATAAACTCTTTTGCATTCTTTGAGGTCATCATTGCACCAGCTAGCTTCTTTTTTGGATCTTTTAGCTTTGGTGTTTTTCAGGGGTTCCAGGGTATTGGCACAGGTGATGATCCAGTTATTGAAGTTGTTTGTGTCAATTAGGTCATTGAGGTCTGGGCAGCTTAGTTGGTGGGTAGTAAGCCATTCTGTTTCTGTAACTTTCTTCCAGCAATGCGCAGGATATTTTGCTAGACTCAGTAGGGGTGGTTGGTGGTCCTATTATGTGGAAGTGGATAATGGAGTGGTCCATACATGTGAGTGGAGTGATGTACTGACATTAACCTTGTCGCTGGAGGAGAAGATGGGCTCCAGGGTGTGTCCAGCGATCTGGGTAGGGTCTTGTATGAGCTGGGTGAATCTGATGCTCTGTAGCTTTCAAGCAAATCCGTGGAGAAGGAATCTGTGGGGTCATCGAGTTGAAAGTTGAGTATTAAGTATCTGGTGCCCAGGGTGAGGGGTGCAGTAAGGTTGGTGAGGAGGTTGCTGAAGTGGTTGTGAGGTCCTAGGGGCAAGTAGGCAAGGATGCCTTTGATAGTGATTTTACTGTTCGTCTGAATCTTGAAGAGCATGTGTTCCACAAAAGTGGCTTCTGGGTCAATGTAAAAAGCACATTTCATTGTGTCTCTGTGGGTGATGGCGAGTCCTCTTGTGGTTTATGGGGTTGGTCCTGGTACAGGATTTTGTGTCCAGTAGGGATGGCTGTGGCGATGACCAGTGATGATGTGGGGTGTATCAGAGTCAATGAGGACACCAGCGCTTAATTGTCAATACTGGCGCTTGTGACAGCCTGCCACAAGGTGGCGCTGTCTGACTAATTTAGAGATGACCACAACAACAGTTAGTTGTTAATTATTTATACATTAAAATTACTATTACCTGCCATCCAACCCATTTTCATACCTTTGGAGGCCTGAAATACTCAATATTGTCACACATGTAGGAATGTGATGGTCAGTAGTTGTGTTGTTACTATCGTTGGCAGCATGGCTGGGGCAAGTGTTGTGCAAGCTGCAGTGGATTCCTGATGAGAGCCCTGGCACTTCTTCTTTTTTACAAGTTTTAAAACATGAGTATTTTGCAAAATACTGTGTTTGAAGTACCATTCTCAATCTGCACTCCCTTCTCTTTCTATTGGCCTTAAACCCCCTTCATGCACTGCTTATTATATAATAGTTAACATGATATGGCATCGTGATTGTCTGGAAATCTAAAGCTCAAACAACCCCAGTCTTACTGACCAAGCTAAGCCCCTGACTGGGCCATATTCATGAAGATATTTTTGTACAGCCGAAAATACCTCATTTGTGTCTTCCAGCAACTCACCTTCTTGGCAGAGATAAATAGATTTACTACTATGGATTTATGCGGAAATGTGTGCTATAAGTACCCCTTCTATGGGTGTAAAATGGAGGGTAAAAGGTGCTCTTTGCCTTGTAAGTTTCTATACACCCACAAATGTATATGTTTGTGGGCATTGTCAATTCTAATGCTACTCATACCAGAAATGGTCGCCAAGTTCTTTTAACCAATGGTACAGTAAATTCCCATCCATCTATAATGGCAAGGAAAACCTATCACCCAAGACCTTCTAGGATGTAGAGGAAGGGCTTTCTTCATGGGTAAATGTTTTCCCAGAGAAGAAAAAAAAAGAAAGGTGCTTTTGCACAGCGGCTCCATTCTCACTCTACAGAATTCTACCTTATGTAGGTATTCACAGTGGGGTACTGTTGGACCTGGACCTTTTTGCAGGGTTATCCCCAAACATTTCGCCTTCTTCCTCCTATTTTTTCTGACCTGTTTTTGTTGACTTTAGGACTCTGGGAACTTTACCACTGTTGATCAGTTCTAAAGTATATATGCTTCTTGTCTAAATTGTAATGGTCATTGGTTTATCCATGATTGGAATATTTGATTTACTGGTAAGTCCTTAGTAAAGTGCTATGTGTGTGCCCAGGGCCTGTATATCAAATGCTACTAGTGGACCTGCTGCACTGATTATGCCACCAACATGAGTAGTCCTGCATCCATGTCGCAGACCTGCCACTGCAGTGTCTGCATGGGCAGTTTTAAACTGCCATGTCGACCTGGCAAGTGCACCCACTTGCCAGACCCAAACATCCCTTTTACTACATATAAGGCACCCCTAAGGTAGGTCCAAGGTAGCTCCATGGGCAGGGTGCAGTGTATTTAAAAGGTAGGACATGTACTGGTGTGTTTTACACGTCCTGATAGTGAAATACTGCTAATTTTGTTTTTCACTATTGCAAGGAATATCTCTCCAATAGGTTATCATTGGAGCTGCCTGGTAACCTCTTACAAGTGTAACCTCCAATTGGGAAGAGATGGAGATTTGGAGTTTGGGGTCCTTGAACTCATAATTTAAAAATATATCTTTTAGTGAAGTTGGTTTTCAAATTGCGTGTTTGATAATGCCAATTTTAGAAAATGGGCATTTTCTGCCTAACCATTCTGTGCTTCTGCCTGCTTGTGAAACCCACGTCTGAGGGAGAGTGACAGTTGGGCTGTTTGTGTATTCACTATAGACAGTCACTCAAAGGGAGCTGAAGTTTGTCCTTCATATCCTGATGGCCCATCACCAGGCTGATGAGTCTTCCTGAGCTAGAGTGGTGGGAGGAGTTGTCACTGATACCTGAATAGGGCTGTGCCAGTTCTCACACAAAGCTGTCTCCACCCCCCTGTACTGGATCTGGAGCCAGGTAGGGGAAAGGCAGGGTATTGTGCACTACAAAGCCTTCCCTTTCAAGTATACCTACTTCAAAGGCAGAAACTGGTATATGTACTGAAGCTGTGACACCATAACTTCAGAACACTTCTGGACTAAGAGGAGATTTTGCCAAGAAGAAGAGCTGGAGACACTGTAGGAGGGGAACTGCCGCTCTGCTTGTTGTTGTGTGTTGGGAGGGCCTGCTGCTTCTGTCTTGGATATTGAAAGAACTGGACTTTGCTTTCTTTATCCTGCTTGCCAAGGTTGTTCAATGGCTTGTGTGTGCTTGCCTACTGTTAAGAAGTCTCAGGGCCATGAAAGACTTCACCTGCAGCCCCTGAACTCCTCCCCTGGGAGTACGACCTGCCAAGTGGTGCCAATTCCAGTTCTCGGCTCTTGGAGGTGAACTTACCGCAAAGAAGGTCGAAAATGCACACATCGACTTTCAGCGCCTGTTTTTCCTGCCGCAGTCTTGCATTGGGGTTGAAAAATCAACGCTTCAGGCGATGTGACCGAAGAATCAATGCAGCATCTGCCATCTGGCTGAAAAGATCGCCACAGCCCGAGTCCTGAGTGCCGTACTCAGAGGCACCCTCTCCAACTCTGACCCAGGTCCTGCTGTGCGGCTAAAGAAATTGATGCATCAGCTGCTAGTGATTGGAAAATCGACACAGAGCCTGTTTTGCCACTGCTGCATTGACCCCAGCTCGTCTGGATTTTGAACGCCATGCACCAGTGTGGCAAGTTATCCATTGACATGCCCAGCCGTAAGGAGCCAATTTCACATCTCCGGAAACCGACGCATCACCTTTCCTCGCAGTAAGGAATTGACGCACCACCTCCCGTGTCAGTAAGGAATTGACACATGCCTTAGCTTTGTTGTCTCTTCGAGTGGAGGGGGTCGAGAATCGCGCATTTGCACATGCTAATTTGCACAACTGTTTAATGAAATCTAATACTTGGGAATTGAGGGGATTTTAATATTTTGAAACTGCGGGAATTTTTTATGTTGGGAACGAGGGAATTGCCTATTTGTGTAGCGCTGAAACGAGCACAAGTGAAAGTATTTAGTTTTACTGACCTGAGCGGAACTGCAGCGCTCGGGTTAGCAGGCGATAGACTACAAAAGCGGGATGCTGGCGTGGCCGCGCCGCTGGCGCGCCTAAGGCGCACCTAAGTCAAGTCCGTCTGCGCCCGTCCGTGCTCGGGCTGCGCGTAGCGCCAGTTATGCTGCCCGTGATGCTGTGGGGGACACCATCAGGGAGCGGATTTGCTACACAAGCGAGGAACTTAAAAGGATAGGCAGGTCAGTGAGTGATAGGTTTAGTACTTCCTGTGTGAAAGGTGTATTGGACACTAAAATTGATCCAAAAAGGAAGAATGCCATACTGGGAGGGCTGCTTAATGTTAGGTCTTTGCCCAAACATCATGTAGAGATTCAAATGCTACTTGACTCTCACTGCCTGGACGCTCTTTTTATGACCGAAACCTGGACCCTGCCTGGAATGGAGGTCGATCTAGGCCTGGCTTGTCCTCAAGGTAATAAAATTATACATAAGCCGAGAGCCTCAGGACGAGGAGGTGGGGTTGGAATTATATTTAGGGAAAATCTGGACTTTATCCAAATTGAGATTGATGAGACTGAGGGATTTGAACTTCTCAGCTTTTCCTTTAAAGATTCCAGGGGATGCCTACTGTCGGGCATTATCTGTTACAGACCCCCAGAAATAATAAAAGTATCTCATCTGCAGGGACTGATTGACACTCTTTGCAATGTGGCCCTTACTCACTCTAATTTACTCCTTATGGGTGACTTCAATCTTTGGTGCAATGGAAATCTGGACTCTGGATATAGTAATTTTATCCAGGCCCGCAAGAGTCTACAACTGCACCAGTAGATTACTGAACCCACCCATATTGGAGGGAATATTCTGGATCTCGTCTTCTCTAAGGAAAAAGCGGTGGAAATAGTAGAGATTCTCCCGGTTGACTGGTCTGATCATCACCTGGTCAAGCTGCAGCTACTTGACCTTAGAGGGGGTCGACCGGACACCAAAGCAACTAGAGTATTTAAAAGCAGAGATTGGAAAGGCTTTTTAAAAAACAACACTGATCTTTCCTTAACCTTCCCTGCGGATCAGGCTCCTGATACAGATAGAACAGTGGAAGATATCTATCTGGATTTTTGCGCTCAGATCCTAAATAGGCTACACTCTAAGAATGACACTAGAGCAATCTTCAAAATAGTGAAGGATATGAGCGCTCCAGAGTGTACTCAATCTAAAATTACTCCAACTCAAGCTCTATGCGATAATTTAGCAACCTTCTTCATGGAGAAAATCAGTAACATCATTAATGGACTGAACAGGAATAATCACTCCCAGAAAGAAGAAATCACATCTGGATGTAACAAGTCATGTGATTTAGGGCAGGATAATAGGGTAGAGATAGGGCACTTGCCGTCCTTAAGTGCATTTGAACTTCCTTCGGAAGAAGTATTTAATAAAATTGCCTTGAGTGTATCCTCAGGGTCTCCTTTAGATCCTCTTCCTCATAAGATCTGGAAGGAGCTGGGATCTGAGATCTTTCCTATTTTACACCAGATTTGTAACTACTCCTTAACTTCTGGTATGGTGCCAGCCTGTTGGGAACGGGCTATGGTCACACCGCTCCTAAAAAAGCCGACTTTGGATCCAACATGTGCGGGGAATTACAGACCCATCTCTCTCCTACCATACCCGATCAAGATTATTGAACGGCTGGCAAGTAAATCTCTGTCTCAGTTCCTGGAAGCTCATTCTAAACTGGACGATGTTCAGTTTGGTTTTCGACCGGGCCATGGAACTGAGACTGCCTTAGTGACCGTGTTAGATGATCTGCGTCCACGGGCAGACAGGGGACAATCGGGTATCTTAGTTCTACTCAACCTGTCTGCCGCTTTTGACACGGTGGATCACTGCATCTTGCTGACCAGGTTGGAGGAGGCTGGGGTGGCAGGGGTAGTTCTAGAATCGTTTCGATCATACCTCTCTGACAGAAGTCAGGCGATTCTTCTTCCTCCGTATCAATCAAAATTCTTTGATATCCACTATGGTGTTCCTCAGGGATCGGCTATAAGCCCTATTCTTTTTAACCTCTATATGAGACCCTTGATTGGAGTTATGAAAGCGCATGGGGTGAGAATAGTGAATTACGACGATGACACCCAGCTCTTCTTCTCTTTGGAGGGAGATCAGTCGATCTCCTTGACTTTCTTTCACGACTGCATGCAAGACACCGCCCAGTGGTTGAGAAATAACTCACTCCAATTTAACTCAGATAAGACGGAAGTTTTATACTGTGGGGTGGGGAAGGTCCCCCCTCCTTTTCCGTCCAACTTTTGGCCTTCCCCAACTACATCTGTCCAAACACCAGTTGGAACAGTACGCAATTTGGGAGTGATGTTGGATGCGCATCTGACTATGGAAGCGCGGGTAAATAGGGTGGTTGGAAGCTGCTTCTCCCTGATCAAAGTACTAAGGAAAATTCTTCCTTTGCTGCCAAAGGTGACCAGGGTGCTGGTTGTTGGTAGTATTGTCCTTGGTAGGCTTGATTATTGTAACGCCCTCTTATTGGAGGCCCCAAAATTTTTGATTGAGCGCCTCCAAAGAGTCCAAACTGTGGCAGTTAAGTTGGCATTGATGAGGCCTCGCCGCTCGACTGGGTCATTAGCACTGGTAGAACTTCATTGGCTACCCATATTACAGAGGGTTCAGTTTTAGTCCCTGTGTCTGGTCTTTAAGGCCCTTCACGGCCTGGGACCTAGACCTTTGCAGGGGCTCTTTACATGGTACCTACCATCAAGGCGCCTTCGATCAGCCACTGCCTGTTTGGTGAAAGTCCCAAGAACTCTAAGAGTCAGATCAGGAGGAAGAGCGTTTAGCTCTGCTGCGGCTAAGCTATGGAACAGCATTCCCCTCGAATATAGACAGATGACCGATCTGCTACAGTTCAGGAAAAAGATTAAAACGTGGCTGTACCCTAGAGTATGCAGTATTTAGGAGCCGTCGTTAGTATGTAGTGTCCTCTCTCCCTTATATGATTCTTCCTTCCACCGCTTGTTGAGAATCTACGTACCAACGCCAAGATACCCTTTGGGTGATAGCTGTGCTTTACAAGTTCCGAATACAATACAATACCTCCTCTGCACGGCAGTAAGGAATCTACGCATTCCCTCTTCTGCGCGGCAGTAAGGAATTGACGTATCACCTCCCCTGGCAGTAAGGAATTGATACATCACCTCCACTGGGAGTAAGGAATCAACACATCACTTTTTTTTCCGATGCTATATCTCTCCCCTGTGCCTGTTTTCATCTTTGATTTTGACGCATACCAGTCCTTTGTTCTAAAAGTGACCATCCATAGTTTTGCATGAAATGAACTATATTACACTTTTTAAAAGTCTTTGCTTGTGTATGTTGGATTTTTATCATTTTGGCCTTGTTTGTGTTCAGATAAACCATGATTATGTTTCTAAACTGGTGTAGGGTTCTTTTGTAGTGTCTTCACTGTATTACTGTGTATTTATGTACAAATACCATACACATTGCCTCCTAGATGAGCCTGACTGCTCTTGCCAAGCTATCATGGGGGGCGAGCAGGGGTTATCTTAGCTGTGTAATTTCTTTACCTTTACTAGAATAAGGGTCCCTACTGTCATGCCACCACCTCTTTCCTCCACCTCTAGTCCACCCCGTTCATCCCAAGCACGAGTGTGGCCCAAGGCAGTATGCATTTCCACCCTCAATCGCAAGCGTATTTCTCTGAATAAAACCCACCCCTGCCCCGTGTAGCCAGCACGTCACAACAATTATGTGTGTAATATGGGTGATATCATGTTTGTATAATGGTCTTCAGGAAATACATATTTTACTTCATTCTCATATTGCCTTTCATTTTGTGTTAAACATTGCTTTGCCCTTAAAAAAATATTGTACCAAATGCTGCACGGAACTCACGATTGTCTATGAGACGCGGCATGAAACTCAGCTGCAGTGTGATTTCAAAGCACAAATGAAGTTCAAGGGATGCGCACGTTATGTAGCATGTAGCATGTAGCGTCCGGCGGCCATCTTGGGTGTGGCATGACTATATATTGCCACACCCACATTCTGGAAGACGCTTAGCCTTCCACCGGTTGTCAAAGAGACAAAACTCTCACCTGGTTTTCATTGCGGGATCCTTCTGCTTTCCAGCTGACTTCGGTTCTTCAAAAAGACAGCGATTAGGATGTCAGATGCTGCAGGAAACAGAAAGCTAAGTGAACATTTCCTCTAATCTAAGGCGCCCAACACAAGAAAGCAGGAATCGAATTCTACTTACTTGTAGATTATTTGGAACAATTTTTGGAACGTTTTTTCTTGTAGGTTAAAGAACATGGAACTTAAAGACTATTTTGAATATTGTGACTTCACAGGACATAAAAGATTCATTAATAGATGTTAAACCTCAAGACTGTAAATTGGGATTTTCTCAATAAGAATAGATAATTGTAGGTTTGTTGTGCATGTGCATTTTTCTTTGTTTACACAGGTCGTGATGGAGCGTTATTGTGGGGGCATGTTACAAACTGGAGCAGTGCACATTCTCCTTATTGCAACAACGTCTACTGACTACTAAGCCACTTCCCCTCTCTGCTTCGAACAAGACCATCACGAGACTACAACGACGCTACGCTTAACACTCCTAGATTGCAGGTAGGAGACATCTCAGATTGGGTAGACCTTTTTATAAAGAAGAATTGTTACAAAAGTAAAAACCCTTTCTTTAAAAGACGCTTTAGTTACTAATTGCCTTGTTGCCTCGCAGGTCGACAACAGGAATCAGCCAGCGTCCAGAATCCGGCCCTCCTCCCCGAACCCAACCTCGTAGACTTAGTGAGAATATCAATACACTGATTATAGGTAGGAGTGCAGGGAAGTCGGCTCATAGCGCCTCTGCGAAACTACCAAACAAGCGTCTGAAAGGTAAGAGTGCTTGCTGTTCTGACACCTACTTGGACAGGGTGCAAGCCACTTCCAAATAGAGACCCCCATTTCTAACAGGTACTAGGAGAACGGAGGCGATTTTGCCTGGTGTTTCCAGCAGCAGTCCAGGCAAATTGTGCCTGACGAGTTTACTAGGTGTACATCCTGGAATGTTTGTGAAGTGAAAAAAACATAAAAGTACATTCTGGCAATGCTCTCACAATTTTCTCCTGAATCTAGCCCACTTTGACAGGCTCTTCTAATAATCATCTTCACAATCTTCACATAATCCAGAATTAGGTGGCCCTTTCTCTCGCTAGCACCCATTTATGCATATGGCTGAGAAGGCATCACTTGTTTCCAATTTGAGTTAGAATTAAGTTTAGATTCATACAAATAGGGTGACCATGTATTATTCTGGGAATATAATAATCTAATAAAAGAAAAGGAGTTCTTACAAAATAAGTAGGTCTATCTATCTATCTATCTATCTATCTATCTATGATCAAGGAAGAGTGGAAAAATATAAACAAGTTATTCATCAAAAGTGACATACTTTAACATTAAATAATTTTTTCACATTCAGATACTGACAGCATATTGGGCAGAGCAATTCTTTTTGATGAATTTATAATTTAAATCCATAAACTCCATTTTACTAGCAAAGCATGTTTCTGATAGTGACATAATGAAACATAACATATTTCACATCATGTTTCTATAAGAAATACAAAGGCTGAAAGGGGCGACAACAGTACTGCACTCTCCATTGGAATTCCGCCCAAACCATAATATTCCTTTTTCCTAACTCAATTAGTTTATATTAGTCTCTCATCTATTGACTGTGTTTTCTTTCATTACTGCTGACACCATTTGTTTTCAATAACCAAATGCCTACATTAACAATGTGCAGAGCTCACGTTTAAATAAACCATATGCTTAAATGCAAAATACATCATACTTAAACGTTATAGGCCTACACGTAAATAAGGTGCTGAATTAAGTTAGCCTAACTGCTGATGCCATGTTAAATGAAAAATAATGCAGTCACACTAAACAGCCATTTCTTCAAATTGAATAGTTGTTTATGCAAGATGTTTTCTTATCTTTACTGCAGATGTTGCAACTTCAGAAGCCTACCGTTAGCCAGTGAATAGGCATTTGTTATGTATTAGACAATTGATAATGAGTTCTCACAGAGAGAAGACAAAGCAACAGGAAAGATGATTTATGGGAAAAATCATCTGGACGGCAAGAAATTAATGTTGTAACTTTTCAAGGTTTATGTCAGAAAGTCTACTGTACGAGCCTGAGCAATGGGGCAGATGAAGAAGAGGAAAGAAAATGATGCAACATATAATTTTGTGTGTTTAACATTAGTGCATGCTCCTAGGGTTGTCGTTAAACATCCATATCGGCAGACCATGGATTCCTTCCCTGACTCTCTGTCTAGACACTCACATTTGAATTTCTTATACTTTTCTTCATGAGAGTCTGCCTTAGTTACATTTCTGAATTGTCTATGGATATCCTGGAGCTGAGAATACTTTCTAGTTTATAATGCAAAGCCTTCATACATGTGCACTAATTCTCTCATCAGAACTCTTTATTGGGTTTCTAAACTCACATCTTTTTCTCTCATTATCCCAGCACACTTAGAATAGGTCGTATCCTTTATGGAACATGCTTGCTCTATTATTACTATTGTGACTGTGATTCTAGCAAATATTTTGTTCTATTTTATAATCAAATATCGATTGATGGATTATATTAACTTTTAATACTGAATTCTAAAGAATAATACCTAATAAATAAAAGGATGAAATGCTAAAAATATTTGCAACATAAAATCCTTTAACTAACAATAATTCCCTTTATTAGTAAATGATTGCAGTGGCTGCTGGTTACATTTGAAGGTGGTGTGGCATATAAGTTGCGACTGAGTGCACTGTGGCAAGCGAGCGTAGATATTGAGCCTGACCGACATAAGGGGGTTTTGCGGGGGAGCTCTCCCTGAGAAAACTTTGAAAAAAGAGTGGGCAAGTGGTGCATTTTCAAGAACATTTGAGAAAGCAAGAAGGTTAATAGAGCATTTGTGAAAGTTATGACTTAAATAAATCGATTGCATATGATCATAACATAGGTAGATGCTTATTCAGTGTGAACACATAACTTCATAACACACTTTAAAAAAATGCTGAGTACCTCACAGACTTCTTTATTTATTGATAGAACTTTAGAAATTAAATGAACTGAGGAAATACAAGCTATTGTGATTTGTCAGACTGGACACAGTGAGACAGCAAGGAAGATACATCAAAAGGTGGGAGGGCACCACAAAAGGCACTCTACGTCTCATTGAGAGCAAACAATCATAAAGTAAACATTCGACACATTGAAGTCAGGCAATATCTATATAGCAGATAAGGAACAACTGAGCAGGTCACAAACTAGCAGGATTCAAGAAATTTTAGAATTAACAAATTGTTCACATTTTGCAGACCAAATCAGCACGTCTGTCTTTAATAGCTGCAAACTTCTCAATGGCTTAAACATTAAAGTCTGTGACTCTTTTAACAAGGCCTCTCTCTATAGAGAGCATTGCTGAAGCATTCTGTCTTTCCTCAATTATCGTGTTCCTAAGGTATGTCTTAATTCTGTTGGAAGTGGAAAAATCTCGTTCCAACTCTGCTGTTGTCCTAGGATTGGTAATGACTATTTTTGGTAAAGCCACTGTCTCTATAGTGACTTTCCATATTACATTTCTGAATTAAAGTGAGCAAAGAAAGGGCAATGGTGGCCTCACGATTCACATGCATTGAGTACTGTACAGTTAACTCAGTTCTCAGATCCTCTTTGTTGAGCGTAGGATAAGCTTCCACAACCTCATTCAGTGTTTGCTCAGGGAAGGAAGTATCATATTTTGCAAACTGATCACTTTGCAATAATGTGGCACTCATCCAAATGCTTTGTAAAAGAAAAACGTTCCTGTGAATGCACAATTATATTGTCACAAATCTCCTTTGAAATTTGGACCAGACTGCTGATGTTTTTCTTGTGATTTGAGAAAATAGAATTGTTTGGTAGTCTGCTGTCAAATTTGTCAATCCGTTCTCTAACTTTGTTCATGCTGGTGACAAACAGACTAGTAGCACAACAACAGTATCTATTTCTCATTTTTGTAACTGGTTGTATAATATGTTTACATGAGGCATTATTTCATGAAATAAAAACAGAAAGAACTGAAACTCTCTGTCTTGTAGTGTTTTAGCAAAGCTACAGGCCTCATTCCAACTTTTGGATTCAAAGTCAGCCTTGGCCTCTATGGTGTTGAAACATTTCTCAAGATCAGCCCTATATTGCAATGTTACGTGGATTGTACGTATGTGAAAGTTCCAACACGTTTGGGGCCCCCTTGAAATCCTTTTGGCCATAACTTCCTGAAGTACTTTCAATCTTTTGGAGGAACATGCGTAGAACGCTGCCATGCATCCTCTCTCCAAACAGAAAAATTGTGCCTTGGAGATATTTGCTATTGCTTGTTGCATAATAAGATTAAGTTGTTTGGTATAACAGTGCACATGAAGGGCATTAAAGTACACGTCTCTAATTCAGTTTTGTATTTTACCAAAGATTCCGCTAATTACTGAAGCACCATCATAGCTTTGTGCAATATGTTTTTTGTTTTTGAAGGCTGCTATGGAAGAATCAAGCTCAGTTCATGTACCATAGCTGAAGTTATGGTTTCTGCACTAGAGTCCCCTAAATGCGAGAAACTATAGAACCTCTCCACAACTTTACTGTCATTGTCAAGGTACAGAAAGATTAATACGGACTGTGGTTTAGTGGCCACATCAGTTGTATTATCAACCTGAATAGCAACAAAGTCTGTGTTTTTCAGCTGTTGGACAATATAACTTCTTAATATCTCTAGAATACACTGAAGGAGTTCATTTTGTATTGTTTTAGAGATGCCCTTCAAGACTGTAGCACTTGCTAAATGTGCTTCCATTTCACTGTCTATGCTTGCTATTAAATCTGCAAGGCTTATGAATATACCAGAATTTGAGGAACTTTTAGATTCATCATGCCCTCGTAATGCCAGTTCAAAAGCACCACAGAAATGAATGCTATCAATTATTTTTGACAGTATGTGTCAATTCGTATCTACTGCTTCATGTTGTTTCTTTACTGATTTGTGGTACACGTTGCTTATGTTGTCTTCAATCGGTGTGTCTCCCAACATTCCCAGTCTTGTCAGGTTTTCCATATGGATTCTTTCATATGCATGCTTCTTAATTTTATCAGACAAATTCTTTTTTGTCCAAGGAATGTCACCACCACACACCAAGCAGTGAAAACAGAACAGAGAATATGTTGAATTACTCCCTGTAAGCCAATCAACATTTGTGTACCAGGTGTTTGAGAATGTACATCTGTAAGCCTTCCCTCCGTCTTGGGCACTTTGTTGTAGTTTTAGGTCTGGCTGATCAGTTCCTAATTGTTTAACAATTAGTTCCTCTTCATGACTCAGTACAACAGATGGCCTTGCAAGTGGCTGCTCTTCTGTATTTATGATGTCTTACCAATTTTAAAGTTGCCTGTCAATAATCAAAGTACAATGTATAAGGTTTGGTGCAAAAATATTAAATTTCTGTATAAATACACATCTTGTGCATTATCGCAATATATCTCCACAGCTTCCCTTTGCACAATTTGACTTAAAATATATCCTTATTGCCTGTTCTCTCGGTATGCCATACTATTTGCTGCTTGCTGAAGGAACTGACATATCTCGAGCCACATGTGAGGGTCTATAATAAGGCAAGGGATAGTGCCTTTAACAACCAGTATAGAGCAAGGCAGCTGGGCTATCAGTCTATTAGCAGCACAGAAGGGGGTCATGCTTCATTCAGGGTCAGGATCACCTTCCATTATTTTGATGCAAATAGCCTTGAATGAGTAAATGAAAAAAAAAAAATTCCTTCAGGTTTTACATAGAGCAAACTCAACCCAATGTTATTGGAGTGCTTTACATGAGCACCAATTACATTTCACAAGGACATATTCCTTTTTTTAGGCAGGGAGTGATTACATGATTTGCCCAGGATCGCAGGCTGTTGAGCCAAGGCTTAGACTCTAGCCTGATTCCTCAAATCCAAAGTCGGCAGCTCTGATGTAAAGCTACATCTTCTCCCCTCCTGTACCCATGCTCAGGACCTGTCCTGGGAGTACTCGCTTAATATATATTTTATACATGAAGCCTGTTTCAAAGTGCTGCCATATTGCCAAATCAGTGCACGAGGCACAGGGAAAAATTATTTTCCCAGGACGAAACAGTTGGTTACATTAGTAGAACCAGGACTGCACTGCACTCCTACTTAGGGAAAGGCTATATATTAACCACTGTGCTGCATTTAGGTGACTATACCATGTGATTAGCACCCTCTTATGTGTAAGGTGATATTCAGCCCTATTTTTAAATCACTCTGACTAGTAGTTTTTACATTGAATTCCAAAAATTCTCAATCCTGACAAAGAGGGAGCAGCGAGCAATAAGTTCAGAAAAGTGATTACCCAAGAGCACACAATTTAGCTAAATGGGAAGCCGAGATTAAAACAACTCCAACTCCTGGTTCCAGCATTTTCCACTAGTCCCCCAAACCATGACTGGGGTGTCAGTGATTCTGTTGGCAAGGCAAAGGGACTGCCCCTCTGAGGGAATTGTCACTTCATTATGGGCTTCCCAGCTTTAGAACACAGTGCTTATTTCCATCAAAAAGCTGAGATTAGATGAGATTAGATGTCAAATATCCATGGTTAAAGCGTACCCGCTGGACCCAGATCCTGTGGCAGAGTGTACTTACTGGACTATGTGTGTGGTAGATACTAATATTTACCACTGGTGTTTTAAAGCTTAAATTTAAATTCCCACAATAAGGTATCTTTGATTTAAAGATTATCAAACATTTAAGAGAACGTTATATGAAAAGAAGTCACCTCCTAGACCTACAAAGTATGAAGTGTTAAATGCTTGGGAAAGAACAGCTCATGCCAAAGAGAAAGAAAGATATCCATATAGAGCAAAGACAGCAGTGTAAAATTAGGCAGATGCTCATGAGGATGAAGGGCAGCAAAGGTGGAGAGAATGCATAATCAAAGATGCTAGGATGTACCCAGCAATAACAACAGAGAAAGCTAAAAAAGCTTCCAAAGCAGGAAAATGATGATAAGGAAGCTGCAAAGAAAACAGATATTGATAGTGATTCAGGGAATGGCATTTTAGGTTCTTTGTTGTCCTCATGTCCTTGCTGTGCCTGCAAAGGTTTTGCTGTGCCCTCACCGACTACCATTCGTCAGACGGTCGATGCCGTTAAGGGCCCGAGTACGGGGGCCACAGCGCCGAACGTGCTTCGGATTCTTAGCCTAAATGTCAGGTCATTGGTCTCCCACTATCAAAATGTTTTCGATCTTTTACATGATGAGTCCCCTGACATCCTCGTCATCACCGAAACTTGGCTGCGGGAGGAAGATGCAGCAGTAATTAATCTTGCTTTTCCACCGGAATATTCAACTTTCACCCTCAATCGTCCCACCAGAGGAGGGGGCATCGCACTTGCAGTGAAATCCAACTTTTCCTGCACCTGGAATGCCGTGCATATCGCGGGGTGCGAGAGTGCTTCCTTTAAGATTGGGATTAACCCCCAGTATTCTATTTCGGGGTTGGTGGTTTATCGCCCCCCAGGCACTGACGTTGCTTTTAGAGAGGCTTTTCCTGATGCCGTCAGTGCCTTGGCAGTAGGGTGTGCTTACTTTTCTATACTGGGAGATTTGAATCTTCACTTGGATAACCAGAAGTCCTCGGCTGTTACCAACTTTCTGGCGGACCTCGAGGCCCTGCAACTGTTCCAAAGAGTCTCTCATCCTACTCACTCTGGAGGGCATGTATTAGATCCCTTTTTTACAAACCTGACGGA